>NC_072349.1:27500-2427500 GCF_009556855.1 Talaromyces marneffei | reverse complement strand
TTTCGGATTCGGCCATGCATCAAGCCGTTTCAGAGACTGCAGATACGGCACGAATTCCAGAAAGAACAAGTCATTTTCTGCATCTTTAACCCTATTTCATAGAAGCAATCCGAGCAACCAGTGGTCTCGTAGGGATAGATAAGTCTTTCCTGATCTACCCTGGTAAACACCAGCACATCCGTGGCCGGGTTACAATGCACAAGACGGCTTCTTACGCCTTGGCTCCATTCATTCCGATAAACTCTCATTGTCTTCAGATATCTGCTGACAAGTATCTGGCGCGCCGCATAACAGGATAAACCAAGGCTCAATATGGCAGTTGCCGTATGCGCTGTCTCTGGGTTGAGGAACCATATGGTATCGTGAAAGAAGCCATCACTCATTATGTGCCAAGTCTCTTTTACCTCATCGGGCCTTACTTTTGCAGCGCAATACTCACATTCTCCGCAGAATTTCTTAGGGCCAGATGATAGGCAATAGTAGAATGTTATGATACTGTGGAACAGCAGAGCGACGTGGATGATGCGTCCAGTTGTCGCATTGTCGAGGGCGTGCTGCCATATCAATTGCCTGACTTCTAAAAGCAGTTGTGTGGATTAACGGAAGGATTGTGGAATTGATTTTTGACTTGTGGTTGACATATTGAGCCCGATAGTTGGTGATGTTTCCTTATAGCCCGCCTGGTATGCCATGTATGGATCTTGTATTGATACCGTATTCATACACAAGTAAACTAGCGCTGCATAGTTAAGTTACCTGACCATCCACTGACATCATCCCCGCACCTAACTAATTTTTTTCCATCAACAAAGATGAACAATCCACCTCCAATATTTTCATCTATGGACAATCGCATACTTATCTCCGTCATTGGTACTAATATAATGGCGGAATGAAGATCATATCAGACAACCGGTCCTCCGCCACCGTCACCACGACCACCACGGCAAAACCGATATTCATCCCCACCGAAATCATCCTCCAAATCGTATCGAGACTTGATAGCAGTCTGGGCGGACATGAGCGACAGCGGACCTTCTACAATGTCTGCTTAGTATCGCATCAATGGTACTCAGCGGCTTTATCGTTCTTGTACTCGCGCCCGAGGCTGGAAAAGGGAAATGCGTATCGCAAATTCACGGACGTGCTATGCCCGCCCGCGGGGTTGGCGAAGACGACTATGATGAGTAGGGATCTAGGAGGGTTGGTGCGCAGGCTGGATTTGAGTCGATTGGTGCATCACAGTTCAAATAGTATGACCGCTCGGTTGATAGGGAGGGTGAAGGAGAATTTGGAGGTGTTTATTGCGCCGGCCGCGGGGTTCTCGTATGTCATCCATCGTCCACCAATATATGCCGATTGTCTTACTGACTCCGTTGGTTGAAGGGTCAACTGTCTCTCGCCGCTCTCCAAATGTGCAAACCTTCGCTACCTCGACCTCTCCCTAATCCACGAACCCCTATCCTTCAAAAGCATAATCAAATCAATCCGCTCCATGAAACGCCTCGTCACCTTCCGCTGCCCTTCATTCATGCGCATCGACCACGAACCACCATCATCATCAACAACAAACAAATGGCCACCGAACCTCGAAACACTCCAACTAAGCGGCACAATCGAAACCCGCATGATGGACACCTTCGACTGGCCCGAAAACATGACCCAACTCTATCTGAGAAACTGCATGAATCTATCCCTTGAAATCATGACTGGCATCCTCAGCAACCCACAACTAGACACCAAACTCAAACAACTCACAATATCAACCTATAATCGCGCCCTACAACCGGAATGTATGCATCTCATACCCGCCTTTTTACCCAACCTGCTATTTCTAAGCATCCCCGGCGACTTGGTGCAGGATACGTTCTTCTCAATGATTGAATACCAACGCACGGAACTCGCGCTCGAAGTCTTCGAGTTGGGGCATACGCATACAGGCGAAAAACTGCATTTCCATATGCATTTACTTATCGACCTCCTAGATTCAAGTCTGCCGCATCTCAGAGCTGTGGGGTTTCATACCATGTACGGCGAGTATCCGGATTTGGATGATGCGTTGCTAGAAAGGGCTGAGGAGTTGGGGGATGCATTGCGAGTTTCGGATGAGACGGTTGAGTTTGATGTTGGGACATATTACTTTGATTGAGCGATCTATGTCCATTGAGATTTTTTTGCATGTTCTTGTATATATATAACTATATATTCATCGGATAGACAGTTACCTAACATAATTATGAAGTACATGTTTTTACCGCATCTGGTTGAATGGGAAGGCCACTAACGAAAAGTTTGAATGTACAAAAGCTCAATCAATAAATATGAATAACTGCAGCTAACCAAGTACGAGATACCTACGGATGGAGAGAAGAGAGAATCTGATTGAAGAGCCTGGGGGGCTGAGCCTATACAAACACTCACTCACACGTGGGCCCATTATTAAATTAAATATCAATCCAATAGCTAATAGATGCCGTAACCACTGAGGGGGCCACCGGTTAAGATAAATTCTTGCCCCGCCCCCGTTCTTTGCGTTAGGATTGTAGATTCTAATTTTGCTTATCAACGGATATCTAGGGCTTGTGGAGGATATTACCGCATTGGGAATCCACAACGGAGAGTCATACATATTGGGATACCGCCAGGGCGCTCTTATACACAAAGGATCTTTGTTGTATGTACTCAAACACGAAGCAGAGGTTGGTGCAAGACTATTCCAATAAGCTGGAGGGGATAGGCTGATCAATCTTGTAAAACATATCCCAAATGACCATTGATTTCAACTAAATCTCATGGGGGAAGGTACGCCCATTGTAAACCACGTTGTGACAATGTGATGATATCCATACATAAAGGTTAAAACAGGGATTCGGAATGACAAAAGGAATCCGAGACTCTCCACAGTGTGTGGAACACACTCAATAAAGGAATATTTGGTGTTCAATACAGCTCAACACTTCGATTAGAGAAGGGTCTTTTTCGGCTTTGAAATTTTCGGAAAACGCGTAGGATGAGTTGGCAATGATAGATGAAAAAGAAGGCCAAATATGGCCAAAAGAAAAATGTATGCATTTCTTATATTAATGAAGTAGAAAGAACATTCTTCTCATCTAACTAACTGACGCAACAATAGCAGCTGCAAATCCTTCCTCTTCTGATCGAATAGACACCTTTGTCGTAACACCCGTTCGAGCTGAAAAAGCCATTTTGACCAGTCCTGCGATACGACCACCAGATACTGTCTTGCCGTACAATTTGAGGGTATGTGTGGTGTTGCTGAGGGCGACATCTGTGCCTTCGAGAGGTTGGAGGGATAGGGCTGTGATGAGTTGTTCGGTTGCATCTATAATAGATTAGTATGATAAATTCACGAATTAAACAGAGAAAGCCTTACCAGCGATGCTCTTAACATTGCTGAGTTGGAATGTCTCACTGGCCTCTTCGCCGTTGGCGCCAGTCTGTTCCCATACATGGTCGAAGCTTCCGGCGAAAGCGGGAATGACATAGTCGCTGCCAGTGAGGTCGAGATCCTCGACTTGGTATTCGTCCTCATAGCCGCTCTCCTCAGGCTCGCCAGTGGTTGGGTCAATCTCCTTGCTGGTAAATTTGAGATTATTCGTAAATGACATGGTGGGGAAGCTGTGCTCTCCACCAGTCTTCTTGAATGCCACGTACACGATACCTGGTTCGTTTGTGGGCAGTTTCGGGCATGGTACAATAAAGTCTTCCTCCAGTTCCTCCTCCTCGTCGGTTGGTGTTGCTACCACCGACACATCTTCCAAAACAGTGTCGGGTAACGTGTTCTTAAGGTCATATTGCAAGACGATATGCTCCTTGAAAATATGCTTGACAGCGGAGACAACGTACTCCGTCTCGCTCTCGGTGAGTTCGACCACATTGGAGGACTTGAGGAGTGTGCCGTACTCCTTGAGTTCTGGAATTTGCATAAGCTGTTCGGCATATTTCTGGGTAGCAGCGGCAGTAGCCGCGCCCTCAGCAGCCCCGTTAGCCTTGGCCTTTGTCGGAGTCGTTGAGGGTGCTTTGAGAGTGGGAGTTGCCGATGTAAGCTTCTTGGTTCTTTCTTCGGCAAGCGCTTGCTCATGAGAGACCACAGGAATAGACGAGACGTCGAAGGCCACCGAGAACGTTTCCTTATCTGTAGCAGTAACATACATGACCAATTGGTGCTCGAATGTGGACAGCGAGTACATGGAGTCTATCAAAGTCAATACATTTTGTCTACGACAGGGCATTTGGAAATACGAACCATTCTTGACAAAGCGGTTAGCGATTTCATCCTCCTCTTTCATCAAACGAAGGTTGAGTGCTGCACGGTCCCGCACTTCATCATCTGTGTCATCCAAACATCTGGTGAGTAGTACGGAAACACTACGTTTCACCTCCGGATCTTGCTGACCAACACCAAACTTGGCAAGTGCAGTGACGGCGGCAGCGCGAACAACAGCGTTTTCGAGAACAACTCGGTTATAGATATATCGAATATATTTGGTAGGTTGAGGAGTCTTGGGGCCTTCCACACCGAGGAGGTGGAGAATTCGGACGGAAAGCTTGGTGAATTCGCAATCCTCAATAAACTCGCAGAGATGTGCAAGCGCTATGATTGTCAGCGGTCGACCTTTAATCTCGTTATCGGCACAGGACTTACCATCTTCTTTGCTACCGGGAACAAACTTGATAAGATCAAACATGCTTTCAACAACGCTACGCTTGAATTCATAACCACCCTCGTCTCGGAGGATTCCGCTGAGGAAAGTAAGCATGCTGGCCTGCTTGCTAGGGAACTTCAAGCATAGAGTCCTGATGGCTTCCACTATTGTGATCTTAAACTCGTCGGTAATATCTGCCATGAAACCAGAGATTTGCTTCATGAGACGATCAACACTGGCCTCATTTCCGGTCTTGAGCAGTGTAGTAATAGCGAATGTGGCGATGGAGCGGTTGCTGTTGGAAATGAGTGATTCAATATCTTGATTGCATTGATTGACAACATGCGGCTTGAATGAAGCGAAGCTGTGCAAGATTCTGATAGCAGCGAATTTGGTGATGGCGCGCGGAGATGAAAGGAACAATTGCAGAACGTGGACAGCCTGAGAGGCCTCTGCATCGGTCACATCCTTCATGTCACAAATAGCCTTGGCAGCCTCAAAGTTAACCATGTCGTGCTTATGTCGGAGCCAGCCATCAAGCAATTGCATCATTGGTTTCCTCAGACTTGCATCTTCGTCTGCAAGTTTCGCGGCCAAACGAACGAGTAGAATAACAGCAGCTGGACTCTTAACTGCACCAGCCGCAGAATACTGTTGAACCATCTTCACCAATGCCATCCTGTCATGAGATCGCATTTGATACAAAAGACCAATGGCATGATATTGAGTCATATAATTGGTCTGTGAAATTGCATGGCTTTGACCAGATGAGAAGCCTAGGAATCCGGTCGACGTCTTGGATGCGGAAGCAGCTTCTTGTGTTTCGCTCTGCCATCTTCGAACAACGTCACGCGCAATCGGAAGCAAGTGGTATGAGGACACCAAAGCGGCTGAAGAAACGGAGGGCGTTTTATCGACAATGGCGGTCTTGATCAATCGCTCGATACCTTGAACGGTGGTAGCCTAGTAGATTGACATTAGAGAATAGACATCGACCGAACCTCGATTTCAAGCTTACATCAATGATACGGCACAATCCACGGATGGCGTTGGGTCGATAAACAACATCGCTTCCAACCGCGGTATCCTTCATGATAATACTTGTTGACATGATAACATCTTGGGCTGTAGTGGAGAGTTCCTTGAGGATCAAATAAACCATCTGACGTAAAGAGGGATCTTTATTCTGGAACAGCTTGGAAATGCCGAAAAAAAGAGTTGTGGCCTCATCGGATGGGAACTTCTCGCCGGTGAACAGGAGGACAGCGAGCTTTGTGAGAAGGGCGCGACATCTTCGCGGGGAGATCGGTGATGAATTGAATAATCTTGCTGTACAATTGTCAGATACATCTAGCACACTTGACCAGACTGCTAGTCTAGTAGTCGACGTCCATTCTTACCTTCTTGGAAAACAGTTGTGCGATCAAGCTTGATCATAGCCTGATCGGCATCTTCGTCCTTTTTCATATAAGCCATCTTGATGTGCGTATTTCAATCCCACGAGGCAAGTTATCGGTCGCAAACAGCTCTGTAAAAGCAATGTCGAAATTCAGAGTCGTATAAGTCGCAAAAGGGGAGGTGCTGGTGGAGGGCGGTGTAACCAGGCCTACCGCGCCTGCATTCTCCGGGAAGGGTTCGACTAAAGATACAAATGCGTATGATAGTAAGCCAATCCCAAATATGGACCCTTGAGTTGATGGTCAATTGTGGAAATCGTGGGAATTGGCAAGGAGGTGATTGTTGTTGCTGCAACCCACTCGGTCTATCTCCAGGTGTCCTTCCGAGTCTCCTTGTGTGGGCACCAAACACGGGACTTGCCAAACAGTGCAAACATGCGGCGTAGTGGGCAGGTGCCATTAACCCAGCGTCAGGCAACATTTTGCGAACTACAATACATGAGATTTATATAGGGAGCATTCATTTCTCTTTTTAAATTTAAGTTATTTGAGACCTTATTCACCATGGATATGCCTGTGAATGTCCCCGTGGATCATCCCGAAGCGGATACTGAGTGGTATGTATATACTGCATACCTTGACAAAAGCACCACGTCTAACGTACTACTATAATTATAGGAATGACATCCTTCGAAAGCACGGAATCATACCCGAGAAGCCTCCGTCGCCGACGCCGATTATTGAAGAAGCTATTCTCGAAGCTCAGCGTCGGGCTTACGAAAATCGACTCGAGGACAAGGATCTAGACGAGCTCGATGCTCTCGAGGATGAAGAGGATGAGGATTTCTTAGAGAAATATAGGTGAGTTAAAGCAATCTACCGGTTTGCTACCCATGAGAAGGAGTCTAATAGGAATCATCAAAAGGAAAAAACGCATGGCCGAAATATCCACTCTCCAAAAAGCGAGCGTCTACAACCAAGTCTACCCTCTGCAAAAAACGGATTATGCAAAAGAAGTCACAGATGCTTCTGCAGATGCCTACGTTCTCGTGAACTTGACCTCTTCGACGGGCGGAAACACGGAATCCCGCGTCCTGAGCGAGATATGGAGACAATTAGCGCCCAAATATGGAGAAATCAAGTTTTGTGAAATCAGAGGCGACATGTGTATAGAAGGATATCCGGATCGCAATACGCCTACGATATTGGTTTATAAAGATGGAGAGATTCGGCGACAATATGTGACTTTGAGGGAGCTTAATGGTGTAAGGACGAAGGTCGAAGGTTTGTTCTCTTTCTGATTGACAATATAATCAGATACTGACAAGTAGTATAGACGTTGAAAAGGTTCTTGTGGACTTGGGAGCGATTAAGGAAGGTGATTTGCGACTTAGAAAACAAGATGACTCCGACGACGAGAGGGGTCGGGCTCCTGAAAAGGAAGATGACGATGACGATGATTGGGATTGAGACTCGTCTTTGGCTTAAATCTTTCGGCATGATGAATCAACAAGAGGGGCGCTTGGTAATCGAGGTATTATCAGATCCATCAAATTCGCAGCGTGCGGGTTGCGCTGCTACCTGTTTATGAGACGAAACTCCTTGGCTTCGAAAATGCGTTTAATAACGCGACCTCATATGATATGTACTATACTGAACTAGTGCTACACGCACTTGAATCTGCCAGCATCCGAATCGCTGACTTCGCCATAATCTTCACATACTGCCTAAGTTGCCTTGTCGTGTCGTCATGTAAACCCCACGTAGTAATGCCCTGTCAACAATTGTTGGCGATCATTGAACTAAACGTCAGGGCTGAGTAATTGTGAAGCTAGTAGTCCACGCTTCATACGTGTTAGAAATCATATATTCATATATGTGCTTGGGTAATAACATGTGTCCTTAGAAGTACGTTTATAGCAGCCATTCAAGGCACAGTAAGTCCTAACCCTAACCCTGTTTATATAGCCGCAAACTACTTAACATCGTCTATGGACCTTTTGGATGAGGTAGAACCAGTCGATTAGTGTCTATATACAGTGAACGAATTTCAGGTTACTTGAATCATGCTGAATTCAACCGTATGGTTGTATTCTTAGAGTTGTAAGCTCCACACATTCTGCATGGGAACGGGGATATCACATCCGATATATATAATGTTCAAGACCAGTAAAAAGGGATCAGTAATACCACATGATCCTCGGCAGGCTTTACAACATAAGCAAGACGCTGCAGCCCATCAGAACCCGTGTTGATTGTCCGCTGACCATCTGTGAGAAGCTGAAATCAGACCGTACCAGAGCTAGTTACAGAGTTGACATCGTTGCATCCCCAGACCCGCAAAATCCTGAGGTCTGAGTGGCAAGTCTACATCGGCATTGTTCGTGAGGAAGGGAGGCAAGTAAGAATTATTTCCGGCAAAGAACCCCTTCTCACAATCACGAAGCTAGTTCCACTGGTAGTGGGGATAGAGCCGTCAGCAGTAGAGGAGCTAGATACTGTGATGCCAGTCTTGCTTGTGGAGGATGTCCGAGAGAGACGGTCGCAATTGAAGACGAGCTCGATTGGAACACACTGGCTATGTTATTGATTCAGATACAAGCAGTATGGCATAGATTGCGAGTGGTATCTCCATTCTATTGCTCCATCATTGACCTCATTGTAGTAGGGTTCTTGCAAATATATCAAAAAATATACATAGTAACCCTAACCCTAAAACAGGGGAAAAAATTTAAACGACAAGGGTGTGATTCGAACACACGCTCCCGAAGGAACCAGCTTTCGAAACTGGCGCGTTAACCACTCCGCCACCTTGCCGGAATATGATAATTTGGCTCACAAATGCGCTCACGACCACGAGAAATCGATCCTCAAAGGGTTGTGAAGATGTGAAAATGCCAATCTCATGTAACTATTCAATCTAACTAAAATCGCATACAGAGGTGCTTGTACACCGAGAAGAAGAAGAAACATGCTACAAGGAAGAAGAAGAGAAAACAGGAATTCGTGCCACTAGGAGCAAATACATACCCCTGTTTGTGTGTGTAACCCTTTCCCAATCTGGCACTGCTGAGGTTATTCCCGAGTTAGTACCGCCTAGGGTCTCAGTCCTATGCAGTCCTCGTCTGGCGCTGAGCCGCATGGACAACCGTCACAAAGATGACCCCGTTACGTATATGGTTTTCACCACTGTACTACAGGCAATCTCATGCCATGCCATTGTTTCAATATGTTAAACTACACAATCAGAATTAAATCACGTATACAACGCTGATCGATTTCTCAATTCGGCTGTTGCAACTACTACCCCGGACGCCCCAGATTCGAAATATGGAGAGTTCATGGCTGAACAAATTCCCAAGGTCATACCATGCCGCTAGAATTATGGATATTCAGTCCCCAAATCTAACACGGACAAGACGCAACGAAGCAAAACGGGATGGGTATCTATTCCACGGGGACGCTGAGCAGTCTTTTGTTTTCTCCATACAGTCTCGGGCAATCATCGAATTTGGATGTCTACATCCATGTTGTCTGGGACTTACTATCTGGATATCGAGATGCGACTCTGTCAAGCGACTATATAACCTTTGTTATAACTATAAATCGGTTCCCCACGGATTCCCCGGGCGTCATCATACCATTGAGTATTATCACGTCTTGCATATAGACAACCCATTCTTCAGATACTAGCACACTCTCAGAATGGAGAGAACCGAAAAAGTCGACGAGAGCAAGGAGGTGACTTCCTAAAGCGGACCTCCGCCTCTTACCATCCCGATTAGGCAATCAGACAAAGACTCCGTGACTCTTTCGACTTAGCAACGCAACACCACAACATAGTCAAGCCAACTCCGCACGGAGTCCGTAGAGATGTAATAACAGGCTAAATGCGTGGATCTAATGATGTAGCCTGATTATTTGGTGCAGATATATAATCTGCGACGTCTGGGACTTTGCTCCCAGTCAATTTTACTGTGCATCGTCTGAGGGCAAACATGGCTTTCCTTCAGCAGCGACTGTCCACTGGCTGGACCTTCAAAGACCGAGACAGCGAGGAACTGGATGCCTGGATGCCTGTGCCAACTATCCCCTCAACAGTACAGCAAGATCTCATTGCAAACAACAAGTTAGACACCATACCTTCGAGGCTCTACAACACGACTGAAGCTGACTTTTCCCATGATACAGGCTCGAAAATCCTTATATAGGATTTAACGAACTCAAAGCCCGCTGGGTCAACGAGAAATCCTGGATTTATAGGCATGCATTCCAGCAGCCAGAAATACCTACCGGTGCGACAGTGGTCTTGGTATTCGACGGACTAGACACATTCGCTTCGTGCAAACTTGACGGGCAGACGATCCTCGAAAGTGACAACATGTTCATGGGTTATCGTGTGGACGTCACCGAAGCTCTACAAAACTCACCCGAAGGAGGACAACACGTTCTAGAAATCGAATTCGACTGCGCCCAGTCCAGGGCACGCAAGATACGCAGCGAACATCCAGATCATAAATGGACGGGTTTCAATGGCGATATGGCACGCTTGGCTGTACGTAAAGCTCAGTATCACTGGGGCTGGGACTGGGGTCCTGTCATTATGACGGCGGGGATTTGGCGGGATGTGCGATTGGAGGTTTATTCTGCTCGAGTAGCGGATTTATGGCCAAAGACGACGAAGATTGATTTCAATGGCAAGGTGGCGAGTGTCACGGCGATTGCAAGGATAGATACATCGGCCTCGACATTGCTGAAAGATCTTACGGCTTCCTTTCGCTTGAGTCTGCGAGGACAAGAAATTGCGCGCCAGGAAAACATTCCTGTGAACAATATCGATCAAGTTGCCCAGGCAGAATTCCAGGTCAGCGATCCGGAACTGTGGTGGCCCCATGGCTACGGTTCTCAGCCCCTGTACAAAGTCTCAGTGTCCCTATCACACAACGGCAAAGAGCTACACGACACCTCCAAGAAATTCGGCATCCGGTCCGCCGAAATCATCCAACAACTAGATAAACATGGCAAGTCATTTTTCTTCCAGATTAATGGGGTAGATGTTTTCTGTGGAGGGTCGTGCTGGATTCCTGCCGATAGTCTGTTGCCAAGTATAGATGCAGAGAGATATAGGAAATGGATTGAGCTTATGGTAGCGGGTGGGCAGGTTATGATCAGGTATACTCAAGCACTATTTCCCGGGAATTGTTTTCTAACGAATATGTGAACAGAGTCTGGGGCGGCGGTATCTACGAAGATGATAGATTCTACGAGGCCTGCGATGAGCTCGGTGTGCTGGTATGGCAGGACTTTATGTTTGGCTGTGGCAACTACCCGGCCTGGCCTAAGATGCTAGATTCAATTCGACAAGAAGCTATCTACAACGTACAGCGCTTGCGCCATCATCCTTCTATTGTGATCTACGTCGGCAATAATGAAGATTACCAGGTCCAGGAGCACGCGAAACTCACCTATGACTATGATGATAAGGATCCTGACAACTGGCTCAAGTCAGACTTTCCAGCACGCTACATCTATGAGAAAGTACTCCCGGAAGTGGTAGCCGAATACTCACCAAGCACGTTCTATCACCCAGGTAGTCCCTGGGGTGACGGCAAAATCACATCTGACCCTACTGTTGGGGATATGCATCAATGGAATGGTCCGTCTTCTCTCCTTCCTCATGAAAACAGTGACCGAATGCTAATGAATGGATAGTATGGCACGGAACTCAAGAAAAATACCAAATCTTTGCCTCGCTCGGAGGTCGCTTCAACAGCGAATTCGGCATGGAGGCATTCCCGCACCTGTCGACGATAGACTACTTTGTCGAAAACGAAGAGGACAAGTTCCCGCAATCGCATGTGTTGAATTTTCATAATAAGGCTGATGGGCATGAGAGGAGGTTGGCGACATATCTGGTGGAGAATTTGAGAATGGCTACTGATTTGGAGGTTCGTTATCTACCCAAGAACCAAAATTGATGGGAGACTAACTAACGTTACGGACAGACATATATCTACCTAACTCAAGTCGTTCAAGCAGAGACAATGATGTTCGGATACCGTGGCTGGCGGCGACAATGGGGAGACTCGCGACACTGCGGAGGCGCACTATTGTGGCAACTGAACGATTGCTGGCCTACGATCTCCTGGTCCATCGTGGACTACTTCCTGAGGCCCAAACCAGCTTATTATACCGTCAAACGGGCGCTTAAAACACTCACGATTGGCGTTCAACGTGAACACCATGACTGGAGTGTTGCGCATGCCCAGCTGCCGACGAAAAGTCGGTATGAGCTGTGGGTTGCGAGTAGTCGTCAAGACGAGGTGTTCAATGCAACGGTCGAATTGCAGTTTTTGTCGGTTGTGTCGGGCAGGGATATACGTGCCCCGGTTCTGTTTGAGAATATCACGATTGCAGCGAATGGGACTACGGACATGATCACGGACGGGATTATAGATCATGTCGCCGAGCCAGAGGCTCATGTTTTATCTGCACGGCTTTGGGTGAATGGGCTCATTGTGGCGAGGGATGTGGACTGGCCTCAGCCATTCAAGTACCTTGATTTCTCGGATAGGGGGTTGGAAGTGAATCCGGAGACAACGATTTCAGCGGCAGGAGAGAGACAACAGATTGTCAAAATTAGTGCACGGAAACCCATGAAATGTCTCGTTTTTGAGGAGAGGGATGGCGTGCGGGTGAGCGATAGTGCTATAGACATTGTTCCCGGTGATGAGCAGGTGGTTACTGTTACGGGGCTGGGTGAGAGTGATACTCCATTGAAGTATCGTTATTTAGGCCAATAGTCTCGCTAGACTGACTCATTGGAGAAGAAATAGTATGCAATGCATGAGTATTAGATATCATTGAATCCTAGCGTCAAAGAAATTTGCTTCCTCCTGAGGATTCAAACTGGTATAAAGCTCCGCCCAGAAATCATTATTCTCGCCCCAGCTCAGATACTCCCACACATGTTGAGATGAATAATTTTCAAAAGACGTATTATTGGTAGCACCGGTAGTAGCAGCAGTCGTAGCAGTCCAATCCAGAACTCGCTCTCGGGCGATGGGTTGATGATTCGTCAGAAAGGGAGGATAATTCTGGGGTTCCGTATTCCCTGCATTGTTGTGAGTTTCTAGGACAGATGCCCTCACTCCAGTGTCAGGGGTACGCAGAATAATCTCAAGAATCCTCGAAATCATGCCCGACGACCGCTTAGCTGTATGGCCATACGGCCTCATACGATCCAGCGTCGAGATACTCCTCCGAACCTGCGCTTTACACGTTTCAACATCATCCCCATCGTCACGTTGTTTATCTGCAACTGCAGCGACCGACAGATATATCAACGGCACCATGGTAGCCTGAAACACTAACCACACCGCATTCCAGGCAATCATCTGATTCATCTTCATCGCCGTAGTAGTCGTAGAGATATCCTCAATCGCGACCTCCGCGATTTCGCGACATCGCTGTACGGCGACACGTTCCTCGTCTTTGATTGCGATCAATGGGATTCGGCGCATGGCATAGTTTAGCAATCGAGGGCGGTAAAGGAGCATGCGCTGATTGTAGAAGCGCCATCGCATGACTGTTCGCGCGGCGTACAAAGCTTCGGGGCAGGGGGTGTAGTCCTTGAGAACTGGTGGGAGATTGTTCCACCATTGGAGGAGTTGGGAGTCTAGATTGAGCAGTTCGGTATGCGTTAATGTGGGTAGTGCGGCGAGTGATTCCTGGATTTTGGAGGCGATTTTGATGAATTGTACATTTTCGATTAGGGGGAGGACTTTGATATAGTTCTCCTGTCACCATCACCACATTAGATCATAAAACCTCAATGTTTTGAGGGCTAGGGAGAGGGGGCCTACATTATCAAGTAAATGAGGTAACTTGACCGTGATACTCGGCCTGAAAAAATCCATACTCGGCCTCCCCAACGTCTCATGACCCCAAGTCTCCAAACAACAAAGAGACCACCAAACCCTCCGTTTGAATTCCTGATACCCAGATCGAGCGGGGCTAACGCCCGCCGACATATGGCTATCGAAGGGAGGCTCTCGTTGCAGACCCAGTGTAACCGCCATTCGCAACGAGGCGCCCATAAGCGCGTATCCGAGATTGGGTTGGCTGATGTAGTGGCAGTACCAGCCGCCCATGAGGCCTAGAGTCTGAACGACTTCGAGGCTGGGGTTACCGAGGATTTTGAAGTTGAGAAAGCTCATTGAGCGTTCAAAGTAGGTTCGGTGGTTGTGGTTGTCGACGCCTGCTGCGGTGATGCTTCCCAGGGCGAGGATGATGTTGAGTAGTGCTAGCCAGCGATTGTCCTTTCGGCGACCGGACAGAAAGGTTGAGCGGCAGGTTTCCTCGTCTAGTAGTGGCGAAAATGGCTGGAAATTGTCAAAGTATGCATCTAGCAATTGCAGGTCTGAAGGTGGTAAGCCAGCTGAAATTGATGAACGACGGTGATGCTGACGCTGGTCTTTTGGGACGTGCGAAAGATGTGAGTTCAGTTCCGGATGAAGCCACGCAATGACTTTCAACGCAGCTTGAATAGACGACACGCCCAGATACGAAGTAAGATTTCGAGCCGGTAGAGACAATGCATTGACGTCGTCTGATATATGCTCCTCTGACTCTTCGGAGGCGCTAGCACACCGGTTTTCATCGAGTTGTTCTTGTTCTGCCGGGATTGAGTGCAATGACTCCAAGCCAGGCCTTTCCATTGCTAGTGCGGAGACATGCGTCTCTACAGATGTGGATGTGGCGATTGTCAATGAGTCTTGATGCTGGGAGTGCTGGATGTAAGGCGACCCGTCTGTCGGCTTCGATATCAAAGCCAGCAATCTCTCCCTCGACAAATCCACGAGATTCTCGGGTGCAGTTTCGGGAAACAGCCGTTTCAATGCGCCTCGATAATCCGGTAATGATATCTCTTCTGAGTGACTATTTCATTTGAGCTTATTTCTTCTCTTCTTCTCTTTCTTCCTCCTCGTAGAAGTTTAGAACTTACCTTTCTCGCTCCCGTCCCGGATAACTACATTGCTCAGCCTTCTTGTACCACCGACAAGCCTCACAGGGCTTCTCGCCATCACATCTAATTTTCCGTTGACGGCATGAAGTGCATGCTCGCGGTGTGGAGCGGCGTCGTCGATTGAGACGCTCTTGTTTTGGGTTGCGAAGGCTTGTTCTGTTGTCGTTGTTGTTGTGTTGAGAGGCCTCGAATGTGAGAAACATTCTGCTGAACGGAAAAAGCAAGTATGTCAAAGCAGGGTGTGTAGTCACTTGGGGGGGGTTTTGAGCTTGTAGGTTAGCTACATTGTATCCTCACTTATATCAATGTAGAGTCTAGATCTATCTCGACATAAAATGCGGAGTTGACTACCTAGCGGGGTACATGTGTAACCCTATTCCATCGAATGTCCGCAAGGATAGAGCATATATTAGCGATTTCTCGGCGTTACTAGGAATCTGCCCAGTCCCGAACGCAATTCGAAGAAAACTTTCCCCAGGAACTGTATATTCTGTCGTATGAAAAGAACATCTCCTTTGGGAACGGACCGTCCGTGTCGGATTGGGATAGAGACTACTCCTCTTTTGGAAGGAACAAGCGGGTCTCTAAGAAGACTCTCGATTGAATTCTGTCGAAAAAGATGTGTTTGGACAAGAGATATCAAACATCCGAGCTCTCTTTCTACTGCTAGACAGCCTCTCGGGAAAGACGTGGTGGAGTAGCATCAAAGTGCACCATTGTCATGTAGTTGTAGTATATTCAAAAAAGCAACCCTGGCATCGTCTGCTATATAAACGCCCACGCTGAAACGCACATCCAGAATTCCAGAACTTATAAATGCAAACCCATATCTCCACGTCCCATAAGGAAACACTCTTATCGACTCTTTCAATATTGACATGCTGATGCTTCGTATTGAAGATGAGAGAAGGGGGGGGATTATATCAACTCATCATTCCCACACGCCACACTCTCTTCAATAATCTTCTTAACCCTCCCCTCCTCAAACGCCGGTCCTTGCCCATCACATTTCGTAATGGTTTTTAATCGTTCACAGACATCGCCTATATCAACCAATCCCTTTTGAAACAACGGATGACTCTGTATAAGATCCCACGTCGCTTTTGTATCTAATAATTTCTCCCCAGTCTCCGCACTGAGGACAATTCGATGCGGTAAATTGCCCGTCTTGAAATCTGCTACGTATTTCTTGCGGACGTCTAGCGAGACCCATTTCTTGGGTCCGTTTATTGTTGTTGATGTTGATGTTGATGATGATGCTTTTTCTTTATCTTCCTCGTCTCCACGTGGAGAGCTACCAGCACTAATGTTCTCGCCGCTTGACGATGTGGCGCGGAGTATTTCGTTTTCGGTAGCGACTTTTGCTAACTCTCGTTTCAGGCGTTCGTTGTCGGCGTGAAGGGTCATGGATTGGGCTTGGAGGTCGGTTAGTTTCTGCTCTAGTTCTCGGACGCGACGTTCTTTGCGTTCTCGGAAGGCGCGTTGACTGTTTCAACAATCGCTGTATTAGCATTGACGATTCAATCCAATTGATCCCCTCCCCCCCAAAAAACAGAGAAAAACGTACGCGGCTCTATTCTGAGCCTTCCGCCGGCTCTGCGCGGGCGTTATCGCGTCCTTCTCTTCACTGCTACTCCGCGTCGACCGCTGGGTGACGGCCAATGGATCCTCTATAAACTCTGAGAATATGTACTGTCCCAGAGGATCATCGCCGGGCACCATTTCGGTGGAATTGTGTCGCGAAAACGTTGTGGCGGGTGCGGTCTGTTGAGATTGTTGCGCATGAGGGGGAAGCACTGCTGCGGCGCCGCCGGGACCCGAGTAATATGATGATCCATGGAAGGATGGGTAATTGTTGTATTCGAAAGATGTCTCCATAATAATGTCAGTAGAAGTAGTTGGAGTGGGTTGAATGGATGATATTAAATAATTGCGATGAATGGCAGAAACTTGCCACTGGAGAATAGATGGAGAATAATGAGATGCAATGGAGATGGGAAGTGGAGTAGATCGGCGGTACATAGTTAAATGTACTCCGTACGACGACGACGACGACCACCGCCACAACAACAACAGAATTAACAACATACCGGCGCTTGCGACATGGAAGTATCATTCATATCATCAAGATTCGAAGGCGACGCTATTGCAAAAAGCGGACATGGCTGCTGAGGCGCCACCGGAGCAAAGTAGGAATAATTCATCACCAACGAACGAGCAGATGCAACCAAAACAGAGATAGAAGCAAGTGTCTAATTGTCTAAAATGAGGGAGGGGGTCTTCCGGTGTGTCTCTTGACTCTCTACAACAACACACAACTCGCTCAGCACAGAGACATTGGGTCTATGCCAGTGTCACCAGATTGAGTCATGGTAGGTTTTTGTGGTGGCAAGTACTTTCAAATGATGATGATGATGTTGTTGTTGATGAAGATGAAGATGGCAAGACAGAAAAAAGAAGCGGTCGGGATTACTGTATATATAATGACAGTCAGCTTGAGCGATAAGTCTACATGAGGAAAAAAAGGCGGCAAGTGACGACGTCCCCCATGTGATTGTGGTAGCCCATTAATTTCCAGTTTGATGCTAACGCGGCCAATTCAGGCTTGTTAGACCAGTTTCCATATTCAATTAATGCCAACGTTGCCAAGCAGTGACAAGTACGGAGCCCAGTTCCTGAAACGGGTTACTCGCAGCCCTGAGCTGAGTTGGGAGCACTAACTAGAGAGTAGGAAGCATCGAAAGTATGGGTCGTCGTCATTGGGGGGGGGGCATTTTATGCAGTGGACTTGAGATAGCTCAAGCGCTAGGCCTAGACAATTAGAGCCACTCAAGTCCAAGCACGCCTCGTGCGTAGTTCTCTCCAGAAACACATTTCTCGCTAAACATTCATATACACATACACATACACATACACTATTGTTGTTGATTGTTTCTGTCTTGAGAAAAAGCAGCGAGCCACCAACCTTTTCAACAGTTGTATGGTAACGCATGCCGGGCAACTAGTACGAAACACCGAGAAGATGAGCTGAATCGGTAAAGTGATGACCGAGTCTGTCTAGCCAGGTCAATAAGGTTAACTAATTATCGCAACTGACTAAGTCAACTACGCCATATCTAAGTTATAAGATGGAAGTGAATCTGAAGGATGAGTGATCACCGGCCGGTCAATTATGCCTAGACTTGCTCATAAGCCCGTCAAGACGTTATTCGTTACAATGTACTCAACGCTCTACAGCAACTGCGGTTCATACTGGTACCATGGGGTCGATTCATATCAATGGTTACCGTAGGTGTGCATTCGCAGTGGAATAATACCTCGTCAACCCATGGCCATACCAAGACATGAATTCAAGCTTCTCCCAGAACGCGGCTGTACCTTCCCACCGAGGCTAGCGCTGAATAATATCCATCATGGACATGGAGACATGGACACAGTAGAAAATAAGATTTGTGTAATCTGGTTCAGTGCACACTACTCCGTTGTACCAGGAGTCCAGCATCATCGATTCTAGCTGATGGAAACAATAGTTACTACGGTAGTATGGAGAAATGACGGAAAGAGAGCAATACAATTGGATGGACGGGCTGGACGGGAGCTAGTCCCAACGTGGGATAGATATGGATAAACGGCCAATCAGAATGGGACTGGCTCGAGGTCAATCAGCCACACGTGTGGATGCATAGTTAGCATGTCCCACATTCTCCTACTGTAGCTGTAGTACTCCGTACGCATAACTGGACTACGGAAGTACATAAGTTACAGTACATATGTACGTACGTATTCTCGCAAACAACCCTCCCAGCGTCCATGGCAGTACATGGAAACTCCATGGCCGCAAATTAGGCTAATAGCCCACCTACCTTCTAGAGAAAAACTCTACTCATGCCTGAAAACTCGATAACTAACCAACTAGTTAAGTTAACAGTTAACTAACTTAACTAGTTAACTTAGCTACATAGCCGATTACTAATCAATATTTCAGACTGACCTCAAACCTCAAAGAAAATATAAAATTCGATATCCATAACATTCCAGTGGAGTCGAACGGCTGAAGCCCATGTACATTCCCAGAAGCGGTCAAAGGACGAGAATAAAAAAAAATAAAAATAAAAATAAAAATAACCCCCCCCAACCTCCAATTTCTATTGGTTGACTGGACTGTTGCAGGGAAAGCTATAGACTAGGCCGGGATGGGATTGGAGTCTTTTGACGTAAAATTCCAACTCTAACTAGTTAACTAACTGCCTACGTAGTAGGTAAATGATAGCAGGGGTGTATTATCTAGTTCCTTTGCGACGGAGAAGTGTATGTATGCTACACCCTAGAAGATGAAACTTTGCGTAAAACAAGCAGAAAAGTCAAAAAATCTCCTCGGCACTTGAATTCAATCCCAAAACTTTACCCATAGTATAACTTACTCCGTAGCTAGGTAGCTATATAGACTCCTCATCCCATGGACCAGGTCTATCCTCTGGTTATACACTACACGGACTCATTTCCTGCTGTCCTTTGTCCCCATACGTGTCACCCGCTTATCAACTAGCTTACTAAATTCACACACGCATACTCTAGTACCCTCGTAAGCCATCTTCCCCTCTCGCCAGATTGGAGGAACGATAAGGTCTGGCAGGATCATGTGATCGGATGGAGGGACTGATTGGGCCTTTTGCAAGTACGTATTTACTTACTTATATCTAGTTTTGTCTACGCCTTGCCGTTCCTAGTAAAACCTGCGAGAGTCATCGAAGGGCCGACTGTCGGGAGTCGGGGGCCCGGTATATGCACAATCCCCTCACTTGACTTGACGGACGAGGTTACTTTATCATATATATATATATTCTTGAGAGCAAAGACAAACACGGTTTAAATTGCAGGATAGAAATAGCTAACGTAATACAGCATAACATACTCGACGTGAATCCGATACCACCCCGGAAGCGACCCTATTCATCCATCGCCAGTACCACCATCAACCCTGTAAAAGCTAACTTCCATGTATCATTGATGCCGCCAGCTTCTGCCTGTCTGATCGTCAGACAAAAAACAAGCTCCTCAGCTGCACATCAATCCAACGTAAGACTAACTTCCCCATAGTAAGCACTCCCGCCTACACCCGTCCCCTGTCACAGAATCCACGTCGAGATAACAAATCAAATCAATATAGCAATTTAGGGACAGCAAGCAAGCATGAGACATTGGGAAATAATAATGACAAAAAGGGAAGGGGCGGGGGATGGGCAAAAAGTGATGAGAAACAACCCGAAAGAGAAACAAGATGACTGATGTTGATAACGCTTGATCGTCATATCAACTCCATGGTCAACTCCCAACCCATATCACAGTCACAACTTCGCATAGCCGTTCATGGAAGACAAGAAATTGTTTTCTCCATATGCCTCAGAACAGAGCAAAACTAGCTACCGAAGTTGTTGTGTAAAAAAGCGCCGACTTTCATGTTCGAGATAAAGATAAAGACAGTCGTCCGAGGATGCAAACGATCGGAAGACGCATAAACGGCCGAGTCAAGTATCGAAAGAACGATTTGAGATACTCTCGAAGTCGATGTCGAAAAATCCAGGCCCAGCCAGTCCGAACATAGAGCAGAGCAAGATATTGTCGACACCCGAAGCCGTGTTCATTAACCCGAAACATGAAATGTGAAAGTCGAAATATCATTCTGGTGCGCATAGTGTATGAATGAGAAAGGGTTGTCCATGAAAAAGAAAAAAGTGGAGATAATGATCCATAGTCGTGCTTTCGGTCGTCTGGAAGAGAAATCCGAATGTTCGAATCACAGCTTACAGACACCAGCAGACTAGAGCATCAGCTCAAAAATATTTAGGTGTGCTCAAGGGCTAACATGCTGCGAGTATATCAATACCATTGGGCTCCAGTACCATCGTCCCGCTTCGAACGGTGACCAGCAGATCCATAAGCACCTGCAGCAGCACCCTTTGAAGCAGAACGAAGCCTAACGCCGAAGACTATGAGATTAGTCAGAGTCTTGAATTTTTTTTGATAATTAATCTATCCTCCACTGCCAGCGTCACTCAATTCCAGCAAACGCATAACGTATAGAGGAGAAGGGAAGAAAAGGAGGCCCCTACAAGGAACCTTGATAGCATAGTACTCACATCCTGTCACTCCCTCCAACTGCACGGTTGGTGTCCGGGGTGTCGACGGCGCCGCGTTCAATGACCTTGCGGCGCTGGCTGGAAATAGCACTGGGCTTGGTGCCAGGAACCTGGTTGGCAAGAGCTGGGGCGGCCTGTGCAGCACGGCGTTGTTGTTCCTCGGTTTCCTTATCCTTCTTGGGATTGTTGGCGTCGACAATCATGGCAGCGTTCTTCTGGTACTTGTAGACGGTCCAGTCAAAGACATAGTCGTACTGGAAGGACTCACGCACGAACAAGTCGCGGAAGATCTTACGGAGGTAAGAGTAATCAGGCTTGTCGTCGAATCGGAGGGAGCGGGTGTAGTTCAAGTAGATGGCGAATTCGTTGGGGAAGCCACGGCAAAGAACCTCGGTAGGGGTGGTCATCTTCTTCTCCATAATACGGTCGTATTTCTGCTTCTTGGTAGCAGCCTTCAATCCCTGCCAGGGAAGAGAGCCACGGCAGAAGTAGAGCATGACATAACCTAAAGATTCCATATCATCACGACGAGATTGCTCGACACCCAAGTGAGTGTTGATACTGGCATAACGAGCAGTACCAGTCAAGTTCTTGTTCTCACGGTAAGGGATGTGGAAGTGAGTCTTGGGGTCACGATATTTTTTGGCCAGACCGAAGTCAATGACATTGACCTGGTTACCACGCTTTCCAATTCCCATGAGGAAATTGTCGGGTTTGATATCACGGTGGATGAAGGATTTGGCGTGGATATATTCAATACGAGAAATGAGCTGATCGGCAAGCAGCAACACAGTCTTCAGAGAGAACTTGCGGTTGCAGAAGTTGAAAAGATCCTCCAAACTGGGTCCAAGGAGGTCGATGACCATGGCGTTGTAGTCACACTCAGTGCCGAACCAACGCACGAAGGGAATACCAACACCACCGGCAAGGGATTTGTAAACACGGGCTTCATATTCGAGCTGGGGGTGCTTTGCTTTGACGCTCTCGAGTTTGATGGCAATCTCTTCTCCAGAGATGATGTTGGTGCCTGTGATGGTTAGTCTTGTCCCTCATCAAAACAACAAGGCGATGACGGGTGTAGTCTTACCCAGGTAGATATCACCGAAACTACCACTTCCAATCTTGCGTCCAATACGGTACTTGTTACCGACACGCAAATCCATAGTCGTCATTTTGAAGTCGAAACAGCTCTAAGCTGTAGGCAAGATTAAGATATGAATGTCTAGTTGATGAGGAGAATATGTCAGTATGAGGAAGTAAGATAGAGAGCTGGGAGAGGGGGGGAGGGGAGAAGATTGGACGTAGGTTCAGGTGAATAAAGAGAGCAAGACTAAAGAAAGTGAAAAAACACGATAAAACGACAAAAAGGAGTTTCAGGCAAGGTTGACAGACAACCAGCCTCGCAGTATAGTGTTACTATAATGAATAGACGATGAAGGGGTCGGGGACGGTGACTGCATTGGGCCAGACCGACGGATGTTGGTTGTAAAAGGGCGCGTCACGCGGGGACTTGCTGGCCTGAGACTGACCAGGCTGGCCAGGACTGCAATGCCACCCGAGGCGTCTAACAGGGGGAACACAACGACTTGACGGTCTTCTCAAGTACAAAGAAACAACGTACCTGTTTGTGGTGACAAGAAATCCCACCAAAGGAGGTAGAAATGGAGGTGAGAGGGCGAAAAGGCCGAATGTTGTTGTTGAGTGTTGGGTTTGGTGGCCGTAGTGAACGGTCGGTCGGGTGTGGTCGGTCGGTCGGTTTGCAAGGTGGGAAACCCGATCGATGGCTTGGCCTTTGTCGACGAGGAAATTATCGGAGTTGCTGAAAGAAAAATAAAATTCTAATCTTTCGGTTGAGAAAGGAAATCAAGGGCTACAGGCCTCGACGTCCGGCGGGTGGGATGATGGGGAGAGAGGAAGACAAGAGTGAGAGTAAGAGGAGGGAAGTGGTGAGAGAGTACGAGAGTAAGAGTGAGAGAGTACGAGAGTAAGAGTGAGAGATTTTGTTAGTGGTTGGTTGGGCTAGGCTGACGGGGGGGAAAGGTCACTCAGCCGGTGCTAAGGGCAAATAAGGGCGGAAAAACCAACCTGATTAGTCGGTGAGCGCGTGAGGAACTTCACCGTATGCTACGCTGGTCTTGAGATGGCGAGTCTCATTGATTCATAATTATTCCATTCTTCTGTTTAATTTGACCTACCGATCTGTTATTTGCCTGGGTAAATCTAAATTGCTTGTATTGTGAGTGACAATGGCGAGGAATATCAGAGACGGTCCTTCAATGTACTAAAATTAGAGGCCGATAAGATCAAATTCAATAAGCCCGATTAGGATCGGGTTTGCCATCCAATGGCAATACCTCACGATTTGATTGATTGGATAAATAATACATTGCCACCTCTGAAGAAAATCTTTGTGGTCTGGCCTGATGACCGATTGATACATATGGTTTGAACTTTCATTGAATGTTTTGATCTTAGATTCTAATTGATCCAGAATGCCATTGTTCGCTAGTCTAGTCTGACCCTTGGGCACTGTCGAGCTGCTTCACAGCCTCTCTTTCTTCTGCCCAGCCTTGCGACTACAGATGAGTTGGCACCTGGGTAGACATTGGGCGATTTTCATGCATAGAGAAGGGCAACCGCGGGATTATATTGGCTGAATCAAATCAGGAGCTTGCGTACTACTTGAGTAGTAGAAGTATTAGTTAGCATCATGCTAACTAAGAATTAATGACGAGTATCGAACAATGTTCCATTGGCAAAAATGTTTTAAACCCTAGGAAGAAAACTCAATGCAATGCCCGTTCCACATTATAATTAATTCATCAAAGCCCTAGAAAGACAGTTCGATATCGTCGTACCCTCAAAGAACAACGATACCGGGGAAACAAGAAAAGAGATGTGGCCAATCAAGAGGTAAAATAAATGACGATGAAGATGTGTTACAAAAGACGCAAAGAGTGGCTGCAGATTGAAACAGAAACGAAACGTTCGGACAGGATGAAATTGAGGATACAGGAAGAACAGGGACAGATAGACACCATCAAATGATGGTACCTGCCATTACAAGAAACCAAAAGACAAGACTAAAATGTTCAGAAACCAGTCTTGGGGGAAAAGGTGGGTATAGAAGTACAATAGACATGTAACAACGATGAGAGTGGAAAAAGGAGACAAAGAAGAAAAACAGTGAATAAGAAAAAATTTTTCCATCATCAAGACGGTTCAACTTATATCATGTTGCTGCCAGAATGTTCTGCTGCGCCTGCATGAGTTGCGGCAATTGGCGTTCTCAGTCCATCAGAGAGGCCAATGGCCGGGCTGCTCGCGCGTAACTCCTCTTCCTCCAATCGCCGTCGCCAGTTACTAACGCTCTCGCTCAAGGTACTGCTCTCGTGCGTCTCCTTGGTGGGAGTTGCCTCCAGGTCAAAGGTAGAGCTCAGACGATGGCTACGATTGGTGCTCTCCCAGTGACTGCGAAGAGCATCCAACTCATTGGCAAGCGAATCCAAGGCCATTGAGCTGCGGTTGTCCAAGAACAAATCGTCACGGGAGACATTGTTATTATCTCGGGGGCGGCCGCCATCGAATCCGCCGGCTGTCGCTGTCGATGCATTACTATGAGTTCGCGAAATACTGCTGAATCCTTGACCGTGCTGGGATTGACGGCGATGATTGTCCACAGATGTTACCATCTGCTCAAGTAGCATCGTAACCCGCTGCTCTGCATGCAACGCTCGGGATTCTAGCAAAGAGTTTTCTTCCTTCAACTGCTCAATTTCAGCACGTGACCTGTCTGCCACAGTAAGGAGCTCTTTTTTGGCAGCTTCGTGCGCCGATCGAGTCTCGTGGCTTTCAGTTTGTGCTGTAGAAAGATCCTCCCTGAGCTTGGTGATTTGGCTCTCCAAGTCGTTGATAGATGTACTCATGTTGGTCTGAAGTTCCGCAAGTGATTTCTGCAATTCGGATCGTTCGTTTTCCCAAGAAGCCGGAGCCGGAGAGCTTGAGGATTGCTCTACATTCTTCTGCACCGCCTCCAACTCGGTTTGCAAAGTAGCAGCGTGTGTCTTGTACCTAGCCAATTCATCCTTCATGCGCTTCAGCATCTTCTCTGTTCCCTTGACGTAGTGGACGGCGGACTGATAGTCATTCTCAAGCTGCTCCAATTTCTCACGGTAAGTACGATCAGCTTCTTGCTCACGCGACTCGAATGTAACCTTGGTCTCTTCGTGAGCCTTCAAGCTAGCCTGAAGTTGCTGCTCGAGGTCGCGGAGACGTGTTTGTTCGGGAGTGCCAAAACGAGACCCAGGTGAATCCAGAAGGGGCGACCTTCGGCTATCCGAAGGATGGACGCCGCGCTCGCCAAGAAGATCCTTGAGAGCACCATGTTGAATTGCCAGAGCACTGGTATCACGCTGCTGACTCTCGAGCTGCGATTTGAGTTCCTTGTTCTCTGTCGCCATGGATTGACTATCTTTGATGGCTGTCTGCAATTGACGACGGAGGTGAAGACCCTCACGGCTGACTTGCTCTTGGTACGCCTCAAGACCCGCGATACGTTCTTCTGCACGCCTCAATTTGTCTGCAGCTTCGTCGGCAGCTGCCTGGTTCGATTTGGCCAGCTTAGCGGCTGCCTCAACTTGAGCTTGCAAAGCTACGACGCGCTGGTCGGTTATCGATCGAATCGAGCTATCGGAATCAATTGATGATGCACGATCAAGGCCTGAGATGAAGGCAAGCTTATGACTCTCTGCCTCCCGAGCATGACTTTCGGCCAATTCCTCGGCCTCTTTCAGACGACGATTTGCAGTTTCCAATTCAGCCGTCCTTTCTTCGTAGTCGGCCCTCAATTGTAGCAGTTTTCGCTCCAGTCCTTCTCGGCGTTCACGCTCCTCCTCAAGATGTTTCTCCATCAAGGTAGCCTTTGCCGCAGAGGCTGCAACGGCTTCACGTAGTGATGTCATATTACCACCGTGATCTTTGAGGCGCGATGTAACATCTTCCAGTTTCTGACTCAACTCTTCTTTATCGATACTGATCTGTTTATGATTAGCTTCTGCCTCGGAGCGAAGCGCGGACTCTTGTCTGGCATGTGCTTGCAGCTGATGGAGTTCAGCTCTCAAACTTTCCAACTCTGACGCATGATTTTGCATTTCCAGTTCCGCTAGCCGCTTTCGCGTGGCTTCGTTTGTCCCTTCTGCTAACTCGCGAGCTCTCTTTTCTTGATCGAGATCAACTGTCATGGCATCTAGTTTCGATTTCATCTCTGTCTGTGCGGCCAGGGCTATGGCCAGTCTTCTACTCAGATCGGTCACGCGCTCAGAGTTGGTCTCATCATCACCACGAGATGGTCCTTCGAGCTGTGGTGTGCTACGCTGGCTGCCACCATGAGCGGCTAATTTGGCACGAGCATACGCTGCCTCACTGATCGCAGCATCGCGTTGGTGCTCGACCTCGGCAACTCTCTTCGAGGCAATCGCAGCCTGACGATCTACGGTGGCTTGCATCTTAGCAAGTTCCGCTCTCATTGCAAGGAATGCCTCTATCAACGGCCGATCCTCATCGGTAAACGCATCAGGAGGGCGCTCATCAAGCGTTGAGCTACTAGATGGACTGGGGTTGTAGCCAGCTTTGCGGGCCAATGCTAGCTCTGAAGCATACCATGCGTTGCGATTTCTCGCCGCTTCGAGCTCCTTGATCAGTGCTTCTTGGTGAGGGGTAAGTCTAGGTGATCTAGGCTCGTCGCCCAGGATGCGGGAATTCCTATGACTTCGGGACTCAACGGAACCATCCATACTTGACTGCCTTCCGAGAACCAATTCGTCAGTACTATCCATGGAGGCTCTTTGTCTTTGTTTTTGCAGTGATCTTTGCCTTGTCGGTGCGCTCATAAGAGGGGCTGCTTCTCCGGCTTCCATTGCCCTCGCAGCAGTCCTTGACGGAGGTTGGCTACTCGGAGTACGGCGACCGCCAGATACAGGGCTTGTGTCTGCTGGAGGCCGATTGCTGTCCATTGGAGAGCCCCTCAAAGTTGGAGATTGCACATCACGATCCACCGCAGCGGCGCGTACTGTATCAACTTGAGGGCCGTAGTTTCGGTCTTGTTTCGTCGGTGTCTTGCTCCTAGACGTCTGTGTAACCTGTCCATTCATTCGCGGGGTAGGGGTTGGCGCTTGACCTGGTGGAGGAGGTCCCGCCGGTGCCTGAGCAATAGATGCCCGTGGAAGTCTTGATCCTGCAGGACCTTGAGAAGGGTCACCTTGTGGCTTCACATTAGGACCCATCGTGCTTTCTCGATATGAAGTGGTCATCCGGCGCGGTTGGTCCACTGGGGCATTTTGCGCTTCCCTAGAGACCCGACCAGTGGGAGTTACAGACTTTTCACTGCTTGTTTTCCGTCCATCAGAAGCTTTCTCGCCATTCGGAGCGGCTTCGTTTGGATAGCGTATTTTAGAAGTGTCCAAAATATACGCCATGCTAAGTTCTGTCGGATCTCTCGGTGCTGAGCTTGGTTCGCCTGCCAATACGATAATCTGCCTTCCGAATGCAGTCATGCTATGACCTGATCTGGGAGACGGTGCAGGTCCCATGTTGTGAAACGAAAACCACCGTTTGTTGCCGATACGAAAGGCAGACAAGTCGCCCAAATCGATGCCGTCCTCATTGCGACCACCGAAAACATACATAGTATCACCTATTAGTGCCGCAGCATGTCCTTCACGTGGAGAAGGAACGAAACCGATGCAGTCAAGCTCTGACCAGCTATTTGTTCTTGGATCGTAACACCAGACATCATTGAACCAAAGTGAACCATTTGTACCTCCAAATCTGAGATTGCGGTCAGCTTGACCCACGAAAAAAAGGGAACGTTACTTCAAGATTCACTTACAGATATAACTTGTCATTATGACTGATAGTCGTATGATTTGTTCGCGGTGGAGGGATCTGACCCGCTGGTGGGCCACCTTCGCTCGTGTTACGGATTAAAAACTCCCATTTGTTGGTAGGACTTTGGAGAGCATTCAAGTCGAAAGCAATGAGATCGTTGAAAAAGAAACCATCAACCTGACCTCCAAATACGTATAGCCTGGATCCTAGAATGTTCAATGTGTGGCCGTATCGTCCTGCGGGACGCGGACCGGGGGGGATTGCTCGGGACCATTGGCGAGATGCTGAAGCGGTAGACAAAATTAGTCAACTGAGTCTTTGAAAAATCAAACTGCTAAAAAACTCACATGTATTAAGCAAATAGAGGGTATCGTCTAGAACGTCGTTGTCGTTGACTTTTGTATCACCTCCAAATACGATGAATGCATTTCCAACAAGCAGGCTCGCGTGACCAACACGTGGACCTGGACCTTCCGAGACTGTTGGGATCGGGAAACATGAAAGATTACCTCCACTGCTTTCTACCATCCAAAGATCGCCCTTTACAGTAGAACCGTCAATCAGACCACCCATCATGTAAATGTCGCCTTCTTTCGAAGCAATTGAGTTGATTGCGGCGCCATATCGAGGAAATGGGTTGGTGTTTGAGGAGGTAAAATTCAGGCGCCGCTGGGACCAAGGGTAGAGCGCAGCATTCATGCCTGCTGTAGGCGAGCTGGTAGCAGCAGATGATTGTGATCGCGGCGGCTTGTAGGAATCAGCAAAACATGTCATTTGGCATTTTATGCGCGCACGTAAAAATGATCACGTACCTGTGTTTCAGAGTCCGCTCGCTGTCGCATCCGACTTGGGTCAGGACTGCCCGGAGTGGTGACGGAATTCAAAGAGTTATTGATACTTCCGCTTGGTGTTGGGGACACCATTCTGCCCATATCTCGAGGCCTGTCGCCATTCACAAACGGTTGTTTTTCTTGCATTGAACCCTCTGAGGTGTGTATATTCCTACTGGCGGGAGGAAAGCCCTGTGCTCCTGGCTGTTGACCCGGTTGGGCCTTCTTCGATTTAAACAAGAACGCCATGGTTTATGGGTTCTGCCAGTGTCTTTCTCAAGAACCACCCTTCTTGCGTTACGTGTGCAGTAGTAACAGCTATAATGGAGGTCAACGGTTTCTGAACCGAGTATATTCAGTGCGCCGTTCGTTGTTGCCAACACAACCTCAAATCCGTTACTGATTGACGATGATTCTAGGGGTTCGGGATGGTCGTAAAGGCATCTGACGGCGAGGATTTATGGGGTCGATGGCTATTCACGAGAATATAATCCGTAGCCGAATTCGAATTGTAAATTGCTGTTCCTGAACAGTACGAAGAGACGGGTTCCGCCGTTTTGCAGTTGGTCCAGCACAGCCCTCGTGAAGCTTGACCGCACTAAGCGGGAAGCATGAGAAAAGGACACTGCTCCAAGACAGGAAGGAACGAAATAAAGTCAAACAACAAAGACGAAGGGAGAGACACAGACAAAAAGAGAGAGAGAAAGAGAGGTCAACTCTCGAGGGAGATTAGCTGTCTGTAGGGATAGACGTTGAACCGGGGGGGGCGAGGGGGCGAGGTTCGAGAAAAGAGATGAAGAAGAACAAACAATTGAGCCGTTCCTGGTGGCCTCGAAAAGTTTCGGGCTGCCTCACTTTTGGCTGGCGGGCGCTGGTGCAGTGCAGTGGTAGGGGCAAGGCAAGAGCGGCCGGCCAGGAACACGACGGGCAGGAACTCAGAGAGAACTGGCAGAATTGGCAGGTTCCCAGGAGGTAGGGGCCAGGGCAGGGGTGGTCTTGCCCACTTTCACACTGGGCCCCCCCCACAACACTACAACCATCCGCCTGTCTGGGGGCTCTGATTGGCAGTCGGCGGTCCAGCTATGGCTCGGATCATGGCAGGTGCGGGCCTATGGGGATGGGTAGAACTGTAGCACTAGCATCAACTCGTGTTAGCGCAGAAGCACCACGAGCATCAATTTCCCATTCCACCCATACAAACACTCCCAGTTACGGTATTATTACCACAGGAGCCGCCTAGGAATCTATTTATCTGCAGACTGTCCTCCAGAGGCGTGTATTGAAGGTATGGCTCGTAACCATTAAGTACTTCATCTCTGTTTTACCTAGAACACCTAGCATATAGTTGAGTCAAATAAGATATCCTCCTATCTGTGCCCTGCAAGGTACAGGCCTCGGAGTCTCGGACTAATAGAGCTCGATGATACTGTCAAAAATTTGCGACATCAAAACCATCTTAGCTCTAGGGTTTGTTGATGTCACTGGATCAGTCGATTACATCTGCATTCCATTCGGCCATAGAACATGATGAGCGAATCAAGTTTTAATTCACTTGTCAGTCGTCGCACAACGATACTCCTAACAGTAAGTGCTCTCGACGTCGTGCCGGTGCACTTGCATCCCACATGGGGACTCCTTATCCTTATCGATGATGACTCGGCCAGATTATGATACGTACTCGGATAAGAACATTAGGTAGTTATCGTGATCGCCGAGTCATGTGTAGTTGTTGTTTGAACTTGCTCTTTGATATGCCCCGTCCAGCTCGGTCCAGATTAATTCGCATGCATGCAATGAAAAATTCCGAAGCAGTATGTAGTTACATTGAATTCAAGTCCAGACAAGAATCCGTTACCTTTGTGCACCGAGCTGCTTCGCATTCTGTGTCATCTGGATTTACATGGGTGATTTCCTTGGTATGCCTTCGTAACCAGAACAGAAAACCATGGTGGAGTCTCCTTTATTGTATAAGGCTTGTGTGCATTGAAAGAGTAATATAAACATGTCGACCACATAATATTCCTATGTGTTTACTCGATCAATGGCATTACCATTGGCTCGTGTGAGATGCGTATTCACATCTTTTTGGACTTGCTGAGCCAACCGCAAGAATCACGTAAGCATAATTGCTGAAGCGAGAAATAACTAAGTTAACCATTCAACAATAAAATTATAGACGAGTCTGAAAGTTAGTAATTAATTATTTGCCTGGCCACAGATTCATGCTTGAAGAGTGCGGAAAATCCATAATCCGGCCTACAGCTCAGTCGCGCCAAGACCATCGATGCACTACCAAGCTCAAATGTCACCTCTTCCCGTCGTCACCAGACTGAGAAGGCTGTCGAGCTTTCTGAAGTCATTCTAATACCGATTCTGCCCTCTTTTGCGTCGTACTGCTCGACCATCGAATAGACTGGCCGAAATCACTGACATTAGTGCGCTCGTTTCGACGTGAAAGCATCACCGCCCCCGGTTTCTCCCCCCGCGGACTTTCGACGTCAAATGTGTTGATCAAGAATGCGCAACTCATGTACTAGCCGCTCGTAAAGCCGAATTCTTGGAATATATTGACTGCGTGGTCACGTCAAGTCTTGAACCCTTAACTCAAAAAAAAGACTTGCGGCTGTGCCTGGATTTTTCGGAGAGAGAATGATCTATCCGTCATGAGAGATCCAGATCTCATCATGGAGCACAGTAACCATAACGGAGACACCCAGTCAGGACCGACTTCCTCCATGAACGGAATTCGGAGAAACCAGAATCGATCAGTTCGAGTGAGCTTTGGACCAACACCAGACTCCGTTATCCCGGCACGCGACCACTCGTCCACACCATTGAACGGCCACCATCGGTCACTTACCGAAGTAGAGTCTCAGGAATCACCATCAGCGCAACTAGCGCCTCGATCTGACGGTTCACCCAATGATAGCAATGGTGTTGCAACAACAGAAACACTAACTCCTCCGAGTCATCCTTCCATAGGTGGTCGGCCAGCTCCGCTCCAACGTGCAAAGAGTGACAACGGACCTAGGTCAGTGGTCAGCGGTCAAGCCACTACCAATGAGGAGGATGACTTTGCAATGAGACATGGATGGCAGGAAGAGTATACATCGACCGAATATTTGAAACTACTCCATTCCGTATGTTGTTCGTGTCGAATGATTAGTTTGATATGACGAGGCTAACCTATTTGACAAGAATTTTTATATGTATTTTACCGAGAAACGACATGAAACAAGCGGTGTTCCACGAGAGCCAGCTGGAAACTGGGCGATACAAGAATGGCGTATGCGGGATCGATTAAAGACAGTGTCTGCAGCACTAGCAATCTGTTTGAATATCGGTGTCGATCCTCCGGATGTTGTGAAGACGAACCCTTCCGCCAAACTAGAATGCTGGGTAGACCCTACATCTACGACGGGCGGACAGAATAAGATGATGGAGCAGATTGGGAAGAAACTGCAGGAGCAATACGAGAATCTCAGCTTGAGAACGAGGTACAAACAATACTTGGACCCATCCGTGGACGAGACCAAGAAGTTCTGTATCTCCCTCCGTCGAAACGCCAAAGACGAGAGGGTCCTCTTTCATTACAACGGCCATGGTGTTCCGCTGCCCACCCAGTCCGGAGAAATCTGGGTCTTTAATAAGAATTACACACAATACATTCCAGTCTCGCTATACGATCTCCAATCTTGGCTTGCAGGACCAAGTTTATTTGTTTTTGATGTGTCTCATGCAGGGAATATTATACATAATTTCCACAGCTTTGTTGAGAAGCATGAGAGAGAGAATCTGGAAGCCAAGAAGAGGGATCCTAATGCTCCTATTCAGAACTATGGCGACTGCATCTTGCTGGCCGCTTGCCAGAAGTCTGAAACTCTCCCAACGAACCCCGATCTTCCCGCAGACCTCTTTACTTGTTGTCTCACTACGCCAATTGAGATTGCACTACGATATTTCATCCTACAGAATCCCCTCAATATCAACCTCAAATTGGAAGAATTCAAGATTCCCGGACGTTTGCAGGATCGAAGAAGTCCTCTGGGTGAATTAAATTGGATCTTCACCGCCATCACCGACACCATTGCATGGAATACTTTACCCCGTCCTCTATTCAAGAAGCTATTTAGGCAAGATCTGATGGTTGCAGCTCTTTTCAGAAACTTCCTATTGTCCGAACGCATTATGCGGACTTACCAATGCTATCCCATGTCGTCGCCCAAGCTACCGGAAACTCATAACCATCCGCTCTGGCAAAGTTGGGATCTCGCAATCGAAATGGTTCTTAGCCAGCTTTCAGCCTTGGTTGACAACGAGGAGGGCCGAAGACCGTACGAATATCAACATTCTACTTTCTTTGCTGAGCAATTGACGGCATTTGAGGTCTATCTATCCTCTGGGCCGACGGAGAAGAATCCTCCAGATCAGTTGCCTATTGTTTTGCAGGTGCTGCTAAGTCAAGCTCACCGGTTAAGGGCTCTGATCCTTCTAAGCAAATTCCTTGACTTGGGACCATGGGCAGTTCATCTGGCCCTCAGCATTGGTATTTTCCCCTATGTGGTCAAGCTGCTACAATCAGCAGCTCAGGAACTGAAGCCCGTTATGGTCTTTATTTGGGCTCGAATCATGGCTGTGGATTACTCTGTGCAAAATGACCTTTTGAAAGACAATGGTATTCATTATTTCATCACTATCTTGAACCCCACATCGCCCATTCCAGTCGGCAATGCTAGCGAACACCGAGCAATGTGCGCTTTCATAGTCTCGATATTCTGCAAGAATTATCCCCAAGGTCAGAATGTCTGCCTTTCCGCAGAGCTTTTTGACTCCTGCTTGAACCATCTTATGGATGTGGAGAACCCGCTGCTCCGGCAATGGTCTTGCCTATGTTTGAGTATGCTTTGGGTGGATTTCCCAGACGCAAAGTGGATGGGTATTCGTTACGCTGCACCTCAAAGATTGTGTGAGCTGTCTCTAGATCCAGTTCCCGAGGTGCGCGCCGCGATGCTGCATGCACTCACCAATTTCTTGGGCATTCCTGACTTGACGGATCAAGTCGCTAAGATTGAGGAGGTTATTGCCATGGCAATTCTTCCAATGGCAGCCGACGGCAGTGTTTTAGTAAGAAAGGAGCTTCTGGTCTTTTTCTCCACCTTGGTTAAGCGATACGAGAACAAGTTCCTAGTTGCCGCATATGAAGAGCTTATAGAGGAGAAAAATTCATTGCTTCATCGGGCACAGAAAGAATCTCACCAACTTGCACTATTTGGGGAGCGTATCGACGGCTCTGATGAAAAGTCACATTCTCTGTCCCATAACACGACTTTTGGGACGATATGGAAACAGCTGTTGATTCTGTCTGTGGACCCACATCCGGAAATTGCTCAAGATGGTAGCACCGTCGTTGACTACATTCACTTCGCTCTGTTACAGTCCCCCATGGCTGCGATGGCTAGCAAGGCCCGCGACGAAATCGTGGATATCGCAACTCGTCTTGACCTGAACAAGCCACAGCTAGCAGAGCCCGTAGAGTTTCAGACGGCGCATCCCGGGCCCCCTCCCACTCAACCTCAATCTAAGAACGAAGGCTATTTCTCCCTGAGTATGAGACGGACAGCCAGTGTCGCAGCATCACTTAAAAATCTTGCCTTTGGTCCATCCACGTCAACTGACCAAGAACCTCTATCCCCCACTTCGTCTCAACAAAAAGCATCGCCTACCAAGAGCAGGCCACCCATCACTCCCCGCGGACGGGCCCCACCTGAATGGACTCGCCCTCCTGAGGTAAACGATCATGTAGCTCCGGCCACAGCATATCATCAGGCGCCAGCACCTCTTCCCAGGGGCTTTGAGCCGAAAGATCTCAGCGTTCCTCCATCAATACCACTAACAAGTCGTTTCTTGGATTGGTCTACAGAGGTAAATTCCACCCACAAATTACTAAGTTCAGTTTGCTAAATTTTTAAACAGTACTTCCGCGAGCCGCAAATGAAACCCAATGAGCCTGACGAACCAGGCAGTGCCGACTACAATGAGCGTCTTTGGCGTAGGAGTCGGAATGAAAGAATCATAGCCGAAACGCAGCCTCTTAAAGAGAAAGCCGGCAGCAGTCGCTGGCATGCTTCAACAGTATTGTTGACAAATGACAGCCAACCAATGAAGATGTCGTTTCACCAATTCGAGGATCATCTCGCTGTTGGTGATGACCGTGATACCATTTCGTATGTTGATTCTTTCCTTCGTTTCAAGACCTGTGGGGCTAATGCATGTATAGTATATGGGATTGGCACCAAAACAAATGCCTTAACCGATTTTCCAACGGCAATCCTCCTGGATCAAAGATTAACGAGATTCGATATATCAACGAAGACGATCAGGCACTGCTGATGACTGGTTCTTCGGACGGTGTCTTGAAGGTTTACCGGAATTATGAGACACGCAAGAAGATCGAAATTGTTACTGCATTTCGAGCCCTACCGGAACTCATACCAAGTAACAGAAATGCAGGCTTGGTATTTGACTGGCAACAAGGTCAAGGTAAGGCTCTGGTTGCAGGTGATGTCAAAGTCATTAGAGTGTGGAACGCTGCCACGGAAGTCTGCACCAATGTGAGTACCATCGCATGCCTTCTGATCTATCGAGACTAATCTTTCTCAATAGGACATCTCGGCACGTTCTGGATCGTGCATCACCTCTTTGACATCCGACCAGGTTGCCGGAAATATCTTCATTGCAGGATTTGGAGATGGTGCCATTCGTGTGTTCGACCAGCGGCTCAAGTCTACGGCAGCTATGGTGAAGGTATGGCGAGAACACAAACAATGGATCACCAACGTTCACATGCAACGGGGGGGCGTGAGGGAGTTGGTTTCTGGAAGTCGAAATGGAGAAATTCGATTGTGGGATTTGCGTATGAATAATCCAATCAATATGATCCAATCGACGAAAGATACTCTCCGAACGTTGAGCGTTCACGAGCACGCGCCCGTGTTTACAGTGTAAGTTTTTACTCCCAGTTGAAAGTCGGTAAAAATATTGACACAATTCTAGTGGAACCAATCGACACGAAGTCAAGACATTCAACGTCGACGGCACCTACCTATCGAGCTTTGAGCCATACTCGAGCTTTCTCCACCACAACCGCTCGTCCCCCATCTCGGCGACAGCATTTCATCCACATCGTACACTTCTTGCCTGCTCTGGCCTGCAGGATAATCACATTAATCTAGTGTCATGCTAAGGCATCTACACCGGTTTGCAATTGCTTTTTTCCGTCTTGCAGCCTGGCGCTTATCTTCACTTGCTTATTGGTCTGCACATTATTAATTTTTTTCTAGTCATGGCGGCGTTTCTTTTCTCATCCCCGTTGCATGGTCCTGGTAGATGGGTAAGGTATGGCTTGGGAATGAACCTCTTTACGTGTACTTTTTTTCTCTGCTGTTCTTTGTATTGAATCGGAGCCTAAAGCCCGTTATACTTTTTATTTGGTTCTTCCCAAACCAGAAGGAATTTGTTTGTATGCATAGACCTTTAATATTATTGTACATTTCTCTTCCCCCTGGTCGCATCGTAGACTAGATAGATAATGTCAGTTGACTTGTCCCTGTGTCAGTTTGCATGAATCGTCGCTCGGATAAGGACTATGTATATTTCTGGATCAGGTAGCACTTACCAGATACGGCGAAGTTAGGGCTTGTTGCATGTTAAGGAAGGATATCTGGCACGTATCTACCAACCTTGACAGCAACGATTTCTTTCTCTTGTGATATAAGTACAGGTGTAAAATTAATTGGCCCCAGCTGTAGTTAGTTGGAACAGAATTCTATAGACGTCTAACTAAATGTGTGTACGGAGTAGATATCGACGAACTAATAATTTTTTTTTAGGCTCCATCCTCTCACATCTCATCTGATCTCATCGCATGCACATGCATATGCGCATCGATCTAACTCATCACATCGGATATTGAGTTCAGATCTCATATTCCTTTTGATGACAGACCTACCAGGGACCAGTTGTATGTTGGCCTCGATCTCATTGAACGAATGAGATTGTTTTGTTTCCGCCGTGGCGTCTGGTTTGTCACATTGCGAGTTTTCCAAAGTTGACTGGACTTGTTCATTCACGGACTGGGATGAGCGGTATGCGTGTGTATTTGATTTGTTGTTATGGCGGCTGTCGGGTCATTTTTCCTTAATTGTTCCCCGCCTTTTGTGATAGTGATATACCAGAAAGTACTGTGATATACTTGGTGTTTAGCCGCGAGTAAGGGACCAACCGCCCAGATGTTTGAACTTGTGCTACAATAACATAGGATATCAAAGAATGCTCCAATCGTATTGGCAATAAGAGTAAAAAAAGGTATTCTTGTTTCTTTGTTCGGAATGTGATACCACTAGACCTGGCATTTTTCTTTGTTTTAGCAAGAAATCCGAGTCATTTGTACCTTATATGACATCTGTACCTTAAATTTTATTTTTTAAATTTGCTTCCTTGCTGAGTGTCTCGCGATCCCTATTCAGAGTCTTCAGATGAATTGATTGGGAGGTCATATAGTCTGCAGGTCATCAAAGTAGGGAGGGCTCAATACAAGTATATACAAGCCGGAGGCTCAAGGCACAATGACATTCTTGGGAACACTTGTTGCAGTTCTCTTTGGTGCCCTATCGTTCATCACCTACTTCCATCATGGAGAACATCATCTCCATGGCGCAAGCTATGTCACTACTTTCTTCCTGACATGTACCATTTCAACGGCATATCTCACCTGGATTCAAGGACATGCCATCAACGAAGCCCTCAACACCACCATCCAGATTGCAACATCCTTTCTCGCTGGATTATACACAACATGCATTCTCTACCGCATCGGCCCCCTCCATCCGCTAAACAAATTTCCAGGCCCCTTCAGCGCCCGAATCAGCAGTCTCTGGCTCTGCTTCCAAGTCTCACCCCAAAAACAAGCACATCTCACCATGCTCGACATACATCAAAAGTACGGCAAAATCGTGCGCGTGGGATCCAACGACTTATCAATCGTGCACCCAAAAGCCGTTGAAAAGGTTCACAACACATGCCTCAAAGGCCCCTTTTACGATCTCAATAACCCGGATACGTCTGTCCAAAGCACGCGCGACAAGACCTTCCATGATAAATGTCGTCGACCATGGAGTATGGCATTTACGGATAACAGATTGCGCGATTACGAGCCGAGGATAAAAAAGATTCACAAACATCTCCTCGCACGAATTGACCAGGACTCGAAGAACAACGAGAATGACGGCAAACCCGTTAACGCAACGCGTCTAATCAACCATTACGCCTTCGATGTAATGGGTGAAGTCGCCTTTGGATCGCACTTTGATATGTTGAACACTAGCAAGAGCCACGAAGCCGTTGAGATGTTGAATGAATCAATGGGTATGTTGGGGTTTATGTGTCCGATTTGGCTGGTACGGTTTGCTGTCGCAATACCGGGCTTGACGCGGAAGTGGTGGATATTTGTGGAGTATTGTTTTCAGCAGATGGAAATGTGTAGACTGGTCAGTTTTGTATTATGTGTTTAGGAGAATAGCAGTTTTGGCTAATGAGGTTAATGGCTAGACGAAACCGAGCTCGCCGGTCATCGCGTCCACTCTAGTCAAGCCATATGAGAAGCGAGAGCCGACTCCGTTTGAGAAGAGGGTGCTAAGAGGAGAGGCGCAGTTGATTGTGGTGGCTGGAAGGTCTGTTTACCCTCCATTCAAATCGTAGATAATTTCGACGGTCTCGAGTTCGACATGACTGACTGTTGGCAATGCGAACAGCGACACTACATCCGCAGCCCTAACATGCGCCCTCTACGAGCTTGTGCGCAATCCTCATATCACAAACCAACTGCGCGAGGCGATTTCTGCATCCCTTTCTCCCAACGAGAAAGATATTAGTGCCCATCATGTCCGAAACCTAGACATTCTGAACGGCATCATCAACGAGACCCTCCGTCTTTACCCGCCTGTTCCTACGACATTATGGCGTCTGACGCCCCCTGGGGGACTATGGATCGATGAGGAGACGTACATTCCCGGAAATGTAACAGTATCAACGCCCCAATATGTGCTCGGACGAAGTCAGGTTCCCCCCTCCCCTTGTGTCTCTCCGATGCAAATCTCTGACTTGCTTACTAGGCAACGACCTCTACGAACGTCCCAATGACTTCATCCCAGAACGATGGTACTCCAGACCCGAAATGATCAAGCAAGAGAAAGCATTCGCACCGTTTAGTGTTGGTATGCGAATACCCCCTTCCCCCCCAATCAAAACACAAAAGTTAATCATAATCTAATTTCTGGGACATAGGCCCATTTAGTTGCGTCGGCAGACCCCTGGCAATGATGAATCTGCGTATGACGCTGGCACAACTCATATATACATATGATATTTCGCTCCCCCCTTCGATGACGATGGATCAAGCGCGTGCCGCGATGGAGGGGAATATGAAGGATAATTTTACGCTTATGCCGGGGCAGTTGGATTTGGTATTTACGAGGAGAGATTAATTCTCGACCTTGCTGTACAGTAGGAGGGGGAGGGATATATTGGATGTAATAATGACATTTGTGAGCAAATATGTTGTGTCAATTTGTTATGAAGCAAAATGATGAACGGTCTACCACCCCTTTTACGCCTCTTTTCCAATCTCTTTTCATTAATCTCTTTTTGCCAACCGTACAATGATACCAATAGCCAGCTGGGTCACAGAAAAGGGACAAGTCCAATCACAATATTGAGAGATCCAAATAGTACCAAGAGAAAGCCACAATCGACACAATCATCTGAAAAACAGTTTTTGAAAACAAGCGAGCCAACACAGCACCAAAGTTTCCAACCCGCACCTGTCTATTCTACAGCGAGCCAAGGTAATAATAACAACGAGAAAGGAGCCAAAATTCAAGAATCATTGTTGCCAGGAAGTTCACTGCCAACAACAACCCCATCAAAAAGGTCACTTCCTGGAGCAATATTAAACTCACCACGGTTCCTTCTACGAGCAGCTCGTCTGTTTTTGCGACGAGCCCTTTTCGGCCGTCTAAGGACATTTTCAAGGCCAAGCTCAATATCTTTGAATTCAAAGCCCCTTTTCTCAGTTTCCGCGGTATCGGTGTATGAGATCAGATTTTCCGAAACATGCTTAATCAACTGGGTGACTTGAGATGATTTGAAGTCTTGAAATGACGGCGGAAGATTATTGAATGTGTCCTTGCAGTTGAGTATTATTGATTGCACTTCGGTAAATTTCTTCTGGAACCTGTTGGTGGATTCTTTCTTCTTCAGGATGCTTTGATGGAACCAATCTTCGGCTGCAAGTACACGGTCGTAATATGTAGTAGCGCGATTGCCGGAGCCAGATTCAGGATTCCAATGAGCAGAGTGAGACAAAAGAATAGGACCTGGGACTGCGAATCCTGGAGGTGGCATGAGAACACCAGTGTTCATGGGACTTTGAGCATTCTCATCGATAAGAGGAAACCTTGGGAATCCCTTGAAAGAACCTGGCAAATGTCTAACTTCAGGCTTCTGTCGAAACGTCAGCCAGGCTCTCCCTGTTTCCACTTTCCAGAGTTCGTCCAACCGTGATTGCTGTGACGCAAAAACGTTCCGTGGGTACTTGTTGACAATCGGCTTGTAGTAGGCTACGGGCAAACGCGGACGAAGCTGAAATGGTGACTGTAGTCTTCTCGACGCAGCCTTTGGTGTGGCTTCGCTGACAACTTCATCAGTCTTTTGAGCTACGTAGAAGAGTCCGTCATCATTCTGATACATGTTCTTGTCAGGGTTTGTTCTATGGGCTTCTTCGACACGGAACATCTGCGGCTGCAGGGTGGTTAGCCTGATATCCTCCCTCCCTTCAGCTCGAGGCATGCTTCCTGGTGGTAAGAACGAATATGATTGAATCATTCTGGCCATTGAGTTCCTATATGCCATTTGCGTCAAAGGAGAAATTTCCAAGGTAAGCGGCGGTTTCCTCGCTTCGGGGTATGCCTCCATGGCTGATTGATCAATCTGATTTGATGCTTGTATAACAATTGATGGCCCTACTTTATCCTGTAAGTGACAGTTCCTGCATCAAAGTCGTCTCACTAAAATAGTTGTATATAGACCGACTTTCGGAGTCATACACTCACCTGACTTCTTTGCACGAGGCGTAAATTGTTCACTTTCGTCCACTTCAGGATCCTTGACCTTGTGATGATGGCTATCTACCTCATATTCATTGACCGATTTATCTGGTGGCTTTTCAGGGCTTGCTTTATCCTTAGCATTGCCGCTGAGTTTCTCCCCATCTTTTGGCGGGCCGATTTTTTCTAGTTCAGCTTTGAAACGCATGATCTCTACCTCCGCCTTGAGGGGACTCAAGTCATCTGGCGTAAAGTACTGATAAATCTCCACTGGTGGCTTTTTCGGGCTGGGAGTTGCATCGAGTTTCTTCACTGGGCTCTTCGACGGGCTCCTCGATGGACCCTTCGATAAATTCTTGACTGGACTTGGACCTCTTTGGGGCCTCACAGGAGATGCATCAGGAGCCTGTACAGGCTGAGGTTGTCCAGGTTTTGTGGGCGATGCAACAGCAGAACGTGAGGTAGTTTGACGCGTCGCAGTCGCAATAGCTCCACGGGGAAGAGGACTGGTAGGAAGAGGATAACCGTTCACGTAGCCTGGATACACTTGTTGGTAGCTTTGTATGGGCTGGTACACTGGTTGATAATATTCTGGCACCGCAGGATAGGGCGAAGAAGCGTACACAGCAGGTACAGCACGAGGGTCAGCATACTGCGGTTGTGGGTATGCATAAACAGTAACAGGTGCAGAAATAGTGGCGACATGTTGATAATAACGGTCAACAGGACGATTGGGGCGTCTGAAGCTTTCGACAGCAACATGTTCAGTGTTATGCGTATAAGATGATGAGAATTGGCTGGGGGTGCTTCTAGGTTCTTCAAGGCTTGTGTAAGTACGCGTTGGATTCGTCAGGGAGGTGTCTTGGCTGGAGGGGGACTTACTAAAGTCTGATAACTCGCCATTCATGATACGTGCTCTGGCTGCTGCTGCTGCATTCAGTTCAGCTGCTCTAGCCTGAGAGGCCATAGACGGGCCTCCATTGGGAGCCATGTTGATCACGGATGATAGAATTGATGATTGTCCTGTGTGGATGGTGTATGACTCAAAAGCAAATGCTCTTCAACTCCGAAATCTTACAGACAAAGCTGGAGAGCTCAATATCAAATTGACAGAAAAGACGAAACCAACTGCAAGATAAGAATAATAACAATGCACAGAATAAGAAGAGGGAATAGGGTAATAACAGGATAACAGGTGAGAATAGACGATGTCGCCTAAAGAGATGAAGAATGAAGAATAGGTCTGAAGTGAGAGTTGCCAATTGTTTGTTATAGAAGATTGTTCCCAAAAAGGAAGGCACTGGGCGCACAACACAGCCGGATTTTTCAGGCAGATAATGAAAGAGCAGGATATTACCGCCGAAATAATTGCTGTTCGATATGATTGGGCATTATCTTACCATCTGTGTCAACTGCCTGCTTTATTGAGTACGTATACAATGGATAATTGTTTTTGAGTTACGAAGCAACATAAGTATCTTGAATGATTCGTATTAAGAAATACCGAAGCCAACTATCGTACACGTCGTAAAATAGACTCATAAAATTCATATTAAACCGAGACCATTTCATCAATCACCCGCAATTAGTACTGGCGCTGGGTGGTTCCAATGGTGCGGCTGCCATCCAAGTCGGAGTCGACGCGAGGATCAAGCTTGTTCATAAGGTTGGAGTCGTGAGGGCCAACTCTGCCGTGAGTTTGACCAACTCCTGTGGTAGCATAGCTGCTACCTGCAGGGGCACCAGTAGTAGCTCCCATGTTCTGGTAGCGAGCACGATTGTCCATGTCAGAGTCGACGCGAGGGTCCATCTTGTTGGCCATGTTGCTGTCATGAGGTCCAGCGTTGGTGCTGCGGGTGTTGTAGCGGTGGCCGGTCATGCCAGCGTCGGTTGTGCTTTCGTACTGACCAGTTGTGGTGCCATAGTTTGCTATTGTTCGTTAGCTTGTTAAGATGGCCCAGGGTTTGAGGAAAACGTACAACGATCGCTGTCCACGCGAGGGTCCACCTTGTTGGCCAAGTTAGACTCATGAGGGCCTGCGGTAGAAGTGGTAGTACTAGCTCCCATGCCGTGACCGTGGTGGCCAGTGCCCACAGTGCCAGCGCCAACACCCATGGTGGTGCCCGTGGTACCGGTATAGTGGCCAGTCATTCCGCCGTGGGTAGCTCTGTGGTCTGTGAATGTTAGACATGCTCGACTTGAGTATGATAGATTGGCTATGTGAACTTACCGCGGTCACTGTCAACGCGAGGGTCCAACTTGTTCATCAGGTTGGAATTGTGAGGTCCGTTGTTGGTCGACCCAGTACCGTAAGCAGTAGTTGAGGTGGCAGTGGATTCATTCTGGGACTGTTCGAAGGACTTAGTAGTGGTGTTGGCCGTGCCAGATGGGCCAAAGGCATTTCGTCCATCTATATATTCGTATTAGTGATCCTCAGGGCTGATTGAAGGTTCGAAATACTTACCACGGTCGCTGTCAACGCGAGGGTCCATCTTGTTCATCATCTTGGAGTTGTAGGGGCCATTGTTGGCGTATCCAGTGTTGTATCCTCCAGCAGCGCCTCCGGCAGTAGCTCCAGTGGTGTTATAACCAGTGTTGCGGTGGGCAGCGCGGCCATCTATTCTCAAATTAGCAAAGTCCACACGGTGAGCTAATGGTCATACATACCAAGATCGCTGCCGACACGGGGGTCAATATTGTTGGCAACGTTAGAGTTGTGAGGGCCAGCATTGGTAGAGCCAGTGGTGCCATATGTGTTTCCAATAGTGTTGCTTTCGGTATTCATGCTAGTAGCAGAGTAGCCGGTGTTTCCATGCATAGCACGGCCACCTATGAAGAAGCCAACATATTAGTTATAAGGCATAAAGGTCGAAGGAAGATGTTTTTACCAAGATTGCTGTCGACACGGGGGTCGACCTTGTTTGCAACGTTGGAGTTGTGAGGACCGGCGTTTGTAGAGCCAGCACTGTACTCATTCTGTGTGTATGTGTTTCCGGAGGTGCCAGTAGTGCCAGTATTTCCATAGGCAGCACGTCCATCTGCGTCCAGTCAGTATTCTGTAGACATGCTTGAGATAAGCAAGACCACATACCACGGTCGCTGTCAACACGAGGGTCGACCTTGTTGGCCATGTTGGAGTCGTGAGGGCCAGCGTTGGTAGAGTGAGAAGGCTTCTCGTGCTTGTCATGAGTGAAAGCCTCCTTGATTTTGTTGATGATGTTGGACATGATAAATGATTGATAGCCTGGATGTAAAAAGTTAAAGTGAAGGTTTTTCAGAAGTGTTGTTGCTTAGAGCGTTTGATTGATCGATGAAGAGTAGAATTGATGTCCTCTTTATAGTATCTACTGGCTGTCTTTGCTTCTACCTGGGGAAGCTGTGACGACATTGAGAAGCACATTACGCCCCCTGCTCCACGGCAGACAATGAGCTTTTGATGCCCATTTCCCGGGTTTACGATTTGATTTGACTTGGCCGATTGACTTTCCACAATTCCACCGGCCCAGCAGCGCATCAATGTCGGGGGTTCCAGAATTCTCCAAACATGTCAAATCAGGTTTGATACAGGCTTCTTCCTCGTGGGAAGGATCGACAAACAGCACGTTTGCAAACTGCAGATGCCCATTTACCAGTTAGCAGTACGATAACCGTGGAATAGGCTAAGCTATAGATGGGATTGGAGACCTATGACATCGAGCATCGGCTATGTCGAGTAACGATAGGTTAAACTTGAAAATTGACTCTTTTCAAGGTGAATCTGATAGAAGACGGACGTCATTCCCCTTTAGCAATGACGTTTTGTGTCAAACAATGCAAACCTGGCCCGTGACCTCACTAGCGTACGTTATCTAGTACTATCTCTGTATTAGGATTAGCCTACTATGCTTTACTCTTCAACTGCGCCTTTCACGATCTCCAACTTCAAAGAACTCGGGCAGAGAAAAGACTGGAGAGTTCGATGGCTATAGAAAGCTTTGCCTTTCGAAATATCTCCGCCAAACAGAAATAGCTGCATCTGTCAGGATCACGTGGCGTGACACAGTCGAGGGTCTTTCATGCATGCATCTGTAGCCAAGCGATCTGTACATAGCACACTCAGTAACTATGCCCCGAAAATAATGATCAAGTAATCGCAAGACCATACTCCATAACTACTTGCACTTTGGCTCGTACGTTGCAAAGCATCACCTGTTCTGTTCTTAAGTAGAAACAATAATCCGAGTACATATCACGTGCCTCGATCAACGGCATCTTAGCTGTGGTAGGCTTGGCGAGCAATGCAACGCAACGCAACCGCCTCTGGCGCCCCTCCGGACTGCCTGACTGACGACAACTCTATTCCTCCTATCTCTCCACAACTACTACGGAGTAATCGAGCCACATCACAGTGCGGCGTGGCTTTCTTTCTATATTGTGGTTTGAATTTATATTCTTGGTTTTTTGTTCTTTATCTCCTCTGTATAGTCTACGTCCGTGTTTCTCGATGATCGACTATCCCTTCCGTTCCGTGAGGCTCTTAGTCTTGGTCCGGGAGCCGTAAAACATCTATTAAAACATCGTTTCACCCAAACGCAATCCAGAGAGCCAGCTGCAGTCTGCTCACTATGCGTCCACCACGGCTTTTGCTTTTGCTTTTTTGTTTCATCTTTCTGCCTATTCTGCTGACCTTTCTTTCCCTTGTCACTGCGGAGCCTCGTCATGGCGTCGACGAGGGGGATGCACCCATCGCTGGTCGATCGAGCCGATTACGCGCTCTATTTTCATTCAACACGCCAACCTCTTTATTTCCGCCTTCCGCCATCATCAGTTTAACCGATGACAACTCGACATTTTTCCTCGCGCGACCGGCGGCATTCGGGCCCCTTCTCCCACCAAACGGCCTCAGCGGCCAGCTCTGGATAGGCAGCGGCTTCAACCAGGACACCCTCAGGAAGGGTGCTGGTATTGCAGGTTTTCAGGGGGAGCTTGGCTGTTCAGATGTACCGGACTGGGATAAGGATGCACAGGCGAAACAAGACAAAGCGTTAAAAGATGCGCATACCATTATTCCGGCCAATCCTGCAACAGACAAGGAGACGATAGACAAGCGCAAAGACACCGACACCAGTATTACTGCCACATATAAAATTACTGGACCGGCGCCAAATGACGGGACCGACGATCACCTACATCATCCTTTTTCGGTGGTTAAACACGAGAAGTCAAGTGAGAAACAACACCACCCCACGCATGCGGATATTCAGTCTTTGCAAGAGAGCGCGGAGATCGCTGGAAAGGTCGTCCTACTCAGTCGGGGTGGCTGCGGCTTCTTGGAGAAGGTGAAATGGGTTCAACGACGAGGCGGCGTAGCATTGATTGTCGGAGATGACACCAGAGGTGGTAGCTTGATTACGATGTATGCGCGTGGCGATACTTCGAACATCACCATCCCGGCGGTGTTCACTTCTTATACAACTGCACATTTATTATCCTCTTTGATTCCAGAAAGGGCGATATTAGAAGGCCAAAAGGAAACTGACTCGAAGAAAGTCGCAGCCGATCAAAAACGACCGTCTAAGCCTACTGCTACCACGACGAGAATTACTAGTCAGCCTACAAACACCAGAGCCCCGAAAAAGGATACAACAGAAAAGAAAGAGTCGCCTAAAACGAAAGGCAATAGTTTCTTCTCTGCGATATGGTCACTGTTCGGTTTTGGAAGAGACGAGTCCTTGATGGATGATAGCCGTCGACCGCCAAGCAGCGGCAATATTGATTGGCTCTTAGTCGATGACTATGACGAGGAGGATGGTGGCAGAAAAACAAAATCAGTGCAGTCTAGCAAAGACAAGGGTGCCAAGACCGACAAGTCATCGAAGAAAATCGATAACAGTCCAGTGGACGGCGATGGTTTCGAGATCGGTATACATGACTGGCGGGATCCAGACCTTGTACCAACCAAGCCTCCTGCGAAAGGAGGATCTTTATCGGCTGATAAAACCGAGTCGAAGAAAAAGGATGAGAAGGCTAACAACAAGGTGGACTCGAACCTCAAAGGTGGTAGTATCACACCTGGAAGCGGAGAGTATTCACACATCGTCGAGGGCACAGCTGGATCTGACAAGACGGACAAGAATGGGGCAGGCTCGAACAATGGAATATCATCAGACTCTGGCGAAAAGAGTTGGTTTGCAAGACACTTTGGCTGGAACGAAGGTCTCAACGATGAACTAGATCAAGTACTGAAAAACCGCGTCGAATCAACTAGTAACCCAGTGACATATGTGCAAGGTGAACAAACATTGGGCGATCATCAAGGCCTTTGGGTTACCCTCACTCCGACTAGCATGTCAACTAGCCCGTTCTTTGATACCCTTTTGGTGCTCGTTGTCAGTCCATTGATTACCTTGACCGTTGTCTATGCACTACTACTTTTGCGGTCTCGAATCCGCCGGCGACGCTGGCGTGCGCCGAAGTCTGTGGTCGAACGACTTCCAATCAGGACATACCATACCATCACTCAATCAACGTCAACCTCAAGCAGCCCGCGGTCACCGAGCCCTGAATCTGTTACGTCAGTTACGTCAACATCCCCTCTGCTTGGGTCGAGGCCTCGAGAAGCACACGGTCGCTCTCGCCAACGCTCACAGACTGTGTCTGGAGTGGGTATTCGAACGCACGATGTGGCCCCCACCAAAGATGGGACATTCTCCGGATCTGATTTATGGAGACGCAAGTACATTGGACGCCAGGTCGAGTGCGTGGTATGTTTGGAAGAGTATGTCGATGGTCAGAGTCAAGTAATGAGTCTCCCATGTGGACACGAATTCCACGCGGAGTGCATGTAAGTCTACTTTGTCCATGATTCTTTTAAATTTTTTACTAACATGCAATGCAGCACCCCATGGCTTACCACACGTCGACGCACTTGCCCAATATGTAAAGGTGACGTTGTCCGATCAATGGCTCTCGCTGAGCCTACAACGGGCTCCCAAGAAACCACACCCTTTGTCCGCACAGCATCCGTGCCAATTATACCTGATGTCAGCGACGACTCAAATCTCGAAGAAGGCCGAAGAGCAGATGAACCATTACTCTCCGCCGACAGCAGCGATAACGAGAGCAACGCCAATACAGCCTCCTCTTCGGCGCCTCATCAATCTAATTAGCGCGCTCTTTCATCCATGAGTTTCTCTGCTCTGAGCGGAAACGCCGTATGGCATTCAGCACGGAATGATCGCAGTAGATAATTTGCGAGGTGTTGGTTTAGCGTACTTGTTTGGCTGTTCTTTTGTTCTTCACGCGATGATTAGCGATTTGGTATTGGTTACCGGGTATGGCATATGAGGATCATTTCAGCAGCATACTTGTGTTAGGTATAGCTGAGGATGAATGGAGGTCCTGTCTCCTTTAAATTACATTCCTAAATGTACTTTTTGCCTCATACGAGTAGCAGTAGCAGAAGTAGCTCGGCATGATGAATTTCCCCTTTCGGAAGGCATAAATTACTGTCTTCTGATTGGCTCTTACATCCACTACGTAGTATATCATTATCCGCCGACGTCATAACGATGTCCTCACTCAACATTCTTCTTGAAAAGTTGAAATACTACATCTTCTACTCAATTTCCAAATCTCCTACAACATCAGTAAGAAGGGATATATTGTCTAGCACAAATAAAAAGAAATGGCAGACCGCGTCAAAACAGTCGCAAAATCCGAGGTCCAGCATCTCTCCTCCCTCACTCTCCGAGCCCTTAAGTCAGGCGCATATCTCTATCCATTCAAAGTAACAACACCACACCCTCCTTCTCTCATCCGCCATAAAGAGTCTAGCTAACGGTAATCAAGGGAATAATATACATTCTCTCCCACCGCACTCTGTGGGCCCCTCTGCGGTCGCGCCTCATGCCCACTCTAGCCCTAGGTGTGAGCATAACAACAGCGTTGTTTTTGCTGACTTACATCCCCCAAATGACACTGTTGGCATTGACATCCGGACCATTTGTGGCGCCCATATCAGCTGCATTGCTCGTCATCAACGAGGCGTCTGCAATCACCGGGTTTCTGGCGTCTCGGAACATGTTTTTCGGACTGGGACAATCGTCCTCGTCGACGTCGTCGCTGACGCTAGATGCGTTCGATGCTACGCTGATGCTCAAGGGCCATGAGAAACTCGTTTCTGGTGGCCGTGAGATCAAGCTGCCCTCGAGAGCGGGTAATGTGCTCACCCGACTGGGCGGTTTGGTAGGAATGAGTAAACGCAACTCCTTCAATTCGAGTGGCTCAACGCTCGATAGCCTCATTCGCTCTTTACTCTATTTGCCACTCAACTTCATCCCCGTCGTTGGCACGTTCGCCTTCCTCGCACTAAAGGGGAAGAGAATGGGCCGCAATGCGCTGGATAGATATTTTGAGTTGAAAGGTTATTCCGCTAGCGAAAGGGAGGAGTGGTTGAAAGCCCATGAAGGGGATTATATTAGTTTTGGGGTTGCGTCTTCAGTCCTGGAAATGGTGCCGTTTGCATCTTTTATTTTTACGTGCACGAATTCTGTGGGCGCAGCGTTGTGGGCTTCGAATGTTGAGTCGAGGGCGAGGATGGAGTCGGGTTTGAGCGAGCACAGTAAGAAGGCTGCGTAGTCTTTTGACTTGGGTACTGTAGAAATTGGGTTTCATCAAATATACAGATACTTCATACTGCTATGTAATATATATACATGCATCAAACAAAAAGTGCCGCTTAGTATGTACCAGATATGTACTGCCAAATATGTATGTGAGAAACACCGAGAGATCCATAAAACCACATCTGCGGTCACTCGACGTTCGGGACGCACCCCCAACTACAACCCTTGCGCAAAAATGGCAATGGACGCAACTCCGCACCCGATGCACGTGGAAATTTCAATCCATTCTCATATGTAGCACAGTCCCACCATTCGATCCATTGTGTGCGCGGAATCACAAAACTGCGATGACACACGGAGCAGGACATGCCACCGGCATTTCGAACAGAAACTGCTTTTTGTAGTAACTGAATCACAGGTTTTGGGTATTCCGTCAAGGTCTCATCGTCTGCAAGGAATTGATCTAGATACGGGGCTTTGTTGCATGCGAGGAGCGCCAGTTCTCGTAATGATGGGACTCTGCTCGCTTGAGTTTGGATAGAAGGATTCTGGGGCTTGCCGAATGTTTTCGTATTTGAGACGAGTTTGCCCTCTGTGTCAAAACGTTGTATATGGCTAGTTGCAATATGAATTGGCGCCCATGCCTCCACTGGTATCGGTCCGTCGTATTCGCACGACCGAAGATCTCCCCCGGACCCATTTCCATGGTGCCAACGTTCAATATCTGCTGTTACTTTTTCAATTGACAAAAACGGATTTGGATGAACAGTCAGTTGTTTCAAGTCCCCTTTCCGGATCAACCACAGTATTTCCCATGGTATTGTGGTGAGTTGGTTCACGGAAAGATTAATCTCTTGTAGGCTCGTCAATTTGCGAATGGCCCCTGGGATCTCGACAAGCTCGTTATTCCGTACGCTCAACACGTTGAGGTTGCCCAGCTCAAATATTTCAGACGTCAACTCCTTTAGGGAGTTTCCTGACAGAAATAGTCGAAGAGAGGGCGTTAATGATGTAAATATTTCATCGGTGACGGGTCCGTCGGCTACTGCCAGTTGTTTTGTGAGGTGTAGCAAGGGTCGGAGCAAGTCTGTCGGAATGTTTTTTAAACCGAAGTTACTATGACCGGGTGAGCATAATCATTGGGTATGCACTTGAACAGCTGGGGTTTTACCTTAGGTCAACGCTCTCTTGGCCTTTCTCGAGACATTCATTCACCATTGCTCGAGCATCTCTGTGTACTTGCGACTCCTCCGCATTCCGTATATTTCGCGCAGCAAATACAGGCCCGGCAATCTGACCATCTTGGTTGTCGTTTTGCGTTTCGGTTATCTCAGCTGTAAATTTCTGTTCTGCATCTTGGTTCTGTCCAGCCCAAGCGCGTGCCATGAAATCCTCACATGACGAGGCTTCCGACGAAAGAAGACAGTCCGATGAAGACTCATCACTACCCATCCAGACACCACTATCCATGTTTCTCTTTTCCTTAAAATCGGCTCTCTTCCGTTTCACTTCCTTGGCCATTTCCCCCCACCAGGTGCCGCGATAGCGTCGCTTTCGTGAGGGCTCGATTTGCTGTCCATTGTAGTTCTCCAGTGATGATGATGGGATGTCGTCGCTTGAGAAAAGTGCAGGATCACTGGAGGGGAGGCTAGACTGGCTCAGTCGCGATGAGAGTCTTGTGGGTTTACGAAATAGGTGCTCGGGAGCTTTGGCGGGTGATCTGTGACGAATGCTCCGTAGCGGAGGAAGGGGTACCTCTTGATCCATGGTTACCTCGTTTAATAACAGTTGTCTGACAGAAAGTCGGTCAACTCGAAGTAACGTCTTCAAACCCAATGCGCGTCGTCCAGCATCTGGGGGGGACCTCAAACCACCAATGCCTTCAATTCCTGCACTGAGGTCAGAGAGGCTGAATTATCCAGGAAGAATATGCCAGCACGACAGCTGGATAAGCTCCTGGAAATGTCCTCAAAAAATTACTAGGGATATGTAAAGGATTGGTCGCTTGACTGTTTACCGCGAAAGGAAGTCGCGAGGGACGGGGCAATGACGCGTTGTGGACGAGCCAATCGCGATGTCGGGATACGGTAGGGGCGGCCGATAAGATCGCGTTTATCGGAAAGAATGACACCATGTGGCATACTCATCGGCATTCCAGCTGACGCCAGCCGCCTAGAAGCTGCGCGAATACTTTACAATTTAGTTACTTAGGTAGATGGGCTATCTATGTACGTAACTAGTTTTCGGTTCCCTAACGATTAAAGTATGTACGTATAACTATCTTTGATGAATTAAGATGTCGCCTGAATCTTTCCATATAGTTTTCCAATCTGGCGTCCAATGCCATGGCCGCCTAGCGCAATGGTAGCGCGTTGGTTTTCGGTTATCTAACTTTCCAGTTAGTTAGAGGTTCACCAAAGGTTGTGGATTCGAGTCCCACGGTGGTCGAATTTTTTTCCCTCTGGATTTTTTTAATCTTTACCGACTGAGAGGAACCAGACTTATTTTTTTTTACTATACAAGCTATTTTCCGTAGTGACTTTCCGATATAGGGATTTGCCGTTGCTTCTGCAATATCACAGCGCTTGTTAAGCCCGCTGTCCATCCCAACTCCTTCAATTCTCAGCCACAAAATGGGCAGCCAATGATCGAGATCGCATATTCCAACTAGAGCGAACATGCAAAATGGCTGCATCATGGCTAGAAGCACCCATGGATATACAGATCATGGAAATGGAATACCGCTAAGGGGTCTAGTGTACAACGTGGTCGCTGTGCAAATGGTGCGAATGCGACACTTCATCTACGCAGGCGTAGTGATATATCTACCATGACATCTGGACCATCGCACGATTCCATTGCATTGATGGAGTCCTAGTCCCTGAATCCAACCGTATAGGTCGGTGAAACAGGACAGGATCTTCCCCGAATTCCGTTCATGTTGTATATCATAATGGCAGTGTACATGTTGCCAGATCGAGCGATACGAGTGATAATAATAAGTGAACACTAATTTATAGTCCTCAGATAGCATCTTGATTCTCCAATGGCGAAAACCCTTATCTCCGCGTCTCCGTCAGTGAATAACCTTAACTCCTTTGTCCTAATGAGAAAGTTATACCACGAGTAGAAGGTATGCGAACCCATTCTCATATGCAAGTTCGCAAAGTTTGGATGGCTTGAATGTTTAATACACTAGACAAACTGAATTCCGAAATCCGTGTTGACACCTTAGTATAAATGCCAAAGTAAAGCCCCCAGAAGAATATAGCACCATTGTTTTATTCATTCAAACCATAAAGACCAAGCATTTTTCCTTGACAACATGGCCGAATCGACGAAAGCCCGCATCTTTATGACCGGCGCCAGTGGGTACCTCGGCAGCGTAATCACAGAACTCGCCATCGCCCAGGGATACAAAGTCCACGGTCTTTCCCGCACAGAGGCCAATGACGCAAAACTGAAAGGCCTAGGAGCCGTTCCGGTTCGCGGAGATCTCGAGGCTCTCGACGTACTGCGCCGTGAAAGTGCCAATGCCCAAATTATCATTCACCTCGCCGATGTTATGACCAGGAATCCGGACTATAGCGCAGGACTGTGTGTTGATGCAACTGCGGTCGATGCAATCTGTGAGGTAGTTCGGGGAACAAATAAACCTCTACTGGTAACTTCTGGTTCTTTGTTGGTCGAAGCCAATCCCAACGGTGAAGAGACTACCGAGACGTCACCGCTACAGAAAAACCCAGTAAATCAACGATGGAAGGCCGAGGCTCATGCTATGACATGGGCTCGGGAAAAGAGTGTTCGCGTCATTTCAATTCGTCTAGCACCATATGTTTATGGACGAGGAGGAAGTGGTGTACGATTGTTCATGCAGATGCATGCCCGCAACGGCGAAGTTACATGCATCGATGATGGGAGTGCAAGAACATCGACTATCCACGTTGATGATGCAGCGCGGATGTACCTTCTGGCGGCCAAAAAGGCAGGCGCTGGAGATGTATTTAACTGTACATCATCCACGAATGTCACAGCGTTGCACCTTGCACAGGCAATGGGATCGATCCTCAACTTGCCCGTGACATTCCTCAAGTTCGATGAAGCGGTGGCAAAGTTTGGTCCTTTCTTTAGTAAATTCCTTAGCGCAGTCAATCGTGCGTCCAGTGCCAAAGCAGTTCAGACATTGGGATGGGAGTCCTGTGAGCTGGGAATTCTCGATGACATCAAAAATGGTTCATATTTAGCTGGGGCTAAAGAGTTGTGTAAGGACAGAGTTCAACAGATTGCTGATGAGTAGTTTATTTTTATATACGGTCTCAATTGTGTACATGGTAGCACTATGTAGTTGAGTAGGTTGAATAGGACAGATAGTTGATATGATGTCGTAGTGAAGCTAAGAGTAAGCTCCCATGTAAGCCGTGTGGGGCCACCGTAGTACCGATAGCTCCTACGTATGTCCCGCGGCTATCCATCAACTCTGACTCAATGCGAACACAAAGCACGCATCCCGCAAAGAACGACTGACGGAAGATGCCCCTGAATCGCTTACCACGATCCACTTTCCTTTCGCAATCTCGCTATAATGCCGGTTTGAGGATACGTGCCTCGCGGCCCCTCCAAAGCCTCCGTGGCTTCTTGACGTCTGCTACAGAAGCCCCCGATATCGCCTTTGCTTTTGAGTAGGTTTCCCTGTGATTTGTATAATGAACTGCTGCTGATTTTTATTATCAATTTAGCATTGACGGTGTCCTTCTTCGTTCCTCCAAACCTATACCCGGTGCTTCGGACGCCCTTCGTACCCTTCAAGAACGCGGCATTCCCTTTATCCTGTTGACAAATGGCGGCGGAAAACATGAGACCGAGAGAGTTGCCGAGATCAGCGAGAAACTGAATATCACCCTAGATCCGAGCGTTATTATTCAAAGTCACTCACCATTCGCTGAGTTGGTCAATGGAGCATTTGGACAGGAAGCATTGGAACATAAGACCATCTTGGTTGCAGGCGGTGATGGTGACAATTGCCGCTTAGTCGCCGAGAAGTATGCCAATGGTCGCTGACTAGGAAATGGATATATTTGTCTAATTATTCTCTGCAGATATGGATTCAAATCAGTCGTGACGCCGGGCGATATCCTCAATGCATATCCCGGTATCTGGCCATTTGCGAAAAACTTCAAAGACTATTACAAGTCATTTGCACGACCTCTACCCAGACCAATTGACCCAGCGGATCCTTTAAAAAGTCTCAAGATTGATGCAATGTTTGTGTTCAATGACCCACGAGATTGGGGTCTTGATATCCAGGTTATTATAGATATCCTCTTATCTTCGCAGGGTATCATGGGAACACTATCTGATAAGAACGGGAAACCCGAGCTACCAAACCGCGGATATCAGCAAGACGGCCAACCTCCGTTATACTTCTCGAATCCAGATTTATGGTGGGCAGCAAGCTATCATCTTCCAAGACTTGGTCAAGGAGGATTCCGCGAAGCTCTGGAAGGAACTTGGGCCGCCGTAACCGGTGGACCAACTCAAGGGGTTGAACTAATCAAAACTGTGGTTGGAAAGCCATATGCACTTACGTATCGATTCGCAGAGAATCAGTTATTGCGAAATCGGTCAAAGATATTTGATCATGAAGGCCTACCTCCAATAAGGAACGTTTTCATGATTGGCGACAACCCGGAGTCTGATATTCGTGGAGCCAACACCTATAATAGCGAGTATGGCAGCAAATGGCATTCTATCCTTGTGCGAACGGGCGTGTACAGTGGTGGCACTCCCGCATATCAACCGACAACGATTGCGGATGATGTGAAGCACGCCGTGGAGTGGGCTCTCAAGGCCTCAGAACATTAATTATGTTTACGACCGTCGCTGTTGAATATCCTCAGTGGGCATGTTCTTATATCTTGAGACTCTAGTTTATGGCATCCGATTACTGAACGGATGAAATTGTATATAGATACCAGCTTTGCAAACCCTTTACCTAGAAGTCTACATATGTACGATGTATGTCAAGACTTAAATAGTACTAGCGCTTGTATATCTACTTGTATAGACTAGTTAATAGAAATGAAATCAACATTGTTTTAAGGGAAAGGTAGTGTCCGTCAACTATGGTGCCTACCAGGCCACCCACCTGTAAAAGTCGACTCCAATAGCTAAATGAGAGAAACCAAAATCTATTGTTTAGGTTTTTCAATGTTGACCATGAAAATTTACACATTCTTCGTTACAACAGTAAACAAGTATCAGGAGAAGCACACGTGATGTACGAAAAAGGACTTAGGGCTTAGGGCTGGGTTAAGGAGGGGCCATCCCGGACAGCGGGGTGGATAGGATAGGGTAGAGAAGTTTTGAGCCAAAGGATTTATGAATCATAAGATATTGCATTTTTACTGTGAGTCACTACAAGCCAGCCAATTCGTTTCATTTATATATTCAAACTGATTTCTCCGTCATATTAACCTACATTTTGGCAAAGCCTCACTTTTTCTCGGCTTATAGTGACGTCCCAACGAAAACAGCTGAACATGGCTGACTCAACCCTCCCCATTCGACCGAAGCCCGAGGAGAGCTCAGAAGCTGCTCCAGCAACCGAGAATGCTGCACCGGCCGCAGAAGGAGGCGCCGCCGCTCCTAGTAAAAGTGCATTGAAGAAAGCCGCCAAGGAAAAAGCCAAAGCCGAAAAAGCAGCAGCTCGCGCAGCTCAGGAACAAGCACAAAAGGCAGCCAGCGCAGCAGCAGACACTGCTGTTGGATTGTATGGCAAGCTCCCAGAAAACGAAGATCTTGTGCCAGTGATCGACTTTTCGAAGCTGGGAGAAGAACACTATGAGAAGGAGGTTACTGTTGTCGCTCGTGTCGACAACACCCGGTCACAGAGCGCCAAACTTGGTTTCCTCATGCTTAGACAGAAAGGAAAGAAGCTTCAGACAGTCATTGCAGCACCTGCAGAGGGACCTGTGTCAAGGCAGATGGTGAAATGGACTACTGGTCTCAACGTCAACTCTATCGTGCAAGTCACCGGTGTGGCCAAGAAGCCCGCTGTTCCTATCGCATCTGCTACTCTGACTGAGTTGGAACTTCAAATCACAAAGATCTACATGATCGCGGAAGCAGCCCAAGTGCTCCCAATGCAAGTCAAGGATGCCGAAAGACCACCACCACTTACCGATGGCATTGAAGGTGAACCCGAACTCGACGCTGAAGGTACTCCTATCGTCACACTCAAGACGCGTTTGGACAACCGTGTGCTCGACCTGCAAACAGAGACCAGTCAAGCCATTACATGGATTTCTAGCGGAGTTGCGCAATTGTTCACGGAGTTTATGCTGAAGAGTGGTGCACGCTGGATATTCTCATCGAAACTGAGTGGATCGTCAACGGAAGGTGGAAGTGAAGTTTTCGAAGTCAAGTACTTCAATAAGAAGGGTTACCTTGCTCAGAGCCCTCAGCTGATGAAGCAAATGGCTATTGCTGGTGATATGGAGAGCGTTTTTGAAGTTGGTCCTGTGTTCCGTGCTGAAAATAGTAATACGCACCGTCACTTGACAGAGGTAAGCCACAAGAGCCCTTTTTTGAGTCATGGTTCGGTTGTTGACACTTCATATAGTTCACTGGTCTCGATTTCGAAAAGACTTTCAGACATCACTATCACGAGGTGCTTGACTTTGCTGAAGAACTGCTCGTGTTCATCCTCACCGAGCTCAAGGAGCGTTACAAGGACGAGATTGCCGTTATCCAAAAATCTTACCCCAAAGCCGGCGACTTCAAGTTGCCCAAAGACGGCAAGGCTCTCCGGTTGAACTATATGGATGGTGTCGCATTGTTGAAAGAAGCTGGCGTCGACACCTCTGAACAAGAGGCATTCGAGAACGACTTCACCACCGCTATGGAGAAGAAGTTGGGACAGATCATCCGCGAGAAGTACGACACCGACTTTTACGTGCTCGACAGATTCCCTATGGCAGTTCGACCATTCTACACTAAAGCAGACCCCGAAGATCCCACATTCTCCCACTCATATGATTTCTTCATGCGTGGTGAAGAGATCATGTCAGGAGCCCAACGTATCAACGACGTCAAGGAGTTGGAAGAGAGCATGATCAAGAAGGGTGTTGACCCCAAGACGGAAGGTTTTGAGGATTATTTGAATGCTTTCCGACAGGGTTGCCCTCCACATGCTGGTGGTGGTCTTGGTTTGAATCGTATTGTCATGTTCTTCTTGGGTCTACCAAACGTTCGTTTGGCGACTCTGTTCCCTCGTGATCCTCAGCGCTTGCGACCATAAGCGTGTTCATTTTTACATGTATGAGACGAAGTAACAAGTACAAAAGGAATATGACTCTTGAATGTTAGCTGTGCTTACTTAGAAAAAATTTTCGCTCCTCATTGGTTGACTTAAGCTGTAGCTCTAGCTTTTTGAGGTCAATGACGCTATTCCGCGTTTGGTTAGGTACGGGACTGCCTTCATATCGATAAGACACAGCTGTAAGATTTGTAGACCTCCGCCATCTTTGATACTTTCACCGACCATACACGTATCGCTACAAGGGGATAATATACGAGCGAGCATTGCTATTCAAACCAAATAATATTATGCTTTGAAGTTTCTTGCGTTTCGGGACCGCCGGTGGTCTACTCCAACTTTTATCTACTTGACCGAACTTTCCCCAAGTTCTCGCCCGCCTACTCCGACCATCAGAAGATGTCAGAAAAACGCAAGACAGAGTCTGAGCCGAGAGACGGTGATCACAACTTTTATGCAAAACGCGCGCGACAACAAATATCATACGATGACCTAGACGACTCTGTGCATTCGCGTCCAGTGGCCCGACCTGAACTAACGAGAAACGAGCTCGAAGACGACGTCGGGGACGCGTCCGAAAACGAAATAAACCAAGAGACCAATAGCAAAAATGTTACAACATCAAATAAACAGAGTGGCCGTCAACGTTACAATCAACAGCCCCGGGTAGATCCCGCCTACGGGCAAAGAAGTGCCTTTCCTGGTCTGGATGATGCAGGCTCCGATGAGCTTCTATATGGGCCGCCGGAGGATGGTTTGGAATATCTACGCTTAGTTCGGTAAGTTCCAACCCGTTTTTATCAAGAAATTTCAGGCAATAGGCTAAGTGCTTGTATCCTTTCCCCCTTGGTTTCTCTCTAGCTGTGTATGAGTTTGATCTTGAGCTAATAAGATCGTGTTCACTGTTGCTGTAGGTCGGAAGCAAATTCCTTACCTGCACTATTTGTTGCGCCGAAGCCCAAGACGGAACAAAAGGAAATAAAACAAGCCAATGAAGCACTGGATCAACATGGAACAACGAAAGAAGAAACCGAGCAAGTCCAAACAGAGACCGGTTACGTCGTCATTGATGGCGTGGTGATAGCTACATCCACCTCCAAAGAACCCACCGAACTTGACATCGAAGAAAAGCGAGACGCTCAATCATCATACTACAACCTATTAAAGCATCGCTTTATTCTCCTCCGAACAACATTACGATGTTCCCCTCCCGCCACGACGATCGCCGGTCTTGACGAAAGTCACCCCATCACTCTCCCATTCCATGTCAAGGGTGCCCGATTAGCATGGACGCACTTGCTATACACCACCGAGCCACAAATGGCACAGTTAGCTTGTATGGATATGGAATCTACTCTCGGGGTTCTCCGGCTCTTGGGGACTGTGATGAGCAAGTGCGTCAAGGATAACGATGCATGTCAGTTACGACGTATTGGTGCATGGGCATGGGGTTTGTTGGGTCGATGTCGAGATGTGGGCGAATTAGGCAGCGAAGAGGTTGGTGAATTGAGAGTGTTTGGGAGGAAGGCGCTTAATATCTTGAAGAAAGTGAATAGAAACAAGAGCCTTTCTGCTGAAGGTGCTGACGCTTTGGAATCTGATATAGAGGATAAGGAGTCTAGTGACGACGAGGAAGAGATGATGACTGCAGTTGAGGGCTTGGAATCAGCTGAAATGCAGGAAAGTGAAGCCCTTGAGGCAGCAAAACTGCGCTTACAGTCTCGGTTTCTTGAACAAGAGAGCGAAGAAGAGGAATATGAAAGACGGAGAAGGAATACTTCTTCTCCACCTGAAACAGCTATGGGCGACGAGTTAGAGACAACGTCTACCCCGGAGAATACCACCAAAGAGTCATTGCCCACTATCGCAGTGAGTGGAGAAGAGCAGTCTCGCATTCTCCTGGATATGATTATTACCATCGTGGGCGAGTTTTATGGACAAAAGGACCTTTTACACCAAAGAGATATCTGGAATTAGAGCGGATGAAGGATGTATAATAGTGACAAATCTTGTAGTGATACCCAAAACAAGTATAATAGCGTAGAATGCAAAGCCATAATATCGTCAATCATCATGGTCCTCTTTAGGTCACGGCACCTCCCCAAGCTGTTCCCAAATCGCTCGCCGAGTACAATCATCTTGAACCCATTTCTCAATCCTAGCCGCAGTATCATTCACCAACCACTCATAATACAATCCATTTGGTAAGAAGATCGATTGATGAGCGATGACCTGGTCGATATCGGGCATGAAAATGCGGACCCATAGCGGGTCAGTTGAGTTTTTTGTTGTATGGGGCGGTAGTGCGCAGAATACGCGGTCTTTTGGTGGTTTGGTTGATGTTGGCGTTGCTGGTGATGAGGATGAAGGTGGCTCATGTATGTAGGGAGGTGATATGGTATTGATTTCGGTTTCGATTTCGGTTAACTCTAATTGCGATGTTGATGATATGCTGTCTTCAACGTCATGGTCATTGTATGAAAGGACGCTATTGTCTAGATCCCCTCTGCTCTCTGATCGTAGGGAATTTGATTCTGATTTCTTTCCCTTCTTACTCAGTTTCTGCGCAAGTTTTTCGCGCTCTTTAATGGTTGTGTTGTGCTCTTTTAGGGATCGTCCGTGGAGCTTGACTTGACGTGCATGTTCCTTTTGTGCCTGTTTGAGTATATCTTTGTTGGCATACTTGGATGGGTCGAAGGTTGGTGGTTTGGACGGTATTGCCGGCAAAGGGGGAAGGGATTTAAGCAGGGCTGTGTAATCATTCTCGACTTTATCTTTATCGATTTTGTTGTCCTCAATGTCCACTGACAGTTCAGACACAGCGTCAAACGATTGTCTTTGTGAAGGTGATTCCTCCATGGGCGATGGCTCAACTTCGGTCAGATAATCATCGCTGGAATTGTCAATACTCTCAGCTGACAGTACAGGGCTAGGAAGCTTGGTCAGATTTTCAATTGAGTCCGTGGCAATTGTTCCACTCGACGGCGACTTGTCTGCGGGAGTCTTACTCTGAAGGCTCTCCGAGGGAGACTTCTTCGGGAATCCCGGACTCGCGGTGTAATAATTCACAAATCTGATTCGTCGTTGCAATCGACCTTGCTTATCTATCTTCGGCTCTAGATCGTCTATGCCATCCAACTCTTTCAACAACGCATATCGCCTATGAAGCCCCGAATAATCGGCTAGACAGCCGCCGAATTCGAAGTAAGAGCTAGCATATTCCTTAACTGCAGTTCTCAAATTGCCTGAATTCTTCTTGAGAAAGTTCAGGGCACCATCTAACTGGTTACGTTTCACGCGATGAACATCATTCACGAAAGGAGGGTCGAAATTCGGGTCCGGCTTTTGCTCATACCACGAAGATGCGGTTGACTCGATCGGATATTGAGGACTTTGGTCACTTGAAGGGATTTCTGGCGATTTAAGAGACGGTGTTTGACTTAGGTCCTCCTGGGACAAATCTTCCACACGCCTCGGTTGAAATAGACTAGAGATTCCAGTACCAACGACACTCGGATGCATACCGAGGAAAGGTACATCGAAGTTTATTGTTCCGAGCATGCGATGTCTATGTCTAGTAGAGTTGTTTGCATCGTCGGTCTCGGTAAGAGCTACCTCTGCGGCTAGGATACCACCCAAACTGTGTCCTAGTAAGATAACATCGGTTTGGTCCGACTCGTGCGGTATCAACCTGTCATCGAAGATCAGTCCGGCTTCGAATATTAATATAAGAACTATTGACCAACCATTCGCTAAACTCATCTCGAGCAGCGGTCATGGCGCGCCGGGATTTATATCGTGGATATATCTTTGAATATATCACATGCGAATCTGCTAGAGTGTTGGAAATTAAATTGTGCACATGAGCTGGAAATTCACGAAAGCTGTCTTCAGCACCCATGAAGCCGTGAATATATATCAGTAATAGCTTCCGTCTTCCGTCTTGAGGGGTCTCTGACGGGCCCAAAGACATACTGGAAGAGCTTGCATCCTTTCGGGGTGGAAGTGGAGGTGGGTTTCGGGCTGGGCTTGGCTGTCCCTCATAGGATTTGTGTTCAGCTAATGATACACTCGATGATTCCATATGTAATGGCGAGTTTTGGTTGCTTGTAGGAGACACTGGGTCATGTAGTTGCACTGGACGGTGCATGATCAACTTGATGGACCCCGTCGGTCCTCTGATCGGCTGTCATGTGATGATGCCACTGTGATATCTGCCTTGCACTTCTATAAGCTCAGAACATACTATATCCTTAGTAAATCGCGAGAAAACCTCGTATTTGCACAAGAACGGCCCAATTATCTGTATCATCTGAGAAGGGTGAAGTGTAAATAAAGATGTACCTCGGCAGACCATTGGCCCATCTAAGCCACCGGGTGCGTCATAGAAAAGCGGGTCTCTGTGTAGATAAGAGCTTAACTTCATCTCAGGCAAACTCTCCCTCATCCTCACTTTCACTCTTTACATTGATTATCTACAGTACAAGTTTATGAAGCTTGTTATACGATTTGTTGATCATGCCGCCGAACGTCGAAATTACCATCCCGACAGCCACTCTGACGGGAGACTATACGACTTACAACATAACCGTCCGGTTGCCTCTCCGGTCGCTCGTCGTCCAGAAACGTTACTCTGAATTCTCGACCTTCCACGATGATCTAGTCAACCAAGTCGGCATTCAACCTCCTGTACCGCTCCCGAAAAAATCATGGATCCATAATACAAATTCAAATGAGAAGCTGAGGGAAGAACGGCGGCAAGGTCTGGAGAAATACCTACAAGCAATCAACAACGCGGAAGACCAACGATGGCGGAACACGAGCGTATGGCGGTCGTTTTTGAATCTGCCTATACAGGCATCTGCGGGCGATAATACCTCATCTGCAAGGTTACATAAAGCAGTCACTAGCCCCGGTGGCCTGGGATCTGCGCCGATAACGGACCCAGTGTTGTGGCTGGATTGCCATCGCGAAATGAAATCCCATTTACACGACGCTCGGCTGCATCTGACGAGACGAGATCAGGCCACGACTCCTCAAAAACAACATGAAAGCTCTGCACACGCCAAGTCGAGTTTGGCTAAGGCTGGGTCAATGGCCACAGCACTTGAAGAGGGGTTGAAGAACCCTGGAAACGATAATTGGGCTGGCAGTGGTCTTGGAGAGGGCGAAATCAGACGACGAAAGGATCTCCTGGCAAACGCAAAGAAGGAAAAAGATGGCCTGGAGAACTTACATAATGCGATGCTGCAGAAGAGTAAATTGGACACCGTAGTGGCCTCAATACAGGATAAGGATAAACTCATGAGTAGTGCAAAACCCCGCCTAGGCGGCCGAGTTCTTGGAAAAGAGACGGATAAGACGCGCGAATTGGATAACCAGGGAGTCTTACAACTCCAGAAGCAGACTATCGACTCTCAAGATAAGAGTGTCCAAGAATTACTCAAGATCGTCTCTCGACAGAAAGAGTTGGGTATTGCTATAAATCATGAGCTGGAGGTTCAGAATCAGCTTTTGAGCATGGCAGATGAGGATGTCGATAGGTTTGTAATCTTCATTGACCCATATATCTTACGAATGTGTACTGATACTACGTTTATAGGTTGCAAAACAAGATTGATATCGGAAACAAACGAGTGGGCAAGATATCATGAACAAACTGGAGGATAGGAAACATGTGAATTTGAATGTCGGCAATTTGATCTGTATGCGCCCAAATTACGGTATACCCTGGCGTAAATAAACATTTCAAGTTTCTTTTCTTGCCTCTTGCGGCACATAGTTATTTTTGGTTTTCTGTTTAGTATCGAACATGGTATACAAATAAATTCATCTATTTCATCAAAGATGCTCTAGCTGATGTCAAATACACAAGTTGATCCTAGGCGGATCCAGCGACCTGCGGCCTCATAAAACCAGAGAAAAACTTCGCCATCTCGTCATAATCATCCATTGCTCCTACCCAACTCACATACTGATCCGGTCGAACAATCACACTAGCACCACGACTTGGATCTATGCCATAATTGACATAAGCCTGGCCATGTCCCTCATGATAGGACTGATCATCAACGAAGACTTTCCAATAGTCCCAGCCTTCCTTAGCATTATACGGATGAAACGCTTCTGGCAAATCGAGTAATTCAAAGCTTGTTCGCGGTCCCGCATGAATAGTCAGAACCTCGATCAAACTGTCAATTGGCTGGCCAGGGGGCGTATATTGACGGATGAATGAGTCCGAGGCTCCAAGTCTTTCTCCTAGTTTTTGTATGCGCTGCATGTTTCCTGGAAGCGCGAGATTGCCGGGGAAGACGATCAGTCGCCAACGACCATTGCTCTTTAGTAGTTCTTGTAGATGCCACGGGCGTGCATCAGATTGGTTGAGAACTTTGAAGCTGGGCATGCGCTTTCCGATATCAATGCCTGTTGCTAGCTGAGGCTTGCTCACGCTGCGAAGGAGCTGATTTCCTATCACATCTGTGCCGTCACCTTGTTCCTGTGCGTCTCCTTCCTTTGCAACGATCACACTCGCGCCGTAATTGACCGCTGTTGATATGAATATTAGGGTAGTCCTTGAAAAAAAAAAAGCTAGACAGTTCAAAATCATACCAATACCACTAGCAAATTCATTCCCCTTTTCAAATGCCGTCTTGAACTCTTCCATGCTAACACCCTCTTCGTCCATGACGTCCTTTGCCGGACGACCGGAGAAAAGCCTCGAGAAGCGATGGTCGAACGCAATCAAATCTTGTGCAATTCGTCTTCTTTCTGATTGATATGTTTTCAAAATCGATCCATCACTGTACCCTTTGACTACATGGGCGAGTTTCCAGCCCAGATTATAAGCTGATATAAATGTCAGTATATGTGAATTCAGTGAGCACGGGGGGTTGCTAGATGACTGACTATCTTGCATGCTCACATTCATTCCCTGTCCAGCCTTTGGAGAATGCGTATGCACTGCATCACCAGCCAAAAACACACGCTCATGAAGCGAGAAATTGTCGCCTACACGCTGACCAATCTGATATGCCGTCCACCAGTCGCAATATGAATAATCCAGTTTATAGGGATGCATAATCTTCTGCGCAGATTGTAGAATGATGTCGGGAGTAATCCCGGACCGATCAACTTTCCCTTTGTTCTGTACATGCTCCGTTGTCTGCAGCTGGATATAGAGCCGAACAAGCTTATTCTCACGCGGAATAATCATGACACTACCTGAAATTGCGGAATGGATTGCGCATCGTTGTCGGATATCCGGGAAGTCGGTAATAGGAATGATGTCCAGTACTCCCCATACATAGTCTGTTGAATCGCCTTGGAGACTGAAGCCGAGTTGGCGTCGCACCCATGAATGTGCGCCGTCGCATCCAACCATGAACTTTGCCTGGACCGTTTCTATGTGGTGGTCGTTGCTCTTGTTAGCATTTGCCGCATTAATGAGATCGTCCGTGTCGTCAGGCGCAAGATTACTGCGAAATAACCCATCACTAACGGTCGTATGATTTCCATCAGTGGACTTTTGATGCTGATTCCGTTGTTGAGGGGTGGCTTCATTCTCTGACAAGGTTTGCAAAGTGACAGTAATAGGATAATCGTCAAAGTTCCCTGCTTTACCGACATCAAAGTCAAAGGTCGTAGGTAAAACGCCACGTTCAACCTTGATATCGCTGTGCTCCTTGATAGAATCAAGGAAAAACCGCTCAATACGGCCCTGATGCAATACGACCTGCTGGAACCGACTGATACCGGGAATGGTATCCGGGATCCGACCTGATCGTCGTATCGTGCCGCTCTCGTCCGGATTCCAAAAGCAGATTTCGAGCATATGATTTGATTCACACCAAGCACGGTGGGCGAAGTCGAAGGAGTCGAAGATTTCGAGAGTGCGACATTGAAGACCATCTGCTTGGCCATTGAAGATCTGGATTTTTTTTTAAATGTTAGAATAAGTAATAAGTCCGTAGATACTAAGACGGTGGAGTTATACCTTTGTACCGCGCTTATCCACAATGCGAGTTTTGACGCCACACCGACTCAACCAGTTAGCCAGCATGAGGCCCGCCGGCCCAGCACCGACGATGAGAACATCGGTTTGGCTAGTTTTGATCTCAGGTGTTTGCGTCATGGGTGATAATTCTCTCAAATTGGTAGCCTAGAGAAAATGTCTGAGAGTGTGTTGATTCTAACGAAGCCATCTGTTTCACCCTTCTACAGAGGTCTATATAAACATTTTTTAATACTCTGTATATCATCCATGACATGTACGTATCTCCGTATTCGACTCGAGTATCCGAACCAGGGTCCAATGCCGAAGCACTCCACATTTTACCCCGGTTTCTCCGCACTCTTTACCTGAAAGACTGTAAAGGACTGCCGAAGCGGCATCCGATGACTGCTGCCAGTACGTACGTACCTTTTCCGAATCGGATCAACGTGATGTTAATTAACCAGACATGACGGCTAAGAAGCTAGCTAATATTGAACCCCGCTGGATCTGAGTAGAAGTGATTAACCCGATGACCCCGCACGTGTAATCTTGCGGAAATTATAGTTATATGATCCTGAATTGAAGAGTTTATTGTATATCTTACTTTGCGTCGTGGATCTAGAATGCTACACTTACCAGCTAATCAGATAGATACAATATGATTTTTGTTCGAGAAAACAGTGAGATTATCAGTGGATTATTCTGTCTTCATCATCTGCCTCCTACTGCCACTAGAAAAATAAATGAAGAGCTTGGTCAATATTCTATATAGCTAATATTCCCATGTGAACATCCGCACATCTAGCCAATTAGTTCTAACGATCAGAAACCCAGCGAAAAGTTATCGATGGATTACTGCCGATCTAGAATCGGCTACCTAGGTACCCCCAGATCCGAATGTACTACGTATGTATATTCTGTGCACTGGTAATGAAGTCTCAGATCCGAAGAAGCAAACCCCGCATATTTAGGTTTACCGATACTCTCCACCAGTACCAGACCGGCTGCATGATCGACTTGCCTAGTATGATAGTTAATGTAGCATTGTACTACTCCGTATGTATGTGTCAGTCTTTCGGTAGGGGAGGCTTCCTGCAAAAGTTCCATTCCATTGACTAAGCAGTTGACAAGCCTCGCTTAGTTAACTAGCTTACCTAGACTGTGTCCGGCCTTGGAACTATGATGCTCAAGTAGACACCGTCATATTGAACCAGGCTGTTGGCGAAATTGAAAATTGCATCTGATAACCATCAACAAATGAGATCATGATCATGAGATCTAGGTAAAATAATCCAACGAGTAACTCAATTATGAAGATCTAATGGCGTAGCTATGGTACAAACTGTGCTCAACAGCGTCGAGTTGGGTGGGAATGCCCTAACTCCTCTCTTCAGTCTAACCCAAAATGGAAATATTTGATATCAAACGGGAAGGAGTGTCAGACTGCGCAACAAAACTGATGAACAGACTATCATGAATGAAATAGAAGGCCTAGCATGTGTTGGAACAATATGTAGATACTGCTGAAACTTCTCACTACAATATAGTAGAAAAAGACTTGCAGAAGACATATCTCCTCTTTCTAGTCTTTCAACCATGAATGCCCTCCATCCGATGAACAGACAAAGAACAAAGGGCAAGAGGAAGAATCATGATTATCAATAAGAATTTACAGACTTGATTCCTCGAATCTGCCCCTCGAACAATCAATCCCTTTGTGCAGATTTGTCAGGAGCTCACTGCAGGCCTCTAAAAGGCCAACAATGAATCAAACAATAAGGGGGGGCAATATTCATCACCATGAACCGGTCTGGCGATAATTCACCACGTTTCATTAGCCTGGGGCACCGGGCAACATTCATTGAAAGGCATTGTTCTGAATGAAGGGAAATCCCGTTTCGTACTCTGGGCGTAAAACTCATTTGTGCTATTTATGGATGTTTAAAAGGTCAGCATCTGCCTTCAGAAATTTCTCCTCCCATAAACACAAATTTCCTGAATACTCAGACACCCTCGATTTTTTTTTCTTCCACCTGCAGCTATCGCATTGCCTAGGTACAGACCAAACTCGAATGTAAAGGAACACCATTACTCGTCATTTCCATTTCCCTCCTCTTCTCACAAAGGCTAGACGTCAGGATGGCATTCTTCCTAACATTTTTCATACTTTTTTTCTCCTCCTTAGGCCCAGAAAACTTGATTAGCCGTTATATGGCTGGCCTGACAACCTCACTACCCATCGGACGTATAGTAGGATCGCTTTACGGAACAGCCATGGTCTGCGGACTAAGTTATATCGTGGATAACTTTGATGAAGTCTATCACCAAATAATCCAGCCTGGGAAAACGTACCATCAAACAATCCAAACCGAGAAAAACGATAGCCACGATTTCACTTCAAATGGAACGTGCCCAGCATATGTCCGTGATCCTCTCATGTCGACGAAAGTTGAAGACCCCGCTACTGACTTCTGGTATTCGAATATGCAAATACCAGCGCCTTATATTCAATTTGATAACGCCCCGTGGAGGCATGCAGCGCCTGATACCAGGAAAGTTGGAGCACAGGCGAGTCCCGAGGCGTTTCAGAAAATGATGGATTTTGCGCTCTTTGGAATCCTTGTGTATGCATGTCTCCTGACAACGTTCCGGGGTTTGCAATTCATTTTTGGAGGAAAAACAACAACACGGACAAGGACTGATGCTCGCTCAGGATCTGGTGACTTGGGCAACCAAAATCTCAACAATTTCCAAATGATTCTTTCGATAATCAACTCGAACAATACAGCACAATCGCAAGCTAATGGCCTTATATCGACGAACCTGGAAGAAATTTTGAGTCGAATGTCGAATTTGAGTAATATCGAAGAAAGAATCGGTAGACGAATCCAAGAGAGCAACTCGGAGCTGCAACGATCTTCCGGAGATTTACGGACACGGCTTGAAGGGTTCAAAGAACTATACACGACTGACCAACACGAGAACAATGCAAAAAGTGACAAAGTGCAAAGTAAACTGAAGACGTTGGAAAGCAAAATCCAGGCTTTGATTAGGAATTATGAAGAGCTGAACGAACTTGTCAAAGCCGACGATACGAACAGTAGAATCTTGTCCATGAGTGCAAAGGTCGAACATATTAGCAAACTTGTCGAAACCAACGACATAAAGGACGGGATCCAAGCCGTGGATGAGAAGATTGAACAATTAAGCAATGGCAAGATTGAAGCCTTGGAAGAAAAGATTGAAAAAGTCAACAACGCAAATGACAAGATCAAGACCTTGAACGATAAGTTTGAAGACCTTAACAAATTTGTTAGAGCCAACAATTCGGACCGCAAGATCCAGGCCTTCGGTGCAAGTATCGAAAAATTGAGCCACCAGGCCTCGAAAGCTCTGACTGTTGACAGCCCGCAGTTCAAAGCCCTGGACAATCGAGTCTTTGAAGTTCTAAACGAGGTATCAGAAGCACCAATGGAATTTCTAGGTCTTCAGGAGTCTACTCAGCGACTGACTCTGAAAATCGAAATCTTGGAGAGAGAAATACAAAAAGTAAGCAACACGAGAGGCGATTTTCAAACATTGGAAATAAAGATCGGGGAGATGCAGAAAGACATTTTGACGTTGACAGCTCGTCGAAACGATGTCCAATCTCTGAATGAGCCACTCAAGAAGATGCAAGAGGAATTACAAATGATCAAGGATATTTCAAGAAAATTACAGGAGATACAGAAAAATATCTCGGCGCTCCTAGATAATGGAGGTGATGTTCAATCTATGACTGAGAAACTCGACAAGATGACACAAAAGATCAACAACATGCTGGAGAAAGTTCAGGATTCGAGCCAGAAGACTCCAAATATACAAGAAGAAGTACAGCAAAAGCATGCTTCAGCAGTTTCTAGGTTGGAAGCCGACCTTCAAGATTTGGAAAAACGGTTAACCAGTCAAGATACGCGGGTGGATGTAATGAATGAAGCTCATCAAAAAAAGCTCAACACCCATGAAGAAAGCCTGAACAGTCTACGGATTGATCTTGACAAAATCGAAACCGAGAATAAAAGGAGTCTGGAGGATCTACGACGGGAGATCAGCGAAGTTGAATCCAACACAGGCGCAATCGATGATCGGGTTCAGCATATCGCCAACGCAACAGTCCAATCGCATATTAACGCATATCGGGATGAGGTAAAGGACCAACTACACGATGAACTCAAACAACTGGATTTACCGACTTGGTCATCTCGCCTGGAAAGTCTTATTGATCAAGTTAACGGGTTTAAACAGGCTGTTGAACAGTTCATAAAGGACAACCTTACAGAGCAACTTGGCAAATTTGATATCAAAGAGTGCAAGTGCAGTGATGTTAATCTTGCGGGAAATACTGGCGATCTCGAAGACAGTATCAAAGAGAGCATGGCCGAGAAGTGTACCGACTGCGAGAAAAAGTTCGAGACTAGAATCGAGACGGTCGAGAACAATTTAGAATTCTTCGAAGGGGCGCGAGCAAATAATGGAGAACGACTCGAAGAAATCGACGAACGAGTCAAAGGAATAGAACACCAAGTCGAGAAGACAAAAGAAATTTTCATTGAAAAGTTTAGCCTGCTTATAAAATCTAGTCACGGCGAGGATCAACAAGAATGTCGCGATCAGAAATTGGACAAGTTCGCAAACAACTTCAAGGAGCAAGGCCTTGGTTATGGCATCAGCGTATTGCTGGACCGTGTGGAAGGAATTCAGAAAAGACTGAAAACCCTACACAAGTCTGTACACGGCAAAACGGACATACTCACTGAGTGGCCAATAATTGATCAAATACTTGCCATTCAGGAGGAGTTAAAGTTGGTATGGTATGGAATGCCCATTAATAGCGCAGACACAGAACTACTGAACTTTGAGGGTACAGCCACGGATAATCAAAAGACTGCTCCTTCTCAGCAGAGTACCACGACCGCAAACGAAACTGTTGGTCAACAGGCTCCAGCACCGATTCTGTCGAACGCTCCAATGGTTCCTCAGCACAGCTCAGTTTCCCAGCCCATTTTTCGCTATCAAGCCATTGGGGATCCAGACGAGATACCTCCTGAAATGCTGGCGATTTTGGCATATGGTCCACCCTCTGGAGACACACCAGTTTCCCAAAACTACCAGTCCAATCAACCTATTCCTTTCACACAAACTGTTCCTGTGCTTCAGACTGCCACCACTACAGAACAGGTGAACGTTGATCAACAGGCACCACTGCAGCAGCCACCGGATGATTCACCACCAGCTACTTCTGACGAGCAGCCTACTGCCTCTCAGGCTAGGCCATCCAATATTTCCGGTCGCAAAATCAAAGTACCAATGTCCCGAAAGAAGCCGTACCATAAACAGCAGCCACAGCAGCAACTGCAGCCGCCGACTACGGACGATACGTTGAGCCCCCAACAGCAACAAAGTCAACAGCAGCAGCAGCCGTTAGTGATGGAGGATATTATTGACATGAGCCAACTCGCCGATATGACCATGACAGAACCCACCTCTCAGTTTACTACGACCCAGCCACCACCACTACCAGAGGTATGCCCAGAACCGCAAGCAAACTTGGAAGCAGAAGCGCAAGGAAAAGCGCAAGAATTATCCAACTTTCATAATAATTACGACGACCTCTTCGAAGAGTTTGGAGAGATACCTGGATTATCAGAAAAGTTAGATGAAGAAGAAAGGAAAATAAAGGAAGAAAAAAGAAGAAAAGAGGAAGAAACGAGAATAGAGGAAGAAAAGAGAAGAGATGAAGAAAAAATACTACAAAGGAATGTTCCTCTTAGTCTCCCTGGAAATGTGCCTGCGGTCGATGTGCCCCAAAATACCCAAACCGAGACAAACCAGGGGGCTTCGAACATCCAAGGGGAACCGCCAACGCAAGAACGAAGGACTATACCCGAAGTACAGAGAAATGTGGCTTCACCAGTTGAAACAAGCATGTCAGTTAAGACTTCAGAAGAACAAAAGAAAGCAGATGAGACTGCTGGAAAGAAATCTGCTTCATTTTCGAGTTCGCAACAATTGTCCTTGAGCCAAAGTCGATGGGCTGATATACCGAACGATTCGGTGCCACAAGGCGAAAGCAGCGGTTCAGTTAAGGACTCAGAGCAGAAGCAAGCAGATGAAACTGTTAAGGAACGACCTCCACCTTCAAAAAATAGCCCATCAAACGGTAGTCAATCGGCTCCAAAACATGCAGATAAGGCGCCACAAAGCAAAACAACAAGAAATCCGGCGAAGGCTTCAGAAGACTCAAGGAAAGCACCTGGGGCTGTTAGGATTACCAAGCTTCCTGGGCCTACTAGACCTCTCCCGCTGCCTTTCACAGGACAATCAATGAGCTGGAGTGCATTGGTTGATAAACAAAAGGGTCAAGCACCACAAACCCAAATAGCAACTAGTCCGAGAAAGACTTCAGGAGAGCAAAAGGGGGCTGGCCAGACAGCCAAGAAATCTTTGCAGTCTCAAGGACCGTCGTTGGGTGACAATCGACAGGCTCAGAGCAAGGACAATGCGGCATCAAAGAGCGAAGCAACAAGTGATCCGGTTGAGGAATCAAGTAATAGAGAAGTTAGACACCAGGCTGTTATAGAAGGGTTTTCAAAATACAAAGGAACACCGTTAAGTGAAAGTAGATGGGCTGATCCACCGGATGGGGAAAAGTCGAGCAAGAAAGAGGAGACACCTGAGGCTGTCAAAAAAGGCTCTTCAACTACTACCAAGGAAAAAACTTTGAACGAGGAGAGCTTAGTTACACCGGAGAAACAGAAGGCGCCTCGTGATGGTACAGCAAGCAATCCTGCCAAGGGATCTGACGACAGAGAAGTCAGACATCAAGCTGTTCCAGAAGGGGTTTCAAAATACAGAGGAACACCATTAAGCGAAAGTCGATGGGCTGTTAAATCAGAGGAACAGGAGGAATCAACAAAGACACCGACGAGAGATGCAAGAAGCAGCCCATCTGGAACGGCTGTTAAGGCCCTTGAAAAGGCCTATTCCAATGCTAAGGGAAAAGGAAAATCGGTAGACGCCAATATCCCGGCTACACCAGCAAAGCAGAAGGAAGTGGCTTTAAAAGCTGAAGCAAGGAGCAACCCAGCCGAGGAACCAAGTAATGAAGAAGAAAGATTTGAGGCTGTGAAAGGAGCCTGGGAAACCATCAAGGGAAAATCGTTAAGCGAAAGTCGATGGGCTGATAAAATAGATGAAAAGGAGAATACAACGTCAACACCAAAGAATGACGCAGAAAGCAGTCCATCTGGGGGATCAAAGGGATCAGAAGGGAGATATAAGGTGCGTAATGTTGATTTGAAAAAAAGCTTCTCAACCCCAGGAAAGATGACTAAATGAAAGTCGATAGGATAAATCGAGAGGAAAACAAGGACGCAGCGGCAGAAGGTGAGGTAGCAAGCGCTTCAGCTGAAGGCCGGGGTGAGCGACATGAGGCAAGTTCGACTGTCCCAGAGAACCCAGGTATTGTTGGAAAGCATCGTTGAGTAGGCCACCACACTATATCCGACGAACGAAATGACAAGACGTTAGAAGACGAAAGTGACCTTTTTGCAGGCATGGAAGAGGAGGTAGTCTTCCTTGTTGAAGGTTGAAAGAAAGCAGAACGGCGATGCTACGATATGGATGACCTTGTTTAATGCAACGATGGCTGGTGCAATATCTCCCTCTGGTGATGAGATAGTTCGCCGCAAAGTCAACGTGCTTCAAAACACTCGCCATAGTCCTTTCGTAATTGGAAGAGACGGAGGCTTCTCTACTGACAGCAGAGGGGATGACTTGATATCATCGTGATATCAAGGTAAGTAGCCAGTCTGAACTGCTCGTTGAGACAATCACCAATGTTGATCCGATTGCATAATAGAACACCTAAGACACTCAAGAGCTGATGTGCCCGGGAAACGACGTCTCCGCCATAATATGATCTTGCGGCTGATGGAGCCATTGAAGGTGTGGCCAATACAATTTAAGAATGGATAGCTCAATTCGGAGACGCCGACGAGACTGAATATGACCAGATTTGCGGAATGAGGGTGTAATCCGGCCCACGCAAAAATTGCTATCACGTTAAGACTACCGACTCCCTCTGATACTGTTGCCTGCAGGCTACACCATACCATAGTGGAAGATCTAATATGCGGGCAGCATTTTGGTTTAGTTGACTCCAACGTAGCATGTTGAAATCTGAAAGAGACCTGTGGTATACCTAGATAAAAGCCACCTTCTGACATTGCATGTGTAAGTAGCGCTGCCTTTGCCTTCAATTTAAGCTCATGGCTTCCGCGTGTGTTTCCAGGTTGTTCCTAGTATTACTCCGTGGTGAGCAACGGCTATCCCTGTTGAAGCACAGCGTGCGAGTCGCCATCGAGGGAGCCTGACAGGTACTGTAGATAAAACATTTACATTGTGAGGTAACCTGGTGTTGAGCAAACAACAGGATCAGATATGGCAGGAGCGACGGTGTGCCTGAGGCATCGGGCGTCAAGGCAGAAAGCCTCCTCCCTTCCTTCCATACATCGAACGTTCCACCCCCGACATGCATGCAAGAGATCAGCCAAAACGTGGCCCTCCATAAGACACTGTCGTCTCGCGCTGATAGATGTGACTCACTACCATGGAATTGCTCTGTCAAGTATCAAGCTCCTGACCAGCCGAAACTAGACTATGACGTGTGGATCGTCTGCCAGTAGCCTAGTAGTTGCTAATACAGCATCAAGTCGTCGTCAGAGAATGGATCCATCTCTGACTCGTATTAGATGGCGAGCTGCCACAAGACAGGAACTAGCAAAGGATGCCGGCAGCCGAAAAAGTGCATGCTCAAAGGACTACCGAACCATGGAATTCCTGCTTTACGAGTCAGGCTTGAATCCTTTGCACCAACATTGAACAGCAGTGCTACTCTGGAGAATGTCCAAGTCTTGGCAGCCGGCCGATCCGAACGAAAGGGTCCTCTTCTTGTAGCCATCAGGCTGACCAATAGTAGCGGCGTATCCGTATCAACCGACAACCGGAAACAGAAGGGATAATCACATTCGGCAGGTCTCATTGGTTTGTGCAGCAAATCATCGATAATAGCTGTGGAGTAACATAGTATGTGGGCACTCTTTCAGTGATATCCCAGCCTGATCAGTGATCTTGACTAGCAACTGGAGGCCTGAACCGGGGTCTGGGGTTGACCTGCCTTCTCCGGTGTATGAATCACCCCACGAATTCTGTCTTCACACACTTTTAACGCAGTTCAAAACGCTCGACATCTGAGCAAGAAGTAGGCAGGTTTATTCCCAGTATGTACGTAGTATTATACTCTGAACTCTATCGGGCCCAAAACGCTACGGCAAAGGCCGCCTCTGACGCAGTGGCGTGGCGATCAACGGAAGGCTTGTTCAACGGCGGCTTGGTTTGGTGGAAAGTAGTCTAGCGCTGATCGGTAGTGAACCTGATATTACTTACATACGTAGTACATAGTAGTATGCAACTGCCCTAAGAGTAAGCCCGAGTGAGCCTAACAAGAATCATGCCAAAACGCCCCCGGCCAATCCCCGTGGGCGGCTTCCTTCTCCCCACCGCCGGACTCTCTCTCCATTCCCCGTTCAACGTCAAGAGGCCGTTCTCCATCTCTAAACGAAGCCATGTGTCTCGTTGTCTGACCGATACTTGAATCAGCCACCGACGAGTCTCTATGAGCTCCACCACAACCAGTCGAATCAGTGATTTTTCCTCTGATGACTGGGTCGGTCTGTCCGCGCTGGGCGTAGCTCGTTGATACGTACTACTTCCTTCCTGGTTGCTGGTCTCCTTTTCAATTAATCACGCATGCCATCCAATTAGTGTGTCTTGGTGACGTCCAACAGCCAATTAGGGAAACTGCTTCTGCTTTCACTGCTCGACGGCGAATAAAGACGAGAACGCTCTGCCCCGGGCCTTATTAGACCTGGATATTAGACCCACCCTCAGTCTGGCACCTGAGGGGGCCAATTCTGTCTTCCTCGGAGAATAATAACATTACTATTGCTCGTATGTTTCTTCTGGGATGCGAGTATAAGAGGTGCGTCTTCCCCGCATTGACTTGCCTGGAACTTCTTCCACAATATCTCTTATCCCTCTCTTCATCTTCGGGGTATGGTAGGACCCACCGTTTGAAATTGATTAGTGATCGACATTTTGACAACTGAGTGATACTATTCTTATCGTTACTGTGCAAAGCACAACAAAATGGCGGAATCGGAGAAGATATTGCAGAGCGAGAAGGTCGTCCGCGATGACAACTATATCGACAGTGAGCAGGCCGAAAATGTCAAGATTGGAGCTCCAGGCATTCTCGATTCCGAGAATATTCACAACGCCCGAGCAGACAATCTCAATGTCATGTTCGAGAATCCTTTGGCGAATGTCCCTCGGGACCAGCTGTTGAAGGAAGTTGAGGACTTTTGTCAGAAGTACAACCTTATGGACCATATCGACGATTTCCGCAAGGGAGCCTTGGTCTCCCAGAACCCGGCTGCCGCTATGGATCTTACTGAATTGACTGATGAGGAGAAAAATATTCTCCTCCGAGAACACACTCACAAGTGGCACCAGCCATGGCAACTCTACTGGCTCGTCAGTACGTATTTGCTCTAAATTCACATCAGAGAACTTCTCTAACATACCCAATTCTAGTCATGTGTTCGATGGCAGCTGCTGTACAAGGTATGGATGAGACAGTCAACAACGGTGCTCAAGCCATTTACTTGAGGGTAAGATTGTAGACTCTTTTCTTTCCATGGAGTAACACGCTGACGGACGCAGAACTTGGGAATTAATACTAGATTCTCCGGAAAACAGTTGGACGACATCACTGGCTTGATCGTTGGTGCCCCATATCTCTGTTGTGCCATCCTCGGCTGCTGGCTCACAGAGCCCCTGAATCGATACTTTGCTCGTCGTGGTACTATCTTCATCGCTTGCTTCTTTGCCGCTGTATGCTCTATCTGGGAAGGCGTTGCCAACACCTGGGTCAACCTCTTCATTGCTCGTTTCTTCCTGGGCCTCGGTATTGGCCCTAAATCATCTACCGTGCCCATCTATGCCGCGGAGTGCTCCCCAGCACCCATTCGAGGCGCCTTGGTCATGATGTGGCAGATGTGGACTGCTTTTGGTATTATGCTGGGAAATATCATGGGTGTCGCATTCATGAGTCTTTCCGATGATCTCTCCTGGCGTCTCATGCTTGGATCTACTGTCGTTTTGCCACTTCTTGTTTGTGTGCAAGTATACATGTGTCCCGAATCTCCTCGTTGGCTCATTCAACACGACCAGGTTGAAAAGGCGTTCAGATCATTCCGCAAGCTTCGAAGTCACGACATCCAAGCTGCCCGTGATCTCTACTATGCATACGTGCTCGTCCAGATTGAGCGCGAGATCAACAAGGGCAAGAACTTCTTCACCATGTTTATGGAACTTTTCACTGTGGGCCGTAACCGACGCGCAACTATTGGTAGCTGGATTGTCATGTTTATGCAACAATTCTGCGGCGTCAACGTCATCGCATACTACTCGACCACCATCTTCACCACGTCGGGCTACTCCATTCAATCCGCACTGCTTGCCTCCATGGGCACTGGAATCCTGAATTGGGTCTTTGCCCTTCCAGCTACATTTACAATCGACACGTTTGGCCGACGAAATTTGCTCCTTACCACGTTCCCGTTTTTGGCAATCTGTCTGCTCTGGACCGGTTTCTCATTCTGGATCGAGCAGGACAATCCGTTTAGCAAGAAACGTGTTGCGATGGTTACGACGGGCATGTACCTCTTTGAAATATTCTATTCTCCCGGTGAAGGGCCCATCCCATTCACTTATTCCGCCGAGGCTTTCCCATTACACGTTCGAGAAGTGGGTATGTCCTGGGCAACAGCGACATGTTGGTGCTTCAACTTTATCTTGTCATTTACCTGGCCGTCACTTTTGACGTCGTTCAAGCCTCAGGGCGCTTTTGGGTGGTATGCTGCTTGGTGTATTATTGGATGGTTCCTTGTTTTGTTCTTTTTGCCCGAGACAAAAGGTAAGGCCTCTCCTTCTACTCATACGTGAAGATACATCTAACGATTACTAGCTCTCACCTTGGAAGAACTCGACCAGGTCTTCTCCGTTCCGACCTGGAAACACGCCTCGTACCAACTCAAGAACGCTATCTGGCATGTCCGCGTTTGGGTCTTCCGCCAGAAATTGGAGCCATTGCCTCCATTTTACCGGGGTATCGACAAGCTCAACGAATCTTGATTTGTTTCTTTGAACAACCCCTATTTAATAAAAGATAACCTCCTTGTATCATTTGTTTGCTAAGACTTTTTTCTCTACGACTAAGCTTATGACAAGAAGCGACTGGGTAGATTAGTTTGATTCGTGCAACGCCATCTTATGCTTCTTTTGATGATCTTATACCCTCCTTATTTTTATGATAATTATGTTATGTCTCAATGAATGTTTTCATATATATCGAGTTATAATGAGTAGAGTGCTAATTGTAGTTATCATAAAATCCATTTGCAACGTGATCCATATCCAAAACAATCATATGCATCATCTGTCCCTCCCCCATATCATCGAAACTTTCCAACCGCAAATCCTATTCCTAGCTCAGTGCAACCGACCCCCGAGATACACTCCATACGCAATCGTCGCAATCAAAGCACCCATGTTCAACAAACTCGACAGACCATGCAACTTGCCAAACCTCTTATTGAGCTCAGTCATCTTCTGAGAATGAGGTGGGGCATCATATGCTTTCTTGCCATCAATCGATTCTTCACCCAAGCAGTCAGTACACTATTGTAGAATATTCATCGGATAAAGGGGGGGAGGGGGAGGGGACAAACCCTGCTGAAATCTCTCCTTAATCACCTTCCCAACCAAAGGCGTCAAATAAAACATATTCACCAACCCGACCACAGAAATAATCGTCAATGGCAACAGAACCGCATATCGATTCTCATCCGCAAATACGCCAGAGATACTCGACAAATCACTCGTGCCAAACTTCCCGGGAAATGTGAGCGCGAGAGCGAGTGGTAGTGCGCTCTGCAGAGAGAAGTAGATGGGGAACAGCTTGTTTTGGAGGGCGGAGAATTGAGGGCGGGGGAGGGCTTTGAAGGCTACTGTGCCGCCGATGAAGGATTGGTAGATTTGGGCGCCGAGGAGGGTGCCGTAGCTATGTAAATGCGTAAAGTAGTTAGGATGGGTATGAGGATGGGTACTACTGATTGTGGAGAGGTTGGGGTTTACCTGAGGATGTGGAATGGGCCGAGATAGGACATTTTGATGATATTCCCAATGATCTACGACGGGAGATGGGAAGTAGAGGAAAGTGAAGAGGAAGAAGAAGAAGAAGAAGAAGAAGAAGAAGGAAAAGAGGGAAAATGATACAGTTGATGTCGGAGACGGAGCGTCAGATGTTGAATGAAGCTCGGCTCGGCCCCCAAGAGCTGTCCATTTCATTCCGTGCGGGGGAGCTCGTTTTGGCCAATCAGCATGCACAGTAAGCAATTAGGCCGGTCGACGTCATAGGTGTCATGTGACTTCGCGTTCCTGACATTTCACGTGTTCCGCTCAAACAGGAAATATCACGCGTCTGCCTAGACCGTAACGCAAGCCTCAAAGCTCAAAGGAAGGAAAGAGCCTCATCTTTCGTCTTTCTCCTTTCTCCAAATTTTCAACCTCACGCCATTGCCAACCAGCTTCGGAGGCAGCAGCCATCATGGCGGATAAAGAAGCAACCGTCTACATCGTCGATGTAGGCAAGTCAATGAAACAGCACAATAATGGTCGAGACATCTCGGATCTTGATTGGGCGATGCGATATGTTTGGGATAAAATTACTACGACTGTATGTTAAGGATTTTTTGTTCCTTATACGAGATATTTGGAGCTGTTCAACTAACTTCCATTAAAGGTAGCAACCGGTCGGAAAACAGCTACAATTGGTGTGGTTGGACTCAAGACTGACGGTGAGTGGTCTTAAATAATTAATCGTGATTCGAGCGTATGCAGTGAACGGTACTGAATTTCATCAATAGAAACGAAAGTACCCTTGGAAGATGATGAGGGTTATGAGAATATCAGTGTCATGCAGGGTCTGGGACAGTGAGTTTGATTACAACGGACGATACAATTGTCCCAGCTACTAACGCTACAAAGAATGCTTATGCCGGATATACGGCGACTACGCGAAGAGATCAAACCCAGCGAGACAGATGAGGGAGATGGTATGTCAAACATCATTGAAGTCCACCCGATATCATCTACTGACACAGCCAAGCAATTTCTTCATTAATCGTCGCTATACAAATGATCAATGTCTACACCAAAAAGCTGAAATACAAACGGAAAATCTATCTAGTCACCAATGGTAAAGGAGCAATAAGCTCGGATGGATTAGAAGATATTGCTTCTAAGCTGAAGGCGGATAACATCGAACTTATTGTGCTGTATGGATGCTCCTTTAATATTGCCTGGCTGCTCGAAAGGCTTACACTTATAGGGGCGTGGATTTTGATGATCCTGATTACGGCTTCAAAGAGGAAGACAAGGACGAAGGAAAGGCAAGTTATATTTATATTCACGCTTTCTTGTAGGGTAGACTAATCGTTTGTTAGGCGGAGAATGAAGCCTTACTTCGTGGCCTTGTTGAGGACTGTGACGGCGTCTACGGCACCCTGGCACAAGCGATAGCAGAACTCGATATCCCTCGCGTCAAAGTCGTCCGCGGCGTACCTTCATTCCGTGGGGATCTCAGATTAGGCAACCCTATGCAATACGACACCGCTCTTCGCATTCAAGTAGAGCGCTACTATCGAACATACGTTGCCAAACCACCCAGCACCAGCTCCTTTGTTGTGAAAACAGGCGGAGACGCGAGTCAGCCTTCGACACAGACATTGGAAGCTAGTAAAGACGCAGACGCGAACTTGACGAGTGTACGAAACGTGCGAACATATCACGTCGATGACCCTCAAGTTGTTGGTGGTAAGCGAGAGCTCGAACGAGACGAGTTGGCTAAGGGCTACGAGTATGGTAGGACAGCAGTTCCTATCAGCGAATCGGATGAGAATATCACAAAATTGGAAACGATGGCTGCTTTGGAATTGATTGGATTTATCCAAGCTGATCATGTTCGTTTCTCTCCACCAAAATGTTTATGCCCTAACTAACTGGCAACTAGTATGACCGATTCATGAATATGTCTACTAGCAATGTCATCATTGCTCAAAAGACTAATGAGAAAGCAGCCTTGGCACTTTCTTCATTGATCCATGCTTTGTTTGAGCTTGACTGCTATGCAATTGCTAGGCTGGTCACAAAAGATGGCAAGAGTCCATTGATAGTTCTCTTGGCGCCATTAATCGATCCGGACTATGAATGTCTACTTGAAGTACAACTTCCTTTCTCCGAAGATGTTCGGTCATACAAGTTCCCGCCCTTGGATAGGGTAATTACCATATCTGGCAAGGAGGTTAAGGAGCATCGAAATTTGCCGAGTGAGGATTTGGTGAATGCAATGAGTAAGTACGTCGACAGCATGGAGTTAATCGATAAGGATGAAGAAGGGTATGTGCTTTCATGCAAAATTTTCGTTCCTTGCTAACGAGTCATAGCGAGATAGTTGAGACTATACCGATGGAGGATAATTATTCGCCATTACTACATCGAATTGAGCAAGCAGTCCGATGGCGGGCAATCCATCCAGATGAGCCAGTTCCTCCGCCATCGGAAAGGCTTACTCGACTCTCAAAACCGCCCAAGGAAGTCCAAGAACGTGCACAGAAATATCTGGATCGGATCATTCGCGCGGCGGACGTAAAGAAAGGTACGCCAATTCAACGAAGCCATGTCAAATAAATGCTAACATGAGTTCAGTACCACCAAAAGCAAAAGGTCGGAAACGCAATCGCGACGTTGACAAGCCTCTTTCTGGTCTGGATATTGACGAATTACTTCACCGCGAAAAACGTGCAAAGATCTCACCCACCAACGCTATTCCAGAGTTCAAGCAGATGCTTGCCACCGCCGAGACCGTGGAAACCATCAAAGATGCTACGAGTCAAATGCAGAAGATCATCGAGGATCATATCCGCACCAGTTTTGGAGACTCTAATTATGACCGTGTTGTAGAAGAGCTCGGTGTTCTCCGTGAGGAATTAATTGATTACGAAGAACCAGGCCTCTACAACGAATTTGTCCAGCCGCTGAAGGAGAAGATTTTGACAGAAAAATTGGGTGGTGATAGACAAGAGTTGTGGTGGCTGATTCGGCGCTCAAAAATTGGGTTGATTGATAAGGCGACGTCAGATCAATCTGAAGTTAGTGAAGAAGAAGCCAAACAGGTATGTATTCTGACTTTGTGGATGAGTGATCATGACTGACTTTTGATTCTAGTTCCTTTCTTCTAAGTTAGTTTGATGGCAGTGTATACTATATATAGGTTCGATAGGATTCTCTTGTAACATAGGTTAGGGACTAGCAAACATACTATGGCCTCATACTCGATTGCAAGTAGAACAGTGAAGTCGACCGGGAGATCCAGATCTGTACATGTATATCGCACTATTCCGCATCCGATTAGCGTCTCCACCACACCACAGTGACTAATCCCGCTCTGGCTTGGCATAATGTGGAGTACGTATCTAACCCAAACCGGTTAGGCAACCATTACCAAGGGAAAAAAAAAGTTCTTTTCCATCTCCAACTCTTCCTCAACTACACACCACTACACCTCACATCTTCACCAAGTACAAAAGGCCGTGATCCTTTGTCGTGAGCCATTGCCATAATGTCCGGAGAACCTAACGCAGGTTAGTCTTTTCTTTCCCTTTATTTCCCACATTTCCAAGTCAGATGATCCTAACTTTGAGTGAAAATAGCCTGGCCCGTCGCCGACGAAGCCCTCACCCAGAATATCCTCGATGTCGTCCAGCAGGCTTCCCACTACAAGCAGTTGAAGAAGGGCGCTAACGAAGCGACAAAAACCCTCAACCGCGGAACATCTGAGATCATCATCCTCGCTGCTGATACCACCCCTTTGGCTATTTTGTTGCACTTGCCCTTGCTCTGGTACGTGCCCCTCTTTTCTGGACCTTTTTGTTTTACAACTTGGCTGATAGTTTTGGTGTTTTATAGTGAGGACAAGAACGTCCCCTACTGCTACGTTCCCAGCAAACTTGCCCTCGGCAGAGCCACCGGTGTCTCTCGTCCCGTGATTGCTGTCAGCATCACCACCAACGATGCCAGTGACCTCAAGCCTCAGATCCTTGCTATCAAGGACAAGGTTGAGCGTTTGATGATCTAAGGGATTAGATGGGACTTGCTCGTGGAAACGGTTCCAATTTCTGTAATCTAGAAGTGGACTCGATTCCATGGGTCATGTTGCTACTCGTGATATGGAGATACTGAATCTTTAGCTAGATTTAGGACTTGTATCAATCAATCATTTACTCAAATATCAAACCTCCGTATCTATTTTTTTTTTTTATTATTACTCGAGAATAAGCAAAGCCTCTTAGACAACTGTGATAGATTCACTAGATAAACTCAAAAAGGGTATAATACTCGTTCCGAACGTTCATACACATGCTCACCACCACCTCCCGAAAACAGACAAATCATCGATCACAAACACAAGTACACTCCGCAACGGGACAAACTCTATGTCTCGCAAACCACGCCTTGGCATGATTCGCATGAAACCCATGATTACAATTAATACAAAACACCACAAAGCGACGGGTGATTTCGTCTTCCGACGGTCCGGTTCGTTTTTTCGTAGTCTCACCATTGACTTGCTCGTTGTTTTCGTCGTCCTCATCCTCGTCTTTATGGTTTAGTTTCTCCTCTTCTTCTCGTTTGGCGTCCGCCATGATGGCTGCGCGGGACATGGGGTCTGGAGAACCGAGCCACAGCGAGCAGACGCCGCAACGAGGCATGTGACGGAAACATTTGGGGCAGACGGTGCCGGACATTAGGATTGGTCCCTGTGCACCTAGATATGATTGATTGTTGACCAACATTGCGGGGTTGGAAGCGTTCGTGCTCCCGCTGCCGCTTTGAAGTAAATTGCTTACAGCAGAGGCTGTTGCGGTGGATGTTGATGTGGATAGCCCGGCGGATATGGTTGTTGAGGCGATTGATCCGGTTTGATGCAGAGGTCGGGTGCAATAGTTGCATGTTAGACTGACTTGTTGAGGTGCTGGGGCGATTAATCGTCGGCCATCCCAGGTTACAGCAAACCTTCTGGAGCCTACATCAAAGCGAGCTCGTTCGATTTGCATTTTCCATGAATTGATTTGTCGGCGGTATGTTTCACGCCACATCCTGAATATCGCCTTGCTAGTTTCGTCGTCGATGAATCGTGGTATCGTGTGGCTCATTGCCAGAACAGCAGTCTGCACGTCGTTGAATTTACGGATATAAGACTGGAATAGGTCAAGCGCCGAATGCCGAAGTCCGGTCAGCAAGATACCTTCAATATCTCCCTGGCGGATCGCTTCTTCCTTTGTCTCTTGCAAATATGTCGTCAGATCGTCATCCGGCAACCAGCGTAGAGCCACCTCTACACGGTATTTCAGAGGAAGAGTGGTCTCTGCTAAAACTGACTCCCATTTCCCTTTGCTCACTAGAGCGAGAACGGCTCGAGCGTACGGGTCTGTCAGTTCAGTCGCAATCTCGTTACAGGTCTCTTCCCAGTCCTTGTCACTTTGCTGTCCCTTTGCTGCGCCCACAATCGCCATGGCAAGAAGCTTATGTGCCTGGGTGGGTTCATTCCGACGAAGAGCATGGAAAGCTATTTTGGCCTCGTTCTGGAAAATCGCCAATGCTGCGGCTTTTGTGTGTTGTCTTTTCTTAACAAGATCATCGACAATTTGCTCAAGTTCTTCTTCGGATTCGATAGCACCGCAGATATGAAGACATAATTGACGATGTTCCCAAAAGTCTGTTTCGCATCTTTTGCCTTCTGGGAGTTGGAGTTGTTGGACCATGTCTTTTATCATCTGCTCTGGTGCCAGGTCGATTTTGTTGATAGATGAATGTTGTCTGAGCTCCTTTGATGTGGCTCCTTTTGTCGTTCAACGTCAGCTGTGTCAAGGACGAGTAAAAAGAAATACTTACCAATTTCGTCAAACCATACGTCACAGACACCAAGATAACTCATATCAATTCGGTTGACGATTGTCGATCCATTCGCTGACTCCTCCCGAGAATCTAGATATCATTAGTTGAGGACTGACATGGGGTGATATGACCAGTGACTTACGTCGAACCCAATTCCAGAATTCTTGCAAATCTGCATCATCCGAAACAATCCGTATATTCTTCTCGCAATCAAAAAGATACCCTTCCCGGCAGCGAGCTTGACTGATGCTCAAATAAGTCAAGGCATCGGCAGCTCTGAGTGTAGGTTTGACGCGACCTAGGAACGAAGCCTGCTCTCTTTTTTCCCGGCTAGACAGACATTTGTTCTCCTCTTCTTCCATCAATCCATGTTGTTTGGAGCGAGCCTGCGCATTGTCCCTCAAAGACTGGATAACGTTTGATGTCTTCTCGCGCAGTGGTCGTGGACCAATAGTCTTAAAATCACGTTCGCCATAAGGAACTCCTCGTACCAGCACATTCTGCGAGGACAACCTTATAGGCGCCGCCGATGACTGCACGGTGACAAACTCCACTTTTCCATTACCCAGCAAAGTAATCGCACTTGGTTCATTGGAGCGGCTCATATTCAAGAAATCAAACGATACAACCCTATTCGCCTTTTTGTAACCCCTAGTCTGATGGTTGTAGGGATGTCGAATGTCGCGAATATTCTTGGTATAGATTTGCTCCGGATAGCTCGAAGACGAGCCTTGGCCGAGGGTCTCGTCAACGGAATTCCGATCACCAGCAGACAAATACTCCTTTGCGATGTCGAACATCTTGAATTGACCGTTGCTAGACAGAACTCCCAAACATCCTCTTTTGGTCCTTGAGAAGCGCAGACTCCAGATAGTGGCGTTTTGGACGGTGTTTCCAAGACTTAGACTTGGGCCAACTTGACCGCTGTCGGGGTTTGCTGGGCTTGAGGTGAGGCGTTGGCCCATACGTCGGTCCCAGAGACAGACGGTAGCATCGGCGGAAGAAGAACAGGATGCAAAATAGTTTTCGTCCAACCAGTCTACAGCTGTGTTGTGGACGCATTTCGTAGAGAATGTGAGGAAAGCTTGTGACGAGTTATCTGTCCTGAATCAGTAATAGCACTTCAACTGCATAAATTAGGATGTAACACACCTCTCAAGTCAAACAGCTTCAAAAATTGACCCTTCACACCAGCCACCAAAGTATCCGGTTGCTCCCTAAAGAACTTGATACTAGTAATAGGGTCCGAACTCAACTTCCTGAGCGGCTCGGCACTTTGCCTATCGCTTACAAGGGCCCCCCTCGAGCTCCCAGTCATAATACGATGATTGACATCCCAAACATTCAAACACACATCATTCCTCACCTTATCCAACCCGCCCGCCAACAAACCATGCGAACTAAACGCAACAGCATTACAATACCGTTGATTCCTTAGCGGAAAGGACCAAGATTCATTCGAATTCCCATCCATGCGCAAGATATTAACTTCACCCGATGATTGCCCGACAGCGATGAGCGATTCATCTGCAGTGGACCAATCAAAGGCGCGGAATCCGGGGACCCGGATGTGGGTTGAGAGCACGTCGTATTCCAGGTCATTGCCTTTGACGGAGGTGACTCTGCAGAGTTTGAAGGATTTGCCTATTACGTCGACATAGAGGAAGCGTTGTTCCTTGGTGGTGGAGGAGGGTGACCAGCGGATGGCTGTCTCCATGTTGCTTTTATTTCGGGTTGAAGCTTAGTGCGTTTGCCGTAAAGTCATGATTTTTTTTTTTAGCTCATCCTTCGAGCGCAGAGACTAGTTCCGCAGAATCGAACAATTAATGGTATCCCAGTTGTGTATGTGAGGAAGCTTGCAAGGCCGACTACCAAATACGGTGATACATACCCGCGATGCTGTGTCCGGCCCGTCGTTGATCCGACAGCTCGCCTAAACTTGCCGCGGCCCTTCTTGCTCTTATCGACTATCAAAATATTTTTTGACGATCTCATCCATCTGCCACAGCAGGGAGCAATTGATTTCCTTGCGCTCTTCTTTGCACGTCAGCAATTGACAAGAAGTATAAATCATGGCGTCCAAAGAAAAATCCACCCGCTTCCATCCCTACGACACAACCAAAAAACCCAAAATCCACCGCTCCAACGCCGACAACAGCAACTCCACTCCGAAACGAAAATACAATAATAACACCACCCAAAAACAACCTCAAAACAAAAACTCCACCGGCGACAAGGGCCTATCCATCAATGACCTGAAGAGACGAATCCGCGATGTAAAGCGTTTGCTCACTCGGGCAGAGAACTTATCGCCCGAAGCAAGGATTGTGCAGGAACGAGCGTTGAAGGGGTATGAGCGAGACCTGGAGCAGGAGCAGGCGCGCAGGCAGAGGTCGGAGATTATTAGAAAGTATCATTTTGTTAGATTCTTAGGTTTGTCTCTCCCATTTCCCCAATCTACGAGAATCTACGGGACAGGATACCTAATAATACATCCGTATAGATCGCAAAACAGCAACAAAACAACTCCGCACCGCACAGCGACAACTCGAAAAGGCGAAACAGCAGGAAGAAGACAAAAGCAAACTCGCAGCCCTTCAGGGAAAGATTGATATGGCTCAGATTGATGTGAATTATACGATTTATTACCCGCTTACGGAGAAGTATTTATCGCTCTATCCGCAGGAAAAGAAGAGGCAGGTCGTGGAGGGCCATAACCAGAAAGTTGCCAATACAGATGATGATGATGATGATGAGGGGGAGGAGGAGAGTGTGGATGAGGAGATGCAGACTTCTGAAGATGATAAGCCCTCTGAGAAAGAAGGAGAGAAACCGCCGATGTGGGATATAATTAAGAAATGCATGGCGGAAAAGACTCTGGATAAACTACGGGATGGAAAGCTGAATATTGGATTTGATGGGAAGCCGATACGAAGTCTGGATGGTACGGCGGCGACGAGCAATGTTGTAATGAATACTGGCAAGGAGAAGGCGGAGACGACGACGAACAGGGAGAAAGAGAAGAAGAGGAAAAGAAAGGAAGTTGAAGCGGAAAAACCTAAGGAAGATGAGGAGGATAGTGATGGTGGATTTTTCGAGGAGTGATTTTCACATCACATTTTGTCTGTTTGTTGCATGGACGAATTGTAAATTTTCTGTCGATTGTATTCTCAGCGATCAGCATACCGTTTTCTCTTTCCACCTGGATCTACAAGTAAGCCATGAATCATAAATGAATGGATTGACACGCTATAATCCGTATTTACATGCTTTCGACGCTCCAAATGTAAACGTAAAACATGAGATGCAACCAAACAAAACCACCTAGCTGCTCCCTGGTGTCTATAAAAATGTGCAAAGAAGTGAAAAAATCATGCCATGCCATATCAACGCATCAGAACCTTTGCTGATGCCAAACTACTCAATGTCATCGAGTCTGGTCGGAATGGGATTGGAGGAAAGAAGGAAGAGAATGAGCTCTCTGGCTCGATGTAGTCATCCGATGGGAAGGAATGTGCGATGGACATCAGGGATGTTCCTCTTGATAAGCCTTTGAATGAGATGGGAAATAACATGTGGAAGACAAATCACATCACTGTGCATCCGCCACTTCGGGCGCGACGTCTTCCTCCAACATAAACATCAAGACTCAAATCTTCTTCTTCATCGAACTGATACAATCTCTCGGCTTCACGAGCACGGCGCCTGCGTCGTCTTGCATTCGCTCCTCCAGCACCGGCTTCTTCCGTCGCCATCATGTAATCTGCCCATTTTCGATCAAGGTTGTTTGCGGATGTAAGAGATCCGCGAAGAACACGTTTTGTATGCTCGTTGGCAGTCATCTGCCAGCCGTGGAAACATTTCAGTTCGATGATTTCCTTGGGATAATAGGCGATAACGGTTGGTGTGGGTAAGCTACTGGAGGATGACGTCGATGAGGATGGTGAACCTGCACCAACTCCGCTTGTTGATTCTTTGACGGTGACCGTAGTTTGATTCTTCAATGAGCGAGGTATAAAAGCATTGCTGGATAATACCTCTCGCACACCAGCCCAGGTCACATTGATGCAGTCGAATACCACAATGCGCAGTCCAACTTTGGGCAAATCCGTTCCGTAACCTCTTTTGCGGACGAGGGAGCTCGCCTCCATAAGACACAAATCTGAGACTCGGGTGTTGTCCATTTCAAGCGACCTCAACTGGCGACAGTTTTTCAACACCTGAAGCATTCCGATATCTCCGATGCTATCACAGTAGCTAACATTGAGGTGCTCGAGGACGTCGGAACAGGGTGATTTGGCAAGCTCAACCAATAGATTGTTCGTGACATTGTCGAGATCTTCCATATCAAAGTGACTAAGTTTCGGGGTAGTTTGAATAACATCGACGATAGAGTCGTCTGTGAGTTCCGTACATTGAGAGATCTGAAGACCTTGTAGAGCCGGAACATTATAAGCAAGGCTGCTGAGACCCGCGTCCGTTATGTTCGTGCATTGATGGATGTCCAGATGTCTCAGCACTCGTGGCGGAACAATAGGTCTGTCTGTCAAGACGTCAATTTCAGGATCTCTGCCAACTATGAGCATTTTGAGGCTTTCATCTGTGATATCTGTGCGATGAAGAACCAGTCTCTCCAGTGTATTCTTCTCGAAGAGACATTCCATGATACTTTCGTCATCGAAGCCCGCGATCTCTCCAGCACGCAAGTCTCTGAGATTCGAGCACGATTCGATGACTCGCTTTAGACCTTTAGTATCGATGTTCAAGCACCATGACACGTTCAGTGTCTCCAATTGAGAACATGTTTGTGCGATAATCTTCATAGCAGAATTGGTGACGGTGGAAAGCCCAGAGACATTGATATATTTCAGGGAAGTATTTCGCAAAAAGAATCCATTGAGGGAGATTTTGTCGATTCGACAGCCCTCGACCGAGAAATTGACCACATTCCGGCAAGCACTAGAAATCTGTTCGCCCTCAAATAACCATTTCTCGCGAAGTTGCACGCAACCACGTAAATTGAGATCTCGTACAAACGGTCCCGCCGTCGTGATAATCTTCATCAAAGCACCGCTTGAAATCTGGCTGTAGAATTCCGAGGTATCGATTTGGTACCATAACTGCCCATCAAAACACATATCATGCCACGCTTTGGACACCAATGAGCATCTGACAATCTCCTTTGGCGTCAAATAACCGAGTATCTTTGTTTTGATTTCATTGGGCATGTCGTTCCAAAAGTCCAGAGTCCTTTTCGTGTATCGAGTCTTTCCTTGAACGTCGACAATAGTTGCGTCGCCCTCCAAGGTCTCAGACAGCATGTTCCGAGACGCCGATGCTGGTCTCAAATCCGCCGGAAGAGGCACAGTCGTCTGTGACCCATTACGAGAACCGCTGATCGCGCGGATCCGTGCATTTCCAGACGCAGCATATGTTGGCGAAGCGGTTTCCAGACCGCCAGATAATGAAGTAGTAGGATCACCCCAGCATTGCGCCGGTGATAACGAAACACACGATAAAGAAGCCTTGCGGTCCCTTTGATACCCAGTCGAAAGGGATCTCGTTCGTCGTAACAATGACGGGCTCGAGGACATGCGTTGGAGATTCTGCAACAGCCTCCTCCGGCCCTTCAATTTTGGAGGCTGCTCCATTGGGATCTCACCGGATGCTGGAGATGTCGGGGTTGTCGGAGAAGCCGTGCCAGAGATGATGGTATCGTTTGCAACGGTAGCGGCCATGGTGATGAAGTATTCGGATGTCGTCGGTTATCTACAAGAGTAAACTCAAAACTCAAGCACACAAGAATTAATTGAACAAGCCCAAAACCCCACGCGCTGTTTACGCCGGAGAAGCGAAGAGTTGTAGCATTGGCGGTATTTGTCTTAGCAAGTCATAGCGGGAGTATCGGAAGGTCGGGTGTGTCGTGTCTAGCGCTATCAGACGGCCTGTTGAACAGATATACGAATGCCGTAAGTCTGATTGCGATCGACTTGAATAATAAAGACGTCAAACAGATTGACGAACAAAACTCCGATGAACCGAACAGACAGGAACAATGGTGAGAAAGTCGAAGTCTGTGGACAAAAGGCCAGAACAAGAGAGCTGAGCCTGAAGCAGGATGACAAGTTGGCCGCTCGGTGGGCTGCAGACCGTGGATCCGTGGTTCGGGCGATGAAGGGCTGGAACAGTGGAAAGTCAGGGTAGAAGCAAGCGATGAGGCAAACACGATCCCGGGAAAACAGCCCCAGCGTCGTGTCTATGTAATTGTGTCAATTATTGCCTTCTCGGGATTGATTGGGGACGAGAAGAAAAGCAGAAGAGTCAGAGAGATAGAGAAAGAGAGAGAGAAGAGATTGACCGAACGAGTCTAGTCCGAGACTGATATGCCAGAGGGGAGAGAGCGTTCGAGTGGAGGGAGGGAAGGAGGGAGGCAGCGGGGGGCAGCAGGCAGTCCACCAGTCACTGGTTAATAAGCGGACGGGTATTCGTAATAATGTTTCGTACTCGTTGCTTTTACATGTACCGTCCTCTAAATTTAGTCTTTACTCCACCGTATCGAAGTACCCAATACGTGTCTTGTCACTTATCGGCGTGGAACAAAGATGCTACCAACTGACCAGGTCATTTTCAGCCGTATGCATTGCCTATCAACCATATCCGACAGAACACAACGATCAGAGACCCGCGATCGTTTAAAATACAGGCTAATCCACCACCCCCGCTAATTCATGTCCTTAGCGCAGTGATTGGGTTTTATCGGATAACACTAGAACGACGCTAATGACTTATCGATTAATTATCGTGCTATCGATAGGACTTAGCGCACCGGTTGGGAGTCCCTTTAGGCATAGTCCGTTGGCTAGTCGTTATCGATAAGTTGGTTGTACACTAAAAAAAACTCCACTCTGTACACCACTCTACTGTAGCACGTACTCTGGAGTCTGTACGATGTGTATACACTTCGGTAATTACACCGGAATACCGAGAGTGGCAGTGGTTGGGAGGTGGTAGAAAAGGTCCAAGACATTTAGAGGGTCGAGGTCAATAATGTGCTGGGTGGACTCTGTGGTCAGACTGTGGCCACGAATACTTGCCAGTACCACCCCCAACCCGGCCACTGAGCTGGCCTACCGACTGGGTCCGAGACAACTCGCACGCGAGCATGTCGCCTGAGCCACTCAGCACTAGCCAGTCGAGGCAAAGAAATGTGAAAAAAAAAAATAATAATAAATAATAAATAGAAGTGCTCGCCTGATCTTTCTCCTTGCCTGGTGCCGATCATGTCATTTGCTGAAGATAAGGGTTGTCAATCATTTTATCTCTTCGCAATTCAATCCGAATACGACGCAATAGGCAATATGGATTAGATTGTTTGGAGTCTACACATCGACACAAAATGCAACCAAGAAGGTTTAGGAGGCACGAGGCAAATTTCTTTGTTTAGGCTGGATACCCAAGGCATCCAAGTCCCAAGTACGTACACTAACTTATCACCACGCCACTCACATAATCCCATTTTTGTATCGTATTTCAACGACGTAACGAAGACAAAAATCATGAATAGATAGGAATGTATACTATAATAAATAAAGTAACTAGCTTCAAAGACCGTGAATAGCAGACCAATGGGTATCTTGCGTTTCGATGCTTCTATCCAATGAGAAAACCACTATGCTCGATCGTCTTTTCGTCCTCTTCGTCCTTCGTAGGTATTTATTGTTGGTTCATCAAGTCGGGTCAGGGTCATAACAGAAAAGTAAAGGCGGTAATAAAGAGTGATATATGACAGCAATTGTTGTAAATGAGCATTGCATGCTCAAACCGTGACCATCCACGGATGGTCAACCACTTCAGATATTGTAATTCGATTATCCACGTCACGGTCGAGCATCCTGCGAATGAGATCGATGCAATCCTCGGAGAATGGAAGAAATGGGACCCGGAGTGGGTGATCGAGAATTTCGTCGACATTGTAGAAAGGATTCTCCTTGTAGACGATAGTGTAAAGAAGGATGCCTAGAGCCCACACGTCTTGTTCTTTGCCGCGGTAGGATTTGCCTTGGAGGACTTCGGGTGCCGCATAATCTACAGTAATCAGCAACGATACAAAAAGCCTAGAGAGGATGAGAACTTACCAATAGTGCCCACAAATACATCAAAGGGTCCATTCTTGATATATGCCGCACTGCCGAAATCAATCAACTTGATGCGTCCTTCTCCGTCAAGCACAACATTTTCGTCTTTGATATCTCGATGTACCACCAACGCCTTGGTGTGCAGATGGTGGATGGCATCCACCACCTGTTTGAAAATGTTTCGGCACTCGCCTTCATCCATGTTGGATTTGAGCTCTATATAATCGAATAAATCCATTCCCGGAAGACCGTGCGGGACCATTTCGATGTAGTAATTGATCTCGTCCTCGAAGAAGCCCTCCATCTCCACGATGTTCGGATGTCGTAGGCCATCTCGTCGAAGATAATCGAGAACGTGAATCTCCAGTGGTACAGTCCCTAGTCGACGATCGCGAGTCCAGGTATCCACTAAAATTCGCTTCTTGGTGACATACTTGAGCACCATCTTCTTAGCTGGATTCTTCTTCAGTCGTGCCAATTTGACCTGTCCATACGCTCCTTGTCCCATCTCCTCGATAATAACATAGTCGGAGATTGTTCGCTTCTTGGGTGCTTCTTTAATCAAAGGAGGTACACGAACTGGTTCGGGCATAGATCGGTCCGCTAACGGTGTTGACGCCGCCTCGTTGAGTTTATGGCTGAGTAGAGATAGTGGAGTCTTGTTATCCAAAGATGGCGTGTTAGAATGAGACGGCAATGTAGGAGTTGGGGAAGGTGTGCGTTGTCCCGACTGGGTTTGGTGGATTGGTATGGTTGGCTTCCTTTCTGTTGCTGCCTGGTCATTGGAGGGAAGACCACCGGTCCCAGAGTGCATCTGCCTAGAGTAAGTAACCCATAAAGCATAGACGACTTCAGTTACTGCAATTGTGTCTGCCAATTCATCGTCGTCATGATCACTATTTTCGCTCTGGTGAGTGGGTGACCCTTCTTCCCGCTTACTTTGGCTATCGGGGAAAACAGTTTCACTTTTGACAATTCGCATTTGCACGTCGATAGAAAGCCGAGATCCATCCCGATGTCTCGCTGGCAGACCTTCAGACTCAAGAAAGATAGAGATGGCGTTGCCTCTATTCTCTCGAAGTAACAACAAATCCCGTGCTCGTCGGAAGCTATGTTCTGGAATCACCATACCGTCCACAAGCGGCACTTTATCTTCCTCCGTCAAAGTAGCAATAAATTTTTCAAATTCCGGAATAAGTTCAGAAATATGGTGTCCTTCGGGACGCTCCTGCCCAAAGAGGGCAGACGAAAAGACCGAATTCGAGCTGATAATGTTGAGTGTAGTCGACGATAAAACCATCATACCGGCGACATGAGGAAAACTAGACACTCGTAACGACCTTATATCCCCATTAGGGTTCTTCGTAACCGTTGTCGGTATGCCACCCTTCCCCGGACCACGTGCGCCGAAATATTTGAGATCGAGAAGTCTTTCAAAATTACTTACGCATTCTGCCGGCATTTCTGGGAAGAGAGTCGTAATCGGGATATCGCTCTTTGCAACGTCGTGGCCCCAAATCTCATCAGCGTCGCCCTCTACTTTAGTGAGTTTTCCACTTTCATTGTATGTGAGATATGCCACATTCTCTGTTATCTCCTCAAGAACCCAAATCAAACCTCCACGTTTTTCCATGACCCAAAAACTAGCCGACCCAGTTGCTCCGTTACGCTTCTGGATTGGCACTACATCACCGCACAGAAGCACTCCGCGAGACTTGTTTGCTGGATGGTTCGGTTTCCGTGGGTTCCTTTTGCTCGACCCATAACCATCATCTGTCTGAGCCCTGCGACCAGTCTTTTGCCGAGACGACGGCTTGCTCAACAATTGTGCTGTTACTCCATTACCCCTTGGCATATTGAAGCGAGGCTTAACGTTCGAATTAGGAAACTTCGCGGTTGCATCAGTTGTCGGGTCCTGAAGCTTTGACTCAAGCCACTGTCGCCGCTCTTCTTGAACCACCTCGAGTATGCTTAACTTTCGGACTTCCGACTGCGTGACTCCAAAGACAAGACAAGCGAGATCGTTGGCCGAGATGATTGTCCAGGGAGCCTTTGCCTCTGTCCTAAAGACAGCTTGAGAGACCGGTGTCCATTTGCTGCTATGAGTATGAAGTACAGGGCCAATTCCCAGTGCCAAGTTGTATCCAGGTGAAGCCAAAGAGTCGCCGGCAGGATAGGGTTGTGCCAAAGTTTCCATGAGTTTACTTTGCAACGACAGAGAGCTTAGATCGGTATATGTTCGCTTCAAGCTGACCCGCCTGGAAGCCGGAGCAGATCTCAGATCTCTTCGGCGCGAGTAGCCATTGTCGTCATAGAAGGGACTCAGAAGTTGACTATCATCGACAGCTTCGGTGGCGTCCCCAGGATAGCTCGGGAAGGGTGAATGTTGGCTCGTGAGTGTAGGGCTATGAAAAGACCTCTCAAACACGTTGTCCGCTTCAGCTTCCGGTGAACTGGTGATAGGTCCATTTAGACCACCTATTTGCCGACCTTGTGATTCTCGATCCAACACACTGGCCTTGGACAACAAATCGACCATACCCTGAAATTCGGTGTCGCCACTTATTCGAGCCTGAGCATTAACGAGACCGGGACTAGTAGCCGCCCAACCCAATCGATCTTTCATAAAATCTATTGACCTTTTGAGAATGTTATGTCGAGTAGCGAGCAATTCCTCGGACCGTTGAGCGAAAGAGAACGAATGAAGGGATTCGGAAGGAAAGCGGTGCAGATCTTCAAAGGGAGGGACTGTTCCGCCTGATGGGACATATACCGATGCAGCTCTGGACGACGCACTCGAACGATTGGGTGGGGAGTTGTGCTGGCCGACGGACGATGTAGAAAGGTTTGGAAGCGTGAATACTCGCGATAAGGGTTGCTGTCGTATACGGTCTAGACCTGAGGGACCGAGGCCGTCAGGTTCGAGTAAAGGGGATCTATATGCAAGCCGAGCGTTAGATCCGGAATTATTGCAAGGTGAACGCAAGTCCAAGATAAGCCTCGTGCTGGGAAAAAAAAGCCCTACCGACTAAGCTGATCATAGTCATTCGACGACGTTGAAGCATCCATTGAAAGCCTCAACGGCTCTCTAGTTGAAGGAATAGAGAGATTCCCATCGCTTCGATCTCCAAGGTTGAATGAAGTTTGTTCCGGTGAAGACGAGAGTGCACCGAGAGCGGGCGACGAGAGAGGACTGAGATCTCCTTTTTCTAAATTTTTTTCCACCGATGCATTAGCCTAGACCCTCGCACATCTCACGCATACATTGGAATGCTCGATATGATACAAAAGCCAATCAACAGCTGTGCCGGTACCCTATCTTATCGCGGCCGTAGACAGTGTGTGACATTCATTCCACCTATACGATCTTTCGGAGGCAATTTCACATAAAATGTAACGACTTAGACATTAACCACAAAACCACTCACCATCGTGCTGTCTCCTGTGTCCAGTCATTCTGGTGGCTTAGTATCAAGCCCACCTCCCCCTAACAGACAGATGCGAGGTAGGTAAGGCTTGGAAAAAATCCCGGAGACAAGTCTCCACAGCGAGAAAGTGTCAAGCCTTGAGTGTTAAAGTTGAGGTATGCATGGGCGAATTGATTGTCAATATATTGTTGAAATTAGCAGCCGATGAAAATTTTGACCTAATCAGTCGTTTTCGCCCGACGAAGACCGGAGAAAAAAGAGAGAGACCGATTTGGGCGATTGACAAACGTTCGGATTAACTCTTACAGGAGAGTCAAAAGGGTGTAAATTGGAGTCAAGCCCGCCTCCCCGCTCGGCAGCTCCGACCGAATTGTTCGCTACACGTATAGACAAATGATTCAACAAAGTGAGCGAAGTGGACTGGACAAGTACAGATTGGTCAGTCTTTTGGGTAGTATAGGGGGTGGTAAAAATGCCAGTAGTATGAGAAGGAAAAATGAGCGTGAAGATTGCGGGGGAAGGTACTAGTTAGTAGGCAAGTCAATCCCTTTTACCTACATTTAGTCATTAACTTAGTTGAGGGATTGGGCGGAGGGGCTGCCAAGGATCGTGGTCAACAGTGGCCGTCTGATAGGCACGATCAGTTATATCATATTTGAGATCACCTAATCATACCATATACACTCTAGTATTCTGTAACTACTCTGGCAGGAATTGACCTGAAACGTAGTTCGTGGTCCTTTGAGTCAGCAGCCGCTTCATGCGCTCTCTCTTACAAGGTTTAACTGTAAGTTACAGACATGTCCGCTTTGATGACTCCCTGCTCCGATGGGTCTTACTATGTATGTAGTTATACTACGTAGGTATGCATGAAATCCATCCAGAAAATACATACTAATTCCAAGGGTGATTCTTAACGCCCACACACTCTGTAACCACAAACGAGATAATCATATTAGTAACTACTCTGTAAGAGAATCAGCCCGCCATTATTTGCAGGTGACGGTCGAACTATTAATTACGCTTGAACCAAGTTGAACCAAGTACTACTCCGGACTTTGCGTCGCATTCGGCCGTGATAGGTATACGAAGTTTACGGACTCTCCGTTCCTAAGCAGTAAGCACTACGTATTAGCAATCTATTCAAATGCATAAGTGAATAACTGAACACTCCATAGATTTTCGGATATATTGATTGAGAAATTTCCCACTTTGGATCTTGTACAGGCGCCGAATACTCCGGTGACTCTGATCTGTGTGGCTTTTTGCCGTTGACGATCATTTGACTTCTTCCTTTTTAGTGTATGCAAGAGAACACCAGGTTTACTAATTAGTCGCTTTGTTCGCGATGGAAAGTAATTTCAAGAGTAAAATAAATGAATACTTAGAGAAAGTGTTGAGTTGACTTACAATCAAGATCGGATGTCGGATCAGACTAAATAGTACCTACCTAACCCTCGCGACAACATCGAGAGTGGTACTTGACACCATCGAAATCGTGCACGATATACATACATGACGCGGTAGTGCCTGTTAGTTACTCGATTTAGATTGCATGCCCCCAAATTCACGTATGCAAGCGAGATAAGAAACAAGATTATGTTCAAGTACGTAACTAGATGGGGACTGTGCGTAAGGTTGGACAGCTCACACCCAATACTACGGTGTGTCAAGCGACCAAGTCAACTGAAGGTTATGACCTTGTTCGGAAAGGCAAGACAAGAAAACGGAAGAATCGAAAGAAAAGAAGAAAAGACGTATTAAGGTTTATATCTCTTTGGACATCCGAACGCACATGCCACATATCAAGCTATGACAAACACTATATATATGGTGACACATGATAGGTCATACCACCCCTATGTGAAACTGTTCAAGGATAGGCTATCTTCATCTCTCTGAGTCTGTTCTCGCTTCTCATCTCGGCCATCTCCAAAAAGAGATCCTTGTCGCGATCGTGATTCACTCCGTCGGCTTTGATCTGGGGGAAGCGATGCGGAACTGACAAAACTGGATCGGTGTGTATTGTCACCTAACATCCATGAGAATTCGGATTGAGCCAAAGGCCGTCGAGGTAGTGGTGTGGGCGTGAAGCGAGATGCTAGAGGAGGGTCAGGTGCACTCGGAGAGGCTGAAGGTGCAACTAGCTCAAAATCTGTGTCTGCGTTAGATGTTTCTGCCTTCGTATCGGTTTGTTCTTTTTCATCAAGCGCCGTCGTCTCCGTAGATTTCTGTTCGATTGCATCTTGCTTTTCTTCTTCTCTTTCGAGTAATCCCGGCTTATCAGAAGTGACCTTCTCAACACTTGTTGTTGGTGTAGATGTAGTTTTGGTCGATCCGCTCGACCCTTGAAGCTCTGTCTGAACATTCTTTATCCTTTCAACGGCTCTATCGAGTGCTTCCATAGCCTCGGGATTAAGGTCAACTGTATATTCCTTGATAAGGCTCAGATCATGTATCGCTTCTGACAGCAATCCTGCAAGGCTGTTGTCTCGTTTCTTCAAAGAAGCCACCTGTTGCACCAAGTCCACCGGGTCCGAGGTTCTTGGCCGCCTGAGTCTGGGAGTCCCAAATCGAGGGCTACCGCGCCAGGCCCTTGAAGGCGAAATACCTCCAACTTCGGCATTCGCCATATTGCGCTTTGCCTCGCTGACAGCACCCCGCACGGCCTTTGCAACACCCCACCCTTCTGTACGGCGCTGCAGTCCCTCAGACACATCTTGGAACAGCGATTCGAGTGTTCGTTGACTATTTCTAGCTGGGGATTGGCCAGACGAACTCCCCCCGCTCAGGTCTCGAGAATGACTTCGGCGGTCAATCTTTTTCAGAGATGGCTCCCTAGGCGGTTGTTGTAGTGGATCTCTTGCAAGCTGTGGAGGTTGACCTGAATATTTAGATACAAGGAATGCTCCTCGAGCGGGACTCAGATCCTGCTCCAGATATAGTCCATCATGAACCAGTGTCTGTGGACCATGATCATTAAGGGCGGGATAGCGTAATAGGAGCGTTAAAGCAGATGAGTAATCTACCTCCAGAACTATGAAAGTAATCAGCTTGATTCAATGTGACTCCTTAAGAAATACAGGAAAGAAACACTTACGCTGCCATCTAATTCGAAGCAGCATTGCAACACAGATATGGTCAATCAAAGTTGCCCTCAACCCATTTGCAAAAAGTAGATCCCAAATCAGTAATGTGTCGTCGAAGGAGAATTCTCGACCAAAGAGCAAACGAATCCAACGACTAAGGTAAGTGTCAGCTTGAGTAATATATGACGGTGTGATTCATGGACACGTACGTCAAGAATATCTGGGGTAGAATCTCAATGGTATTCAAGTGTATGGCTAGCTCATGGTCTGCAACCATGAGTAGTTCGTTGTGGATGAATTCAGAGCGTGCTACTATAGGTGCCATCTCTGCTTCGCCATTGACTGGCCTATTGTCGGTGTGCTCGTAAAATGACCGTGCAACCTGCATGACACTGCAGAAGAGGTTAAATGAGTCGCTTTCAATGTAGTTGGCGTCTAGGAGCTGCAACATAACACTTTCATCGTCCGTTGTATCGACTGGGATATGTTTTGAGGACTGGGTAACTGCGTCACGTTCCACTACCCATAGTATCGGCGCAAGCAATTCATGCATTCCTTGTCTGTATCCGAGATCGGGGTTCAGTTTTGAGTAAACGAACAGTATATCTAACATCATCGACTTTGTTGAAGGTTCGCGGAAAAAGCAGTTGTCCTGCAAACATCTTTCCACATCTTGAAAAATCTCGGCTCTAGTGGCTTCATCGTGGCGTAAAGCCTGCCAGGGAGACTGTAATCTAGAAATCAGTATGCGTTTCGACGTGGTGCTACATCACAAACATGCCTCTTCGTCTTCGGCGAGCGGATCAACTGTAGATTGAAGATCGTTCGGGTGCTTTATGTATTTGAGAAAGTGGTCCTTTAGTGAATCATAAGCACTGCGTGTGTCTGTAAGCCGATCTATCCACTTTGACCGATCAAGGTCGTCGCATAGCAGAAAGATCTAAAGATTGTCAGTCGCCCCAAACCAATCCAATAGTTCATACGACCTCATGGAAAGAGGCAAGTGATAATTTACCTTCCAGCACACCGATCGAAGACCATTTTCGCAAGGGTTTTCGCTGTCTCCAGATATGACTGCTTGTTTCAGATCATGTGTATTCCTGCCATAACCGAGAAGAGTTTCCCATCTCCGTCTGATCTCACAATGAGCGATAAGCATAGATCCACGTAGAATTGGCTGAATGACATACCTGGCTTCTTCAACAGTTTTCATGGCATCATTCAAGTATGGGAAACACTTCGTAACAATGAAGAATGTGGTTCAGCGATAAAGGCAAGTCGGGTACTCCAGGTCAACAGTTGAGATAAAGGAAGGAACCAGTGACTCGAATGACGTGGGGGAAGACACGATAATTACAATACGACGTAACAAAATTACACATTAGAGCCTATAGGGACTAGTGGTAACAAAATTGGAATTTGGAAAGGATCTCTCCGCCGCTTGCCTCTTTGCCATCGCCGAACTAACATCAGCAAACCACGAAGACTTGAAATATCAAGCGCATTACTATATCATGTTGCTTTGGTCTTAATCCAGCGTTGACCTTCTTTCTGGGCTCTGAGCTTCGTTGTTCATTTCATACTTCTCCCAAGGCGAGAAATCGCTATATTATTATGATACCCCACCGAGCAATATTCCCCCTTTGAGAGTCCGTTTATACCTATATATATATATAGTATTGAATTTACATGAAACAATATTCGGCCTGCGATGTCTGCTGACTTGCTTGCTGAGTTTGGGACAAATACAAGCCATGCTGGCTCCGCAGTGAATACACAAGGGCTTTCACAAACACAATCAAATGATTCATTCTTCGACGATGATTTCGATTCTTTTGTGTCGCCGGAACCTACAGACGCTGATCCACTAGGATATCAAGGCTATACAACAACTGTTGATAAACTTCATACTGGAGCTCCACATGTCCCGGATACAGCTACATTGCCTCCAGTCTCTGAAGGCGCCGAGGTGTTATTCGATGCTTCTGAAGATGTGAAATTAGACGGGGATGAAGACGATTGGGGTATATTCGAGACGGCCAATACCGCTCCGAGCGGCCAACTACTTGACATCGAAGATGACAACCAGCCACCGTCTACGGCAAATTACAGACCAGATTCAATAGTATCCAATGCTTCGACGTCTATTGATCTTCTTTCGCTTGAAGACAAGCCACATTCACCTCAAAGCATTGCCTCGCAAATAACTCCTAGCTCAAGACATCTCCAAACATTAAAATCACCCGCGTTCATTAAGAAGCCCCCGAAAAAGAGCAAAAGTTCGCCTAAGCCTTCTGAGGATGACTTTTTTGGCGAATGGGATGATTTTGAGGACGGGTTTGCAGAAAAGCCTCAAGTGAAAACTACTGTTTCGGCGCATAGGAATGGGGTGAGAACCAATGAAACCACATCTTATACTAAAACAGGGCAAACAACACAGTTGCAATCCACCGTTCGCCCGACCAATATCCCCCCACCCTCTGTCTTGCTCTCAGTCTTCCCCTCTCTTTTAGAGGAATTCCGCGGACAGCTTGATGGTTCGAAACAGGGAACTGCGACCTCCAAATCCGAATTTGCCACCAATCTGGTTCAAACGCTTAGAGCAGCTTCCCGGATCATTGCAGGTCGCACTCTACGGTGGAAAAGGGATGCAATATTGAGCCAAAGCATGAAGATTGGTCCAGCGCAGTCTGGAAAAAGTAGTGGAATGAAACTGGGCTCCGTTAGCAAAGGTGAATCCATCAAAGAGGAACAAGAAGCTGTTGGCGTCCTTGAAGTTTGGCGCCATCATGGATCTGCATTCAATTCGATCATACAATCGGCAGGTGAACGGCCTGTTCCCGTTATAATAGACAAGATTCGCATCATTACAGCGAGTACAGCGCAAGGTGCGCTCAAAGCTTCCCATGCTTGTGCTTTGTGTGGTTTGAAGAGGGATGAGAGGTTACCCAAACTAGATGATGATGCACAAGACAGCTTTGGAGACTGGTGGATTGAACACTGGGGCCATACGGATTGCAAATGGTTCTGGGAAGAGAATTCAAGTAAACTTCATCAACGTTGATATCCCTGATAACATCTTGAATTCATGAGTCAAACTTCCAAGTCCGACACAGAAGCAGCGGTCTCCTTCTTGATGACAAACAACCCAATGTCTTTGGCACGTACTATATACACCAGCCAAGAGATTAGCAAAGTAGATATAACCTTCCCCCTGTCGTAAACCGTACGAATCTGACTAAGGCCGTATCATGTCCGCTGGCACACCCTACGGCTTGATTCCCGGTGCCTACGATTTCTTTGTCCTACCTACACTCGACCTAGCAAAGTTAAATGCTACTGGATGCTTATCACTCCGATTAAATCGGAGCGAAAGCCGAGGTCTTGCCATCAATTCCTGTATGCACACACCCCACCTCACCCCGTTTCTCCCGAAACGTGGGGAATAGATCCTTTAAAGTCTATAGTTTTTATCTGTTATGCTTTGCTCTGTTCTATCATCTCAAACATTTCAATTCACACAAGTCAGGCTGAAATACAGCCAACTTTTCGGATATATATCAACTGGATTGTGGAAGAATTGCAAAGATGGCACTCCCAGAGAACATGAAAGCAGTCGTATTCCATGGACCATACCAAGTGGCTATAGAAGATTGGCCAGTGCCAAGGATACAAGCGTCGACGGATGTTATTGTCAAGGTTAAGTATACTGCACTTTGTGGCAGGTATGTCTTTATCATATCAGATCTTTCTTGAAGGAGGAAAGAAGCTGAATTTGGTTACAGTGAGCTACATGTCTTTCGTGGTCACCAACCTTCCAAAACTGGTTTTATTATGGGCCATGAGTTTACGGGTACCGTTGTTGAGAAGGGGGACGATGTGAAGACTTTGGCAGTTGGGGATGTCATCGTTAGTCCGTTCACAACTTCGTGGTATGTATACCTAAAACTCGTGGGGCCAATCTGGGCGATGTATATTGATTATCAAATGAAGCGGTACGTGCTTCTATTGCAAGCAGGGCTTCTCTTCCCGCTGTGCGAATTCTTTGCTGTTTGGCTGCCCTGTTCTGGATGGTGGCCAGGCTGAATATGTACGTGGGAGTTCCAATGCACCAAAGACGAGAAGCTAAAAGACATTAGGCTCGGGTTCCATATGCAGATACCACAGTCTGCAAAGCTCCTGAAGGCATTGACGAGAAACTACTCGTCCTGATGGCCGACATTTACCCAACAGGCTTCTTCGCAGCCAGCAGCGGATTCAAAGAATACACCAAAGAACAAGCTGCAGATCTAACCGTGGTTGTTATTGGATGCGGTCCGGTCGGGCTACTTGCCATTATCAATGCTCTAGAGTATAAACCAAAACATCTTTTGGCGGTAGACTCTGTGGAACCTCGTCTCGAACTTGCGAAAAAGCTGGGTGCAGAGCCATGGAACTTTTTGAAGGATCGCGAGGGACTGGATAAGCGGGTCAAGGAATTGACGGATGGTCGGGGAGCTGATGTGGTTATTGAGGTTGTAGGATTGAGTCCGGCTTTGCGAATGGCTTTTGACCTTCTTCGTCCATGGGGTACTATCAGCAGTGTTGGAGTGCACAATGCCGAGGTTAGTCTCCTTTTAATGGTTGTGACGAGGATAGAGCCAGACTCTAATCTTCATTTAGATTCCATGGACTGGCAGTGAGGCCTATGGCAAGAACTTGAAGCTGCAAATGGGTCGGTGCCCAGTGCGCTCGGTGTTCCCTCAGGCTTTGGAATCATTGAAGAGAAATCAGCATCTACTCGGGTCAGTAACATATTCACACCTTGGTCATCCAAGTTAACACTATTCGCAGATTCATGGCGGACAAGGTAATGCCTCTTTCCGAAGCAGTCGAGGGTTATGACTTGTTCGACAAGATGAAGGTGCAGAAAGTGATCTTTGAAGCATAAGATGAGATAGTATGTAGGTGCCAAAAGCGGGGGCTCTTATGCACAGGCCAATCAAGACGCAGTTTGAGCCAAGCTTTCCCCAGAGAAAGCCTGTTTTTGGCTTAGTGTATCTGTAATAAAACGTGTAATTCCCCATACCTTACCTAGGTCGATGTTGTTGCAGAACACACAAACTTCGAGTCTAAATGACAAGGCTTGCTGAGTAGGGCAGGAGCTTTTGAGGTATAATAACGCAAAGCTCTAATATTGCGTCTAGGTACAAAAGTGTATCATACAATGAGCAGCTCATCAGTATTGTATGATGGGGTGTGCTGTATCAAATTACCAAACCTCTTCGTAGAATAACAGCCCCTGATTGGCTAATTACACCGTTCTGTATTACTGTAACACTCTCCCGCTCTCAGTAAGTCACCTAGTGTACGCCCACCCACCACTAAATATTGCTCCTCACTTTCTTCCTCTCCACTGACCAAACAATTATTCTCCTCCCTCTACCCTCACCTTTCCTGATACCACTCCACCTCTTCATCTACGACCCTCACTCTCTCTCTCTCTTCCCTCTTCTTCCCCCTCCCTTTCGACTCGCGTCTTCCGCTCGACTCTTTCCCTCTCCATCCTCTCTTTCATATTTTCTCTCTTCCCGTCTCTCTACCCCTCCGTCGCTCGTCACCACATCTCAAACCGCCTCTCCCCGCGTCATCCTCACCACAGTATCCTCCTCCATTTGCTGCTCATACATAATCTTGTGTAAGTCCGACCTGACACATTCAAATCGCCCTCAAATTCAATATCTGAGCAGCATGTGCTAATTGTCCCATCTAGCCGACATTCTCTTTGCTCATTTCACGTGGACGAAATCTCGAAAATTGATTTATTTTTACGCTTCTCCAAATCTATTTCGCAGCTTAATTTTCAACGAATTTCGCAAGAATCTCTTAAAAATGGCGGCAGCAACCGAAAACCACGATACATCTGTGCCTAACGATGAAGTTATGAGCGACGCCTACGGCCGTGGCAACATTGGCGAATCAGGCGAACTCGAGGATCAGCCCAAGACCGAGGAAGAGTACGCGCAAGCCGTTCTCACTCTACGAGCTATTGTTTCCTCCAAGGAGGCTGGTGTGATCATCGGCAAGGCTGGCAAGAATGTTGCGGATTTGCGCGATGAGACTGGTGTCAAAGCCGGTGTTAGCAAGGTTGTCCAGGGTGTTCATGATCGTGTTCTCACCGTCACTGGTGGCTTACAAGGATGTGCTCGCGCCTACTCTATTGTCGCAAAAGGACTTCTTGAAGGTGCTCCGCAGGTCGGAATGGGTGGCGTTGTCCAGAACAACGGAACTCATCGTAAGTAGTTTGCAGTCTTCTGAATTGCTTCCATGTACTCACGTTGAATATAGCTATCCGCTTGTTGATCTCTCACAACCAGATGGGCACTATTATCGGTCGCCAAGGTCTCAAGATCAAGCATATCCAGGATGCCTCTGGTGTCCGCATGGTCGCACAGAAAGAAATGCTACCACAATCCACAGAGCGAATCGTGGAGGTGCAGGGAACGCCCGAGGGTATTGAAAAGGCTGTTTGGGAGATCGGAAAGTGCCTCATTGACGATTGGCAACGAGGAACAGGAACAGTGCTGTATAACCCCGCCGTGCGTGTCTCGGTTGGTGGTTCCGGTCAACCCAGTCACAATGGAGACAGAACCGGCGGCAGTTACGGTGGTGGACGCTCTTACAACCGAACTGGCAACGGAGCAGATTTCAGCGAACCCAGTGGCGGCTACAACCGTCGTGGCAGCGGTGACAACGCCAACCGAAGCATTCCAATGGTCACTGATGACGGCGAAGAGGTCCAGACACAGAACATTAGCATCCCTGCAGACATGGTTGGTTGCATCATCGGTCGGGGCGGCAGCAAGATCAGTGAAATCAGACGTAGCTCTGGAGCGCGAATCTCCATCGCCAAGGCACCCCATGATGAAACTGGGGAGCGCATGTTCACGATCATGGGAAGCGCACAGGCTAACGAAAAGGCCCTGTATCTTTTGTACGAGAACCTTGAGGCTGAGAAGATGCGCCGTAGCCAGCAGTCTCCTGAGTAGTGGCTGAGCTTCACGCTGAACTCATTCAATGGCTGCCATTGACTTACCTTTTCTCCTTCTTACCTTTTGACATCCTCTCGTTCAGAGGTAATTTTTTCTTTATTTATCAGATTCTTCATCTTTTACGATATCGTCTCCTCGCGTACCACTGCACTTTGTCTCCTACTCTGGTCTCCTATACTACAACATCGCCTGTATTTCTCAAGACGATGGGTTCTCTCACCGGATTACGAATTAATGATGTCCTCAAAACAGAAAAAAATTACAATCGAATGGTCTAATCAAAGACTTAAATTATCAAACTCTCCCTTCAACTTGACTTTTCCTTGATCTACCTCACCTCATCTTTTCACCTGCCGACCTTCCCTTATTTAACTCACTTCCTAAATTCCTTTCCTGTAATCGATACTGAAACTATTACACCTATCTTCGACCAAAATCCATCCATCTCCCAAGTCTTTTTCATACTCCGTTATCCTCACCCTGCAGTTCCTATAATCTCAACGTTCGTTCTCTATTCTACCTGGCTACATGTACCATCAGTTTGGCATGTTTAAACTACCCAGATACTAGTCATTATTATCAAGGCCAACAGTAACTACCATGGATACTCAAAGATTAGGTCTAGCTAGCAAGGCGAAGAAGCAATGAAAAGAAAAAGATCAAAGAGATTACCTGTTTAAATGATATTGTAATAGTAAACATTGATCACATCCTTCATTTTTCTTTCCTTATCTTTGACTATTATACAATGTACATACAGTAGATGAAAATATTGATATTTTCACCATATTCAATACCAGTGCATAGATCATAATGAAAGAGAAAAATAAAAACCGACTTCTTATGCAGAAGGCTATAATTCCAGTAAATCAAAAACAACAAAAGTAGAGATGAAGTGGAGAAATGGACATGGATGATGGCGTTGAGAGGGGAGATCAAAGATAAATAGCATGAGGGGGAAAAACAAAACAATCCATATGTCGGAAAGGTTTTCATTTTTTTTCTGGGAAGATAACACCGCGCCATGGAACCATATAGATCAATAGGTAAGGTCTTGAGGGGAAGAGAGACACAGAGAGGGAGAGAAAGGGTCAAGATCTGATTGTACATGAGAAAGGAAGAAAAGAGACATGAGAAAGAGAATTACATAGGGAACAAGCGAAGTATTTAGGTAGGAAGAGGGCTTTGATCACGACCATCTTTACCCATCGTACTTTCATCAGATGCTGGAGGCTCAGGTGGTGCGATAGTACCTCCACCGAAATACTTTGTAAACTCCCCAGTATCCGGGAACGGTCGCGGACCCAACAGACGAACCATATCATCACGAGACAGGACTTCCTTGGACAACAGCTCTTCCGCCACAAGGCCGACTTCCTTCTTCTTTTCCGTTAGCAGATCTTGGCATCGTTTATAGGCTTCATCGACTATACGGCGGATCTCGAGGTCGATGTTTCGCGCTGTTTCCTCAGAAAAGGGTTTGTGGAGTTGTTGTTGGTCTTCCTCGAAATGAAGGGGGCCGATGGCCTTGGACATGCCGAATTTGGTAACCATGGCGCTGGCCATGCGGGTTACTTTGTTGAAGTCGTCGGATGCACCGCTGGTGACTGTGTCGAAATGGAGTTCTTCGCTGACACGGCCGCCGAGGGTCATGGCCATGCGGTCCATGAGTTGGTTGACGGTCATCAAGTAATTTTCGCTGGATGGAAGGTATTGGGCGTAGCCGAGAGCTCCTTGTCCTCTGGGGATGATGGAAACCTTGAGGAGAGGGTCGGCCCATTTGAGGTACCAGCCGCAGATGGCGTGGCCGGCTTCATGGTAGGCTACTGTTCGTTTCTCCTCTGGAGAGAGGACAAGAGACTTCTTCTCCAAACCTCCAATAACACGCTCAATGGCCTGTTCGAAATGCTTCATCTTGACACTATCGGCCTGTTCACGGGCAGCTGATAGAAAGTTAGCCTACAAAATAATGAAAAGCTAGGACAAGAGTAAAGGAATACTTACCAACCAAAGCAGCCTCATTGACACAGTTGGCAATATCAGCACCAGCGAATCCGGGAGTCAAAGCAGCGAGACGTCCACAAAGATAATCCATATCCTCCTTTGTAAGAATCTTCTTCAAATGCACACGGAAAATCTGCTCTCTGCCCTTCATTGTTGGTCGGTCAATAGTGATATGTCGATCGAAACGTCCAGGACGCATCAAAGCCTTATCAAGGACATCGGGTCTGTTGGTACCAGCCAAAACGACAACTTGCTCGGAAGTATTGAAACCATCCATCTCGGTCAGAATCTGATTGAGTGTACTCTCGCGCTCGTCGTTGCCGCCACCAAAGTTCTGCTTGGATCGTGATTTACCGATAGCATCGATTTCATCAATGAAGATAATGCAAGGCGTGTTCTTTCGAGCATTGGCGAACAAGTCGCGCACACGAGAGGGACCAACACCGACAAACATCTCGACGAACTCGGATCCACTGACACTAAAGAAAGGTACGCCGGACTCACCAGCGGTGGCCTTGGCGAGCAATGTCTTACCAGTACCGGGAGGTCCGGACAGAATGGCACCACGAGGAATCTTTGCTCCAAGTCTCTGGAATTTCTCTGCTTCCTTCAAGAAGCTAACAAACTCCATAATCTCCATTTTGGCCTCGTCCATACCTGCCACATCAGCAAACTTAATCTTGACGTCTGTCTCGTGATTGAAACGTCTTGCTCGACTCTTCCCAATGCCGAAAATGCTGCTCTGACCACCGGCACCCCCACCAGCTCTCCTCGAGAAGTAGAAAACCGATCCGATCAACAAAAGAGTAGGTCCAAAGGACAAAGCTGTAGCCAGCCATGGCACTTCCTCGACATAGGCCACTGGGACACGCTGCGAGGTAGGAATACCCAATTCGTTGTGAGCTTCTTCCAACTTGCGCTCAAAGGAATCAACCGAGCCGATGTTGAAGTAGTAGTGGAAGTTGCGCTGCGCAGCCTGCGAATCCGGCATCTCACCTGCAACTGCTTCTCGGTTCAAGTCAACTCGCACACGAGAACGGTTAAGGACAGTCAATTTCTCCACAAGGCCCTTGTCGAAGAAGTTCGACCGGAACTCCTGCCATGTAATATCCCTGCTAGTTTCGCCGGGGAAGAAGGTCGTATATAACATATATGAAAGAATGGAAGTCACAATGAAGCTGCTAGGATCGAATTTGAACTCAAGTACCTTAGGCCCCTTTGGATCTTTGCCATCTTTTGGCTTTTGACCCGGCTGGCCGTTGGTCTTTTTCTGCTCCTGGGAGCCCCATGTAAATCCTCCCTCGGGTTTCTCCTCTGAAATCTTCTTAAACAAAGCCTTAACTTCGTCGGGAGAGAGCTTTGCAAATTGGGCAGCGCGTACGTTCTCCTCGCCGATATGCTGTAGCCAAAACTTCGAGAACTTATCCCAATCCTCCAATGTCATGGGTTGTTTCTGATCCACATGTTTTCTGAAAAACTCCTCCATCTCAGGCGGCATATACTTGGCCTCAGTCAACAAGGTCTGAACAAGGCGAAGAAGCTCCGACTCTCGTTGTGGCAACCCGCTCTCGGAAATCAACTTGTTGATGAACTGGACGGATTGTTCCAAGAATTCCTTCTCGTCGGCTGCACTGTTGAACGACTTCTTGGCTTCAGGTCCATTCTTCTTGAGCGACGCAAAGAATTCCGCCAACTCCTCATCCTTGCTCTTCTGAACCTTCTTGTTCTTATTCTTGTCGTCCGGTCGTTTCGGGTCCCCCGGATTAATGGAGGCATACGATCGTGCCTGTCGAGCGGTTATTAATGACCATAGTTGCGGCCGTGTGTGATGCGGATATATCGATTTCGAAGTCGTGAATAGCTCTGCGGCGCTTCTGGAATACCTTGCGATATGTGCAGGCCGTCGTAAAATACTAGCCATCTTTATTGGATTGATGGAATATCGCGAAGCCTGGAATGGCTGACGCAGGAATCGTTTCGGCGGGCTCTATCAGACTAGGGTGCTATCGGAGGCGATCAAACGGGTCTTGTCAAGCAGACGATGTTGACGGAAAGCTCCAAGATGGACCACCGGGATGATTGGTCTCCTTGCAAAGCTTCTTTCTTGATAGAGTGTCGAGTGCAATATGATGAGATGGTCGTGGATCCCCCCAGGTAAAGGTGACAGCCACAAGTCGGCTAGGCGGGCTAGCCTTAATAATGCTTTTTTCCAGGCCTATTTCGGCCGCTTAGTCATCCATCCGGCCAAACGCGGGCCGAGATGGCATGCTTTATTTGAAGCAGTAGTTACATAGTAAAAGTTTACTGATGTATCTCAGATTATATATGCAAATTGTCCGAGAGTGGAAAGTCATGTATTCGAAATCTGATAGATCGAGGCCATTGTAGGAGATGGCCAGGGTACTACCTGAGTATCCATGATGTGATAGGAGTGTTCATAGACAAAGTATTGTACAAAGCAACAAAATAATACAAGAATAAAGTTTGCCTCTAGACGGCTGTGGGATATCCGCAGAAAAACCTGATATCACCCTTTTCCAAACGCTAAACTCCTTCCTTCTCATCTAGCGAGCAGGTTCATTTCAAATATCGAGGGAAAATCAGTCACGTGCCATTATGCATAGTTGCCTGGAACATATCCGGTTGATCCATATTTGGTAGAGTCATGGTAGAGAAATCCGCCCAATCCCATTCCAGCGTCATTGGCATCTGCCACAGATCTTGTGGTACAAACGATGACTGGAAAGGATAGAACTGGCTATCAGAAGGTGAGGTAGTGGTTGCTGGGGCGGTGGGTTGTAAATTCGGGTGATCTGCAAATGAAACTTCGGGATTGAATACTGGCATGTTTGCATTCAAATCACCAAAAGTGCCGGACATCATATTACTAAGGTTGGGGGATACAACCCCTATCGGAGGTTGAGTGGTGGGTTGCGTGCCTTGTGGAGGGGTGCCTTGTTGTTGCGGTTCCCTAGGCGAGAATGCAGTGGCATCCATGAAATTCTCAGGCTCCGAGGCTGTAGGGGCTGGTCTATTCGAAGGTTCGACTCTTTGGATGTTGTTGATATCTTCTGCAGCAACTTTGCGTTTGCGTTTCGAGAGCGCTTCTTTCTCTGCCTTGTCGACCACTACTCTAGCAATCCTTTCGAACTCCGCGCAAACACTCAGCATTCGTCTCACGCTTCCATTAGACTCGTCCGAGCCGAGCATAGAGAGAAAGTTGACTACGACATTCATCGATTTGATATCTGGGCGAGCACGGGCGTCCTGCGGATTTTGTAAAATATTCGCAAAGAGTGTGACAAGAGCGGAAACTGGGTAATATAGAACGAGCCTTGATGTTGTCAGTAAAATGTATAATGAACAAGTGTGGTCCAGCAACTTACCATACGCAGGCGAAATCGCCCTGAGGGATATATTTTATTAGGTTAATTGATGCTCTCGCGGCGGCAACGCAGATATTAGCTGACGAAAAGACCCGGGGGTTCAATGGCCTTGCATTCAAGCCTTGGATGGCATAGTTGGACAGACGGCTAGTCCAGTAGCCGTGATGCACTGCCATTCGGTGTATGGTGGTCAAGCAGTTGTAGTATGCGAAATGGATGATCATCACGTGTAGTATCAGAGGGGTATGTGTTGTTTTGATGTCATGTTCTGGGCGATAATCGAGTGGTATGCTATCCTTCCATTCTTCTAGTTCCCTGTCTAATTCGCCAATGGTGTTAAGAAGCTCGCCATCAGACTGCTTTGCGGCCTTGGTTGAATATAATCTTTTGTACACTCTGCTTTGGATGATGGCGAATCGACACATCACTCTGAAAATGTTGACTTGACCTTCGCCGGTCACCAAGGGAATAATTCCAACGTTATCAGGTGGTATTTCACTGGGAAGCTCAACGTTCATGTCGTCATCATCTTGTACTGGAGGTCTACCGGATCGAAGGCAGATGCTATCAAGCCCAATGATTAGTACAGGTTGCCCTTACGAATTGTCATGGGATGATATACACACTCTTTATCCAACAAGTAAGCAATCCAGAATACTCTTTTACGCTGCTCCACCTCGACCGGATTCAAGTTGAATAGTGAGCCTCGTTTATGCAGACCAATACTGTGTGAAAGTCTGATGGCAGCTGCCACCAAGAAGAAGGACGGTTGGGGATTAGGAGTGCCTTGCAAGAATAGAGACTACCGAATTGTTAGTAAGGAAAGACAAAAAACAGAATATAGGATCATACCATTCCTAAGAGTGCCTGAACACTTAAAAGATCTGTGTTACGCATTGTAAGCTCTGTCAAGACACCCATTGCGTTCTTTAGGTAAAGCCAAGCCTTCTTGTCCTCTTCCTGAGGAACAAGATGGCTCATCACACGAAGTCTGTGCGAAATTGCCAGAACGATGTTGATACTAGCCCACCATCCTGAGCCTTCATAAGGATCTCGTGAGTACTGGCGTTCGACTAGATGCATAAAAGTCGGTTCGTGGAAGAGAGGAAGCAGGGCATTGAAATTATCGAAAAAGTCCCGAAAGAGCGACATGGCCTCCTCTTTAGGAGGCAATGGCTTGAAGACACGTCGGGCAAAGATGTCACTGAAGATCTCGGGTTTCCAATACATCCATTTATTGTCGTCGATATAAGCGGCCTGTATCATATCGTGGAATGAAGTGTCGCCCGTTTTTTCATTAACCCATTGAATGCCACGAGGTGAGAAGATTGAAAAGCCGGAGGAGGAACCTGCGCAAATCTTAGTCTTGGAGCAATAAGTAGATAGTCAAGTAGGCATAAATACATACCGATATATCTGGTCTCTCCGCAATTATTGGTAACAAGAGAACACATCATATCCGACAATGCCTCAACCTCGTGCTCCTTGTCCTCTTGCGAGACAGGCGAATCGGCCACTCTAGGACTTGAATTCGAGTCTAGTGGAGGAGTGGAATGTAGTGAGCCTGCACGTGATTTTCCTGCAGTTTCGAGCGACGATCGAGCGGCAGCAGTTGCGGCAGAGAAACCATGAAGATCATTGTGTTGAGATTGTTGGGCCTGTTGTAGACGGCGCTCAATGGAAGGAATATCAGTGTCGCTGTCCGCTATTCCTGCCATTTTCAACAACCCTTCCAATCTCCTCATTCGGTTCTCTAATCCTTCGATATATTTGGCCCTGTATGATATCATCAGTCGGTGTCCCTGTTGGCCAATTGAAGTGACAGACGGAGGCATACCCTTTGGGAGGATTTCTCTTCTTCTCAACCTGGGTGAAAATACATTCTGTCTTATAATTAATGCAGTGTGAACATTTGGGCATCTTGCCATCGCATTTGATCTTCTTCTTGCGGCACATATCACAAGCCTGTATAAAACATCGTCATCAGTCTGACGCCTCAACCCATTTTATTTCGTTCAGAACGCACCCTTGCTATCCTCCTCCTTTTTGGATCATTATCTCTTTCCTCATCCTGAACCGCCTGACCTGTCTGATGTCCATTGAATGGACTCCCACCCGCCGTCCCATAGTTAGGGTATATCTGCGGCGGTATCTCGTATCCTAGCCCATCCTGCGAATCGTCTCCGAAGGTCTCCATGTTGCGCGATGATTAAGAATGGGAGGTTATTTTCGGTATGAAGGCCGACTTGGTAGATGACATCGAATGTCACAGTACCCTCAGAATTTCAACGCCACTTTCCAAACGAAACTCGACCTCTCTGCGAGACATATGACGGGAGGCGATGACATCAGCAGGTGTCGGAGAATAGTAAGCGAAGAAAAAACAGTCACGAATCCCAAACGATCAAAACGGTGGTGAAGGGAGATCCCTATCCTGAAGTTCGCGAGGTCGTTCGTAAGTGTTTTGTAAGACTAATGTTTTAGCGGGGAAGCAGTAGTCCGCCAGAGGACCAATGCCCACAAGAATGCTTGGAGCTAAAGGCTATTGTGGATCGACTGGCCATGAAGGGAAGTTGCAGGGGCGTGAGGCTTGAGCAGAAAAAAATTTGGAAGCCTAGGCAGCTCAGCTCAGCTAATCCTAATCCTCTCGTATTCTTCTTGAGGAAAGCGACCACAAGAGAGGTTGAATCTGTGGCACAGGCGGACTTCGCGGTGTTTTCGTCCGCCGAATCTACGACGTCGCCCTAATCGTCCTCTAATTGGCTATGTCGTATTAGTCATCGCATCTTGGCACGGTAACGTAATAAACTACGCCGTAGTCGACCAATCGATAAGGGCAGGCCCCGGGTAATCGGGCGATCCGGGCTGGGAAATCCAATTCTGGCCGATTCGTTCTCGAATACGATGTGCAGATGAGTGAGTCACTACGAATGTCTATCACACGTGATGCTGTGTAGTATCGTCGATTAGACATGCATGCACCTGGCCGGATGAGACTGTCCATATCATCAGCTGTACAGAGTAGGCGAAGATTGGAGGATATCCGTGTATGGAGAATATTGTACATATTACTTGACTAAGAAGAGCGGCGAGGCTGATCACCAGATATCATACATCCAATATGTTGCATCAAACAAAAGAGAAAACGCCATGCTATGCAAACCCAGTGTACAATCAAGTATATATAGTGTGAAATAGACGCACGTCCACTGATCCGACATCGACGACAAATTTCGTGTGGGCCGTGTTTGTATCTGCCGGACCGAGGAGACTGCGCAAAGTTCAAGGTCTGTAGAGGTATCTCTCAAAGAGTCTTATCAAGCAATTCCTTGGCCTCGTTAATCTTTGTGGCCAGATAAGGACTTCCGCCTCGATCGGGGTGGTTAAGGAGCATGAGCTGTCGATGGTTCTTGCGCACTTTGTCCTTGGTCAATGTTCGCTCCCTAATAGTTTTTCATTAGTCTTCTCTTCTGTAATCGAAAAGAATTGCAGGGAAAGAACATACGATAGTTCCAGGATCAACGAAGCCTCGCGACGAGTCATTTTTGGTTCGAAGCCACTATAACGAAGAGTGTCAGTATCTCGTTCGACCACCGGCAGGGAGGGTTGATTTCCTGTAGCGTACCCCTTGTAGAAAGCGCGGCCGACCTTATTCACACCTCCTCGATAACGCTGTAGCGCAACATATCCAGCACGGCCCTGTAGGATGATGGTTAGTATTTATGATGCTGTCAATACTAGCCAAACATGCGCTCGCTCACCAGAAAGGCGGAGGTGGCCAATCCGAGACCAACAAGAAAAGCAGAAGCCATTGTCAATAAGTCCTTGGATGGATGATCTGCGACAAGTGATAAGGATGTTGAGGCTTGAATCGAGAACCGGCGAAGAATGTCCGTCAGGGCGAGATGTAAAAAGTGATCAAAGTCGGTCTTGGCATTCGGCGGCGACAAGTTCCCGCCATACCAAATACAGTCTAGCGCATGTAGCCCCACATAATTTTCTCAAGTCGAATTTGCTCTTCTCGACGACTCTAAACATACAACGATTATAAGTCGTTTTTAAGACAAGTCCTCCCAGTGAAATCCATTCAAGATGAGGTATGTCAATTTCTCGAATCATTTACCGTGGAAAAAATTTTACTAACGGATATTCGCAGGGTGGAAGTGTGCAGTTTCTGTTCTCGTCCGTACGTTCGACACCGCAAGTACATCTGCTTTCGCAATTTTTACTGATCATCCGCACAGCGTATATCCTTCCAAAGGAATCACATTCGTCCGAAATGACGCCCGGAGTTTTCGCTTCTGTCGAAGCAAGTGTGAGAAGGTCAGTCTTTGTAACTCTCAGCTGCTACTCGAATCCGTCTCTAATTTTCAAGGTAGAACTTCAAAATGAAGCGTCAACCCCGAAAGGTGAAATGGACTAAGACTCACCGTGCCCTCCGCGGCAAGGAAATGATTGTCGATTCATCCCTGCTTCTCTCACAATTCGCTCAAAAGCGCAACGTCCCCGTCAAATACGACCGCAACCTGGTCGCCGCAACCATCAAAGCGATGGAACGAGTCGAAGAGATCCGCCAACGCCGCGAGCGCGTATTCACAAAGAAACGTCTTGCTGGAAAACTGGCTCGCGAGCGCCAACGCGAGGAAGATCGCAGAGTGGTTGCGCAGGGAGAGCATCTTATTCGCAAGGAATTGCGGGAAATGCAGGAACAGAACGTCCCACTGGGTGCATCGGCAGAGAAAGAAAAGGCCGTTGGCACGGTGTTTGGAGAAGAGAGACCAAGACAAAAGAAGAAGGCCAGAGCGTTGGTGGATGGAGGTATCGAGGAGGAGATGGATGTGGACTGATATACGAAGGCATAGAGTATATAAGCGGTGGTTTTCCTTTTTTTCTACTGTCCGCTTATGTGACGACGGCATGGCGTTATTGGGATTTTCTTTTGTGACCTGACTTTATGTTTGATGGTTTAAAAGCTTCGAATCATATTTTTGTTTCATCATTGATATTGATATAGACTGACAATGGGCTTTATGTCGGTCAGAATGTTAGACGTGGTTTCTCAAGTCGATATCAACCGATGATTTTCTAATAGGATATAAGAGTTGTCGAATCTGCGTCTCGATAACGCTGTGAAGCAGTGTTATATTACACGTACTACGGCTATTCTCACTAGCTACATACGATATGACAGAAACAGCAGTCGTTTCCCAAAACGGAAGTATCGAGACAATGGATAGCTTCACTTCTACCAATCCATTCGATCGCTTTATATATTTATACAAAGGGATAGCATCCTTTGTTATTTGACACACATAAAGGGAAGTGCTATCATCCAGCCACTTCTGAGTGGACTGCGATATACCTAGGTACAATTTACCTTCCTCCATATCACTGGGAATGTCCGTCAACCTGATGTTTCTCCCAAGATACTCACCTGGGCAACCTCACCGGGCGTAAGACTAGAAATTTTTTCTGGGTGTTTGCCTAGACAGTATCCCTATATCTTCTCCTCCTGACTTTTCTCTTCCATTTTCCTCCTCTTCTCTCTCATCACTGATTTCTCATCACAGACAAATCTTCATCTGCAAAAGTTATATCTTTCTCTCTCAAAGCTCATATTCTGACAATCAAGTTCATAAGGAGTTTCATATCTTCAACTTTTATCTCTTTTCCCACTCCAGAAAGCCAGATTCACCAACATGCTGGTTCCTCTCTGCAGCATTTGTGTCGTCTCCCTCCTCAGCATCTTTATGCCCTGGATAAAAGCGCTTCAAGAGCCTTCCATCGCACTCCTCCACTCTGCCAGCACAGCCTCGCGAGACTGCTTCAAGGAGTTTGGTGAGTGGCTACAACTTTCGACAAGAGATACTGGACATCGACCTTCTTCTCCTTTGTCCTCGCCTCCTCTGATCGTATACCTCCCTACGCCTACTGGCAGCAGCAGCGTCTTGCCGCAGTCTTGGAACGGGACAAACGATTACATCCTACTCTCAACTGTCTCGTCACTTGCGACAGTAACCCAGTCCGAGAAATCACTTAGTCTGGTGACTCCGTTCAAAGTCCATCCTGCTCATTTTCCTCCACCACTGCCCCTTGCTAAACGTGGAAGCGTGGTCAATGATACAGGTGAGATTTTTACAGAGGAATTGATTATTTCGAATGAGGGGTTGCCATTGTTTCTTGGACTGGTGGGTTCGATCCTTGTGTCGTTTCATTTAGTGGTTTACGTTTCTTGGAAGAGGGAGATGGCGAAGATGAGAAAGGCTGCGGAGGAGAAGATGATTCCAAAACCCATGGAGGATCTCAGCAAGGCTAAAATTGTGCTTGACAAGGAAAAGGATTCATATCTAGGGGAGGTTCTGGATGGTCTCGACACGATATCCAAGGAGCCAGAGACCAGCAGCGAAGCAAATATCAGTATAGTGAGAGACTCTTCATCTGCGCCAAAGAAGCCGATCCCGGTCAAATGGGGGACGGTGCGCAAATCAGAATCCGAATCAACATGCGGTGGTGCTCTTCCGCGCGCTCCTGCTGTTGATCCCTCGGCCGTGGTGCTACAGCCCCCATTCGAGGCGAAAACGAAGTCGCATTCTGATATTAGCAATCAACGCGTCAGAGGCCCTGCAGTCGCCAACGACGCTCGACCTGCACTACGACAATCAGACAACGGTGGCCGCCCGGTAAACATACAGGCTACTACTCGTCGTCCCTCGACCACGGGGAGTCAGCCCGAGACATCAATCGTCGCGGGCAGGACACACTGTACGGGACGATGGTTATAACAGTTCGACGTCCGTTCAAACAGCGATTCTGGCGCCGACTGCTCCGTCCGCAGCAACAGCAACAGCAACAGCAGGGGTCGAGGTGTTGTCCTCCCTTCAGACGGAATCACCGCAGACGGACCAGCCAACTCGTCGACGAAAGAACAGGATGGGACAACGGCAACGGCGGCGGTTGCGTGAGATGCGCGAGAAGTACGGATGGGATTCACCCCTATTGCAAGGGGAGGAAAAGGAATAGGCGAAGGGTTAGTGAAAGGAAGATGCCCTCAACGGATGCCATCATGTTTGACGTATATTCTCGGGGAGGTTACCCAGCGTATATTTTTTTTTTTTTTAACTACTTGCTACTTGGTCGCATGTACAATACAGCGTATGCATGGAGTTGGTCTGCTTCATTCTTTCATGTTTGTATTGTTATTGTCATGTATCTATCTATTCTACTCCTCCAATCCCAAAAAACATTGAAAAAGTCGGAAACGACCATTTCCCTATTCCGGCCAGGCTTTTATTACCTAGACGTACGTAGTTTAAAACAAAAATTCAGGGTTCAATTTTTTTCCCCCGGACTTTTTCCCTCAATACCAGACGTACGGTATAGTACGTATCGGAGCACAGCCTCAGAGAGTTCCCCAGATTTCGGTTCGTCACGTTTCGATTTGGCTGACCATAGGTACCTATTCCGGCGCACTTTACTTGCTCAGCACGAATTTCCAAGGTTAGCCCTTGCTTCGAATTGTGATTGGATGGAACAATGGACACGAGAAGCGAGAAGTATTAAACAATACAGTCCAGGCTGTCCAATTAGCTAGCTAACTAACTACTCGTAGTACTTTGCTACTTCCGACCTACAACACCATAGTTCCTCTGTACTGTACACACGACACAGCAATGAACAGCAATGAACTTTTGTGTGGGGGAAACGATCGCAAGCACAGAGAAATAATTTCTCCGCTGTAGTTTATGGACTCTATGGATGCGCACGGAGTAAAGGGACAAACTCCGCCCCAAGACGGCCCCAACTTTTTTTTTTTCTTCTCACAAACCCGTAGCACGTAGTACGTACGTCCATTTGTATTTGTACGAAGTAAACTACACGAGGAAAATGCATCCACACCATTCCATCATTCATTCTCCCCCCCCAAAGAACGAAAAAAAAATAACGCAATGCTGCTCCAGAGTATTCATAGTAACAGGGAAAAAGATACCGATATCGTATCTGGTAGAGTCCACTCGTGGCTTGTCCACAGCCCATGTGACCGATTCTCGAACTCTAGGTATTAGTATTACGGTATGGACGGACTATGGAGTAGCAGCACATTGTGGAGAACAGATTTCCACACATACATACACGCACGCACACACAAAGACAGAAATCCAGAGACGGCCGACCCAGAAAATAATTTGGGCAAGAAAGAAGAAAAAAAAGGGATCCCTTCTGACCGGATTGGAATAGGAAGGCGGTCGTGAATCAAGGCAGTAATAATTCGCTTGCGAGAGATGCGGACAATCTTGGAGCCTGGCCGGCCATCTGGAGGCGAAGTCCGTAGTCCGGAGATAACATGGAATACTACATACGACATACTACGTACATGCTACATAGTACATAGTACAGAGTACCAAAATATACAACGGTTGATACATGTAGTATTCAATTGGCTGCGGCAACCAGTTAGCCTCGATGGGCAATGCATATAGATAATGGATAATCATAATACAACGCTGAAAATGCCTATCGCACAAAGAGAGAAGAAAAAAAGACTTGATTGATGGGACCAAGTCAGTCGTGTAAGACGACGTGTGTATTCACATACATACACGTATACATACACTAGTTAATGAGGATGCTTTGCTAGAAACACAAAAGAAAACATGACGCAAAAAAAGTATCCAAGAGAGAGACACAGCCACAAAAAGAGGGCACAGGAAACAAATGGTTCGTACAGAGTCGTAGCAGAGGGAAGTGGTTTGACCGATGGAAAGAAACCGAGAAGACAATCATCGTCTCTCAATTTCGTAGCGAGGGGGACGAAAGAATTACTCTTCCATTCGTCCAAAAACTCCGTCGTCATCGTCGTCGTGCATCTGGCGGCTGCCAAAGTCGACGTCGTTGTTGCGGCGATGTCTCGACTCGCGATCTGCGTCACCCATCTTCACCTCTCGCTCATCCGAAACTTTGTAGGATTGCGATGGATCGAGAGAGAACGATCCGAAGACCGCCGGAGTAGATCCGGGCACGCCCAAGCTGCCAGCGTTGCTGATTCCGCTTTGCTGGCCTAGATATCGGGCTGGTAGAGGAGGTACTGGTGGAACGTCCGACGAACCGGCAATGGCGTTCGAGCGAGGAGTACCGAAATTGCACAGCCGGATAGCCGCTGCGAGGTCACTTGCCTCGCTGTCTTCCTCGTGGATTCCCGTGGTTTCTGCCGTCGACGGACGAGTGTCGATGCTGGAATGGCGGAAATGAGAGAATGCGGGGGAGTGTAGAGAGCCGTTGTCAGCATACGAGCTGGATGCAACAGACTGGTATGATCGAGAGAATGCCGAAGGGTGGTTGAAGTTGTAGTTGTTGCGAATGTCATGTCCATATGGCTTGTCATCCAGCTCGATATCGTCCTCATCCATCGGCGGTGGTGTCGTTTCTACGGAGCTGATACCGTCGTGCATGTCAGAAGAGGCGCCGGGGGACGCGGAAGAGTTGTCCGACTCGATTTCGTTGGACTCTGTTTCCATAGATGCCGCTGCTGCCGCTGCCGCTGTAACCTCCGCAGCAGCGTCGGCGGTTTCTTGGTTCATGGCAACCAACACAGTAGCTGCCTCAAGTAGCTGCACCTGCTGGTGCTTGGAAATCAAAAGTTTCGACGTAACAGCCCACGCAGGATTGTGTTCCCACCTGAAACTAGGTCAGCCAACTAGCACCGGAGACAGAAAAAGTCGGAGATACACACATGTGCTTGGTCAAACAACTGCTGTGCTTGTATCCCTTGCCACATTGGTCACAACGTAGTTCTGTAGAGACACGCTTGCCTTCTCCGCGCACCAAGGGCGAGCCTTCGCTGGCTCGTCGGTTCCGGTTCTTAGTAGCGACATGCTTGTCCTCTTGACCAGACCCTTCGACAGCAACGTTCGCATCAATAGAAATGGGGGAGGGTTTGCGTCCGATGCTGTCGGGACTAGCGGCGTGAATTCCGCGGGAGAGGTAGGAGCTGAAGCCCGATGTGGCACCAATCGAGGTTGATTCGGTTCCCCTGCGGCTCATGCTTTTCCGGCGAGTGACACGATGGTTGGCGTTTATGGCACCCAGGGATATGGAGTGAGAGTGCGAGCGTTGGGCTTGAGGCTGTCGGACGGGCGTGCCCATTTGCGGGACGGGGCGGGAGACGGAGGTTTCCTAGGCAGGAGCGTCAGCATGCCCATAGAAAACCAACCAAAGACGGAGAGAGAGGACAGAAATTACTTTGAACGAGGCCATGGTTGAAAACGAACTCCTACAGTCACAGCCCTTCACGGCAGATCGGGGTTGCTGGCTTGACTGAGGTGGCGCGGACAATGTCAGCAGGCGGCTATATAGATCCGATATATATATACAGCAGGTATATAGATAGGATCGGTGTCCCTATATAGTGAATTGTGGTGTGCTGGTCAGGTCAGGTCAGGTCAGATATTGTTTTCGACAGACGGTGAGCTTGTGGTTGAAATTTAGCTGCGGTGGGTGTGTGGTATAATGGTGGGCGACAATGGCCGAGATATGGAGCGTTTGGTGGTGTCGGAAATAAGGCTGAGTAGAGAAAGAAACAAGGTACGTACTCCGTAGCGGAAGGAATTGCGAATTGTCAAAAAGGGAAGATGTGAGTTGTCTCAAAAAAAAAAAAAAAAAAAAAAAAAAAGAATATAGGTATTAGTAGAAGAAAGTTATACGGAGGGAAAAGAAAAGGAAGATGGCGTGAGAAAGGGCAGAATGAGGAGAGCTTCCATTCAGGTCAAGCCAGGTGGGCGCGGGCGTGGGCGTGAGAGGCAGAGCGTGGATGGATGGACCGAGAGAGGAGGAGAAAGAGTCCGAAGAGGCTAGTGCAGGGCTAGTGACTGAGAGTGGCTTAATCCAGTTAATTTGGGACGTGGGCTTTGCGTGCCAATGGCTGACCACGATCGACGCATTTCGCGGGGATAATATATTTACCACTGTATTTTACCGCGGTGGCAGTGGGTGCAATACCGTATTATACGTACCGTACGGACATCCGTTTGCGCCTTCCTCGTTTCGCCCTCGGGAAGGTCACAGTTGCCGCCGATACTTCGGCCTTAGTACGGTACTGGTACTCTGCGATTTCCACAGTATTCACTGTGTACTCCGTACTATTCATAGTACAGAGAGTACTCCTACATATGTATTCAAATTTATTCAGCTGATTATCACTGTCTATTGGCAGTAGCGCTAACCGCGCCCAATGGCATCGGGCGACTGACTCGATTGCTCTGGTGAAGTGCTTACTCTGTACAGCCTGATTTATTTTCAGTGCTACATAATTTTTCTCCTAGTCTGTTCAAGCTAGAAAAAGCAAAAAACGAGTTCGTGCGAGTTATACTTTGCTACCAGTTGTACATACACCCAAGTACGTATGTGGTCCTTGTAGTACTAACTTAGTACCTGAGTGCAAGGAACCAGAGAGAAAGGCACAGACGAATGGGGGGACAATACGACGCTCTCATAGGTGAGCGAGATGCGTTGCGATGTGGAGCCGCGATAAGTCATCGCTTTTTGGACCGTATTACCGAGCACTATCAGATTACTCGTCCGCGGTGCTATCTCGCTAATTGAATATTATTATTAATATGGGTATCTACTCATATAAGTTAGTTAGTTAGTTAGTGATAACTAGATAAGTACTCTGTAACTAGTATGACTGAGGTGACAATATAAATTTGTTCTATCAAGGGGTAGCAGCACTTATCTGTGTCCACTGTCCACTGTCCACTATCCAGATAGGGGGCTCCATACCTTATCATCGGCCTGTCTAATCCACGGTAGACACAACCGCCTGTTTGTATCTGCCTGCTATCTGTATGAAACAGCACCAGAGGTCCTTATGCAAATAATGTAGTTAGTATGGGGCAGACTCCGTACGATGCAAAAAAGAATAATAATCTTAATCCTTGAGCAGTGAAAGACAGCTGACCAGACAAGGACGTGCGCAGAATGACGGACATGGCCAGACCCCTATCAGCCCCACCGATGGCTGTCTGATTTGCGTTGTATCGTGACTAATCCTGTGGTACTCTTAACTAAGTTAGTTAGTTACTGAGTACATCGTTAGTACTTACTACAGAGTACGTACTAGCGGTACGTATATTACATACATGTTACCACCCCTGGCCAGGAGCCTGTCAGCGGCTCAGCCACTGCCTTGCTTTGCTCAGGAACGATCGATCTAACTACTATGTAAGCTGACTGACAAAAATAAAAATAAATTTGAAACATGATTTTTATACTCCGTACACACCACCTTTTTTTTTTATCTCGTAAGTTCCGAGAATGTTTGATTGAGGCAAATACAGATGGATACTGTCTCAATTGGGCTCTACTATGAGTATTAACTTCTCACTTGACCACGAATTCTGTAGGTGGGAATGTCTTAGTGAACTAACTAACTACGGAGTAGTTGGTTATCTTTCAGTCAGTGGGCGAGGTAAGCAAGCCATCAGCTGTCCGGATAATGACGTGACCTCGTGCGTATTGAACATTGAGTCAAAATTACCATCTGGCACATGTATCCGTCACTCCACGCACGTACAAAGCAAGATCATACGTATATACGGAGTCCTCCGTCCTCGCCTTCATTTACGTAGTATGACAAGAACACGATCGTCAGGTACAAGATAGATGGTACCTTGAACGACCATCAGAACTCAGAACCCGTTGATCAACAACTCTATCTCAGTCAGGAGATTGCCTGCCCGGAAGACGATCCCAGGCCCCCCCAATTCGCCCACAAAACACGCGCAGTAATGTATTGGTTCCAGTCAGCACGCACACCCCCAATCATCCTTTTTCGATCTTCTTAACCGCCCTTTCGCTGTACGCTGTACAACATGTAACTCCGTACAGGCTATATCAATTAGCGGAGAATTTTAGCCTGTTCTACAAAATCTAGATCATCTCTCAGGACTGGAGTGAAACATAACTGCGAGAAAAACGTCATTGTTTGTTCCAGCTGATCCACGTTGATCTCTCATTGGAATGAATGGGCTCATTCCGTGTTTTATATAATCCCTCATACATTTCACTGATTCAATGTTTAGTCTCGTCGGCTTAAAGACCAAATGTTCTCCTGTATGACGTACGTGTCATCAATTTTTTTTTTTTAAAAAAAAATTTTTGACTCAGATAATTAAAAAAAAAAAAAAAAAAGAAAGAAAAAAATGAAACTTTTTCTGTTCTGCCCAACCGGTTACTCAAGGAAGAAAATCATATGCAGCTGTCTCGTACATCCGGGATACACGGCAGTGGATGAAACCAAAACACTCCGTACGCATTTTACCTTATGAAAGCAACCCGCAAAATTCGTCGCGAACGATTCAGGAGAGGATGCCCGTGGATACGGGTTTGACGTCATATGATGAACTGAACTGACAGATGGGGGAAGCTTGGAAAAATTTGCTCGTTTAACACGGTCATTAGTCATTGCTTCGTTCAAGGGATTGATGGATGCAGTGAATTGGCCAGGTTGTGCTACCTGACACAGGTTTGCCGGCTGATGTTGGAGTCGGACTCCGAAGGGATCTTCTTGCTACTACGTAGTAAGTAACCAACTCAGTTGTGCTTTGGTACTTCGTTAGTTATTAATTATTGACTGACAGACAGATAGATAGATAGTTAGTTGGGCCTCGGCTTATATCGCCGTCTGAAAGAGACTACGTATCACTACGGAGTACGTACTCCGTAAGGTGGCTTTGTGTGACCGTTTACCTAAATAGGTAATCGTGCCTGCTGCAATAACTAGTTAGTCGCTGGGGTAGTTCCAAGTCAAGTCAAAGCTTATCCTCACATCTACAACCATACTGCCATTCTCAGTACATTATATCAACGTGATGCTCTGGCTCTCTTGAGTACAGCTATAACACACCATCGCTTCCTATTCTCGGGCCCCTCTCCAACCCTCACCGGCTCCCAAGCCCGCCGCACCTCCCCCTGCTCTTGTTTAGCTTCTTCCGTCTCGCCCGCATTCAAGTCTCGCTCATATATACTCTCAATCTCCAGACCCATGGCAACAGCCGTCTCAAAGAAATGTGCAACAATAGCACGGCCTGTATGAAACCCCGCGACGACCCATACTCGACCTTCTTCTTGACCATCATCGCTACCTTTGCCATCGGATAAAAACCATAGTAAGGTTTTGGCGAGATTGCTATGCTGATGAAGCATCCAGAGACAGTCCGCAGCTATTATTCGTGTGAATGTCCCTTTGTTCTTTTGCGCGAATTGATCGTCTTCTAGGACGCCCCATTCGTGTGGTGCCGAGTCAATGTTTGGACGCAGTGAGGCCGGGACGTTTTCTATAATGTTGTGTTCGATGGCTCCTAAAAAGGCTGGGGAGGATGGATGGTCGGTTATCGTGACGTGTGATGCGAAAGCTAACGCTGATATAATAGAGGGTAAACCGGCGCCTGTACGAGAGTGTGTCAGATGTTATTTTCTTCAGTCGAGGTAAAAGAGGGCTCGCACCAGCACCGAGTTCAAGGACTCTATGCCCTTTGACGCTCCACATCGTCTTATCTGTGCTTTTACTGCCTGACTTTTCTAGAGCATCCGCATCCTCCACACCCTGCGCAACAACCATGGCCGCACTCCAGAGGAAATGCGCAAAGAGTTTCCTTCCTTCATCGACTTTATTAACCGCCCCGATGCCATTATCTCGTCGGTTGTTGGCGTTCTCCTCCTTTTTCAATCCAGAAGCAATCTCTTCATTCCGATCGTTACTTTGGCCCGGATAATGCGGTACCATGATCGTCAACGGCCCGTATAACGGAGAATCATATCGAAGGAGCTGTCCCGGATCACCATGGAATTGAGGCGCATCGTCGGGGAGGAGATGGGGTAGAAACGCTGCGAAAATGTCTTCTGCATCTTCTTCTTCTTCATCTTCTTCTTTGTTCTCGTCTTCTGTTATACCGGTAAAGTCTGGTGCTTGAGTTGTCGAGTCATTGTTATTGCTTTTTTGCACTGAACGACCTCTGCGGGGGAGGGGTCGAAGGCGCGAGTGTAGCATTGGTAGTCTTCGATTGGATGATGGCGTAGTCTGCGAGTCAGTCGCTGAACAGGTCCTTGGCAATCATATATATGTGTGTGTGCGTATATATATATATAGGTGTGATAGTCTGTATATGTCAAAAAGCTAACACATTGTGTTTATACTGTCGTGTGTGGTGACCAAATTTTGTTTTCTTCAGTTTATACTACACCATCTAATGTTTGCACTGTTTGTGCTCTTATCAGACGGGTCTAATTCGTCGGGTTCCGTTGACCAGAGTACGTTCTTCAGGATACCTGCAAAGTACGTATTCTATTTCGGACAATGCGATGTACAAACAGTGAGTAACTAATGTATATACGCCATCCAAGGAATCAACAGCAATGCTTTGTTATAGACTTGCTCTGTACACAATGATTAGCTGGTTCCGATCTGGCAGGCCACCAGATACTCCAAGTTCCGAGGCATCTACACTAGTCCTACCCCGGTCTAGCGTAATTTGAGTTCCTTCTCTCAGCTTCAGGCCTACCTACCTACATTTCCTACGCTGTACAACAAATAAGGCTGAAATACTTACTCGGGCTTCTCCTGTTTGAGAATCACTCATCTTCAGTGTTTAGTTTTCAGCCTAGTTGGGTGGAAGATATCATACGATAATCTGCCGGGCACTTAAATCTCCGAGCAGACGGTCCCGGCTTTGCGTTCTTTGTTCCCCGCATCTCTCCAGTGCTTATCACGACGCCTGTCCACGATAAGGATTACGCATCTGGACATATCACTTCTTTCGTTTTTCACGAGTGATCCGGTGGCGAGAGACTCAAGAATCTGTTGCAGAGGATATTCCAAATCAAGTCAACGTCCCACGAAAGAAAAAAAAAAAAAGCAAAAGGGAAGGCTTTCATAATGGGCCTCACGTACAACGTCTATCTCAACGCCGACAAAATATTCGGTTGTAGGGAATGCAAAGCCCATCTCGCAGACTACAACGAAATAGTCAGCCGTGTTCGTCCCCCCTTCTTTAACTTCCCACAAATAAATCCTATAGTGTTGAGAAACTGACGGAAAGAAAGAACTTCCGCGGCCAACACGGAAAAGCCTTCTTATTCCAGACCGTCGTCAACGTCACGGAAGGAGACCCCGTCGAACGGAGCATGACGACAGGCCGCCATATCGTGCGTGACATATCGTGTCGTACATGTCGGGTCATCGTGGGATGGAAATATGACAAGGCCTATGAGCCCGGGGAGAAGTATAAGGAAGGGAAATTTATTCTAGAGGAGGCTCTGTTGTGTTTGGTTGATCAGAAGTGATCTCTTCTGGTCGTCTCGAGCTACTTTGATGCTGAGAGGGGGACGGCTGCACGATATTTTACTTGTTGAGGATACGGGAATTGGCACGGCGTTCACCATCGGATGGGAGTTTACTTACTTTTTGCGAGACACTAGTGGGTTGTCATCTTCATTTAATCATATATTCTTTGCACCTACCATATTTTTTCTACGGCAGAGCGGTTCAAGTCTATATAATGTTAACAGAATCTATCATAGTTATCTTTAGATCTAGTCATATTCATACTTTCCTCCTAAAGCACACCGTACAAACACCCTGTCCTTCCATACCCCCAAACCTGAACCGCGGATACTCCAGTCTGTGCCAAACCTCCAGCCCCGTCGATGTCGATTCGGTGGTGAACCAATGCACCAATTCGTCCTCGGTCCAGTTACAACTCGTCACAATCAGGTATCCGCCCGGACGCACGAGTTTGCTTGCGACGATGGGGTATTGATGACATATATGCGTGTTGGCTGATCCAGTGGTTTCGTCGGATAAGGAGATGGCGTCAAAGGTGCCTTTGTCAAGGACAATGTCGAAGCCTTGGGTTTCGTATGGGAACCATGATAGTTTCTTTGTATCGTTGTTGTTGTTTAGTATCGTCTCGTTGGCAGGATCGAGAATGTCCCATTCCTCGAATTGGATGTCTTGGTTCTTGAGTGGTATGCCTTCTTCGCGTTGTACGCTGTCGTCACCTGTAGAAGTCGCAACAACGACATCCTCTTCTTCTTCATCCTCCTCCTCCTCCTCCTCCTCATCATCATCATCATCATCGTCGTCATCGTCGTCATAGTCATCCGAATCATCACCAGACTCATAAGCACTATGCAACCTCAACCGCTGCAACTCCCTCGCCAACCTAACACTCTGCTCCGAATAATCAACGCCCACCATAACGCCCTTGAACCCCCCACGCTTCCGTAACAAAGCCAGCATGCTTCCATTCCCAGTGCCCAAGTCTAATATACTGGGCTCTTTATTCTCCCTTTGTTTTCGAAGATTTTTCGGCGCAAGCGGGAATTTGCGCGATGTTAAGTATCGGAGAACCTTTTGAGGGGCGTCGTGCTCGGAGAACCAGGATGTGCCTGGGTCGTCATCGTCGTCTTCTTCCTCTCCTTCTTCATTTTCGTCTTCTTCTTCGTTGCTGCTGGTGGTGGTGGTGATGTCGGGTTTCGTTCTCGTTTTTGTCTTTGATGCGATGTGTTCCAGGGAGCGTTCGTAGTATGTTTCCCAACTGATGGACAATTAGATAAATCTCGACCTTTCGAGAGCTAGTGATGAGTATACATACTACTCCTTGGTCCCCAATTCACTGGGCTCGAGGTACTGAGGATGTTGAGTATCCATGACGCTGTTTTCCTTTCCTTTTCCTCCTTCGGTCCTCGAAAGTCGATCTCGCTGCCCTTCGGCGGGTTAATTGAAGGATATTGCAGAATCAGAGAAGAATAACAAGTCTTTCAGAGAAGTTATTGAATATGTCCCATGTAGAACAGTTCATGCAACAGATAGCATATCTGTATGTATATGTGAACAGTCAATAATTTTTTTTATCTTCACCGCCCACCAAAGCTACCCCACTATGTATCTGATATACCCGATATATCCTATCAAGCTATGCTTCACGGTAGCTAAATCAACCCTATTCAATCATATTTTCATAGATTCCTTCCTTTGTTACGAAAATCAGTCATTTATATGTTTTCCTGAAAGACCATCAAATCATTCGCCGTTGCCTTGAGCAAGATACGTGAAGCATCCTTCGTTCCTACCATTTGTGTTTGTCCGTATGTAATAGGTAGGTGCTGCCTGCACAGAGGATACACATATACGTAGTAACGTCCTTAAAGTGATTTGAGATTTTCATTCACTTGAGAGCCATTCAAGTATTGAGAATCTTACCAAAACACTCAAACTGAACTGCATCAGATACAACGATAAATGATGTCATTGCCCTAGGGACCGTGTATACTTCCAAGTGACGGATCATGCCCTAATTAAACTAGTACGTACTCCGTTTCCCTCCATTGCACATCAAGAAAATGTACTACTACGTACAAGCGTTGGCGATATTTAGTTCTACATGTACTCCCCCCTGCCGCGATCATTTAGCATAACTGCCTCTCTTCCAGATGTCCCCTTTTACTGTCAATTTAGATGGGTCTTTAGGACTCTTTATCGCTGTTTGCTGATTTTCACATACGGCACGACATCTTCTTGGTCCGGTTTATCCTCCATCCGTGCATTTCAATACTGATTGCCAACATTGCATCTCATTGGAATCGAAAATAATGAGTGCTACAACCGGATTTTGAGCCATGGAGGAACCAATCTCTTCGCAGACGCGGTCAGAGGTGAGCACGATTTGAGTGTATTGATGTGATCGAGAACTATCGACTAACAAGATATGCACAGCCTGTCTGGAGTTTGGCGAAGCCTCTCCCGCGGGTGGTCCGACCTGGCATGGTGCCTACGACAGAAGAAGCACTACAGAATCGAGCGAATCCGCAGCTCCCAACAGAGAATTCACAAAGGATGGGACTGGATGTTGATCCCGATGATTTCGAGAAAGACCAAAATACCCCAAGCAGCTGACCCGTGAAAGATGGCCGCGCAGGCCACAGATGCACGGGTTCAGCGCGAGACCAACTTTATAAACACCATTTTGAACGGCGATACAGCCTCTGTAGGGCCGTCTTCACATCTCTCTCATCAATCATCCCATGCAAAACGTCCTCCAAGATGGGAAGTCCCCGTCGAAGAGCTGCACACAGTCGAAGAACGCGAGCCACAAAAGGACCATAGTGAATCGTCAAAAAGCCGGACGGAGAATGTAAGTGTTGAATCTCTGCATTGTTGCAATCTCCTTTACCGGGCGAGACTGGACTGGAGCCTCACCCGGAAGAAGAAGAAAATGATGATGATGTTAAACCAGGCGATGAGGCAGCTGGGATCAGCAATATCCCAGTTCCGGAAGAAGCAGTATACCCAGAAGACCTGCAACCACTATTGCAGAACCTAGTGGAAGAAGAAATCTACAACCACACAGTCTGGTCGGTAATTCGCACCCACCACCGTGCTTTGCCTACCAGACGGGCGCAGTATTCAATCCAAGTCGCGACTTTGGTCCGCGACTGGCGCTTCTCGCGTTAGGGTATGGCAGACAATTATTCACGAACCCGTACTGGTTTTATGGACCGTTTGCGACGTCATTGACCGGATGTTTTATGGGGGGATTCTTGTATGATTTCATGATCTTTACGGGTGAAGAGTCGCCCGTTAATTATCCCCTGGATGGGACGAAGAGGCCCGTGAAGAAGAGTCGGGCCAAGTGGTCGCGGAGACTTCATCTAACTCCTAAAAAGGCGAAGGGTAAGATGGTTCAGTAGGGTTCTTCATATGTATACAATACTATATATGTATCCAAGCAAGCGTTGCATTATAACGAATGACTTGACTACGATTTACTACATTTGCAGATATGTCGAATTGACTCTTCTACTCTTTTTTTTTTTTTTTTTTTTTTTTTTTTTTTTGGCAAAAAGGCGATATATCATTCGTCTGGCGGAGAGCTAAGCAAACGCTTCATGCATTGTTCAAATTGAAAGAGAGAGAGAGAAAAAAAGTCCATCCCACGCAGATGTAATATGTAGCAACGACAAGGAAGAAAATAATACAGCATCAAACGAAAAGAACCTATAGACCGAACTGATACAACATATGAGTTTTAATGTGTTCCCGAGATCATAACCTCCATAGCGAAAAGAGAAAAAAAAAAACCCCCAAATACACGAATGAGGACCTCTGCCTTCCTCTGAACGCCCTGAATATCAAAAATACAGTTAAGCCCATCTAAAGTAGAAAGAGAACTCAAATCAGTTCGTCTCCATGGCTTCAGAATCGGCTTCCTCTCCATCCACGACGCCTAGTAATTTTGCGTAGGGGACGGTGACCCGTTGCAGGTCTCGATGCTTACCTATTCAAATGACTAGTCAGTAGCCGTAAAGGTTTTTTTTTTCTTTTTCGAAAGGTGCTGTAACATACCAAGAGCAATAATGACTTCTTTAAGTAGCACATCCCGCGGCCAACCACAAAGCCTATCCGAGCTCTCAGACCAATTTCGCCCTTCTTTTTCGGCCTCTGATAAAGCTCGCTGTGCCGCCGCTTCAACAGAGGTACTACCACTTTCGTCATCATCGTAGTCGAAAATACCGCCCACAAGAGCTTTCAGGAGTTCTTCTACTTTGCCGCGTAGCCCCTCTGCCCCGATGCGTTTCGCGTACATGGACAGATAAAGACGGAATTCCTCTTTGGCGCCTAAAGACAAAGCGGCTGCCATTCGGTTTTCGAGGTGGGCGATTGAGACACTAGACTCGAAGCTCTCGTATCCTTCTCGAGATAGCAGGACCTTGATCAGGCGTTGGAGGAAATAGGCCCGTCCACGGAGCAGAGTTTCAGTCGTTGTGTTTCGTTCCAGGAAAGGAATAATGCCCGCCGAGATCTTTTTCTTCTTGCTCTCTTCGCCGTTCTGACTGCCCATGGCCTGCAGGTTGCTTACAGAGGCATCTGTTGTGTTCCAGTATTGACTGCCGACAGCCCACCATGGCTCCGACACCCGTTGCCACGTGTACATGGCTGATGAGTAGATGTATCCCTCACCATTGGTCAGTCCAACCACAATACGACCTTCGGAATTGATTCGTGCCCCGGTGATAGCAGGGGCAAGGATGGCCTGACCAGTCTGAACATGCGTAGCAGCATCCAAGACCGGCTGGAGGGACACAGGAGGGTGAGGTGATGAAACGGTCTTGACGTTCCAGACATAACACATTCCAACTGCAGTAATACACAAGAGCCACGGCCCTTTACTTTCAAGAATGACTGCTTGGGCTTCTAGGACGAGCGCGCTGATAAGTCGGCGTCCTGCGGGTGTCCAAATGTATATAGACCCGTCCTCACAGGCAACGGACCAAAAACCAGTATTACCAGTCGCCAATAGTACGGACTTGGGAAGGAAATCTTGCCATAGAGGTTGGTCACCACGACTAAGGCTGATTCGTACCGGTTCTCGATCCGTCGAACGACCGGTCAACGTTCCAGGAGGCGGATTACGAGCTTCAAACACAAGATCTATTCGTGACTGTTTCGAATCTCCAGAAGGTTCTATTGGGTTTCCATTCTTATCGAGAGCCTGTAATATTTGTGAGCGGATCTTTGGTACCGCCAATCTAAGTTGGCTGATAGCCATGCAAGGATTGACAACGGCGGGTCGAATAAACTCTGGCGTAGTTTGCTGGCCCGTAACCGCTGCTTGAGTAGATGCTGGCATAAGTCCTGTAGTTGTATTTGATAATATCGGTGTCGACCCATTCTGGCTGATAGATGCAATACGTTTCTCCACCTGATTATCCTCATCGCCTTCAATGTGTGCCAGTTTGCGCTTGTTCCCAAAGAGCAATGCCGATAGACCGCCTTTAGGTAGTCCATCAAATGGTTTTGAAAGGTCAAGTACCGACTGTGGCGCATCAGCTCCGACCTGACTTAGAGTCGAAGATGCCACGAGCCGGGGCTGCGGTAACGATGATTCAGATGCGCCAGCACCCGACACCAGTAAAGGAGCTATTCTCTTCTTGCCATCTTTGGTGTATGTTGGACGCTGTTTTAATCTTTCTAATTTCGCCTGGTACGGATCAGGCTTTTCTTTTTGCTTTTCTTTTTCCGGCTCTTTCCCCTGCTCGGACGGGGTCGTTTGCCCTGTTCCATTCGGTTGGGTCTTTTGTTTCTCAGAGGTTCCGTTTGTGACTACCGTTGGGGTGGATGTAATTGTCGTGGTTCCATTAACCGTAGCCTCTGTATGCCCATCACCCATCAAAGCGCCCATTCGGCCTTCAACGCCTTTGATTTCTCCCGCCTTGCTCTTTTCTTCAAGTAGTAGACCATCGGTGGTTTCTGCAATACCGGCGCCTCTTCGATTCGTACCAAATTTCGTCAAAGACCTCTCATTCTCCTCTAGCGACATGGGATATCCAAGCTCTGCTTGCTCGAATCGAACAGCTAGAATAGTTCCATCCAAAGCGGTGGCGAACAAACATGTACCATCTGGACTCCACGCTAGATCGGACAATGATTTTGCAGATATATCTTGAGCAACCACAATCGGCCGTGGATTGCTCGTAATCCAGACACTGAGAGATTTGTCTCCGCCCGCGCATGCAATCACCGTCACCAAATTATGATGCTCGCTTCCGGATTTGACGGGATGTGCAGAATACAATCGTGGAGAAAACGCGCACACTTCCACAGGTGCCTCGTGTCCGATAAGGTTGATGTCGCTATCCCACGATCCACGGTTTATGATAGCCACCGAACTCACGGGCCCATTCACCGCATTGGCAGCTGCAATATGCAGGCCATCGGGAGACCACGAACAGCGCCGGAAATATGCCGTCAAAGGCGAGCTTTGGAATGGTGTGACGATGTTGGTTTCCAAGACGAAGTTATTTAGTTGGTCATGCGCGGTGGAGTTTGGTGCTGGAGAGCTGAACCGAAAGATCTTCACCGTCCGGTCATCACTGGCCGTAGCAAAGTATTTGTTTGCAGGATCGAATGTAATACCCTTGACATGACTTTGATGGACGGAAAGTGTCTTCAATTTCTCAAACGTATGGCCCGACCAGACGACAACTTTGGAGTCTAATCCTACGGAGACCAAGATAGAAGAATCGTACGACCAGCCCAAGTCCTGCACATCATTGTCATGCCCGATCAATCTCCGAATTGTTCGCCAGTTCTCAACTGGTGGCGCCTCATCAGAGCCTACTCCATCAAATCAGCAATCGCGACCTTTCTATATACAAACCTCCAACCTCTTGTAAGACTTGCAACGACATACCGAATGTAGTAGTGTGAGATGGCGGATTTGCGTCTAATGAATAGACACAGACGATCTTGTCATCTGCGCCAGATGCGAGATATTTGCCATTAGGTGAGAATCGAACGGTGTGTATGGTTCCGGAATGATTGCTCATAGAAGCGAGCTGTTTCGGTTTGTCGGCATAAGCAGGGTCAGCTGCGTTATAGATGGCTTCGGTCGACCATATTCGTACATATCCATCTGTTGAAAAAAAGAGGAACAAGTCAGAACCATACTCCTAGCTCCATAATGAATGGTATTCTTTTTCACTGACCTCCTGCAGCCGTTACCAACCGCTTCCCATCCGGCGAGACGTCGCAACTGTACACTTCGAAATCCTTCCGTTCGCCTGTATTCAATAGTCCGCCAAAGTAAGCTCTCATCATACCAAACCGTATGTTTCCGTGTAAAAGGGTATGCTCGTACCTCCATGTGTCAGCCATACAGGCTTGATTATATGCATGTTGTGATCAATCAATCGTCAACACAGACTTTGCCGGATTTAATCAAACGTCGATTCGTCCTCTTTTCTAAATTGCTGTGCCGACAAACCACTTCAATAGCGTAATCGAGAGTCGCGGATCAAGCATCGCAGCTCCTTAACTAGGGTATAGCGAACGAGTAATCATCCAAGCCAGGAGTGTCCTCCTCGTATCTGGCCAGCGCGCAATAATAACAAAAAGAAAAGGACAATAAACAGGACAGAAATGCAGCACAGTGCTGCTACGCCAACTGCAGATAAATCGCGATAATTGTTGTCGCGGAGAGAGCCAAATCGCGGCGCGGGTTTGACGATGGCTCGAAAAAGTCGCGATTGCTCCACGTTGAGTTGAACTAAAGTACGAGGGCAAATAAAGAGGTTCGGGGATGGCCCAAGCTTTTCCTTGGTCTCCGCCGTTTGGGAGCGATTCTTGCCCAAGTTTGGACCGTTATAAAAGGCCATTGGCGGCAGCCAATCAGGAGCTCAGAACGAGAAAACAAGCGCCATATATCACCTCTTTCCGCTTTGGGGTAGAGTATCTATTGAAAGACGTCGCTTTGGTTATAGTTATACACCTGTCTAGAATACTAGAAACAAAATGGAATTGCAAATATCATCAGACATAGGAACAGTTTTTTTGACTATTGTTAGTACAGGATCCCAACTCCCGCAAAATGCTATTCAAGTGGGTTAGATTACATATGTCGTGAGTATCGACAAGTGGAGAGTATTTTTTCGTAATGAGGAGGGAAATAGAAGTATGGCTCGGTCCAAAAAACTATCGCTTCTGCTGAGCAGTCTGGTCAAACCCATCAAGGACACTTTCAGTGACTGGATTGCGTCCGTTGCCCGACTCAGCCGTCTGCTCGGCCTTCTCAAGCGTTGCCTCCTTATTTGTAGAATGCTCGTGGCTCGCTTCTTTCGTCGTGGGGACTCCCAATGCCTTAGCGGCCAGCGCCTTGGACTGACCTTCAGTGACCTTGCCGTAGACCGAAAGAGCGCTTGCAATCATGCCTCCAATATCTCCAACGTTGCCAGGAACAACCACCGCCGTACCCTCCTTGGCAAGGTTACCGAATGCCTCGACATACTTCTCTGCAACACTAAGACTGACGGCGCTCTGGGCATTTTCCTGTCCATCACGGATTGCCTTAGCAACTGCCTCGATACCCTTGGCCGTAGCCTCCGCGCGCAACAGAATTGCTTCGGCCTCACCGGATGCCCTGTTTATTTTCTCGGCACGCAAAGCCTCGGAGGCAAGGATGACGGATTGTTTACGACCTTCGGCGATGTTGATGGCGCTTTGTCGCTGACCCTCGGAGTCAAGAATCTCAGCTCGCTTAGATCGCTCGGCGGTGACCTGGCGGTGCATGGCAGCCACGACGCCTTCCGGTGCATGAATATCTCGGATTTCGTAACGAAGACAAACAACACCCCAGTCTTGGGCTGCCTCGTTGATAGCTTGTGTGATGTTGGTGTTCAAAGTAGCCCGCTCTTTGAGGACGTGATCGAGTGTAAGCTGGCCGATCTCGGATCGCATCGTCGTCTGAGCGAGTTGGGAAATCGCATATTCGGCGTCTTCAACACCGTAGCTACAGCAAAACACTATTAGCTACATCAAGTATTCATAACAAAGGAATATACATACCTTGCTTTATATGCATCAACAACCCTTGTGTAGAGAACTCCATCAAGCTCCAGCGTCACATTATCGGCTGTAATCGCATTCTGACTGGGTATCTCTATAGCAGATTCCTTCAAACTCTTAACGTACGCAATGCGATCAATAAAAGGTATCAAAATAGCCAATCCCGGTTCTAGAATACGATGGAACTTGCCCATCCGCTCGACAATCCATGCCGTTTGTTGGGGTACGAAGCGAACGACAGTGTTTGCGGGGAGCGTGTTTCGATTCGAGAAGTAGGTCTGTGGGACTCCAGACGATGGCGAAGAGCCAGTCGCGAAGCCGAGAAGGGATGTTTCAGTCGGGGCGTTTGAACGAGTCGAGTGGCTCAGGCTTCGTCGTGAGAGCGTTGTGAGAGCATTGTATGTAGAATTAGCAGCTCCAGCCCGGAGCAGAAGCCGGTTAGAACCATATTTTGAACTCTGGAGGAGCCTTGAAGCTGACCTGGAGGTTACCTCCATCGTGAACAGCTAAAAAGGGATTCGAGTCGGTCTGGATTGTTGAAGGTAGTTGGACGAACAGAGTCACTTGACTTGTTCCTCTCTGCTTACAATACTATTAGCTTAAACTAGTTAGTTAGTTAACTAACTAGTTACGTTACCCCGAGCCTTGGCGCTGATGGCTGACCTCATCCACGGAAAATCATACTCCCGAATTCCGTTGTGATATCAAAGAAGCTAAGTTACTTACTTACCTTTCATGCTAAATATCAATCTACGCACTTATTTCCGACCAGAGAAAAAACATATCAAGGAGATGAGTCTTGTCCTGTTCCTTAATAACTATTATTAATGCAACTGTTTCCGAAACCTTACAAGTCACATGTTGCGAGGCGAATTGACCAACGCGGTTTGAAGAAGCGAGCAAGGAAATGAGAAAGAAAAAAAAAAAAAAATTTGAAGGATAAAGAAGAAAACACCAGATGCCAAAGACAACGATCCCATTCTGCTCGTACTAAGTGGCTTTCAAGCCGCCCACCAGCTTTGAAAGGTAATGAGCATTGAGGCATGAAAATGGTATCATTGCTGACAGAATCTGCTCGATGAAACTCCTGCCACAAATGCAGACATACCCTGATGATTTATGAGACTTCCATGATAGAAATGGCAAAAGTAGTAGAAGAAGAAGAAAACAAGTTCAACAGAAAAACAGAGATACAGCTCACAGAATACTCATGCCATGCAAAAAAAGTCAGAAATCATGGGAACAGTGGGAAATAAGATGGGAGGCATGAAATGAAGTAAAGACAAGTACATCATAAAAGGGAGTAAACGCATACGAACAGGAAGATCTTATCGGCGACAGGTACACTGCCTCTCAACGATGAATGATAATCCCATCGATTATTGCGTAACCTCGAGGTTAAAAGGAGGTGAGTCCGTGTGATTTTTTTCGAAATATTAAATTCCCTCTGCGGGCACTTTTTTTGTCCTCTTTCTCGTGCAAATGCTCGCTAAACCACGAAGAGATGGAGGGAACATGAAAGAAGAAATATTGACGCATTGCTGAGAATTTGAACTCTATCGAGACGGAAACTTTTGAACCCACTGAGCCGTGCGATCGTTATGAAAACCCGGAAACTGGAAAATAGAAATGAAGCATAGCCCTCTGGGAGTCGATACCAGCTTGCAGAAATGTAATAATAAGAAATGAAAAGCAATCAAAAAGAAAAAAAAAACTGAACTGAACTGAACCCAGCCGCCGAAATCTCGTAGTGTGCGTTTCTACCGTTTTGTCCAATCTTTTTCGTAAAACATGCTTCGAGTGCCGTCCTGGTGAGAATCATGACAGTAAGTGGTGAGAAAGATCTTTTCGAAGATTATCAGAAGCCCTGACATCCAGCCCTTTAATGCTTGACATTTGACAGCAAAGGTAAACTTCAATATTGCTTCGTTGGCGGTAGAAGGCCGACACCAAGTTTGTGAAAGGAAGAGTGATAATGTATGTTGCGGTAACGGTCGTGTATCGTAGCTCAGAAGGAAAGAAACAATTTAAACGTTCTTTGGTATGAGAATCATAAACAATGCCAATGAGAAACTTGTTCGATTGGGGACAGTCTTCCATAGTCAAGCCTAGAGTGCCGGCACTCGGTTTTGTGTCCATTCATTACCACCAAACGACAAGGGCAAGCAAAGACCATCCAGCTCAAAGATTACTCGTTTGACATTCAGATGCCTCCCTAAAGAAAATGTTAGCGAATCCAGCCAAAGCGAGGGACATGGGAGCCAACCTGCCGTGATTCTCATATGACTAGATAAGCACGACAGAAACTGAACTCCTTTGTATTCGCGCGTTTCATTGATAACCTACATTAGGAACCTCGTTGTGACCACCAACCGAAACGTATGGTGTAAATTCAGGAGCTGCTGAAGATAGCGCAATCTGTTCATGTCCGCCATTTGGTAAACCGTTTGGGGCGGCCTGGTAACCATTGTGATCAACGCCGTTGGTCATGGGTGCAGCGAAGCTGTTTTGTTCAGCAGGATGTTGGAACACGGCTGGGGCGTGGCCGTCGTTTTGAGCAGAAGCGTCGCGCTGGTCAACAGGAAGCACCCATTGCTCCCACTTGTCACGTGGGCGCAAGCGATCTTGTCCGTCCTCGCCGATGATGTATTCAGCATTGCGCAACTGGCGACCACAGTGGCGAAGCATCTCGTAATCTTCAGTGAGATGTCTGATCCTCTTGAAGCCAGCTATGAATGACAAGCGAACAAAACCCTGCGAATCCATATGTTTGCGAAGATACAAGTCCTTGCAGAGATTGTCGACGGAGAAGTAATATTCACTATCTTGAATCAATAAAAATAATTATCAAATACGCAGTCCCAATACTTACAGTTGCATCTGAATCAAGGTGAAGAGATTGAATGGCTCCATGTAGGGCTGGTATGGAACAGCACTCATTGGGCCTGGGGGAATCGGCTGATAGCCCTGGTACACTGTATTGATATCCGGTACAGGGTAGGCAGAGTACAGACCAGCAGAGTTGGGCATGGGGGGCGATCGCAGTGAAAGTCGGTGGTTGACATGCTGGGGCTGTGTGCCGTTCTGGAAGTTCTGCTGCTGCGAGCGCTGACGATCACCAGCGTTGAATTGCTTCGGCACAAACGGATGTTGAGACACTTGCGAATTCTGGAAATGCTGGTTGTGAGGACCGTTGTAGGAATGGCCACCTCGTCCACGGTATCCACCACGGCCTCGTTCGGGTCGCGACTCGCCACGCTCCTTTTGGTGCTCACGGTCACGCTGGAATTCACCCTTCTCGCGGTTGTAGTCTTTGAACTCACGCTCCCGAGGAACGAATCCATTCACTTCACGAGGAGTTTCGACTGACTTTGTTGAGTTATCAAATCGACGCTCATGGTTGGGAACGAAACGTCCGTTTGCCTGGGCGTCTGCGGGAGATGTGCCTGACCGTGGGCTACGGTCAGATGCCTTGTGGGCGGGAACAAACTCTGGAGCTTTTGCAGAGCGAGGCTCGCGGTAAGCCTTCGCAGCATTGTCCACAGGAGGGGAAGATGTCCCATTTGAGGTGGCATTGCCCTCTTCCGTAGCCTTAGGGCGAGTGTCGACACGTGGGCGCTCGGAGTTTGGCTGGAAGCGTCGCTGATCCGGCTGTTGTGCACTGGCATCGGTGGTGGCAGGCTTCCTGGCCGGGGCAGGTAAAGAGTTCGCGCGAGCAAGACCACCTTCGTTGCGACCTCGCTCTGGCAAGTTTGCATGTTGTTTGGGTTGCACCTGGCTGGGCTGAGCAGCAGGGGCGGGTTTAGCGTCAGCTGGAGTTGTTGTACTGTTCGTGTTGCTGTTGGAGCTGTGAGCACCACGGCCTCCCTCGCGGCCACCACGGGCTGGTCGGCCACCGCGACGAGCACCAGATGGCAGTGGTGTGGTGAAGACAGCAGTAGGAACATAGTGCACTGGTGTCCATTTCTCCTTGCCTCGGGTTGACGGGCTTTTCTCAACCTTTTCAGTCTTGTCGCTCTTCTCCTGCGCTTTGCGTTTTTCTTCACCAAGCGCTGTCTGCGGGGTAGGCCATGCAGTTGCATCTGCAACTGGTGGGGGTGCGACATCTGCGGACTCTTCACGAGGAATGCGGTTTGTAGACTTCTTGGGTCCTGAAAAAGAAGCGTTAGTAATGTGAATAATACACGGGCGGATGCAGTCTAATATTACCTTCTTCACGAGGTTTGCCGTTCTCGACTCGCTTCCGGTCCTTGTTCAATGAGTTCGATGCATCAGTCTGGCTATCGTTGGCCGTCTTCTTCTTGTTGGCGGCTTTGGTGGAGTCTGAAGCATTTGCAGAGGCTGTAGCAGGCTTCGGAGCAGTGGGCTTGGTTGCAGCATTGACTGACTTCAAAACTGCAGCACTGGCCTTGACTTTGGCTTCCTGTGCTTCTTTCCTCTGTTGCCACACATTGACAGCTGGTGGAGGGGCGGCCTTGAGCTCCTTGACGGGAGGAGCCTTGTCTGCTGATTTGGACGACTCATCCTTCTTCCCGTCCTTGTCCTTGGTGTTATTCGACTTTTCAGCAGAGGTTGAAGTTTGTGACTTGTTTTCCCAATGGGAGTCGCCATTCATGATGGGGGGGATTTCGTCTTCTTTCGCTAACGTCGATGTCGAAGCGGTTCCAAAGGTTGGGGATGATGCTCCAGAGACTGCGTTCTTGGTTGAGCCAGTGGTAGCCGACTTGGACTCATGATCAGCGATAGATTCCGCTTTTTCAGACTCTGCGGATACAGAAGTTGATGTTTGTTCTGGAGCCGAACTTTTGATCACCTCATTATCTTGAGCAATCTTTCCAGACTGTTCTGTAGTCTTAGCAATTTGCTGTGAAGAAGTTGGCGCAGCTAGCCCTTTAGCGGCCTGTGCATAAGAAAAGGTAGGCACCTCTGCCTTTGTGGCTGTAGTTGCCATTGTGATGTGAATTTCCTCCAAGAGCAACACGATCGCGCACTGGCAGGTAGTGGTGATGTAAGTGCTCAGTGATATTCTATGGCCCTAGGGACCCCACCAAGCTACCAGCAGCACCTAGAGTTGGTCGAAACTGGACTCCTCGCCTTGTTGGTATCTTGTATGATCCCTTGTCGATTGCTTTTGTAGACGCAACGGGTATCGGCTCGACGAAGATATGCGAACGTCGGGAAAATATTCGAGCAATGGATTGTTCCACCGACAGTTGGTCCAAGTATCGTACCGTGTCGGATGAGAGGACTAATACTCGGGTTGCATCGGCGTTCGGCAGTAGAAATTTAGGCAGACCTGAAATCTAATGAATCGTCCGTTCGTGGCTGAGAAAAAGCAGTGTTCAAGTTAGCGAACAGAAGGCCAGATAACTGGAAGGAAGATGTTGAATAATGTTTCGTCGAGCCGTAGCAGCCGTTGATTTGCAAACGAAAGAGAGACGGGAATCAAAACAAGACGCAGTTGGGGAAGGCACTCGTCGTAGAAACACGATCCAAGACTGAAGTTTGCTGCCCGCGAAAAATAGAATAGATGAAACTTGACGGTAGATAGGAAGTAGACAATGGCATACCTTTCTTTCTGTTATTCTCTTTCGAGTCGAGGCGAATGAATCCCCCTTGGAGAAAGTCTCGAACAAAAGACGCGGAATTTGAGTGGTCGAAACAATATCGATGGAATCTCGGCCACCAGAAACAGTAAAGTGTGTCTCCAGTAATTTCTTTTGATTTGCCCTGAATGTAGCACAAATGACGACGACAACAGAGAGATCTTTCAACTGTATGAAGTTGAAAAATGAAAGAGAGCTGACTGGTGAAGAAAAAGGGTGTCGTTTGTGTGGGTGTGGGAAGGTCCCAAAGAGACGATGATGAGGGATAAAAAAAAAATCCAAGCTGAACAATTGCGATCACACAGCTGTTTTAGACACTTTTCCTAAACAAATTAAGAAAAGGTGGTGGACAGCATATAAAAACAAAAGCCCACACTTAAGAAAGGAATAAGTGCATAAAAGGGAATTGAGAAAGAGGGAAGACGAAAGATTTGGAGTAGACGAGGGAAAAAAAAGAATAAGGACGTGTGGAGAGGAAGGAAGGTTGGAAATGGTTAGAGTGGGTGGAAAGTGTGGAATCTCTTGAGGGTAAGAAAAAAAGTTCTTGACGGGTCTCCTCTATCTGGGTACGGAGGATACAAGAGGACTAGGGACGAAGGAAGAAACTACAGCAAGCAGCGACTCGGGTCGGTCGTTGGATAATTGTAATTTTATTTATTTTTCCCTCGTTTCTTGCCCATTTAGCAGCATTGCGACCCTAGGATTGATTGCCGGACTCCGGCGACCAAAATAATTCTTCAGTGTGTTTTCCTGTGGGTATTGGTAACTAGGGTAAATTGACTAGGCAAGTGGGAAAGAAAGGCCATGAACGTTATTTGATTAGGACATTTTTACTATTTTGACCTGAGTAATTAATGCTAGCATTGAAGTATTCTCTCGTTACTCCGTTCAGATGGAATGGAGGCTTTGATATGTGTGCCTGGCAGCCTTACGTAGTAGATTAATTACACTGTAAGATTCTGTGTATCGGCGGGGGAATGATGCTGAATTATGTACGGTGTCCATGATCTCTACCACGTGAAGATAGCCTAGTATGTGCTCACTTGAAGCGTTCGTATAGACCGATATAGCTATCATATAAAATCAAGTTGCACAAAATACGTGCCTGCGAATTAGCCATCGCTCAGTGTGTGCTCTCGGGACACACTCCGATGTCATTCATGTACCTACCCATCTATGTGTATTTTACTCCGGAACCCTAAGACGTGCCTTGGAGCATACATATCACTGATGTATTGAAAGGCTGAAACGATCTTGACCGTACGACATCAATGATTTCCCACTGTCCTAACCGAGTATATGAGCTATATAACCTGCATGTACAACCCCGCCGCCGGTTTCAATAACTATTGCTCATCGCTCGTGTTTATGGCATACATACATAATACATACGTACTACTAGTAACTCGAATACGGCCGTTATCCGTTATCCGTCGTTCCGCATACATAGTCCCGTACATGGCTAGCCAGTGTAATCTTACATGCATACACGGTAACAACAAGAATGAGGGGTGAAGCCTCGCCCTACATATAACTACAGAGTATGTATACAACAATACAAAAAGCAAGTTTCTTCGAATATTGGCTACTGCGCATGTATATAAAACTCGGATTCCTCTAGTAAACTTCGGTTGGCAGTTTTCACAGGGGGAAGAGAGAAAAAAGGGACCTGAATCTTGCAAATTGTGGCCCCTCGTCTGAATCCAACTAACTTAACCAACTAACTAGTTAAGTAATCCGTGGCTTTCCTAGCAAATGTAACAAGTACTAGTAACAAGCACCACCACCTGCCCAGGAGTACATGTACCAGTACCTCCTTCCTAGTAAGGTCACCTCAAGTGCTAGTAACTGGTTAAGTGCGCATGTGCATGGCATGACCCCCAAAAGTTACTCATGGCCATTATCAATACGAAGCTCCTCTATAGTAGTACATACTTTTACTACACCCGGGTACCTGATGCCTCAAGCAACCTATAAAAACCAAACAGTCATATGATATCAGATACTTAAATTACTTAGTACATCTCCCACCAATGACACACGCGATAATTTATTACAACGGTGGAGGACTGGATGTGAAGCGACTAATCGGGCCGAAGACTTAGGGCTTAAGCTTAGGCTTATGTCGGACATTTTTTTTCTTTTAGATTTTGTTTCATGTTTCACTTCACCCAACCGTTTGACCTCGGGTACTACCGGCAATCGCTCCGAGACCGCGTCCGCCAATCATCTACCTTGATTTTTAATAGCATTCAAGAATCAAGAATCATAAAAAGCAGTAAACTCACTAGTTACGTAGTTAGTTATCATTAGGGCATTATGTTATAAATACAGCTACAGCTACAGCGACAGCGACAGCGACGGCTACCAGTGTCGGACGGTGACGAGAACTTGCTCCCTCGCATCCAATCCCGACATGGCCGATTGACCCAACCCCCATCGCTGCAGAAGCTGCCATACAACCTTCCGTCTCATCCCCTCCCGAACGGCAATCTTCTCTAATGCATCGGTACCATTGAAGTATTTGACGAATTTCGGCCAGTGCACCTTCAGCGAATCCGTCGCTGCCGAGTCATCGCCTTCATTCTGCCCCTTTGGAGCGTGTTTAGATCGTGGTGCTGCGTCTGGGAAGCGGGACATGATCTCGTCTAGCCATCGGGATTCAAGTGGGGAGGCTCGATGCGGGAGCATGATCAGAGACGACATGTTCAAGTGGGAGTTGCGCTCTATGTAAGAGTCTGAAAGCTGGAAGTGGTCTTCGTCGGATCCGCGCCGAGGGGCGAGGGGCGTGAGTTGGCCGCTGGTCTGACTGGCTATAGAAGACGAGGATTTGGTGCTTGCCGCATCATCGTGGTATCGACTCCCCGTGCTATCGCCGTAGGGTCTGTCCGATGGCGGTGAACTTGCATGTTCCCCAGAAGCAATGTATTTCTCAAGCTGTTCTTTACGCATTTTTTGCTCGACCACGAACTTGATTTCAGGCGTAACTTTGACTCGCGAAAATGTCCTCAGTTGAGTCACCCATCCACCTCTCAGTAGCCAGGCAAGGATCGCAAAGTATGTCTCCTTATGGTCTTTGCTCGGGATAAAAGTCGCATATGGCCGGGGAGTGCCGCTCAATGCCGATAACATTTTAGGCAAACTAGGAAGTGTTGGAAACGTAGCGGCATAGGACTGAGTAGCCTTTTTTAATTGACTTAGATCACAATTCGGTGATACGATATAAGTGTCTCTCTGGTGCAATGGCGGGATAGCCCGAGCCCGTCTCCAGTAAATCAGATGCTGAGCGAGATCGTGAATGGTGTCAAGAGGAATGCCCGACAGCGCCGATATCTGTGCAAAAGACTTATTGGGCCGTGAGCTTCGAATATAGTGTGAAAGAGCTGGAGCTAGTTCGCTGCCTTTTAATGCTTCCATGATGCTCGCCTCGCTTTCCAGAAGGAGCAATGCAAAGTGCTTGGCTAGTACTTGGTTCGGCACTTCGATTTCCGCACCTTGGTCTGCGGTGACGGAATTCGCTGTTGTGAGCCACATGCCTGCCAGCGATGTGTCGTTGCTCGAAGGCAATTCCGCTATCGATGTCGTCGGGGGTATTTGGAAGTCGGCAGAACGTGATTTGAGAGATACGAATGCAATATCTGACTTTGATATTTTATCGAACACGGAATGTATGGCTGCAGCAAGAGACGATTTTGACACGAGTTCGTCGTGCAGATTTTCTCCGGAAACGTCTGGGAGTGTTAGCAATCAAAACTTCGCGTAGTGATTTTATGAGGAAAGTACCTCGTTCTCGCGCCCTTTCTTTTATTTGTAAAATGCGCTGCGCTTCCTTCCATACGTAGTCTGAATGATCCTGTTCGTACTTCAGGGCTTTACTGAACTTCTTGATGACATGTTCATACATCTCTTTCAGATGTATCGAATACTCGAGTACCGGTGGAGCCATGACAAAGACCACATTGAACATGGACATGGTATCTTTATCACTCTCCGGGCTGCCAGTCTGACTATCGGCATTATCTTCTATATCGGTCTTGTCTGCGTTGTCCTCGTCTCTGGAGGATTGGGTGCTGTCAGGAACGTCATTATCAGAATTCAGATTCGCATCGTCGTCGTCTTGGCCAATTTTCGCCTCTCCACTGCCATGTTGCTTCCCCTCTCCGCCGCTCTTGGTCTTCTTCCGCTTCCTCCTTCTACTCTTCTTGCGCCAATGACCATCATCGCGCACAAAGACAGGCCAACCCACGAACGCGAGATCATTAATTCCAATCTCGAATCGCCTCTTGTGCCACGCACGAGACGGACTAAGTAGTTTCTCCCATACTTCAGATGGTAACCCGAAAACAGAGTCAAATACCGCACTGCAACTTGTAGACACCGACCCTCTACCAAGACCCGTCGAATCCGCACTGTCCTCCAAGTCCGCTTTCTTCCTGGCTTTTCCGGAATTGAGAGACGGCGGACGCTGCGAGTCACCACCCGCCGACGAGGCTGTTGTAGAATTACTATCGTCGACATTCGCGGCATTCATTCGACCTGGTCCTCCGCCTCCAGAACTACCACCAGCAGTGCCGCCACCGCCACCAATGAGCTCTTCATCTTCTTCATCGGAGCTGGATTGGCTTTCTTCGTCAGATCCGAGATCGTTTGCGCTTCTTCCGCGACGAAAGTTGGGGCCGAGCAGCTTCTCAAGGTCGGGGTTGGCGGGGGTGTGGAAAACGCATCGTGGTCCTCCACGTGATCTGACGATGAGGAGGACGGCGACTAGCCGTGGTTCAGGAGGGCGTAAAATCGAAGACATGAGTAGAATAAATGGGTGGCATTATGACTCTCATAATGCACCATAAATAAGTTGTAGTTGAATTGTTGAGAGGTGATGGTTTAAAGCTTCTTATCGGTCGATAAGCTAGCCGCGCTAAGCTTTCTCTGGGCTTCGCCCAGTTAATACAGTCACAAGACACGAACACCATTAATAAAAAGTATTGTAGGAGATTTCCATGTCCTAATGCTACTAATGTACAATCTTTGTAATCTTTCGGTCTTCCAAGATATATACAATAAATAAGGGTGATCCCAATGAGCTTCCGCGCCCATCCAAACGCCAGAAAAATGCCATAATCCGATCAGAATGTTTCAGCTGCGACTGATTGCAGAATAGATGCGTATATATCATAAATCAACCTGTCGCATCCTTCTCTTCATTTATTTAATATCACGTTTTCTTCGCCGTCGGATCTTCTCCGGCAGACTTGTCCTTGAATTCGAGGCCAAGATTTTTGAACTCATCGGGAGCCATGAGATTCCTATATTGGACATAGGCAGGAGTCAGCAATCTGCCTGACAAAACCCGTCCAAGGGATACAAAATGAGAGATGAAGACAGAGATAACTCACTTGTCCATACGACAACCCAAATAGCCCTTGGCAAGTTTCCGGCAATCCTCATTATTGACGCCTCCTTGCGATTTGAGGCATTTCAGGTAGTTTTGTATCAGGTGTTTGCATTCGCCTATACACATCTAATCAGATTTTGATCCATCTAGCAACAAGAATGTATTCAAGACACTTGCGTACCGTCATGGTCAAGGGGGAAACTTCCTCGCTCCGGTCTAAAAGTTCGTTGGTCAGCTCCATCAAAACATCTCCTATGGCAAGAGCGTACGTACGGAGTAGGTTTGAAGTTAGCAGCGGCACCGCCTGGAGCTCCGAAACTCATTATTTTGTATGTGTCGTCAGATCAGCTTAATTGATGGGTTTCAAGCAATGCTTTGATGAGCCCATGTAATAATGTATGCAGATGCCGATGAGAAATGATCGACCCGAACAAACAGTGCAAACTAAGCAAACATATACGCCGGCCTCCGCAAATCTGCGACGATTGGATCGTTTTCTTACTACAACAGCTCAACTTCGATATCCTAGAGCAGCCGCGCCAATCGTAGGGTCTAGTCAATGGCACGGACACTGACATGACAATTGATGCAGTGGGTAAAACAAACAAGTGGTTCTTTGGTCGGAAGATGCATACATCCTCTTATTCTCTATCTATCTAAGTAGGTAACTGCCGTGTGCAGCGATGACGTCGGAATATAAATATCGTACTTGACCCCGCTGCCTGGTCTATTCCTATATATCTCTAAATCATAAAACAGTTAATCCCAAAAAATCCAACCTCCAAAATGCCTATGTCAGTAACACATTGCTAGCATACCTAGGTATACCTAGACAAAACTTAGGTAAATGTACTGAATGAGACAGGAACCTCGAAGGCAGCTGCCAATGCGGCGGCGTACAATTTGAACTGCAATCCAACACTCCCGTCCCCTACCAACTCTGCGCATGTAGCATCTGTCGCAAAGTCGCTGGCTACAACGGCAGTGTCAACCTTGGCGGGATAGCCGATACACTGAAAATCAAGAAGGGGGAGGAACTTATCAAGTCTGTGTCCACCTGTCCTAATAGACATCTTCTGTTGGGCACGAAACTAAAATAAAAATATGGGGACAGGAAATACAACGCAATCAAAAACCGCGGCAAAAGAAACGAGGAGACATGCTCGTCAGAGAGAAGCTTCTGCTCAAATTGTAGTACAATGTTGTGGTTGTGGGATCATCACTGGCCAGAATTGATTCATCCTTTTGCGCCCGCGATTGATACCGAGTTGCCGGTGCCGGACGAGATGGTTTGTATTATGGATTCGTCCAAGCCGGCCTATGTACGATGGCCGGAGGGGAAGAAGACGGTTTACAAGGCGTACGGCAATGAGAGTTTGGAGGAGTGGCACAAGAAACATAATCTTTACTATAAATGATGGAGATGAATATAAAAGGTTCATATTGTCTGTATATAGCTATGAAAGAAGGATGCAGACTAAGTCCAAGCATGCGGTGCTTCCCTACTGAGATCTGTTAGCGTCTGGTCGTCACCAACATCAACACAAAATAAAGAGTAGATCTTTATGATCAGTTCTCCAAGGTGAAATAGTTTTTCTTCAATGCCGAGACTCGGTAAGAACACAGCGAAATATTTGTTGTTCATCAGATAAAAAAAGGAATGAAAAACACAATTGCGACTTACCAAAGCAGGACAACAGTCAAACATGGACATCGAAAAAGATATCTAAGCCAATGTTCGCATTAGTATATGGCTTCATACATATATCGAATGATCAACAAGAATATGATAATGGATGTGTCATCTGTATCAGGCTAGCCCATGTTAGCGAGGTTTTCATCACGCAAGGGATTTGGCTTGACATACCTCATTAAATCAGAATTTTCAGTGTAAAATGTTCATTCCGAAACGCAGTTGTGCGCTCAGTCAAACAGTGTGAATAACGTGTTCATCATCTAATGGATGACATCCTTGGGGGAGAGAACTTGGGGGCAGAGAAAGGAGTAAAAATGTACCTGCGAGAGATGATGTTAGTTTTCGATATATCAATCACGCAAATATCTCGTATATATTGAGGACAACTAATCAGCTGACGAGTTCTCAACAAGCAATCCGCCTGCCCAGCACCTGCAAAGTTTGTACGCTTTGCCTTTCATGGATGAAGGGCAAACGGAAGCGTTTTGTCCGCCCGTTCGTTCAAACTTTCCTCATGCGAAGCAAGAAAACTCATGTATAGAAGGAGAATTTTGTTTACCTATCCGAAGGACAGTTAGCTTGATGTCAAACCATGCAGACAACGATGATTGATGAGTAAAAAAAAGGAAAGATCAGACAAGGCTGAAACTTGATAATAGACAGATTCCACATGTATTCATTAAGTTTGAGGAATGCCTTAGCGTGTCACGTAGTCATCACCAAACAACTGGGGGTGTGCAAGTTTGAAGAAAATTCTGCAACGAACCTTTTATATAGAAGCAATGAGGGAGATATTACACCGACCAGCGGCATAATTCGAGGCATGTAAAATAGCCCTTGACTTATCAAGCATTGATGAAAGCCATTGTTGAAATTTTACTCGCAGCAGGTGCGAGGTGATTATTGAGAGAAGAAGAAAATGAAGCTGTGCTTTCCCGCTAAAAACAAAAAAAATCTTTAGCGCCAAACGAGCTATCACGTGATACAGAACCAGCTAAGCCGCTCCGGTACTAGCTTATATCACCTTGTCCACAGTTCTGTACGCGTTGGATTGTTCAATCATATCCGCGGGTCATCGATCACTTTCACAGTCTCACTACGTCAAGATGTCTCGCCACACAAGCTATGCACTACGGTGTATACATAGTTCCCAATCAGTTCTGTACAAGATGCCACAGCTCCCATATAGGCCAAGATAGGACTATCATAGATGCCACTTTCTGGAGCTTCGAGTTATCCTCAGGCGTTGTCACATATGTTGAGCCTCAGTCCTATGTAGATGAACATATTCACTTCGACGTCATCCCAATAGAGGCGCAACATATCTCTGCGTCAGGTTGACGTACCGAACCGGCAACCGTTCCCTTCGTATATAACCTATAAACAGTTCCTTTGAAGCTCTTTCCATAACAAACTACATCATCAAAAACACCAAATTTACTTTGAAACGAGTATATCATATATCTTCAAACATGCCTGGCACGAGATTCAAACTCAACACCGGAGCCGAAATCCCAGCTCTCGGATTCGGTACCTGGCAGGACGCAGAGGCACAGGTGGATGCCGTCAAGGAAGCCATCAAGGTGGGCTACAGACACATCGATACTGCAAGGGTGTATGCACAGAAATCTGAGAATACAAAAAACTCCTACTGATACATCTGTTATAGTTACGGCACTGAAGAAGCCGTTGGAAAAGCCATTCGCGAGAGCGGCATCCCCAGAAACGAATTATTCGTCACAACCAAGCTCTGGAACCACCAGCACGACCCAAAGGACGTCCCCAAGGCTATTGATGAATCACTCAAAGACTTGCAAATGGACTATGTGGACCTGTTCTTGATGCATTTCCCCGTTGCTTGGAAATCAGGGAATGGTCTATTCCCAAAGGAGAACGGCAAGCCTGCTGTGGTGGACATTGATTTCGTTGACGTACGTTATGGCCCCATCAGACAGTTGACAGGAAAACTAATCATGAGAATAAACATAGACCTACAAAGCAATGGAAAAACTCCTCGACACCGGAAAAGTGAAAGCCATCGGCATCTCCAACTTCTCCAAGGCCCAAATGGAGCATTTATTCACTAACACCTCCGTGGTCCCCGCTGTGCATCAGATCGAGTGTCATCCATGGCTGCAACAGACGGAGTTTGTGAATTGGCATCGCGGAAAAGGGATTCACATCACTCAATACTCGCCCTTTGGAAACCAGAATGAGATCTATGGTGCCAAGCATTTGGGAAAATTGATTGAGACTCCCATGCTTGTTGAGATTGGGAAGAAGTATGGCAAGTCAGGTGCTCAGGTTGCTTTAGGTATGTATTCTTTCGCAGAATTGATGAATATTCGATGGCTAATGGGTTCTAGCTTGGGGTATCACTCTTGGCCATTCGGTTCTGCCAAAGTCCAAGACACCGAAACGTATCCAGGAGAACTTACAGGGCGATTTCAAGCTCAGCGATGAGGATATGAAGAAGATTCAGACCATCAATAAGAAGCTGCGTTTCAATGATAGCAGTACTGACTTTGGCATGGAATTCTTCAAGGATCTAGAGGGCAAGGGTTCGATTTAAGTCCGAAGACTACTATGTAACCTATACAGACATGGGCGCAAGGATGCATCAAAATAGACAGTAACGCATTGAAATGAGTTTGATGTTCAATGACTTTTGTCATGTTGTAGCAAAGCGCAACATGAATTGTAGCAGAACTGCTTGTAGAATCTTCGACGCCATCTTCCAGCCGACTCTTGTCGCACATGGGGCTAATGGTGGTCAGATATTTTCATGGTGTTAAGAATCCAAAGCAGACATACGGGGCATTGTACAATGACCGTCTCTCGATAAGGATTGGACACGGCACTGTTCGCCTCTTGTTATGCAGGCATAGGCAAGGCTTGAGAGAGACCTCGCTCCGGATTTTGAGGATCGGTTTGCGGTGTCCCTTGGAGCAGCAAGAGTGAAGATCTCTCTATAAGGAGCCAATCGGGTTTAGATCGCAGCTTCCAGATGACACCGCATCAACGCCATCCACCAACTCTACCCTCATCCCAACGTGCTCTAGCCTCCTTCCTAGATTCCAATTTCGCACCCTCGGTCCTAATCCTTCTCACCCAATCCGTAACCTCCTTATCCGTAGCACGACCCGAATGATGATCGCCCTCCAAAAAGCTCTCTTCAACCGCATGACATATAGCTTCTTGTTCCGCAACTGCAGCAGCAAGACGCTGATACAACGCTTTCGGGGACCAAGGTTCCAGTGCAGCATCCATTTCGGCTTGCTTCTTGCGCCACGATACTTCGAGGGATTGGTGGTTAAGGAGGAGGGACTCGGTTGTTGCGCGCAGGTTTGCGACGCGTGATTCAAGCTCGAGGACGTGCTGGGCTAAGGCTTTGTTCGAGTCTAGATGCGATTGGAGGACTTGTTGAGAGGCTGGGTAGGATGGATGCAAGGTAGAAAGCGCGGAGAGGAGGGTGGGGTTGGATAAAATTGATTGGAGTTCCGGTGTTCTATTACCATCAGAAAGTACTTCGTTAGTCTTTAAAGATTCGAAGCTATAGTCATAGGGTTGTGGACGCACGTCTTATTCTTGACTATGTCCGGTAGCCAATCATCTTCCAAACGCGGAGGTTCTGCAAGCGCCTGCGGTTGTTCTGCTCCATATCCCTGCGCAGCATGATTCATCGCAGGATTATTATATTCATTTCTTGGACTCTGGAATCCCTGAGACTGATTAGGCGGAGTTGGTAGGCCCCCAGCCAAGGGAGTCCCGCGTCGGCTTGCTTCGTGGCTATCCGGCTTTGGGGGAGGAGGTGGTGGGGTTTCGGAGTGGACGGGGAGTTGGAAAGAGGAGCTGCTCCAGCCGGCTGATTGTTGAGGAGAGTATGATTGAGCCATCTTCTATGAGCTTGTGTATGTGGTGAAGTGTTGCTTCATGGCATCACCAGGACGCCGCCTTGGCCTCTTAGGTGGCTGAAGAGCGGGAGCAAGGATCATATCATGGCGAAGACCGTCGCCTGCAAGCTATCTACCGCAGCAGATTTCTCTATCCAATCAGAGAGTTTCAACAATTTGCTCGCTCATTCTGTCAAAACAAAGAACAACTAACTTGATATTTTTGAAGATGTCGCTAACACTTTCTATGATCACCAACAATCACCTTCTAGCTAATAAAAAAATAGACCATCGGAACGATTTTCCCCTTCTTTTTGTCCTTAGGCGTACCCATCACTAGTCAGAACTAGGATCCATCCTTTTCCACAGGCCCCATTTACTTCGTAGAGAGCTACAGTAATTAGATGATGATGCTATGCAATAACTGATGGATATTTCCTACAAGTCTAAGGTACTAGAGTAATGTAATGTAAATCTATTGCAGTATAATTGCATGAGGTCTGAGATTTGATGCACTAAGTTAACTAGTTAGTTAACTATACCTAGGGCTAAATTACCTAAACCGGAAATATATCGATAGTTAACTAGTTACTACATGTATGATCGCAGAAAGGTCTATGTTTTATTCTTGTAATGATGCCAATGGCGTACTACCTTCGTCTCAATGCATCAAATGTCCAGGTTGCAGACATTGGCACGTCTTACTCCAAAGAACAGCTAGCTCACTCTGGTCCTCAATGCAAGCCTGTACCGTAGGACATTCCTGCTTGTGTCTAGCACATACAGCCGGAGGATGTGCAACTTCACCATTTGTCGACCAGAGCGTCCAAGACCAGTCCGAAGTTATAGTATGAGTATATTGACTTATATGGATTATTCCGGCCTTTTAATAATATTTCTGACACCTCTTTATACTTTTTACTTAGTGGTGTAAAATTTGACTCTATACCCATGTCCGCTAGCGTGGCGCAGCCTCAAATGCTGCATTCAGCCGCACGACTATGGAAAGACCTAGACAAAAATCCTGGACGAATCCTTGAATGCCGACGATAATGATAGTCATCCAAAAAAAAAAAATCGCTGAGCAGACTATATTATTATTGCAGGGAGTTGAACAACCATGCTTCAGGCCGCCCAGGCTTGTCATTCCTGTCGAGACCGGAAGAAACGATGCGACAGAGCCCTGCCGGGATGCTCTGACTGTCAGAGGTAATACAATACGCGTTGGGTTCCAGTCAACGGATTTAATTGGTTAATATATAATTCAGGCGACAGGTACAATGTCAGTACAGCCAGAAAGTAGAGGAGCGTGGAATGGTAGAGTCGCTAGAACAGAAATTGATGTCCCTGGAACGGTCAATAAGAGATGCCGAAAATGCTTTTATTGATCAACAAGAACAACAGCTTTTCCCCGTTTCTCGACTTGAGCGTGGCATTCAGTATGAAGTATCATATCCAGTCTCAAAGCGATGGTACTTTCCAATGTTACTACATTTCAGTTAGTACTCATCTACACCATCTCGCGTTGGAAGCGTTCCCTTATTAACAGTGACAAAAAGGATTCCACTCTATGGTCCCGGCAACCAAAAATCTGAGTTCAGAGAGCGCTGCATACAAGTTGCGTACAGCGTGGGTAAACGGATATCTCAATAACCCAGCCATGTTCCATGGTGTCATGTACGCTGCTTCTGCAAACCTCGACCTTATCAACGGAGAGCACGACAACCCGGTGACCAATTTTCATCGTGCAGAGGCAATTCGATTAGTACAAAGAACCATCTCATTTCTAGAACCGCATGATGAGTTGCCACTCGCGGTGCTTGCTGCGACCTGGGCATTGGCACATGTTGCTGTACGACATCCTTCCCCCGTACCTTCTCGACGCGGAAAACTCACCCAAATAGAGACTCAATGGAAGCACTTCCGAAGCACAGCTTCACGAGGTTGGGCTCGCACAGATGATACGTTGTAAGGGCCAGAATGCAGATTTAGGGTTCGACGGAGCACTGTCATTCCTAATTATGCTGTAAGACAATTCCTAGTAGTGTAAGTGTCGTTCCGTTGACTAACTCATCATACCTGTAGGAGCGATATCTGGAACGCTGTTATTAATGAACAAGATGCCACTATCGATTTCATTAATGAGCTCCAACCTCCGTATATTGCTCAACCAAGAAGAACACTTCTCTCAAACGCCCTGCGATATACTCCAAATGAGGGATTACTATCGAAAGACATCATCTTACTCCTTCATATGATTAATGATTCACGGAGTGGAGTTTATACCGATGATACGATAACCCTCATAGAGGATCCCTTATGTCAACCTTCGTCATCTCAATCGTCCATGGGTAAGCCACCTAGTGATCTTACCTACATTCTCATGCCACTGCTACAAGCGGAGATGCTTGCCTCGGTGCAACGGCAAGACTATATATCCGAGTGTTGTTGTCTCGCAGCGATGATATATTGCCATGTCTTGTTCACTAGCCTCCCATTCCTTTCGCCTGGAAACGAATCCATTGCCAACCAGCTTTTTGTCACGCTTCAGCACTGTGATGGAGAGCAATGGATGAATAAGGCACCCGACCTGCACCTCTGGGTCTGTTACGTTGGTGCATTGGCTTCACGTAATCGGGTGCAACGAGTTTCATTTCTGGCAAGGTCAAAGACTTCTGTTGTTATCCTCACTTCGGATCGGACTCTAGGTTTCCAAGACGGGGTTTCGCATCTTTTATGTCTTTCGAGATATGTGAAACAGCGACAGCATATTTTTTGAAAGGAATTGCTACTTTCTCATGTCATATATAAGCCTTTGCGCTGTTAGATATTACAAAGTAGATATACAAATCACAGTCTCCAATCTCATACAGCCGACAAAGACCTTACACACATCTGAAACTGGCAGCGCACTTTGGATCGCCACCTTGGTATGTTGCAATTTGAGGATATGCGCAGACGATTCTCTCGGCTTTAGTAGCATCGTTGACTGTCGCAGAGATCAAGTCAGGGGCCTCCCCATGCTCAACCCAGTTGACCAATGCCTTGAATGGGTCATCCGGAGTCGCCCCAATAGTCGTGCCCGCACCGCAATGGTCGACACCAGGGGCAAGAAATAGTCTGAAGAAATCATTTGTTTTCTTTGCTCCTCCCATGCGATGTTCCACACGCTCACGGTAGTCGATGGTTCCTCCAGGAAAGATCAACTGATCGGACAAACCATGCCACATAAGTAATTTACCACCTTGATGGTGAAACGACGACAGGTCTGCATCATCAATCCCGATTATGCCATCGTATTCCGTGTACGATTGCCAGAATAGATCAAAGAAGGTACCGTAATCGATCTGCTCAGTGTTGTAGTCGGGGTCACGAGCCAAGAAATATTTGATCCATTGATCGTTGACGAAGAAAGGATATCCAGTCCGGGTGCCATTGGCATCTGTCGTTGTATTCACCAAGCTGTCTAATGAAGCACCGACGTTGAGTCCATACCAGAGCGGTTGTCCAGTGTGATCCAAGGGTCCCTGAAGAGCTTTTTTCACAACAGTGGCAGTGGAATTGGTGATTATGATGTTCTGCCCATTGCATTGTACCACTTGTCCAACAGACTTCAAAGGGTCGTAGGAGCATTTTCCAGGATCAGTAATAATCCCATCCTTCACTCCATCCATTTCATCGCATTCCTTAATTGCAGCGTCCGAAAAGAAGTTCAGCTCACATGTCGAAGGGAATGTTTGGTCTTGATGCATGACAACTTGTGGCCATTGCTCCGCCACAACGTACTTTGCCCAGTTGATTGCCGGTGCTCCAGCTAAGATGCCATCAAATAACTCTGGGTATCTCTGAGCAGCAGCCATTCCCTGTCGTCCACCCGTCGAGCAGCCGTTCCAGTAAGAGTATTCTGGCCTGGTGCCATAAAACTGTCTTGTGAGTTCCTTACCCACAATAGCCATATCGTGTACAGATCGGTAGGAGAAGTCAGCTAAAGCGTCAAAATTCACAGATCCATCCGCGTTGAGCGCCCATGAACCCGGGCTTGTGAAATTAAACCCAACCCCAGCATCAGTGGAGGCGGCAGAGTATCCATCTTTAACCGTTGGACCAAGCGTGAGATCGAATTCACCAGTAACATAAGCAGATCCACCATTTGCTTGAAACCTGCCATTCCAGTCTTGGAGTGGAAGCCAAACCTTCACTGTCGCCTGGTTCTGTGCGCCACTATGCGTGAGGAAGACGGTAACATCACAGATATCGAGATTCTGGACAGGAGAGAGGAGAAACGGAGGCGTAGCTGGAACCGAGTAATTCCATCGTTCCGTTGCGGTGATTGAAAGTACTTTGGCTCCTGGGACGTGTGGAGCACTAAGATGGGAGCAGTTGGTTCGGTGAGGCATTGGCATAGCTGCTAAGGCAGCAGAAAATAAGCTGCTGATGATGATAGACTTCATTTTTGATCTTTCCACGATAGAAGCTTTGTATGTTTGAAAACACTCCTGACAGTTGCAGACGAGAGGGACATAGACGAGTCTTTATAGACGGGTATGATAGGGCTCATCTTCTGGTCAGTTCAGCTTCATGTCCGAAATTCAAACTCTGAGATATTACTTTTCCCACTTCTCGGATCCTTTTGCTGGAACGAAAGCAGCTGGAATTTGCTTTTCCTGAAAAATTTGTCGAATTTAATTTCGTCATGCTCGGGCTCAATAGTTCATAAACGTTTATGGTAAATGCGACTCTAGGCATCTTAGCACCGCCTCTTTCTTCCATCAAAACATTCACATCTAGAGCATAGAGCAAAAATTGAACTTATTGTTTTGAATCGATGTACGTACAGCGTGCTGATGTAGTCTAGAATACGAGTTAGGGCTGAAGTTCAGTGTCGGTGTGGGGCCGACACTATAACTTATAACCACCGGTATGCATTTGATCAATGAAAACCAAACGTGCTCAGCGTCCGAGTAGGTCTAATGTGGTGTAAACATGCATTATTGTCCACATTAAATGACGTCGTAACAGGATGTGCGTAAATGACCATGTCGAAGCTGAGCTCCAGTTATCCTTATAAGATACCCCCTGTTCTCCCAGCAATCGGGAACATGCCAACTTGAATGCACTTTCACTAGCAATCAATTCTTGAAGATGCGTCTTCTTTCCTTAATCTATTTGCCTTTTGGGCTTGTTTCTGCCCTACCAGCCATCACGATGGCCAGTAGTGCTGCAGGTTCCTCATCACCTTCACATCTTACACCTCTCAAATTTGCAAATACCTCCACTCTGCTCAACGTTGCCTACTACGAAGCTGGACCATCTAATGGCTCTGCTGTTATTCTAGTCCATGGATTCCCCTATTCCATTGACGCCTTTGCCTCGGTGGTACCTCTCCTCACGAAGCAAGGATACCGGGTGATTGTGCCCTATCTTCGAGGCTATGGTGAAACAACCTTCATTTACCCAGACACTCCTCGAAGCGCCGAACAAGCAGCCCTAGGATCGGACATTATTGCCCTCATGGACGCAATCCATATCGATAAGGCAATATTTGCAGGTTATGACTGGGGTACAGTAGTCGTCAACGTCGCCGCAGCACTATGGCCCGAACGCTGCAACGGTCATGTCGCCGCAAATAGCTATCTGATCCAGAACCGAAGCACCGCATGGGTCCCTCTAGATCCTGACTCTGAGGCGCTTCGTTGGTATTATTATGTCTTCTTAACTGCCCGCGGCGCAGCAGGTCTTGCATCAAGTCCCAAAGCGTGGGCGCGCAGTCTGTGGCAGAAGAATTCCATTGGATGGAACTTTACCGAAGAATATCTCGATCTCACCGCGACGGCGTTTGAGAATCCAGATTATGTTGATATTGTGCTTAATTTTTATCGTAATCGGCTGCTGTATGCTCCTGGTGATCCGAAATACGTGGATCTGGCTGCCCGGCTTGATGCACAGCCGCCTATTTCTGTGCGTTCCGTCACGTTTGATCCTCAAAACAGTGTTGTTTTTCCGCCTACGAATGGGTCTGCAACAACGAAGTATTTTGCAGGTCCAAGGTGCCACTATATTCTTCCTGGTGTTGGCGAGAATGTGCCGTATCAAGCGCCAGAGACGTTTGCGAATGCGATATTTGCTGTGAATGGTTTACCCTTGAATGGAAAAGATTATTATTCCTGTCCGCAGTCACTATGAGATATTATGAGACAGCTCTTGTCGTAGGTTTCTATATGAAAGGTCGACTTTGCAATATAATCAAAAGATACAATATCTAAGACCCGTGTGGTATAGGTACTATACTCTGTAGTACCTAAGGTTTAACAACAGGCCAAGCTTTCATCCAAGAGCGCCTTCTCCACGGCCAAGCATAGAAGCTTAAGAATGCTTTGTGAAGATATGTATTCCGGGATAAATTGTTGGCGAGAAAGAGCACTTGAGGGGAAAGCAGAATAAAAGGATCCTTGATTGTGTGCTCCACTGCCTCGCTTTTTCTCGATGACGATCAGCAGGCCTTCGTGAGACAATGCTGATTGATCAAATGCATGAGGAACGTAATACGTACGGAGAATACATCACGAAAGACCAGAAAAATCGGATTAGGGGGTGTAGACTAGACTGAAAAAGGAGAAGATGTTATATCCACTATGAAGACATTCAGTCTGCGAGGATTTATGAACGTTGAATAGTGGATCTAGGTGGTGGTGATTGAAATTAGACTATGTCTACTACTATTCACTCCGTAAATTTCTCAACGTTGGTTCGAATCTCGCATGGCTTTCTCTCTACGTATCGGCATCGTTTCAAAAGAAAAGAGAATAGTTACATGATAATAATTATAAGCATATAGCAAAGTACGGGTCAATGAAAAATACAGATACAACCAATTCCTGATGTATACCTAGATGAATGACAAATTGTCATTGACATATCAAGTTCTATCATCAAATCAACTTAGAAATACCGAATCCGATCCCATTGAACCAGAGCTTGTTTGTAACTAGACCTGTCCTTGTTGAGTCTCTCTCGCATACGGGTAACGGATTCATCTTCTCCAGCAATTCTCTCCAGATCTTCGTCACTCAAATTCGACGAAAAATCCGTGTCGAATGCAAGCAGGGGGCATTTCGGACCCAAGCCATGCCTTTCTATCACCTGCATGGCCACGTTGTCAATGAAGCGGTTATTGGCAATCATATAATATAACTCTAGTCGTTTTCGAACGTGGAATATCTGGTTCATTTCAAGGGATATATGGGCTGGGGTATCATTGCGGCCGACCCTGTCCTCTGCGTCTTCTGTCTCTAATCCCAGCTTGGATTGACCCAGGGTATTTTTTTGCTTTTGCAATCTGCCTAAATTGCTTGATTTGTTCCGACAGATTTCGATCAAAATTCTGGGATTCGCCGAGAAGATAAGGATGCAAGGTTATAAGGGGTCTCTTTTGATGATCGTCAATCAATTCACCCAACGCGGCATCAACTTCTGTATCCCAGATTTCTTGGGTCTTGGAGGTCATCGCGATCACCTCGCCACGGGCTCTGCCCTCTGGTATTGCCAAATTCAGAAAGATATCATAGCATTCTTTCACCAAAGTTTTGATGTCATTGACCAAATCGAACGCGATGTCCCTCCAGTGTGCTGATTGCTCTCGAAAGATCTTCTCTTCGACTTCGGGGCTGATTGTTCCAGGCAGGTTTGTTCCCCGACATACCTTCGATTCATTGTAAATTCTTGAATAAAGATCTGCACCGTCATTATGTGCGATAAATTCCACCCAGTATTCAGGACTGACACCCGACTCAGCTAAATATTGGAGGGCGTCTTCAATCAAATGGAATCTTAGGTTGGGCTCAATCCCGTCGCCGTCCGCCATGGTCTTCTGAAAGATGTCCAGTCTTTGATTGACCCTAAAACGAAGCATGACGTTAGGATTATTTAATGGGATATCCTGGTAACGACCACGTAGGGCCGAATCTGCCATCTTCTGTAAATAATTGCAGAATTGCATTGCGTAAGATCGCTGTGCAGCTGGAGTGTCGCCCTTTTCACCAAGTTTTTTAAGCTCTTCTTCGCATTTATCAAGTTACCTCGTATTTCCTTGATGATCTTGGGCATACTCTCCTGAATGCGAGAGCGGCGTGCCTTGTCAATGTGGTCCATGAGCACCTTGATACCGGTTTGACTTTTGCGAACGCTGGCCCATTCGGGCTTCTCAAATAGATCACTCTCATTCTGGTCTCGCTCTTGATCACTGATATGTGCTTCTTTGGGTTTCCTGTTTCGCAGACCAAACCAACCTTGGTCGAGGTGGTTTTCGGTCGATGGTTCGTTTTTAAGCAGTTTTACCATCTACCAAACCAGCCGGTTAGCCATGCAGGTCTTCTCCCACAGCGTTAGCTATAATATTCGAGAGCTTACCCAGTTATCGGAAGTCTCTTGTTTGCGGTCGCACTTGGTCAAAACTCCTATCGTCCGACTTTGTAAACCAGGAATTTCTTCGAACAGCTCCAGAGACTTGTGTCTCTCTATATCCGTGTCATCCACTACCCATCTTTGAGCAGTCAGTATCAACATTCTTTTCGTACTGCTGCGAAATCATCAGATGACAAACTTACAGCACGATGTTTCGCTCATTTTCAAGAAATGACCGCACCAAATCCTTGGCTATTTTTGTGTTATCCGTAGGATTACTGTGGCCGCCGTTTGTTCCGATCGCTTCGAAGCAGACGACGATTTTCCTCGATTTTGAACCAACCCTGGAAGATCAACGATAGTCCAGTGCATTTCGTTTGGGCCGGATCGTTCGATTCGAAGTATCGCATCGCTCAGAGTTTGGTCTGCTTTACCTTCGTCGCCGAAAATTCTGTCTGTTGCCTTCTCACAATATTAAATTATGACAATAGAAGATGAAAAATAGAAACAACCTCTTGTATAATGTCTGCCATGACACTGATGGTGAGTTCACTACTCGTAAACCGGAAATCCTTGGTTCTCTCTATTAATTCCTCGTCATACTGCGTCGTCTTGCCCGGAATGATCTCCGCTTGGACAGAGGTCGATGCTCCAGGAGTTTGTCGAAAGGAAATCTTGATCGGGAAACGAGTGCACAATGCTGATTCAACGGGGAATGAGATTTCAGTTATGGCTTGGAGGACGGAGCTCTTGCCGGTATTCTGATCGCCTACAACGATAAGCTGAGAAAGTTAGCATGCTATTAGTTATACAAACAGTAAATAATTTGATTGTAGACACACCTCAGGTAGGTCGACCGTACGACTCAGGCCCAGCCTCTGGAGATCATCGATAAAGGCGAGCTGCTTGGAACTCTCGACGCCAACAAAGTGACGGATTCTCTGTCCGGAAGTTGAATCTAAGGTTGAGGCGCCCATCGCTGTAATTATATGTGTATATGCGTGTGTTCCTTTGGTTTTTTAAGATTGATGTTGGATATAATAAGCATTGGGATTGTGAAACCATAGGAAGGAATTCAAGTTGTTAGAAATAGCCATTTGGGCACTTGCAAGTACTTAAGGGCAAGAACTAACCATCCAGGGCCCTGCTACCTGGTGATTGCGTGTTGCCAGTTTAGGAATGATTCAATATTTACGGCGATTCTGAACCAAAGTAACTACACACATTTGTAGGGGAACTAGGGCCCTGACTACATGTGGCACAGCTACCTGGCGGCATCTCACGAAAGTGCGACACAGGCGTCTACCATGCGACGATCTTCATTCAAGGTTATGTATCAGACATACATGGATATCTGTCTGGGTCTCTCATGCATTCATTTTAGGGCTATGCTCCCACGTGATTTCGAGAGATCTGAAATGCAAAACCGGCTGAGGCACCAAGGCACCAACCCCTTAGCGACCGTCAGGTGATGCTTATGTCAGCAGGGAGCTTAGCTTTGATTTTATTCGCCGAAATTTTCTTCTTCTTTCTTCAATTTCTCTTCAATCGACCTTTCTCTGTTTGTTATTCCGCAGCATTGACTGATTATTCCATCTTATATAGATGCTCAGTCAATTGCCTACACACTCGTTTAATTGCATTCGTTTGAACATCCAAACCGGCGATTCGTTGTGGTGAAAACCCGAGCTTCCCTGCTGGATTCCCACTCAAAACAAACAGAAAAGTTACCCCTAAGAAAAATTGTAAGAAATTTCTGCGGCCCGCCGGCCACCCTCCGTCACCACGTCGTCTCTCACCTGCCCCGCGACTTCTTTCTTTTCTCTTCTTCCCCTCCGTCTTTCACCATCTGCAGCTGGTTCTGCCTTTTCCACCCACCACTTCTTCTTAAGACAAGTCGCTGTCTCGACTCTTTCCTGTCGCACTTACTCTACAAAAAAGAAGGGCAAAAAAATGGGACCAAAAAAGGAACAGGCGCCCGAGAAAATCCCTCTGGGACGACCGGGAAACAACTTGAAGAGTGGTATCGTATGTGAGCACAACAGCACCCCATCAACAACCACCATAACTTATCATCTGTATATATCAATGACACTTGCTAACCAACGCGTCTAGGTTGGTCTTGCTAATGTCGGCAAGTCGACGCTCTTCCAAGCCATCACCAAGTGCTCCCTTGGTAACCCTGCCAACTTCCCCTATGCCACCATCGACCCTGAGGAAGCTCGTGTCATTGTCCCAGATGCTCGTTATGACTGGCTATGCGAACAATATAAACCCAAATCACGAGTCCCTGCTAACTTGACCGTGTACGATATTGCTGGTCTTACACGAGGCGCCTCCACTGGTGCTGGTCTTGGAAATGCTTTCTTGTCTCACATTCGCGCTGTCGATGCCATCTTCCAGGTGGTTCGATGCTTCGACGATGCTGAGATTATCCACGTCGAGGGTGATGTCGACCCAGTCCGTGACTTGAACATTATCAGCGAGGAGCTCCGTCTTAAGGACATCGAGTTCGTCGAAAAGGCTCTAGAGAACCTTGCCAAGCAGACCAGGAGAGGAGGCCAGTCTCTGGAAATGAAGAAATTGAAAGAAGAAGAAGCCACTGTTGCTAAAATTCTTCAATTGCTCAAGGACGGAAAGGACGTCCGTAAGAACGACTGGACACCAAAAGAGGTTCGTACTAAGATTTCCTTCATGCTTTGTCACTTGCCTGCTTTCTATTATATGATGAATAAGAGCATTTGCTCGAATATAACCCAGCTCGTCGAACACCTCGTTTTTTAATTCTCACGTTGAGGTTGTCTTGAGATAAAAACTCGTCTGAAATATCTTTACATTTTTATCTTTGTTTATCATCCATTCATTGTGATTACGCAGAGACTGATTGTTATTTTGATTAGGTTGAAGTGATTAACCCTCTCTTCCTCTTGACGGCCAAGCCCGTCGTCTACCTGGTCAACCTCAGCGAGAAAGACTATCTCCGCCAGAAGAACAAGCACTTGCCCAAGATTGCCGAATGGGTCAAGGAGCATGCTACTGGCGACCCTATCATTCCTCTTTCCATCTGCTTCGAAGAGCGATTGACGCGTTTTGAAACCGAGGCCGAGGCCGAGGAAGAGTGCAAGAAGCTTGGAACAAAGTCGGCGCTACCCAAGATCATTGTGACCATGCGTAACGCTCTTCAACTTGGCAGTTTCTTCACTTGCGGTAGCGACGAAGTCCGTCAATGGACCATCCGCAAGGGCACCAAGGCTCCACAGGCCGCAGGTGTCATTCACACAGGTAAGCTTATACTCTAAACAGTCAAAAAAGCTTGGATATTGACATAAGCCATCAGATTTCGAGAAAACTTTCATTCAAGCGATCGTTTTCAACTACAACACCCTCAAGGAGCTTGGTGACGAGGCGGCTGTGAAGGCTGCTGGAAAGGTCATGACTAAGGGCAAGGAATATGTTGTTGAGGACGGCGATATCCTCCTCATCAAGGCAGGTGCTGCCAAGAGCTAAACAAGATAACTACTCGTTTGTTAGATTGTTCCCCCAAAGCAATTCGGGGGATTCAATCATTCGTTCCTTGGGCAGCCTTATAATTGAGTCATTGCTAGGGTGTGAATGATAGTGAATATAATATATGCCATAATGAATTCCAGTGCATCTGAACACATGCAAATACCTATAGTTGTGTAGAAATAATGTTCACTGTACTTTGGTGGCGAATAATTACCGCCAACTTAAGCTGTACCTTTCCCCGCGTGCAAAAACGTCGTCAGATGCGGCCCCTCCTTAGACAACTCTTCACACACCCAATCTGCCTACAATACACCAACAACTTTTACTTGTAAGTCCTCTATATTATATGAGACTGATTCGTGTCGAGTATATATTTACAATCTCGATTGACTTCTTGTCCATTGCATTGACAGCTACCAGGAACTTCCTACCCCGCACATCTTATCCAAACCAACGAATTTTCTATCTACACATCTCCTCCTTCAGACGAACTCCAATAATTGGACGAGCACGCGACATCTAGACCGGTGACTATTCACGAGACTGGAGCTATCGGTAAGGCTCATATATACAATACTGTTACCCTGAGGAGATATATATAGCAAGCAAGAGCTACCTATACATCATGTTCAAAAAAGAGTGCGTGACGACCTTTCCCTTTATCTCAAGCATACCAGAAAAATATAAACTTATACTGCTTTGTGAATAGTTTCCAACCCGGATCACGATCAAAAGTCAAGTCCTCCGTACAACGAGGCCTCCGCTCCAAACTCATCGAGACCTACCCTGGCTTTGAGCCGTACATTGATGAAATAATGCCCAAGAAGGCTTCCCTGGAAGCCGTGAAACTGTATGCCTCAAATACGCGGACTATCGATTTTCTAGAGTTACTGACAAGAGAGAAAAAGGCCGGATCGAACTACCCTATACACAATCGACTCAACCCCTCTCTTCTACCAACCCTTCGACGGCCCTCCAATCCCTCACCTCAAACTAATCCATTCCTTTCCCGATGCCGTGCCCAAAATCCAGATTGATCGTGGCGCAATACGATTTGTGCTTTCAGGAGCCGCTCTGATGGCGCCGGGTTTGACATCGGCGGGTGGTCGGTTACCAGATAAAGAGCATGCGTTGGCGGCGGGGGACGTTGTTGCTGTGAGCGCGGAAGGGAAGGAGGAGGTTTGTCTTGTAGGACCGTTGAAGATGGGGACGGAGGAGATGAAGGAAAAGGGAAAGGGGGTGGTTATGGATGCGGGACATTATTTGGGGGATGGGCTTTGGAAGTTGAGCTTGGATTAGATGGATATAAATACTGATTGAAAAAGATGAATGGACTTTCTCACACCCTATGGAAAGGTGTTGAGTTGAAACAGCTTCCCATACGCTAAGTGTTAACTGCTGAGATCATTATATATACAATAGGAAAATTAAGAAATATGATAGGAGTCATCGAGTCCACTGCTTCCACCTTCAGAGACAGACGCGCCTTCGTCATCGGTTTTTGACATGATTGGCGAGAGGTTGGATGCTGTGCCATCGCTGGCAATTGATGACATATCGCTGCCCTTTCGACGGCGGTGTTGTGTGCGTCGTGGAGAAAGAGATGACGGTACCGCAGGGATGCCCAGAGTCAAACCCAAACCGCGCATGTTCCGATTAGAAGTCTCTGTAGGGTTTCCCGGTTTTTGTCCCGTCATAGAACGTCGAATGCCGACTCGGTCAATCGTGCGGCGCAGCATTTCTCCGGATCCATCAAGTGCAATCAAAAACCGGGCCAGTTCGGCGCAGAGGTCCCAGTCGCTTTTGTGAGCCGCAAGTCCAAGTAACCGTACTGCAGAATCTTCGGTTCTGGCCTTGCTAGTCTCTTCGTCTTCATCGTCAAGGGCTTGGAGAACTAGTAGGTAACCTGCTGCGGTCTTCAGTGATCTGAGTTTCAATGCTTGCTCAAACAAGTCTTTCGGCGGTGGAAGATGCGCGAATAGAGTGCGCCATGAGCGAATCTCATTCTTTCGCGTGCACTGCACTACGATATCAAGATAGACGTCTGCCGGAAGCGAGGCTTGCAGAAATGAAATGACAGACGGCAGTAGTGGCAGTGATTCGTCTCGGTTGGGGCCATCAACAGCGTCGTCTAGAACATGATGAAGAAGTACTTCGAGAGCATGGGGGAAATATGATAGGTGAGAATAGTAGTGTGATAGTGAAAGAGCTGACGGCATGTCAACACTGGCTAGACTATGCTGGAGGAAGTATGGCAGGAAAAGGTGTGTCTGCATCCAACATATTAGCGCTAACTTATCATCAACGGAACTTTGGACTTACTCGTATAGCATATTTTAAGATGGAGAAGGTTATGTCGCGCCTTTGAATCATCTCGGACTCTACTCCAAGTATGATCCCTTTGTTCAATAGAACTGATAATGGATAAAAGTCCACCGGAACGGGAAGTGGCTTTGGGACATCTTCACGCTGCAGAATCTCTTGAACATCGCTCCATGCAACGAGATCCCGTCCGCAGAACATCCACAGTGAATCTCTGAGGGACAGATTGCTTTGAGCCGCTTTGAGAACAACTTCAGCCGAAGGACTGCTAGGCACTGGCTCTTCTGCCGGCGGGGAGAAATTGAAGGATAGTTGATCCCGCATCAAGACGTAGTATTCTACATCTTGGGCAACTATACGCATATCGTATTTCAAATCTCCAGTGTCGGATACGGATGGCTGCAACAGAACCAGATTGCCATCTACGAGCAATAAAACCGATGCCACCTTGACATCTTGTGAAGGGTCTCCATTTCCTAAATATCAATATTAGCATCCTAGGTTACAAGGTTTGATTGACCCAAGACATACGCATCTGCTCTTCTGGCAGGATCCAACTAATGGAACGAACCCTCGTAGGCGCTCGCACAATCCCGTAAAATGCGATCTGCCCTACAGGTACCAAAGACACGCTACCATACGTGGAATTTATCACGTAGTGATAGAGTATGTTGTCATAAGTGTATACGAGAAGTGAATCTTCGCCTGAAGGCCCAATAAAAACGACAGGTGAAGGCAGGTACTCAGTATGTAAGATGTTATGATTGGTCAGAGGCAACTCTCTGGAATACAAACGAAGCTGGCTAGGACGTTAATGATAGGAGAAAATCAAGCGTGGGGAAAAAGAACATACCTCATACGAGCCATTGCTTTCAACAGCTGCAATTAGAATATGACCATACCAGCACATACCCCCTCGTACAGCGAAAGAATTCTCCACACTTGAGTCTTCAAATGTCTTCCAGCGACCACTACTGACGCTATAATGAGCAAGACCTCTTCGTCCTGCAATAGAAACATATCGGCCATCCTGTGACACGACACAGGCACGAATAGGCCACTGTGCATGAAGGTATGCAGGCGGATATTGTGCATGGTGCCACAAGGAGTCCTTTCCAGAGATCGTCATCAAATCTGGTAGATCGTGGCCTCGGTATAATATAATCTCGGTCCCAGTTTGCAAGAGTGCCCTGGACAAGTTCGCTGGTGAGTAACACCCCGTCAAAGCGCTGCGCGCTGTTTCCAGTAACCACAGTCGGCGATCATTTTGAGCTGATAATATAATATCAGAGCCACCTCCAATCCAGCATCCCATTGATACCCCAGTCAGCCAGTCTTCAGAATTGCTTTCAGCTAGAGAGCGATCGGCTGTGAAGCTGTTACCTCCGGGTTTGCCAAAGACACTCCAATTAGCCCAGCCCTTCTGAAAACCCGCGAAGAGGCAGTAACCGTCAGGTGAATAGCTCATAAAGGTCAAATCTCCTGTAGCCTTAGTCGAGGCAGGTGGTTGGAGTCTGTGTGAAAGTACCACGTTCCCGACGTAATCCTTTGCTGTATATACTAAAATATCGCCATTGCTGCAACTGACTGCGAGTAAAGAAAACCTTGCATTCACAGCGGCTTTGATTGCCTTGTCGTTGTCGCTTGTAGGAGTATGGAAACAGTGACCTTTGAAGAGTTTGGCGGATTGCTCTGTTTCGGGCGCATCTGTCTTTCTCTGTACAGTATAGGCATGCCCATCGCTTGTGATCCATATTAAAAGACTCATAGCTCGATCATAGACCATTTCAGTTACTGTGATTTTCTTGGGCGTATTGAGTATTCGACTCAGTAGTTCCGAGGTCGTTTGCGTGCCATTCTTGTCCGGAGTCCAGCGGATGCATTGAATAGCGGCGGGTTTGAGGGTGGCCACAACAAGTTCGTTATCCAAGGCCAATGCTCCCACAATACCGGACTCTACTTTGATGGCCATTCTAAACCGGATGCTGACGTCTTTAATTCCATTGAACTCTTCGCTTCCAAAATGACGCGCAAGTTGTTGACGGCGGTGCGGGTTAGAGTGATCAAACTGTTGCTGATAGACTCGGGTATTGGCATCTGAGGCCACGGTGTATGTAAGTAAATATCCATTCTGGGTTTGCGCAACTAGAATGGTGGAATCGGGGTGTAGGAGGAGAGACACATTTGGGCCATAAGCTTTTAATGATGTTTGAGATCGAGCGACGGTAGCTACCACGACAGTAGGCTAAGTTAACCGATTAGCGAAAATTCACCAAGGCCAGAATGATCGGATATACTTTGGTTTGCCAAACTGAAATAGAAGACTCCGTCATCGTCGCAAACAACTGTCCGTTCCTCGAGTTACAGAGGCCCTTAATGACCTCCTCGGCCCATGCGGCGGGGGGCTTCTGGTCCTCCGGCACGACGGCGGGTTTCTCACGCTGAATACCCTCATCTTCGGGAAACTCGTTTGTAGGTTCTTCTTGATCGCTCGGCGATGATGTCAAAGGAATGCTAGGTCCATTGACCGCGTACACCCGGGGGACTCCATTTAGCCAGTACATGGCTCAGTAATACGGAGCTTGTTGAGACACAGAGTTGGAATAGACGCCTCGAGTCATCTCCGCTGGAGGAGATCTTACGGAGACGAGCATTGGCTGGTAGAAATATAACTGAAGGCCATCTCCCGCAACTCAGCTTCACAGGTGTGCGCTTGACATGAGCTGTCGTTTAGCATAGATCAGAAGAAGATGCCGGGGACAGGAGCTCTTGCTGGAATCACGTGTCAGTTAATGACTAGCCTTACCGTACTTCTTAGACTCCACCACCACCGAAGCATCTAGAGTCTCTGGCGTCCCGCCAGCTTAAATAGCCACTCCCCGCATTCCACGCCAAATTATTATTCTTGACGGCAGCAACTCTCGTTCTTAAGAAATCATTGGGAGTTTACTAATTAAACAACATGGTATGCTCTCTGATTTTTCACTTCTTTCGATGCTTTTACTGATGCCACTTCCATAGGCCCCATCTGAATCCAAAAAGCGCCTGGCGCTTGCCATCGTTGACTTCCTCGGATCAAGCTTGAAGGACGGTACCCTGACTGCGGAAGATGCTGATTCTATTGAAATCGCCCAGAACTGTATCGCGGAGACGTTCGGTGTCGATCCGACCGACAGCGTTGCTCTGCAGGATGCCCTCGGTGGCCAGTCGCTTTTCAGCATCTACAACGTATACGAGAAGCTCAAGGGCAAGACCGCTGCAGGTGCATCAAGCGCTACAGCCGGAGAAACCAAGCCTGCCGCACAGCCCAAGTCCAATGCTACCCCCGAGTCAGATAAGTTGAAGTCAGAGGGAAATGCTGCTATGGGCCGCAAGGAATACGATGCAGCCATCGATCTTTACACCAAAGCACTCGCGATTGCTCCATCGAACCCCATCTACCTGTCTAACCGTGCTGCCGCTTATTCGGCATCCGGTCAACACACAAAGGCGGCAGCAGATGCGGAGCTTGCTGTCAATGTCGATCCCCAATACGCTAGAGCTTGGAGTCGTCTGGGACTTGCGCGCTACGAATTAGGTGATGCCAAGGGTGCTGTTGAGGCTTACGAGAAGGGAATTGAAGCCGAAGGAAATGGTGGAAGCGATGCTATGAAGCGAGGCTTGGAGACATCACGAAAGAAAGTCGAAGAAATGAAGCTTGCAGAGTCTGCCCCTCCCGCTGAAGAAGTCGACAATGCTCCTGGAGCCTCTCGAGGAGGCCCGGGTGGAATGCCGGATTTAGGTTCTTTGGCAAGCATGTTGGGCGGCGGTGCTGGAGGCGCTGGTGGTATGCCTGACCTTGGCTCACTTATGAGCAACCCTATGTTCGCGAGCGTCGCCCAGAACTTGATGAGCAACCCTGACATGCTTAACAATCTCATGAGCAACCCTCGTCTTCGCCAGATGGCTGAGAGTTTTGGTAATGGAGGAGGTATGCCGGACATGTCGTCGATAATGAGTGACCCATCACTTGCTGAAATGTAAGTCTTGTCCCGACTCTTTCAACATTGTCAACATGAACTAACGAGCATGTCAATATAGGGCCAAGAACATAATGGGCGGAGGAGCTGGCCGCGGCGCTGGGGGTCAATAATTGGTTATCATTTGCACAGGTTCTACAATCGAGATACCATAGAACTAGTTAACGAGCTTTATGATGTTGGTTTGATATAGTACTTTTTAATACCAGAAATCACAGCCACCAAGATTAAAAAATGGGCTTCTATGACACGTACGAGATATGCTGAGTTAAACCTTGGAAGTAGATTCTGTAGATCCTACTTCCTTCATTTGTCTATTAGTATAGACCCACCATTATGATAACCTTGCAAGACTCTCAACCACAGACCTAGTTCTGGGACACAAGATGTAGACTACGTAGCTACCCACGAAGCACTATACTGAATCACTGATATCTGGAAATCCATGAATCTCCCGAGGTCGGCATAGAAAAATACACGGAGCAGAGCTGTCTTGAGGCTCAAGCTTGAAGCAATATCTAGTTTCATAGATAAATGAAGCGTAACACAAGAGCACACCGAAACCGACAGACCCCTCGCTCAGTTCCATAGTATTTCTTGTCTTGCACTGCTCGTAGCGTGTCTCGAACATAAAAATACATAAATGGCCAATCCCAAGCGCCAATTTATGACAGCAACACCCATGAGAGGAGATCAGAGGAATAAATACATAGAGAAAAGAAAGAGATCAAACAAATAATCCAATGCAATCGCGCTGACATCTCATGACATAGACAGAAGATGTATAAAATACATGGAGAAGATTAAAGGCCGACGCCGGTCGAAATAGTGAAGAATGATTCCTCTGAAGCAGGATAAACCCCGACCCGAACCACATCTAGTATGCAAAGTCAATATATTACAAACGCAAGAGGGAGAACGCAATAGAGAGGTGCTGGTGGTTGATAATAGGACATGATGGCGGTTTTCGAATGTTTGTGTGATTTTTGAGAGGAAAGTTTGAACAGACTTCGTTTAGATATAGTCTCTTGCAGCCTTTTGCAGTTCGATCATTCTCCATCCTCGTGTCTCGGGATTGTTGACGTCCTCGGGGATTCTTGTAACACCAATTGCATACGTGACGAGCTGAACACGATCTTCCATTCCTGCAGCAAGTTCGTTTGTTTTGGAGTTACGGTAGACATGGACTTCCTGAGTTCTGCATGTGATGACAAAAACAGGGATATCACCGGGCTCAAGCATGCGAGCATTCGCAATGTCGACACCTCGAATATCCAAAATACGGCCGTCAGACTTCATGCCGAGCGTTGTGTACTGTTGTGCTAACGCAGAGTATACTGAAAACTGGGCATCGGATAGCCACAGTTTGAGAGTCTCGATATCTCCCTTGACATAGGCGTCGAGAACTTCTGGCAAAATGTATTCACGCATCTCTCGGAGGAATGGTTCGAGCTGGAAGCTGGGGTCCATCTCACGGAACTTCTTGATGACTCTGGCGGTCTCATTTTCGGCGAAAAAGCCAGCCACACGGTCGGAGATGCTGCGGGCTGTGGAAATAAGAGGGTTTTCGGATTCGTTGTATGTATCTTTGAGCGAGAATAGTCGTTGCATCACCGGGCTCTTATCGCGGAAGTCCTTCCAGGATTCTTTCCAAGCCGAGTCTTTATGAACGGTAAGGTTCGTGCCGGCACTAACAGAGTCAATCAGTAAGGTGATGATTTAAACAACGAGACAGAAATGGCTTACTTGGGATCTTCCTCCATAGGTTCAATTCGAGATGATCGACCTGATTTCAACTCATTCTCTTCGCGCAACTGCCTTTGACGGCGACGCTCTTCTTTTTCGACCCATCCACCATAACGAGAGCTACTGCCATCATCGATAGCTTCCTTCACGCTCTTATAAGCTTCAGTCTGCCTGACTGGTCGTGTGACTTTCTCAATGCCCTTTCCAGTTGCAGAAACTCCCTTACGTAGTCCCTTGACTACTGGAGTTTCCCATGTCCAAGCTGCTCCTTGTCCAATAGCCCTTCCAGTGGATTTCAAAGCGGTTGATGTGGTAGACGATGCGGTACTCGAGGCAACCTCGTAAGCAGCACGGGCTCGCTTGACTGACTCACTCTCGGTGAAGGTGTGTGCAGATGATGCAAGAGCTTTGGTACCTTCCTCCCATTCTTTGGATTTTTTGAATTCAGATCTTAGAGTTTCGGTGAAGACTTGCCATGGTGTCTTGTCGCCATGTGGTGGTGGAGGAGGAACGTCTTTCTTCTGCTCTCGAGAGGACTCGCCTTCGCTTTCCGTCTTCTTTTCACTATCGGCTTCGGGCTCGGCTTCGGCTTTTTTCTGGTTCTTTTGCGCTTGCTCCTTTTGTTCTTGGCTTCGAATCGCGGTGGAATGGAGAGATCGTCGGGGAAGTAATAGAGACGATAAAAGCGTGGTTTCGAAAGAAGGACTTGCTTGCGGCGTCCTCCGGGCGTCGCTTAATAGTGTGCTGAGTCTCCTATACTGGTCATTTGATGTCCGCGAAAGGTATGCTCGTCCAGGTAAAAGTGTAGCTGTCCGCGCTGCGATCGCCGGACTAAATCTTCTCGACTGGATCATCCTCGGCGAAGGAAAGTAAGCTTTTGGCCGGGACAGTTAGATCCAACAATGCCTTGTCAAATTGCAATGGCAAGCGGACGACACAGAATAATATACAGAGTGTGAATGAAGAGGTGATTGCGACGATGGCCGAGGGAGGTCTTGATGGAAGACTTAATGGGGTTGTGGCGGAGAAAATATTCGTCCTGAAAAGCTAGACCCGATGCTTCGGCGCCAAGACTCACCTCCCGGCTTACGGACGGATAATTGTCTTCTCAGTTCTCGTTCGGAAATCTTCAACAAGCCAGTTATCCAGGATAACTGCAACGCCTGTGTTATCCTTCAAACCACGAATTGACTACAGATCATACGGCTATATCAGCCGTCTTCTCAGGCCTTTATTTCGGCCACGGGACAATTGCTCGATTGTCACCTCCTCTCCAGATCGCCCATCATGAGAGCTCGATTGTGGAATACCGTTGAACAGACCATGCCATGGATCGGTCGTGGTAGCCGGCAGCCATTATCACAGATCGAGGCTCGTTCTCCATTTTCGACTGTATCCCCCTCATACGCACCGCCCGATTCAGCAAGAGACTCGGCTGTCCGTCGCCAGAGAGAAACGGATGTTCTCAGATCAAGCCAGTCCGCGAATACCGAGTCCTCGAGTAGCAATTCGTCAGGGGTTGCGGATATATTGCGTATGATGCAAAAAGATCGACAGGTAGCTGGCCAGAAGTCTGCCACCTACGCGGATGGGCTTAGGAAACGACAGGAGGAAACCTACCAGGCATACGGCAATCGTGCGCCTCCATATAACCTGCACGTCTATGCCCACAAACACAATACGATAATCACACTTACAAGGCCAAACGGAAACCCATTGATGTCTCTCGGCTGTGGTAATATCGGATTTCGCAAATCTCATCGTTCCGGGTACGACCCGGCCTACCAACTTTCCTCACACGTCTTCGCACAAATCCAAGAAAAGGGCTTGTTACATGAAATCAAGGGAATTACACTCGTGTTGCGAGGCTTTGGAATGGGCCGGGAGGCCTTCATCAAGGTGTTGCTTGGAAACGAAGGACGAAACGTTCGGCCGTTAGTCACACGCGTCACGGACAATACCACAATAAAATTTGGTGGTACGAGGAGCAGACATGTGCGCAGACTGGGTTAATGAAGGTGATATGGTATATCTATTTCGCAAAGTTCTGTATGTGAAATTTGCATCGATATGGCTGGTGGTTTCGGTCGGAGCTGAGAAAAACATCAAGCACGGCGTACTTGGGGAAAAGACCAACGGGCTTTTACTTCTTCAATATGTACTTTATATGTATCATTACATTCTCTTTTCTGGATAGCGAATCTTAGATGTAATCAAGTATACATTCTGCATTTCAACGCATGCTGTGCTGCGTACGTAGTCAAGGCCAAAACATCTCAGCGGATTGGGCTTTCTCTCCGGCGGTCATCTTGCCTTCCCAACGCGGATTAGCGCAGGATGCGATTCTCAACTTACAAGACATCATCGTTCCTCTACTGTATCACTCGCTGCCATGTTCTTCTCCTCACTTGGAAATTCTTCAAGATTAAACACTGGAGTTCTATATTCCCCATGACGCCCAAGATATCGATTTAGATCGTTCTGTCGGCACTTCTGCTGTGCTCAATCCAATCCATTCGTGACGGCTCGCGGCTGTCAGGCAACAAACAAAGCATTGTTTATTCAAACTGCCCAAGCGCAGCTTGACGAGCTTCTGTGCTACCCTTGCAGATTCTCCGATGTTGCTTGAATGCACCCATTAAATCCATTTCTCCGTGCCTTCTTTCGAAGCACGGTCCCTGGACAGTGTGTCCCGGTCGAAAACCATGTACGACGATGCGCCATCGCCCTTACGCAGACTTTCAATATTCTAATCATTACCAGGTGCTCCTAGTTCCCACGACAGAGTCATTGTTCGGATCGCGAGACAAAGACTCCAATGTACTTTACTCGGATCTTGTTTCTTCGGAGGAGTTTCTTGGAAGCCATGTCCTACGAATACCGAACCCGCCTGGTCCGTCACATAAATCAGATGCCCCCAACGCTCGAGATACACGGACCAAGGCCAAACAAGTAACAACTGTCAACGGCCGTACGGTTATCATCAAGGAGAATTCGATATATAGCAACAAAGGTGGGCAACTTTCTGTGCAAGACTGGACGTTGTTCCGAGGCTAATAAACCCCAGGATTCAAATCGCTTTGTCAAGCTCAAATCATATCGGACGTCCTCTATTACACACCAAATCATAACTCGCAGCCATGGCTAATCTATTACATTTCGAAGCCGCTAGTCGGCACTTACGATCCTGGAAAGATAGTCCCGGCCGTACCTTCGGGGAACCTCCAAGTAACCGACGCTGAACCTTCCAATCGAAACGCCGGAGATACATCGAGTATTCAGAAACGGGACATCAAGTCATTTGCGGAGCTTCTGTCACACTTCCCGATGATTGCGAGACAAATGCAGCCAGGTCTTGACAGGTTGTTTCGCGAGTTTGGAAAGGAGCTAGGGAAGCCTTTACCACCACCTCCATCGCAATCGCCAGCTTCTCCATCCAAACCTGAACAGTGGCCTAGTGAAGCGACCGACTCGTCGCAAGCAGATCGATTACCGTTCAACTCCGACGAATATTTCGCCGATGATGAAGATCTCATGCGCCGCAGTCTAGAAACAGCTGTTACAGCCGCAATTGACATTTTCCGTCTAGTTGACAAGCAGCAGCTCTCACTTCTTGGAGCGACTACCGACTTAACCGGCCCTTTAGTGGAGCGACTAATCGAGAAATACATTGCACAACAGGTTCATGAGACGCTGTTATTTCCTCGACTTTGCAATTTTCGTCGAACCGAGGATGTTGAGCTTGACACAAGGATACGACAAATCGAGCACATTGATGTATCTCAGGTCGGTATCGCTATAGAAGGGGGACTCTCCGGTAAGACGGAATTAATGAATCGACTTAGCAGAGGTGTAGAGGCCTTTCGAAAGATGAATGATGCAACTTGTCCTCAGGATATGCTTGACGTGCTGTTGGCAACTATCAAGGCTGTCACAGTGTCGGAAGAGTCGGACCGATCCTTACACTCATCAGAGAAGCAACCACCTGCCTTTACGGTGAATGCAGACATTCTGGTATCCATGCTCCTTGTTGTGGTGATCAGATCCCAAGTTCGTCGGCTTCAAGCTCGGCTTCTCTATATGCAGCATTTCATTTTCGTTGATGATGTTGAAAGCGGAGAGATGGGCTACGCTTTAAGTACTTTGGAGGCTGTGTTGACCTACTTGGTTAGCGATTACGCTCCACTTCGAAAGGCCAGCGCGCGTAATAAGCGGCTTTGGCAGGCTACAAAGACTGGCAATATAAGGGACATCAGATCGATCCTAGAACCAAATGAGAACGAGAATGACGAAGACTTGTCAGTGTTTGATCATATAGACACCAACTCAGACACATTAAACAATGAAGCAATCAAAACCTCGTCGCTCGAACAACAATCTATCAGATTCACACTTGCTAATGGAAACTCGCTTGAACCGCATACAGAAACCGTTGAGAACTCGCCATTAGAGCCTCCACTTTTAGCCCATGTGTTTCCATTCCAGACTTGGGAGCATTCCACCTCAAGTAACACTTATAAGAAGCCTCGAAAAAGGGTCTCCATGGATGTCGGAAGTATATCAGGCTCATCTATGATCTCGTTGCTATCCAGAACAACAACCATTGCCTCGACGTTCAGTGGCATTGAAGGTGACACTTCAATCGAGACTCTGAGTCATACGCACGACCCTGCTGGTGATTCAGTGCCAATGATGGCAGTTGAAAGCCACCAACCTGCAGCTCTAAAATATCTTCTTAGTCTGCAAGAGTACTATTCAATTGATGTCATTCTTGAGGATACGAATCGTGATGGCACCACACTTCTCAGTGCAGCTGTTCAACATGCGAATAGAAAGGTGGTCGACATCATTACTGACTTTCTATTGGCTGAAGCAGACATACATACAATCAGCAGTTATCTAGAGAAAGAAGACATAAGAGGACGGACAGTTGCACACTACCTATTCAGTGCTCCTTATCTAATGTCTTCACTGGGGAGTCTTTTACCTTGGCAGAAAAGGGATAAACATGGACAGACGCCTCTTTTCGCAATATGCCGGTCATATGACCATACTAATTATCAAGCCATGGTCAATGAGGCTCTGACAGTAGCGCAAAGGGCCCAAGATGATGGACAACCACTCAGAATAGGCGATCACGTCGACTTGAAAGGCAACACTCTTTTGCACATTGTTAGCGATCCTGAGATTATAACACGAATCTTAGCAGAGTGTGACTGCGATCCGAATGCTACCAACGAGAGAAAGTTCACGCCGTTGATGGTGGCAAGTAAATATGGTCGAGTTGACTTGATGCGGAGACTCTTTGCTGATCCTAGAGTTGATACGCACATTACGGAGAGCCGGGGCCTAACAGCTATTGAGCTTGCAAAAGACGATGAAGTACGGAACAGGATTGACGACATGATCCTTTTTCTAAATCCTCCTCTAAATTCTGGAGATATCACCGGCCGGATCACCACAGTTGTGCGTTCTCTCTTTGTTGAAGATGCCACTGTGAGATTTATATTGAAGTCGGGTGCCCAAGCCTCATCTGATACAACTTCAGTCAACGGCACAACCTACGCCATTACCACTTGTCGACGGTCTTTTGCCGACTTTGAACACCTAGCTAAATGTTTGGCAGTCGAGCACCCGGCGTCTTATATCCCGAGCATATCTGAGGCTCGAAGTCCTTTCCAAATTCATTCAAAGCCATCTCGCGCCATTCTTCATGACATGCAAGGTCGTCTTGACCAGTTTCTAAGGATTCTTCTGACCCACCCGACCTTTGCAACACATGAAATGCTGTGGGAGTTTTTCCTCATGCCGGAATTGCAACCTGATATGATGATTGATCGATCGCAGCGCAAAGCCTCGGTGCTTTATGAAAGCATCTACGATGACTATTCGCCCATAACTCCAGATGGTATCAGGGATACGGAGCAGTTCGTAGCCCATGCTCAGGAAATTGTACGAGCCGCGCATGCCAATACACGGAGCGTCATACGGCGCGGACACTCGGCACAGCATGCGGCATTTGACTTTGGAGATGCCGCTAGTTTGTGTGCGTCGATTCTTTCTACATTCAAGCCACCGTCAAACGCTATTCCGGTCTCGCACATTGATGCTTTTGCTCAATACGCCGCTGCTATGAGCACCTCCTCATCAGACTCTTCTCCCCTCCTTCAGTTCCTAACAACCCTCACGTCTGTACAAAGTACAACGACGGCAGTTTTGAGTGCACTTTCCCGTCCAGGGAGACTAATCTATACTCTTTCATCTACGAACCGCAATTTGTCACGATCCCGCTCGTCGCTTGCATCCTCATCGCTACCGAGGAAATTCAACCTCAACCTTTCCGTTCTTGAGGAATCGAGACAAAAGAACTTACGAGAACTCGAGCAGAAAATAAATGAATCGGAAGCCCAGGCATCACGATTATCACGTGAGATATCGTGGAATAAGGATGTGGTGGTTAGTGAGCTCGCTGGCTGGACCTCGTGGAGAGAAAAAGTCGGACGAGACGCCATTCGAGCATTCGTCAGAGCAACCGTTGTACAAGAGAGGGAACGTGATCGCCGACTGGAAAGGTGTCTACGGAATATCAAGGAGCTGCCCCGCTTGCCAGGTTCAGCGAAATGATTATTAATTATACCATAGGAATTGAATACATACTTCTACTACAACTTCTCTGTCATCACAAGAATATTTCTTTGGCAATTTTCTCTCTGGAAAGGGTATCTAGATATATAAGGGCGTTCGTCTAAAGGCTAGAAACGAAGATGAAGCAAAATTTCATGAAAACAGTCGATGTCTAGCATCGATACAGCCGGCGCAAGAGATGAAGGGGAAAAAACGAAGTTAAAACCAACTGCCAGATTGTTACTTCAAGAGGAAAATTCTATGTATAAGCCTTAGGCATGGGTTCTTGGGTCATCGGGGAGTATTTCTCGAAATACCGACACATCTGCGACAGCCTCCGAGCGATTACTACGCCCAGTCCGCGACATATAATCATGAGGTTGATCTGTGTGCGTATTTTCCAGCGGCGGCGAGACAATAACAGGGATACTAGTGAGCGATGCTCGGTCGCTTTGATCCAGAGACGACGACGCAATATCGACTTCGGCCATTTCGTTGCCATGACCGCTTAGAAGACCCTTTCGCTGCTCGGCCTCTGTCTGATTAACGGGTATATATTTGCCGTCTCTCAACACATATACCTGCGACGACATTCGGCGTTGTGAATGATCCACATCCTCGACCACGGCGAAGGTGAATGAAGACGCACGACTCCTGCTGAACATGATCGATTCCCGCTCTGAGGCGAATGAAGCGCGTTTCGTCAATGCTTCTTCGTCTTCCTGCGGACTCAAGTACTGCGATTTCCCCTTGTTTTTCTGTTCGCGACGACGTTTGAACCATCCGCGACGTGTGATGCAGTTGTCGTGGCTGACGAGGTATGCGATGAGACAGAGGAGCAGAGCGGTGATAAAGATGGATCCTATTATAATTCCAGCCAGTGGGATTTGGTTATTGTTTTTATTGTCGTTGTCGGTTGAATCTCGGCTGGTGATGGTCGATATCAGTGTTGAAGGTGCGCGGAGGAATAATGGAACAGCGGAGACGGAAGAAGCTCCGAGGAGCAATATCGTTGATGCGCGCATATTGTCGGTATATTTTATTGGGATAAGGAAGGTCGAATGAGTTTAGTCGGTGGTGGTGGTGGTGGTGGTGGTGGTTGTAAATGGCGATACCTTCATTCGTAGCACGGCGCCTTAGGGTTGATGTTATAGCGCATCCACAACACTCATATACATTTCTCTGGTGTCCTAGAAATAGTCTGCAAAATAAACTTGTCACAGAAGTACACAAAAGATTTCTCTGGAGTCTAACAGGCTCTTTATGTATTCTCTTCCAAAGTTAACTCCGAAATTAAATGTTGACCAAAACTTTCTTAGCCATCTAGCTATCTACTCGTAGTACATAGTGGCCATCGACTAACAAGAGTAATATAACTGCATAAGAGCTAGTGACCTAGGCACAGCGAGGCTGAGAGCCATTTGCGTGGATTTGGCCCATGGCTGTTGGTGCTTACTCGCACTGGCGCAGTACGAATAGCTAGCTAAGCCGTTCGTAGAGGTTAAATTTAGTGTCTTCACCGACCACGTTCCAAGCTAATTTTGCCTCCTACGTAGTCCAATTTGACTTGAGAAGGGCCAAGCTTGTTGGTTATTTTTCTCATCTCCAAAACTTCTAACTAAGCCACTTGCTTTTGAATGGTTAGGTAGAGAGGCGCACAAGGCGGAGCTCGTTCTCTCCCTAAAGGCCAAAGCTTACCGTACGCCGCAGGTTAGGCAGTCGACTAGCCTCCGCATTAATGATCCCTTAGCGAGCGAACCGAATCAATTGCAGTTCGCTAACCATCTTATTTGTCGTTGGTTGGTGAAAGGGATGAGTTGTCAAGACGCTTGCTCTCTTGTGTGTTTCCCTCCTGTTCGTCAGCACGAGAATTACCGGTAGCAAAGTTCAAAACCCGAAAGTCTTCTCTTTGGGCTTGCTTCGTCATGCAGACAGAAAGTACTCCGTGAAGATGCAGAACTCCGTAGCCGGCCATCGTACGAACTCTGATTACTTGGCCTGACGGGGCTGGTGCTCAAACTGCTCAGCCTTTGCAGACGAAGACACGAAGTTGGTCAGGACTAAGTCCAGCCGCAATCTGGTCAAAGCTTGTGCCCTAGGGTTTCTATGATTAGACAGCCAATTATATTCAGGTAAGCTCTTGTAGTTGGTTTCATGATTCCAATTCGATGTTAATTGTTTGTGAATAGAATCGTCTCTACGTCCGGATACTGAGGAGTATATTGCTGCAAAGGTGCAATACTGCTTTCTCCGATCTACTACTTCATGTCATACCACATGGCGGTCATAGATAAAATCTCCATAACATGTACCTAGTGGGCTTTGCATAAGCACATTTCATAAATGCCCGGGACTGGAGCTGACGAGTCTCCATAATCTGGGGAGTAAGCACTATCATCCCCTATTTAGCCATCTAGCGACATTGCATTTAAAAGTTCACGTCTTCTTTGTGCGCATTTGTTTGACGCCAACTATTTTAAGAGCTATGCTTTGGGCCGGCTAATGAAGCTGACGTCTACTTGGGGAAATCGTAGTTTGTTTATTTATGTGTAAAAAACCAAATGATGTGTACTAGATTCGTCATGTTGAGCACAGGTGGAAATATTCAAGCCCATTCAACAATTGTGGAATCCACTGGTTCTACGGTCTTCACAAGCAACGCCCATGGCCCATGTATCTCTACACTGTGATACTGCCGTGGTCACTCTTAAGAACGTCCGTAGCACCGTTTTCTAAACTGGAAGTGATCACAGGACTTTGCTGCCAACGAAGATCAAAGGTGTCTCCGGCGATTTCCTTCTAGCAACTATGAATTAAGGCCTCAATATCCGGTCTAGCTAATGGGCAGTTTGACCAAGGAATTGTTTGATTTATAAATGAGCAGAATATGAGAAATTGAATTATCAAATGGTATATATGTACTTCCATCGCTGAAAATATGTCTCTTCCAGTCCCAGTGCATGAACTAATCGCACCTACATATCGAGATCTGCAGTCGAATAACTAACACCATTTCCAATTATCGAGTTTTTATCGACACCCTGATTTTTTTTGGATGTCATAGTTAAATGTAGCTCAGCCATATACGTAAATAGTGTAGCCAAGCAGATTGTTGAATAGTTTGAAGTTGAGGGGAAGGGCTCTTTGGATTTGACTTCAACATTTGAAGTCACCGGGATATTGCATACATATATAACTACATAGTATGACTGGTGTCTTTGTGACTTTTGTCTGACCTAACATTGAAGCGTTCCGTTGATTAACTAACTAACTAATATAACTTTTGATACAGTAAAACCGGTTTTACTGTAATTAAATTACTACGTAGTATATACGTACTATCGTTACAGGCTTGCAGGATCGTCGAACGAAGTCTTAACCAATGACAGCCCCTAAATGATATACATGGGATGACTGGCATGAAGCCAGAGGAGCTAGCTATACACTAGTACGGTAGTAGTGCATTATCAAGACTGTCCACTGGTCAAAATTCAAAACACGTTAATAATATCATGCCAAATAAGACACCCCAAAACAGCATGGTCAGAATCAATTCTGTGCCTATGAATGTAACCCCCTTTATCCATTGTATTACCTAAATTGAGCCTCACAATCCGTTTCTCGACTCCACAAATCAGCTATATAAAGTCCAACACTTGCCACAAGTCTTGTCATAGAAATTCACTCTTCAAATCTAATTGCCAGTATATGGACACAGAGGATATACTTGGGTTCTAATTGCAAACATGGCGCGTCTGCTACGATCTATCATCACCGTGGCGCTTGCCGGCCTCCCTGTAGCTCACAGTACAAGTACCATCGGCTCGACCGTAACTTCTGCCTCCAACGTCTCGGGCATAGAGGTAGACGTGATCTTTCCCATTCACAACTCAACCTATAACATCACCGAATCGCTTCCCATCGTATTCGCCCTACAGAACCTAACAGCTGCAGCGGCCCTCGGGCCATTCACTTTCAGCTGGGACATTATGCCATATGGCAACGTCGGTGGAATCCAGGAGCCCGGCGGCGTTCTGAACGATGTCGCGAGCGTTTACTTCACTGCTGCTAATGCCACTGCCGAGCCGTATATTCTCGTCAATCAGACGAATGTGCAGAAATGGTATTACGGGCCATTTTATCCGTACGGCTCTGTATACGCGCTGCAGTGGGCTATAATATGGGATGACCCTGTCAAGATATGTGATTCCAATCCGCTAGACTTGCTTGGAACGCTCTTTTTCAACATCGACATCAACAGTCCGGAACCCAAGATAGCGAACGTGACAGGGCAATGTCCCCAGCTAGGCGCTGTATATGAGATTAGCACGGCATCTCTGAACAGCTCTTGCTCGGCGGTAGTGAGCAATAATGGTACCGGGAACCCTTGTACTGTCACTGTTGATCAGACGATGGTGGCGAACATCTCGAGCACCTTGCGGAGCCTTGTTGCGGCGTCAACAGCCACGCCATCTGCTAGCGCTACAACCCCATCTTCCACAGCAAAGCACAGTATTGCTGTTGGCTCTAATGTTCCACTATCATATATATTGGCGACTGCATTCATTGGGGCTCTTCAGATGGTAATGTGAACAGATGAGTTTCCAGGTTGATAAATAATAAAATGGAGATGCTTTAACATAGTAGTCCACGTTACTGTAGACTGCGTAAATGCTCTTATGGTAATGCAGTGCAGCTACTAACATCCGGAACTTCCAGTAAGAATCAAATCAGAGGGTAATATCACAGGTGGGTTAGAGTGAGTTGATGACATCACGCCGCTGCGAAGAATCACCGACGTCATTGACCACACCCCAACCAGCCAACTATTTCATCAGACATATCACCTACATGTAGTATAGGCTTTCTTTATATGGTTTTCTTCATATCTACCACCTTGAGATCTTGAGGTTAACTTGCCATTTCCCATCAGACACGTCCTAAACAATAACCATGCCGCTCGTTGTCCCAGGTATTCATTCCTCGTTGGCCGAAAACAAGAAGAATGACTGGCTCGACGAGCTTATGGGCAAGAAATTGACCGACTCTAAGACCGATGAACTGGTACCGCCGTGGCTCCAGTCCAGCTCTTGATCACAGGAACATTACTGACAACTAGATCAGTCATTCGCAAAACAAGACTTACCTCCCAACCATCGCATCTTGGGACCAGATACTACTATGATTCCAGACTATCAGCCTGATAGGTATGTCCCAGATCTGTGTGTGTTCATAGATGTACTCTGAAGACTAACTGGCGCCGTTCTCAATCCAACAGACTGATCATTCGCGTCGATGATGAGGGTACCGTACGTGATGTCCGATATGGTTGAATGACTGGTCTTTCAAGTCAGAGCAGACAGATGAAACGACACTATAACGACGGATAAATTTTATCTTCCTTCTGAACAATGTATTTTAGGACAAAAATGACTCAACAATTTGGCTGTTAACATTCTTTCCATAGTAAAATTAAATCTTGCACGTGACGTTATCGAGTAGGTACTAGTAGGTACTAGGTACATGAAACATCACGTGCACACTAGCCGTATTCGGAAGAATCCAAACGAACTAAGAGTACGCGGTCGGCCAGCCTCCTTCCTAACCCCAACAAGGGAGTGATACGATACCATTGACTGTGCAATTTGTCCTCTAACATCGAATAGACAAGAGACAAGAACGACTGTGCACACCTATTGCTCGTCAACTACTGCAACCATGCAATTGATTTTCGCAGCTCGCCGGGGGCGCCGTGTCCTGCATCAAGTGAACCTCCAACAGACCACATCTCTATCGACTCGTGTGCCAATCGCCGTGAGCAATGTCCGACGCGTATTTCGTCTCGCAGACACTCGCGCTGCTGTATTTTCGAACAAAACCAGGGTCAGCACTCTAAACCAGCTTGGCGCAACATTCCAAAGAAATCAATACTCTACTACTACAACTACGACCTCCGCCGATGCTTCGAAACCCAAACCTCGTGGCCGACCACCCAAATCCAGTGAAGAGAAACCAAAGAAGAAAGCTGCGAAGAAGCGCAAGCCCAAGAAGAAGGTCAAGAAAGTCCGCAAGCTCTCCGAAGACGCATTGGAAAAGAGGCGCAAGCAAAGACAGGAACAAAAGGTCAAGGATACGATAAAGTCATTGATAGCGGAATCGTTGAAAAAGGAGGAGCCTAAATTGAGGAGCCCTATTGCCTGGAATCTTTTTGTTTCTGAGAAACTCAAGGGCGTTGATAGGGAGGCCAGGAGCAGTGCTCTCCGTGATATAGCTGCTCAATATCGCGAGCTTCCCGAATACCAGCGCGAGGTTTGTTCTTTGGTCTTTGGTATTTAGCATGATATGACATTGACTAACTATGGTTTTAATAGATCCTGAACCAGGAAGCGTCTAAATTGAGCAAAGAAAATGAAGCAAAATTGAAGGAATGGGTACACTCATACTCTCCTCTACGAATAAAACAGGCAAATGCCGCCCGCAAGCTTCTGCCAAAGTACATGGCCAAGCATGAGAAATCCCCAATCATCAAATTGAGTGCAATCCGCGATGACCGACAGGTGAAGCGACCTGTCTCTGCATTCCTCTGGTTCTTCAAGGAGCGCGTGGCAACTGGAGAGTACCGCGGTCTTCCTGTCACAGAGATCTCTGAGCGTGTCAAGGCCGAGTGGGTCAATACTTCTGACAGTGAAAAACAGGTATGTATTCATTAATTATTAGTCATCGGCTAAGATGTGGTACTGACGGTGGCGATAGCTCTACCTGACCAAAGCAGAAGAAGACCGACAACGCTACATCACAGAATACCGTGACACCTACGGTGAAGATCCCAATTTCATCAAAGAGGGCGGTAGCAAACAGAAGGCTGAAGAGGCTGATCTGTAAATCGCTCTAGCTGTTCTTGTATGAAAAAGAGCTCGTTCTCGTTCCCCAGCAAGGTGCAGAGTGAGCAAGCGGTGGTGTTGGAGATACTGATATCCCCTCTGTCATGATTCCTGCCTTTTTTTTTATCTCCTGGTCTGTCTATGTATTGAATACTTTGTGTACCTCGGTCGGATTGGTGTCTCGTTCTTTTTCTCTTATATCCGTATCACCGTGAAGAATGTATTTGTATCTTCGGTTTGTGTTTGGACTCAATTCATTGCCAATATCCTGATAGGAAGACCCTTTTCCAAAAAAAAAAAGAAGAAAAAAAGTAGGATCACAATTGGGATTAAGAGTTAGATCTGACAGCCACATCCACATCTGCTCGTATGCACAGATCCGTCCATCATAATGGCGGTGAAGCATGAAGGAAGGTGACCTACCACAAACAGAAAAATCTGTCCCCTCTATACCTACCTAGGTACTCAGGATCAAGCTATATTTAATTGTAGAATGGGAATGTTAGGTAGGCATGCATAGGGATATTTTTATTAAAGTTTTTTTCTGCCTTCTCTATTAATCGGATTTTTGATGCATGACATTAAGTGGATGGTCGAGTGACATACATGGCCACGGGTATACCCCAATTTCAATGGAGTTTCAAGGCTCTATGGAGTACACGGGGCTGCTTAGGTACCTACATGTGTCATGTGTACCATAATAGTTTTTTTGTTGCGGGGCTGACTGTACAAGCGACTTGAATACGTTGAACACCTTGTGTTTTTCTACGGGCTTACAGATTGATGCTTATTTACATAACTCTAGATTTTTTCAAGACAGCATGAACATATCGGAGTTCTATGCAGTCATGTAGTATCTGTACAGACAGAGATCTCAAAAAGTAAATGGCCTCCTCATGTCAAAGGAAAGGCCCGGTGCAGGATGCATAAGGCAGGTGATGGGAATGGGGTCCACTGTGTTTTGCTCGATGAGTTGTCACACTTTGCTTTGACATGGACCATCGGAAAATCAAGCTTGTGAGTGTAACATCCGTGTCAGTTGAGAGTCTGGTTTCTTACTTGCTTGATGATTGTGTAACTAGACATAGAGATGGTCTGAATTGATCAATCAGCGACGAATTAATGTGGTCGAGCTTCTGGAAAGCATCTTCGATTTTGATCACTACGGTATGAGCTGCGTGGTCTTCAATCAGCAGTAGGCATTGATTGGCAATCCAGGAACAGCTGATCGAAGATTGGTTGTTCACGCCCAATACACGTCAAGCATTGTAGGGTAGTGAACTCCAAGTCGTCGTTTCTGGGGCCGTAACTAGGTGATTTGTCCAATGGCCGAGGTTCAAGGCGATAGTGCAGCATTAACGTTCGCCAGGCAGCGCCAACCCTCTTGAGAGATTCGTACTCCGGACGTAAATCATTTCAATTCTGACGGGGCTGTTTCTAGATTTTCCGTTTGGGTCTTTTTTTTTTCCCTTTCTCGATCAGTCCGCGGTGAATTCATAAATGTGCAAGTCAATCAATGAGATGAAGTTTGATGTTGTCACGGGATTAGAATTGTAAGAAATACTACATACGCGCCGACCAGATAAGGACTCCGGCTAGTGTTGGCGCCTTGTAATTACAAAAAGTGTAATTTCAATGTAAATTAGAAATGCGTAATGTAAATAAATTTACATTTGTAATTACAAATTTACTAACAATTAGTATGCGCCCCAGAAATTCTCGATATTTTTACATTTTTCAGAATAATAACAGCACCCCAACCAAATTAGGCGAATAAAGCACCGAAAAGACACGTAAAAAGCGTATAAAAATGTTGCCAATTTGACACATATCCTCGTCCTCAATATTGGCCTATCCAACTATCCAACTAATCATATTACCCAATTCGCAAGCGCTTGTACGCTCTCGGGGCCTCCAGCTCCAAATCAGGCTCCGGCGATGCCTCTATAAGATCTGTTGCAGGTTTCTGATCCATGGAATTGAGGTTATTCAGAATTGAAGAGAATTCAAGGCTCTGCTCTCTATAGACTCTTGCTGATTCGGCCTCCTCGTCCTCTAACTGTTGCTCTGGCGTAGGCTCTTCATTGAGCTTCTCTTGCAGTTGATATTCATTGATTTGTAAAAAAAGAAGCTTTTCAACCTGCTCAACGCTGAGTCGATTCCGTATCTTGGTGTGCTGTAAATTCATCAAGGAAAAGGCACGTTCGGCAGTTACTGAGTTAGCAACTGTATGAATAAGACGATTTGCGAAGGAAGCGAGCTTTGGAGCGATATCAGCCTAGAAAATATTAGTAATTAGAATATAAAAAGGATGACTCTATTCCCACTTACTGCTTCAAGCCAGAATATTGTAATCTCGCTTTCTTCCCAGCACCGTGCCTTATAAAAGGCGCCATCTTGTTGCCGGAAATGTAAGAAATCATGCCATACTTCTTGAGGCTCTAAAATTGCACGAATTTTCTCTTTTGTCGAGCTCTCAAGCGGTTGACGAATTCTCTTCGGATCGAGCCAATATGCGACCCAGTGGATAGATAATATTTGTAGATTTGCACGCGCTGTAAAGCCTCCTTCATTAAAATATGCCTTTATATCCTCATGAAGTTGTGTATATAAAGCTGCAGTCCTCATCTCATTCTCAAGCTTCAACCAGCGTGGTATGACGTTGAAGATAGTCGCATTCAAAGCCTCGGAGTCTTTTTGAGCGATATGTAAAGGTTTAAAAACCCTACACAAATCATTGAGGATATTCCAAAAGTGATATCTTGAATGATTCCAATAATCTCAACAAGCTTGCTTTTATCGCTATCCTCACTAACGCTTTGAGCCCACTGAATAAGCGATTCCTTTAGCTCATTAACCGAGTTAATGAGGTTATATTGAGATCCCCAACGTGTTATAACAGAGGCAATAAGCGCCTTCTTTCTGCCATTCCTAGCTTTCTCAATCGCTTGTAAATCGGCGTATCTTAATGGGCTTCGGTGGAAAAACGTCACGATATCGTTGGCTTCTTTGAAGATATGCTTCACGGTCATCGCTTGCGAGACTTTCATATCTAAAAGATCCTTAAAAAATTAGCTGTAGGCCATGAGAATCACAAGGAATCATAAAAGCATGTTGAAGTGGTGATTTGCGCTGTAAAATTTCCCAAACAAGCCTCATTGTAGAGCACGTATCTGTCGATAAAGAATTGATACATTTCCAATCAATATCTCCATCAAAAAGTGTCGCTAAAAGTGCTTCAAGTTGGTGTAAAAGCCACTCAGTAATATTCTTCGCATTCAGACGTTCATTTTCCATATCTTTGAGGCAATAGAGCCAGGATCTTTGCGGTGTAGTAATTGTAATCACCATAACACGTTGATGATTGATATTTGAGGTCTCATCAACCGTGATATTGAGATGCTGAATCTGGCGCCAAATGCCTATCGTTTTTGTATAAGATTCGGTATAAAGCTCAGTCAAAAGACTGCCTCCAATTCGGTGCCGATCTGGTGGGATATAGCCTTTTCTCAAGAGTTGTAAGGCTTCACGCATAAAAGGCTGCGACCACATGGAAAATGGTCGGTTTCCAGTAAAAGTTGCACGAGCAAGAGCGCAGTCAATCCGCGTTTCTAATGTATCAACTTTTATCCCATTTGGTAGCTCCATTAGGGTCTTTTGCCTTGTTCTTTGAAGCAATTGTAGCGCTGCAGGACAACTTTCAATGTGCTGGTGGAAGCGGGTGTGATTCTTAGCCCAGGTGCGTTGACAGCCGCGGCAGCGCGCAAGGCCTGACTTTAATCCGGTTCAAAATCAGAAAAGTATTTTTAAGCATATTTGTATGGTAAATCACCTTATTTTTACTCGGAAGAATTTCGAATATCTTCTCTCGGTCTCGCTCTCTCTGCGCCTGCTCTTCTTTCCGAATTTGGCCCATTTTTGGTGGTGTTGGCTGCTAATATTGATGCTTGGAATGCCAGGCGCTCAAAATATTGATTCAATTATATATAATCAATATTGACATTGCTCTTGTTTCTAGGGGGATACAGGAAGAGCGGCAAAAACTATTTCAGAGGCTCTGATTGGTTTAAACAGGCTCACCGCCGGCTACTGCAGATCACGTGAGACTTGGCATAAACATGGCGTATGTACGTCTGTATGTAAATTAATGATCAAAATTTTGGTGGTAATTACAAATTACTGTAAATTAAAGAAATTTTTGTAATTACACCAACACTAACTCCGGCCACAAGACAGGAATCACTAAAAAGGCTAACACCGTAACACGCAAGAAGAGGGTCCATCCTAACCTCTTTCGGGCTTAGCGTCGCGAATCGATCCCGAACCCTCGCCCATTGGTTCCTGCCACCACATCGTCTTCGATGCGGTGAAGAGAGACGAAAAATGGCTGCGTTGATGCGACACAAGAAGGTCATAACTAAGTAACTAGCCACAGTTGGGCATGTAGAAAGAATTAGAAGTATGCAGGCGCTGTCATTGGGCGATAAGATTTGTATTGTTTTGATGACAAGTGACTCATGTTTCTGTTGTTGTAGAGCTAGACATGAACTACGAAGTTCAAGGCTTCATCAATTGACACTCAAATTGTATGAACAACAGAGTAATCTATATCGTTGCCAAGCTGTTGCAAGAAAGATATTGACGAGAGAGTTGAGATAAACTCAAGTCAGTCTTTTCTTTCCTGCGCATCTTAACTTTTGTACATTGTTGTACATTATTTGCTTCATTCAGCGTTTGCGACATCGGCTGTCTCGTCCTTCGTTCCTAGACACCGGTTGTCGTTCGGTTCTTTCGTTTTCGAATCAAAATTCCTTGTGATTGTACGGTAACAACGTCGTCGTTGAAGTCTAGGAGCAGCACTAACTGACTGACCAAAGCTGGTGAGGTGGTCAAGTCAACTTCTCGATAGATCTTCACGACCTCATACGGAAGGTACTACCTTGGTTACGGTTCGTGCGGCCCGGTCCTTCCTTCGTTGCTCCCCGCACCTTCCCAAGGGTCGCGACAATCCAAAAAGGAAGTCACGGGAATCATCCCATCCCATCGTCCTGTCTTAAGTCTCAATTGTTATTGTCGCATTCCACCAGGCGACTTCAGACAACACCAGTGAACGCTAGCTCCATAGTCAACTCCTAGCGCAAACCCCGGTGCCTCGGAAGACGACGAACTGCCTCCTGCTACAGCTGGTGTTTGCTTTTTCTTTTCTTTTTCAAACAGATGCCTCTGGAAGGCGAGACAGTCGTTCAGCTTGTGAATCTGTCATCACATACAGCATATTGAGGCGCCTGTCTTGTTCAGTGTCTACACTGTCAGTGCTAGTTCCGGGTAAGTCATCACTGATAAGTAACTACCCCCTCGATAATCTTTCATCACTTCCTCCTATCTTAGCCTGCCCCAAAAGATATCCAAGGATGGAATATCGATTTCACTCAGAGCACTCAGCACTCTCATAGGCCGGAACAAAGCTTCCAATGCCATGATTCGAGCAGCAAGTGGCTTGTGCCTGCGTGGTGCAGTGTGCTCGTTCACTCGACTTGTTTTTCGTCCCATCAGAAGGCTCGGAAGCTCCCCCTCCATCCATATCCCGTCAACCGCCATCTGTTTGTTGTGGTTGGCTACATCATCCCCCCAGCCCCCTCTAACAAAAATCTACTAACCACGCCAACATCCAATCCACTCAGCAACCATCTGCAATTCTATGCCCCCTTACTGGGTTAATACTTTAGTCACATTGACACTAACTAATCATGTTGATCCACTTGCAGGAAACCTTTCAACCTGCGAATGAGCTCGGTTTGACGACTCAAGTTTTTTCTCTTTCACATATTTTCTTTGAACCTTCTTCGAAAAAGGGAGTGAAGAAAGAAGAATATAGGACCCGACTCCCACGATTGAGGATTCCGGTTCACATCGATCCTTGAACTACGACATATAGATCACATTCCGATTGAATGACGGTCAACAAAGATCTACCGGACCCCGAACCTCAGATCTACTAGATAGATAGCCTACCGCCCTTTGCGCTTCGGTCACAGGGTCAACATCTTACATACAAGTTACCGCACACTGTCTTCCTCCGATTATTGTCGCATTGAATTTTACGATATTCGCGCTTCTTTATCACGATCTTGCATGACAGATATCCGCTTCTCAAGCAAGAGCGGCGCATATATTCATACAGCAGCCTCATCAAATTCTTTTCTACTAGTCGCAAACCCGTTGGGCTCAGCACTCAGTTTAGTTGATGTCACGGCACTCATCTAGAGCAAAGGTTCACTGTGCTGAGAAGAGACCTGCTGTCTCCGACAAACCGTCGCCTTCAATGCTTGTTCACTCACCGTTGACGTACGGTTTGTCGCTCAATATTTCCCAACGCTATGGAGGTCCTCGATTCTCGAACTTCGTCCCATCCTGAATTTTCGGCTCAATGTCACGTTTTAGATGCCCACCTCGAAGATGCTTGTTGGACTCATAATAACGACTGGGGAAAGGTTCGCAAAAGCACGAAGGGATTGGAAAAACCGAACGAAGGGCAGAAGAGCATTGACTGCGAATCTGTTACCTTTCGATTGGCGCTATTCAATGCATATGCTTTGGCCAACGAAATAATCTCACACAATCCCCAACCCGCTGCCTACGGTACTCCGCCACCGCCATATACCGACGTGCACGATGACTTACCACCTGCATATTCGGCTCTTCCAACCTTGGCTGAAGCGAAGCTATTCGTCAACAAATCCGCTCCTTCATCCAAGAATGCCACCCAATCTCAAGGTGCAAAGTCGAAACCCACATCGTTGATTGACTTTGAGAGCACGCACGGATTTCGTCAGCATGGAAAGAAACAGAAAGCAAAATTGGCTGCCAAAAAGGTTGTGAGTGGCTCATCTGGTGATGGCGGCGATAGTGGAAAGAAAAACGACAAGACAACAGACCCTCCAGGTGGAAGCGGTGTCGGAGGAAGTGCAGGTGGTGATGACGACGGTGACAATGGTGACAAAAATGACGATGGCTGGGGCGAAGCCACAAGTAGCAGCAAAAAGAAAAAGTCCAAGAAGCAGCAAGAGGAAGAGGAAGAGGAAGAACGGAAGAAAAAGGAGGCAGAGGAGGCTGCGGCTGCTGGTACGGCCACTAATAATCTCAGCTGGGCAGATGATTTGGACAACAACAATGATGATAGTTGGGCTGGTTTAACATCTGTGGTCAAGAAAGATAGCAAGAAAAAGAGTTCGGTAAGAAAAACCTCTGCAAATAAATACAGCCATGCGTGTACTAATCGTTGCAATCTAGCTTGACCCGACATCCGCTGCATTCGGAGAACCTGCCGGAAACTCGTTTCAGGAAATCAACCTGGACGATTCCGCACCGCAACTGGATCTTAGCTTCGAACCCACCAAAGGGGCATCTGGAGGTTACGGCTTCGGAGGTTGGGGAAAAGACTGGAATACTGGTAGCAAATGGGGATTTGGCTCGATTGGCAACGAAGCAAAGGAACCACCAGTCAAAAATGAGAGTCCTTGGGGTTTGAGTGAGTCTAAGAAGACCAAAAAGGCGACGGGATCTCTCGGCTTCGACTTCGGCGACTTGGGCACGTCAACAGGAGATATTGGTACTTCTAAGGAGGTCAAAGATGAAGACGATACCTGGGGTGCTTTCACTGCTGTCGGTAAGAATAGCAAGAAGAAGAAGGACAGTATCTCCGAGGAACCTCCTGCTGCCGATGATTGGGGTCCATGGGGTGTAAAGAAGACTTCAAAAAAGGAAGAACTGGCACCTGAGCCGAAGACGGGGCAGACTGAGGATGTATGGGCAGCCTGGGCGAACAAGGACAAGAAGAAGAGTACTCCTTCAAGCGCAGCTAAGAAGACCGAAACCGACGATATTTGGGCCGCATTCAAGAAAGACAGCAAAGCGGATATTATCGACTTGGACTTCCCCAAAGAGACTGCCCTAGCACCCGATCCTGAGCCAGTCATCGACAATGTCTGGGCGGTGCCGGTTAAGAAAGATAAGAAGAAGGCAGGCAAAAAGGAGGCTGAACCAGAGCCGGTACAGTCCAAGACCGAAGATGTCTGGGCTTCCTTTGAGACCGATATGAAGAAGGAACCTGAAGAGGAATCTAGTTGGAGTTGGGGCCTCGGTGGCAAGAAAAAAGACAAATCCAAAGGTCTTATTGAAGATCTAAGCTCCTCGTCGCAAGTCAATAGCACAGCTGCACCGCCGGAAAAAGATTGGCTTAGCGCCTGGGGAATTGGGGGTAAAAAGAAGGAGGTTGTACCGGAGCCAGAGCCAGAGCCGGTTCCTGAAGTTGAGAAGCCGAAAAATCACGAATTTTGGGATGGTTGGGATACCTGGACTCCCTTGCAACGCAAAAAGAAGGAAAAAGAAGCTGTCAAGAAGGGAATACCGGCTCGTATAGAAATACCTCAACCAGTAGTCGAACCAGAACCGAAACTTGTTGAACCAGAACCTACGCCTGCTCCACGCAAAAACCATGAATTTTGGGACGGTTGGCAAAGTTGGGGTCCAGTGACAAAACGGAAGAAGGAGCGAGAGGCTGTGAAACTGGGTATCCCTCCGTTGATCGAAGATATTGCACCAGAACCTGAACCGGAGCCTCAACCCGAACCTGAACCAGAGCCTGCCCCGGAGCCACCTAAGAACCATGAATTTTGGGATGGCTGGCAGAGTTGGGGTCCGGTGACAAAACGGAAGAAGGAGCGAGAAGCTGTGAAGCTAGGCATCCCCCCGTTGAACGAAAATATCGCGCCAGAACCAGAGCCTCAACCCGAACTTGCACCTGAACCAGAGCCTGTCCCAGAGCCACCCAAGAATCATGAATTTTGGGACGGCTGGCAGACTTGGGGTCCAGTGACGAAAAGGAAGAAGGAGCGAGAAGCTGTGAAGCTAGGTATCCCCCCGTTGAACGAAAATATCGCACCACAGCCGGAACCTGAGCCTCAACCCGAACCTGCACCTGAGCCGGAGCCCGCCCCAAAGCCCCCTAAGAATCATGAATTTTGGGACGGCTGGCAGACTTGGGGTCCAGTGACAAAAAGGAAGAAGGAGCGAGAGGCTGTGAAGCTGGGTATTCCCCCGTTGAATGAAAATATCACGCCAGAACCCGAACCTGAGCCTCAACCCGTACCTGAACCGGAGCCTATTCCAGAGCCACCCAAGAATCATGAATTTTGGAACGGTTGGCAAGACTGGACTCCATCAGCGCGCAAGAAGAAGGAGAAAGAAGCGATAAAAAAGGGTATTCCCCCGCTGATTGAAGACATTGCTCCTGAACCCGAGCCCGAACCCGAACCTGAACCTGAACCTGAGCCCGAGCCCGAGCCCGTTCCGGAAGCACCAAGAAATCATGAGTTTTGGGATGGCTGGCAAGACTGGACTCCATCAGTTCGCAAAAAGAAAGAAAAAGAAGCAGTACGAAAAGGAATTCCTCCACTGATTGAAGAGGTTGTTGTCCCGGAGCCTGAACCCGAACCAGAACCGGAGCCTGAACCCGAACCAGAACCGGAACCAGAACCAGAACCAGAGCCTATCCCCGAGCAACCCAAAAATCATGAATTTTGGGATGGCTGGCAAGGTTGGTCCACTTCTATGCGCAAGAAGAAAGAAAAGGAAGCAGTCAGAAAGGGTATTCCCCCTCTAATTGAAGATATCCCGGAGCCTGAGCCTGAACCTGAGCCGGAACCGGAACCGGAACCAGAACCAGAACCAGAGCCACCTAAGAATCATGAATTTTGGGATGGCTGGCAAGACTGGACTCCATCAGTACTCAAAAAGAAAGAAAAAGAAGCGGTGCGAAAAGGCATTCCTCCACTGATTGAAGAGGTTGTTGTCCCGGAGCCTGAACCGGAGCCAGAGCCAGAGCCAGCACCACCACCAAAAAACCACGAGTTCTGGGACGGTTGGCAAGACTGGAGTTCATCACAGCGCAAGAAGAAGGAAAAGGAGGCAGTTAAGAAAGGCATTCCCCTGCTAATCGTGGATATTGCGCCGGAGCCTGTAGTCGAGCCAGAGCCGGAGCCAGATCCGGAGCCAGAACCAGAGCCAGCGCCGCCACCACCACCAAAAAATCATGAGTTCTGGGATGACTGGGATTCATGGACGCCTCTTCAACGGAAGAAAAAGGAGAAGGAAGCGATAAAAAAGAATATCCCACCAAGGCAGGAGATTGTGGAGCCTGAGCCTATCCCTGAGCCAGAACCAGAGCCCGAGCCTGAACAACCTAGGAATCATGAATTTTGGACTGGTTGGCAGGATTGGAGTTCTAAGGATCGCAAGAAGAAGGAGAAGGAAGCCAAGTTGAAAGGCATCCCAGATTTACAGGAAGATCTACCGTCTGCGCTTGAACCCGTACCCGAACCCGAACCCGAACTTGAACCAGAGCCTGCAGCTGAACCGGAGCCTGAACCTGAACTTGAACAACCCAGGAACCATGAATTCTGGACTGGTTGGGAACTTTGGTCCACCAAGGAGCGTATAAGGAAAAAGAAAGAGGCCAAACTCAAGGGCATTCCCCCATTACAAGAAGATTTACCGCCTGCACTTGATCCTGCTGCTGAGCCCGAACCAGAACCGGAAATTGTACCGGAACCAGAACCTGAGCCCGAACCAGAACAACCCAGGAATCATGAATTTTGGACTGGTTGGGAACTTTGGTCTACCAAGGAGCGTATAAGGAAGAAGAAAGAGGCCAAACTCAAGGGCATTCCCCCATTACAAGAGGACCTACCGCCTGCACTTGATCTTGCTGCTGAACCTGAACCCGAGCCGGAGCCGGAGCCCGAACCAGAACCTGAACCCGAGCCCGAGCCAGAGCCAAGAAACCATGCATTTTGGAATGGATGGGAGAATTGGAGTGGTAAGGAGCGCAAGAAAAAGGAGAAAGAGGCCAAGGCAAGTGGTATACCACCACTAGATGTGAATCTCAAGCCTGCTCTTGACCCCGAACCTGAGCCAGAGCCTGAACTTGAGCCTGAACCTGAACCTGAACCTGAGCCCGAGCCTATACTGGAGCCACCAAAAAACCATGAGTTCTGGGATGAATGGGAAAATTGGAATTCCAAAGAGCGAAAGAGAAAGGAGAAGGAGGCAAAAGCAAAAGGCATTCCACCTCGACAGGAGCTCCCTGCCATTGAGATTCCTCCTGAAGCCCCTGAAGTTCCACAGATTTCCGCCTGTGAGCCAGCTGTAGTAGAGGAACATAAGGACGATTACTGGGCCGACCTAAACAACTGGTCACTTAGTGAACGCAAGCCAAAACAGAAGGAAACAAAAAAGAAAGGAATTTTAATGCCTGAAGAGGATCTAGCTCCACCTCCTCCAGCACCCACACCTCCAGCACAGGGCTTAACGCCAGAACCAAACTTAGACGATCTTTTGGATGACGACACATGGGGGGGGTTTGCTTCAAGGTCTTCGAAGGCTAAAAAAGCAGCACCAGTAGAAGAAACTCCTGCGAAAGCAGTCAGAGGATTCTGGGCTTCTTTCAGCTCATCTGCAACTACCAAGACCAAGTCAAAGGAAGAGAAACCCAGAGGGGGCGAAGACCTGTTAATTGACATGGATGAAGTTGCTGAAGCGCCATCCGCTCCTCTAGTGGACGATATAGCCGCGTCAGCCGCTCCCCCGCCCAAAGCCACGTCAAAGGCAACCAAGCCTGGAAGACTTTCAGTAGCTGAGCGTATCGAGGCTCTTGAGAGATCAAAACGAGAAAAATCAAAGGAAAAAGCCAGAGAAAAGGAAGCGCCAAATCATATTATCGACGATTTCCTTGTCGACGATGCGGGTTACGGCAAACAAAGACTAACCAAGTCGTCATCGAGCAAGAAGGCCATTCCCGAAGAAACACCTCCAGAGCCAGTAGAAGAAGAGATCTCACACGAGTCAATACCCGGCAGCTTCCCTGAACCCGAACCTGAAGAACCTGAGCCTGAGCCTGAGCCTGAGCCTGAACCTGAACCTGAACCTGAACCTGCACCAGCACCAGAAGCACCGAAAAACCATAAGTTCTGGGACGGATGGCAAGAATGGAGTCCTTCGGTGCGTAGGAAGAAAGAAAAGGAAGCAATCAAGAAAGGAATACCTCCATTGATCGAAATTATTGTTCCCGAGCCTGAACCGGAGCCGGAGCCCGAACCAGTACCAGAAGCACCCAAGAACCACGAATTCTGGAATGGATGGCAAGACTGGACGCCTTCAGCGCGTAGGAAGAAAGAGAAGGAAGCAATCAAGAAAGGCATCCCTTCGCTGATTGAGGATATTGCTCCTGAACCTGAACCCGAGCCCGAGCCTGTTGAACCTGAACCTGAGCCCGAGCCTGAACCAGTACCAGAAGCACCGAAAAACCACAAGTTCTGGGACGGATGGCAAGACTGGACACCTTCAGCACGTAGGAAGAAAGAGAAGGAAGCAATCAAGAAAGGCATCCCTTCGCTGATTGAGGATATTGCTCCTGAACCTGAACCCGAAGCCGAGCCTGTTGAACCTGAACCTGAGCCTGAACCAGAAGCACCGAAAAACCATAAGTTCTGGGACGGATGGCAAGACTGGACGCCTTCGGCACGTAGGAAGAAAGAGAAGGAAGCAATCAAGAAAGGCATCCCTTCGCTGATTGAGGATATTGCTCCTGAACCTGAACCCGAAGCCGAGCCTGTTGAACCTGAACCTGAGCCTGAACCAGAAGCACCGAAAAACCATAAGTTCTGGGACGGATGGCAAGACTGGACGCCTTCGGCACGTAGGAAGAAAGAGAAGGAAGCAATCAAGAAAGGCATCCCTTCGCTGATTGAGGATATTGCTCCTGAGCCCGAGCCTGTTGAACCTGAACCTGAACCTGAACCTGAGCCAGCCCCACCACCACCTGAACCTTCCAAAAAGAGCAAGAAGTCTTCTAGCACCAAGAAATCATCTACTCCGGCAAAGACATCGATAAAGGCATCGAAGCGTGAATCCTTGGTTAGGTCAATGGATGAGGAACCTGTGGTAGAGCCTCCTGCTGCTCAGGAGGCAGCTGCTGAAGAGTCGACCTCAGAAGAAGTTCCTCCTAAACCTCCAACTCCACCACCTGAACCCACTACAGAATCGTCAAAGAAGGAACGGACAAAGGTTGAACGCACAGCAGGTGCGTCCTCGTGGGGTTTCTGGGGAGCCGCGCCGCCGCCTAAGAAGCCTGCAAAGAAGGTCGATCAGTCAGCCCCTGTGAAAGAAGAGCGCCCGAAGGTAGCTCTGACGAAGTCTGACGCAACGGCACGTCGCAGGGTACGGGAATCAGACAATGAGGATATGGAAAGGTCATCGACAGACAAAGACAGACGATCTGACTCCAAACGCCAGAGTCGATCCATGGGAATTTCTAATTTCATCCTAGCGGGACCGCCGCCTTCTAGAAATAAATCAGTTAGAAGACCTGATGTTCAATCACGTCCCACTTCGCGTCGCCCGTCAGTCGATATGGGCGATACTGGTCTTCCTTCTCCACCTCCTGACGACAAGCCCGAGATCTCCGACAAAGCAGCCAAGTTGATGGGCATCAAGACTTCGTCGTCGAGGAGAGATGGTGGTGAACGAAAGAAGAGACGTAGTAAGTCATCCTATGCAGCTACTTATTTAGATTATGACTAACTATTTCATAGGTGTTCGTGATCCCTACGCGCTTGATGTGGGTGAGGATACCGTTATGGTGAATGCAGAAGCGGAAGGCGAAGTTTCCGAGAAAATCAGGAGGAGCAAGTCAAAGCCTAAGAGAATGGTAAGTCCTTCACAAGTTAGTATACGTGTTGGATAATGGCTAACTCTGTACGAATGTAGTCCGAAGCGCGACAGGTTGAGGAGGAACCTGTGATTGTTGAAGCAGAGCAAAGCCCTCCAAGTGCAGATGTAGTTTCTGGTCCAGATGATATTGCTTTTGTGGAAGCCCCCTCTAGAGAGTCCAAGGAGCGGCGATCTCGAAGATCTGCTCCTGCTCCTGCAGTAAAGAAGCCTGAAGCTGGCGGCTTGATGGGCCTGTTTGGTTCTTTGAGAAAGCCAACCAGACAAGAACCCGAACGCAGGAAGTCACGACCTCGACGCGATGAGATGACGGAGACTGAGCGTGATGAAAAACGCGTGAAACGTGAACGGCGACGATCTGTCAAGCCAGAGACCGATGCCGAAGGGTTCACCACTGATGCTGGCCCTGTGAACGTTGACACGGAGGTCGATGATATGGAAGCGATGAGGGCCGAGCGTAGAGCGCGTCGGCGTGCAGCTGAGCAGAAAGCGCGCGAAGTGGAGATTCGAGAAGCTGAAGAGCGACGGGCTCGCCGAGAAAGACAGCGTGAGCAACGGGAGAGAGAGCTTCGAGAAGAAATGGAGCGCGAGGCACAACGACGTGAGGAGAAGCTAGCAAGGCGTGCAGCTCGCGAAGAGCGACGTGCTAGAGAGGAGCAAGAAGCGAGAGAAGCTCAAATGCGTGCCGAAGCCAAAGCAGCTGAGCGGCGAGAACGGAGGCGAACACGAGAACCTGTTGAAATGAGTGGAGGATTATCCAGACATGCTTCGAAGGCTGATAGACGCCGTTCAGAGCGACGATCAGAGGACGAATACGCAAGATATCGCGATGAGCGTCCGCGAGTTGACCGGCGCAAAACTGCCCCAGGCCCCGCTGAACCCCCACGTGGGTATGGCATGCCTGGGAAAGAGAAGACGTCCTCTTGGGTGAATTCACAAGTGCTCGACCCTCCAGAAGCTCCTCCAATTGTACCAACAGTTCTGGATATGGCTCCTAGCAATGAAAATGGGCCTTCACTTTCGTCCGATGAGGAGGCGAGGCGCAGAATACGTCGACAGGCTCGTCGTCGTTCCAAGTATCCTGATATGGCTGATGAAGAGGTTGAAGAAATGCGCCCTAGACGGCGGGACTCTCGACGAGTTCGCGAAGGAGCGAAGAGTAGCTCTGGAGATGGTGATTTAGAACGAGAAAACGGCATGCGTCGACGCGAGAGCGCATATGAGCCACCAACTCGTGCACCAAGCACGAAGAGGACAAGTTGGTTCAAGAAGTTGACGAGTCTCTGAGCTCGTTCTCCCAATATCTTGTGTTGCGTCCTTTATTCGGTATTATTTTTGAACGCAGGCGGATAATGTTTGTTTTATGACTTGAATGACTTGGTTTTTCCTTTTAGTTTTGAGTCGTTGAATGGTGTCATCTGTTGATTATACCCTTCATACTTGATCGTCTGTTCACAGCGTGTTTATTCTATAATATCGACAGACAGGGAGAGGGCGTTGTATGAAATACCCAGTTGTTTGTATGCCTGATTATTTTATGGTGTTGATTTTACTTCTGTGTTCTGATTGCTATTGAAATGATATAATGTGATTTTACGGCTGGACATTTTGGAATGCTTTGTTTGATATATACAGAATCAGGCTATATGTGTGTTGTTGAGGTATTACTGTACTCAATCTTGTTGCATAGGACTTTATTATATAGTATCATATCAAACACATGTATGATACAATGGCGAGTTGTTTGTTTCATAATGTGACATGATGAATATGATGAATATGATTTTAACTAACCAAATTCCCACTTTCAACGAGCACCCTCCTTATCTTTCTCTTTTCTCCTCTTCTCAAAGTACATTCGTCCAGTTTCATAGGCACTTAAATATAGTCCGAATCCCAGTGCCGTCCACCCTGCTCTCAAAAAACCCCCTTTGAACAAGCCACGCATCCCTTCTTTTTGGTAGATCTCCTTTCCAACAGTAAACGCACTTCTACTCCTAGACGGCGAAGTTGATGAAGTGCCAGAACCAGCAGAGGCATGCTGCTCCCCATCCCCAGCCGCTGCAAGCATAACCCTCGTCTTGATGACATCAATCGGTGTGGTGATAATCGCCGCAACGCAGCCTGCTAATCCAGCTGATAACGCGGTAATCAACGTTCTCTCCGAGACAGTTTGCGCCTTATCCTTCTCCTGCTGCTGCCGCCGCCATCTACTTTGCATTCGTTCCCTCAGATACTCAAAAAGCGGGAGCTGCATAGCTGTAAACGGCAAATTTCTCGCAACAAGCGTCCCATATCCGCGCCAGAGACGAATGGGATTCGCTCGAAATGTTGATAGAACCTGCATTGTCGGATATTTCATTGTTCCTGTTGCTGAGGACGTCCGGCGGTCTGTCGATGTGACCATCTGCGCATTCTGTTTCAGGACTTCGGCTGGCGTGAGGATGAAACATGATACGCATTCTGCGATTGAAGAGGCGATGCTGTTTATGACTGGTGCTGGGAGGGAGTGTTTGAATGGTAAGAGATTACCACCAGTGGTGGTGGAATCACTGGAGTTCCTTGTGGCTGCTGAGTTCAGGATGTGTTTTATGCCTTCGTATGTGGTGAAAAATGCTCCTGCTGAATGCCATTAGTTAGTATTTCATACCCTAATGATTGTTGAGAGCTAGAAGCTTACAAGAAGGTATCGTAGCTATAACAATACTCCATATCCCCTGATACAGCCCTCGAAAGAGTGATCTTCGATGAATCGCTCCCGTAGCAGCATCGGTATATAACTCCTTATATCTTGGTGACTGGATGCGAGTCTTGAGAGTGTCGAGAGGGTAAACGACAAAGTCGACTGTGAAAGCAGCTATTGCTCCAGCCTTTTGATATGTAGCCCAATTAGTTAAGATACCATCGGAAGGTAGATAGTACATACAAGCCAGATATCGGTATTAGTGTTATACATTGGCGGTTATCATGGCATTACTCCCTTCGCCTCATCCTAGGTATAGAACATAGGATCTGTGATGGTAGGGTAGGGGTCAACACACGTGAAAGACATCGATGATCTCATACCTACCTGCATTCCCCGGCTGCGGATCCACTCACTTTTAGGCATGGATCTGATAAGATAACAAGCCTGAGGAATGCCCCTGCTCATACGACATGATTGCATACAAATAGAAGAATGATATTCAAGTTTATACGTTAATTTTCATTGACACGAGTAGCCCTAACTCTAATTTCAAGCATGGACAACCACAGATACATAATTTTTTCCCTTCCGACGCCGGAGAGTCATGCAAAATGCCCACAAGAATCGACATTCGTCATTAGATAAGAAAAAAAAAGAGACAAGGACAAAAAAAAGAAGACATGAAAATAATCTTCAAGAAGAATAACAAGAGTAATCTATCTATTCGGTCGCCTCGCCAGGAAGCAGATTGCCCTTGACGGCGAACATCTTGCCAGTTGTCGAGGAAACGAAACCGTCAATTTGACGCGAATATTGCTCGACTTGTCGGGTATTGAGCATGCTCTCCAATCGGCTGGGCTCCTGAGGAAGCTTGAACAAGCGCTGCCACTCATCTTCAGGGAGAGGAGCCTGCTTGAGAGTAGCACGGCTGGCATTCTCGGCTTTGCGCTTTGCTTGCCAGGCGGCGATCTTCTGTTGTTCACGAGCGAGTGATCGCTGGTAGTATTGGAAGTTGTTGTTCTCGGAGTGGTGGGTTTCGATAGCGTCCAGAAGTAAATCGCAGTTCTTCTCTAGGAATGGGTCGATGCTCAATGACAGGTTATCGAAGTTGGGAGAGAGTACGTTGGATTGCGCAACGGGGCCGTTCTTGAGCGCGGAGAGCGAGGGTGGGAGGTCAAGAGGCTCCGATGGCAAGGGAGTCGGGAGTTGGTGAAGGAAAGATGTGAGAAGGTGGGAGTTGTGGATTTTGACCGGGAGCTCGACGAGGATGTCTTGGTAGCGGAGACCGGACTTCTGGAGTCTGGAACACAGTTAGCGACTTGGAAGATGATCCGAGTAGAGACATATCATACTGCTCAGATGTGAATTTATTTTCCTTGAACGCAGTCATGAACTGCGGGGAAAGACGGAAAGCGCGAAGGCTCAAGCTGCCCTGCGAACTGCGGCTGATATCATGGACAAGAGCGACGGTCCGTTCATTGAGTTCCTTCTGGTAGAAAAACTGGTTCTCAATAACGTTCAAGTTGATAAAGTTGCCCATGTTCGCGCTGGTGTACCATCCGACATTCTGGGCATCGATGTTCACTTCACGGAGCATACGAATCATCTCAGCCTGGTAGGCGGTGTTCGCCTTGGCGCGAGGAGCAGCAGCAGCAGCATTTGGTGTTGAAGTATCAAAGTGCGACTCGGGGGGCACTTCCACGATGGGGAACGGGAATGTGTTTGTGATTTCTAGCGTGTCTCCAACATCAAGACCAACAAGGGAGCCGGTAGCGACAGTAGGGAAACTCTGAGAACTGTGCTTGATGATTTTCATGACAACCTAGCGCCGAAAACACTGTTAGTATGGTCATCCAGCAGACGCATCGCGGCGGCGACGAGGGGTAGGATTTTTTTTCTTCTGGGGGAATCATACCAGGGCTTCCACCTGGACTGCCGCGAGAGGAGTTTCTTTCCTGCATGTCATTAGCGACTTTCGAACAACACAATCGTTAAAATCAACTTACTCCATCTTGAATATTGTCGAAGCAGCTAGGTCGAACAAGGCGTTGTCGATTGCTGAGTCGATTGTCTTCGTCTTTGCGGACTCCGTTTTGTGTGGGCAGACTGATTCATACCCGATCAGGAATAGCGCGCCAAGCAACGTTGATTTTCTGCTGCTGGACTGTGAAGCACATCTACGGTCTTCTTAAAGTGTGAGAAACCATAGAGATAAAAGTCTGTATTTGAAGATGAACTTAAAAACATACTGAAATAAACAATATATCAAAAGCATACTCTTTAGGTGTGCTCTTCCTGCACTCACTAAGTATACGAACTACTGCTTCCTCTTTGGGTTAGCGCATATCTTCCAGTGGGATAGACCAGGGTTTTGATGACGCCCTTCTTAAAGGCGAAAAGTTCTAGTGAAACCTTTGACTATTTGAAGTTCAATGCCTTGTTTCTTGTGGGCTAGACATTTATCTTAAACTCCTGTGTATATACATCGCTATTCCAGAAATTGGACAAAGAAGCTCAAGATATGGCCCAACCGGAGACGTTCTCCTATGGCCCGCATGAACTGCAAAAGATTCACGTTTACAAGGCTGAGGATAGTCCTCAAGATAAAGATTTATTATGGGTGATGTATGTATCTGAGCATCCCTCCTCTTCAGCCGCATCCATGGGTTTTCCAGCCAGAAACTGACTTTCGTGATAGATACATCCATGGCGGGGCATGGAGAGATAACACCGTCCTCGCAAACTCATTCTTAGCAACCTACTCCATCCTCACCCAAAATTCCCTGATTCAAACCCAAGTAGCGGGGTTTGCATCCATAGACTATCGTCTAAGTCCCCATCCAAACGCCCCTCAAGATCCCAGCACTACCCCAAGCTCTCAACTCCGTGCTGCCCGCCATCCAGAACACTTCCACGATGTTCAGGCCGCAATTGCATTCTTGCAGGACAAATACGCATTTGGAGATAGATATATGCTCATCGGTCACAGCTGTGGCGCAACTCTATCCTTCCAAGTTGTCATGAACAAAGTCCTGGGAGCCAATATAACGACAATCCCAAAACCAAGAGCCATAGCTGGCGTTTGCGGAATCTATGATTTGGGCCTTCTTCGGAATGATTTTAAGCATATTAAGATCTATGAGGATTTTATCAAGGGTGCTTTTGGCGCGGATGAGGGACTTTGGGAGGGGGTTAGTCCTGCAAAGGTTACCGACACAAATGGGGTTGCGGCCGGATGGGAGAATGGGCAGGTCGCGGTGTTGGCTAGCTCGACGGGGGATTCATTGATTAATCAGCCTCAGACGGATGATATGCTACAGGTTCTCAAGCAGTGGCAAGGTCTGGCCCAGGGGAGGGATGTGGTTGAGATATATGATTTGATGGAAGACCATGACGACGTCTGGGGAAAAGGCGAGGAGCTTGCCCGTGTCATCGTTAAAACTGTACAGATATTATCTGAGAAAAACGCCATATGATGAGAAGCAATTCTCTTCATCATATTATGTCATTTGTCTCTGACGTGATGATTGAAGACTACAAAAAGCGGATAGATGTAAAGCGCTCTTTTTGGGGTATTTCTGGTTTTAATCCCTTAGCAGGAAGCGTTCTATTACCACTGAGCAAGACATGAATGTATGGATGCTTTCTCGAAAAAGACCAAAACTCGCTACCAACGCCACCACTGAACGCCTTCAATATGCATGACCTTCCTGCTCACGGCGAAGAAATTGAGCGATGAGATAAAACCGGTCGGGATTGACACTTGTCCAAAATTAAACGCCTGTGTCCATACGTGCAGATGCATTGTCCGCGGCTGGTGCTGGCTCGTCTCCAATCTGCTCTGATTTGTCGTCATCAATGTCATCTTCAAAATCGTCGTTCTCATCCTCGCTGTCCTCGATGAATCCAGGATCTATACCCAACTTGTTCAAACGCTCTTTCATCTCTTCACGGCGCGCATCCTGCCAACGAGCCAAGGCAGCGGTTGCATGCACCTTAAAGCCGTAGATACGAGGTTCATAGCGCTGTATGCTCTTTTCTGGTACTAGTGCTGGATACACCTGGAAGAGGATGTTGTGGAAGGAGGTGCCAAAATAAGCACCGTCGATTGATGCATGTCGAGAGGACTTTGGATTGTAGATATCTTCGCATTTGGCGCAGTACAATTTCACAGTCTTTTGGTTAGGCAGGTCGGATTGGCCCATAGGGAGCAAAGGGTGTTGATCGCACAAGACACGGGGGCACTTTCCAAAATCGCCCTTCTTGTATTTGTCAAGCTATAACAGAAAGACAATTAGCAAATATCAAGTGTAGAAGAGCGAGTTCCGGACACACCATCTTAGCCAATCCACGAGTAGTCACAATATAACGAGCATGAACCAAGCCGTAGAGATGACGGGCCGATTTCTCAATCTGTTCGCGGAGGTCATCGTCGGCATCTAGATCAAACACGTCTGTAATCAGGTCGAGCGCGTATTGATAATACTGAACCTCGGTGTTGAGTCCAGTCAAATTGAATCGGTCGGTCAAGTATTCCTCGTCGATTTCGCAAAAGTACTCGTTGCCTCGCGAGGATATGAACTGTGGAGAGAAGGGGCGACAAAAGTTAATTCTGGGCTCTTCACGAGGACGGAATGCAAGAGAAAGGTAATGAAGGCTTTGAACAACGTGTGGAGGAACATGAATTTCTTGTCGGGGACGGGGAGGGGGTTCGGGATCGTCGCCATCATCAACCATGTTGAAAATGCTCATGGGGGGTTGGAAACGATCCATTCCAACGATGCAACCAAATACAGGAGATATCAAGAGGAAAAACTGATGAATAGCAATTGGAGCAGATAATATCAATGGCGAGTCCAGCAGGAAGTCAGGAATGAGATAATTTGCAGTGCTGTCATCTGAAGGTTGGAAGCTTCCTGAGGTGCCCGACTGTAGCAACCACCAGTCGTGCCTGCCTCTTTTCCAAGCAGAGATAGAGTACAATGCACTGCTCTCCAGGTACAGCTGTCGTTAAAATGCAATAACAAAAATAAAGAAATATGAGATAGATCATATACAGTCCATCTAATGAAAGAAGAATGAAATACACCAAGTTGCACTTACCCAGTCTCTCCAGTAACTGGTATAGTCACTATCAGTCTCACTATTGAAGTCCTCCATGATGTATTTGGGTACTGTATGAGCCTTTAAAATCGTTCAATTGATTGAGCAGGTCTTCCTCTTGAGCCGTCCACTTGTCGAGAGGACCAAGTGCGACAGGCCTCAGGAGGCTGGTGGCTGCAGGTCGCTCAGGGAATGTTGCTGTATGGCTGATATCGCGTTTTGTTCTGGCAAGTAGTGACACAGAAAGCTATTCTCACTGACTGTACGACACTGAAGTACAGTAATGGAAATGCAAGTGTACAAGTAAGGTCACTACACTGGTAGCCTGGAGGTGATCGCGGCGATAATATCTCACACTTGCAAAATAATGCGGGGCTGAGTGGATGTTGGTGTCTAGGCGGTGAGATTGAGTGACTGATAACATGCTGATAGTGATAGGCGATTCTTCCATGGTTATTCGAGACACCCTACATACCTAGTTTCTACTGGCGCAAGTCTAAGGAGATCTAGAATACGAAGCTTCAGTCTGTATCAACAACTGTAATATCAATTATATCTTATTCTTGAGGTATTTTGCGTCGCATTTTCAAATCCTTTTTAACCGGCAGAAATGTAATATCTGATTGGCAAGCTCCTTAAAGGAGGGGTGGCCGCCTTCATTTTGCCCTATGTAATCAATGTCTTCGAGATGAGCTTTGCTATTCTATGGCGATTGAGGAAAACTACTGGTTTCAATTATTAAGAGGGGTGATTGTCATTCTAGTTAACTCAATCTAAGCTTTGTCATAGAGGAAAAAGACCAAGTCAATGCCAGTCTTCACAATATCCGACAATAGTCCGAACAAAAGAGTCGCAAATATGAAAGGAAAAGAATGAGCTGTGCATATCAGACTGGCTGATAGATATGTAGAAAAATGGGTCATCAAAAAAGAACAATAATGGGATATCATAAAAACAATAAAAAAAATGCTGTCAAAGCTAACTAGAACCGTTGACCTGCAGCGAGATCGCACTGTTCCAAAAATTTGTAGATTCCTTGGACGCCTTCGTAATCGGAATGACTATCTCCACCGTGAGGGTGAGACAGCTCAGCAAAGAATTCTCGATCACCAAGTTCGCTCACTCCAACACTAGAGAAGCCAGTTGGCGACGAGACCCATGGATTGTTACCAAACATCTCGACGTCCTCGAAGCTGATCTGGTTTGTGTTGTTCGACATTCCGGGTGATGTCTGGCCAGACATCATCAAGCGCCAATCCAAATCATGCTTGGCCGGAACCCGCGGGTTTTCATGAATTGTGAAAAGCTCTAATTCTGGTGAAGGAGCAATACTGGGTGCAAATGGAAATAGCAGGGCCAGCTGTGCACCAGTTCGTTGATCGAAGTCTTCGTCCTGGAATATCTGGCCGCGCTCGACCCCAACCTCCTCGCATAGCCGCTCTACTTGATCAGCATCGCAGCCAGGGAAGCGAACACGGAGAGTGGATTTATTCTCCAGAGAGACTGGAAGATCGCCCAATGTTCCAAGACGCTTAAGATCATTCAAAACTGCTGCAAGGTCCTTCAGAGCACGGGCAAAGTCGACAGAAAGCAGCTCCATCAAGCCTTCCGACTTGAGGGACTCGTTCTTGAGGTTTCCAATCGCAGTGATTGTCGGGGATAGTTGGAAGTCAATGTATGAGCCAGGAGTGTTGCGAGAAACTTCCGCCATTCGGCGCTGTGCCTTATCTTGAAGGGGTGTCAATGTCTTGAAGCGCTTCTCGCCTGTATGAGGGTCGATTCCATCAAATCGGGCTCGTTGGCCGGAGAGCCAAAACCCACGCATTGCGACAGAAACATTCTGAATAACCTGTGCGGGTGCAGCGGGACCGTGTGAGAAGTATCTTGCTCCACCGAGTCTTCCTGCTCCAACACTATATCCACCGGCTGTACGACCGAGGGTTCCGCCGGTCAAATTAGGACGAAGAGCGGAGTTGAAAGGTGAATGGGTTGTGATACGGCTGACCATTTGTCGGACTGACGAATTTGGGACGGCGTTGCCAGCGGGACGTGAGACTTGACGCAGGTACGAACCGATATAACCGCCTGCACGTGTAGAGAAACGACGGCTTTGAGCTTGTCGGATAGCTGCGGCTCGACTAATGGGTTGACGAGAACCAGCATGAGCGTACGCTGGCTGAAGCTTTGGTTGCAGTTGTTGTGTTGGTTCTGAGAGTTTGGCCCTGAGAGCTCTGGCCGTCTTCTCGTAGGCAAATCTGGTAATTATGAGTCAGTGAGACGTTTCATAGATAAGGTGCAATGGAGATATGCTTACCTTGCTGCTCTCCATATTTTGGGGAGCAGCAGATGCCCGCTCGTTGGCGGCATGGCTACTAGGTTGGTAGCGTTCGTTCTTTATCGAAATTCTATAAATTTTGACAGATGTAAGATGGATGAACGATGACGGCGTTGATGCCTGGTTAATGAGGGACAGTAGGGCTGTGTGGCGGTGCAGGCTAACTATCCTCTTTTCGCCACATCTGGCATGCCAAGACTCGAATCAAACCGGTCCGAAATCAGCGATCTTATTGGACCACTTTGTTGATCACGCCCGTCATGGTAACTACTCTCCTCTTACAATAATTTAAGCGTAGCACAACACCAAGTTCAATTGTTTGTTTCGTTGTGAGAATTCTGCATTCTACTTGAAATCTAGGTCTAGCTGTTTCTCTACTCGTCATCCCCAAAGAATACCCTCACGGGTAGCCAGTCGTCGCCGCACACCTTGAACCGGTCCTTGAGGCTGCTGAGTTCTTCGAGCTCCTCCGCACTGAGCTCCCATTCATCAAGCTGGAAGTTCTTCTCAATGCGCTCCTTGCTCACATACTTGGGAATGACACTCCAACCCTTCTGCACACCCCATGCAAGCAGAAGCTGCTGGGGTGTTTTTCCCTTCTTCTCGGCCATCTTGAGTAGTGTAGAGTCTTTGTATAGAGGCGAATTGGTCGATCCAAGGCAGGAGTATCCGGTACAGTGAATTCCTTTGGAGACGTTGTATTCCACTAGCTTAGGGGAAGGATTGTTGGGGTGTAGCTCGATCTGGTTGACTGCCGGGACGATCTTGGTCGTGGGAGCATTGAGCAAACGCTCTAGATTCTTGATGCCGAAATTGGACACACCAATGTTTCGCACCTTGCCGGTGGCAGGAAGTTTCTGTATCTCCTCCCTGTAGTTTATATTAGTATTGAGCGATGCTGATATCCATGGTTACTCTTATCTTACCATGTCTTGATGAAGTCCCAATCAGGGAGGTGCTTCATGTCGTCATTTGGATCCGTTGACGAGGGCCAGTGGACGAGGTAAAGGTCGACATAGTCAACACCTAGAGAGGACAATGATGAATTTATTCCATCTTGAACTCGGTGGTGCCATGCGTTGTCGAGCTTGGTTGTGATCCAGATTTGTTCGCGAGGAATACCGGAATCTTTTATTCCCTGACCGACTTCGTGTTCGTTTCCGTAAGCCAAAGCACTGATCTGTCACTTTAGCACTATTCACATTATCAAAGCAGCTGTCGCGGGTCCTTACGTATCAATGTGACGGTAGCCAGCAAGCAAAGCGGTCTTTACTGCCTCTCGGACTTCGTTGGGTTTGGATTGCCAGGTGCCGAGACCGACTGCAGGGATCTTGTCCCCTGTGTTAAGGGTGAATGTTTTCCTATAGAGATTGGTCTTAGAATTTGTTGTTTAAAGGCTGCCGGTGTGGCATAGTCTGTTCAACTTACTTGGTATGTTCCAAAGCCGACATCTTGCGAATCTGATAGGTAGGGACAGTTAATCTGAGGAGTTGGCAAATACTACTGAGCTAACGCGGTGAGAAGAAAGTAAATGTTCGACAAGATAAAAGCATGAAATTGAAGAGACGGGTACATGTATTATATATACTTTAGGACTGCTGAGTGATGGGATGGCTATATGTATGGTGGGGTGGAGGGCGGAGCATCGACGTGGTTGAGGAATAGTTGGCAGCCAGCGTCATGTTTGATGATTGTAGCCACCTTTATTCGATAAGGAGAGGGCCAGTGGAGTGTTTCAGTGGAGTAAATCTCAATGATATCACAGAAACAGTGAGTTTATACAAGCGACTTGCCTATTCAGGGTTCAATCGAGTCCCTTCGATCCATACAGGTGGAACGCTATCGCTCCCACATGCACTTTGATATCGGAGAATTAGCTGGATTTGCTACTAGTATTGCTAGTGCGGCTAAATAGCTAAATAGAACAAAACCAGGTTAGCGCAACCCATGTGCCAGGAACAATCCTATAGGCATTGGCCTCATTTAGAGTATGCAATAAATTACTGAGAAATACTCATCTATTTCTATATTTAAGGTCTTCCATTACTGTATTGCTCAAATTGAAGTCCCCTGGTGGTACTCCAGTGGATCACTTAGTGATACCGCCGATAATACCGTATTGCTGGCCGTGTTGACAACCAATCGGAACCTCGGATGCCCTAGCGAAAGATTTCCGTCCGGGCAAGTCAACCCGATTAGGAGACAACCAGGTGAGTAATCATCTTTTATTAACTATCCTAGCTTCTAGTTATGGCATCAATCGTGACTAATTCACATGATTCTGTGCTTACTCCTTACAGAGAAAGAAAATCTTTAGGAGTGTTTGTAACTAAGAGTACTGTTGACTGGCGCCATGGATTTCACCGCCTTTTTTTTTGCCGCCCTTCCCGAAAATAATTGGCTCGCTTGGGCCAACCACCTGCAATTTGGACAGCAACCAACTAAGTTACTTTGTTCAAGCTCCTATCAGCTTCCAGGCAAGGCAGAGGGCGCCGAGGAGCTCATTTCGAGGTCATAGCTTGCATATTGAAGTCTCATTGAACTTCTTCTTAGTATCTTCTTACCTTTGATTGTTCGAAGCTTGCCAATTTCTTTCCATCAAGATGTCGTCTGGCTTCGTCCCGGGAGGCACCATTGATGAGCCAACTCAAAGAGACGATGAGTGGCGTCGTGCTCAACAAGAATTAGAGGACGAAAGACGTCGGAAGGCGGAGCTTGGGAAGCAAAATGATGGGAAAAGCCTGTATGAAGTGTTACAGCAAAACAAGATGGCCAAACAAGAGGCATTTGAAGAATCGATACGATTAAAAAATCAATTTCGTTCCCTGGATGAAGATGAGGTTGAATTTCTTGATTCTCTCTTAGAGTCAACTCGAGCAAAAGAAGCTGCTGTTAAGAAAGAGACCGCCGAGCACTTGGCAGCGTACCAGCGTCAACGTGAAGAGGCAGAGCGAGCTTTGATTGAAGGTCCGTCTGGCGGACAGAGCGGCTCTACCAATCCAACCGGCGATGAGGAGCAGTGGGCTGTTGCAGGAAGAAAGCGCAAGCGAAACAAAAAGGACTTTTTAATTCCTCCCAAGATCCGTAAATCATCATCCGCCATCGATGACACCCCGATCACCTCGGACGATAAAGGACAATCTGCTACGAGCACCGCCAAGAGTGTGACCAAAGATTCTGTCACTTTTACTTCTCCATCATGGCCAGCGCGCGCCGAGACTGTTTCCGTTGAGGACACAAAAAGTAAAACTAACGATGCTTTACCCTTAAAAGATAGCCCTAAGCAGAAGCCAGCAGTTGGTCCATCCTTAGGGCTGGTTGCTTATGATTCCGACGAAGACTCGGACTAAACAATCGTCTCTCTTTTGAAGTAAGGAAGCGGCCTTTGAATCTGGAATGCCAATATTCACTTTGCTACGCATTTTCCGCCATGCTATGGTCATACTACCTGGTAGGCACGCACTCAAAAGAGACCACAAGCTTCTGATGTACAGGCTAACGTTCGCAAGTATATACAAAGATACCCAATGTTGTTCGAAACGCGTGTCATAGACAAACAGTCAAATCCTTCTCTCATCCATCTGGAAGTTCCTCGACTCTCCCTCACTCATAGTGTGCTGCGTTCGATTCAATCTTTCCTTCCACCTCTTCCAAGCGGCGTTCAAGATGTGACACATAATCTTCCTTTTTCAACCCAACCACAATCCATGGCGCATTTGTGAAAAGGCTGTTCATTTCCTCGAGAGGAAGCTTTGACGTTTCCGGCATGAGGAGCCAGAAGAAAAGGGCGTTCGTGAAGTTGCAGATGATGAACACAACCCAGTATCGGTATCGCACATTTTGCATCGCAATGGGTGTGACTTGGCCAATCATTGTGTTGAATGCGAATGATGTCATGGTGGCAATAGAGACACCTTTCGCGCGCGTTCGTGTATCAAACACTTCGGCAGGAATAATCCAAGATAAAGGTCCGCAGGTGGCTGAGAAGGAAAAGTTATACAACCAGGTCATGATTATGAAACCCCAGTGAGCGCCCGAGTTATTGGCTTCCGGTGGGTATAAAGCCAACAAGATACAGGCAATAATGAAAGTCACCATATTTGCTTGATTGCCCATAATCAGCGGCCAACGACGTCCGAATCGATCGATGAGCATCATGCAACTAAATTCTCCCAATAGAGCGATCACGGAATTAATAGCTTGATACCGAAGGGTCTGGTCACCACTGATGCCGATTTGGTTGAAAATCTCAACAGAGTAGTACCTAACCATAAGTCAGCCTATGACCCATAGTCATCACGCTTAAAATTCAAAAGGGTTGCTTACTGGATAGCCGATACGCCGGTCATCTGAATGGAAGCTTGCAAGGCACAGCACAAGAACAAGCGGCGGAAAGCAGACCGTGATGTGAACAATTCAACATACGACTTGGCCTCATTCTCATGCTCGAAAGTGATGCTTTCCTGAATCAAGCTAAATTCGGCCCGGACCCATGAATCGTTTTCATCACCATGGCTATGCAGCCGAGCAAGTACTTTTAGGCCCTCTGCTTCGCGGCCATTGTCTATTAGCCAACGCGGTGACTAGATATTTCCGTTAGCGAACATCAGTTGAGTAAAAAGCCATGGATGATCTCCACATACCTCGGGGAATATCATGATAAGACTTCCTAGTATGACTGCAGGAATGATTTGGATGCCCAATGAAACTCGCCATTGGGCACTATCAGATGGCGAGAACCCAATATAAGTTCCGTAACTGATCCAAGAGGCACAGAGAGCACCGACACCAAGCATGAATTGTTGCAGGGAAGTCACTCTTCCTCGAATATCGGGATGGCACCTAGACTTGGTCAGACATGTGGAGATCGAACAGGAAAAGGCACACGTACAGTTCGGCTTGGTATGGTGGGACAATCATAGTCAAGATGCCGGCTCTGTTGGTAAAAACGATATTAGGCACGGTGCACCTTCAATCTTCTCGATGTGTTTCCTAGGACTTACGCGAAACCGGCGAAGAATCGACCAGTATACAGATAGGAAATATTCTGAGCGCCAGTCTGCAATCCTCCACCCAGGCAGAAAATCAAGGAACCTATGGCAATGGTCCATCTTCGGCCTAGATAATCACCAGTTGGTCCGGCCAAAGCAGCTCCGAAGAAGGCACCAGTAGTGAGCATGGACACTACCAAACCACTTTACTTCCTTGGATCAGCAAGCATTCTCTCATCAATTGATTTGAGTCTGTTACTCACGACTGGGTTGCATTGGCTGCAAATTTGCTTGCGAACGACGGGCACGCAATCACTTCGGCAATCACACCGAGATCATCTGGGAGGATAGATTAATGCATGCCTCTTATTGACATACTCGGGGGTGCCAGGATTGACATACATCCGAAAAGGAAATATCCGAGTGAGGCAAAGGCGCCTATCAAGAACTATCATCATGTCAATATTCGCGCCGTGGATTGATTTCACAGCCAGAGAACAGAATGCGGGAACCTGATACCAACGTGGCGGTAGAGGCATTTTGGCGTTTAACGGGCAAGTGTGGCTCAAAATTTAGTCTAGCCACGTGTGAAAGCGTACAGTTGACTTTTTCTGGCCTCCAAAAAATTCCAGAAAGACCCCATGGGGCGTTATTTGAACTCCATCGGTTGACCTTCAGCATTGGGTGATCTACAGACCTCCAAGCCTTCTATGACTGGGGTAGTGTATAACATGTTGCGTGGGTCAGTTGGACATGAAATTAGCAATTTAGCCGTCTAGTGAACTTGGCATGCCAACCCTATACTTGTGCTCATTTACTTGCAATCCTGGTAAATTCTTAGAGATTGTTCGTTTAAATATGATATGAAGGCCCGCCGGAATTATGCCGAATTAACGAGACGGGCTGGTCTTGCTTCAACCTCTTGCATGCCGAGGATGCGGGGAATGCTTTGCTGGTTCCAACAGCCATGTTTGATTCACGGAAAAAATGACCCTTGTAATTGCCGGGATGGGTCCAGACAGCTTAGATTGATCTTTTGATGAGGTTAATAGCAGCGAGCTTCATGGTTGCATACAAGACTGGAATTTCTGGTTGGTTGTTGCTGTGCAACTTAACTCGTTCAGAGTTCTCACCCCACCAGTAGCTCACGATATAAGACTTTTTGAGATGCTCACATGCGAAACCTTGTCGGGTAATTGTTTGATAGCTTCGTAGCTTTAACAGTGATACGGGAAAGAAATTTTTTTTGCAATCAGTCTTTCAGTCTCCCGATAATTGTTGTTTTAGATCTTGATCTTTGACACTAAACATTGATATCTGCCTTCTACCGACTGTTTCCTTTAATTATTCTGACCCATCATCTACCCAGACTGAAACCTTCAATAAAATCTCAGCAAAAATGACGACGTTCACAAAAATTGACGATGACTCCATTCCCACCATATCCGTGAATGCTGCGGCACAACTGTCCAAGATCAACCCCAACATCTACTCTGGATTTACAGAGTGAGTTCCATCGTTAATTACACCATCGATACTTCAATTAGGCATTTGGACCTAACAAGTCTCTCCTCAGGCATATGGGCCGGTGCATTTATGGAGGCATCTACGATCCTGGAAACCCTCTGTCGGACGAGAATGGATTTCGAAAGGATGTGCTGGAGGCATTGAAGGAATTGAATATCCCAACCGTCCGTTATCCCGGTGGTAATTTTGTCGCTACATATCATTGGCTGGATGGCGTTGGTCCGAAAGAACAACGACCGGCAAGGTAATGCATGCCATTATGTTCATCGTAAAAGGAGATCGTGGATGATTAATGACCTCATTTTATGATTTTAGACCGGAACTGGCCTGGTTAGGAACGGAGACGAATCATTTTGGTACCGATGAGTTTCTGAAGTGGTGCGAAGTGATAGGAACAGAGCCATACTTTTGCTTGAATTTTGGAACAGGTACCCTTGATGAAGGTAGAAGCCCTTTCGATATCGTCGATAACATGATTGCTAACCCAGTCAGCTATGGCTTGGGTTGAATATTGCAACGGCACCGGCAACACCTACTACGCCAATTTGCGAAGGAAGAATGGTCGGGAAGAGCCCTACAATGTATGCACGGTTTCCAGTGCTGTTTTGGCACAGCAATCTAATAGGAAAATAGGTCAGATATTGGGCATTAGGAAACGAAGTCTATGGGCCATGGCAAGTGGAACAAACAACCAAGGAAGCTTATGCCCACAAAGCTTTCCAATGGGCTAAGGGTAAGCAATAAACTACTGTGGAATTTATGATGGTGCTAATCGGTGTTGAATGAATAATAGCTCTCAAACTACTGGACCCGAACCTGATCTTGATCCTTTGCGGTGAGACCGGTGCAACATCATGGGATTATTATACGTTGAAGCAATGCCTCAAGCCTACTCAAAAGACATTGACCAGCAATCCTACGCCGCTGATCGACATGCACAGCATACACATGTACACAGCCTCCAGGGACCACTTGCAAAATGCAACGGCACCTCTAGCAGCCGAGCGCGCGATCGAAATAGCATCTTCCTTGATCGATCTCGCCCGGATAGAAAATGGAGTTGGTCCTGACGAGCCACGCCCCACTCTCTGTTTTGATGAGTGGAATGTGTGGGATCCCCTTCGAGCTGAAGGTAGATTTGGTGCTGAGGAGACATATACCTTGTCCGATGCATTGGCTGTCGGTGTCTTCCTTAATGTGTTTATCCGCAAGAGCCGGGATCTCGGCATGGCATGCATCGCTCAGAGTGTCAATGTCATTTCGCCTCTCATGACGTCTCCAACAGGTATCACTAAACAGACAACTTGGTGGCCATTGCTCCTTTTCTCGAAATACATGCGTGGCTGGACGATTGCGGCCCATGTCGCTTGTGGTTCGTACAATGGAGACACGTCGCCTGCATGGCTACGAAGTGTCAAAGACACACCATGGCTGGATGTCAGCGCTGTGTTGAGCGATGATGGTTTCGTCAATGTGGTCACTATCAATGTACATGAGCACAAAGACTTTGAAGTGAAAGTCGAGGGAGCCCAGGGTCCTGTCAACGTCTTTACGGTTACCGGGGCCGATGTCACCGTTACGAATATGAAAGGAGAAGAGGAGGTTGGCATTAAAGAGACCACGTGGGATGGCCAAGAGAATTATGTGTTCCCCAAGCACTCATTAACTTTGATGCGCTGGAAAGCTTGATCGCCCTAGGGCAAAGACGGCTCTGGGTCAAGTATTTGCATTTGATTTCCTGAATTTTCACATAGATATTTGATATAAATTGGATGGGTATTAATCTAGACTATGAATCAATCATTTTTTTCACTATACTTGATCCCACAGATCAAGACAGAAAGCTGAGCAAGGATGATGTCTCCTCAACCCGTCCCAAAATGGAAAGTTGATTCATTTACCTTTCTTGGTCTAGCTAAAAAAAACTAAGTACAGTCACGTGACCTTATCATCTTGACTCCGGCAGGTTGCCGCCACCCTGCAGGGTGCTTAAACTTCTTTGACATTCAATTTATCTCCTGGATGAGATCATATTCACATACACATCAAGGCTGCACAGGATCTGGAAAGGAAAAGCGAAAGAACAAAAGGCAAAACTAGATGGATTTTGATTAAAACATAGCGGCAACACAGCACCAAGTATTTACGGTTGGAACTTTCACGTAATACTCACATCTTACTCATTAGTTGGCCTGCAACAATGGCTCGCCGCGGGGATACGCGCTCACCATCACCTGTAGGCAGCACATACTCTTCATCCAAACGAAGTCGCAGAGATGAGGATCGATTCGACAGAGATGGACGCGACGAGGGAAGGCCGCACCGTCGATCACGCAGTCCTGATGTAAGTTTCCAGCAGTGCCGGCGCAGTACCTCTCAAATGTCATATTCAAACAATCAACTAACTCGCCCTCTGCAACATCAGAGGCGATATCGAGATCGGGATGGCTATCGGCGACGGGACAGGGATCGATCGGTAGACAGACGGGATCGCAATGGTTATCGCGACGAGCACAATTACAGACCATCGAAACGGGACCGGTCGCGCGAACGCCGGCGCTCGCTAGACCGACGCTCCGATCGGGACTATCGGCGGAGGAGTAGGGAGCGAGAAAGAAGTCATGATAGGGACAATCGGAGTAGGCGAGATGACTCCCGCGACCGAGTCCGAAGGCACAGAGACGATTCTACTGACTCGAGGAGAAAGGCCAGAAAAGACAGCAGAGACAGGTCGCTGAACCGAGACTCTGCTGCTGTATCACGAGAGGTTAGTACAAGAGACAATCGTTATTGTGATATCAACAAGCGGCCTAACAATCCTATACAGGCCTCCAAAGCCACGACTCCAGCCCCAGCCGCTCAGACGGACGAAGAGAAGAAAGCCGAGCGACTCGCAAAATTGGAGGCGTGGAAACAAAAACAAGCCGCTGAACGCGAACGTAAGCAACGCGAGCTCGCTGCTGCAGGTGGGCCCCGCAGTATTTTGACCGAAATCGACAAGAAATCGGGACTCTCCCCATTGTCCCCTGCTCCTACTTCTCCTAGTACACCAACCTCGGTAACCGCATCCTCCGAATATGGTGGGAAATTCGATCCCAAGGCGATTGCAAAGAAAGCTACTGGTGTTACATCACAGTCATCTCTTTTGGGCAAGGACGTTATTGTTCCTGATTCTGATAGAGCTGACGGCATAATCAAGGCTAACAAACTTCCAGTCGCGCCAGGCAAGGCTTCTGGTGAGTGTCTTAGTGAGAGGTTATCTGGAAACACGAAAACTAATGGTACATGTTCAGCTGCTCCCTTGAAAGCGAGCGGGAATGTTGGTAAATTCGGGTTTGGAAACAAACTTGCCGCCGAAACCGAGAAGTCTTCCGCGAAACGAACCCTAGACTTTGGCGAAGAGGAATCCAAGCGTAAAAAGCTCGAGAAATTACCTAGTCCCCCACCCGAGGATACAGAAGACGCCACCAAGGATATCGTGGCCGAAGACGATGATTCCGATGTTGACATGGAAAATGGGACAGAAGAAGAAAATGTAGCCGCAGCACGAGCAGCCGCAGAGAAGCGGGAGGAGCGCCTACAAGCCCAACAGGTGGAGCCTAACGGCGATATAGCAATGAGCGATGCAGCTGCGGCCAACGAAGCCGCCGCAAATGCCGAGGAAGAGGAAATTGATCCTTTGGATGCCTTTATGTCTGGTTTGACGGAAAAACCTTCATTCAAGAAGCCTAGTATTATCAAGTCAGCTAAAAGCAAGCAGCAGCAACCGCAAGCTATGTTCGGCGACGAAGATGATATCGACATGTCAGCTGTTGCTCATGGTGATACTGATGACTTTCTTGCCATAGCTGCCAACAAAGCTAAAAAGAAAAAGGACATTCCTACCGTTGACCACGCAAAGGCAGAATATGAACCTTTCCGGAAAAGCTTCTATACTGAACCTCTTGATTTGGCTCAGATGACAGAAGAAGAGGTAGCCAGTCTCCGACTTGAACTTGACGGTATCAAAGTCCGTGGAGTTGATCCCCCAAAGCCGATCCTGAAATGGTCTCAATGTGGTCTCGGTGTGCAAACACTGGACGTCATCAGTAAGCTTGGTTATGAGCACCCAACCTCAATTCAGAGCCAGGCTCTTCCTGCTATCATGTCAGGAAGAGATGTCATCGGTGTCGCTAAAACAGGTTCTGGAAAAACAGTCTCTTTCCTTCTGCCCATGTTCCGTCATATCAAAGATCAACGTCCTTTAGAGAATATGGAGGGCCCGATTAGTCTTATCATGACGCCGACGAGAGAATTGGCAACGCAAATCCACAAAGACTGTAAACCTTTCTTGAAGGCGTTGAATCTTCGCGCTGTATGTGCTTACGGTGGCGCTCCCATCAAAGACCAGATCGCGGAATTGAAACGAGGTGCTGAAATAGTTGTTTGCACACCTGGCCGAATGATTGATCTTCTAGCTGCTAATGCTGGCCGAGTTACAAATCTGCGACGAGTTACCTACGTCGTGCTTGATGAAGCCGATCGAATGTTCGACATGGGTTTCGAGCCACAGGTGATGAAGATCATGACGAATATTAGGCCTAACAAGCAAACAGTGTTGTTCTCCGCTACTTTCCCACGTAACATGGAAGCACTCGCACGGAAAACCTTGATCAAGCCTGTGGAGATTATTGTAGGCGGCAGGAGTGTGGTTGCGCCCGAGATCACACAAATTGTTGAAGTTCGAAATGAGAATACCAAATTCTTGCGCCTTCTAGAACTCCTTGGCAACCTTTATTCCGACGAAGCAAATGAAGATGCTCGAACTCTAATCTTCGTTGACCGCCAAGAAGCTGCTGACAGTCTACTTCGTGAGTTGATGCGCAAGGGCTATCCTTGCATGTCTATTCACGGTGGCAAGGACCAAATTGACCGAGATTCTACCATTGAGGATTTTAAGGCGGGAATATTCCCAGTTTTGATTGCGACATCTGTTGCTGCTCGTGGCTTGGATGTTAAGCAGTTGAAGTTGGTTGTCAATTATGACGCACCAAATCACTTGGAAGATTACGTTCACCGAGCCGGACGTACAGGTCGTGCTGGAAACACCGGAACTGCAGTTACATTCTTGACTGAGGATCAAGAAAGATATTCCGTCGACATTGCAAAGGCACTCAAACAAAGTGGCCAGGCAGTCCCAGAACCCGTCCAGAAATTAGTCGACTCCTTCCTTGAAAAGGTCAAAGCCGGCAAAGAGAAAGCTTCAGCATCTGGCTTTGGAGGCAAGGGATTGGAACGCCTGGACCAGGAAAGAGACGCTGCCAGAAACCGTGAACGCAAGACATATCGTACCGGCGAAGATGGCGATGAGGAAGAACGGGAAGACGCGAAAGAGAAGAAGGGCGAAGAAATATTTGCCAAGGCTGCCTCCGCTATTCAGTCTGCCTCTGCACCTACACCAGGTATACCAAAGGGCATTGATTTGGATGGCAAGATTACGGTCCATAAGACCGAGAAGCCAGCTGCTGGGAAATCTAATGATCCCCTTGACAAGGTTGGTTCGGCTGTCGCGGATATCCACGCACGACTGAACCGTGCTGGAGTGATGAGAAGCGGTGTTCCGATTGATAACAAAGGTCCTGATGCGGGAGCATTCCATGCAACTTTGGAAATTAACGACTTTCCTCGTAAGTTATTTTCTTATTCCTCTACGTCTTCAACTCATACTAACATTTTCTTCTCTACAGAAAAAGCACGTTGGGCAGTCACCAACCGTACCAATGTCGCCAAAATCCTCGAGGCGACAGGTACCTCAATCACAACCAAAGGCAACTATTATCCATCAGGCAAGGAGCCTGGACCAGGCGATATCCCGAAGTTGTATATCCTTGTGGAAGGTGATACAGAACTGGTCGTTACGAATGCTATGCGAGAATTAATGCGGTTGCTGAAAGAGGCTACAATTGCGGCGGCGGATAGTGAGGCTAGGGCACCAACTAGTGGACGATACAATGTTGTGTGAAGACGATGAGAGTAGGATTGATTTTACGCATCTTTTCTCTTCCATGGCATTTATTATTCTCCTAGACATATAATATAATACAATAGCGGTTGGACGACCAACGTCTTATCCGTTACAAGAATGCTGGACCCGTCGTAGCTAGCTATTTCTAATAAATACCTGATCCGTAATTGCGTGTGTTGCCTTATCTACAGTTTGAGCCTTTCTAACTATGTACCAGTAACACCTGTCTATAACGAATGCCAACTGGTGAAAAGGAGGCTATTAAAGTACTTTGGCCTGGAAGGAGGGTATGGAGACTTTTTGTTGGGCGGTCGATCCCCATGCCTCCCTTAGACATTAAAAGGGGCGGGTATATTCTATCTATATATTTTATCAAACAGGAATTAATCTTGTATCGCCTTGAAACCAAATTAACTGAAAAAAAAAAGTTCGAGTTTGCCCTCCTTTAACTGACTGTGCCTATCGTTGTAGGCAATGCGATCGTTGAAATCATGGACTGGGTGTTATTGTCGACTTTGTGAGTGGTTTTGAGATGGCGTTTAAGTTGATCTAAAATGAGACAACCCGTTAGTAAAAAGAACATGAATTTCCAGAGATAGGCTCATACCAGGGCGAGTAAAAGCCTTCGCGCAACCAGGATAAGTGCATTTATGTCGGCGTCCACTATGCGTCAACTTGTGGCTAGACATATTGGATGACTGTAAAAATAAGTGAGTCCCTGCAAAACATGGTAAATAACATTATGCCGGAGGTAGACATACGTCACCGGTCTGAAAGTCACACCCCGGAAATGTGCACTTAAATGGCTTTTCCCCAGTGTGTGTTCGGGAATGAGTCTTGAGCTCGCTGCTATCCGTGAAGGCTTTGCCGCATTGTTTGCATTTGAAGGGTTTCTCGCCACGATGACTACGCTCATGACGTTCGAGTGTTGCTTGTCTCGCGAATGCTTTGCCACATACCGAGCAGGCGAAGTTCTTGTCTATATTTAAGGTTAGCCATCGCGCAAAAAAGCACAACTTTGAGTCCGGAGGATCATACAGTTGCTGTGAGTCAAGAAATGTCCTTGAAGCTTGGACTTTTGAGAAAATGGTTCATGTGGCCGGTGACACCCATACCAGCAGCAGTAGTAACCATGCCCTTGAACTCCGTCTATAGGATGTATATGTTGCGTGACGAGATGTTCTTGAAGATCTCCACAGGAGGTAAAGGTAGCATTGCACATGGATATCCCATGATTCCAGCGGCAGACATGAGATTCTCCTTCCTCAGGCAATGCCGGAGTGGGGCTCGTCAAAGCGGACGACAAAGCTCTATCTAAAGGAGGAGGACTGTCGATGAGGCTGGAAATAGTTTGAGAACTTATACTCCTCCGTTGATTACGAGGGCGAGAATATTGTGCCACTCTATGATGTGCTTGGCCATGGTGATGACGGTGAACACGAGCTTGTGACTGTTGTTTTGAGAACTCTAGTAATCTTGTGTCTCCGGAATTTCGAAGATAGCATCCTAGATGTTGAAAACCTGCATCTGAGCAGGACGGCTGTCCATCACCTAGGAAACAAGGCATTTTAGTGGCATCACTTTGCTGGTCGAAAAGAGCGTCGTTTGAATCTGGTGTGTCGAATGATGTGTTGTTGAGCAGGATATCCACGTCAATATGAGACATGTCTATCTGGTTATTATTAAAGGGAGCACACCATGCATTGTTGCAATCTTTGGAATATTGCTGGCATGCGGCAAGAGACCCATGGCCTGTACTGTGGCATTGAAAGTCGGAGAAAGAGTTGTTGGTATAGCAATGCTGATGCCTGGAAGTCGCTTGATTTAACGTATGTGACTCGGCAACTGGCATATCAAAGTGATGGTCGGTTATAGCAGGCAAAAATACTGCGGGGTCCCATTGAAAATCGGTCTGCTGGAGCAGATTTGCCGTTGAAACGTCCACATTTTGACCGTCCTCAAAGCAGTGCTTGTCGAAACACGCTGGACCAGTACTTTCACAATGTTCTTCCTCGCAGTTGGCAGCAGAGCATACTGTTGAAACTAGGTCACAGCTCACAAACCCATCACAGACTGACGAGCAATTGAGGGAGCAAGCATCATTTTCACAACAACTTTCTTCAGCTGCACATGCTGCATCTCCGATATGATGGATATCCCCGCATTGCCGTTTCTCTGATGGCAGCATCGGAAACTTTCCAGTAATATCATCAAACGTGTCCCAATGGCAATCCAGACAAAAGTCACCTGTCTCCCGGGAGGACATCTCGATCATGGAAGAGGCACGGTAAAGATCCCTCGCTTATGCAGAGCGATGCGCGGTGAAAATGATTGATTGGCGGGGTTAGTAGACGTTATAGTGATCCGACAGAGAATCCTGCAGTTCATCATAAAGTCAGTTAAGCCACAACAACCATTTCCGTAGATCGAGTGAGGAAAGCATACTACTTCTTCAGCGACAAGCACTCAAGCAGCCGGCTAAAAAAAAGGGGAAAAAAAATCAAGAGACGGGTGATAAAACGTAATTCTTGGCGAGACCGAAAGAAATCTCATGCAAGAAGGTGATCTGCGGTAGTGTGAGCAGAACAACGTGGAGGGGTCAACATTTGCTGTGCTGGTCGGACGGACCGGTGATGAGGACCTTGGTGGTGAGGCCAATTTGCTCAATATTATTACGACGTAGTATGATTGGGACTCAGCGGTGTTGGCTGTCGATCTCACGCCGCGAACTCTGCCTGGACTCTTTGCATGTCTGTATGACCCTAGGCAAATAAGTCATTTGGGCGTCGATTGAGCTGGGGATGCTGTCTTGATCTCCAAGAATAAATGATGTTGGGTGATTGGAGTTTTGTCTGTGACTGAGGATGTGATCGATAAGAGACCGCTCTTTACTGCTGACCAATCAGCTGTCGGTCGCATCTGATATCCGCCAATCAGCGTCGAGGCAAGAGCGTACACTCAAACACCACGAATCGAGACGCGCGGTGATTTTATTCTTTGTTTTGAATTTGTTCTGCTACTACGGAGGAGCATATTCGAGAATATTTCCGAGGTAATTTGCTCTGACCCTCTGAACATGTGCGATAATCGGGCATTTGTAGCTCCAAATCTGTACTGCTGCTAGTTTGCTAGGTATCTACAAGGTGACGGCCACGTGCCTCCGCGCGGCCTCCCAGCCAAGCCCTTCTTCTATCTTTCCTTCGTCCAGTGCGACTCTTCCGTGCTTGCAAGCCTTTTCGAAAAAAAGCGTCACTCTCAATTCTCTTTGGAATGGTCGCACTTAATGGCTTCATGATTATCCTTCCTGATTGAGTCTGGCCACTTCAAAGACAACGCTAACACCCAAGAAACCATCGATTACGGCTCTGCTGACGACATCTATCCGAGAGTTACTCCACACCCAGAACACCCAGCAGTAGAACTCTCCGCGTTCTCAGCAACAACCTATCCAAGCTCACTTCCATCGGAAGATTACGAAGAAAATGGGGAACGTATGCTCAAAGTCGGCTAACAAGCCCGACGACGCTTTCTCGCAGCCAGGTCGTGTGCTCGGATCTTCGGCCGCTTCAGGAACACCTAACCAACCTGCCCGCGCATCAGTTCCCGGTAACGTTGTTTCAAAGGGTCCTGGTAGGACGCTTGGTGGTGCTTCTGCATCACAGGATACTGCTGATGCCAGGAGTAAAGCTGCCGAGGCTGCCCAGGTATACCCCTCCCTCACACAACCAATAACCTATTGTGGTCGACTGACTTTGTTATTACAGAAACGCGCAGAGGCGTTGAACGCTTCCAGTAAAGGGAAGCTAGGAAGCCAATTGGCTGCCCAAAAGGCTCGAACGCAATCACAGACTCTCAATGCGGCCAGCCAGGCGGAAGTTGCTTCTAGAAACGCGGATAGCGCCGCGGAAACGAGGCAATGGAACTGAACATGATCATATTCGACACTCTCTTTTGTAACTCGCCGAAGTTGGCTGCGTCTCGTTTCCTCATCTCTGCATTTCTGGAGTTTGGGCCGGGATTTCGCTGTGAATATTACTTACCATCAAGCGCTACTTTGCCTACGTCATCGAATAACAAAAAGAGTAACTTAACTAGAGTTTATCTGCAATGTTTCATATTTGTCCTAAAATGTCAGCCAACTACGTTGTCATTTTCATGCCGCCGTTAGCATTGACAACACTGCCCGTACACCACGCGGCATCTTCAGTACACAACATAGCAACCACACCCGCAATCTCACTGGTGAAAGCAGGTCGTCGACCACCCATCTTCTCTTGAATCAGCCGAATCTTCTCGGCATCTAAGCCCTCCAAATCGCTTGCATCTGGAGCAACTTTACTCAAAGGGGTATTGTCTTGCCAGCCCTGAATATCCTTCCAAAATTGCTCTCCGGTCAAGAAATACATGTCGCCAATCACAGGTCCGGGGTTGACTGCATTCACAGTCGCTCGATCTGCCAATTCCCGTGCCCAAGTTCTGGTCATGGCTTCCAAAGCAGCCTTTGTGCCGCCATATACGGACTGACCCTCAAAGCCAAGGCTGGAAGATACACTCGAAATATTGACAATGCGACCGGATCGATCATTGGGCAAGTATGGAATACAGGCTTGTGTCAGTAGAAGCGGCGCAAGTACATTAATGTTGTAGTGCCAATGAAAATATTCAGCGTCAATGGGACCTTTTGCGGAGTCCGCAAGCTTTCGGTCTTGTGAGACACCAGCGTTGTTGATAAGGATATCGATGCGGAGGGGCTTGTCGCCAAAGTGCTTCTTGGAGGCGTCTATTATTATCTCGCTGGCTGCCTGGGCATCGGTAAGGTCGGCGCGGACCGTGGTGCAGTGAACACCGAAGGACTCTGTAAAAGATGATGCCAACTCTTCCGTTTTGGTTCGTGACGATTCAGATGTGTAGTTCAAGAGGAGCGAGCACCCTTTTTTAGCTAGATTGCGGGCTATCGCTTCACCAATCCCTATGCCAATCAATGGTCAATATCCGTTTCAAACAGTGTAACAATCAATCAATCTTCTTCTTGTCTCGCTTACCCCGCGATCCTCCGGTTACGATGCCAAACTTTCCTTCCAGAGGTCGAGCCATTGTATGTCGATATTTTGAGTATTAAGGCTAATGGATATGGAAAGCAAGAAGAAAGAGACCCAGACTCAATCTATGCGGCGCTTCTCACCTATATACCTAAGAGCATATCCCACGACAAAATCCGTACCACCCTAGCGACATATTGCCTGGAAATCTAACCGAGTTGGCGGGGCAGATGGCCTGAATGAATATCTGGATTGTCCATATCGTGTCGGTATATTAGCCATCTGCCACCTGACTAAGTCAGGTACAGAAAAGTCACACTGGTGACGTTTTATGGAAACGTTGGAATGTACATGTACTACGTAGTTTACTCTTTAGCAATTTAACATTTAACCGACGGATAAATTCGGTATTTCGGGCCTGCATTTTCCCAACGCGGGGAGCACTCAGCACTTACACATCCAAAAGTGAGCTGTCCACGGGTACATATACCTGGGTAAGACCCGATGCAGAGGAAGCGAAAAAAAAAAGGTTGGGATGTACTCTCCCGATAATAGTACAGTACGTAGTCATCTCTCCGAGACAAAAGTGCGTATAGTTCTCCTTTGTACCATCGATAATCGGATTGGATACAACGACGACCCGTGCACGCTCAATAATTACGTGAAATCTGTAACTATGCAAGTGTCATACTCGCCCTGTTGTACGCAGGAGGCCCTTGATAAATAGCACTATTAGCGGTGAGCGACCTGTGTGTTGAAAATATCGAATTACCATCCAGCGAGCGTAATCTTGTAGTTACATAGTACGTATGGAGCGTTAACAATGTATCCTCCATCCAATAGGGTCAGTCGCCGATCCGACAACTAATAAAAGATCAACAGTCCAGACTTCAGAGGATATTCTCATTCTTGATGATCACTCAGGTTACATGGTATGTACATATCTAGGATCACCTTGCATAGAAAAGCGGCGCTGTGAGCATGTCCTTTGTTTGTTGTTTGAACTGTGAAGTGTCCTAACTTTAGGGGACCAACAGTTCGATCTTGCCTATGCTAAAATAGGGTTCTTCTCCGCGTGTTTGACCCACGAATCCACGGTTGGCTTGATAGAATTTATCCACGGAAGAATCCGTGCGAGAGCATAGTTACCACACGGAAAGTATGAGTACGCCGTATGAACTGTACACAGAACCGTAAAGAATTTTTGGTATAAGCTCAAACGCACCACGTGCTCTGACCAGGTCTCCGGTCTGATTCGACGGAGTTCCGCTGGAAGTGGGTCCCTTGCATTAGTGGCTACCGTTTTCTTATTTTACTCCGTACGGCATGAAATTTACTGACTCGCAGGTAAAAAAAATACGTACGGTGCAATACGCGGCACGCACACAATAGATGCAACCATACTACATACAACTATACAAAACATTCTTTCTATTATTATTATTATATTATTATTATTATTATTATTATTATTATTTTGTCTTTGTGCTGCAGTGTACACTCTAGACACGGTCATTAATTAATAGCACCACATCCATAAAAATGGTATCCTTGTCATTCGATCGCATTGTCGGGTCGGCCTGTTGTACAAGTCCGTTCCAACTACTATGGTACACCGTACTAACCGTTAGCACTAACGAACGAATGCCTTGCATGGGTCCCTGTCAGTTTCACCTAAAGAGACCTGGACTATTCCGGCCGTGTTCCAGAAGACCCAGACCATCGGTTCGCCAGAACAAACGGGAAAAAAAGTCGTTGATGTCGAGTTGTATTCTTCGTGTGATTTTATTGTGTTTGATCAATTTCAAACATTTTCATGTCAACGCCCTCCATCAAACCGATTCGGAGGCCCAAGCATCATTAAGCCAACAGCATTCTTCAAGCCACTCATGACACGTGCCCCTCTCCCTCCGAGTCTCATCGATTAATTTGCTTTTAACTTCGGTCTTACCCGATTCTACAAAAGCCTCCTTCCTTCGTCCTGCATCCCATTCCGTTCAACTTCTTTCACCTTCTTTTGTCTCTCTTTCTCCCTTGCATCCTGGTTCTTTTTATTATCGATATCATTCTTTGTTAATACTTTCGCTTCTGATTTTTGTCTATTAATTCATCGTTGTCAAAATATGCGACTACAAGACTGGGGCTCTCCTCACTTCGTTACTGAACCGTCCTTGTTTTTCAGGGGGCGTCTAATCAATTGACACACGCAGCCATCTATCGAACGCTACTACATTTTGAGCCATTTAGTTTGGACTGCGACCTTAGTTAAATCATTTTCGACCTTTATCAACGACCATTATGCTGAAATTCGTGAAGCGCCTCGGCTCCCGCCAGGATTTGCGAGGATGGAAGGAAATCTCAACCAAAAATGGCGCAAATAAGGATATCCCATCGACAGCCTCGTCTGACTCGTCGCCGAGTTTCAGAAACCATAAATCTATGTCCGTTACTTACGAGGTGCCCTCGGATGTCACGTACGATGTACCCTCAACGATGAAAGCCCAGCAACTCGACGCTTACAACACCCCATACGTATTTCGAGACAACGTGCCCGTGCCGACACCCACACATCCTTACGATTTGCTCGTCCGAGTCGATGCCGCTTCCTACTGTCATACCGATTATGTACTAGCGAGTGGTCATATGGCGAGCGTTGAGCAGCCTGTGTTCCCCCACACCGGCTGCCACGAGTTCACCGGTACGATAGTAGCCTTGCCTCCACGCCCAGCACAGTCGGACTTTACAATTGGTGATCGTGTCGGTGTCTCTTGTCGTCCTTATCATGCCTGCGGAGAATGCGCCGAATGTCTGGAGGAGAATACACCCGATAGTGATCCAAGAGGATACTCTGTTCTATGTCCAACGATAAAAAGTCATGGTATCGGCATACCAGGCGGGTTCCAGGAATACGTACTGGTTGACTCGCGACAGTTGACCATCATTCCTCGGGGGTTAAGTCAGGTGGAGGCGGCTCCATTGATGTGTGCTGGGATTACAATCTATGCGGCTATAAAAAAGACGGGTCTCAAACCTGGCCAACGGATTGGTATCATAGGCTGTGGCGGTGGACTTGGCCATTTGGGTTTACAATATGCGACAGCAATGGGTTTGAGGGTTTATGGAGTGGAGAACTCCGACAAACCGCTCGCTTTGGCGCGGGGATTGAAGAATATCCCCGGTGCTACCATTATTGATTCGCGTACGACGACTGCTGCAGAAGCAATTGCCCATATCAGTACAGAAGATAAAAGACCGATTCCTGGTCAGTTTGGTCTAGATGCAGTCATTATCTTACCAGAGAGTCAAAGGGCTTTCCAATACGGCGTGGACATGCTCAAGAACCACGGCAAATGCGTGGTGGTATCATTCCCTCCCGATGGATTTCACACAAGTTCCTTGGATCTCATCTTCAGAGACATCACTTACGTTGGCAATGTCTCTGGTTCGACAAAACAGCTACGAGAAATGACAGCCTTTTCCGCCAAACACGGAATCAAGGCTCAAATAGACGTCTTCCCACTTGAGCAATTGAACCAATTGGTTGAAGCATACCTCTCCGGTCATGGAGGGAAGTTGGTGATTGATTATCACTACCCCAAAAACCCAGCGTCATGACAACCTTAACTCCTGACCTGATTATGAACTCATGTCTTTTCTAGTATCTTGTAATACCCTCATACTTTTGCCCATCCTTTGGTCGATATTTGGTTTCTTTCAGCGAGGTTTTTGAGACTGGAGTTCCTTGCATAATCTCAGCATGTACTTTGCCATTTCTTTGTTTAAATCAATGATGACTCCCATGACAATCGTAATCATTTAGCTACTTCCAGGTGACATATAAACCATGCGTCCCACTGGCCACTGGCGGGAGATCTACAATGACCCGCATTGCTTCATGCATGGGGCTATGCGACGACGCCAACGGACTCGGAGTAACTTACATTAATGCTATGCGTGACATTAGCACGCACATTGCATGATATGTATGTGCTACGATCATGGGGGTACACTACAGTAGTGAGGATATGTAATTGAAACTTTTCCTCAACTGACCCAATTGATCAAACATGTTCATTCATGTTGCGTGCGCTTCTGAATCCCGTTTGCCTACCCCCATCAAGTTTTTCTAGAAACTAGTAGAAGGATGATAAATTACTCATGGCCCGCCATCTCCTCCAACCTCTCCACAGCACTCTTCAACTCTCTCACTTTCTGACCAACCCTCTTCTTAACCTCCTCTTTCACTTCAACGCTGATATACTCTGGATTAAAAGTCGGCGCAATCCTCACATAACTGTTCCCACTCAACGCCTCATTCACATCCAAAATCGGGTTTGCGCCTGCTGCAGCAGTAGCTCCCGCATCTAAACGGTCTGCATTTGTTTGTTCTGCGTTTGGTGCTAGCGCAGCTTCGTATTCTTGTGGTGGAGATCCTGATCCTGTGGCGGCAGAGGCACGTGTCATGTCGGTGTAGACGTTGTAGACATACAGCAATTGATCGAGCAGTTCACGGGCGGATTCGCGGTCGGAGGCGGCGTATATGGTGGCGCCATTAGTGCTGTCTGTTGCGATTTCGAATTCGTCTTTGGCGTTGTCATACCTTTCAACGTAGTTAGTTACAGTTAGTCTATTTAGTAATCTTCTGTATCTTCGGCTAGGGAGATTACAGTTCCTGCAGTTCCTCGACTATGAGATCCGCCTCCGTCTTTCCACCACTTGCCTTGAGCTCTGCATACCCCCTGTTTTGAATCGCTATAACGCGTGGATTGAAAGATTTCAAAGTAGATGCTCTTGTATCGGATACTTTCGACCGACTGCTAATACCGCTCAAGCTAGTAGATGTGTAGCGGCGAAGAACGGCGTTCGCCGATGCTGCCGCCTGAGCGCTATTGATAGATTTGTGAGTGATACGCGATTGCAGAGCTAACCGCGACAGTGGTCGTGATGAAATGTATGCCATTGTGGTCCAATGTTAGCTAATTCAATGTTTCCGTCTAGAGGCCGCCAAGGAAGCTATTGAATAATAGACGAAAGATGAATGTTGTTGGATTTTTCAGCAGATCGATGATGCAATGACGTTATTGTTGGCATGCTCTTATCTAATCATCACATGAGCGTAAACTTAAGTTAACTAACTAGTTAAGATAGTTATAACTATATGCTTATACTTCAATTCTACATTGTATCATTTTTTATTTTCTGATACAATTAATTGGTGATATAATTCATCTTTTAGTTTCGGATTCTCAAATGACGCAGAAAGTTGCAATTTGCAGAGACTCTAATCGGAAAAGCATAGCTGTGTATCCTGAGAGTTAAAAGCATGGGCTGAATAAATCTAAAGAATAAAAGAAAGCTGAACCCATCCCGGTCATAAATCATACAGTCATATCTCATGTCATACAGGTCGTAAATAAAAATAACAAAAAGCGCCCAGAGTATTAAACATCAATCGAAATGTCGCCTCCACCATAATGATTTCCATCAAAATAATGTGATTCGTGGTGCCCATGGTCATATCCATAATCCTGTCTAGTATTCATGCTCATGCTAGCTGCACTAGCCGCTCTGGAGTGAGACCCTTGCGAATATCTGCTGCTTCCATCAGCACTCTGAGCTCGACGTAACCGCCTTTCATGTCGCTCCTTGCATTTTTGTTCGAACTCTTGATGTTCTTGTACTTCCTTCCATTCGTCAACAGCACCCTTAATACCCAAAGCAGCCAACCCGATAGAGGCTAGATTCTTCATATCTGCCTTTCTCTGCATTGTTCGCTCCTGCTCTTTACTGATCACACCGGACTTCACAGCCTCATGTCGCTTCTTCTGAGCCTCAAGGTTTTTGATCACACCGTGCGCGGCATGTATCGTGGCCACTGTCGCAAGGCCTGAGGTAACAAGCTCTTTTCGGAACATTTTTTTTCTTTTCGCGTTTTTCATCGTCACTGTTAAGGTCAGAATCACTATCACAATCACTCTGACATTCAATATTGCCATTTGAATATCTATCTCTTTTGGCAACAGCATGGGAGGTGGAACCGCTGACACTACTACTTCGTTGGGAACGTACATCGCGAGAAGATCTTCCATGCCTTGATGACCGGTATGAGCGGTCATCCTCAGAATCTGAATAGTCCGGGGACCGTGTAGAACGGTCTCTTCGTCGGTCACTCTGATTCTTGTCATCGAGTCCTAGGGCCGCCAAACCCTTGTTTAAGGCCCGTGACACGCTCGAACTGCGCTTCTTGGAATCTCGGCCACCATCGCGACTGTCCCGTGAATCAGATCGATCGCGACCGTGAGATTGAGAAAATCGGTCGTAGACTTGCTTGCCAGCTGCGGCTAGCAGACCGGCAGCAGCCATGTCCCCGACACCGCCTCGGCTTTGAGAACGTCCTCGGGTACCGTTTCGAGATTTCGATTTAGAGCGACCACCGTTGACAAGATGGTTTGTAGCCATTCCAGCAAGAATTGATTCTAGCACATGGCGGCCACCGTGTTTGTTGGGATCACGATCAATGAGACCATCAACACCACCAGCCGAGACGGCTGCAGTCAGAACACGCCTGCCCTTCTCACCAGTCCAAGGGCCGGGCATACTTCGAACACGGAATGCCTCTGCTGCACCTGCTGCCAAGGCAGCCTTCATAGCTTGAGCGATGCGAGCCTCACTTTTGGCACGATGACCTCGGCTGCGGGAACGCGAATCTGAATAAGAGCGATACTTGCGGGAACGGCCTCGGTCGGAGTCACGGTCATGGTCGTGAGAGCGGTCACGGGCAGCTTTGATTCCAAGAGCTCCTCCAATAGCACCCAGAGCTTCTTCCCCTAGAGACTTGCGTCTACGGGGACGAGGCGAAGGACTGCGAGAGGAGGAATATGTCGATCGTTCATAGCGGTCACCTTTCATTCTTTGTTAGTTTCGAAAGCGAGAACATCAAAATCAATGAAGTGGTTACTCACGTCGGCCGTCGGAGCGCTTGCTTCGTCGGGGTCGGTAGTCTTCGCGGCGATAGTATTCTTCGTCGTAGTAAGGGTCGCGGCCAACAGAGCGTGCTCTGCGTGGACCCTCACGAACGGTTGCCGCCCGACGAGGGTAGCCGTAGTAGGACTCACCAGGCGGAAAATCTCTAGAAACTTCTTCAACAACAGACTCTTCACTGTCTCCACGACGACGAACAAGGCGTGTATCGTAGTCATAGGGATAGCCACCACGGTTGTCTACATAGGTTTCTTCCACATAGCCGCCATCGGGACGGGAATACCTGTCGCGCTTGACTCGGTAGCCTCGACTATCTCGGGAGTCGTAGTATGACATGGCAGGGTAGTTGGCAATCAAAGTAATATGTCACTGAAAGCCAAACGATAGAATCACGATATTTGGATCAGCGAAAGACGGTTGAAGTAGAAGTCGTAGTTTGATGATGAAGAGAGGCGAGAGAAAGATATTTTAATATCAGGCGATGGCCGATAAATACGATGTGACTTGAGGGCGGGGCTGGCAGGAGGCTGCGATCAAAGAGGGAAGGAGGGGGGCAGTGTTGGGCGTGCCACGAGTTGTGATTGGTTGAGGGCGGGAGGAAACAGCTGACCCACTGACGTTTGTGTGTTCTCTGCCTTAGGCTCGTGTTAGCCCTCAGAATGCCTCAAAGCCAAGCCTCACCTGTGGCTCGAACTCACTTTGTTGGCGAATGAGAAATGGAAAGAAGCTGGAGTGTTACTCCGTATCGATAAGTAGCGATCCTCCGGTGTAGGTGCGATGTGCAAGTGATTGGCTGGATGATTCTCATACGATCAGTGCGCACCGCCACTGGGTCAGAGTCGATTGATGGGTGGCTTCGAAGAGAAGGGTGAGGAAATGGCCTGACATTTAAGCGGAAAATTAATCGACCAAGATCAAGAGAAAATTGTCCGTGGTTGATTGCTTGATCTATAATAAGATGAAATGAATCCCCTTCCCACAGAAGAGTCGAGAGTGGGCCGACAGATTCCTAATGACGCAAAGGACGGGGATAGGGGAGGAGATCGGACAAAAAAACTAAGGGCGGTCAAGCAATTAGACATGTCGTCCGGTCATCCAAGCGATGTGCTTGACAGGTATCTCCATCAAATCGAAGAGGGGAGGGGGCGATTCGCCGGCCAGACCAGTTCTGACAACAAAAGCGGCTGATCATACGTCATTCTGCAGACACTTAGTGGCTTAAATGGGTCCACTTTGTTATTGTATCAGAGCATAGTCCACTTCGACGAAAATTCTACTTTGTCTAAATATGCGGGATGATGGCATACGCATTAATAATGTTTATATTGTTTGTTTTCTTTTTCTCCTGATATTGTTAAACATTTCATCCATGGGTCGAGGGGAGCCCACTTTTGACCCTGGGCGGGACCCGGTCGCCCACGGCGTGTTCCGTGGTACGCTGGATGCTTGTTATGCATCCCACACCACGCGACGCTTGCATTGATTTCATGTTTTCAACTATTTTTCTAAAGAAGAAGATCTGAACAATCTATACCACGTATTGCAGTTCAGTTTCGCTGGATATTCAGATTTTTGAATGCCTGAGCATTCTCCTTGATGGCAATCTCCACAGGCAGTCGCTCCATGCTACTCGCCCCGAAAAACCCATGAATGCCTTTCGTATGGTTGAGAACATACTCGGCATCCTTGGGCTCTGCAATAGGTCCACCATGACAAAGCACAATAATATCTGGATTGATTCGTACAGCTGAGTCACGAATATCTTGAACAATTTTGACCGCATCATCTAGCGAGAACGCTGTCTCGGCTCCAATACTTCCAGAGGTGGTCAAGCCAACGTGTGCGACGAGAACGTCAGCACCAGCACGAACCATACGTTCTGCTTCGTCGACATTGAATACGTAGGGCGTTGTGAAGATGTCCATTTCCCGTGCGATTCGTACCATTTCAACTTCCTTGTCGTATCCCATTCCCGTTTCTTCCAGGTTTTGTCGAAACTTGCCATCAATCAAGCCCACTGTAGGAAAGTTTTGAATTCCCGAAAATCCGAGCTCTTTCAATTGGCCTAAGAACTCGGGCATCTCTCTGAAAGGATCTGTCCCGCACACGCCAGCCAGGACAGGAGTCTGTTTGACAATAGGTAAGATCTCCTTTGCCTATAAACATAGATATCAATCATTTGCCTTTTTTTTTTTGTGACACTATGTGCAACAAACCATGTCCACTACAACGGCGTTTGCATCACTGTAGGGCATTAAACCCGCCAATGACCCTCTACCGGCCATTCGAAATCTTCCTGAATTGTAAATAATAATCAAATCACTCCCACCCTGTTCCTCAGATTTGGCAGAAAGCCCGATGCCTGTTTAATTCGAACAATTAATACCCCTTGTTCTGCAATCTTGACGTGTTAAACTAAGGCCTACCGGCTCCGGCTCCAACAATGATACCGCCATCTGAGATAACTTTTCGAAGTCGTACAAGGATATCGGAGCGATTTGTCGGACGAGGCATGGTCTCTAATCAAGTCAATCGATGAATATGGTTTTCAAATGGCGATAAGATCTGATTGATAGAAGAGGCATGGATGTAGTTAGCTTAAGATTATCGATAGTGATCGGAATGCGGGGTCGGCCCGCCACATTTTGTGAAACTAATATACGTCACTCTCTTTCCTTGATCTGATACATCAGGTTCATGTAGATATGGATGAAATCTTGGATTAATAAGGCCAACCCATGGTGCTCCTGGCTTAATTATCAGATAAACTCGAATCTTCTCGTACTGTAAAACATCATGTCTGGGCCACGTATCGCTGTTCTAGGAACATGTGACACAAAACTAGCGGAAATGTTGTTCCTACGAGATCAAATCATCAGGACAAAAGAAGTCGAAGTGCTTTTACTCGATGTCGGCCGAAACCCCGTCCAGAATAGCCACATTGACGTCCCAAGTTTCGAACTTGCGCTTCGCAAATCTGCCGATGGCCCATCCGCTTTGACTCAGATGTCTCGAGCAGAGTACATCAAGTACATGATTGAATGTGCAACGTCCTATGTGACAGAATTGTTTCAATTGGGAGAAATCCATGGTATCATCTCAGCCGCCGGCTCTAGTGGTACATCACTCGTAACAGCGGTGATGCGCAATGCACTACCAGTCGGATTCCCGAAATTCATGGTTTCCACAATGGCCAGTGGAGATGTATCGCATCTCGTCGAAGAGACGGATATCACTCTGATGTACAGCGTTGTGGATATTGCGGGGACAAATTTTATCCTCAATCAAATACTTACAAATGCTGCAGCTGCGATTACAGGCGCTGCGACAGCGTATTATCGAAGTCGGAATGAAGGCGCATCAGGGAATGCAGGCGCAAAGCAGCGAAGGCAGAGGGTAGCTATCACTATGTTTGGAGTCACTACCCCGTGTGTGGACGCTATTAGGAAGCATCTAGAGTCGAAATATGGCTACGAGGTATACGTCTTTCATGCCACTGGTGCCGGCGGCAAAGCTATGGAGCGATTAATTCGAGAAGGCCAGATAGACGCCGTGCTCGATATGACAACTACCGAGATTGCTGATGAATTGATTGGAGGCGTTCTATCTGCTGGACCGCAGCGACTGACGGCAGCTGCGCAGGCCGGAATCCCACAGATTGTAAGCGTGGGAGCCTGCGACATGGTCAACTTTGGACCTAGAGATACTGTGCCTGCTGAATTCGCGTCTTCGGAGAACAAGCGTTTATTATATGAGCATAACCCAGCAGTCACGTTGATGCGAACAACTGCGCAAGAATGTACTCGTATCGCCGAGTTCATCGCATCCAAATTACGAGACCATGCCGTCCGATCGGATCTGGTCAAGGTGCTTCTACCCACCAGCGGGATCAGTATGATTTCCACTCCATCGCAACCATTCTATATGCCGGATTCAGATGCGGCTTTGTTTGACACGATGGAGCGTCAACTAGAGGGAAGCGGTGTTGAAGTGAGACGCGACGACCGAGAAATCAATGACAAGGGTTTCGCTCTATCAGCGGCAGAGTTATTGGTAGAAGTCATACACAAGAAAGAGACAGAAGAGAGAAGTGAAGCTAAAACAGAGTCGTGAAGTGAAAAGTCAATCAATTTACTTCCGCATCTAATGATCCGAATCTATTGTTTCGGGATTCACTAGTAGTTACTCGATGAAGGATTGGGCTCACGTCATTTGGAATTATTTCGGGTCACATTCAAAAGTATTATCGTCGCAGACGAGTTTATATCAATACATGTATTCTGTCAAAGAATAGAAGAGAAAAAATAGAAAAGAAAAGGGAAAAAAAACAAGCCTTTCGGTAGTCTAAACCCCTGAACGCTGAAATGCACCACTTCTATGCCTTTGCTTCCCAAATGAGTAATCATATGTCATAAACGCCCCGCCACGAAGAATCTAATAAAAAAACAGGGAATTATATAAGGAATGAAACACCGCCATCTTTCCAAACATGACATGACATGACACTTTTTGGGTATTGAGCGCAAACATCAAAACCCTCATTCAAACAATAATGTATTAAAGCCGTCGAGGCACAATGCCCCATTTTTCGCGTCGTTATAACTCGCCTGTTGGAGGAGAAGCAGCTTCGTCAGTGGGAGATCGATGAGTACGACGATGTTGTTTCATATTATCCTTCCGCGTAAAAGCCTTGTTGCAAACCGGACAGTGGACACTCTTTTCACCGGTATGCTTCTTGCCATGACGAGCCGCATGACCAGAAGTGGTGAAGGTAGCAGTACATGCGTGAGATGCGGCATAAGGGCATGGGTATTTGTTCTTTTTTGTCGTCTTGGCCATCTCCGTTGTTGAGGGCGCATAGAAAGCGGCTGCTGATGGTGATGATATGGATGGACTAGACAAGTCGCTATTACTTTGTATCGAGGGTGTGCGATGATGTTGATAAGTGAGGGCGTGTTGAGGCTGATGGTGATGATGATGTTGACTCGAGTATGGCGGAGAACCAGCGGTGGAGGGATAATAGGTACTGGAAGATGTTGGATAAGATGGTGTTGGTGGTTGGTGTCCATGATGGGCTGTCCATGATGGCTGTATCGGTGCATATTCGGCCTGGTAGTATGATGGTTGGTAGGATGGTGTGTCTGCAGTCCTTCGCACCGCGAAGGCCGGATTGTCGTCGTTATTCAGAATCGAAAGCATTTTTGATTGACGCTCGCTCATCGGTTGTAGCAATCGAATTGCGTTGATCGTGAGTCAAAATACAGAAAACGGGAAGCAAGTCAGGTTGCGTTGGCACTGATTTAAGTCACAATTCAAGAAAGTGGTTCGCTGTCGAGACAGTTGAGAACAGTTATGTTATTGACGGGGTATATCGTTTCACTCGGCAATGCTATAGTTCCAGGACCCCTGAATCTGAAACGAATGTTGAGACTTGGTTTGCGAACGCCGAACACTCTGACGAAGCTGGGTATAGACGATGCGGGCGAATGATAAGATAGTGGCGGAGTCACTATCTGTACAAGTGTCAAGTAGACTATCCTCAGACAAGTGTGGGATGTAAAAGGAATATTGTCCTTTAACAGCAGAAAGCTATCTGGAGGGCGACGAAGATGAGGATGAGGGATTCGATTATATGCGTGTTGTAAGTAATTTCTGAGATCTTAATAGGAGGAATAAGCGGAGGAAAGTCTGGGAAGGGCTGAGAGGCAATTATTAAAGTAATATATGGATGGGCTGAAGAAACGAAGTAAGCTAACGACTAACAACCAACCATACTCTACCAGCTCCACGTGCGAGGAAGTTTTAACTTAGGATGACGATCATTCCAGTGGTAAGGTAAACGAATGATAGTAATACTATAGCGTCTTCTGCCGTTTCATTCATTTCTTTTGGTGGGAATAATTCCTTTTTTCCCCTTCCTTGGTTCATGCCCTAGTCAACATACAGTAGGTTCCGTGGACTATGGAGTATATAGTTTTGTCCGGGTCGGTTTGTAACTTTATACGGAATTCTCCGAACCCGAATGCGAACAGAACGTTAAAAACCCTAGCATTGTCGTTTCCCTTTCCAGGGCAGGAAATTGTCTAGTTTGATAAATTGATTTAGAGTTTGTTACAAGCCCTCTTGGATGGCCACATGGTTTACTTTACTGACTTGCCCAGGGTAGATGAGGGGCTTCTCACTCAAAGGATGAAATGAGAGAGAGAATTAGACCGTTTAGTATAGGATATGGTGTCGGCTTAAGTTGAACATTATCACTGACTAAGCCAACCTTACTTGAAGAACCCTCAATAGGCACCGATGAAGTATATGGTTATTTCTTCAGGGGCCTGAGATGAGAGAACGGTTTTTAAAATTAACTGCCGATATGCGAGGGACGATCGTGCATCATTTGAGTGCACGCCACCATGCATAACAGCAGCTCGTTGTTTGGTTGTTTCGTATACTCCGTACGTACGTGGAACCTGAGTAATGAGCAGTGAAAGGGACAGAGAACGGGGAGTCAAGGACTGGTAAAATTGGGCCACAACCGCCATCACATCAGTCCTCCGTACTCCGTAGAATCCGCAGAATCCGCACACGTTGGCAGTGAGATCAGATTGGTGGACGCCACAGTGTCAGGCGGACAAGGTTCAGGGTTCATACAAGAAATGCCAATGATAGGATAGGCAAGCTGAGGAACGACTAGCCAGAACTTATTTTGGTTGCCAAAGTGGAGTCCGAGGGACCCTTATGGAGGTCCTCTGCTTATATTTCTAGCCTCAGATAGGAAAACCGTACGAAAGCATCTCCATTCTGGGTCTACGGCGGGAAAACGCGACAACGGATTAAGTTAGCGTTTTCATGTCGAACATTAACAGAAACAACAAGTTATTTTACGTACCATGTACATCCACATGTTTAGTACGCAGTTATGTGATACTGCGATATGAGCCTAGTTGCATGATGATAAGGATTATCCCTGTAATACCACCAAGTTGACATGCTTGCATGCTCAGTAACTAGTTGGTCCTGATAACGCTTACTGTTTTCGTGTTGTCAGTAATACGATACGGTATGAACACAGACTGGAGATTCCAACCAATAACTAGTACCAGAATTCAGGAGCGAGGATATCAAACCTCAAACATCATGCTCGCTTGCAAAACATAAGTTCTTTGAATCACCAGTAAAGATTCTCATTCGTCAACAAGCTTAAAAATTCCCCTTTTTAGGTTTCAACCAGGAGAAACACAGAAGTATCTCGGTATACGCTTCCACAATTGTCAATACCCGACAAATGACTGCTAGCGTGCATTGAGAAGTATGATAAATACGGAGCACAGGGCAGTCTGTTTTGGTATAAGCGGCTTGAAATTCACTTACATCCTTCGATCCTTCGATCCTTCTGACACGCCACCAACCAAACGTCTGGGACAACCATAACATCAGTGTCGGCTAGGCTAGGTAACTATAGAATTTGTAACGTATTGTAACGAGTAACTTAACACCGGACGTACTGGGTAGTTGCTCAATATAACAGGGTCCAATATAAAGCCACGGCCTTGTGATGCCTGCTCCGTAGATAGGGGTAAACGGACCAAATTTTGCGATACTGATCAAAATCCCCTTTAGGTTCCTACTCTACCAATGTTGAATCCACGTTAGATGACGATCTATACCCACGATCGATTGGCTTCACAGTCGCCTGTTTTTGGGTCAAGGGCGGGTCCTCTGTGACTCCATCATGAGTATGTACTATGTAGTGATTCAAATTGTAGTCTTTCCATCACTCCTAAGCTTGAATCTCACCCCTTTTGGATACCAAGAAATCTCGTGCCGTACATCCAGCCAATGAAATGTGTCATAAATGATGGAACTCTCTGTGAATGGTTGACTGCGCAAACAAGGTTCGATCCGTCGAAGTAGTGTAACGGTAGACCCAAACTTGGTGCATCCTATCGTGTCGGGGTATATCCGATCTAATTGGAGAGCGAGTCCCCAGTCATGGCCCACTTTCTTCGTCTCATCTTATAGTACGTACTACATGACAATCTTTCACAATTCAAGGTACGGTAATACACGGTAACGAACGTACACTCGGATATTCCGTGCGTATTTGGCCATCACACAAGCTCGTGGAATATTATGCATTAGTAAAATCACATGTATTCTTCCTCGAACCCCGGTACAGTATAGATCCACACCTTCAAGCGTTATCATTACTCCCATGTGGCAGACTCCGCAATGATACTAGCGCCAGTTTTAGCCCAGTAAGGCGCCTCAACGTCTCATCTGACATTTCTACTCGGGTAAATGGTACGAGGTACTCACACAGTATGAACTCCGTACGGAGTTGATAGTACTAGCTAGTTATGTACAAGTTTTATGATTTTACCTGCATGAACTTTATTAGATTGCACCAGTATCGGCTGATTATATGAAAGTCCCCAAATAGTAATCAGTGGTTATTAATCCCCAGTTCTGTAACTAGTGTTGGATTAAGCGATCAGGGATTGATTGCGAGCGAATGAAGTTGTACTTTTGGCGTTAAAACAACGGTTTTGTCACCGCAGGCTCCAAGTGGATACTTCCGAGCGCACGCTTTAGCTACATACATTGCTGCAGCATAGTTGCTAGCCGATCCTTTTTCATCTGCACGAATCATGTCTCTAGACAATTTGACAGAAAACATGTCTACACAGCCAGTAGGCAACGAGCGGAGCTGAATCCTTCGTCATTAATACACCTTGTTGTCTTGTTCAGAACAGTCGGCTTTTATCATTCCCGCATAAGGAGGCCGGTAATTGTTCTACCCGACAAACTCTATGCCATACGTGCTTCCTAGTTCTGTACTCATCGTTCAGTGTATATACTCCGTACCAGGCGGCTTTAATGATGTTTGCCAGTGTATCATATGATAATTGATTACAGAGTAGATATTCTCCTCAGAGTACGGAGTAAGGAAAGTTGATTGGGCACATCGGCCAGATGCCGGAACTCCGTACAGAGTACTAGTACGAAGTAGCTAGACTATCCGGCCACGTTCAGGGTCCAGGGGGCTTGCCTGTAAGTTTCTTCAGACGTTGACCAGGGTCACCCGTAAACCGCTCAATTTATTCTTTGCGACCCACACGAACAGGACATCGGGAGCCCAGGATAACCTAGTACGTACGTAGCCGTATTCGAATTCGCGCGGCTGAGATTGCTGACTGTACTGTATCGTGTAAGCATAATCACAGATCACGGTGTGATTAGGTTACACCATGTCCGCTGGCTGGCTGATAGACTAATTTGGGAGTCCTGAGTCCTGAGGCCTGAGAACGAAGAAAAGCAAGCGCTTATGCAAATCTGTTACTGGGTGCAAAGCACTCCATGACCTGCTCACCTCTAATCCGATCCAACGGTCCTGAAACAACCACCCTACTTCTCCATACGTACTGTTGATTTGGTGGACTTGAGAGGAAGAAATTTAGCGCATAGTCCTCAGTGAGAAACGATCTTCGGAATACGTACGTACATATGACATATGATAATGGAACCATAACAATTGGATCCTAAAAGTATGAAACACAGACTAGTAAGTTAGGGAACTTGGTGGATTTTACCAGGCCACACCCGACTAAATTCGTAAGGGTACACACGCACAAATTGTACATCCACGACTTACTTATGTAGTACGTATGTAGTATGCGAATACGACAGGAGTTTGTTAGTAAATAGCTAAGTTAACTAAATTACTTAACTAAGTTTCTGACGACTCAGCTTAGTCATCTTAATTTTTAAATTACAAGATTTATGCCGAGATTATTACCTGGTACAAAGCTTTACGAACCGTATTTTATTTCTATCAATGTATTAAGATTAAAGATTACTTTAATTACTTTTCGAATTCTTCTTTTTTTTGAAATCTGGAAAAACACACTATATATTAAATTAATAGTCGGTGGGAGTTCCCTCTTATTATAATGAGTCGAATTGGTCAAACTGTGTAAAATACACTTAGAAATAACAAATTCGAGTTGTACAATAGTTGAAAGGGAAATTTATTACAGGAACGTGGATGTACAATTCGTGCGTGTGTATGTATGTCTTCCCTTTCGTAATGAAACCCTCTGCTTCCGGAGTACAGTACACTACTTGGCTGAGTTTTCTAGTGGTTTTCTGCCCTTGTGAAAATCCAGCTAACTGAGAAGCCTGGTGAGGATCAGTAAATTTCCGGATTTGATTATATACCTGATTAGGCAAAACCAATGCACACATTCTTCACACAGGATCCTGAAGCTCATATGCTCTATACGCTGTATATCAGAAAACTGGCATGTTTCAAATTTCAATACTGAGCACAAGACCTGGCATATATAAAGTCTCATATTATACATGTAATGTGTCAATATTACCCTGCCATGTTCTCCGGCATAGTGAACAAAGGGTTCCGTGTCAAAGGCTAGTCTCGTTCACCGGAAGTACGAGCCGCACCCGTTGATACCCGTAGATATGACAAGCAGTCTTCACGGCTCGAATGGAGATCAAGCATTGTGCCATATTTATATCAACAGGACCCTGTTGGCTTGTGTGCTTGTTGCCAACCTTAGTGGTTCGCGTTGGTAAATGTGATTATCGCCACTGAAGATCCGCCGTATATATGTTTATTATTGATTCTATCCATACTTATTTCGCTCATCGGCGCTTTATACATGTCTACGTGTATCATCAGGAAACTCCCTAGAAGCCGATTATATCTTTCAGGCAATAGTTCGCTTTAGCAGCAATTATCATTGGTCTACGTGCTCTCAAAGATTAATTCGAACAGTTCGTGCGTAATATCGGAGAACTTACTAAGGTCAAAACTGGCCACTGAGTTCAGGATCGGTTTCGTAAACGAAGTTGATCATCGAAAGTATCCAATTATAGACCCCTCATCTGCAGATACTGGAGCGAGTGGGATGTCAAGTAATTAACTCCATAGATTTATACCCTGTTTCATGCTAGATTCTATGTACGAAGTATGGAGTATGCTGGATCTGAGCAAGTATTTTGGTGTTCGTCCAGTTGAGTCCCTGAATGAAGATCTGACTGACAGCTTGTTTGGCCAAAAGCTTGAACGATGAGCCTCACGAAATAAGAATATTCTAAAAAATACTTCTGCCTGACAGGACCTTGGAGGGTTTAGCCGCATAGCGAAACTTTTGAGGTTCTTAGATGGCAGAGACCTAGTTCCCACCAATTTCAAATAACGATAAGCCAACACTCCCTTCAATTCATTGTATTTGAGTTACGAATATGACCCGTCGACAGTATATCAGTGCTTGATTGTTGCTGCATGGTGTCCTGCATATGAACCTGTTGGTTTTTGCAGGTTACTACACATGTATATTAAGTTGTGGGAATATCCGTGTTTAGTGCATCTACGAGTCAGAACGGCCCCAAAATCAATACATATATACTACAGAGTATGAATGGCTTGCTTTGACCGACATGATGCCATTTGAATAATGTCCAATGGCTTCATGAATACAGATTACAATATATACCAAGGTACCGCCTTTGAAAATCCGATTGGGGCCGAATAATCGAGGGTTGGGTACCGAGTACTTTGATACCCATAATCTAAATAAGCCAGGAAGAGCCATGTAGAACAACAATTCGACTTTAAAAAAACGTAGTACTTCGTAATACTCCGTACTGTTGAGTCCGAATCAAAGCTGAGTAAGAAAAGGGGTGCGGCAATCTAGTTATCACCGATGGGAATACATGCAACAATTTGTATGCGGCCCTGAAGTGAGTGCACGGTGTGGAAATACGGCGTTATAACAAGCCGATACCGTAATATTCCAAAATCAATAGTTTGGTACGTTTACTACGTGCTTCACCACGTAACCAAAGCCCTAACTTAATCATCCACGTGGACTAGACTCCTAAAGCAGCTTAGGCCCCGAAGGCTGAAACCCTGGATGGACTGCCGAATCAGGTAATAAAAGAGGGGGGAAATGGTAAGTCCCGATTCTTAAAAATTAACACCGTACTCCGTACATGTGAAAGACAACGATCGAGAAGAGAGAAGAACAAAACAAGGTTTTGAGGGGCTCACCAGACTTATCTTGATTAGGTTAAAGATCAGTTTCAGCTTCATCCCTTCTCCCCTACAGGGATCGGGGTCTGCTTGCATTAGTATGCATTAGTATACCGTTTGAGGGAGCGTAAGCCTTAAGGCCTTATTTTTTCTAGAAAGAGAACAACTCTCGCCGCCTACGTCGTGAGGGATTATTTCCATTCCAATGACTCGTGTGTGTATAGACACTGCTTCTGTAGAGTTGGATGTGCTTTGTAATGATAATAGAAACATTTTGCTGGAATTCGTACACTCCGCCTTATTAGATTATCGAGGATGATAACAAGCTACAGTAATGCATCTAGAATATCGATTTCGATTCACGGTTATAGTTACTCCGTGCATGATAAGTCTTCATACGAGGCACGTTTGATAACGTGCAAGTGCTAAGCACAAGCCAGCATCACGAGACGAGCTCAATTACGCTCAATTACGACTTTTCAATCTAACATGGTTAGTTAACTAGTTTTACTCAATCCTGACGCCCAATCTTAGGTAATAATATAGCAACTTATATTATTAGCCATTTAACTCGGTAGCTGATGTATGTCGCCGCTGCTAGTCCGCAGCCTCCAGGGTTACCGACCCGTAGGGTGAGATTATCATCATGAAGCATGGACCCTTCTCATGTTGGGTGTGTACGTGTAGTGCATACGGTGAAGCAAGAAACTTTACTCCGTACTCTTCCTCATACGTTGTACTCCGTACAAACTCTATTTTCGACGGGGTCTAGCTATGTTTTTTCAGCTGTTGTCTCGGGTCCAGATCGATCGAATGGATATGGAGGGATTGAAGGAGGCGGTACAATGTTATGTAGTAAGCCACAATTACAGATCAGAATCCTTTTGTTGATTCTGAATCTGTAACGAGTGGAGGCAGCTGAAATTTGTCTGTGGCCTTTGTTGTTGCGAGAGAGTTGGAGCTTGAGAAACGATTCTGCAGATTTCCGGGGCCAGGAATATCAACACAACATCGCCCACGCGATCTGATACTATTTGAGCACATGTAGTATCTCTTAGGAGATGGTTGGATACTGCTCTATATAATGAAATTGAACTGATATACGTAGTTAGTTACTCTGTAGTATTACGATAAATCTATTAACAACTAGACGGATGGCTACAACCGGGCCCCTCCCCTCGCCGCTTTTACTTGGCGAACTGAGGGTTCTGACAAGATCAGTGAGGTTCACATTTGCTAAGAAACATGCCCAGGCGAGCTCGAGCTGACCCAAACTGGTTCAATCACCGAGCCAGTCGGATACTCAAGTCCTATGGTGAACTCGCCCCTAACAAGTCTTATCTAGGTAGGTAGATGGTTATCTCGAAGTTTGTATGTGACCGAAATTTCTATCTACCTCGACTCCAGACCAAACAATCGATCTGACGGCATAAAAAGGAATTATCTTGTAACAAAAATGAGGAAATTGAAAAGAAGAAACACCTCTATCCTCTCCTTTGCATTTTATCATCGCTTTATAACACTCAATGTTTCTCATCGTAATCAATTGCGAAAAATCGAGCGGAAGCCCTAACCCTATTTATTAGCCCTAACGATTATGAAGCCACCATTCGATTCGTCTCAACACAAAGCTCATCTGAATGCCATGTCTAACGCCAATAAAATGTAATAATCAGTTACTTGTGAGTAAAGTACTTTAAGCATAGAAAGATTTTCTCGGGTGTGCGGATTTTCGGCGTTAAGTGACCTGCGATGCTTAACAACCAGCATTTGTAAAGTCAATTATGGAATGAATCACCCTCTCAGTCTTGAGTATGACTCAAAATAACACAATTTGTAGCAAGAAGTTGAGATAGAGTCCGATGACGCATCAGGAAGTTGTAGGAAAGATATAGGTGTCTTGCACTGGACTGGAAGCCAGCAAAAAATGAACGTCCGAGCCTATGATTCCGTTGGCAAAGAACCAGTAGTATCCAAAGAATCTCAAAACCATATACATATATAGAATTTTTGAGAGTCAGCGGGATTTCCCACACGCGGTTTTGAGGCTCATAGGTGCATCTCCAATGCTTCAACTGAATTCATAGGTACATGAGTCAATTCGGAGCTGATACTACAGTATATGGATGTATATTGTCATATATTGACACACAATGAGCAAGTACATGACTCTGTGTCCAGGATATGTGTCAGAGAAGTAGAGTGTGAGGGCATAAATAGGGAGTGAAACTTGCTGTAGACCCTGGACTTTCATATCAAGAACGATCACAAACTTTCTACTATACTTACTCCTATCCTCTAACGAGAATATTTACCCTTCATCACATCCCTACTCCTTGACAAGTCATTGCCATCTATCTACAAGCCTGCTAGGACGAAGTCGACCAGACACAATGGCGGACCGGGCTGGACAGATTCGAGAACTGTACCTCCAGGGAAAGAAAATCTTTCCGCGCCAGACTATGGAGGACATGTGGAGGATGCTTCACGAATACAAAACGGGGAATTGCAAAGACCCAGAATTCACAATCCCGGACTACGTTAATGAAAGCAAGTCTAACAAGGTTACTCTAGATCTGGGATACCGCATGTTTGATGGAAAAGCAAAGTAAGTTGTTGACTTATTGAATATATCACATCGTTTGAACGGGGTCGAAAATGAGAAACTAATCCACCGACTTCAAGGCTGAAGGCAATGGGATACCTCCCGATACAGATATTCCTAATGGGTTTGGGGTATCCAATCACCACCTTGGAAACGGACTTTGACGAGGATTATGCTCAGAATTTGGAAACACCTAAAGACAAGGATATCGAGGCGCTTGAACATTTGCGGGATGAGGCCTACAAGAACTGGATTACGAGTCCCACAAGAAGCTCAGTGCAAGCTACACTTCAGGCAATTGAGATTGAAAAACTCAAGAAAGTAACGAAAATAATTGCCTTTGGGAATGGTTCCTTGTGGTACGGCTGGAAGAAGGAACCGGGCTTGATTAGAGATTTCGTGGCCCAGCACTCTGTGATACAGGAGATACGGGAATTTATAAAGAAAACCTGTAATCAGGAGGTTGCTTGCTATGCACAAGAGCCCAAGTATACCCCAGCAGACGAGAAGGTGCTCCTCAAACATTTCGGGATCCAGCCATTGGAAGAAATAGAGGCACTCCTCGAAGTCGATAAGCATACACTTGTTTTCGCCATGAACCAAGACATGCCTCTCTTGCACATTCTTGCCGATATTCTTGCTGACGTTTCCTCAAACCCATTAGCTATGATCCTTTGTGGAGAGGTCAACGAAACTGAAAAGTTGGAAGAGTACGACACCACTACAATGCGTGCCAGTCCAACCTCTCCCAGAGTGCAATCCCTCATTCGGAACTACACTAAGCTTGAAATCGATGATCCTGACTCGCTTCTTGAGAGTGAGAACAAGACAAGGCTCTATGTTCTGTAGTGAGTTTCGATGTCAATACCTCCTGCTTGGAATGACGGTGACTTGTTGCGAAGGTGACTATATCCCTGATCCAATCATCTACTATCTCTATGCCTAATGCAGACAATGGCATCTATCTCCACTCTTACTTCAATCGGAGTTAACAGAAAGTATTTTGTAGTATAAGTATGATACCCAAGTAGTGCATAGATTTCTCATGTGCCCAGGTAATTGCTTACTAGACTTCCTAAACATACTTTACCATATTAATTACAGAGTGATGCAACCTATGCACATCATATGTCTGGTATTTGGCTTATCTCATTTGATGTGCTAAGACCTATGTAGGTACTTGGATATATTTAGGTAACCCACATGCATCATTATCCATATTCCATCATGGGATTTTCATGTCAATCCCTTTCGGCTCGCAAGCATAAGATGCCCGATATTACCTAGACTGTTGACCACAAGCCAATTCGATCTATTCAATAGTGTTGGGAAATAAATTGAGTCCCATTCTTGATTAGAAAATCTGTGGCTAGAGAGATTGCTGCTATGCTTTATCATCACTGTTTGGCCCGAGAGATGTATTTATAGGTCATAGTAAAGGATGTTATATGCTCTACTTGGCCGTTCATTTCTTGGTTTGCACGAGATTCTAATATGACTAGTCATTGCTCAGTATTGGTGATCTCGGTAGAGGACAAGCAGACAAAAAAAAAAGAAACTTGCAGTCTCTATTCAGAGCAATCACCACGCCTGAATCCCATCCTTAGTCAACACCTTCCCAACATCCCCATCCCTCTCCCCATCAACCACACTCCTAATAAACGGTCCAGCAACACTCGGATCCGCCGCACCCAGCTTCTTCAAGAACTCCGTATCCCCGCCCAACCCCGTAGCAAGAAATCCCGGCGAAATCGCAAAGACCTTAACCCCATCTCCCTTGAGAATCCGATACCATTCACGCATCAACATATTCAGCCCCGTTTTGGCACTTCGATACGCTGGCACGCCCATAAACCCTGTCTTTGGCCACCCTGTTTCAGCTGGGCTCTGGTTCACTGCTAGAGCGGCATTATCTAATCCAGCGAAAGCAGACGTGCCGGATGTTATGAAGAGGAGTCGAGGATCAGAGCTCTGCAGAAGCAATGGGACGAATTTGCTCGTCACTACTTGTGTGCTGGTCGTATTGATGCTCCAGGATTTATCCCAGAGTTCTCGTTCGGAGGCGATTTTGCCCTGTGCTAGGCCGTGCTCGAGTTGTGCGCCGGCATTGTTGATGAGGACGTCTAGTTTGCCGTCTAGTTGGGTCGAGATCGCGTTGTAGGCGGCGGCAATCGAGTCGTCATCTTCAATGTCGATTTGGATGGGTGTCAAGGAGCTTGTGGGTGACGATGGGAATTCGGATTTGACGGCTTCGATGGCGTTGTGTGCGTTGGAGAGAGATCGGGAACCCAGGAGGATTTGGTAGGACTCCTTTGATGAGCCATAGAGGGCACGCACGATCTGGAAGCCAATGCCCGTGTTGGCGCCGGTGATGAAGACGCTTTTGGCCATTTTCATATGTCTAGGTATGGTATTATTAGGAATGATTTTGCTTTTGTCTTGGGTGATTCGAATAAATCTTGTCCAGAGAGCTGGCTCAAGGCTCCATTTATACCTTTCCAGTGGCCTAACATCTCTTTACGAGCAATTGTACAATAGTCACCTGCTATATCCACAATATGGTGCTGACACTAAAGAACCATTTTGGCCGAATAGTCGCGCTAAGGAAGGAGGTGTGTACTATTTAAGACCGTTGGCCTTTGGAAAATATCCAATATGTCCGTATTTCGTCCGTGTCCGTCTCACGTCAACCTCTGTATCTGGCACTGATGCCATGGAAATTAAAGGTTAAACCCGAGATCTTCATGAGGGGCGTGAATAATGATGCTATCCTCCCATACTCCAACCTCCCTTCCCCCAAAGCCCTAATCGGCATAAGGTTGCTTATCTCCGCCAGCTTGGATCGCCTGCCTGTAATATGTGTTGGTACTACATAGTAGGCTGATGAGGTGGATTTTGCAACCGGCATTACATAGGTTTTGTAGCATGCGTCGAACGTAATGTCTCACCGATCAATTCATTATACAAGTCTTTTCGGCTTCCAAGCTCAGTAATCAAGATAGTCTTATGTGGAAGGACTGATTGATTTAAGATCTCTGATATTGACCAATAAGTACTTAGGTCTACTCAAGTCTTCAACAGAGACACATATTTAGACAATAAATAACGTCAACTCTCAGAACATCAAATCGCTCACACTATGCTAGTTTGGAACAAATGCAATGCACAGTCAAAACCAAACCACAAAAACAAACAACCTGAAAACCCAGTTTATGCCTTAGCCCAAAGAGTGACAGTTCGAACAAAAGGGAAACGAGCCGAGGAAACGAGCCCTCTCCGTGGGGTATAAAGAGCAGAATGAATGGAAATGTCCAGCGTCCCACACATTGTGTGGACTATTATGGTATAAATTAGTGAAACACAGAAATCAAAACAGAAAAGAGAAATGAAGCTTGTCAACAGCAAGTATGTCCGTGCATAGACTCGACGGTGCGAGAAGGGTAAAATAATACAGAGAATGTTGAACTTTTGTTTGTCCAGGAAAGAGATGTGATTTGTGTCGTCAAGACAAATCGAACTGAGGATGACTGATAGGCACGACTGAGAAGGAAAACGTCGACTTTTATGTTGAAACATCTGGTGGAAAAAATTATTTATCCGCATGCAAGTTCAACCAGCTCATATCTGAATTGACTTTCTTCGACGAATAGCTATCCCTGTCGTCATGAAGGATGCCACTTGATCTTCGTCCATGAGACCGAGCATCAATTATCGGCTCATGCACACCCGAGGGTTCACGTGCACTTGATTGATAGAAGCTATCGGTATAGTTGCTACTTGGTGGTCGTAGGTTCCAAGGCTGGTGTGTCCACTGTGTTCCATCATGAACGCTCTGTGGAACGCCAGAAGAAAACGCATTATGGCGGTCATGGTCATCTTCTTCCTCCGAGACGAAGCTGACCGAATCTGCGCTAGATATATGAGCAGACTGACCTTGATGGATATGCCGGGACCCAAATGACGGTAAATGTTCTGTGCTAGGACTGCCAGAAGCAACTTGTCCTAATGGTCTGGGTCCATCTAGAGCACTCAATGCAATTGTGGTTCTCTCTGGTACTTCATGAGGCCACATACTACCTCGATAATCAGACTTGGTGATCTGAGAAATGTCCGAATTCATTGTAGTGCGAGGAGAGTCAGTCGTCGGACCTTCTCCATCCTGGAAATATTTACCCCAACCTTCATCAGTGCTTCGATCACCCCGTGAGTGAGACTCGGTGATAGGGGTGAGGGTATTATTTCTATACTGATCTGCCTGGCTAGTAGTAATCGTTGTCAGGGTGGTCTTAGTTGGTGGTATCAAAGACCGGGTCGTCACTGGAGTTTTATCTGCCATGAATGTACCAGGATATTCGTTTTCAAATTTCCCAGAAATCATGTTGAGAGAGTCGACTGCTGAAGGCACATGGCTTCGAGCCATAGGCACGGCAGCCATTGTGAGAGGTTCAATACCTTGATCCTGGAAGCTCAGCCGGTCTTTATCTTGACCATAACGGCGGCTACCTGTGCCCAAGGTACCATTCTTTCGGTGAAAACGGCGAAGGACTACCAGCAGAATAATTAGGATGGCAGCCACACCTAGCAAGCAACCTAGAGTTGCACCTATGACGACACCCGTGCTGATCCTGGTCCCACCGAAGGCTGCGGCAGTGGTTGTTGCCGATGCCGATGTTGTTGTCGCAGCCGTAGCGCTGGTCGTCGGAGCAGTTGTCGAAGATGGACCTATTGGATGCTGGAGGCCCGCACTTACTGCGTCACCGTAAAAGAGTTTTGTGGTGTTGACCCAGCTATTCTGAGTCTGGTTAAAAACAGTGATGGCATCCGTGCTGCTTCCGCCAGCTATCACGACTAAGCCGTTATAGGACTGGGCCAACGAGAAACTGTTGCGTGTCGTTGTGGACGCTAGGGTACCATTGTATGACGGAGAAGTGGTGAATGTCACGGGTTCACCAGGGAATGCCGCAGAACCACCGGGCTGCAGCAAAGCGACGTATGTTACGTTGTTTGGGGAGACGGACATATCAAAAATTTCCAAAAATTTGCTCCCGTCTGCGTTTGATTGGATGGCAACACCGGCAGTACTGGGTATGCCGCTGGCCAGGGAAATCTGTGACGTGCCCCAGCCACTATCGCCATGGTAAAGAAACACTTCAGTGTTCGTAGGAGTTCCTCCCACGTAAACGGCCGTCGAACTATCCCAAGGTAATAAGGTTGGTTTGATCCCAGCTGCTATACCGGCACCGTTACGGTTCTGTATCGTCCCTCCGTTTGCGAGGGGAATTTCAAAGGTTGTTGTCGACGCATCCTGGTTTCCATCATTAGATCCTGCATAGACAAGGATCGAAGCAGTGCCGGGGAGATATATAGCACTGTGGTTGACTGTATTCCGAAGACCACCACCCAGATTAAGGGACTCCCACTTTTTATTGGCGAATGAGTATCGTTGAAGACCCATATATGTCGAGTCGGCCGTAGTACCTCCGACAACATATAAAGCTTGGTTATCGGCGGAGCCATCAATTGTACCTGTGACACAGACGGCGTCGGTGACTCCTTGGCCAGCATTTGTAGATGTCCACTCGGCGCCCTGTTCGAGAGGTAGGGATAATAATGCGGAAGGAGTGTAAACGTAGATAGTGTTGTTATAGACAACTGAACAACGCCCATCAAGGGCTGAAGGAGGCTCTGGACAAGACATCTCGAGGATATATAAGTCGGCCGCCAAGTAAACCAGTTACGGGCCGCGAAAAAAAGAATGTAGTATTGATATAGGTCCTGACGACGGGCGACGATTTCCTTAGTAGCCCAACGGGTTTGTTCCAGACCTGTCTGTAGACTATTGCATGATTTGACCAGTTGTATTCCAGCTCCTTTAACTAGTAGTCGCGTTGAAGAGGTGCAGTTCGTGTCCCACGATATGGTGTATGAACTACGGCTAGAATCACCAAGGCAGCGTGCAATTGTTGCATACGATATCCTCCTAGTCAGATATCCCGTATCATACGTCGTCTCCGATGCGATGTCGCAATCCGATTGAGAATGCAGAGTTGAGTTGATCAATTCGATTGGATTGGCTCTAATACTGCAAGATAGCAAACTGCAAGCAATGCGAACGAAGCGATACCTGCAGCACGCGATGAGGTGCTGAACAAAACAACACAGCAATCAATTACTGCGTGGGTCGAAATGATAGGAGAGCGATCCCACGGCGAAACGGCGAAAACGATGCAGAAGCAGGTTCCGTTAGGGAGCGAATATCATATGTCCTGGTTCGTGAGCACCAAGGACAGGCAATAGTGAAAGAGAGAAAGGAGAGTCGGCAAAGTAAGCAAGGTGCAAAGCAAATAATGATGCAGTAGCCAGCAGCACACACGAACAGGTCAACCTACTACGTACGAAACAGAGGAAGAACGAACGACCTGCAGGGAGGGAGGGGGGGTTTGGAGGGAAGGAAGGTGCTAACTTGAGAAGCTAAGAGTTGACTACTGTAGTAAGACACTGCATGAAGGCAGGAAGGAGCACTTGGCAAGATTGGCAGCGACAGGGGGGCAGCGTCAGGGAAGGTGCCATCTGGTGCCTGATTTGGGGAAAGCGCAAGGGACCAGCGGACGCCATGATTCAAGATGAAACGCCGGAGCGGGCCAGGAACCACTCAGGGCGCGCATCTCTGGGCCGCCTGTCCACTCAGCGTTGTTGGTGGCTCGACTGCCGTGTGCTTTGGCTCTAGTGCATGCTGGTATTACTATGCATGCAAATTCATAGGGGTAGCCCCCAATCACCGGCCAGCAAAGGGCTCTGTCATTCCTTCGTTGGACTTAGCCTGACTCGGATAAAGAGAAATATATTGAAAGCCCGCCCTGTATGGTTTAGCGTGTGGGCGCCAGGGGAAAGCCCCGACTCTTCGGTCCAATAACACCGTTGAAGGCCCCACTCCGATAAGATATCGGATGCATTTTGACATTTTGTACTCCATACAGAGTGCAGAGTAGTACGACGGACGGAGTATGCATTTCCCACTGACGGAGTCCTCTGTAGACAGTCAGACAGTTAGACTGCCTGCCTGAAGCACCGAATACTAGGAATACTACATAGTAGTAGGATTTCGTATCCACGTTATCGTGCACGCTCGCTGAGAGATCCTAGTGATCACGTCCATCATGCATTCAGGCATTCCTTCCCGTGGTTGTCAGTGGATATGGGTTACTTTACAAAGTTTGCAAACTGGTTACCGGTACGTGCCTCATGACATGTCCCGGTTCTCAAACACGCCCGTCTTATGGGGGCCACTTAAGTTAGTTAGTTAGATGACTGGAGGTGCTTATTCAACATCAGCATTGCCATTAACTTAACTTAGTTAGCTCACTAACTACTCCGTACTACGAGGATTAACTAACTTAGTTAGTTAACTAACTAAGTTAGCCGTTAGGTAATAGGCAAAGATTCTTGCTTGGGTAACTAGGACCGAGCAGGTCACACTAACCTCGGCGGCGGCGTGCTATTTCAAGGTCATATCATCCGAGTTCCAAGATTCCATCCATGTAAGTGTCAATGACTTGTAAACATGATTCAAACAAAGTCAGAACACAAAACAACAATTGGTGGATTCCAGTTTCAAACCTCATCGCTCCGAATCTGACACAGCCCTGATTGCGCTGGTACAGGGTACGCGTTCTGATGACTCCCGTGGGTATTTCCCGATTAGGGTTAAACGGGGCACTGGCCATTAAGTAATTACCACCTTTTGAAGGCGACCGTTTCAGAGAGATTTATTTGGAATTCTAAGAAGATTGGCCAGGTCACTTGATACATGATACAAGCTCTTTCATTGCAACTACGGAATCTGTATAGAATCGTAGAGTCAAAGATTACTGTCCGATAATGCTACATACCAGGTCGTATACATGGTTGTTGTGTCGCCCAAATCCAGAGCCAGCACATTATCATCCGTTTCAGCTTTGTCCCTGTTGCTGTTGTTTCCAGGCGTGGGCACGTTGTAACAGCCGAGACAAATTGGCTGCCGATGCATCGTCTGCTGGGAAAACATAGTCCATGTATTCCTCGTAACGGTCGTCGTCCAACTTGCGACGCTTCTTGACCCGCCGTGGCATCTGCTTTTCGATCGCTGCAAGATCTTCGGCGGACCCATGGGCTTGTTCGAATGCCTTCCATGCATTTAGGAGATCCACCCTCTGTGTTCGGAAATTAGTCAGTGTCAAAAACAAGATATAACCGTGGCAAAGGATCTACTAACCTCTTCCTTGAGATCCTTATCCTTCATCACCTTGTTGGCGCGTTCAAAGATCTTGCGAGCCCGTCGTTTCGCTTCCTCGCTGACTGGCCGTTCCTCCTCCTCCTCCTCTTCCTCTTCGCCTTCTGGAATGTTGATTTCGAATTTGGCATAATTGATCCAGACCTTGACGTGATCCGTCTTCTGCAGTAACCTCTCATATAAGTCACGCGTCCGGTCATATTCTCCTTCGTATTCCTCGAAATCAATATACGCTTTCCAGACCAACTCTGGCATGTCAAGTGTTGGTTGTTCGATGCCTAATTCGAAAATCGCCCGCGCTCGTTCCAGATCTTCCAAGCCCCGTTCAAGCTCGGCAAATTTGATCCAAGCCTGACTGTTCGCTGCATTCCATTCGATTTGTTTCTCATACAGAGTTCGGCATCTGTTAAATTCGAATAATTGGCGTTCCAAATCAATATAACCACGGAACAGCTTGTCTTTAGGACACATGCCAATTGCTTGTCCAAGTGTTTTTCGGGCTGCTTGAAGTTCCATTTGACGTATCTCAAACTGAGCTTTCATGAGCCAGATTTTGGCAAAGGTAAACTTCTTGTGTGGTATCAGCTTCAGACATTCTTGATAGATTTGTCTGGCGCGGCCGATATCCTTGCTCTCCATCTCTTCCCATAAGGCGTAGAATATCCATAGATATATGTATCTCCGCCAGTGGCGCTTCTCCTGAGAAGGTGGTATCTGAGCAATTGCTCTTTCATATACATCCCTGATGCGATCCGCATCTCCTGAAGTCTCTTCCAACCGAGCAAAGTCAAACCATACGTCGTAGTTGCGAGGGTTTTCCTTGATTTGTTCCTCATACTGAACACGACGTTTGTTCAAGATAACATCCTCAACACCTTCGCGATCACCAAACTGCTTTTCAAATGTCGTATATGCCTGATGTAAAGTAACTGACTTGGAGCGCGGTAGTCGATCAAGTGCGAATTTATAGATGGCACGAGCCCGTTCGTATTCCTTTAGCTTCGCTTCGAATTTGGCGTACGAAACAAAAATCTTCTCATCCATGAAATCGTCACCAAGGGTCTCAATCGCAAGTCCATAGACTTCCCGGACTAGGTCGCTCGTTCCGTATTCTTCCTCAAAACGTGCCCATTTGATCCAGTTTCTTGGCTCTGGGTGGACGATGGTAAACCTCTGGAAAATAGCTCTGGCGCGGTCGAATTCATTATACCGCTTCTCGAGTTTGATGTATGCACTCCATGCACCCTCGTCTGGTTCCCATGACATCCATCGTTCAAACACTTGGCGTGTACCTGGAATATTTCCAAGAGTCTCCTCCATATAAACATATTTGTACCATAGCTTATCGACTCGTGGTAAGATCGTCACCGCTCTATCAAGCAAATTTCGAGCATGGTTGATATTTCTCGTCTTCATCTCCGCTTCAATGTAACGAATCCATAATACGACGGAGGTAGAATCGACATCTAAAGCTCGTTCGAAAATCGATCGCGCTCTGCGAAATTCCTTCTGTTCCAATTCCCATTGTGCATAACGCATCCAATTATTCATATTAATTCGGTTGCGCCGAACATAGTCCTCGAATTCCTTCCTCTTCCGACCTTGGTATTCGTGTAGTTCCTCCAGATCTTCGAAGCGCTGCGTCGGAGCTTGAACGCCCTCCTCCTGTCGGTCAACAGCCTCTCGCAATAGTTGTTCGGCAGAGATCTGAATAGGCGCAGCGGCCTTGTTTTTGACCCTAGGGGGTCCTCGTGAGATCTCCATGGCGAAAGCTGTGGTAGGCGACTCGGATTGTTGTAGGGTCAGTCGCCGAAATCGAAATCGAAACGATGAGTTAGCTTAAGGACCTAGCTGTCACACAATAAAGAGCCTTCACCGAGCTTGAGAAGCTCTGCGGTGTTGCTTCTATTTAGCTAAGTAGCTTCGTGATCGAGATATGGATACGGAAAATAATAGATTGTCTCATTACGCTAAAGCTGCACAGAAGGTTCTTGCCGCCACCCGAAGGCTGCTACGGTAATATATCACGTGACTGATGCGCTTCAATTTAGTGAGCTTTACAAAAAAAGTTAGTGGCGTCATTCCTTTCTTTTGAACCTACAACTCAAGCCAGATAGGCACAGCTACTCCGTCACAACAATGTCGGCTGCGGAAGATCTGTTGCGGGATTTCGAAGACTCCGATTTCGAAGAGACGGAGGAAAATGGAGTCGAAAATGAAGGTCAAGAAATGGAACTCGTGCCGGAGACGACAGAGGAAGCCGAGGAGGAAAATGTCGCAGTGAAGAATGATTTCGAGGTTGCCATGTCAGCGGCTGATGAACTGGCACGTCTACACAAAGTCTTGCGCGACTACTACTCGGTGCGATTTCCAGAGCTTGAAACTCTTATTACGAACCCCATCAACTACGCGAAAGCCGTTGCGATCTTGAAAAATGGACCGCTCGACAATATCAAGCAACTCTCTACGTCCTCCGACAACATCGTCGGCGCTCCGCTCAATACTGTTCTCGATGGACCCTCCCTTATGGTCGTTACTGTTGAAGGAACATCCACTCGAGGTCGGCCGATGTCAGAAGCCGAGCTCAAGCTTGTGCTCGATACTTGTGAGAAAATCCTCAAACTAGACCGCGAACGAACTGCACGTATCGAGAGTGTTCAATCTCGAATGACCGAAATTGCACCAAACCTCACAGCTCTTATTGGTTCACAAACGGCTGCCCAGTTCCTAAATCAGGCTGGTGGATTACTTGAGCTTGCCAAAATCCCTGCCTGTAATCTTGCTGCTCAGGGCTCCAAGAAGCAAGAAGGACTGGGATTTGCGACGAACGTTGGTATTAGACAACAAGGCTTCCTCTACAACTCGCCGATGATTCAAGACATACCGAACGACGTCAAACGCCAGGCGATGCGGATTGTGTCGGCAAAGATGGTCTTGGCGGCCCGAGCTGATGTTGCTCGTAGCAGTCCAGATGGATCGATGGGCGAGGAGCTTAAACAACAATGTTTCCATCGGTTGGATAAGCTTACGGAACCACCACCAAACAAAGGTCCTCGAGCCTTACCTGCACCCGATGACAAACCGGCTAGAAAGCGAGGTGGTCGACGAGCACGCAAAGCGAAGGAAGCCGTGGCAATGACAGAATTACGAAAGGCACAAAATAGGGTTGCATTCGGCAAAGAAGAACAGGAAGCTGGATACGGTACCGGTGACGGCACGGTTGGATTGGGTATGCTTGGGCAGGAGAATGATGGTCGGATTCGTGCCGCTCAGATCGATCAGCGAACACGGGCCAGGCTTAGCAAATCCAACAAGGGCTGGGGAGCAGCCACTCCAATCAGTGGTATCGCTTCATCTCTTCGAGGGCCCGGGAATGCCACAGTACTCCAAGCAAAGGGCCTACGCACATCAGGAGTTGGCACCTCGCTCAACGCGACGGCTGGTACGGCGAGTTCTATTGCATTCACACCGGTGCAAGGTCTGGAATTGGTCGACCCCAAAGTCCAGGCGGAGCTCAATCGTAAGCGCAAGGCAGAAGAGGACCGATGGTTCAAGAGTGGTACCTTCACTCAAGTTGGAGGACAAAATGGAGGTTTCAAGGTCCCTGATGTTCCGGCGAACAAGAAGGTTAACACTGGAGCGGGCAACATGGCGCCTCCGCCACTGCCTCTTAAGAAGTGATCCTTCGTCTTATTATTGTATTCATTTGAAATATGCATTTGTGCTCGGCGTTCGGGGCTTTGACTCATGGTGTGATGATACCAACATTGTATATATATGTGCTTCTAATTCAAATGGTTCTCGGCTGTTTCCAACTCTTTCAAGATGTATACTATGCATGACTTTTAAAGAGCGACTCCGTATACAGTCGATATCGTCACTTCCCCTCTCCGGAAATGGCAATTGGTAAAATGGCGTGCTTTCTACAACGTGACATTTTGCCACGAGACACCTATTGCACAATATTGTGCAACAACTACTTCTATGTACAATGACTATGACTCATTTACTGTCTCTCCAGTCTGGTCTTCGTGGCATGGTAAAGTGATGGTGACCTGGCACAAATGATCGACTTGCTTACCTAAAGATATGGGGTGTCCGTTCCTGGTCGCTAGCCCTAATTCATATCGAACAACACACCAGATGAACCAAGATAACGACAGTTGTACAGAAAACTCTTTTTCAGAGTCAAATAGAAACGGGAAATTATTACCTGCTTTAGTAAAAAGTACCCCAGGAGTTAGGAGTACGTGGTATGAAAGAAAAATTTTTCTTTATGCGTATTCTGGTGAGGGTTCCGAATCTATGCCAAATTTTGGTACAACCATTTTGAGCGAAATTGTGGTAAGCTATGACGTGCTTGGACAGACTTTTTGTGAGATTCCTTCAACCCTTTCTATCATATCATACACGCTCACCGCTAGAGAATCCTTCGTAGTGAAAGAAACCAGGGCTAGAGACTAGAAAATCCCAGGAGCAATTTTACATGGTGAGGCAAGGACTAGGCAGGGTAAATTCGTTCGTGCTATCGCAATTTATGTCGTATCTTGCGCATACTCTGTTACATATCTCGAAATTTTTATTGACCAGGGTTCGGATCACAGCATACATTAGCCCCATACGTACCTACCTTTAATAGAAGGGAACGGACTGTCCTTTTTGTCTCTTTTCCTCTTCACTTCTTTTCCTCTTCAAGAACTCTCAAGGAAAATAGGACTGTCCATCCAACTTGTTGTCCTCCACTTCTCTTGAAATCCAACTAGTTTATTGCAACTTGAATAGACTCGTTGTCTTTCAACTAGCTTCGAAGCGGGTCTTTGTACTTCAGATCCGGGGAAGGATACCTTCTAGGCTTTTAGACATGACTCAGTCAACTTATAAACAATGACTGTCGACGCCGGAACAGCAACTACCATAGTTAACCCACCCAGGGTTACACTCAGAGCACCCGTCTCTCTCTTTCACCATGAGTTGGTGACAAAAGACTATCTACTTCTACAGTTCCATGCTGCTGCTGCTTTGCAGTTACAGTTTGGCACACAGCGTCATGAATTGGCTGCAACATCAGACGATCGCTTGATTGCATCCCCATACAATGATCCTGGGAATCTGTTAGATTTGAAGAGCCTTGAGACACCTTATCAGCTACTGGCAAAAGCCTTGACCATCTTCAAGCCCATCCGTGACGATTATGCTGTCGCACCATACATCGAATCCTTCAACTGGCAGGCTGTTGTTGATTTCTTGCGTGATCTCTCGATTGCCGAAGGCTATCAATGGAAAAGACAGCGATTCTATGTTGTCACATTCCGGTCCACTCTGAAACCCGTCATCGATAATCAGCGACTGCACGATCTGGACTACCACTCGCACCAAGAAGCTATGGCTAGTGGTGGTTTGTTGAAGTATTGGTTTGGCGCTAAAAATGAGAAGCATCAGAACTTGGCAACTTGTAAGTAGTAACCCGTGGATACGATATTCAGTTCTTGAGACTGACGTCCGTAATAGGCGTCTGGAGAAACAGAGAGGATGCAAGGGCAGGCGGCACTGGCCCATGGCATAAACAGGCTCGTGCTGCAGTAGGAGCCATGTACGACAACATTGTGTTCAAGACTCTTGCCTTGGTCATCGACGACGATGCATCTTCATGGGAGATTTCCGACTGGACGGACTAATATCCCTGACAGGAGATCAAACCGAGTGCTTTCGATTCCATTTCTTACTAACGCCGTTACGCCTGCATTCTTGACTTAGCACACACCAATTGTTCCATGGCATACGTATACCATGCTCTTTTTTATACAAACTCATCGATTGTTTCCCCTGCTTTCTGCGTTATCGGCATCAATGTCAGAGCGGCGTCAGTGTTTTTTTCTGGGCTTATAGATTTCTGCACAATATCGGTGGTTTGAAAGGTGTTCATGGGAGTTTCAAATACATAGATAGACCGTATATTTTCTTTCAAGGCGTCTGCGGCTTTGAACTTTCATGTCTGCGTGCCTCTACGTACACAAATGCGATGGGCCATTCGGTCGTCAATTGTGGTTGCAATTTGATTTGAATGATAAATATTGTATTGCAGGAAAAGGCTTGGGGGGTGATTCATCATTCAACGGGCAGGGCAGGGCTGACTAGAGTTCGTACAGGACGATGGACAACTTAAAAAAGAGGCATCCATAGTTGTATCCTATCCGTTCAGATATATTATTAGCTCAATCAATTGGATGGATCTTAGAAAGAGCCCACATATCGACGACAATCGAACCAGCATCGATGTGGATAGGGACCCGGTGGACAGCTCAACAAGAACACAGTGTTATGGAAGATGGAGAGCTTTCTCGGACTCCGAATTTAGACATCACATCTCACGCCGACGCCACCAGTTAGATGCAGCTCGGGCACTAACCAAGGGACAAAATGTGTATTCAATGAGACAAAAGCGTCGAGCCCCATGTTCCCACATTGGATGTTTCGTGGGGCCAGCTCTGGACAGAGGGCAAAGTGATGTGTAGTCTAAAAGCTGTCGAGGTTATGGAACGTCTCGGGCCATATTAATAGGAACGCTGGGCTGTTATTGGTGGGGGAGGCACCTTCCGCAGAGAAATCTTCGGTCTCCGCCAATACCCCTCCTTCCCTGCTCGCCGGCCGTTCCTTAGGTAATAAAAAAAAATAAATCTGCCCAGCTTCAACCTTTTGAATCTTTTCTTCTCTCTTCAATCATCTCTGTCTTAATATACCAACCATCATATAACCATTTAAGTAAGTACAGACATCGATCCCAAACTGTGAAAACACTCTCTCGATCAATTGAAGCTTACCATTGCCTCTAGTTCCTTTTTTTTTGACCTCTATCCCATACATCAGACACAATGGCCGCTCCCGCCCACACATTCAAGGTCGCCGACATCGTACGTACTATAAGATTACCTTGGGATATGGACAGACTCTACAGAATACCGTTTCTAACACACAATTCTAGTCGCTCGCTGCCTTTGGCCGCCGCGAGATCGAGCTCGCCGAGGTTGAGATGCCTGGTCTCATGGCCATCCGTGCCAAATATGCTGCTGACCAGCCTCTTGCCGGTTCCCGCATTGCTGGTTGCTTGCACATGAGTAGGTCAATCCAAATGGCTTGGAATTATACATCGTCTAATATATCCTCTAGCCATTCAGACTGCTGTCCTCATCGAGACCCTCACTGCCCTCGGTGCTGAGGTCACCTGGACCAGCTGCAACATCTTCTCCACCCAGGACCACGCTGCTGCCGCCATTGCTGCTTCCGGTGTCCCTGTGTAAGTGTCAATATTTGCTTCAAATCAACGGAGTTCGGACTAACGGCCTTGATAGCTTCGCCTGGAAGGGTGAGACCGAGGAGGAGTACGAATGGTGCTTGGAGCAACAGCTCAACGCCTTCAAGGATGGCAAGAAGCTCAACTTGATCCTCGACGACGGTGGTGATCTTACCTCTCTCGTCCACAAGAAGTACCCCGAACAGCTCAAGGACTGCTACGGTGTCTCCGAGGAGACCACCACTGGTGTCCACCACCTCTACCGTATGTTGAAGGAAGGCAAGCTCCTTGTTCCTGCCATCAACGTCAACGACTCCGTTACCAAGTCCAAGTTCGACAACCTTTACGGATGCCGTGAATCCCTCATCGACGGTATCAAGCGTGCTACCGATGTCATGATTGCCGGTAAGGTCGCTGTCGTTGCCGGTTTCGGTGACGTCGGTAAGGGTTGCGCCCAGGCTCTTGCCTCCATGGGTGCCCGTGTCATTGTCACTGAGATCGACCCCATCAACGCTCTCCAGGCTGCCGTCTCCGGATTCCAGGTCACCACCATGGAGGAGGCTGCTCCCGTCGGTCAGATCTTCGTCACCACCACTGGTTGCCGTGACATCCTCGTTGGCCGCCACTTCGAGGTCATGAAGAACGACGCTATTGTTTGCAACATTGGTCACTTCGATATTGAGATTGACGTTGCTTGGCTTAAGGCCAACGCCAAGTCTGTCCAGAACATCAAGCCTCAGGTTGACCGCTTCCTCATGGCCAACGGCCGTCACATCATCCTCTTGGCTGAGGGTCGTCTCGTCAACTTGGGTTGTGCTACCGGCCACTCTTCCTTCGTCATGTCTTGCTCTTTCTCCAACCAGGTCTTGGCTCAGATCGCTCTCTACAAGGCTGGAGATGCTGCTTTCGGTGCCAAGTACATCGAGTTCGGCAACGAGGGTAAGCGCCCCGTCGGTGTCTACGTCTTGCCCAAGATCCTCGACGAGCAGGTTGCCAAGCTCCACTTGGAGCACGTCAACGCTAAGCTCTCCACCCTCACCCCCGTCCAGGCTGAATACCTTGGTTTGGATGTTGCCGGTCCTTTCAAGAGCGACATCTACCGCTACTAAGCTAGGACATGATACCCTGAATCTTCATTTCTCTTCGGCGTATGGTGACACATATAGACTTTTTTCAACATGAGTTTACGATGTTATGAACAACAAACATATTCTATTAGGGTTCTTGGCTAACAGAACTCACGAGCATTTGGCCTTCAACGGCTAGCAATTTTGATTCCCCTTACAAAGAAAAGTTTAAACTTTTATCAGCATTTTGTTTTCCTTCTTGGGTCCTGGTCCAGGAATCGGTGGTGAGGGAGGCGTGATCATTATGACTATGAAATAGTGAAACATTGGGTTTCCGTTTTCTATCTTGTCTGGGGCTTTCAACAATGAAAGGCATATGAAAGCTAGACACTTTCCTTTGTTATGTATTACAAGATTACAAATCGATCAATCGCATTCGACCGTTGTATCAATCTGGTCTAGAATTTTGAGTCCCTGATAAGTAAATTGAATTGCAATCTAGTTGTGCCATTATATCTGCCCATTAAATTGAGGCATCGACTAACATGACTTGTTGAACTCTGGGTAAGACGTGGATGGTGAAGAGTAAAGCCCGAACCCTAAACCAAGCCCTACATTCCTCAACACCAGAAAGAATGTTGCACCTCAATCACCAATGCCCCTCCACGATAAGATATGTACAGAGAGGAATCGCGGGCTCGATAAGATTGTGTCTGTGACACATTCCAGTGGAGTGGCGGGAAATAAAATTTTCTGTAGTGGAATGTTGAGATTTTGATGCTGCTGTTAGGTCTAACTTTGATATGTATGGCTTGTGAAGTATGAGTATGTGTATGAATGGCCACCCTCTGACATGGGGTTTTTTCCCTTTCCGGCAATCTTCTTACTTGCCACATCTCTTGATTTTGGAGGATATCCCTGTCCGAGGGTATAAAATGTTCTTGGTCTCTCATCGGGAGTATAGAAGATCAACCTCAATTCCGGTCTAGTTTGATATCAAACAGCTTGCTACAATCTTTGATTATTTTTATCAATACTGAAAGCACCAGGTTGCACCTAGATAGAGGCTAACAGCCACAATGGTGTCGGCCAAAGCTTTGCTAGCTTTTTATGCCATCTCAGGCATCGTGCACTCATACCCTCTACACCAACAAATCGAGGACCCGCATCACTTGACGACAAGAGCACCGAGCCCAGTAAGCTACGGTTAACCAGCTTTTTGATGCATGGTGGCTAACAGCATAAACAGAGGTTCAAAAACCCCTTCGATGTTGAAGGCTACCTGAAGCAGCTGGACTACGAGATTCCGAATAACAGGGATATTCAGGAATGGGTCAAGAAGGTGAAGAAGAAAGGAGCATTGGCAGCTGCGGGGGAACTTTCGGGTCAACATCATGATGAAGATGGCCATGATCACGATCAACATACTAAGTCTGCTCCCAGGCCGGATGACAACGAGCACGACGATGATGATGATGACGACGATGAAGATCATCATATGAATAGTGGTGATGCAGCTCCGCCGTTCCAGGTTGCTCGGCCATCAGGTTCTAGGGCTACTCATAGCGTCTCTACATTTACCGCCGTCCCAACGACCACAGTTGGCAATGCCGGTGTCCCAATTTTAAACCCTGCTCACGAGAAAGGCAACGGAGATGGAATCAAGAACAACATGAATGGTATGCAGCCGGCGCAAAGCGTTCAAGCATCACAGTCTGAAACTAATACTGACGTTCTGAACCCGCAACAAGCTGAAGAAACCGAGGACGATGAAGATGAAGATGAAGATGATGAAGACGGTGAACATGGTGATCACGACGAACACGGTGACCATGCCAAACACGGTGATCACAACGAACACGGTGACCACGGCGAACACGGGGTTAATGAACTCATGCAGCCTGATGATGTCCAGCACTCAGCTACACCCACCACCACCCTATCTAACACAGTTGGTGGCGTTGCCGATGGCCCTGCTGCTGCCCCTTCGGTTCAAACTGTCTATATACCAGTCAATGTGTTCCCAACTCAATTTCCAAGCTTCCCAGATATGGACGACGAGGACGGCCTATTCGCTTCTTCGACATCGTTACCCATCTTCCCACCCCCTAAAACTACCACAAAAGCAAACCTGCCTTCGGCAACTGTGTCGCATTCTCCCAAAGAAAGCACCAATACCAATGGTCCTAAAGTCAGCGCAACTCCAGTTAATCAAGATAGCGCAACTGCCCCAGTTGTTACTGCTACCCCGGACGCTGCTGATGCTCCCATGACTGCGGAACAACCTAGTGATAATACTGATTTGACGACCATCACAAACACCCTGAAACCACACAAGCCTTCGTACGAAGATCATTTCGCCAAACTCGGCAAATTGCTGAATCTTATCACACCGAAAGATCAATCCGAGGAGTCATATTGAAGGGTAGGAAGCGGCGGTTAGGGCAAGCTTCGGCATTAATTTTATGCCCACATACCGATGTAGATGTCGGCTTATGGTGGACTTGTACATAGACAAAAAGAAGGAGTTATAGCTACGAGCTATGATAGTTCTATTATCTTAGGCTATCTGATTAATTTATTCATCATAGTTACTTCGTGACAAATTCATCCTAAAGCTGTGCGTGTAATTGTAGCTCTCGTCCGGAGACAAAGCCGAACATCGCTATTGAAGCGAAAGTTATTATCAAGGAGGAGAAACTAAGTTAACTTAGTTAACTAACTTATCTATCTGAATTTGTGATTACCAATCAAACCGAGTAGAGATTATCAACGGACTGAGAGTAAGTTGTAAGAGCGATGTACCAAGTTACAATATTGTCGATGGTTTCAAGGGATGACATCGGCTTTAAAGTCGTTAGTCCGTCCAAATCGGCCTAAGGACCGGTTTACGACAATCTCGCCAATGAGCTTCTATTTTGATCTCCATAACCGGTTCTGGCAAATTAAGAGACAAGAACTACATAGGCGGAGGAAAGTGTAAGTGCGTTTAGATCGGCTTTGACTTATTGCAGAGCTAATTGAATACATGAGGTCATATCTTCCACGGCAGTTAACTATCCGTAGGTGGGGGATAACATCATTTTCTGCACCTCCCGATTGTTACGCAATCAATATAAATAAGACAGAAAGACCTCTCGAAAGGGGTTCCTTCTTCTATGCTATCATACTCAATTCAACCATCAAACAATTCATTGAAAGTTTTCTACTCAAGAAGTCACAATCTACCTGATAAAGATTTGTATATTGAACAGCATTCGAAGTCCATACAACATGCCTACGCTTCTTGGAAAGCAAGTCGGCTCTACAGGCTACGGAACCATGCGTAAATCTCCATTCTTGAGATAAATTTGCCCCGGATTTGCCTTCTAATCATTCTTAGGCATGACATGGAACCCCATCCCTCCCTCCAAAGAAACCTGCTTAGAAACCCTCAACACCGCTCTCGAGCTCGGCGCCAACTTCTGGAACGGCGGCGAAATCTACGGAACATCGAGCTACAACTCGTGCCACTTGCTACAAGCTTATTTTGAGAAATATCCTCAGAACGCGGACAAAGTCGTTCTTAGTATTAAGGGCGGCACTGTCAAGGACGGACTGCAGCCAGATGGCTCCGAGGAAAATATACGTCGCAGTGTTGACGACTGTTTGAAGGTTTTGAAGGGCACGAAGAAGATTGATATCTTTGAGTGTGCCCGTCAGGATCCTAATACTACGGTTGAGCAGACGGTGACGATTCTTGCTAAGTTGATTGAGGAGGGGAAGATTGGAGGTATTGGTCTTAGTGAAGTTGATGCTGAGACTATCCGACGAGCGTGAGTATTGTCATAGCCCCTAAATCGCAAAACATATGCTAAGGTGTCATTAGACACAAGGTCCACCCCATCTCCGCCGTGGAGGTAGAACTATCCCTCTGGTCTCTCGACATCCTCGAAAACGACGTTGCCAAAACCTGCGCCGAACTCAGCATCCCCGTCATCGCATACTCGCCTCTAGGTCGAGGCGCATTCACCGGCGAAATCGCCAACTTGGCTGATATCCCCAAGGGCGACTTCCGGCGCCACGTCCCCAAGTTCCAGGATGGCAACTACGAGCATAATCTGAAGCTTATTCACGAGGTTGTGGATTTGGCTAAGAAGAAGAATGTGGCTCCGGCACAGATTGCGCTGGCCTGGGTAAGAAGTTTGAGTAATAAGACTGGCCTGCCTACCATCATCCCGATTCCAGGTGGAACAACCAAGGATAAAGTCACTCAGAACATGCAGGGTGTTGAGACGCTGACGGATGAGGAGATGGCGGAGATTGATGCGCTGTTGAAGAAGCACGAGGTCAAGGGGACTCGCTACTAGCACTCTGGAGTCTGCATCTTATTTTGTAACTGGAGAGGGATACGATCGACTAATGTGAAACGAGATCTGGGAATTGAAACTTTTAACCTAAAGCTTTTCCAAACGTTAGTTCGGCACAATATAAGATAGATTTGACAAATAAATTGTGTTGGGTTGAAATCAGGTCAAGTGTAGAGTTTGTCAACAACCAACTTCACCTCGTGAAGAGGGAAATTGTCAGCATTGCAGAATTCTCTTTTTTGATCATCATAAAATATGGTGAGGGAGAGTTGATACGTGGAGATGATATGACATACCTATTACTACTGCTACTTGATAGTAGTAGAGGATGTTGTGAGTGTCTTTGCAAGTGACGAGAAGAGGAGAAAAACCAACGCGAAAAAAAGAGGCTTAAATCCTTCTTCAGTACCTAAGTAAGCTAAACCTACTCGGGCGTCGTGGGTCCACGACCATTCATCCTTATTACCACGAAACTATACTGAAGGTTTAGTTGACTCTGACAGCAAATCCTTTGTTCGATTCTTGGCCTACTATGTATATTTATCATCAATTGGTTAGTTATATATAGCAGGGTGCCCTCGTATAATAGTTTCAGTCGAGTGTAACTGTACCATGGACATTTGGCCCCCAATTTCTTGTCTCATGCCCTTAGTCATGCGCTTTGGAGTAACTTAGGGTATATTATTGAGATAATGAGCTGAAATGGATCCGACAGCTGTGACTTCAACTCTCCAACCTTCACATTCAATACAGCAGTATGAACACATTCAAAATGGCGACCAGGCAAGCCAATCTTAACCAACCTAGCACGGTAGCTGTTATAGGTGCTGGTGAGACAGATTGAATACCTCTCTGATCGACGCCTATATTATAGAAACTAACTAGATATCAAGGTAGCTCTGGCTTGTCGATGCTCAAGACCCTCCGCGAAAACGGGTTCAAAGTGACATGCTACGAACGGAGGTCGCAAGTTGGAGGCTTATGGGCGTGGTCTGACAAGAAGGATGTTACTACAGCGCTAAAGAGTAAGATCGATGCTCTTATTAGACTCTCGTTTCGTCTCTCTAATCATGTTATAGCTACCACGGCAAATATCAGCAAATACACATGTGGGATGTCGGATTTCCCTATGCCAGAGGGTACGTATACTGAACCACCAATAGTTTATGATTCAATTGTTAATGTGCATGTTTAGAATACCCTCCACATTTGACACAAGCACAGTTCCAGTCTTTTATGCAATCATATGCCGAGCACTTCAACCTGCTCCCAGACATTGTGTTTGACGCAAAGCTCGAGCAAGTATACAGGAACGAGACAGATTCAAAATGGCTTCTGCAGTTGAACATCAACGGAAAGCCTCGTATTGAGGAATATGACAAAGTCGCTTTTACGCATGGATACCAGACAAAAGCGAAAGTGCCACAGTTCGCTGGTCAAGAGAAGTTCGAGGGTGTCCTGATTCATGCACAGGAATTCAAGTCGTACGTCGCCCAGCCTGTTTCATAAATTGCTAGATTGACTCTCTATGTCTAGTCCAGAGCAGTTTCGAGACAAGAAGGTCATTGTAGTTGGAATCGGAAGCACAGCTGGGGATATCATCGAAACACTATTGCCAGTAGCTTCGAAAATCTACGTATCACACAGACGCGGCACTGCAATTATAAGCAGGTGGCGAGGCGACAAACCTACAGACCTCCTTGTATCGTGGAGACGTCGCCAGATATCCCAATTCCTAACGAGGAACTTCCCCAAAACGATGAGGTGGTTGTCTGTTGCAGGAACAGAATGGCTAATGAAATCTAGATGGGGTAAGCTGGAGCCGGAATGGAACCTTTTGCCATTCCCATCTCCATTACTGGTGCTTCCCAGTGCCTCAGAGACCGTCATCCCAGCGCTGCAAAATGGTTCATTGACCTCACTACGTGGATTGAAGGGATTCGTTGGCCCGAAATCTATAGAGCTGATCGATGGCACTGTTATTCATGAAGTTGATGCTGTGATTTGTGCTACGGGATACACAGCCGATTTCACTGTTGCGCGATTCATTGAGACAAGCCAACCTGCTGGACCCGAAGGGCCAAGTGTGAGACGATTGTGGAAAAACATCTTTCCGCCAAAATATGCGAATTCAATCGCGATGCTCTGTTACTCAGCTTATGGCAAGAATAACGGCTTCTCCTTCTGCGATGTCTCCTCAATGGCTATTAGCAACATCTGGCGGGATGTCCATCCATTACCGACACAGGAACAAATGGAAAAGGAAATCGATGAGCATCATAGATGGATCGTCTCGAACTGGGAATTGGATCATAACATCGATTCATCAATGGTCAAGTCATGGGAATACCAGAGCTTTGTGCACGACGCCGCAGGGACCGGTATGGAGAATCTTGGATGGGGCTGGAAAGGGTGGAAATTCTTTTTCAAAGATCCGAAAATGTCGTACCTGATGAATAATGGGGTCGAGACTGCTCATGCTTTTCGTTATTTTGAGACGGGCAAGAGGAAAGTCTGGCCGGGGGCGCGCGAGGCCATCATTCATGCGAACAAAGTCACGAAGCTGTAATTCATATCTAGATTTGAATCTAGTTTATTTCGTCGATGTGTTCTTTAATAATGCAGACTATATACTTTCTGAAGGATCGGGGACCCGTTCCTAGATATTCCTCGAAGCAAGGCAATGAATAAACGAAGAACGTAATTTTTTGGGGTGTTGTGTATGAGCTCTTTGTGCAATACAAGGCTTCACTCCTTGTAAGCCTCCGAATCACGTGCCGCCGTACTACTTGACTCGACCTCAACTTTATCACTTCATGAAGCTCACACCGCGATACCCTCACCACTAACGCGAAACTTCTAATTAGCTTTGAGCGGGCATCATCTCAAAAAACTTCCACGTTTCTCAGTCCTCTCATAGATACACAATGGCCGAATCGCCCGGCTCCCCCCTCTCGTCCATCGCGTCCGACGACCTGACCGAGGACACGAAGCTGGACAAAGATGGCCACTCGCCCTCAGCATCGAGCATGCCGCCCTCCAAACGCCGTCGCACAGGCGTCGCATCCTGGGATCATCATACACCCATATCCTCCATCCAAGGTGATCTGATACCCACATCACCTTCCTCGAGCGCCATATCCTCCGACACCGACGGCGAAATCCCCAACTCCCCTTCTCTCATCGCATTGATCGGTGGTGGTCAGGACGACGACTATAGCGGTCTCGGAGGCGACCAAGTCACGATATGTCGATGGGATGGTTGCGAGGCTGGCGATCTCGGGAATATGGATAATCTGGTCAACCATATTCATGATGAGCATATTGGGACGAGACAAAAGAAATATTCCTGTGAATGGACTGATTGCAGTCGCAAAGGACAAACGCATGCCAGTGGATATGCGTTGCGCGCGCATATGCGCAGTCATACTAGAGAGAAACCGTTCTACTGTGCCCTTCCAGGTATTTCTACCTCCCAGTTGTCTGCTATTCTACCTATTGACACATATTAGAATGCGACCGAAGCTTCACTCGCTCCGACGCCCTCGCAAAACACATGCGCACAGTCCACGAGACAGAAGCCCTCCGACCTTCAGACCCCGTTCCCAAAAGCCAACTCCTAAACAACCTACCCAACACAGCAACCCCAACTAATAAAGTCCAACGCATCAAGCTGAAACTCAACTTCGGTCCCAGAGAAGACGCCGAATCCTCGACGAACGGAGAAGGAGGAACCCGAGACATCGACAGCCAGGAGGCTGAATTGCTACCCGTGCCCGAGTTCAGTCCTGACCTGGGCTTTGATGCGCATGAGCTTGCTCTTCCGCCGAGTCAACTTTATCGACTCCTTCGCCGTCAGGTACATTGGGCAGAGATCGAGACTTCGAAACTCAAACGGCAGTGGCAAGAACTAGAGCCGAAGCGCAAAGATGCGTTCCTTGAGAAGGAGGCTGCGCTGACTGAAGTCATTGATGCCGAGGGCCGCTTGTCAAAAGTTGTCTCTGACGCACAGCGCGAGGCTGACAAGGAGACTGGGAATGCGCAGAATGGTGTTGAGGAAGTTGGTGCTTGATGCTGTATAATTTTTATTTTCCCATTTCAGATCTTTTGTCCCATTTCTTGATGTACACCTATGTTTGTTTCATGGCCTGGAGTCTATTTCTTATGTTGGATTGACTACACTTGCATGGCGTTTACGTTTCGGGTGGAATACAAGTTCTCTGCCATGTACTGTTTCTAAAAAGATTTAATGAATTACCCAGATGACTGTTGATTTTTTACATTCAGTGCTGACAAGCTAGGTGGCTTATGAAGAATATATCTAAGACAGTCTTAAGTGGTATCGTTTCATTTCTTCAGAGATTTTTAGTAAATACATCGTCAACATGACAACAGCTCTCACCTCCTCCAAGACTCTAGATTCTCATAGATTAGATCTCGCTTTTAGAACTCCCAAAAAAATGCAACACCACACCAAATCATTTCAAGCACGACGCCATGTATGTACAAGAACACCATTTTCTGCTTGGTAACAACAATGGGCAAAAAAAGTAATGAACAACGAAGACAAGACACACTTTGAATCTGTCCTTGTAAATGGCAAACATGTGATGGGCAGATTATGAAGATGCAAAGATAAAAGTCAAGACAAATCAAGAAATGTGAGAAATGTAAAAAATGTTGAAAAAATGCACTGCGCTCAACTCTCGTACAGACGTCATCATTCCTGTACGCCTGACCATGCAATGCGACATATGTATAATGTAGACGTCTCAATCCCAAACTCCGCGCTCGAAATGCATAACTGAACGAGTATTGAAAAACAAAGGTAAGAAATACACTCAGCCGCCAAATAACTCGACTGGAATAATAGACATCGAAATATTGTTTCATGTAAGAGACAAACCAAACGGCAATGGGGCAACGCAGAGATGGATATCGGACCGTGAATCGTGCAAAGGCAAATCACATCGGGAGGGGCCATTTCGAAGCACCCATCAAAACATTGCAAAGGAGGGGTAATAAACCCTAGACACAATGCAACGGAGGGCATCATCAAAGACAGTCATTGATACGACATGCCATTCATCTCAAAGATTGGCTGGTGACAAGAATCAGCTTGAAGTAGACTTGCTACCCCTCACTTTATGATAGTCATAAGGCACTTCTACCTGGCAGTAGTAGCTGTGTCTCTATTGTTGGCGACAACCTTCTCATACATATTTTTGATAGACTCGAGCGTTGCTTTGCCAGGAGGAAAGCAATTTTTGGCGACATGTCCCCTTGTAATGATTAGTCAAGTTTCAAAGATATGAAATAAGGTAGCAATCTTACCAAAGCCTATCCTCCAACCCCGGATAATTATCATTGCGTAGGAGCTGCTTGATGAAATTGCCGATTTTCAAAATAAGACGGCGCATCTCGTTGGCACGCTGCTCTTTGTCAGGATTGTTTTTCTTCACATCACGAAGCTTATGCAACAAGTGAGCCTTAGGTTCGAAAATCGAATCTTCCATCGTAAGCGGAGGTGCAGTAGTGCTAACGCTGCGAGGTCGGGTATGATCCTCATGAACTCCATTCTGGATACGTTTGTGCACCTTTTCAGTTGCAGATCCATTCTTGATCCTTGCAGGTTCAGCTCTAGGAGTACTTGCACGCTCAGTACTTTCACGAGGCCCATTCGTGTGTGACCGCTGCCGAGGCTTCTCTGATTCACGACGAATTTTTCGACCACTGGAAGGAGCTGGGGATGCGGAGATACTAGGCTGTCGGCGTTGAATGTTTTGTAATTTCTTGTTGCGATGATGATTTTCGACAGCCTTTCTAGCGGTGACACTATGACCATTCGAGCTCTTATCTCTTAGAACGGAGATCAGGTAGTCAGCCCGGCGGACAAGGTGGACAGCTCCAGGAGACTTGGTTCCTTTCGCATCTGCATTCGCGCGTTCATTTTTCTTATCAACACGATGTTCCTCGAGGAAGAACTTGTCACCTAGACCCAAATCAGGATCGTCGCGGATCTCAGGCCATGCTCCGTAACCATGACGGACAATCCCGATGCAGAGCATTCCATCTTCACGCGCACCCCAGGAGCAAGTGTAGTCGGCCTTCTTTGATGCTTCAGGAACCCGGAAACTAGTTTGGTCAGTCAGCCCCTGGGTTGCTGTACGCAGGATACGCATCTCTTCAGGGCGCTCAACAATGGTATGAGCGTTAATTCGCTTAACACCCTGATGATCGAAAAGAACTGCCTTCTTCTCTTTCTTCGTAGGTATTTTGCCTGACCTCTCCATCTCCTCTAGCTTTTCCCTATCCTCTCTAACCAACTGGGCAGCCTTGTCAGTGATCGCTCGGAGAGCAGCTTTGACGGTGTCCCTATCGCGTCCAACCAGACGGGCTTCGCGTACAACATCCTCTTCTCGTTCATCGACATCTCCATAACGCAAAAACGCCCGGATGAGATGACGAAGTTCCTTCTCCTTGAGCGAGCGTTTCGGATCTTGGGATTCGGATTCTGATCCGTCAGCAGTCTCAATATTGACTTGAGCCCGTGCGCGACGTTTAGCTTTTCGTTCTTCCCGCTCGTCGAACGCATCGTTGGGTGCATTGCGCTTCCGAGGCTGATTCTGCTCGATAACGTCGTGTAAATACTTTTCGTCGGCTTTGCGCTTTTCTTCGGCTTTGATCTCAGCAAGTTGTTCTTTGGGAATAATGTCGTCCCAGCTCATTTCATCTACTTTCACGTCGACGAACTCAAAAGACTTGAGAAAATCCTCGCCACCGTCCGCCTCCAATCCTTCAGTCTGTTCCGTTTTGTGTTCCTCCGCGTTCGCAAGAACGGAGTCGATATCGAGCTGCTCGAGTTTCTTTTGGTTCCCTGTTTGCTCAAACATTTTCTGTCCACGTCGCTTGAGGATACGCGAGATCTCATCCGTTCCAGTAGGCTCTCCAACAGCACGATTGGCTTTACCTGGAAGAACATCTTTTTCTGTCAAGCCACGCTGAATTGTGATGAATTCGAGCATGAGTTTATTTCGGGCTCGTTCGAGCACCTCCTCTTCGATGGTGTCTTTGGACACAAGACGGTAAACGCTCACAGGTCTAGTTTGACCGATTCGATGCGCGCGAGCCATCGCTTGAAGATCTGCCTGTGGATTCCAGTCAGAGTCGAAAAGAATGACGGTGTCAGCGGTCATGAGGTTGATTCCAAGACCACCGGCTCTGGTGGACAACAGAAATGCAAAATCGGAGCTTTCTGGGGCGTTGAAATGTTCCATCGCAACTCGCCGATTTGCAGCACTAATTGTACCATCGAGTCTCTGGTATTGATAGCCTCGGAATCGCATGTAGTCACCTAGAAGATCAAGCATTTTCACCATTTGGCTGAAAATAAGAACCCGATGGCCGTCGCGTTTCAACTTAGCTAAAAGCTGATCGAGAAGCATCATCTTGCCACTACTGGTGATCATGATACGTAGGAGATCCTCACGACGCGTATTGCCCTCCAAAAGTTTGGCCTCAGCATTGGGGAACATGAAAGGATGGTTGCTGGCTTTCTTAAGCTCCATCATAATATTGAGTAGCGACTGCTTTTGACCGTTGGCACCTTCATTCAACGCAGCATAGTTCTTCGTCAGGATGTTCTTGTAGTATTCAAGTTGGATATCAGATAATTCAACGCGAATGATTTTTTCTGTCTTCGGGGGAAGATCAGTCTCGACTTTGGACTTTGTGCGGCGTAACATAAGAGGCTTCAGGGTATTTTGAAGTTTAGCCAATTTCTCAGACGCCTGTTCAGAACTCAAATCCATATCCACCTCAACCTCAACTAATCCAGGGTTGAGGAAGTCCATCAAGGCTGATAACTCTGCCAGATTGTTTTGGATCGGAGTTCCCGTAATCAACAACCGGGCAGGGGCCTTGAAATCGAGAAGGTTTCCGTAGAGGTTAGACTCTCGATTCTTCAAGCGATGAGCCTCGTCTACGGCCATAAACTGCCAAGGGAATTGTCGTAAGAAATCAAAGTCCATGTTGGCATACTCGAATGTGGTCAGCATCACATTGAACTTTGGCTTGCGTGGGTTTCCATCCTTCATGAGTTCGTAATCCTTGAGGATCTGCCGAGCTTGACTTGAGCCAGTGTAGACAATATAATTCACATCTGGTGTCCAGTACTCGAATGTTTCAGACCACGACGGTATGGTGGAAAGGGGTACCACAACAATGAAGGGCCCATCTTGACCGCGAACATGACGAAGCCAGTTGATGAAAGCAATGGTTTGAACGGTCTTACCAAGACCCATCTCATCAGCGAGAACCACATTCTGGTTGCGAGACCAATTGTAGGCCAAGAAGTTCAAGCCCTTGACCTGAAAGTCCTTCAGCTGGCCGTTCTGCAGAAAACTTGGCGAACCAGTGATGGGCACATGTGGTGATCTTGTTCTAGGCTGCATTTCACGTTTGTCGCAAGAAACAACTTTATCATTGCGATCCAGAAACTGGTCAAGTTCATCAATTGCGATCTCTTTGACTAGTGAGTCACTTTCCCAAGTGCAGGCGTCGTAATTCAACCGTTTCCATTTCACAAAATATTCCGTCCCGTCTAAAGTATCACGGTGTCCGATGATACGATCAACCTTCTTGTAGTCTTCCAATGATTCGATGTCACGCTCGCGGTCGAGATTCCACTTTTCTTTCTCTTCCGGCGCAACATCGGGGTCATTGTTGAGGTAGAGATCGGTTTTGACTTTGTTTTTGAAGTAATTTTCTAGTCTGCGGAAACCAGTGTGATACTTGAGACTGTCGCTAGACTCCCAAGTGGCATGATAGTGGGATTGATTTTGCCATTTGATGTAGTAGAGGCAGTCACGGATCGTAACGTCCGTATCACTAATGTTCGGGTCAACCCCATCTTTGAGCCGATGGTCCAGAACAAAGTCGATACCAGGACCGTTGTAATACTGTGCTGTGCTGGCATCGTTTGGCGTGAGGTCTTCTTCATCCTCTTCAAACATGTCGTCGGAATCTTCATTGTAATTCGCAACCTTAGTAGCATTCCTACTAGAAAAACGCACCTCAGCTGGGATACGGACTTTGGCAGCTTGTAATTGGCGACGCCGTGCTGTACGAGTAGAGGTACCACCGTACTCATCTGTATCTGAGTCTGAAGGAGAGGACCGGGTTACCGATCGAGAAGCCTCTTTCGACGGTGGCCGTGAATTGACAATGCGCCGTCGCTTTGAACGTGGTGCTTTCGGTTCCTCGTCCTCGTCTGAATCCACCAGTGTCTGACGACGTTCAGTCCTAGAGCGGCCACTCCTCCGAAGCCCATAGAGTTCCGGATTGCTTCTGATGTAGTCTGTCTCATCGACGGCCGATCTTCGTTTCACTTCCTGGCTGGAGCCCGGTGATGACGACGCGGAAGAGCCATTTCTTGAGCCAATGCCAGCCCGGCTCTCCAGATCTGAATCATCATAGCTGGAGTTTCCCGCAAGAGAATATTCACGGTTGTTGTCGTCTCCAGCGGCCGCACTGTTGTTGGTGTCGACGTGAGATGAATCGGACGTTTCGCTTTCAGCATCGCTCATGACTTGATCCTCTTGGTCGCTGGCCTGCTCCGAAGAAGAGGAATGATCGTAGCCGTTATACCCATTTGTCAATGGCTTAGAAGCATCGGTCCCGGAGGACAACTCGGTAACGGATGGGTACACCATGCTATCTGCTGGGGGAGCGACAAGAGGTCAGCATTGCTAGTTCAAGCGAGCAGTAGAGAGCAACGAAATCGATATGGGGGTGATCAGGAGAGATTTGCGACCACAGAGGGCATATACAGAAACAATAAAGGTGTAGGAATAAGAAAGTAGTTGGACATTTGATGCACGGATATCTTTTTTGATGAAAGTCCGATGGAGAGAGCGGAGATTGATGGCGAGAGGATCGGCCACCCACGGGGCTGAAAAGCAGACAGCAGAAAGACCAGCACAATGAGGAGCAAAGATAGGAGAGACTGCCTTCTATCAGAATAGAAGCTCCAGAGGCAGAATGAACGATATCATGACAGTGGTGAGTGGGTCGACGGATGAATCAAAGTACTCCAAGTGAGCCAGGACGCGTCTGGCCAGCGGAACGAAAAGCGAAAAAAACTTACCTTCACAAGCGTGGTGACCCCGATGACGGGGGAGGTATGAATGAAAATCAATTTTAATAGATAACAAAAAAGAAAAAGAAATGAATTGGGTTGTAGGTGAGGGTGTTGAAAAAGATTTGCTATGGGGATCTGCGAAGCCGCGAGACACTGGGAAAGGTGAGTTACAGCGGTAGTGGAATGTCAGGGAAGTTGGTGTGGGTGAAAGACGTGGAACAGCGAGTAGAAAGCCAGCTCCGACGAGGCCAAACACCGCGGCGCTTTGCCTAGTTGCCCTTTGTGGCCTGAGGCTGCTATATGGCTTGGCGGGCAGCCCTAAAGCTAATAGGCCATTGACTCGCCCTCTGTTGTACCTTGTTGGCGCATTGTCATTGGCTCTATCCACGTATTGTCGGGTGCTCAATCGGGCTAGAGAGAACTATCAGAAGACTATGTAGTACTACAGAGGTGTGTCTATTTCTTGAGACGTGTTTACACTACTTTGTAGGGTAAATCTCGTGACCAAGGTGAATTGTATGGGATGCAGCGGCCAATCAGAGCTTGCTTATTTCGATCGGATTACCCTAGGTACCTGAGGCATCAACATCAGGCACGCCCTCTTCAAGTTTTAGTTGCGGGAAGGCTCCACACTACGACATCCCACAATTTTGTTCAGGTTTTCGTCGATGCCCCTCCATCCTATATCGACGAACGGATCGCATCGCTTCGCTGTCTCTGGGTCCTAGGTGATCGCTTTGTGATACAGGAGAACCGGCTTCCGTTTTGTTGCATCTGGTAAGTACTTATTCTCTGCAGTTAAAAGCATATCTATTCCTGAGTCGGAGGCCTAACTTGAAGCGCCAGACTACCGCGACGGTAACAACACATCATGTCGGACAAACTTACAAGGTAACACTTTGTTGAAGATGGGAAACGAGTTGAACTGAATGCTGACTATGCTTAGAATTGCTATTGTCAATAGCGACAAGGTTCGTTGCCAGATATTACACACTTTAACCATTCAAGATGGCAAATGCTGACGCTGCGCCCTTGTCGCCACACATATAGTGCAAGCCCAAGGTAAGTTTTTCAACATCGATGGTAGTAACTTCACTCGGCAACAATTACTGACGGCAATTATTTATCTAGAAATGTCGTCAAGAGTGCAAAAAGTCTTGCCCTGTGGTCCGCACAGGCAAGCTCTGTATCGAAGTGACACCCGAGTCGAAAATCGCCTTCATTTCCGAACGTCTCTGTATCGGTTGCGGTATCTGCCCTAAGAAATGTCCCTTCGGTGCTATCCACATTATCAACCTGCCGACCAACCTCGAGACACAAGTCACCCACCGTTACTCGGCCAACAGCTTCAAGTTGCATCGCTTGCCTATGCCTCGACCTGGTCAGGTTCTCGGTTTAGGTAGGTTATCTGCGAACCTGTCAGGAAGATCCCTTGACTGACCCGCATAAAGTCGGTGCAAACGGTACTGGAAAGAGTACGGCCCTGAAAATCCTCAGTGGTAAACTCAAGCCCAATCTCGGACGTTACGACGACCCCCCTGACTGGCAGGAAATTTTGAAATACTTCCGTGGATCCGAACTTCAGAGTAGGTGACGTCCTAACAATACATGGCTTGAAATTCTACTTACATTCAATAGATTACTTCACAAAGGTCTTGGAAGACAACTTGAAGGCTGTCGTCAAGCCTCAGTATGTTGACCAAATTCCCAGGGCCGTCAAAGGACCCGTGAAGGAGGTTGGCCCTCTGATTGAGGCTCGTTCCCAAATGGACAATATGGATCGCATCATGGATGTTCTTGGTTCGTAGTTGCTACTTTGCACGTGGTACTACATAAGATGCTAACAGACCGATCAGAACTCAAGCAAGTCGAGAACCGCGACATTAACCTCCTTTCTGGTGGAGAGCTGCAGCGTTTTGCCTTGGCTTTGGTTTGTGTGCAACAGGCAGATGTGTGAGTGCTACCCTCCCTACTACCCGTATTATTACCATACGAACTATACTCCAAGATTGTATGAGAACAATGTCTAATGTCTGTCGGAAAATAGGTACATGTTTGACGAGCCTAGTTCCTACCTCGATATTCGTCAGGTGAGCCAATATCTTCTGTAACATATTGTTAGCGGTACATGACTGACCCACTCAAAGAGACTCGCTGCTGCCCGTACCATTCGGGAGTTGCTCCGACCTGATGACTATGTTATTGTTGTTGAGCACGATTTGTCTGTTTTGGACTATCTTTCCGACTTCGTCTGCGTTCTTTATGGTCGACCTGCCGTCTATGGTGTTGTTACTCTGCCTTCGTCTGTCCGTGAAGGTATCAACATCTTCCTTGATGGTCACATCCCCACCGAGAACTTGCGTTTCCGTGAGGAATCCTTGACTTTCCGCATTGCCGAGGCCGGTGACGAATTCTTGGTTGACAAGGGTCGTGCTTTCCATTATCCAAAGATGGAAAAGACAATGGGCAACTTCCATCTGTCAATTGACTCGGGTAAATTCACTGACTCGGAAATTGTTGTTCTGGTATGTTCACATAACTCTCCTTGCCTTCGCTCCAACTGTTGCTAACCAAAGGGCAATAGATGGGTGAGAACGGAACTGGCAAAACCACATTTTGTAAAATGCTTGCTGGAGCCGAGAAACCAGACGGAACCGTATCGATTCCTCGGATGAACATCAGCATGAAACCTCAGAAGATCACCCCCAAATTCACGGGTACCGTTCGCCAGTTGTTCTTCAAGAGGATCAAGGCTGCCTTCCTCAACCCCCAATTCCAGACTGATGTCTACAAGCCTCTCAGGATCGATGATTTCATTGACCAGGAAGTTCAGAACTTGTCTGGTGGTGAATTGCAACGTGTTGCTATTGTCCTCGCTCTAGGTATCCCTGCGGATATCTATCTGATTGACGAACCTTCTGCTTACCTTGATGCCGAGCGTAAGTTTCCATTTCCTTTTTGCTTGTTGATGTTCTCCATGCTAATGCTTCCTTCATAGAGCGTATTACTGCTTCCCGAGTCATTAAGCGATTCATCATGAACACCAAGAAGACGGCTTTTATTGTCGAGCACGATTTCATTATGGCTACTTATCTCGCTGACCGTGTCATTGTGTTTGACGGCAAGCCATCCATCGATGCTCACGCCAACGAACCTGAATCCCTCCTCACTGGCTGCAACCGATTCTTGAAGAACTTGGACGTCACATTCCGTCGTGATCCCAACAGCTACCGTCCTCGTATCAACAAGCACCAGAGTCAGCTTGACCAGGAGCAGAAGTTGAATGGCAACTACGTATGTCTTCCTCTTTTCCCCTCAAACAAATTTGGCCATCGCTAATTCATGAATAGTTCTTCCTGGAAGAGGAGAGTTGAAGAGGGCGTTCCACAGCAGAATCGTCACGATCGACGGTGGTACGATAGACGCGACGCTTACAAACGGCGTCATTGGTTTCTATTGAGAAAAAACGGCGTTCGGTTCGGAGCATTTTCAGGCGTTCGGAGGCAGTCTCTGGCCCATTCTTCTTATGGTGACGACACTGCCGACAATGAAGATGACGAGGAAGATGACGGTTTGCTTACATCTTCAATGTCCATACTGCTGTTTTTTTTCCTCGGTGCCTTTTCCAGGCGCCTGAGCAAAACGCCCGGCTCATTCCCAGGCAAGGGAAGTATATCACGACGGGAGCAGCTTTGAATATCAGTGAATTCCGTGTTTCTGGTGTGCATTCGGCCAGCTAAATGGACTTCCGTGGATATGAAGGTTATATGTCTCAGATTTAAATGTCTGCAGACTGTGACAAAAATCAAAAAGTTATTATGATATATCAGCAGTCTCCTCGCTGAGTCTGGTTATGCAACAGTCATTAAGTTTTCTTCTATACAGACTACTTCATTGTAGGCTGCCAGTCATGTGCTTTTTATCTTCTATAGTTAGCTACACACGCTCGTTACCATTCAAATTGATTGATCAAATATCTTTGGATCTACACCTGGATCGTACTAAGGGTTTAAGGTTCCAAAAGTTTACAACTTCATATTCTTTCTATCCTCCAGATCTACATTGAATAAGTGTATCAAAACATCGCTAGAACATGTAATTCGCCTAGCATGAGGAAAAAAGTATGTCCGGGGTAAGGCTGAGACTTCTCACTTACCCAGCAAACCCAAAACTTCCCAAGGCCGAATCGAGATTCACAAGGGCTTGTCGGTATGATTTTTCAATCCTCCTCGATTTCACCCTCCTCGCTGCCGGAATGGACTGCTTTCTCCTCTGCCTTTGGCTCTTCTTCGATAGCTGGAGTACGGCCCGACTCTCGGTCGCGATGGCTGCGGTCCCGAGAGCGCTCTTTCTCGCGTTCGTCACGTCTGTACCGTTTGGCGCTGCGGCTGGCGACACTTTCTGCATCGCTGTCACGTCTACGACGACGGTCACTACTTACTGTGCTACGCGTATCTCCACCATAGTCCAACTCATCGCGACTGCCACGTGGGTCGCCACGGGTCCGGTAGAGTCGTTCGCGCTCTTCTTCTCGGCTGCGGCGCTCGCGGTCGTAGTGACTGACTCCGCGTCGATCACGGTCACGGTCTCTCTCGCGTTCTTTATCGTGAGTTCGATCGCGGTCATCGCGTCTTTCGCGTACTGGCGACAGGCCGCTTACTTTGCGGTAAGAACGTTCACGATCTGCCTGTGCTTTGCGACGATCTGCTTCATAAGGATCGGGGTCGGGTGTTCGACTAGATCTCACTCTGCGATCAGAACGATACGAACCATTCCTTGAATCTCTATCAGGACGCTCATGGTGATCACCACGTCGAGAACCGCGGTCTCGGTCTCGGTCTCTCTCTGCATCATCTTCCTTTTCTTTCAAACGACGCATAAACTTCTCAAATGCGCTGAGGCGTAAGTCTTCTGATTCGAGGGCAGTATACTCTTCGAACTTTTCAACCCTTGGTTGAACTTGTTCCCATGTGTCGCCTAGTCGTACCGGTGGCTCTAGATGCTTGATCCGAGAACGTAAGGCGTCTACAGCCCGTCGTTGGTGACGATCAGCAGCATGTTTCTCATCCTCAGAGCGTCGCTGAGCTTTCTCCTGCGCACGCTGAAATATGAGGTGAAGAATGTCAGTGTCAATGTCGGCTGTACGGCGGTCAGTAGCCATGATAGATGCAAATTCTTCATATGTGGTTTTAGTTGTGATTTCATAACGTTTATCCTAGCTTCATGTTAGTTTCCTGACAGACATCAGAATGCGTGGAACGAGAGACTTACATCAAGAACGTCGAGGACATCATTTCGCGGTCCTCGTAGCCCCCTCTCCTCCTCCTCAACCATATCCCAAAACAAATCCAAAGGAGAAGAGCCACTTTGGCCTAGCATTGCTACATACCGAGGATCATCTTGAATCAGCGGGTGAATCTGCATCCACTTGGCCCCGGCTTTTATCTTGCCTTGCGAGCGCAATTCTTTGAGGAGCTCCAAATATTTCTCTCGGCTATGGCGTTCCCTCCGAGCCTTTGCAGCCTTGTGCTGCTGGCGAGCATCATTGAAAGTTCTTTCGAGTGATTTAATATGGTTTTCGAATGCGGTCAGAATGTCCGATTTGCTTAGGGTTTTGAACTTATCGTCATTTTGAATCCTTTCGTTAGCCTGCAGGGCATTTTGCACTTCAGACCACCTGGCATATGGTTCTAGCTCGAGCGCTTTCAGAATGTTCACAAGTTCATCCATGGCGGCTTTGCGGGTGACGGCTTCTTGCTCTACATGTGCCTTCTTAAGATCGAGAATGTATTCTTCAAAAAGCTGGCGCCGCTCGTTTTCATCGTTCGTGGATCTGAAAATAGTCTCACCCTCTATAATTGGTCGGATACTCTTCCATCTGCTGTAGTGTTTAATTTCTGGGTGGCTCTTCAGCATTGTGTAGAAATCTGTGCGCAGCTTGGCGAATCTCTCCTTTGCGCGATCTCGTTCCTGCATGCGTACTTCGGCCGCAAATTTATCAAAAGCGGCTCTGCGATCTTTAGGGTCTTTCAAGGCACGATACTGAGGATCCTTTATGGTGGCTCGCATTGCCTGCTCCCAAGACCAGTCAGGTTGAACATTGCATCGTCGTAGGAGCTTGATAAACACGCTTTCGGCTTCTTCGAAAGAGCTATATTCTGGGTCAGTTTGCTGAGAAGTCACGAGACCATTTGCTTCCATTCCCATATAGCCTTGACGACGGTCAAGTCCGCTGCGGTCATTATCGTCCCGATCGCGTTGGTGCTGGCCATAAGGAAGGAATGAAGTAGTTCCACCAGCGACAAATGTGGGAGCAACGCCAGCGACTGGTGCAGGGGCACTAAATGATCCGGTTAGTACATACACACTACCTGTAGAATTATAATAAAGCTTGCCTTGGCTGTGTTGGACCCTGCGCGAGTGCGGTTTTATAAACTTCTGGCATTTCCCAAGTACTTTGCTTGGTTTGAGTATTGTACCAATATTTCCTCCCACCCTCTGCAGTATATTCTTTCCATGGCTGTCTCGACAATGCACGCTAGAATGATGATCTATTTAGCATTATACGGGTGTTAAGCATGAATAAGGACTTACTTCGACAGGGGTCAACAGGTCCGCTGGCTTTTCCCACTGCGTTACTTTTGTCTGGACATTGTAATAGTAGACGCGTCCATCAGCATTCCGGGCCTCTTGCCAGAGGCTAGAGCCAGCAGGTATACTGCTGGTTGGATTCATTGTGATGCGCTGATGAATTGGGAGTTGAAAGTTGCCGGCGTGAAGGGAAGCAAGAGAAAGCACGACTTGTACAAAAAAAGTCCAAGCCGCGTAAGATGCACTCAGTGGCACTAGCCCAGCCGCGTTTGATAAGCTAAGCTTTGATCCTCTCGGATGTTGGCTGTGTTTGCATTGTTTGCACTCTTCGTACACTAAACACTTAACTAAGTGCTGAACAGTTCAAGGAGCAACATACTACTATTATTGACGCTTTTAATGTTAGCGCATAATTAGTTAAAGCATCTATATTGTTTAATTTCTATCATGAGCCTTGACACCTAGCATGGCAGGTCCCAGTGTCCATGGGGACTTTCTACGACATGCCGTCCTCGAGACCGTGGTCCCCCATAATCCAAATGTCGACATTGAGGCAGCTTTGACGTCTGCGCTTGAAGACGGCGCTGAAGACCTTGACGCTGTTTTGGCAGCGATTCCACAGCGCTCATTGCTATTCTTTGGTATGTGCTACCAATTTGACTTGCCCGGCGACCCGGCTAACCGATTCCCTACTCCTTAAGATGAGACCGTTACCGTACGTGTTGTATTGAGGCTATCGAACTGCTCCGAAAATGAATTGAAAGCCCATTTACCGCGACTAGAACTTGGTGTGAATGCGCTTGTCTTCAATCCGACGCCACCCGGTCCAGAAGATCCAGCTCCGGCAAAAGATGTGGTATTCGCAGGAAACGTGAATAACAAGGAAGACCCATTGGTTGTGGTCAATGTGTTTGAAGGAGACAAAGGTAGCGGGAACCATGTATATGTCATATGGAAAGTCGATGCTTTTCTTCGTGAGTCAATATGCTGCTGTACACACATAAGCTCAATCTGACTCCTGTAGATCGCCCCCGAATTCGCATACAACATCCATGCATTGCATTCTCTGCCGCGGCTTCGTTGAATGCAGCAGACACCTCCGATCAGTCATTTCACACAGATGAATATCTTCCACGTACAGTGCCGGCCTCTGCCAATGTCTTAGAGGCACTGTCCTCAGATCCCGCCCTCAAGTCGACCGCCCCCTACCTTCCCGCATCCCGGCTACTACGTGTTATTCCTGCTGCGCAGAAAGAAGCGCCCGTTTACAATTTATGGCAACAAAGTCAACATCCTATACGCATTGTACCAGCGGCAAGTGCAAGAATACGGTGTTCCAAACTCAATACTTTTTCTAGCCGGCCTATTACGATCGCTAGCCTCGACCTGGAGGTAACGCCATTTCTAAGCTGCGACGTCGTCTTTGACAAGGCAGAGGTCATTCTATCGGATGGACAGGTCGAAAATATATCCGGGGTGCCGGAACTCCAACCTCCCATCACATTACGGCCCAGAGATGATGTTACCTTGATCTATAAACTTATCCCCGAATACGGTCCGGATGCATATTTTTCCACAACAGCCCTTGTCAGTACACTCGATATCTCACTAGAAGGAGTCATCAAACTCACAGAGGAATGTCAACCACGGATTTTCATGCAATGGCGGACAAACGTCGATTTCTCTATTCCCTTGAATCCTACTTTTGGGGGACCCAGTCAGGTCATGCAGCGCAACAACCGTCCTACAAGTTTGTCCATGGCTGCTGGACAAAGCGGGACGCCATCTACAGGCGCAGTGAATCGAAGTTCCTACAGAGAAAGGGCTCATTCTTTTGCTCAAGGAGGAGTTACCATCTCATTTTCCGGGCCCGTCAATGTCGAGATTGGAAAGCCTTTCCAATGGGATATTTTTGTTGTTAACCGCTCTCGTGCTCCTCGAAAGTTTACTATGACGGCAATCCCTCGGAGAAAAAGGGTAGACTTTCGCCGACATGTAACTCGAACATCCTCATCCTCGATCTCCAGCAAAAAAGACAAGAAAGATGAAGAGCTAGCAGAGGCTGTCACGGATGAAAACATTATCCATGCTATGCAAAAGCATGCAGCGGATCAGGATGCAGAATTGGTTTGTTTGAGCACCGATTTGCGGCTGGGGTAAGTACTTGTATCTTTGACTAGAGAACTTTGCAGGTTATACTTACAAGATCAATAGGCCACTTCTTCCTGGCACGTGCCATTCTACCGAAATTATCCTCCTCCCTCTAGCGACGGGCGCACTCCATCTGGAGGCAGTTCGACTTGTTGATATGAACACGAATGAGACGATAGACATTAGAGACCTTCCCGACATTGTGGCGGTGAATTAGGCTGCATGTATAAGTGTGTGTATGATGTAGACTTGTCAAAGCAGGGCAGGTCTGTGATCGAATAAGATACCCATGATGTTTATGAAGGAAGAATGCGGCCGTGTAAATAATAGTAAAATAATCAGTTAGTCTATATACGTACGCGTACGTACTACAAAGCAAGCGACATTGATGCCAAGACCAGCAAGCCACCCGGTAGGCGCCTTCCTAATTCAGCATGATTCGTCGACTAAGCGGCCTTCCGTCCTTTTGCCCTTTTTGGCCCTAAGATGAGACCCCAGACTCCAGACTCCCGTAAGTTTGCAACCTGTCCAAACCATCAACCGTCATCCATCCTCCATCATCCTCTCTTCTCTCTTCTCTTCGTCAAAATCATCCTCTGTTCTTGCATAACTCATATTAAATATTCCTTACCTTCTGATAGATATTTCTCAACGGTGACTGGTTCGTCTGCCATAGTCCTATCGAGCGGCCCCGCCCGGTCGGCGTCTAAGCAGTTTCTGCCTTGGAGCCTTATCTCGCGCGAGTACTATCATTGTTAGTCTGCGTCATCGTGAGGTCTCCGGCCCATTTATTTCTTTAGCACTTCGATTTCCATAGATTTCGACCCGCCAGGGACCTGAATTCACTCTTCGTTATGTCTCCCAACATGCTCAGCCGGATCGATACTACTCGCCAGCGGGTTTTGCATGGGTTGAACCGTAGATACATTTACGGACGTCTAGTATGTTTCTCCATTCTTGACCACACACACTCTCTTATTTTCTCGTCACTAACGACTTTGACTTCAAAATGACATAGCCTCTGCTACATACGCTTTTGTTCCTCATCGAGATGGCGGTTACCATGAGGCTAGCAGCCAAATTCAACTCATACTATGCAGACAAGCCAGGTAAGTCAAGCTTCTACTTGTTCGCCTCCTTAAATGAATAAAAGCTAACTAATTGTTCATAGTGTTAACAACAATGGTGACGAACGCCGTAAGTTACTATCGAAAAAAAAAAAAAAAAAACAAAGCCCTTGACGACATAGCTGCACATACTAAAGGTCGGCGTTAGGTTCTCGGTGGAATCGCCGATACAGTGGCGCAGACAATCACAGCTTTCCGAATGCGATCTATGAAGCGATCGGTAGACACAGACAGCGGAGTTATATCAATTGAGATCCAAGATTTTGATAGAGAGAAGCCTCCTCAATGGGGAGAGTTGGGATACGCGAAGAATCGTCCTGCACCATTTGATTTTGAACGATTAACACGATTCATGGCGTACGGTTTCTTCATGGCACCCATTCAATTCCAATGGTTCCGGTTCCTTTCGCGCACTTTTCCTATCACGAAGACGTCGGCAACCGGTCCTGCTTTTAAGAGAGTTGCTGTTGATCAGCTAATGTTTGCACCTTTCGGTACGGTTTCCAGATCTATGCGTGTGTGGTTTTATTCTAACGGTCTAACCAGGTCTGTTCTGCTTTTTCACATTCATGACACTAGCAGAAGGAGGAGGTCGAAGGGCACTAATGAACAAGTTCCGCGATGTTTACCTGCCGACCCTGAAGGCCAACTTCATCTTATGGCCTGCAGTCCAGGTTCTGAACTTCCGTGTTGTCCCCATTCAGTTTCAGATTGTAAGTTGAATCGTTCTTATCATCAATTAACTAGGTCTTCTGACAAGTGAGATAGCCATTCGTCTCTACTGTAGGAATCGCATGGACGGCGTACTTGTCGCTCACCAACTCGGCGGAAGAGGAGTAAACTCCCACCCTTTGCTCCAACATCTGCGGTTCATTTAGCTGGCTTAACAAGGATATCGTCTTTTACAACAACTTGGCATTTGGTTCATCTAGGCTGGCGGTCTAATATACAATTCTGCGGGGTAAGCAGGGCGTTATGAATAATTTATCGTGGGATTTGCTGATCTACAACTCAAAAGAGGACTGACGACACACAATGCGTTTTATGGGTAGGATATGTTGGTGAATGGTAATTGTCAGGGCGTTCTGTGTATCATTAATGGCGTCTTGAAACTATTAGCAATTGATTGTCGTGAGAGCTCCCTTGCCTCGGCTTACTCATAGTATATGTAGAAGAGTTCCAACACTCTTTCTATACAAGTGCCCAGACCATATGATGTCCGTCCTCGGATATTGTGACTATACATCAAAGTGAAAGACGACCCGACCCGATCCGGCGCTTTGATTTGAGCAAATGGCAGCTATACCACACAGTATAGAGCTCGTCATGAGACGAGTACTGACATCAGTCCCGCATCAGCCCGATCTGTCTACCGTCTCACCGAAGCCCCACCACAGGATTCTTTAGGTCTGAGTACCCCGCCAGCAACAATTTCATATTCTCATGTCTTACGAAGCATAATAAACTTCAATTCTAAAAAGATTCTTTCTCATCATCTCCTGCTGTTTATCCTTTCTTTCCAGTCACGATATACTCGCTGAGCCGTGAAAGGAAAGCTTCTGAGTTCCCTGTCAACCCACCTTCTACGACGTCATCGAATTAGACCATTAACATGTCTCTCTCCAACAAGCTTGCTATCACCGACGTCGACGTCAAGGACAAGCGTGTCCTCATTCGTGTAAGTTTATATTATTGCAATTTGCATATGAGTCACTTTTATGTCAATTGCCAAGCTCAATGCTTACATCCGTTACAGGTCGATTTCAACGTCCCCCTTGACGCCGAAAAGCACATCACCAACAACCAACGAATTGTCGGTGCCTTGCCCACAATCAAATATGCCATTGACCACGGCGCCAAGGCCGTCATCTTGATGTCCCACCTTGGTCGTCCCGACGGCAAAGTCAACCCCAAGTACAGCTTGCAGCCCGTTGTCCCCGAGCTCGAGAAGCTCCTCGGCCGCAGCGTCATCTTCACAAAGGACTGTGTTGGCCCTGAAACAGAGGAAATCGTCAACAAGGCTTCTGGTGGTCAGGTCATCTTGCTCGAAAACTTGCGATTCCATCCCGAGGAGGAAGGTAGCTACAAGGATGAGCAGGGTAACAAGGTCAAGGCCGACAAGGCCAAGGTTGAGAAATTCAGGAAGGAATTGACTGCTCTTGGAGATGTTTACATCAGTAAGACCGCTATACCGCCAACCCGTGGTTCATGTTCGCTAACATTCAAAAAGATGATGCTTTCGGAACTGCCCACCGTGCCCACAGCTCCATGGTCGGAGTTGATCTCCCCCAAAAGGCCGCCGGTTTCCTCGTCAAGAAGGAACTCGACTACTTTGCCCAGGCCTTGGAAAACCCCAAGCGTCCTTTCCTTGCTATCCTTGGAGGCTCCAAGGTTTCTGACAAGATCCAGCTCATCGACAACCTCCTCCCCAAAGTCGACAGCTTGATCATCACCGGTGGCATGGCTTTCACCTTCAAGAAGACTCTTGAGAACGTCAAGATCGGTAACTCCCTGTTCGATGAGCCCGGCAGCAAGACCGTAGGTGATATCATTGAAAAGGCAAAGAAGTACAACGTCAAGGTCATCCTGCCCGTCGACTACGTTACTGCCAGCAAATTCGGCGCCGATGCTGAAGTTGGCAGCGCCACCGACGCCGAAGGTATCCCCGATGGCTGGCTTGGTCTGGATGTCGGTCCCAAGAGTGTTGAATTATACAAGAAGGCTATCGCTGAAGCCAAGACTATCCTCTGGAACGGTCCCCCTGGTGTCTTTGAGTTGGAGCCCTTCGCCAGCGGAACAAAGGCTACCCTCGACGCCGCCGTTGCTGCTGCTCAGTCTGGTGCTGTCGTCATTATCGGTGGTGGTGATACTGCTACCGTTGCTGCCAAGTACAAGGTTGAGGACAAATTGAGCCATGTCTCCACTGGTGGTGGTGCTTCTTTGGAGTTGTTGGAGGGTAAGGATTTGCCTGGTGTTTCGGCTCTCTCAAGTAAGTAAATTTTCAATAAGATCTAGTAGAGATCAGATGGTTGGCGAATACCGGTTAAATATATAATACTCTTGTTTTTCTGTCACTGTGTTTTTCACACTTGAACCATCTCCATGCTCCGAAAAGTATCCTGCCAACCAGTTAGAAAACCAATAACAAGCTACATAGTTTGGAGCTCAAGTTCTGATATATCTATATTCTAAATTGCAGAGAAAAGTGTATCAAGCCTTTAGTGAACTGTCTCTACTTCGAAAAAAGGCCGATGGTCCTATATAGATTGACATGACACTTATCGCACTGTGCAAAATGCATTTTTTTTATGTCAAGCAAAATAGATGTTCGTCATGATGATTGATAGCAGTCATTAGTAGTAGTTTGTTGTACCTGACATTTCATGCTTCATATTCCACAAGGAAGTACATCGATTTAATCTCTTTCGAGTCTCGATTCCTCGTCTCAAGAGTCTTTCGAAGCTTTGTCATCAATATAGATTTGCTCCTCCCAAAGTGTTTCTCTGTGTGCCACCGCTCGAGGACTGCTTCGTCTATTTAGCGCCCTCGACTTTCTTCATTTCCTCCCTGTGAGCACGGACGTTAGTGACCGTCGGGAAAGACTTTGTAAGGAGGGAGTAAAAATGGCAGCGTACTTGAGCTGCTTGGAGAAATCTTCACTCTCATCGTCGTCGTCCCAGCTCTCTTCCCAGAGATGTGTGTTGGTACCATTTGCGTTCGAACCTTGACCCTGCTCGGTTTCTTCTTGTGGCCAGTCTAAAATTCAAAAAAAGGTTAGTTTTCATGATAGTCCAGCAATATACACAGGGTTGATTTCAAAGCTCCGGCGTAGCTAGCACCGTGGCACCACATCCACACAAGCAGTCGCCAACTCACCCTCTACCGGAAAGTCTTCAAACTCATCATCCTCCTCTAACACTTGCGGGGTCTTCTTTTGTTGGGTGGGCTGTGTAGATTCGGCTTGCGCCTTGCTGGTGTCTGACATTGCGGGGATGGTGGATGTGATGATGTGAGGATAGATGGAGGAGGGAGAGAGGGTGTCGAGCACACTTGTCGTCGCAAGGCTTCTTGTACCAGGTGAAGGATAGTCGATATAGTCACCCAGATATTTGTATTCGTGAATGAATCAAGAGTATGTGGCTGAAGTTGTTGGATGTTGATGCCGTCAGTCTGGCGCCGAATGAGACAACGGAAGAGGGCGGTCAGGCTTTCAACCTAAGGCAGCTCCGAGGACAAGCGCTGATTGGCTGCAGTCTTAGATCTCTTAGATCTATCTCTATGCACTGAGCTTCTGTCTTTGACAGTAAAACAAACTGGATCAATTCGACAAATTTGCATATATTCCCCTACAAAGAGAGCTCGCCAAGTCATAACACCATTGGCCAAGCATACTGAGGGGCAGTGCCCATGAATCCGTCTCTTCTCAGCTCCCCGCCACCAGGCTACCAGTAGCTTCCCTACCTAACAACGTAGCTGATAATTGATGTCCTGTCGCTACCGTATCAGATCAGTCAAGTCAGAGTCAGACAAGAGTCAGCCCCATCCACCCTGTACCACGAAATCTTTCCTAAAACAGTCCTATATATCTGGCAAACTCCTTAGAATTTTATATTTCTTCTTCCCACTAGTTAACTACTTATTCCTCTCTTCCTACTCGCCTTGGAGGACTCCCTTGTTACCATACCTTTGCCTACCTGCAGGAGCTAAACCGTTGTTGTTCTTAAGTCCGCGATCCGAGATATCCGTCCTTATCAATCATTGGCTCTTAGTTATAAGATTTGAGCCCTCGCTTATGATTTCGGGCTGAAGGAAATTGATGGTTATTATTAAGGTCTCCATGAGGCATTTTGTTTGACACTCTCAGCTCCTCGTGTACCTTGAATAATCCGTGTGGATGGGCGGGACAATCGGCTACTTCTGGTGCCTGACATCATCGTTCCGTTGCCGGAATCTAAGGTGTTGTTTTACCTGTCGCGTGCCTACTCACCACCACGAAGGATAAGGCGTGAATATCAATATGAATCGCATGGGGTCGTGGTTGTATGGCCGCAAACCCGACAGTGCATCGCCGCACGCTCTCGAGTTGGAGACGCAGATACAAGACCGTCAGTAATTTTACCTACTCCGATTTAGGCAATTGGCTGACATACATTCGAATACAGTTGAGCAGGCATTAGAAGGTATGTTCATGGCACAATCTATCTTTTGAAAGCACAGAAACTAACAATGTGTTAACAGCGGCCACTCTCATTTTAGACGACAATGTCGATGGCGCTGAGAATGGGCTCAGCAAAGGTGACTCATCTTTCCACAAGGTATGAAATTGCCATCCGTTGTGCAGTTCTTGGTATTTGCTAAAACATAATTCAGACAGGAAAAGGCGTTGTTGGCTTTCTCCGCGCACTACTCGGCTTTGAACAGGATATCATGCGCGAGGGTGGGTTCCTTTCTTGTATTCCAAACTTGTCTTGAGACTGACGTTCTATAGCTGCCGAGCGACTGTCAGATGCTGAAACCAGTGCATACAATGACGAACAACGAGTAACTCACACCGCCAGCACACCGGACGCTTTCCGTTCCCAAATCTATGATGTTGGCACGGAGTATGCCCTCTGCCATGCAATGGCGCAGATCATGACTGCCGTCGTCGGGGTACTTAATGAGAGCCTTACAGAGAGCTTGAAAGGGTTTTACAAGATGCGAAAAGCATACTCGACTTTGGATGGCATTGTACGCATGGAGGAACGTTACCTGCAGACTCTGAAATCTCGAACTGCTCTGGCACCTCTGATAACCGAGAAACCACCTGCAAGCCCAAAACGGAGGCCGTATGGTGCGCATATCAGCAAATCCGATCAGGATTTACATAAAAAAATTGCAGATCTCAAATTGGCAGATGATGAGCCTCACAGTGTACCTGCGTCCGCTCGTTCTAGCGAGTCAAGTACACCTTTAGGCGAAAGCCTTACACATGATCCAGAATTGGTGGATCTGTTTAGCCATCCCATCGATGCATTTATTCATACCGGCGCCAGCTTATGTCTGGGTATGCTACTTGCGATGCTCTCGACGCTCCCTCCCACATTCAGTCGCTTGCTCGCAATTGTCGGGTTTCACGGCGACAAAGATCGAGGGTTGCGCATGCTGTGGCAGGCTAGCAAGTCTACTACTTTAATTGGGGCTGTTGCTTCACTTGGAATTTTAGGTTATTACAACGGGTTCGTCCGGCTGTTGGATATCATTCCCGATGCCATCAAGGAAGACGAGTTGGGGATTGAGGGTTATCCCGCGGACCGTTTGAAGACCTTGCTCAATACCATGAGGACGCAATACCCCAACAGCCAGTTGTGGTTGCTTGAGGAAGCTCGAATGAAGAGCGGTAATCGTGATGTTGAGGGCGCCGTGGATATACTGAAGAACAGTAAAAAGAGTCCACTCAAGCAGGTCGAGGGTTTGCAGGCGTTTGAGAAGAGTCTGAACTCGATGTTCTTGCACAATTACGAGGACTGCGCTAAGTTCTTCCTTGAGGTAAGCAATGCTGTTGGCTTTGTTGATGGTTTAATTAATCTAACACATGACAGTGCGTGGACCTCAACTCTTGGTCACCTGCTCTCTACTACTACATCGCCGGATCTGCCTACGTGATTCTATACCGCCGGACATCCGACACCGATCCAGCAGCAGCCGAGACATACGCCGAAAAAGCTACAGAATGTATCCGCAAGGCACCAACAGTAGCAGGCAAAAAGCGCCTAATGGCTCGCCAGCTCCCATTCGAAGTTTTTGTTACCCGCAAAATAGCAAAATGGGAAGCTCGCGCCAAGGGATTGAAAGTAGACCTCATTGATGCCGTGGGTGTCGATCCAATTGAAGAGATGAATTTTCTATGGAATGGATACAGCCGTATGGGAGCGGAGGGCTTGGAAGAGTCACTTCATCGCCTAGATCAATCAGAGGAGGATGTGATACGTCCTGATGAAGACGAGAAAGCCATCACTCAACTCCTTCGAGCCTCTATTCTGCGCGCATTGCGCAAACATGCAGAAGCCAAGGATATTCTGAAGGAGAAAATCCTGGTCCTTGATCGAACCACCTTCAAGGGCCATCTACGCGATAACTGGGTTCTTCCAGCAGCGCATTTTGAGTTGGCGGCTAACCTGTGGATGGAACGGCCTAGTTATGTGCCGACCCATGCATCACCATGGGATCCGGAGCCCGCAGAAACAGAAGTGTCCGAGACCGAGCTCATTTCTGCTGAGAAGAAACAAGTCCAAGAGTGTGATGAGCATCTTGAAAAGGCAGCTAGGTGGGAGTCGTATGATCTCGATACTCGGATTGGTCTCAAGGTGACGGCTGCTAGGGAGGCGATTCGCAAGTGGTATGCATCGCATCCTGAAGCTGCGTAGTCGTTCCTTCTGGTATTGGGGGCTGTTCATATTTCTCCCCTTTTTTGATGTGTTTCTATTACTATGGTGAAAATGCATATAGATGGGGTTGTGAGAACATTGTGTGTAGATTAGATATGAATATGACTAGGTGAACGCCTCAGATGCTTTCTTCTGATCTTCCATTATCATTATGTATTCGTCGTAGTGGTATATATATATATATATATAGATTGATCCAAGGATATGCTATCTTCATCCTTATAAGTGCATCTGGTGCAAGAACAAAAAGTACCTAATATACAAACAAATCAACCAGATTATGCAAAACGGTCACTCATAAACCGAAGCCCGCGACCACTTCCCTCTAGCCCTAAGCCTCTTCCCAAAAACATAAAACAAAAACGGAATCGGAATCAAGGCCACCGCAATAAAACCAAGTGTACTCGCCGCCCAATCAATCCCCAGATTATGATACATTGCACCCGCAAACAGCGGGAACGCAGCTGCGAATATGCTTCGTAGACACGTATTAGCTGCTATGGCAGAGGCGGCCGTAAGCGGGAATGTGTCAACCAGATAATTGATGGCTGCTTGGAAAATGGTGAAAAAGCCCAGGCCCATGCATACGGCGCCAATAATGGGGCCGATCCAGTGTATCCTCTTGCTCGAAGTCCAGGCGAATATGAACATGCCAGAGGCAAAGGCGATGGAGCCAATCATCATAGGCGGAAGGCGTGCTTCGGGGACAGGGCGGTTGTTATTCTTCTTGAACCGACTGATATAAAATCGTTGATTGAGGAGATTCACGCCTGCACCCATCAAGATGCCGACCAACATCAACAAAAAAGGCAGCCCGCCCACAACCGGGCCCCAGCCGCGCTCCTCTATAAACTCAATTGGGAACGCGGCGAGGTTCAAATACAAAATACCGTAGACGAATGAAGCGTATAGAGCGATGGCGAAACAGATTGGTGTACTCAGGAGAGCGAACGGGCGGATCAGGTACTTGTTTGCCATTTCCTTGATGGTGACGTCCCATTCTTCGTGTTTGGCGTGGAGGGCCCAGTTGCCTGTTTCATGGCGTAGGCGCCGGGCTTTGTATACCAGTAATACGGGGGGGTAGCTTTCGTCGAGGTAGATGACGTCTAGAGTCAGGATGAACATCATATAGATGCCGGTAATCTGAGTGGAATGTTAGCATGCTAGATGGATCAATGGCTTGGGATGGCACTAACATATTGCGTCCACCTCCAGCCCAAATAGCTCTGAGAAATCGAACCCCCAATAAGCGGACCAAGCGTCGGACCACCCACAACAGCCAACGCATATCCCACAATCGCCGCACCTCTCTGCTGCGGCGACCAAATATCACCCAGCACACCACCCGTATTCGTGACTGGAGCCGAGCCAAAGAACCCCGTAAAGAATCGAGTAATCAGCACGGTTTGGATATCCTTTGCCGTGGCCGTGCCAAAGGCAAATATGCCTGCGAGGAAATAGGGCGTCAGGACGGCTGCTTTGCGGCCGTAGAGTTCGGAGAGGGGGGCCCAGAGGAGGGGGCCGAAGCCGAAGCCGAGCAGTAGGAAGGTGAGGCCGAGGAGACAGACTTCTTTGCTGGCACCGAAATCTGAGCTGATTTGGGCTAAGCCGGGCGTATATCTAACGCTGTCAGAACGGTATCCCAATAATCTCGCGGGAAAGTTGGTACATACATAGCACTTGCCAATGTTGAGCCTATCAACAATCAGAATTAGCCCATGTTAGTCAAAACAGGGTGACGTTGACATACCCATAGTAGTCAACCCATACAATACCGTCGTAATACACTTCTTCTTGAACACCCAGTTCTTCGGGTGATACGGGTCCTCCACTCCCTCAAAATCAACCAACACATCCGACCCCGTCTTCGTATGCGACAACGGATGCGTAAACTTCGCGATTTGCCCCGGCTCTCTGCTTCGAATGCGCGACACAACCGATTGGGCGCGCTGGTTGAATCTTGAGGAAGTAGAACCTGTGGTGGTTATCTTCTCCAGTTCTACGGGTGCGACATGTGGGGGGAAGGGCACGGCGTCTTCGCCGTAGCTCTCAAAGACGCTGTAGTGGGATTCGTGGGTATAGGTGTTGTGGATCGAGGAGCGAGGGGACGGTGATTCGGAGGAGTCGCTGTCCTCGGAGGAGTCCGTCGTGATGGGTTGGAGGATTGGCATGTTGTTTGACCAGGCCGCGACTGTATACCTACCTATATATATAGTTATATATTGATGTATGGCGTCCACAGGATCTGATGTCTCCGACTATACCCAAGCACACATATCGATTGGTTCGATCCGATCAAGGGTATAAAAAACACGACGCAATCCCCTTCAACCGAATATATTCATGAATATATTTATATACGAAGAAAAAGAAAAGAACGAAAGGCGAATCTGAAGAAAATCGAGAGCGAGAGTGGACTAAGTGCCGACGTTGCCGAGTACGCACCGCGTCGATCAAGGATTTATATCCGCTCGTGGAGCATGTGTATAGAGAAGATAATAACAAGGAATCATTGACTAGAGCACGAGCATGAGCTCTAGAGGTAGTCTAGATCTGTTGTCGCTCATCCGATGAAGCCGTTTTTTTCGAGATATGACGTCAGCTCATCAGTCCGCTAACTTAGATCAGATGTCGCCAAGGAGGTACGCGGAGTTAGTCGGAACACTACACATAGTAAGTACATCCTACAGCATTGCTAGTTACATTGTACAAGACTACAAGTAGCCAAGTACTGCCATCGTCTGTTCTCCGTTTGGTCTTATTCTCCGATTCTTCGCGTGGGAAATGCAAGGAAGAACGAAAAAAAAAAAAAAAAAAAAAGAATATAATGCGCATGATTGGCCATACACAGAAAGCTTGGCAAAGCTTGTATGACTCCACAAATAGGGCAATTTATTCGGCCTTGCTCTGGAGTACGCACATAGTTACAGAGCATAGCACGAGCACTTCGTCTCTATTTCGCCTTGATAACATTGAACCAATTATCCGTTCAAAAAATTCATTTTCACCAGCCCCGAATAAAACCAAACCACGCTTGTGCATTATACAGAAAACAAAGTTTTTATCTAAAAGTCCAGTAGAGATTCATCCATAGCCGTCTCTTCAATCCCTTCGTGTCCGTCAACCCCAAACTCCCAGTCACCGCGCTGAATTCGACTCACGCGGTCAAGTTCCGATTGATATTCACGTCGCAGTTGCTCAAGAGTGACAATGACGCGCCGTGGACTGGGTTTGTGTTTGTTATTATTGTTATTGGCATTGGTGTTGGTGTTGGTAAACCCCAGGCTAGCGCTGTCTATTGAGACGGCACCGCTGCTTCGGCGTCGCTGACTAAAACTTCCAGAGAGACCTTTTGATGGTGTGCCATCATCCATAAACACATCGTCATCGGCATGTCGTTTCCCAGGTGTCTCCGCTTCGCCAACCGCAGGCGCAGTTACAGGAATGACAGCATCAAGGTCAACCAAAATATAGGCCTCCGACTTGTCGACGCAGGCCAAAAGATTGATCAGAGATAGGAGTTCATGTCGAATTTCCTTGCTCTCAAGATCGTCTTCTTCTACCATGTGCTTGGACTCCTCTTCATCCACCTTGCCACGCCGTATAAGCGCCCGCTGTGCAATTGGGGAGTCTCTAGCATGTCGTAGTCGTTGCACGGTTTGATATCCCAGTTCAGCTGCACCACGTAGATCATTGCGCGCAATACGATAGGCGTGTAAAATCCGGTGATAATCTGGAGTATAATTGCTTTCCCACGCATCACCCTCGAGAGACGAACTAAAGGAGGTCTGCTTGCGAGCAAGAGACAAAAGTGACTCATCCACATATGATGAAAGATGAGGTGTAAGCCATAGCGGAAAATGAAGCAGCTGTTCCAGACCGGACGTTCCAGACCCGTACGCTGACAGAATAGCCTTGATCAATAGACCGAGCGCAGACTTTTGCAACGGAATGTTTGTGTAGCGGGAAAGAGCCGAGTAAGCCTTGTCAAACTGACATGTTCGTAAAGAAGCATGGAATAAGCGAGACAGTACATCAGTCCGGAGATCTTGATATCCTGGGCCGTCTGTTTCTTTGCGAGGATCAGACTCCAGTGCCTGTAATGACAAAGACGCAAAGTCTGCAACATGTGAGAAAGAGCCGGCCTTTTCGAACAGGCTCAATATGTGTTGGTAATATTTCGGGAGACCATTATTGAACTTATCCGCAGCAAGCAGGTCGAGTAGGCCAGATGACATGTCACTCAAATCCCCAAGAGGCCGTCCAGAAGCTGTCTTGCGTGTCAGCATATTGCCCATAATACATTGCAATTCTAAAATACTTACCAAGTTGATATGCAGCCCTTTGGAAATGAATTGCTGCTGTATTGAATTCTGCCTTGGCCACGAACAGCCGGCCCTTGATATAGCTAGACCAGGCATTGCTAGGTTGAAATTTCAAAAAGTCACTGGCCAATTCGAGGTTGCCGTTTGCTATCAAATCGCATTGAATATGCACCAAGGCATATTCAAAAGTGACATCTCCTGAGTGTACAACCCAAGACAGAACATCCGATATGCTCTTTGTCAGTGTAAAGCTCTGAGGGAGGTTGACGTGCGGGCGCGGTCTGATGTTGGATACGAAAAGGTCAGTGAGAACCGAACTCACTGTACCAATATTCTTTGACTGTACACGCTCGTCGGCGGATTCGTGCTGGTTGCGGCTAGGTAAGACTCGGGTATGAGAGCTCAACCAGTATAGCAATTCGCACTCCTTGATGAGATGAATAAGTAGTGTAAACAATTCTGTTGCATCAAATGACGATCCCTGTTCTTGGCTAATCTCGCCTTCGACAAACACGACCAGAATGAGGAGATCATGCAACAAGCAGCGTATATTAGATATCGTTTCTTGAGAGCCATTCGTCAGGACTTTCGCTCCAAATGCAGTAAATGATAACTCGGAGTCTTTCTGAACGAATCTCATAAAAAGCGTATCGAGAATGATGTGGAAAGGTTCTTTGGGTAGTTGGTAGATATTGATCTGCTTATTCATGGCGGCGCAAAGACCATCATACATGTCGTCTGAGACATGCTCTGACAGCTCTGACAGGTCAATGAAGCTTGCTAACCGCTCCGAGGCTGAAAGTAGAGGCTCTAGGAAAAGTTCGCTGTGAAGAGCTTCCTCAAAAGTATGCAATGCTGCAGCAGGGAGGCGCGCTCTGAAGTCGGCAGCGACCTTGATGAGATGACATGCATCAGTGTATCGGTTGCCGACTTCGGTCTCGAGTTTACGATGTCGCCAACGATCAGCAACAATAGGCAGCTCATTCTCAAGATCCAGTACCGAGTTATGCTGCAGCAACTCCGTCGCACTGCATTCCCGAATCAATGCACATGCGTCCGTAGTGACCACCCAAGGCATATCGCTGTAAGTATCATATGCCAAAGATATCGGCTCAAGTCTTCTGTTGTGAACTTCTTCGACAACCTGCCAGAACTGTCGCCATTTGTGGTCGGTATCTGTTCGATATTTGGCATAGTCCATGTCGTCTTCCGCATATTTTCTGAGAGAAACGGATGCAGTTATAGTAGAGCACAACCGTTCTTGCAAGGGTACACTCCGTTTGAGGAAAGTAGCTGATGCTCGTGGCTTGAGGGCTTCTTGGTAAGCAACAAGGGCAGTCTCCAAGGTTTCCACAGTGTAACGTCCGGGATGGAAAAAATACTCGACCCATTTCTCTGTCGGGTCGACAACGTCTGAGACAACCAGAGCAGGAGCTGGTTCATTTCGACGAGAGTCCCAAGCGGTCGATACCCAGTTTGAAGACCAATCTTGCTCGAGGCTCTCAAAATTAAAGTGTAAAGTGTAGAGTTGGTATAGACCATTGTTCCGCCAAAGTACCCATAGCTCCATTCGCGTTCCTTCTTCCATTGGCCGTATCTGAAAGTCTGCAACAGTCCAAAACATGTTGCCTGTGGAGTCGGGATCCAACGGTCTGAAAACAGCTTGCGGAAATAGATCTTCGATGGTCAATGGCGTAGTCAGGCCGCCCTTTACTGCCCAGAATTTGAACTGTCCCATCTCATGAGGGGTATATGTCGCAACATAGTAACGATATCCTCCGTCTAGTGCCCGCTCGGCGTTGAAGACTCGCAAAAAGACAGAATCTGCTGGGTTCAAGAAGTATGCCGTCGACTCTGGTTGTTGCTTTGATAATGGCTGATCAAGGAGGTCTTTTGTGCCCACCAACTTGTTGGTCGCAAGGTTCCAGACCTTCAATGTATGATTCAAGCAGACTGCAAAGACGTAGGTCTGATCCGACGTTGTAGCGATATCGTTCGGGGTCATGGGATCGAGACTGCGACCATCGTACGCTACACGTTGCAAACCCGACCATGGCACGTAACCACGAAGTGATGCTCCCCAAGTTTTTTCGTCGAAAGTGATTTGCGACCAATGCGATCCTATTAGAAATCGCACGAGTAAGAAAAAAAACCTCGCACAGGAGGGGGGGGGGGATAGAGATTAGCTTACCATCATCACCCGCCCGTCTAGTCAGTCGAAGAAGCGCACCGCTATCTAGTGCAATGAACAATTGAGTCGTGCTGCACGCATGCAAGCGATGAGGATTCGTAAAAGTCAGAGGAGACGGTATGAAAGATTTGCACCAATCTTGAATATTCTCGTCTATCGATGAAACACGTCGGAAAAATTCTGGTCGGAGCGTTATTGTGTGAAGACGTCTCGAGGTTGTGAGAACAAAAACATTGAGGGCTTCGTGGTCTTCGGCATCGGCCAGCGCAACTCCACATGGTATGATGGCCTCTTGAAAATCTAGGCGAAGCGTGAGGTTCGCCTCATGTCTATCCACGATACTCTTTGACACATCCGTCGATTGAATCTCCAGTACGGTACTGTCGTTGACGACCCTCCATAAGAAAGTGCGCGGGTAAATCTTTCGCTGGCGAAAATAGACAGAGCCTTGAGTAGCTAGATATCTCCTGGCGAAATCCTCATCGTCCTTTATGGGTGTATTTTCATCTCGCGCTGTCCCCGAAGACAGTGATATTCTGACTCGCTGCTGCGCGTTTTCTGCTGTAGGGATTTCAATGTCGACGATGGCGTTTGCTTCGATAGGTCGCACATCGACCTTTGTCTCCTTGTAAATTTTCGCCATGTTCGTCGTAGTGGCTGACAATTGGCAGTAGATGACACGCGAAGACTGCTAGTTGAAATTATTATGCCATGCTCACCAGCCACCGGGGTTGTGATTTCGTGCCTAAAGAATTGTCGAGTGGTGGAGAGCTTGCGGATGTCCAGATTCGAAGAGCTCAAAGTCTCACTAAAACAAGAACGATTTAGCGCGTCGACGCCTGTGGGGAAGCGCCAAGCCTCACGCCAGGGACATCAACTGAGCTTCATCTTTTATTTTTACTGTGCTCATCTGCTAGTTATTATTTATCAAATATATATTGACACAGTCTAACACCGCCTAGCTATGCGAGTATAACAAGACATGAACAGACATAACAAACCATGAAAAGATGTATAGTCATAAGCAGATAACTGAATCACACAAACTTCGTGCATAGAACCCCAACGACGTTTCTACTCATTCTCCAGGTCCTTCGGGCTAGGATCACCAATACCATCTTCTCTAATCGCAAACAGACAATCACTCTCTGGCAGACAGGGACTATCGTAGATCTTGCATATCCTAGTCTCTCCTCTTCCCTTCTTCAAGCTCAAACGAGTGGTACTTGCATGGGCAATAATGTTACCACCAATGGGTTTCTTAGGGTCGGGATTAAACATTGAACTTGGACCGCCATCGACCTGTGAGACGACCTGGTTCGTGATGACAATTGCAATTCCGAATTCATCCGCGAGTCGCTGCAAGGTACGCAAGAACTTGGCTAAATGAGTCTGACGATTGGACAATTCACCACGGCCATTGAAATCCGTACGGTAGAGGGCGGTCGCTGAGTCCACAATCAAAAGGGAAAATCGTGTTTCACACATCATCTGAGATGCCTGGTTGAGAAGTTGTAGCTGATGGTCTGAATTATAGGCGCGAGCATATGCAACATTGTCCAATACTTCTTCTCCGACGAGCCCATATCGTTGTGCGACAGCCAATAATCTCACAGGACGAAATGTGCCCTCGGTGTCGATGTAGAGACATTTTCCTTCGCCACCGCCCATGTCGAATGGTAATTGGCAAGTAACTGCCAGTGTGTGGCAAAGCTGACTCTTTCCTGTCCTGAACTCTCCGAATATTTCAGTTATAGAACCTGTCTCAATCCCTCCGGCGAGTAGTGTGTCTAGTTGTTTCGATCCAGTAGTAATAGATATAAGCTCGCTTCGGCGTGCGTGCATTTCTGTCGCGGTTGTGAATCCCATTGGAACGAGTTTGGAAGCTATTCATGCTCATCATTAGTCACTGCCAATCGGCGACTACTCTCAAGACTGCTTACCTTCAGCTAAAATCTTGGTCGCTTTCTGCTCTGAAATACCCTTGATCTGCTCTAGCACACGCTTGGGACTTGCGATATATTAGTATATATGCGTCTTATAGTTTCTAATCTTCCACAATACTCACGTGTATGCAACCGACTCCACGGTATGAAACCCTCCATCGACTATAAGTTTAATGTCTCGTGCGGTCAAGCCCGCAACGCCCTGTATGCAGTCAGAATTTTTCTCCCCGCAACCTGGTACATGGAATGCCTGGACCTCACCTCAAGTGCTGAAAGTGGTGTGGGAGCTCCAGGACCTGGAAGACCGCCATCGTCATAGTCCTGCTGCTGTTGTTCCATATCGACAGTCATATTGGATGATTGATTCTACTCAAAATATTGATAAAACTGCGCTTGCTACAACAGCTTAATGTGGCCCCAGGTATGGGAACAACACCGACGCGTTCGGAGACAGAGTACTTGAACAGTGGAGTTCTTGTGCAGTGAATAAGAGCAGTATGACCGTTTCTTGATGAATAAGTCCCTAAAAGGCTTCTAGAAACGTTCGAAATATTTGAGGGCAGGGTGTCGGGTTTCTATCGTCTCTTCTTGGTGGTCATGTTCTCTTGTGGGTTGCGGGACGCGTCTTGTTGGCATCGCCACGACACGAGGTCACGTGTGCTTAAATCATTAACAAGCAACAATCATGATTGTTCTTTCAAGGTTGTCGAATTATCCGCCTTCATTGTCTCTGCAGTGGTGGGCCTCAAATAATGCTTTCAATTTCAAACTAATGTATACTTTGATAAAAACAGGCCCTTTATGTTCCTACTACCAAGTTTCTAACCATACATCTTTAAAGGTCCTGACACCTGGACACAGGATATTTGAAGACAATTCAACAATTGATCCTCCTCATGCAGACAAGGGGAAAGCCAGATTGAAAATAACGGGTATGTATATCAGATATACCGGTGTGCTCGAATGTAGTCGTATCATTTCGTAAGGCGTTATGAAATTCTTCAGGGGAAGCGTGCATCGAGTACAGCTGTTCCAACTGCAACCGGTTCGATAACGACGATCACTTTTGCGGCGAGAACGGGCTGTGGTGTTCATACTGACTTGAGAGAGTCACAGTTGGCGTCAGTGGAGTCGGTACACCCAAATCAGTCGATCCAGCGGCATTCTGTCGTAAAGTGCCCTGGCGAGGTGTGTACCGTCCAGGTGTGTAGATACCGTCGACCTGAACGCCACTTTCCAGCGCTCGAGCTCCAAATGGGACATCGGAAACCCTGGTACCCTCCGGGGAAACTATGCTTCGAATTCGTCCAGCTTCGTCGGCGAAGGCTTGGTTGTACAGTTTGACTTTTCGTCTGTTCATCCACGCTACACAACCACCAGCGATGATGACGCCGACCTGTTTTGTGCCGTTGTCGTTAGTAGGTGTTCTTTGAGGTTTCATTTAAGTCGTGGATCGGGGAAGTACCATAGAACAGGCGAGTACCTATTGAGAGAGGGTGTTAATATTGGGCTGATTTCCAGGGATATTCTTTCAATGAACTTACAAACACCATCTTCTCCCAAGTTTCCCAAGCCTTCCAAAATGTCATGATGAAGATGCAATGGCGTAGATATAATGCGTGTGGTCTGATTCAGACAAGCGAAGTATACACCGAGAAAAAAATGTCAACAAGGTAAGCTGATGCTGTTGTGTCGTGTGGTGCCGTGTGTATATGATAGCCTGTTTGTCGAAGGTAGGGGGGATTGGATGCCCTTGAGCACGACATGGTTGCTCTTGCCTTCTAAGATACCAGGTTCGTGCCTTCCTGATTGACTACCCTTGCAGTACAGAAGCACGGCTTTTGCGGTATTCATTGTAAGTATCATCATATTAATCATTATAGTTGTATCTGCACTGTCTCAGATACTGGATATGCACTCATCTAGGTTACACGGATACTCAATGAGCAAAACACTTCAGATATGTCGAGGTTTTTTGCCCCGGTATCGAGTCAAACGGGTAGTCGAATAATAGCGAGTGTGATATAATGGGAACTTCGCACCGCGGTCACAATGTAAGAACATGACGAATCTTGCAACATATAGAAAATCGTACCCCCTCCAAAGGCACAGACAGAACAGATCTAAACTTCCGTTGTCGGTACCTCCAGCCCATAATTTGATAGCTCGGCTCCTTGGCCGCTCTGGGCTCTCTTTCGACCAGGAAGACGGAACCCTAGGTGCGACGAACTAGGTCGATTATTATTGTTATTGTTATTGCTGGTATTGTCGGACGAGTTGTCGCCAAAGCGAGCAAACAAGCCTCTCTTTCTAGGTTTCGAATCTTCGTCGGCTAAGCCCACGTCCTCAAACGTCTCTTCTTCCATAGATTCCGGGCCTCCGGTCGTTGGACCTTTTGTGGAAGGGTGTTCACTTAATCGTGAGAATCGAGAGTCTAATGATGTGCGTGATTGGATGTTATCGGCGTATAGAACCGGCGATCTGGCCGAGATGTCCTATCAGGCACTTGGTCAGATGTCATGTCGGGAGTATATCCGAAGTATAGACGGAGTGCGATACGTACAAACGACCGCCGATAAGAGTCGAATGATTCGCGAGATATGGAGAACGGTTCATTTTCATCGACTCGGTTTCGATGATTTGTTGTTGGTATCTTGTTTGGGGATCTAGTCCAGAAACTCTGTTTTTCTGGAGGCGAGGGCTAGCCAAAGGAATTCAATTAGCGAGACAGTCTTTTTTGACGCATATAGCATCGAATATAAGTGCGTCCTACTGGTAGATATACGCCGCTGTCATTCACCACTATCGGTATCAAAGCACAGACAAGTTAGCTACGGGTATTCTAGTTTCCTTCATTGTGCGAATCACATGGATGAAACAGAGTTGGCGCAATTATTTGTCACCTACCGCTCAACTTGTATTCATTCCGCACTTCTTCTCTGCTATTATTCAAACTCAAGGGGGTACTGCGCGGGACGTCCAAGGACTGCGCAGATTGTTGGCTTTGGGTTGTCTCATTCTTGTCGTCATTACCGTCGGAAGTCGCGGGTTTGCGGTTCAGTAAGTTGCGAAACGGAGGCATGTCGGAAGAATGTTCAAGGCATCGAATTGCCCTAATAGGAGGGGGTTGAATGTTAATGTGAACTTTGTAAAGGTAATTGCTCAGGGTTCAGAGAATGAGATTAAACATGTGGAACAAATGTATAATAAAATTGGAAAGAGGATGAAACTACGGAGTTTGGGAGAACATAAGATCGTCCGCAGATCCAATCTCACATGATCGGATACCCTAGATCGACTGCAATACATTTAGTGGCTAGTGGGTATACGTGGGTATGCAGCACTGAGTACTATCATAGATCGTTAATCCATTAGCTCTTTGATTACCCCAAAATGCAAACTCTGTACATAGTAGTTCGTACGTTCCTTGATTGCTTGAGCGTCCACGAAACGTTGATCCCCACAATGACAGCCAGAAAATGGGGGGCAACTATGTAATGGGGCGGTGATTGGTTTACGGCCTCCGTACGGAGTACTATGTAAAATAACATTATCTGATTGGATAACGCAGCGAGTTCGTTTATGGGATACTATTTGCCGACTTATGCGTATCTGTGACGGATAACCTAGTGGAAGGATAGCTGCCGGTCGGTAACCTTGCGTAGGGTAAAACCAGCGGGTGAGTGTGTCTGTTTCGAGTCGTGGAGCGGCGGTTATAACTCGTTGGAGAACCACGATTGTTGTACTGCCCTAAGCAATGAAGATGACCCCCCAGGGAAGCAATTCTGCAAGGAACTCTTCACTCTGCGATGGCGACAGCAGACGGCACCTCCTCGTGTAAGGAAACTGGCCATTTGGCTATACAACTACAATTCTCTTCTTTTTTTTTTTTTTTTTTTAAATGTCGAAATCGTTTCTTGTAGGTAGTGTCCATTGTCTTTGATTGCTAATAATCAATACGTACTTTAACTTACCTGAAAAAAAAATAATTATTAACTAGCACTGGAGAATTGCACTGTTTTGCGAGATCTTTTTTTCCCCAAGGCCAATAGTAGTTACACACCGCCTTCGGAAAAACCTAAGCCGAGCCTCTTCTGCCGCAAAAAAATGTAAAAATGGAAAGACCCAAACCACCGACTGCAACATCTAACGTTCAACTGCTACACCTTCAGAGTTGATTTCTAGCAATCGATCTCTGAAATTTGCCATCATGTCTGGCACCAAACGCAAGGTCGATTCGGCCGACGACCGAAATGGTAAACGTACCAAAACCAAGACGAATATCGCTCCCACTGCGGCCGGTACCAAATCGACATTTCAGAAAAAGGGCATCACAGCGGGTGCTAGAAAAATGAGCGGAGACAAGAAGCTTAGTAAACAAGCTGAGAAAAAGAAGCCATCCAAAAAAGGTCAATACAAGAAGAAATACGAGGAGGACGAAGAGGAAGATGATGATGACATGAATTCAGACATCTCTTCCGATGAGTCCGATGTATCAATGGATGATGATGTTGATGACAGTGAACCTGTTGAGGAAGAAGAAGCCGAGGAGGAAGAGGAAGAGGAAACAGAGAACTCAAACGGCGATGTTAATGCTGATAACAGTATGTGCACTTTTGACTCTTTTGACTGCCGTTTCAATTGGCATTGCTAACTCAATTATAGAGAGCTCATCTCGCGAAAGCCATGCCAAGCAAAAAGCTTTAGCACAGGAACGTAAGGCTGCGAAGCCCAACGCCGATATCATCGCACGATCTAAGAAATTGTGGGAGCGCCTGCGCCGTAAATCCCACGTGCCTAGGGACGAGCGTAAAAAGCTCGTTGCTGAGCTCTTCGAGATCATCACCGGCAGAGTCGATGATTTTGTTTTCAAACACGATTCAGTTCGCGTCATTCAAACCGCATTGAAATATGCCAGCCTTGAACAACGAAAGATGATCGTTCGCGAGCTTCAGGGACATTATAAGGATCTTGCTGAAAGTCGTTATGCGAAATTCTTACTTGGTAAAATGTTGGTTCACGGAGATGCCGATATTCGGGACATGATTGTCCCCGAGTTCTATGGACATGTGAAGCGTCTCATAAGACATCCTGAGGCATCCTGGATCATGGACGATATCTACAGGACCGTGGCTACCAAGCAACAAAAGGCGATCATGCTACGTGAATGGTATGGCCCGGAGTATGCAATCTTCCGGGACAATAACGAAACATCAGTGACTGCAGAATTGTCCACAATTCTCTCAGAAAGCCCCGAGAAGAGACCTCCTATTATGCGTAACCTTTTTGAACTCATCAATCAGCTTGTACAGAAGAAAACCACTGGTTTCACCATGTTGCACGACGCTATGCTTCAGTATTTCTTGAACACGAAGCCAGGAAGCTCCGAGGCAAATGAGTTCATTGAGCTAATCAAGGGTGATGAGGAAGGTGATCTTGCTAAGAACATGGCTTTCACCAAGTCGGGTGCAAGACTAATGTGTCTTTGCCTCGCTTACTCGTCTGCCAAAGACCGCAAGCTGCTCCTTCGATTTTATCGAGACACCATTAAGATGATGGCCGGAGATGTCAACGGCCATTTGGTCATCTTGGCTGCATATGGAGTTATTGATGATACCAAGCTCTCTTCCAAATCTATCTTCCCCGAGCTTCTCAACCAAGAGACGGAAGAGACTGCACGCCACGAGGAATTGCTTCTCCAGATTAATGATATCATCGCTCGGGTTCCAGTACTGTATCCGTTTGTCGGTGACAAGGTCAAATGGTTACTTCCTGCCGGCGATGAGGACATTCTGAATGAGATCTTCGAAATCCGCAAGGAGACATCTAAGAAGGAACCATCTATTCGCCGTCAAGAACTCGTCCAAGCTGCAAGCCCAAGTCTGTTGGAATTTATCGCGGCACGTGCAGAGTCATTGATGGAGACCAGCTTTGGATGCCAATTTTTGTCTGAAGTACTATTTTCTGCGGATGGCGACAAGTCTGCAGCTCTCAACGCTGTTGCCGTTGCCGCCAAATCTAAGATTGAGGCCCAGGACTCACCCTTTGTCGGAAGGATGCTTAAATCTCTTGTTCAGGGTGGCCGCTATAACAATGCGGAAAAGAAAATTGAAAAGGTTGACCCAGCACTGAATTTCGATACTTTGCTCTATGATAATATCAAGGACGACATCTTGGCATGGGCTACTGGCCCACAGACCTTCGTCATCGTGGCTCTGGCAGAGTCCGAGGACTTTGCTCAGAAGAGTGAGCTTCTGAAGACTTTGAAGAAGAATAAGAAGGCATTGGAAAAAGTGGCGGCTGGACCGAAAGATTCATCTGACAAGACAAAGAAGGCTGGGCCCAGCAGCAGTGGTGCTAAGCTACTATTGAGCAAGATTTGATGCTGTATGTAATGATTTGGGTCTGTTTGGCGTTGGTTTTGGATTCTATATAAAAGCATATTCTAAGTTTGTACATAGATGAAGCTTTCAATGTTAGCTTCGGACATCAAAAGCGCTTCAGACCAAAGACACTGTGGATAGTTTTTCAATATTTCCTATTTGGTTACATATCGTGCTCTTGTTAATGGATCCAGTTTAACCTTGGAACGAAACCTACCTTCAGCTTTACTTCCTCAATATTGGACTTGCTCTTTTCCTACACTAGTACGGCAGTTGATAGAGAGCAAGCTTCACGAGCATCGATCCGAGGTTCATGGAACGTAGCAGACCAACTTTGGCAAGAAATCTATTCCACAATGATCCGCCGTCATTTTTTTGGCAAAATAAATTGTGAACTTACTACTCTCACTCACCAGTTGACGTATTCGAAGCGGACTCCTTTGGAAAGACGTGCCCTAAACAACATGCTTGAAAGCCAGAACATTGAGTGAGGGGTGGATTATATATATCATGGCTGCCATGACTCTTTTCGAGGGTTTCAATTGCAGCACATGTCACCGCACACTTGCCATCGAGGAGAAAAGACTGCCCAGGTGGACATCAGATAATGTCGTATAGCCTCACGCTAGTCAGTAAGTTAACTCCACGTGGGCCATGGATTGAGCCCGTTCTAGCTCCTCATCCAAGATTGTTTTCGGCTGAAACATATCGGCTTGGTTGACATGGGGCTGTCAGGAAACCATAATGTTCAATATATTCTCGTAGAAATACAGTTAATAAATTGGATGGCAAAATCGATATCTCAAAATGACCTAGACAGAACATTATAGTGGGAAACTCGTATGTTTCCCCTGAAATTGAATGACCCGGCCTGGACCCTCCTTTGTTGCTGGTTCATGACTGACGACTGAACGATATTCATGTATTTGACACCTTTTCTTTGGATGCTCCAGTTGGCTGTAGCACTTTTTGGGTGTTTCTCTCCTGGTCCTGCTGATGGGGCGAGATCCCAATATTAGGGAGAGACTAAGGATTTAGTGGTGCTACTTTATTTATTGACCAACCCTTACGGTGCCTCGACAACTTTTACTCTACCGGCGCAATCGCGACCGTCGCTTCCTCAATGCATTTACCGTCAAGTCAAATTTATCCGAATTAATTCTACAGGTGTTTTTAAACTCTCGGACTGCAGATCTCAATCAAAGACGCCACGTTGTCCTGGCGATGCGTCATTGGACTATGCTGTGAAGAAAAAAAAAGCTCCAACGGTCCACACGTTGACCCTATTTTACTTAGTCTTCGGCTGTGCAGATCGACATTCAGTCTACAATTGCTCGTGAAGCTAGCATCAGACACAATCCTTGCAATAATTAATAGTCTGACAAAGTGGTGAAAGTCCTGCACTCCTCCAACAGTAACGGTGTATTGTGCGCACCGAATGAAGCACGATGGAGACGACTTATCGCAGCCAAGCGTCAACCTCGGTTCACATACCAAACAGATTCGACACAAAACAAAGAAATGTCGCCCATCGCAACGATGCACCGCCAGAAATCCCACCGTCCCCGACCCTGACAAACCCTGACATGATCCTCCCAGATGATGGCGAGCGTCAATCGTCGACACCGTCTCCACCATTCCAACTAACGCCTTCGGATCCTCGCATGCTTCAAAATGGGCTGCAACAACAGAATGGGTACTACCCTTCCAACGGGTCTAACTATCGCGCGCCGCGATCGAGATGGACATACGAAGGCCACGCTCACGGTCGACCATTGTCGGATATTGGCGAGGAGGATTCTCAGCAGTCATCCCCTGCCTATGCAAGCAGGTACACAGCACAACCGCACCAGGAGAAATCAGACGCCGATAGTGTTGGATCTGGCTCCACGATCAGTGCCGGCAGTCAGCGACAATTGAATTTGAACCCAGAAGGGATTCGTGGTGGTAACGACTCTGGATTCAATTCCAGGCGCAGTAGCTATGCCAGCCAAAGCAGTATTGATCGCGAGCGCGCCCAGGCTAGCAATGCTTTGGTTTCAGGCTCGTCGCAACAGGCCGAGGAAGAAAGCTCTTCTGCTATACTTAGTAGCGAGGCGGAGCGCATTCTTGAGAATGCGAAACGAAGATTAACTGTAAGTAGCGCGTTTTCTCATCCAGGGCTTAATTGACCGTTTATGGTTCTAGTTAATGGAAGGAAATCTCACTCGCGCTCGTTCATCAATCCGACTGGGACAAACACCATCTCCGTCCCCCACGTCCCCTGGAATCTTGCTTCCAACTCGCAATCTTCAACCGGCAGGAGCGTTGTATCGATCCATATCGCAGACAGATCGCAGGGTCTCGCTACTTCGACCTCAACCAGTATATATGCCAACGCAGGAGAGCGGCCATTCGCGTGGTCACAGCGAGACCAACCTTCCATCAACGGCGAGCTTGGAATCTCCTTCTCTACAGCCCTCGCGCTCGATGAGCGCATTGGCTTCTTCCGGTTCATCACAATACGATTCTCGGGAAAACTCCTTCCCGTATAACGCTGCAGATACTCATGGCGGCCATATGCGGAGGCAAGACTCACGCCCAGAGGACGATTATCGTAGAGGCTATCTCAGTCCGGACGTCAATGGCTTAGCTGGGTTGGGGACTTCAACAGCGCCAAAAATGTCGTCAATGGAGGACTTTAATTCTGCATACCCGCCTGATGGACCTCCATCTCGCGCACAATCCCAGCTACAAGTGCGAGACCTGAAAGATCAAGCAGCCGGCCTCAGAACCAAAGTTGCTCTCTTGAAAGTAAAGACGCAAGAGGATAACCTTCGGCGGAGAAGCCTGCAGAGCTTGCGCACTCCGAGTCCATTTACAGCAGCTGAACGATGGTATTCCAGCGTATTGGAACATGGCAATGGGGGTGCTAATATGCACAGTAATGCCGGATATGGTTGGGTTTCTGAGCCAACATCAGCCAGACTAGACGATAACGGGCACAGTACGAGCAATGGTACGGACGAGTACCCAATTGATGCGCCATTGAGTCCACAGAGATATGAACCTACGTCTGCACAATCGCCGCATATTAATGACAAGTTCATACTTGACAATGACGACCAATCCGTCGTAGAAAGCCACTACGAGGACGCAGAAGAAGGCGAGTATGACGAGGACGATGAGGACATAGATCGTGAACGGCTCAATGACATCCTCAATGAACCTTATGACGACGATGACCAAAGCGACATCTTCGAAGACTTTCCCTCCGGCACCGCTCCAGAAGCAACACCTCACGAAGAGCGAGAAGACGCATTCGATTACGAGAACTTTTATCTCCATAGTGCTCTGGGCACATTCTCGAGAAACAAAATACGACGTAACAGCTATGGGTCCACAGGATCGACTGAAACTACGAGACCGGCGCGAGATCAGAGGCCTGGCACACACAATCGCAGTACGAGTAGCGATTCTGTATCTACGTTTGCAACGTTTGCGACGGCCACGGAGAATGCTTATGATGATTACGATGATGACCAGGATGATGCTCTGCAAGCTATTGACCAGATAGTCGACAACTGGAATGATTCCGAAGATGAAGAAGATGGTATGTCATTACACTAGACCCTCCTATGAGCACCTTTCACTAACACCATGAAAGTGTCAACCCCCGTCCAAAGCCGTCGAGCTACAGTCATAGACCGAAGCGACGAATCACGCTATCTCGCCGCATCACGAAGCCGAGACAACGGACCCTACACACCAACCGGCAAATCTCTTCCAATTGACCGCAATTTATCCACCCCAACAACACCTGTAGACGCATTCATGTCCTCACTGTCATCCTCAAGATCGGCATCGACACGGCCATCTTCTAGTCTCAACACCGACGATACCAGATTATTAGAGCAAGTCTTTGAAAGTCTAGGCAAAGTCTGCACTGAGCTACAGGAACTGACCATAGCCGCTTCTGCCACCGCTGGCACAAATGGCAAAGTCACTTCCAACGGGAGCGCAAGTACAACGCCCTCAGCAGATCCAAAATATATTCGCACCTTGCGCAGAAGATTAGATGCTGCCAGACGTGTTCTGGACGGACAGCTTGATTCAGACGCTTAATGTTTTCATGCTCTTTTTTGTTTGATTTTCTACTACTCTTATATATATGCATCTGGATATTTGCTTGGATCCTTGCGTATTTGATGTTTAGACACGATACCCTTTTCTTTTTCTTTTCTCTTCTTTTCTTTTTGCTTTTTTTGGACTTGCCATTCCACCTTTTTTGTCACTGTCCAACTTCTAGTTAATATACCCTTGTATGCATGTAACGTCGTCATTGAGCATTCATTGAGCCTGACACTTATCATTGTTAATTCTGAAATCTGGTTTCTAGGAATAATGGGACAATCTCATAATTTATTTTGAATTTCAGTTTGAAGTGACGTGAATAATACATCATTAAGATTATAGTAGAAAAGCAAATAAGAAAGCTCGCAAATAGGCCACCCCCACTCATTAAGTCGTTGACATTAACATCAAATACTCCAGACCCGAATAAAGAAGAAAAAACAACAACAACAACAACAACAACAACAAAGACTCCAAATTACCGCACTTTTAAACTCAAGAATCAGGCAGTTGGTGGTGGCAAAAGGATCTTGGAAGCGAACTTCAGATCCAGAGACCGCGAGTCGGTGGGATCGAATTGGGCCAGTTGACGTTGCTCCAAGTACAAGGCTGTTCAGTTATTAGTTCAAGTAAACCGACTAGATATGATACCCTCTAACGATTAACTTACGTGAAATTTGAATAGTATCAAACCAGAGAATGGCATTAGGGTCGCTGTTCTCTACTGCTTTAAGCAATCCAGTCTCGGCGTTGATGGTTGTCTTTGGAGGCAGTCCGCGCATTCGTAGGAGCATATGAAGAATCTCGGAAAACCTGTCTCCTTGATTGGCATAATATTGCGGGCGTTTATCCAAAGGCCACTATGAAAGGAATTAGCACTCGCCAAGTCATAGAACAAAGGGGTGTGACTCACACGTCCAACAAAGTCTTCATTCTCCCAGCTGGTAAAGAGCCAACAGGCACGTTCAACGCAGTTAAGAAGGATCACAGACACCAGGAAAGTCTCAAACCAACAACTGTGGTGGCGTTGCAAAAGTCGACGTTCAAGTTCATTCATAACATTCTTGCTCAATAAGCTGGCGCGCTTTTCAACAGCCGCTCGAAGTTGACTGCATATGAGGTTGTAGGAATCGGCATTGGCAGTACGATCGATCGGAACACGGCCTTCTTCAGTTGGCATAGCTAAGGTGTCCACCGAGGTTGGAGGTAGGAGAGGGTGAACAAAGAGCTTCCACTGTAACTCTAGGTCAACAAGGACATGTGTAACAAGCCATAGCTCCACTACGCGGTCGAGGAGAGTATCCTATAAACGTTAGAGCCGAATGTAACAGTTGCTTTCTCTTTGGCTCACCTTTTTTTCATCTGCCAAGTGTGCTGCTAACGTTAGTGTCGACTTGATGATCGGTGAAGTCTCGTGCTCGATAAAAGTAGACTGTAGCCTTTTGATATACAGCTCGCATTTTCCAGGAAGATCGTCTGTATCCCCGTCCAACATGTACAGGTCCTGGGTGGATCCTTGGAACTGGCCGTCCTCGACTAGGGCTTGCAGTTGAGGATCAATGGGTGACATGCCAGCTTTCTGACCAATGAGTGCGCTGAAGGTCACATAGAATGGGGCGTCGTCAAAATGTGCAGCTTCCACACGGCCAACATAGCTCTCATATTTAGTTTGGGTTTGCATAGAATTGACATCGTGAAAGGCAAGAGTTGTGTGAAGACCTAATAATGGTTAGCCTGGGCTGTATTTCTAAAGTAGAGATGACAATCTTACCAGCACCATAGAGCTCACACTCTTCAACTAGACGTGTCCGAATACATGGCTGTTTCCAAAGACGAGCGCTCTCAACAGAAGCACAGGTTTGACAGGGACTATCTCCAGAACACTAATATTTTATATTAGTTATGGTAAAGTCAAGGCATAAAGCAAAAATCACTTACAGGCTTCTTAAGCATGCGGCAGCGAATACAAGCACCCCTCTTGCGCACTTCTTGAACTTCCTTTCTGCGATCTGCACTGAATCTACTACGAACCTTGGGTTTTTGTGGCTTGCGTGAGGAACCAAAATCATTAACAAAACCCTTGGTCGGGGTGGTATTTGGATTCATAGCAATAGGCCGTGGGTATGATGCTGCGCGTTGCGTTGCTGTTAGTGTGGGATCATGGCCCTGCAAGCTGTCAAGTAGGAATTGATCAGTGCTGGACAGCTGGTGGTCAGTCCAAGATGACCCAACATGTTGCTCATCTGTCAGTTCACTGCCCATTGCAAGACTTTGTGAAGCCATTTCACTAGCAGAGGCTGCAATCAAAGAAAGCTGTGATGAGGATTGACGCTCGTCAGGATTTGCGTCAGGTTGAAGAGTGTCGTTGTGTTGTAGAGAAGGTGAAGCAGATGGACCTCGCTCTTCATTTGCAGAAAGAGAGGCGGCAGCAGCAGCAACTACATAGCAAGAAAACCAATTAGCAAAGGTATTACAAACAAAACATCGCAAACAAGAAGGTGTCGGTAGTAAAAACTCACCACCAGCGAGAATCAAGTCGTCATTATTATCTGTTGGGGGTGGGTGGAACGCCTCAGCCTCGAGGGCAGGGTCAATCATGATCGTCTTGCCGCCAACAGTCATTGGCTGTGTGAAACGGATGGCACCACCACGCCTTTTAGTCTGGTCAGAAGCTCCAACACGTCTTGACGCCTCAGCTAGCACATTCAGTCCATCAAAAGCTGGTCGCGTCGAGTATGGTAAATCAGAAGCCTTTCCTGCTTTTTGGATCTTGGCCAGCATTGCCGCTTTGTTGGGGTCTGAGTCGTCGAGGGCAGGCAGATCATGAATTCGCATGACAATGGACTGGCGAGCGGACATGGACAGCGCTTGACACTTCTTCACTAAGTGGGTGGTAAGACTGTCGATGCGGCCTTTGGGGAATTTTTCACCACATGCTTTGCAAGTATGTTGATAGCGGTTGCTCGCGTCCTCCAACTTGGGGCCACGCGTGAAGTATTCGAGGATCAGTTGGTTGGGCTTGCGACCCATTGTCTCGGGTGTGAGTCGATGTTGTGTGTCTTTTTACGCGCAAAGAGGGACGGGATGGTCCACGATCAGGTAAGCCCACTGATCTGAAAGAGCAATACCGCACATACAATAATAGCCTGTACGACGTAATACAGCGGCGGCAGTCAATGGCGCATACACCACTAATCAATGGAAATAAAGTAATCAAGTGATAAAGTAACTATAGCTTCCGGAAGCCGTGATGAGTGTGGTGACCGGAAATTGACGCGGTGGCGAATGACGACGGTGGACGAGTAGACGAGCGTAAGTGTTCTTCGAGTAAACAATTCAAACAAAAAACCAGAAGCCAATGGCAATTCTGCAAGTTGCACTGAAACCTCTTTTTCTCGAGAACAGGCGACTACAGAGAATGATATTTTGACGGGCAGATCGAGGGTGGAGAGAGAAAAGCAACGGCAAAAACAGGGCGGTCGCGGAAGAAATTGTTAGAGAGGCTCGTTCCGCCCGGCGCTGACTGGCTCTGGCGATGCCGAGGCGGTGATGCGGGCAATCACCGCCTCCGCTTTAGGAACAACTATTCACCGCTAGAAATATAGGAAAGCCTCGATATAAGCATCCCACACCGACAATTGCAATTGGCTTAGAGGGATAGGCATTGAACGAACCGCATAAAAAAATAAGACAACCTCGATATAAGCAAAAAAAACATACAACAGTTGGGATTCGCTGGTGGTCACCCACCCAACTACTAACCAACCGGCGTGTGGCTTAAGTACGGCTGAGCGGACGGGAAGCCCTGTTTTCCACACCCTATGGTCGTATGTGCTAGACAAAGCAAAGAAATGGCTTTTGTGCTGCTCAAGATTCCATCCGCTGACCGTTTAGGGCTATCCGTCAAAGCCCTAAAGGACATATAACTACTTGATACTTTCTACTTTAATAGTATACGATATAAAGTATACGAAACGGGGAGGACTACATATATAAGGACACTCATTTACCATCCTGTATTTAGTTCTTCATCGCTATTTGGCATTACTCACTTGAATACAACAGTGAGAATCAACAAAGAATTCTAACTAGCTTGTACGGGCACCAGGTTGTCAACGGAATGCGCGCCTTTTACAGAATGTTAGCCGAGTTTCCGTGCGGCATCTTGTTTGAGGAAGAACCACGGTTTGAAGATGATGGGATGCGGTGGGCAATGAAAGCGTGTAGTATTCCGATACGCCCCATATTTTCATGGTGCATCAGGCAAAATCACTGAGTGCCCAGAGGCCTGCAGGTATCAACTTTGTCTTCTTGGTCATTTCCATCTATGGTGGCGTTGAGTCTAAGCAGGGAGGATTTTCAGTCCACCTCTGGTGATTGGCTTACGCAGCATAACCTGAAAGATGAAGCCAGTGTCGATGCTTGCACATTGCATTTCAAAAATTCGGTCAAGTTGATGCCGCACAAGACATATGGTGTTATCTTGGAGCATGAGAAATCGTATACTGGGAAGTTTTGTGCCTTTGCCTTGGTGGAATATCAATCCACAGAAGCAGACAATGTCCACTATGCCCAGTACGTAGGCGTGGGCACTGCACGGCGTGTTGTGAATCGGGGTACTTTGCCTCGTGATGGATACCTGCTACCATTTGGCTTTAAGAGCCTTGAAAAACGGGTTTGGGTAGTTGGCTAGTCTAGATGTCATGCAAGCCAAAGTGAATCCAAGTCGGAAGTTTGAGACTTCTTGCAATTGCTCCTGATCCATGTTCATCATCAGAAGTATCTGTTATCGGGCCAGCATAAGGATTTTGCCAAGGAGCGGTAATAGTATCCTAAAATACAAGTCAATCCATATTAAGACCACCGTAGCTTCCGGGAACAGGGGCAAAATAAGAGAGTGTGGAAAAAGGGAAGGAGGTTTCGAATCTGTCTATATAGGATCAGGCCCAAGATCGTCTAAAATACTTGAACTAAAGTCTTCTCTTCGTTATAGCCGGGCTCTACTATATCAGAATCAGAAATAAGGAGGCTTTCTACTCATTGTACGTAGCTAGGTGGTAGGCTTCAATTTGCAAACGAAACATCAAACAGCAACCTCAATCACCTCGGTCAAACATCAGCCATCACGACATCTTCTGACGATCCCTCGGAGGCGGCTTCACCTGGGACATCCTGTGAGATTGTGTCTAGATGGAGAATGTTGTGAAGAGGATCACAACGTCTATGGGCTAGGAATTGCTTGCGGAAGTCACCGCGGAAAAACCTTGGGATGCATGGGCCGACATTCATTCCCTTCAAGCAACCGAAGACGTCTGCGTCGTGTCCCTTTGAATGAATGGCCCAGACCGATGGCCGGTTTACGCAGCTTTTTTTCACCTCCACAGTAGATGGTTTGATTCCGAAGTCGAGGAGTATAAATAAAATTTTGGTGTCAGGGTTGTCCTTGAGCAGCGAATCATAATTACGTTCCTTGAATCTCTTATGGAGATGGTTGGCGTGTGGCCACTGGAAACACTGCTTAAGGATGAGATCAATGCTAGACGATGTCATTCTGTTCTTTACTTGGACCAAGATCGCGCCGACCTTTTTCGTGTCGAAAGGTTCGTCGGGATTGCCCACATAGAATGGCAGCAGCTGATCATACGTTCTTTGCTGGGGTGCCAGCTGTAAGGCTGAGCTTCGTCTGAGTAAAGTGTAGCAAAGATTCTGAAAAGAACGACCAGTAAGGTATTCAGCTGTGGATGAGAAAGACAAGAAGTTCATGTGGGCGTCAAGGATCCCCTCCTCAATCTCGTCAATGATCTGGTGATATTCTGTAGCGTAAAGCTCGTGCAGAAAGTCTCGAACCTTGAATGTAAGGTGTGAGGGCTGAAATTTACCATCGATGATATGTGACCTGACGAGTCTATCATGAGAAAGTGTGAATATCAGTCTTGAGAACAATTCTCCTTCTTCACCTTTCTCAATAGCCCCTCTGTCCAGGAGCTGTTGCGTGAAGGTTTCTATGGCCTGTGGCCAAATTGATACGTCACTGAAAAGATGCCGCATGGCGGAATAGGATAGTATAGGCTCGTTTGGAGTTCTGGTATGGAGAACGCCAGAAGAAGGATCGATTGATATGACGTCTCGCATGTAACAATTGACGGCATCTTGCGCAAGAGGAAGGGTAGTCGGATTGGCCATGTTGAAATCCAAATACAGGCGATTGGACAGCACTGCGAGTACCTCCTGTTGAACATATGGGTTGAGTCTCTTACTTTGCTTGGTTCCCAATATTTTTTCAGTAGCAACCAACTGTGGTTCCTCGAAAGCGAGCCACAGGGGTCGACCAAAGCGGGCCATGAAGCCAATGGAGGTGAAAGTAAACATAGACTCTGTCTTTGGGTACAAGGTAGAGTTCTTCTTGAGATCGTCAATGTCACATGCAAACGTTGTAAATGATGGGAAACGGTTTAGTGTAAAATCCCCACGACTTGATGGACGATGGGATGGAAATTTGCTCTGATCTGATGAGACTGAGTCTGGCGGCAATAAGTGATCGATTTTGCTTTCAGTAGACATAAACAGATACCAGAATGGATTTCCCTTGGAGATGCAACTGAGAATTCTGTTCAAAGCAATATAACGGATGTTGTATTCGTCTTCAGAGAGCAGGCTCGCTACTTCGTCGAAAGCGACAATGAGGCGTGGGAGATTTGGATGACTACTGGGCAGTTCCTCCAAAGTACTTTTGAGTTCCACAGCAGCTTTTCGCAATTCACTCATCGCGGCACAACCCGAGTCTTGTAGAGAAGTTCTTATTTGAGAACCCGAGACGTTGTCAAAGCACGAACGGAACCCTCCTTCCTCAATACAGCGTTTCCGGATATTCTTTGCATTCTCAACGACTTTATCGTAAAGCTCGCAGCGAATGTGAGATCGCCTGCCATTTGAAGGTGCCAGTGCTCGATACACCATACTTGCGACGTCCTCCTGTGAGCTAGCGGATGTGGACTTGTTCTGAATGTAGTTGGTAACTGCTTGCATTGTTAACTATTTGTATTATGGAACCTATAGCTTGAGAGACTTACGTTCTTCAAGCGTCGATTGCATGAGAGCAATCATCGTCGCGTGAGCCCAAATAGAATAAACACGATGTGTGGCAGTCGCATAATCTGCAGTCTTTTTCTTGGGAGACATCATGTCTGCTTCTGCCCGGGAGGGGTGAGCAGACAAGAAGTCACAAATTGCAGAGTCGGCAGGAGGATAGCCACCTGGATGATCACGAATAACATAGGTGATCATGAGGCATCGTTTTCCAACTGTATCGGCAAGTCGTGACTTGCCAGCACCACTACTTCGAATCAACATGATAAGTTTAGAATAATATTTTTTCCGGGCATCCGGCTGTTCAAAATCGGCTTCGTACGCTTCAAGAGCGCTAATCAGTCGTTCATCGCTTCCGCCGACAAAATTTGTGGACCAGTGCTTTTTAACGGTCCCTGGCAGGAGAAGCTCGTGCTGGTCAGGAAAATTTTGTGAAGAGGTCCTGGCTGTCACTTGATGTAAGTCGACTCTGCGAAATTGAGTGAAGAATTCTTTGGCGGCTCCCAAGACTTCTGATGCCTCACAACGATCCACTGCCTTCTGTAGCAAGGCAATTAATGGATGTTTGACCAGCTCTAACTGCTCGGCGTGAAGTTCTGTAGGGAATTTTGTGTGAAACGCAATCGTGCTCATCGGACGTGAGTGTTCTGGCAGGTTATTCAACAGCTCGCCTAGAATATATCTTAGTGAAGCAAGGTTTTCTATTCACACGAGGTCAGAAGAGAGGGAACTTTACAGTCTGTAACACAACGACTTACTGTTTTCAATCGCACATTCGACGGCGGTCTGGACAAATAGGTCGTCAGGAACCTCATGTTCGAGTATCGTGTGTAAGACCCCATGTATAATGTCAATTGTTGTTGGCTTCATCTTGAAGCTGCTCTGTAGGTTGATCTTGACGAGATGCGTATGAATTTGTGGGGAGGTATAGAAATCCTGAAATGAGATGAGAAAGTGGGAAGACGTAAAGATCTTGAAGAGGAGGATTAAAGAACTTTGGAAGGAGATAGAGGGGGAGGGAGGGAGGGAGAGAGGGAGAGAGAGAAGGGAAAAAAGAGGAGGATAGTAGCAATCGACCGCATTTGGCAACAATTGATGCGCCCGGTACGCCCGGTGGCTATATAGGCTCCAGCTGGCTGCCTTGAAGTTGTGATGTGATTGATATGTTGTTGTTTGGCGTTTCGTTTGAAGATTGGAGCCTACAACTAGATATGTACCATGGATAGAAACTCTCCTTATTTCTGATTCTTATAGTAGAATCCGGCTATAACGAACAGAAGGCCTCTTTATCGCTATCCTCATACAAGGTTAAGTATTGTTCATACGAATATGGAGAGTACTTCTAATCATTATTGATCAGATAGGTTATTAAAGCAAAGTGAGACTGAATCTGGTCGCAAGAAGTGATCGATTTTGCGTTCGGTAGATATAAACAGATACCAGAATGGATTTCCCTTGGAGATGCAACCGAGTATTCTGTTCAAAGCAATATAACGGCTGGTGTATTCAGCTTCAGAGAGCAGGCTCTCGACTTCGTCGAAAGCGACAATGAGGCGTGGGAGATTTGGATGGCTACTAGGCAGTTCCTTCAAAGCGCTTCTGAGTCCCACAGCAGCTTGTCGTAATAAGGTAAAAAAGAGGAGGATAGCAGCAAACGAGCGCGTTTGGTAAGTACGCCTGGTGGCTATATAGGCTCCATCTGTCATGTGATTGATATATTGTTGTTTGGCGTTTCGTTTGCAAATTGGAGCCTACCACCTAGATATGTACAACGGATAGAAACTGATTTCTAGGATATCTAGGGGGGAATGTAGGCATATTTATGCCTGCGCGGAGGTCTTCGTACGGCCGTATCACACAAAGAATTGGTGCTATTCCCAGTTTATGAAACATAGATAATAAAGGATTCTTTGATGTTGAAAAATACACTCTGTTTCAGCGATGCTGCGCTTTAATATGTAAGTGCACAGATATGCGTGTAAACGCAGGTTTTTGGATCACTAGGTTCAAACAGTCTCCTTCTGATTCTTATTGTAGAACCTGGCTATAACGAACAGAAGGCATTCCGATGTCTGAATCTGACATCTAGAGATTCGATTCATACAGGAATGGACATGGAGGGCACTCTGACTTAATAACCTATCTGATCAATAATAACTAGAAGTACACAACCTGCCAGTCTGAAGCTATCCACAGGGTCCATTCGTAGCTAGGCTTCACACATCTCAACAATTACGATGCTGTGGTGGCCTCCATGGCACACCAAGAATCTCAAGGATTCGCTTCTCATCCCGGCCTTCAAGTAGAGTACCGTCAGTGAGCTTCGCCTGATTAGGTCCTCGAAGTACATCCTTGTACAGACCGTGCTGATTCAGTCGCATTCCTTTCTTTCTGGCTAAGAGCCGCACACTCCTATTGAAGATGTCGTTGCCAGTAAAGTATAGTAAAGATGCGCCTATTTCATTTCCCGGGACAAATAGCAGATCAATTCTGCGCCACAGATCGGTACCAGGAAGGGCAGAAGCTCCATGCCATTTCGACCCGTCTCCGCGCGATGTCGTAGCCAGGCTGGCTTTGAGGAATCCTTTCTTTGTGAGTTCTGGCACGACATTATCCATCATCAGAGTACGTATATATTCTATGGTGCCGTTTGTCTTTGTAATCAGAATATCAATATCTCCACAGTCTGCAGCACCGCGACGGTAAGAACCAGTGACCATGACCTCCATATCTGGGTCTATGGCATGAACTGCCTCACGAACGCTCTCTCCGTGTTTAGCAACTTCCGCCCGCGGAATACGTTGTTGGAAGTCATTATATCGTTCCACCCCAATTTTTTGATTGGTGGTCAACTCAGCCTTGTTCTTCAGGTCTTCAAGAGATCTATAACCCTTAGCTACCCACTTAGATGCCTGTGCGAATCCTGCGCCGTAAACACCAAGGAACAACTGCAATGCTTTGTCTTCTGGAGTCCAGTTGATATTCTCCAGACGATGCAGGCGGTCAGTAGAGACGATCTCTTCAATTTTATCCGCAAGCCGCTGCCCAATACCAGGAATAGCGAGAGCTTCCGCCTTGGTACAGATTTTGGCCTTTTGTTTTCGTAATGCAGCTATTGCTTTTCGATATGCCATCGTGCGCCAGGTATCCGCAGTTCTATCGTAATAATCGGCCATCTTCTGCAGGATTTCAATTGTTTTGGCGTTAGGGTTATTGTTAGAACTGTTGCCATCGTGCTTCTGCATGCAAGCGAAGTTCTTCTGCCAGTTTGGAACTTTGTCGTTGGGGGTGGTTATAGCTTCATCTGAGGTTTCCGCTCCCGAACCAGGTTCAAATGTGACATCGAGAGCTGCGTCATCATCAGGTTCATCTAAGGGCTTGTATATGTTAGTTGGGGAGACCCGATTGCCCGCAAATGTTGTTTGAGCTTACCAATTGACCAGCGGCTTTGACTTTGAGCATCAGTTCGTCCAAAAGATCCGGCGTCCATTGTTCCGCTTGATTGGGCGAAGCTGAATCTGTATCTTGATGGACAGTCACCGGTGCCGGATTGCCTATAGGAGTATCTTCGCTTCGACAGGGAGTCATCGAACGTCGATTTTTTCGTCTAGATTCTTTCACGTTCAAGGAACTGTTTGGATTTGTAGTAGGTATAGAATTAGCTTGAGCCGGAGCTGCAGTATCGGTTCCTGAAGTTGTCGGTGTGCCATCCACCCGAAACCGGAGCTGAGTGACGAGGAGGACTGACTTGAATACGAGACAGTCGGAGACATAATCCTGGTTGACTATAGCTATGTTTGCCTGAGATATCTATCATCAGTAAATCAATAGATAGAACACTTGTTTCTTTGAAGGCGCTTACAGAAAGCTGTTCTGGAGTAAGTACTTTGAGCATTTCCCTGTAGTCCAGACCCTTGTCCACAATTACATGGGTAACATCCGAAGACCAGGTCTGAGCCCATGACGCCCCGTATTCCTGAGATCGTTGAATGCGGAGTCTTCGAGCAGGAGAAATGTCATTGTTGGGCACAAAGAAGAACGTCAGGCCTTTGAAAATCTGATTTGTTTCTGGTATAATCTGGACGGACTGCGTCCGGCGCTTCTTGCGTCCTTTGGGCTGCTCAGACTGAACAGATTCTGCTTGGCGTTTTACAGCATTCTCACTCTGCTTTCCGAGCGTGTTGCTGGTACTCATGGACGATTTCTTGGCGACAGATGCTGTAACCATAGATGAGTGCCTTTTCAAGGATGCAGGAGCCGATATATCGTCCTTTTCAGGCTCAGCCGACGATTTCGTTGATTGCGTAGGAGCAGTATTGGTTCGTCTTATAAGACCTGCAAATTCAGTGACATTCTGAGCATCCCGAGCATCGTCACTGACATAGCCCAGACTATCCAGGTCCCGGAAGAAGTCGTCCTTATTTATGCCTAGTCCGGTCATCACTGGGTCTTTGCGCATGGCTCTTACGCACCAGGCAGTTTCTGTGAGGGGCAGAAGTGGAAGCCATGTGAGATGTTGCCTAAAGGTAGAGGTAAAAGATGCTTTAGGATAACGTTTAAAACGGGCAATAACACGGAGTGGTAGCAAATGAAAGGCAGGCGACAGGGGAGCTCTTTCGTTTGGTATCCCCTGGTGGAGCTACAAACTGAGCCGTGATTGGACAAGCTATGGGGAACTGTGACTACTGCAAGTGCTGCATCTCCGGCCAACCAGAATCGGCCCGTGCGTAGGCCGCAACGGTCAATTTTCGACATCCAATACTAAAGAGAGAGCTCTCTAGAGTCTACAGGCAACAGCAAGGTGTCACAAGTCATGATGCTCGCAGTTGAGTCGCGATTCCTCTCCGTACTCAGAGACGCCCGCTGTCTCCGCTGTCAGACACAGGCGGTATGGACCTCGGTGCGGCACAAGAGCACAGCCAGCGCTAAACCTTCGCCGAAAGAACAACCAGACAATGTGCAGCCCATCGAACTCGACCGGCCAATTGGCCTTCCATATCCGCCATTGCCAGGACAGAATACGGGGCTTGATCACCGGTCATTGAGTGAGCGACGTGATGATTTCGTGGATTGGCAGAAGCATCTCCAGCGCCGGAAAGAATTGTGAGTCCGAAGATTTGACCCAATAATATTGTCAGATCTAGCTGACCTCTTGTTTTCAATCATTACAGGACGACGCATCTGGCAAAACCATATTTTCGAGAATGGACAAACCTGAAATACAACGAGGGCAAAACATTCCGGTCGAATCCGCGATTATTCAAACATGACAAGGCCCTCTTCTTCCCGAACCTCTACGGAGTAACGCTAGAATCACCAAAAAAACCGCAAGATACAACGAATATCATAAAAGGCAAGATCTCGGTTGTGAGTCTATTCTCTAGCCTATGGGCAGAACAACAAGTAGCGACGTTCACAAAACGGCAAAACAATCCACAGCTATATGAAACGCTCGAGGCCAATCCGTCTACAACCCAAAGAGTCGAGATCAATATAGAGGAGAACAGGCTAAAGGCATGGCTGATCCGTCTATTCATGGGTAATATGCGACGAAAGATGCCCAGGGACCAGCATGATAAGTACTTTCTCGTGCAGAAAGGCATGACGGACTCGATTAAGCAAGCTATTGGAATGCTCAATAGCAAAGTTGGATATGTCTATCTGCTGGATGATTACGGTCATATTCGTTGGGCGGGCAGCGGCTCTGCAGAACCATCAGAGAGGGATTCCCTGAATGCAGGGCTTTTGAGGTTGATTGAGGAGAAGAAAAAGCGCGCGGATGATATTAGCGGCGCATCTACCACATCGCCAGTGAAGCGAAGAATAGTGATGACAGCGAAGGAATAGGAGACGACTGATACTCTCCACTCTGTTCACAATGCGCAAAGGTCATGAAGCGCCGAGATATGTAATTATATCTTATATGTACAATAGACATATTTTCCAACACAGTGATCCCGAATCAAAGAGGTTCGCTCGACAGAACATAATAAAGAAATCCATCAACGCCAACCCATGCAAAAGATTATATATCTATCTTTCCAGACAGTGATTATAGAGAGGATGAAGTAAAGAAACATCACAGGACCTCCAGAGCCAGCTCAAGAGTCAATCAGATAGAGATCATCTACCTGAAAAGCAACAACATCATAAAACAAAATCCGATAAAACAGCCGAGAATAATACCGTCCCGTCTCCGCTTAGCACCGATTTTACCGATCAAAGAATTGACTCCAGGGATCTGTCCTGCAGCACCGACGATACGCCGATTAATGCTGGCCAGAGTCTCGCGTTGCAGACCAAAGCTCTCATTGACAGCATATGCCTGCGAGAGAACTCGGTCCATCATGTTATGGCTATTGTCGATGCGCCCGCGCTCTTCGAGCATGTACTCGGCCTCTGCGGCATGGGGATTGGAAGATCGGTAGGCGTCGATGTCGGAGCGTACGTTTGAGAGAAGATTTGCTCGGTCACGGGCTTCGGAGATGCTGGACGAGAGGCGGTTTAGTTCGCGGCGGTGTTCTGATAGGACTTCCCGGTGGCGGGCGAGATTGTTTTGTTTGAGGGCTGAGGAGGTGAGGGTGGCTTCGGAGTCGAGTAGGCGGGTGAGTTGGCCGATTAATGATTCACGCTGGAAAGTGTTAGATATGCCACACCAAGGCTTGAGTTCTCGAGTGGTTGAGTAAATACCTTTTCGAGGAGACTCTGGATTTGACTCTCGATCCGTTGCTCCTCCTCTGAGGGTTTAGGGGGCAATTGTGACATTGATGCATATTGGGAATATGTGTGGAAAAGGGCCTCGGTCTATACATAATGATCATATTAGTACTCCGAGTATCATCAAAAGGGAGTGAGCAGTGAGCAGTGAGCAAGCAGTACCTGAGTCTCGAGTGACCTAGCCTGTTGGCGTAACTGGGCCCATCCTCCGCCGGTAGATGTAGCCATGGTAGAACTATTCGTACGTGTAGAAGGCAGGTCGGTGTTGAATTCGTCGTCTCAAGGAAACAAGGTCATTAAACAAGGCAATCGTAACGTCAATATCTATCATGTCTTCCGAGGCAGCCGCATTACCATGATCAAGTCGAATGCTCAAACACAGAGTCGGACGGCAATAGACAGGTTAAACTTGAAGCGGTCTAGACTAAGTCCCGATTCGGCAAGGATGGGTCACAAGCCACGACGACTGCTCACGTGATCTTCCCGCCGGCAGTCGGCCCGATCAGGCTAGTCGCACAGTCAAACTCGCGAAAAACCCTAGTCCCACAACCAGCCCAAAATTGATTGACGACTCGACATCTCCAATCTCTCAACTCGACAAACTCACGACAAACGACTCGAAGCAGCCAAAATGGTATGTGAACCTATGAATTTTTCGGCCAGAACAGATTTTTTGCTGTCGATTGATTTGCGAAATGTACTGACTTGTGTCTTTTCGATGAAAAACAGTCGAGCGCCAAGGTTAAGACTGCTCAGCTCTGGGGAAAGAGCAAGGACGACCTCACCAAGCAGCTCGATGAGTTGAAGACTGAGCTCGGCCAGCTTCGTGTCCAGAAGATCTCTCAGGGGGCTTCTTCCAAGCTCAACCGGATGTACGTTTTTTCCTGCAAAATTCCAGAGTCGATAAACAGCAATTTTTTTCCCCCGATGAGTTCGCCCTTCTATCCGATGTTATGCAAGCCGAGCGAGTGACAATGGTTCGAATATGAGAAAGAGAGAGGATATATCAGGTTTTTTCGGGAATGATCGAAAATATATTCGACATGCGTCATGAAGTGATACGAGAGGACAGCAATGTGAAACGCGGACAGACAAAAATCGAATTGCATACAGACGATAGAACGGGCGAACGCCATCAAACCCACACAACAAGCACAACAACTATGGAAAATACGAAATACTGACTGAGTTGAACAGCCATGACCTCCGCAAGTCCATTGCTCGCATCTTGACCGTCATCAAGGCCAACCAGCGCGCCCAGCTCCGCCTCTTCTACAAGGGCAAGAAGTACCTCCCCCTCGACCTCCGATCAAAGCAGACTCGTGCCATCCGCCGACGACTCACCAAGAACGAGGCTTCCCTTATCACAGAGAAGCAGCGCAAGAAGAGCATCCACTTTCCCCAGAGGAAGTTTGCTGTTAAGGTATGCCCACCACCACCACCAATAAAACTGCAACATGGCGATGCTGACCTCGTTCGAATCTACAGGCTTAAATGAAAATATGATGTGTTTGTACTTGCGTTTTTGATAAAGGGGTGCATGGAAATGGGAATATCATCATTCTTATGATAATTGGTTCTAGGAATGCGCGGAGCCAAAAAATCAAAAATGAGAAGAAATGGACATGAAATTTTTTAAAACATTATCCATTCCTATCAATAATGAAATGAGAACTTCATTATCAACCTTCTAAAAAGTCCATCTTGTATAAGATTCTCGTACGAGGTATTTATTCCAGGATAACGCTGGAGAAGGACGAGTCGCATTCATTATCGCAAGGATGAAATAATAATTCATTTTTCATTCATAGTAGTTACTATTTACAGGTTCATTACCAAAGTAGTCATCTATCAACCAACTTGTTTATGTGTTGCCATTGCTGTCCCTGCCGTTGTAGGCGGTCCATCCTCGCACGTCCACATTCCACCACAGAGACAGTTCCGAATGAGTTGCAAACGCAACGTCAGCTGGAAATATAACATGGAGCGCGGTGAGGAAGGATCACCTGTGATCTCACAGCAACGCACACAACGTCTTCGCGATGAGGAGCCTGCCTTATTTCCATTACTCGTAACGTTCGGCTCGATGATGCCGTTGCTCAAGTCAAACCCTCGCAATGGAACCTTTTTCACGATGTCAACCTGTCGTGTTTGACGATAATGCTCCGTTCGACGGTCGTGGCAAAATCCCAACCAACTATAGTCGGTGAGGTAAATGGACATCTGATCAACCTCTGTCCGGATTGCGGGAATTGTCTGTTTAAACAAGCTGACAATAACAGGGATCATAACTGCAGGGATGCGCGAGTTGACCAAAATATCCTTCTCTGGCGTCCGGCGCTCGTCGTCTCCAAATCCTGCTCTTTGGTAGGCGTTTTTAATGGCGGATTCGACACTATTTAGAAACTTCTCGTACACATTGAACCGGACAGGGGCACTGTCAATGAGTGCATATAGTTCTTTACTATATGCACGACCGTCCCCTGCAAAAGGAGACGCTATGCTACTGGTATGTACGCCCCGTAGACCCCTACAAACCAGATGTAGAAATGCTCGGGACATACTTGCCAGAACAAGGGTCAAAGATAAAGAAGATGTCGTTTTGACTTTTGTTCGTTAGTCAGTCTTCGATCAAAAGAGCGATATATCCAAACTCACCCTTCTGTGCAAGTGCCTCTTGGTCATCAAGAATGGGCTCGAACTCCTTGGCAAGAGAAAATAAGTCGTTCAAGAGATATTGTGTGAAATCCAACGCCCACTTTGTATTACCATATACCATTTGTAAGACATCTATAGTAAAAGTCAGTACGCCAACATTTTAAAACGCGTGCGGTGAACACGCACCATGATCCAATGTCTCGTTCTCCTTCGGTTGTTTGCTATATTGAAAGAAAAAGGCAAATAGTAGGGATGCGTGGCGTAGATGAAGGACGGCCCAAGGCACGGATGACGGCAGGCCACGAGGCGTCTGGAAGTTCTGAAAACCGAGAGCAGCTTGAAGGCTTAGACAGCGAGGGACATATGGATGCTGCATAGGCTTGTCCTGTTCCATGGAGAAATTGCAATTGATGGGCAAAGCTCGATACACTTCATTGACGAAGACGTTTTGTGCATCTATGTAGTTTAGTATGTGATGGAAATTCGGGCCATATGAGAAAGACTTACCAGTAGACAAATGACGAGATATTGTCATTATCAGATCATCTGTATTATATTCAATGGCGCACCCACGCGAGAAGGTCAGGGCTAACGCTACGATTCCGATTGAATTCTTGCCTGCCCCGAGGAATTAGCTTCGTACTCGATGCGAGCTGTGATAAGATGCTATAAAAGCGCATACCGTCGTGTAGATCACCTTCAGGCTCAAAATTATAATCGGATATTCTTAGCTGGGCTTGCCAATCCGTATCAAGAACCACCGCGAGACAGCTATTGGGTGAAAAGCAAATATTCAAGCCTAGTCAACGTCAGAAGTCAAACCCATTGATGAATACATGGTCCCGAACAGACCTGGCGTATCAGAAGGAAAACGGAAGCCGGCTTGAGCTATGCTAGTCACTGCGTTGATATCGCCGCCTTCAGTAAACTGAGACATGCTTTTGGGGTCGAAAAATGAGACCGAACTGTCGTCATGTGTTATCGCTAGGACGCATCCGAACTCGATTTGATCGATAGAGACTACGTGCTTGTCGAAGTGAATGTCTTCCATGCGTCGAATCTCTAGTTTTGTCTGCTACTATTAGTACCAAAACAGTTAACATCTGTGTAAGGAGTCATTTACCCTTTGTTGCCCGTTGGTCTTTTTTGATAGTGATTCCTCAAAGATTGGATGAAGGTTCAATGTAGAAGTTTCTAGTTGCCACCTCACCATGACTGACGCAGGTGGCTCTTGTTGTTGCGGATCGTGGGCCGCACTGTTATACGGGCTTGAGTAAACAGCCAATATACATGGAGGCGATGTCGTAGCCCCGGTATTATCAAATTGTCCTGAAACGAGCTCTAGGTTTGTGAGCTGGTACAAAAAGCTCTGATTGGGAGCTATATTCTGCAGATCATCAGTTTGATCTTTATTGAAGCTGAAAACTCTTCCAGGGGTTTCAGTCTTGCAGTTAATTATGCGGATGGAAGGCACCGGGAAGGGCGTGACTCCAGAGGCCTGCCTCTGTTGTGCCTGATCCCATTGCGGTGGATTCCACATAATCTGTACCCTGTAAAGACTAAGCCTTTCTGAAAGCGAGTGAGTAGCAACTAGAATACCGTCTGTCGGAGCAAGTTAGTATCAAGGGCACCAACAACAACAAGAGTATAAGAAATAAGATAAGCCCTATTATGGTACATACTTGGGGAAGGTAGACAGGCTGCATGAGTAAGGATACGGTCGGATTGATTTGTCGTCTTTAATTCAGCAGAGACCTCTACCCATCTTTGGTCAGGGTTCTGATATAGCAACCTCATGATTCCATTTCTTGTAAAGCAAATAAGCGCCGGTTTGCCGGCCGGATGGAATGGCCCAATGGGCTTACGTCGGTAAGGAGAATAGTTCCATCTTCCGTTCACTTTTGCAGCTTGGTGGAATGCATGCACCTATTATTTTGAGTTAGCTAGAGATCGCCTGATAATTTCGAGGAAAAAGAAAGCACGCACGGCACGATTCGAGTTCATCCACATCATCCCAACGACTTGAGCACCGTCATCGGGAGGGTCAACCACAGTCTGTCGGCTGATACCGAGATTATTCAAAGCCGCTGGAATCGACAAAATGGATATGCGCCCCGAGGCATCGAGCACAGCCAGGTCAGAGCCGGTCTCATTCCAACAAAGGTGAAGCAGCTGTTGACCAAGATGGAGTTGCGCAATTTGATTTTGCGGGTACTCTTCAGTCAATGCCCATTTCCCATCGGTGGGACTACATGCGAGATGGCGGACTATCACTTGGAGACCATCCTGGGAGATGTATGCAATACATCCCAATCTTGACCACGCGATTTTCCTGTTTTGTCATTAGTAGCTGGTCGATAATACTGTCCCTCAATTGGGGCAGTTCAACTCACCGGCAGCATCCCAATAGACGCATCTCATCAAGACGCTGCGCCAATCCCTTTGTTGGTTGGGCGGTTGGCAGTCCCAGGTCCAGGGAGTTAGGATCTCCGAAAAGATCATCCACGTCGAGACCCTCTTCCATGATCAAAGGCATGACACTGTATCCAACGAGCAAGGACTAGGACAACGAACGCCTGGGATCACAATATCATATAGATATAATCAAGGCGAACTTAGTTTAGAGCAAAATTCGCATGCCCGCACTTCTGAGGGCATTAATGGTGTGAATGAGCATTTGTCTATCTTGAGAATAAATAGGCAAATAGCTAAGCTTTTCGGGACTGGCAACGTCTCTTTGAGAGCGTCGTAACTATCCCCGAAGCTCCAATGTTGTGTCAGCGAAGCAGTGCCCGGCCTGATATCCCCGAACACGGGGAAACAAAGCACGGGAGTGTCAACCAGCTGAGGGGCGAGCTGTTCTGTAGATGGCTTGTATCCAATTTGATGCAATTCAGGTGGAGAAGATGTATGTAAGTATTCAGTCAGGAACGGAAGGTGCCAGCCCAGACCATGCCAGGCAAAGAAAGAGCTCATCGGCAAACAGTCGGATTGTTCGAGGCTCCAAAGCCGCTATACCTATCGGGGCCAAGGCGCTACAGTAGACACATGCAGATGGGGCTGCACGTGACTTATGGCCGCCAAGGCCCTGCCCGTATCCCCGCCAACCGAATAGACAATACGGCGATACGCTGCGAATACGCGACCAATACCATGTTCAACACCTCTTTGTGCCATTGTCACCAGAGAAGCAGCTGTCAGTGGAATATTGAGGGCAGCAGGAATAAGGAGATATTCTATTTAATGACCAATTGGCTATCTCTGTACTTTCATGCGAGTATCAGCTCCGTATTCATCCAGACTCTAGAACTCGTAGAGTAATAGTCTTCTATGACTATGGTATGACGGTTACCACTAGTGCTGCACGATGGAGGAACCGCGCCTGCAACAGACCACACAACATCGCCCAAAACAGCGGGAAAATTCTGCTGGCTATTGGCTCGCATTGACTGCAATGCATTCCAGAAGGAGCTTCAATGTTGTTCATTCATCTTGATATCAAGCATTGCTTTCTTAACTTACATGCTACGTATTGACACCCTGCATATGACCAGAGTACGAGCGCTTTCCTCGGAACACGTAGGCTGTCTTCCATTCAATGTTACGTAGAGAAGAGTTCCCCGCCTAAGCAGTTTCGGGAAGAGAGCGACGTTCCATCTGTCGGCCTTGACCTTGACTTGGCCTGTTGTCAGTCCGTCAGTCAGTCAGTCTTCTTGCCTGTTAGTCTGCAGCGGGTCAAAATAAACAAATTGTCCCCAAGAAGTTAAGAAATTTCTATTAGATCATCGGCCCTGCTCTTCCCAGGATCTCATCCGAACCACCCACAGTCACACACTAGCAATTCCCACCACCGTTTCGCAGTTCGTGCAGCCGCCCCCGGGAAAGCCAAACGGCCCAGCTTTTTATCTTCACGCTCGTTCCTTCCCTTGTTGTCGCTCTCACAACTCTTCTCCTTCCCACCCGTCCACATCAATTCTCTCCTCTTCTTCTCCCACGACATCCATTGCTGCGTTTTTTATTAACGCCAACACGCCGAATTACTTTTGCGATATCTGTTCTATACCCAATGCTGCTGTGAAAATTCCATAAATTCCACACGTTTACGAGTTTTCTCGCCTACAACAGGAGAAAAAGGGAGTGAAGTGTCTTTTCTGCCTTCCCTCTCCTTCTCTCCCTCCCAGGATGACGACCATGGCCGACACTTCCAGCCTTCCCACTCTATCCATGGCCATGGACCACGAGTCATCTGATTACAGCTACATCTCGGACTCTTCAGGTATTTCTGATTTGAGCTCGCCTCCTGACTCTCCTCAGCCGCCACCAGAGTGCTATCCAACACCACCGCCAACGCAGGAGGAGGAGCGCGCCCGAACTACGTCGAGCCAAGACGAGCCCGCCAAGAAAAAAAGGCGCGTGGGTCCACCGCCGCGTTCGACGCAACATCTGGACTTGACCAATTCGGAAAGGCTTCCCTATGCCGACCAGCTGCCCCAGATCAACCTGCTCACCAAAACCCTACGAAACCAACGCAAGATTATTGTTATTGCTGGCGCTGGCATCTCCACCTCTGCTGGAAGTAAGTCTATTATTTGCTCTTTTTTTTTTTTTTTACCATATTGGTCGCTTGCCGCTAACACTTGACAGTCCCCGACTTCCGCTCATCGGATGGTCTCTTCAAATCCGTTCAAAAGAAACACAACCTGAAATCATCGGGCAAACTCCTATTCGATGCCGCTGTCTATCGCGATGATTCTCTCACTGCTTCCTTCCATGAGATGGTGCGGACACTCTCCAAGGAAGCTGCCGATACAAAACCCACAGCCTTTCACCACATGCTGGCCAGAATGGCCAAGGACAACCGCTTGTCGCGTCTCTATACTCAAAATATTGACTGTATTGAGACGTCATTACAGCCCTTGATAACCCAGGTACCTCTGCCTCCGAAGGCTCCCTGGCCGACTTGCATCCAGCTTCATGGCAGCCTTGATAAGATGGTCTGCCAAAAGTGTCGTCATCTTGCCGAATTCGATCCAAACCTTTTTGACGGCCCCGAAGCTCCTGCTTGTCCTGCCTGCACCGAAACAGATGAATTGCGCACGACTACAGGTCAGCGTAGCCATGGCGTAGGCAAGATGCGCCCGCGCATTGTACTGTACAATGAACACAACCCAGATGAGGAAGCGATTGCGGCCGTGATGAATTCGGACATTCGCTCCCGTCCAGATACTGTGATTGTTGTTGGAACCAGTCTCAAAATACCTGGCGTGCGACGTCTTGTCAAGAGCTTGTGCAAGGTTGTCCGTAGCAAGCCCAAAGGCATTGCCATGTGGATTAACAACGAGCCCCCCGTTGGAAAGGAGTTTGAAGACTGTTGGGATTTGGTTGTCAAGGGAAATTGCGAGGAAGTAGCACGATTAGCTGGACTCAAGCAGTGGGACGATAACACCCCTCAGGTATTTGATGAATACAATGACTTTGACTTTGAACGGCCTAAGAGGGAACACTCTGTCTCTGTTGTGGTTCATACACCAAAGAAAGTCAGAAAAACAGATGCTGGAATTCTTACGCCAATTTCGAACAATGATGAGAGCGGTACCGAGCTTCCACATAAGAACCCGAAACAGCCACTCGCTAATCCTGCAAGCAAAGGGAAGAATCTTATGGACGTTCTGGCTGCCAGCAAGCCTAACAATAAGAAGAAGCTGGCAGTCAAAAAACCTGCAGCAAGTGCGCCCAAGAAGGCGGCGCGGTCTACCAAAGAACAAACAGCGAAGATCACCAAGTCCTTTACAGTCACCAAGGGTGCAAAGGGCGCAAAGAATGGAAAGGCCATGAATACTCTACACGAGAACATCCTTTTCCCAGGTCTCGTCAAACATGCTGATGCGAAACCTCCTCTGGAGACTATATCTCCCAAGGATGTACCGAAAGATATGGTGATGCTCCTGAATTGATCATTTGCCATTGCGCTTTTTCCTCTTCCACATTTCTCTTGATATTCCTCAATAGTGGTGGATGTTTATTCAAGCATGATAGTTTGGTGATGCCAGAATAGAGCCATCCTGCAATCGCATACGGCGGCGTTATTAATAGTCGATGTACACACAACATCAGGGACTACCTTTGAGTTTTAGAACAATCTGGGTTATTCAAGGCGTCTTTTAGGGGCGATGGTTCATACGGTTACATGCTGGGGCCTGCATATTTCTGCCCAAGGGCTTAATGGAGTTTTATGATGGTTGGGGGTTTGAACTTGAGAGTCATATTTCTATGATTCATACCTAATATCTGTTATCGGCTACCTTTGCAATTCAATATTTTTTTTCTTGCCTTTTTTTCGTTTCTTATATCGTTGAGCGCAACTTGTACAAGTAGAGCAGAGGTGGATGCCTGAGGCGCGGAAGAATTGATTGTCGCTCGTTGCATTTTACTCTAGAGAAAGTAGAGTTAACGTGGTATTGATATCACCTTATTCTAATTTCTTCCTCTTTACATATAATTTGTGTACCAAACAGGGAGTAATACACAGAGCTTCAGCTTTCTCGTGCTCGCATTTTTATCCATGTTATCTAAAATATTATGCCGCCGCGCCACTACCGCGTCAAACTTACTTTGTCCATCTTGCTTGACACCACTTTTACTTTTGACATGGCATGACATTGTCTAAACTGTCATAAAGCAATTCGATACTACATAGTGCACTGGGCACTCTTTATGAAACTTCATTAGTTTTATTCTTCCTCTTACAGCTCTGGCCGACAACATTACAGATATCCATCTCGAGTACACACGAAACGCGCGTCGTCGGCAACGATGCCACCACGAAAATCGACATCCGCGATACCACCGACGGACAATGACGACATCAGCAGTCCTACAACTGCAGCTGCAGCTGCTGCAGCAAATTCACAAATGACAGAGCAACAGGCCAAAGCTCAATCGGAGGGTGTCAGCGTGGAGGTATTGCTGCCCCTTTGGCAAGTTACCAAGTAGGCGTGGTATACTGACAAGAGACTCGAAAAAAACTACAGGACCTTCTCCTTCCACGAGCAGTTACGCAACGACTCGCTAAAAGCGTCCTGCCGCCCGATACAGCGATCCAAAAGGATGCATTGTTGGCTATTCAAAAGGCCGCCACGGTATTTATCTCGTATTTATCGTCCCAGTATGTCCTTTCGCAATTACAATAGCCAAGGCAAAAAAAAAAAAAAAAAGAAAAAATTGGCCAGACTGACTAACTGGATTGTGAAAGTGCAAACGAAGCGACCCTCAAACGCACCCTTGCCCCCTCAGACGTTTTGAATGCCCTGTCAGAACTTGAATTCGACTCGCTACGCCCCCAACTCGAGCGCGAATTGGATGCACATACCGCGGCCTTGGCGGATAAGAAGAAGGCCCAGAAGGATAGGAAAGCTGCTACTACCACTACAACATCGGGGACGCAGGCGGAAATCAAAGATGGAGATGAAGCAGGAGCCGTGCCTGCGGCGGGTGGAGAGAAGAAAGACGTACCAAGATCATCGACGACGTCTGTGATCAAGGGGAATAAACGTATAAAACGAGATAGTGCCGGAAACGAAAAACATTCGCCGGATGAGACGGAGGTGGATGAAGATGAGACTGAAGAAGAGGAGGAAGCTGAACCCGAAGAAGAAGAGGAAGAAGAGGACGAGGAAGCTGAGGAGGAAGATGAAGAGGAAGAGACTCAAGAGGCGGATAATCTCGATCGAGTTGAGGATTTGGATGGAAAGATGCACGCAGATTATGATGATGACAGTGGTAGCGAAGACGACGATAATGGGCCGGCAGCACAGCTACGAGGATTTGGCTAATGAGTTTACGTTTGGGGGGAGTTTTTTATTTCAGGGTTTCATTGATAGGTCATTTTAGATTACGTTTGTTTAATGATATATCTATAGCATTGGGAGCAAAAGGGCAAAGCTTTTTGAAATCTATTTATCTGTCCCAAAACGACATGTATATCCATTTTAACATGAAATGATATCAAAACACCACATACGCCGAGTTTTTTCCCATCATCAAATTACCCACACTTAAGATACTGAAGACAGTTTTGATTTACTCGTCGCTCTCACCATTGCCCCAGAGTCCTTCGATGTTGAACTCCTTGGCCCATTCTGTGACAATTTCTTTCACGTCTGCGGCAGGGCCATTGTCTCCTGCAGTTGCAGCATCAGAAGAGGCTGGAGTGTTGACACCTGCAACGGCCAACACGGGCGGTTCAAGCCAACCTTGGATTCTTCCATCGCGCCAATCAGTAATAACAGCCATCGCTGCACTTGCTATGTTGGGCACACCACCTTTACCAAGTCGGCCGCGGTTGCGAGCCACCTGGATCAAGAAATCGGTCGTCGTATCTCCGCCGTTCATCGGGAACAATGAATTGATACCATAGAGACCGAGCATTTTCTGGAACAAGGTCTCGTTGGTAGCCGAAAGGCGTTTGAGAAGGAGGTTGACGGCGGGAATGGGATCGGTGATTTGTTTAGGAGGAACGGCATTCAATAAGACCAAACGAGCTTCGTCGTTCTCTCTCTTCTTCTTCGAAGATGCTTTGTGGCTATTCGGGAAGACGATACCGGGGGAATCGATGAGTTTCAACTTGCTATCCAACTTGACCTCTCGAAGACTGGTAGTCACGCCCGCTTCGGCGCCCGTAGGGCAGGCATTGCTGCGTCCTCGGTTGAGACGGGCTGTGAGCGCGTTGATAACGGACGATTTTCCGACGTTGGGGTATCCGATGACACCGACGGAGATGGCTCGTTTCAATTGAGATGTTTGCGAATATGACTTGAGCGCTTTGAATAGAGTCTCGGATGTACCTTTTACCGTCAACTGTTTGTGATCGAAGCTGTGTGCGTTGGGTGCACCATTGGAGGCCTTGAGAGGGAGAGTCGGGAAATATCGTCGGAGATGGATCAACCAGCCTTTGAGCACTGCGGGGGGGACGAGGTCGATCTTGTTCAGAATGAGGATCAGGCGCTTTGAGCCTCCCTCAGCTGCCATAATCTCGCGTTCGACGTCCTTCGATCGGGTGCCCTCTGGGTCTCGCGCATCGAGCACGTATAGAATCACGTCTGCTGCTTGCGCGACCTGTTTGAAGACCTTGTCGAATGCTCGTCGCGAGCTTTCTTTTGATGCAACCTGTGATGCGATAGTGGGGATATCGCCCTGTGATAGGGAAATTCCTCCCTCTTCGCCGTCTTGATCCATACGATCTTCGTCATCGTCGTCGTAGTCTTCACTCATCTCATCCTCATTTTCTTCATATTCAGCAGCTCTTGCGCGCGCAGAGGCAAGTAAGGCAGCCATGGGGTTCGAGTCATCTCCATCTTCGTCCATTCCATCAATATCCTCATCCTCATCATCATCCTCGATGTCAATATCATCATTGATCTCGTCGTCCTCGTCATCCGCAGTCTCGATTCCGGCAGCTTTCTTTTCGGCTTTGCGACGCTCGCGAGCTTCTTCACGGATACGTAGTTGTTCTTCTTGCTTTTGTCGCTTCTTTTCTTCAATTTCCGCTAGGATCTTGTCTTTGAAAGGGAACAGGTTGGGAATGCCGGGATCTTTCTTGATCTTTGAGCGCCATGTCGGATCCTAGATCGGTTCCGATTAGCAATGGCATCTCTTATAAAAGATTGATGTTTTCTTTGGCTAGAGACAAACCTTCTTCGCTTGTTTTCTTGCTTTCCTTTGCTTTGCTGCGCCGGCCTTTTCAATCTTGTGTCGCAGTCGGACGGGTGTCCGCTTGGACTTTTTACCTGCGAAAATCAGTTTCGACTGGTACTCAACAAAAACACGGATTAAAAGCTCAACATACCTAACTTCACCATTTTGAGATATAAGACTTCTCTATATCAGAAAATATTGAACGGGTGAGGTGAAGAGAGGTCAACACTCTCTTATCACAGAACGTGATTTTTTTTTCTTGGGTCAAATCAACCAAATTATCCAATTGTGGAGCGCCAAGATTTCATCCACGCTAAGATAAGGAACATCCTATCGCCGATATCCCGATGTCTCGGAGAGGACGAGGGGCATCAATCTGTCCCCTCTACTCCGTAGAATCTTCAGTTGATAATTGTACGGAATATTTGTTTGATCTTGCAACATGGCTACTACAGCTCACGGATCGTATACGGGACCTGCACAGGTCTTGTCGTTTGATGGTCTCCTGTTCGACTTTGACGGGACTATAATTGACTCTACGGCTGGTATGTAAAGAAGTTCGAGAACTATTGGAGCTCCTGAGATTATTGGGCATTTCAATTGATGTTCAAATTTCTAATTGCTGATTGTGATAGCTATCGTCAAACATTGGCACGAGTTAGTATAACCCCTGTACATATGCACATATAAGTGTATACAAATATATATGTCATCAAGGATTCTTTCTCATCGCTCGGATATATATATATAGACTTGGCGAAGAATTGGGTGTAGACCCAGAAGCAATCCTTGCCACCTCCCACGGAAGGAGAAGTATTGATACCCTAGCTCTATACGACGAGAGCAAAGCCAATTGGGAGTGTAAGTTAATTATCCCTGCCTGCCCATCAGCATCCTGGATATTCTAACAGCGAGGGGAAAAAAAAAGTCGTCAGCGCAATTGAAGGTGCTCTGCCACGAAAGTACGGCCAAGATGCTACTGAAATACCTGGTGCACGGAATCTTCTCAAACAACTAGTCGACGCCAACGTTCCCTGGGCAGTAGTCACATCCGGAACTCGAGCATTGATTACCGGCTGGCTCGAAGTGCTCAAGCTAGCACACCCCAAGAACCTTGTCGTTGCTGAGGACGTGCTACAAGGTAAACCCGACCCGCAATGCTACCAACTCGGTCGATCAAAGCTCAGCAGTGATGTGGGATTCCCGTCGGACTCAACCAATATGCTGGTCGTCGAGGATGCTCCGTCCGGTATCAAGGCTGGTAAAGCCGCTGGGTTCAAGGTCCTTGCTCTTGAGACAACGCATACTATCCAGCAGCTCAAGGATGCGGGAGCGGATTGGATTGTGAAGGACTTGAGAAGTGTGCAATTCAAGTCTTGGAGTCAAGGGAGCAAGGTGGAGATTGAGATTAGAGATACGCTGCAGTCATGATTTTGAGAGATGCGAGGAGAAATGATAGACGGGTCATTCGTGCCATACAAACGGCCGGTCATTTGATGTGCTTTGATATTGGTATACGTATCTGCAAATAGATTAGACAATGATACATACCTTGGTAAACATGAATATCCAGGATGCCATAGAAAATAATGTGATATATGACCTTACATAGTGTGCAACTGACCCTTTCAATGTTGGATTGTTGCCACGGTTTCGCCTTGAGATTTCATTTCTCTCCCAGTGCCTACATGGAGATATCGTTCATATCACATGTATATCTATATATATCCATATACACATATGATGGCATGCGCTCGACAGGTCTTATGCTCCGCAACAAACAGCAAACGTGCAGAGATTTTTCATCTGCAACTCAAGCAGAGTGAAGCTGATTCTTGCCTATTCAGTCCAACACGTGATGTGATGTAATGTGGTGGCTATCGCAGCAGGCGCTACCCTTGCACCTTCATAGCTAACCAGTCATCTTAATCACCTGATCCATGCTTCTGCCTTTCTTACTACTTTTCTTTTCCACATGAATCGTTAGTCAATTCTGTCTCGAAGACCGTGTTTGTCTAGACCCAGGGACAAAGAATAAGGATGCAACGGGTATATCGCATCCTTTGTTCCGTTTGGCACCTCACATGCAACCGGCGCAGCACAGATGTGGATCTGTCCTCTCCTCGACCAGAGCAACAGAGCAGGGGAGATGGTTTGATGTTTGACAGCTGCATGCGAGCTCCCGTCCTTCGGAAATTGGTCATCCGCTCTGGTGCAACACACAATTGGCGATAGCTCTTCGACCTTTGCTTCTTCGTCTGAACCCAAGTTGAAAGTTGAGGGATGAGCGCTGATCAATCGCAATGGCCGCGTGATGGTCAGCGTTGGTATGCAGCCGTGGCAAAGGGTGTCTATCTTACATCCTTTAGACATGACATCTACCCCATCATAAGACTCCCAGAAGAGGCAACTAGATAGACCACCAAAATAAGGGACGGCTTCTATTTCGGCAGTCGTCAAGCTTGGCATGCAAGAAGCAACTTTCGATCCGTGTGTAGATCTAGATCACTTATGGTCTGTGGCTGGTTTCGATCAGGAGAATGTGGAGTCAGGAGTTCATGTCGGAGAGAATATCATAAAGGTGTTCGCATCGATGGGCTTTACCTACCACTGACTTCGCACCAGATTGCTTCTGATATCATCCAGAGTCAGTGGCTCATTGGTCAATAGTGATTTCGACTACCTGCAGAGTAAGCTTGCTCAACCGTGTGTAACTTGTTTGTGCCCTGACTGCTGCAAGGATGCACGGGGCCTGCTTTCACGTTTGTTGCTTGGCTGTTCAAGTTCGTTCAATGAGCTTTGAAAAAAAAGGAGCAAAAAGTAGGAACTGAAAAACAAGCAAAGGGGTGGCCGAACCGTCACGCTTGCTTTCCATCCCACTACGATACATACAGTAATATGCAGTACGCATGCGATGATGCGTACGCTACCTGACTGTGTACGGAGTACGTATTCGGGAAAAGTAAACATGCTGGGTTTTTGCGACTGGTCATCAGGCTGTAGCTTTTGGTCTCGGGGTGGATCTGGATATATTGCTGTGGCGAAGACAGTAAGGGATGTTACGGAAGTCGGAGCGGGTTGAGATATCCTGAAAAACGGTGATGCACACATACACACCAATTAGTTGCCTAGAGTCGGCGGCAATTTGGCTCTGTAGAGTCGTACGTACGAGCATGAGATACGCATGAGCAGTGGTATCACCATCACCGGGATGTCCTTTGACAGGTAGGTGTGACCGAAAACTAAACGACTGGACAGACAGACCAGTTGACGGGTGATCTCCAAGCCTAAACCTGCCGCTCGGGAACCGCTCGGATTTCAGCACACGTATTCCGTGGGTTTGCCGACATTAGGTCTTTCCCTGGGCCTACAACAAGCTGGATTGTAGATGCCGAGCACGATCTGTACCTATTCCGGATGTTACTCTTTGAACAAGGGTTGCGTGCCAATCCAGCGGCTTGGGTTTACGAAGAAACTGGAACAAATGTGCTCACTGCTCAGATATTGTCGCATCGATCGATCCAGTGTGGTGTGAGATGGATCTACACTCCAACGTCGGGAGTGGAGTGATTTTCTTTATTTTCTTTTTACACAGTCTACTACGATCATGGTGACGACTGATCAGGATCCGCGACGGGATAGTGTCGTAGCCTAGCCTTCCTTTCCATCTTTGCTTTTTTTCTTCTTGTCGCGCTTGGCTGTCTAACCAGTGGCCATCCATCCCATCGTACTAATCGCCGTGACCATGATTTGCAATGCATGCAGTGACTCGAGTGATGCACAAGCACGATGCCCGAGGCAAATGGCCAACTGATCAATCACGATGCAGGATTGAGCGCCAGGCCCAGAAATCCCAAAATGTGGGAGTGGGAGGGCTCGAGCTTTCTTTATTTGCTTTTTTTTCTTTTCTGTTCCCTTCCCTTTTCCCTTTTCTCTGATTGACAGGACACTGGAAAGTGTTGGGGACAATCTTTGTAGGGCGGCTCTTGACAGTGAGCCGGCTGATTTAATTAGACTTTTGGCTGCTTGTCAGTCACATTCGAAGCAGTGATGATGTTTTAGTTGGTGCAGTGACGCGTGACTGACGTTTTATTCTGGTCTGGTCTGTAGAAAGGAAAGAAGTGGTATGTACAAAAGTATCGTAATTACTCGTAATAGCCATACCTCCTGCTTGGCGATACGTACCTTCCTTTTTCCCATCCCTTCAGACACTCCCCCTGTAGCTTCCAAGTTCCCACAGGGAGCACTGCTTCTTCTCAGAGACCAGTGCTGATTAGTTACTCAGTCACAACATAACCTTATTATTACTCCGTGCACGGAATACTGTAGAATACTAGAAAAGGCATTAGGCAGAAGCCTTGAACGTATCCAACGCAAGCCACACCGGAAACCTGGAGGATCTACCGATCACCAGTCCCTAAGATCTACTTCGACAAGCGCGGAGGTGCCTCCCTCCTCAGTGCCATGAGAGAATGACAAATCATTAGCGTCGAGAGGGGGGGGGGGGTATTTTTACTATTTTAGTCCATTGTTAAGAATAGGATACAATTAGCCCTTCTTTGTGGAGGGTGTCGTCAGTTGACAGCCCAACAGCCTTTAAAAAAAAAAACTAAGCAAAGTGACAGTAATAGCCTTATCGGGTAAGTTCAAGGCAGGGCTGGCTGCTGTGTACCTCATTTGGGTTTGTCGGTTTGAGTACGGAGTAGATTTTTGAGTTAATTTAGGCGGGATCAGGCCTCTCTTTGGAGAATTAAATAAATTACATCCGTACAGAGTTTGGTAAGTACAGTACTAACTTAGAAGAAGAAGTGACAGGGCGATAAGTTCACTTAGTTATTGTCCTCGGGAGATCTTCTTCTGCGCCATGATTGTATCGGATGTTTCCATATCTATCATCTACCTGTATATACTCACTGACTGGAGTTCTCTATATGGTACGGTACGTATTCCGTAATTTTTCTTTGCTTCTACCGTTGATCGACACTGATCTGATGGACTATTGATCTTTAGCTTGGCACGTACGGAATGGTTACGTATCTTAGTGCCCTTTAAGTTGGTGGCTTGCGGAGTATATCCGGGTTACTGGTACGTCCGGGACTCACGGAGAACCTAGAAGACATGTAATTTTTTTTTCACTACCATAATGGAAGGAAAGCAAAAGGGGAGCTGGTGATTGGACGGGGTCAATTTCGACTCTTGAGTCTTGACAATCATGGTTACACAGCAGTGACCCTGTCCAGTATTTCTACCACTCGAAACAAACAGGGAGAAAAGATGAGATTTGAAGGCCCTCGGTTCTTACTCGCTCCAACTCTCAAATAAATAAGAGACGTACACAGATCACCGTCAGACAGAGCAAGGTACGATCATGCTCTGTAGCACAAGTAACAACGTCCAAGTTGACCAACATACGTAGCACGTCAAGGAAAAACACATGCACAATAATTCTGTCTGACAAACGGCCTCTGACTGGCCGCCTGGTCTGAGAGTGGATCCACGCTAATGCAGGAACCATTTAGCGCCGCTCCGTCAAACCAATAATAGCCGTCAGCCTCACATAAACTTCGTCTGGAGTAAAGAGTTGTTGACAACTTAGCCACAGCTTTAGCATACACTTTAGGATTAGGGGTAAGTATCGTATTCATACACGTAACTTTGTCTGTACGTACTGAGCAGTCCAGTCCATGTACGTAGTAAAAAGTTCCGGAAAGAGAAGGAGATCAAAAACATATCATCGACATTCGTGATGGTTTTGTGCAACCTTTTGGCCCACCTGCAACGAACACGATGTAGGCAGCTAGCTGTACGAAGAATTTTTTACGAGCTTTTTGATGTGGCAACTTGTTAGTTAGTTAGTCACCATAATTAGATCCTCATATCGTTCACGTAATTACTGAATTGGGAAATATGCACACCGAATCAGATGTTTGCAAAAACCCGGAACTTTATTTTTGGGATGGTGATCTTGGTTTTATTTTCCTACAAGGTAGGATTCATCAAACTTAGCCGGGAAGTGTACTACGTACGTTCCGCAACAAAAACGAACAGATCTAGTTTTGATCAACCCTTGACCGTTCTTGCTTGAACCCTGCAGATGTTCTGCAGATAAGGTGCAGGAAGGGAGGGGAGGGATGTGTGTTTGGCCACGAAAGACGACCCCCCGACTCGTGTAAGTTTGTATTTTCCTTTTTCTTACCTCCTGAAACTTTCTCCTTTTTCCCTTTAGTTCTATGATCCGATACTTTTATTCTTTGGGGGCCTATAGTTCAGATCTATGTCATATGTTTGTTGAAGGTTAAATAGGGAAGTACACAATAACCCTGTACCTATGTACTCCGTAATTCTTGTATATACTATACAGAGTACATGCAAACTGCCGCGCAGAGTGGGTGTCCTTTCTTCTTTCATGTGATTTGAGAATTTAGCACTGATCTAACTCGAAAGGTTTAGCCCCTTGATCCGTGCACTTAGCGTCTTTCTCATACTTGTATTTCGAATACAACATAAAGTACGATTCACTTACTGTAAAACCAAACATCCTGTGATATGATTGGGTACTTTTCCTTTGTGCTGTGATCTTTCCTCTCCTTTCTTTTTTCTCTTTCGACATTTTTCTTCATACTACGTCTCCATATGACTTGATATCAAGAGGGCTAGTTAGGGCATCGTGACTTAAACTTGGTCAGTCAGCGTAACATCTATCGTACTTAGCGTACTACGTAAGTTGGGTCTCTCCCTTTGGGCCCCTCAAGTGGAGTCCGTAGCCTAAAGGCCGGCCCACTCGGCGCCAAAGTGCAAAGGCTGAGTTGAGTCGTTCTATTCTGGACTCGAGATTTAATCACACACAGTACGGAGGAGACAGTGGACACTGGTCACTGGAGAGGACACTAACCACGGAGTGCATGCCATGGCTTAGCCTTCGACTACCTACATACTTAGTACTTACTACGTAACTAAGTTAGTAACTACTTACTGCTTACTGCTTACCATTTACCACGGACTAGTACCAAGTCAGCTAGTCTTTCCTGGTACCTGGAGACTTGAGCACACCAATGAGAATCTGATCCCTCATCATCCGCGATTCCGTAGATTCCGTAATGCCCATGGAGTAGTGGCTTCAAAAACCATGTTCCCCACGCTGGCTTGGGAGATGTTCCGGCGTCGACCTAGCACATGCCGACAGACTGCTTAAGTGCTAACAGTTGCCAGACTCTGCTATTCTAGTGCGACAGCTTTTGCATAAGCCCTAAAGTGATAGTGATACCCGAGAAACACCGGTGTATCGTAACATTACAGCTGTGGCACAGCTGTGTCGTTTAGTCTGTATGTATGTAATAAAATACATGCTAAAGCTTAGACTCACTTTTAGTCCCTGAGCAGTGAGCACTCTCCTCTCTGTGGGCTTAGGAACTTAGGATTAGGATTTGCACTGTCACTGGTCGCTCCTTCCTCATGTCCTCCACACTTGCCGCCTTCCACTTGCTGCTCATCCGCCGATTCATTCACTCACTCACTCACTCTCTCTCTCTCCATTCGATTCCACTCCCTCTGTTTCCCTCTGCTCGTTCATTCATTCATTCACCTTCTTTCTTTCAAGTTTCCCCTCTCTATTCCTCTCTTCCAATCGGTCGATCGTTGCTGTCTGAGTATTCTTTTGCCACTCTCTTTTCTTTTTTTTGTTCCTCTCCAATTATCTATCGACTTTCCCAGACTCGAGTCACTCCTTATTTCTTTTTCTTCGATCGCTTTTATATTTCTCGATTTTTAGGATATCCAACTAATATCCCGTAATACTACTCTTCTCGATAATTATATTGCCGACCCTGTCCCATATTTCATACTCGTTCTGCACATTTTCGGCTTAATCTACATCGCCATTTCTATCGCTTGCGCTCTATCTTTATACCGATTGATACTTGGATATTATATCCGCAACAGCCTCTGTTCTGAAAGCCCATGCAATAAGAGAATTATTCTGGAAGCTGCCTGCCGTGCAGCCTGCACCTCCTATACCTGATCAATTGCTCGTGGTTCGTACGCGTTTCGCGAACTCGATATATTCGGTTTTGTCAAGAGGGTGAAGGACAGCCTAACCCATTATGAACTATCTGCACCACCCTGCGTACCCTTACGGCGTCCATGCCGGAATTCACTTGGATCAGCCAGGCCTTGTCCACCCAGCAATAGCCAACAACATAGACGGATATGTGTTGACTCGCCCTGCTTACGAATTGGCCGACTACTACACTCATATGCCACTGATGGAAGACTACGAGGAATATTCTGAGAATCTCTCTCGCCCAAGGTTGACCAAGGAACAAGTAGATACGCTCGAGGCCCAGTTTCAGGCTCATCCTAAACCAAACAGCAACAAGAAGCGCGAACTGGCTGTCCAGACGAACCTAAGCTTGCCTCGCGTTGCGGTTAGTCTACTATCATTTCTTTTCGTGCTTGAGAGTTAGAGTCAATTGGAAACCGGTACTAACGATTTTAATGTCTATCAGAACTGGTTCCAGAATCGACGTGCCAAAGCCAAGCAACAGAAACGCCAGGAAGAATTCGAGCGTATGCAACGAGAGGCCAAAGAGAAGGAAGATCAAAGCAAATCTATCAAAGATGAAGAACAAGACTATGGACTGCCTGGTTGCGACCAAAAAAGCCCCATTCACAAGGACGATAACAGCCATGGTACCACAAAATCCCCAACTCCGACACAAGCATCCAATTATACCAAAGATCGACCTCAGACTTCAGACAGCTCATCGCTATCACGGCCAAAACACCAAAAGACCGGTAGTGATCTTGCTCAAGAGAAAACTTATGCTTCTTTGCAAAGGGCAATAAGTGCTGCAGTGGCCGCTCGTGATCAGTACACTGGACCTTCCGATGATCACATCTCTGTGGGGCCGACAGACAGAGCTTTCGATGTACGACAGACAAACATCCCCGTCCCCAGCGCAAATAACACTCCTCAGACCTCTGCAAATTCGACATTATCAGAGTGGGGCAGCAGCCGGGATTCATCGATTGCTTGGACGCCGTCACAGAGTCCGGAGGAGGGTTACGAATTCGGCAGTCTCAACAATGTTCCGTTCGCTTCTGAAGTTGCACAAATGGATAACTCACCTAATCCGGATGTGTCTACATCACATGGCTTTGGTAGTATCACTTCACGATCACAACAGATGTGGAACCCTCAGTTTCAGGGAAGGGCAGAGATACACGCCTCGGATCCCATGTATGGGTCTTTGTCATATTCTTCACTTCAACCACCTTCGGCCACTTCGTCGCGGCGCCCATCGGCTTCAGAAGAGCTTGCCGACAGCATAAGCGGAATTGGAATCAATACTGCGGCTTTGGCCGGTAGCATGGACTCCTCCATGTGGCGGCGGCCTGAGAAAGAGCTAGATATCGCAGCTCGTCGAAAGAGGCCCCGGCCCGCCGCTATTGGTACTGCTCATCATCGACTTTCGACCAACCCTTCTATGGTGTCGCCAAATGCAAGGATGGCAAACTTTGGGGCCCCCCATACGATTCGACATGCCAAGTCTTCTCATACTTTAGGCTCACGGTATGCGGGTGTCCGGAAGCTGTCAGCTACTCAGCGTTCACCCCTGGGCTATTCAAGCTTTGCAGAGGCGGCAACAGCAGCAGCAGCAAATGCTAGTTCGGAGTCGAGACAAAAGCACAGGCTGCACACGTCTGCATCTGTGGGCAACCTGGCGCCTCCAACTCCACTTACTCCAGAGGACTTCCAACACATGCTACTGACACCAACAACAAGCGACACTCAAATGAATTTCTCAACTCCGCACTTGACAGACACACAAGGCAACTTTCCCGTCACCCAGTCGATGCAGATCAACGTTGCATCGCCACCCGAGACACCGCTGACCTTGGATGTGTTTTCAGCAATGCAGTATCAGAACATGGCACCCCCCTTGTCAGCGACTCCTCAGTATGCATCGTTCACAGACTACTCGCCCATTACGAGCGAACCATTGACCGGCGTGAGTTGGGCTGTCTCAACCCCTGATGCGTCTTTGTTTCCATCGAGTCTTCAATCTCAACGGCAGCAGCCTCCTATTTACATTTATGAGCAAGATGATGACGAACACCAAGATCCTAAGTGGACGTTGAGTGGAGATGACGGCTCGTCTCTGTATGGGTCGACCAAGGCATCCGCGACACCTCCAGCTAACATGATGACTGTTAGTGAAGAACATGATCCCAACGGCATGACTCAATTCCATATCCACGAATTTCCCAAGCAGCAAGAAGCGCATCGAAATGTAGCGCAACAATTGGCGCCCCAGATACCCAAGAATTACACTTTCTCGAATCAGACACCAAGCGATTTTTGAGCGTTTACATTATCACGTTTATCACGCTATTACACAATAATTTATAATTTTTAATATCCTTTCTGTCCTTCTCCCTCCTTTTTCTCTTCATCTTCTTGTTCCTGTTTGAAAAAAATAATGATGGGCTTTTGGAAACATTTTTCTTTTTTGGAATGGAGGTGCATATTCTTGGGAACCCTTGTATTTCATCGGGACAGTTTTTACACATACTGCTTGAATTTTCTCTTTCCTGTTCCCTTCAACCTTTGCGCAAACGCTACTACATATACATTATCGGCCTGTAAGGGGTATTGGCGAACAGTGTCATGTTGCTTTTCTGCTTTTTTTTTTTTACCTAGGTACGGGTTATTATTATCGTTGGATACCACCCACTCACTATACGCTATATACTACGATGATCGGTTTCAACTCCTTTCTTTCCCAAGCATATTCTATTTTTCATGGCATTTAGCGTTATATTCGAATTATTAGTTAGAGAAAAGGAGTGCGCAAGTGCTAGGTAATAATAACATATACAACGAGGCTTTGGCTTAATTTGCGAGGAAGACAAAATAGGCATTAGGGTTCATCTTATCTGCGTCTAAACTGTTTTATACCTAGGTAGACAAGCCAATTGAAGCGAATCTGCTTCAAGTACATTTCCCGATAACAGCCATGTCCTTCGTCACGGAAAATAGCAAGTCCACGCAGTCCAGATTTTGCTTTTGGCGGATGTAGACTATCACGAGACGAAGCAGGTTCGACCTGAGGTGGTAGATAAGTAATGACTGACGAGGAGCTGGTAGTTGATTCGAATTACCTAGATACTGCCTATAGGAGCACTTGATCTGGTTACATAACTTCTCCTGTATCTACTTTTCTTGCTGTTCCTTCTGAGTACGTACTTCTGGCCCTCACATAAATCAAAACATATAAAATCCAACCGATATCGAGAACGAATACATTACATAGTACAACTTCCGGGGATTTTCTTCGGCCAGAAGGATCAACTAAGATATCAATAGAAGACGATCGTATTGCTTATAAATCAAATCAAAATGGTTTAATCTAGATTCTATGCACGCCCTACATACGGGTGTTGCAGGGGTAGGATGTAGATTGGAGATTGGAGATGCTTAGAGAGACGTTGAAACTAGCCAATCTTGATTTTTAGAGATGTTGGCCTCAAGGACTAGCCTCACTTCATGCCACTTAAAAAAAATATATCCGTAGAATTCTTTCACAATCAATCTCAGATCATGCATAGTAGAACACTTCACGGTGTTTTAACACTTGAAAACCTAAACCCGCCTTTTTTTTTTTTTTTTTTTTTTTTTGATCATGGAAGCAGAAGCTAACAGCTGCCCTAATACTGGAAGGCACATTGTTTACCTGAACCTGTCATTCGAGACAGTCCTTCCAACGCCAGTACGGTTTGTTGACACGATCCCTCCGCCAGATCTTTTGAAACTAGGCTCGCCGTATGACTGGTCACCGAAACGCAAGTCGTTCATCACATATGTCTCCTGCATCTCTACACTATTCGCCTCGTTCGCGGCGAGTTGCTACAGCCCCGGCGCAGAGCAGATGGCCGCCGAATGGCACATCAGTCAAGTTGCATGTCTTATTGGGATTACCACCTTCTGCGCTGGATTTGCAGTAGGCCCTATGTTTCTGGCGCCCTTCTCGGAGATCATTGGGCGGAAACCCGTCTTTGTAGCCACTGCGATTCTGTTTATGGTTTGCCAGCTCTGCTGCTCGGTTACTAGACTTTATGGAGGGTAAGTTATATATGCCTAGCTATAGTCTTTGGATAGTCTTTGAGGTCTTATTATGGTCTATTTTTCTAATGTTATGTGTGTCTGTGTGTTTTTCCGTCTGCCAGCATGCTAGTTGCCCGTTTCTTCGCTGGGATCGGTGGCTCTACGTTCTCAACGATGGTTGGGGGAATTATCGCAGACATCTATCTCCCACGAGACAGGAATACGCCAATGGCCTTGTTCTCGGGCGGAGCTCTGTTTGGAACTGGGTTAGGCCCGCTAGTGTGTGGCTTTATCGGGCAGTATACGACGTGGAGATGGATATTCTACTTGCAGATCATCATTGGAGGTATTATCACTCTAGCGGTGTTGTTATTCTTTCGAGAGACACGCAAGGACGTGGTGCTTCGACAAAGAGCTCAGAGACTGAACGAATGGTACGAAAAGCTCGAAGCTGCGGGTTGTTATGGTGTCAAATTCCCCCAACCTTGTGGAGGAGGCAAAGAGGGCCGCGGTATTGATATCCTCCGTATCCGGTGGAAGATTGCCGCGGATGAGGAGCGAGCTGGCGTGGGAGAAATGCTTCGTATTTCACTAACGCGTCCATTCCTGTTGCTGATCACAGAACCCGTTGTCTTCTTCTTTTCGTTGTGGGCGGCCTTCAGTTGGTCGGTTCTCTATATCAACTTATCAGTGATTCCACTGGTATTTGAAACGAACTATGACTTCTCACTATCCCAGGCAAACTCCATCTTTACAGCAACTTGTGTTGGTAGCCTTCTCGCCATGACTATTTCAATCATCCAGGAAAAGACGGCCGTGCACCGCCGTAAGCACTGGAATTCTGTCCCAGAGCACCGATTATACTTCAGCTGCGTTGAAAGCACGTTACTTCCACTGGGTCTCTTTCTATTCGGTTGGACCTCGCAATTCCAGGTCCATTGGATTGTACCGGTTATTGGAGTAGCCATTTCCACCATTGGGATCTTCTCCGTTTATCTCGCGGTCTTCAACTATCTCGCCGATACGTATCATAGCTATGCGAGCTCTGCACTGGCTGCACAGAGCTTCTGTAGAAATATGCTAGGGGGCATTTTCCCTTTAGTATCAAGGCAACTGTTCAACCATTTGTCCTTTGGTCCGGCGGCGAGCTTGCTTGGTGGCATTGGAGCTGCTTTGACGTTGGTGCCGTGGTTGCTTATTTTCTTTGGGCCAGAGATTCGTGCCCGGAGTAGGCACGCCAAACAATAGGACGGAAGAGGTATCATTTTGACGGTGTTTGGTTGAAATGGTATTCATTTTCTAGACTGGAATCTGCACAGCATAGCATCAGCTGACCCGGCCCATTGTTGCCTTCTGTCAGATCAATCTAATTTTTTTTCCCACCAGCTCCCCATGCTGATCCAGACTCTCTCCAATCATGTTCACAAAAATTGCTCGGGGCGTCTGGCAGCAATTTGGGTAAATCTTCCCCTGCCACAGCCTCAGGTTCTGCTAGGGTAGAGTTTGAGTTCTCTTGTTGCTCTGTGGAAAGCTTTCAGAAGGCCATCATGAGTCGAACCCATCAGATAGGTGTTTTCGAAAAGACTTTTTCTCTAAGTAACGAGATCTTGCTCGTTCAAGCTGAGAGTGCTTCTTGCCTCAGAAAATTAGAACCAGGTTCACGGGCTTTCCTGCTGCAGAGCGTGAGGAAATGGAAAAGCTGCGGTCGATGGGACTATCTAAAGTCATTATGAAGTTAGACTGCAGAACAGCCAACAAGGAAAGAAGACAGGGGTGGGTGTAGTCACCGTTGGCCAGCCTTACCTACCCTACCGTACTGCCTTACAGGCTAGCGTTGTACGCTGTTGGTTAACTCCTACCAATACTGAGTTGTAACACCGAAAGAATAGGCACTTTCATATGGTCTGCTTGATGGTACGTAGATACCTAGTGGATATTATGCGTACCTAGCTAGGTAAACGACCTAGGTAGCTCCTCTTTATATTGAAAAATGCCATTAAAAAAAAAACCAGGTCCTGGTCCTAAGAGGCTGTATCACATCAGTGACATGTCCATATGGTATTTGGGTAGAGAAGCTAGGATGTATTATATAGAATAGAATAGACTAGATGTAAATCTGTGGAATCAATACGATAGTTATAAAATGCATTTTTTTTTTAAAAAAAAAGAGGAATAAAGCCATAGTCATGCCATCTCAGCATGGGAATGCATTCTGAAGCGTATTAAAATAAAATAGGAGAAAAAAGAGCGACTAAAAAGAAGGGCAGAAAGAAAATGAAGGGGAGAAGCACAAGAGAAGCGGATAATTTGGAAAATAGAATAAATCTTCCTCAATTTTCAATGTTCGAATTTAGATATCAAAACTCAAATCAATTACATACTCGGTCAACCAATCAAACACATAAAGACAAGTCAACCAAACCAAATACAAGGAGTGGGGGTATATGACATGAAAAAATTAAAGAAAAAGAATAATCACTTCCATCAAAGTGATATGTGGAGAAAAAGAAGAATTAAATACTAATCAGGCCAATAACGACCATCAATTTATAGGATCAACCGTCATCAAGAATGGAATCAATGCAAATCAAACACCAACCCGACATTGAGCGAAGATGATAGAAATGATGGAATATACCCTTGACAATAAACACACAAGAGATAGATGGTAGATAAGATGGTATAGAGAGAACAAGACGAGTGAAAAAAAAAAGACACTAATAACTGGACCATCCTCCTAGTGGGCTACCAGCCTGGCCTTGTTGGGGTTGCCCAGGTTGTATGTGTCCGCCCCCAGCTGGAGATGGCCAACCTGGCATGCCGACTCCAGCTCCCATCGCCATTGTCATTCCACCCGCTTGAGCAGGCACAAATTGTTGCTGAATGGGGGATTGAGCTTGTGCATACATAGCTCGAGGGTTTGGTACGTTGCTATACGTAACTGCCCCAGCTTGGTATCCCATCGATGGCATGCCCGGTTGCCCAACCTGGGGGTGCATCTGCATGCCTTGGGGCATCGCTTGTGTGGGCCGTGCCTGATTGTGTGGCGACTGCGATGGATGCGGTTGTTGACCACTGCCTGGGTGTGACGACGGGCTTTGTTGCGGTATTTGTCCTGCGTATTGTGACATTCCCATGTGAGGTGATGCGGACAGGGTTGGTTGTTGATGCTGTGGTTGAGGCGGTGGTTGTCCCCATATCGGCTGCGCCTGCGATTGATAGCCGTATGTTGGTGTCTGTGATGTCGCCGATGACAGCGCCGCTGCATTAGCTTGCCTCACGTGGAGCGCATCAGGCAGGATACCATGCATATTGTTCCCTAACGGTGACTGTACGGTTACCTGCGACGCTGTCTGCTGTTGTTGACTGTACGCAGTCTGAGATGGTGGAGTCATCAGTTGCGCCTGTTGTTGCCCGGCAAGAACCCCACGATGCTGCTGCGTCGTCTGATTCATTATGGCGCCTGAAGGCGTCATTTGTGGTGACTGCAATGGCTGCGAGGCCGGTGCCGTAGCAGCTGCGACTACATCGGCATGAGTCGGCGAAGATGTGGGTACTTCACGAGGTGTTGTATAAAATTCTTCCAAGCCTTTTTGCCTAAACGCTCGCTGTGTGTTTAGGATTTTGTTGAATTCTGCCGTGTGCGTAGCCTGATTGCGAATCTCTGCAGCTGTGCTGGGTTGAGATCGGTCTTGATATGCCTGCCCTGTCATTTCCTGCCGAGGACGGGGCATAGAGCTATATTCTCGTAATCTTGGGTCATCTGTCGTAGGCGCTAGGTGAATCATCGGAAGTGGCGCAAGCGAAACGCCTCCATGGCCTGCTAGACCGGGAGGTAGATGTGGCATTCCTTCAATTGCAGTGCTATAAACGATATCATTTTGACCAAGACCTGGCAAAATACCGGCGTTGGCAGCGGCCTCTGCAGCAGCTGCGTCACGAGCCTTGGCGGCTCCAGGCCGCTTCTCTCCTGCCAAATCCTCCTCGGTAAATCCCTGCTTTCTTGCCTTACTTTCCCAATAATCGTCACGAACTCGCCTACCGTCCACAATGACACGGCTGCCAAACTGACGGAACATGGATCGAGCGGTTACAATTGCAATCTGACGAGATCTGTAAGAGTATGGAAGAATGTCTTGTTGAATGAGATCATCTTTTTCGATTTGACTTGCGATAATCTTGAACAGCGATCGGTTTTTGTTGAAGAGCAAGTAGGAGTCGCGGTAGCCGAGCACTCGCGCACATTCGGTTGCCAGCATGAATAACTTGTTTCCGCGACCAGGTACGCGAAAGGTCCGACACCTATACACGCGACCATCTTTCAAATAGCCATCCATATCAACTTTGGTCTCTCCAGCATCGTCCCATTCTTTAGCTAGGTATTCGTCGCGACCTTCATTCAATGTGTCTGTCGTGTGATCGCGCACTGTCGGTAGAGCCTTGACTAGCGTTTTTGTAGGAGTTGTTTTCGCAGGCGGCGAATGTTGCGGGGGTGATATAGATGTCTGGTTAGGGAGAGGTTGAACTGACAATTGCGGCGTTTGCATTGCGCCAGCTACGGCTGAGGGATGTTGGTGAGGAGGAACGTAGTGTGTATTTGTAGTGTTAGTAGTGGCACTTGACGGGCGCGACGTTTTCGGGGGTCGCCCACGCTTTCGTCGGCCATGTTCATCATGATGTATCGAGTCTAAATGTGATTTATTGGTATTAGTCTCATCATTCGGTACTTAAAAAAAATTCAGGTCTGAACGTCCTGATCTAGGTCGAGATAAAGACGAGAGACGACAGGTCAATGGACAATAAGAGATATACGTACGATCTTCATGATCTCCGCCGTCTAACCCAGTATCACCATATTGATCCGGAGATCGACTTCGCTTAATTCCTCGAGGACTAAGATTCGATGGTGCAGTGGTCGGCGCAGAAAGCGACGCTATTAGGAGCGAACAAATTAGCATCAAGAACTTTGCGAAAAATGGAAATGCATCACAATCGGGCCATTGATTCAGGAGATCTGTCATTTATTCGACGTGAAACGAAGACTTCCGCGAGAGGCCTCAAAGAAACAGGTAAGAAAAACATAAACAAACATCCGAATCCCATACCGGCAGTATTCAGCGCTGCTGGGTTGATGGTGCCCGAGCCGTCAATAACTTCCCCCGACATGCCATTCATAGGCGCCGAGGACTGATGAGATGCGCTATACATGTTGTTGTTATTGTTTTTGTTGATGTTGGCCCGCGAATCTAAGACAAAGGCCGCGAGGGCCACGACGGTCGGATTCGGCGACGCGGTTTGTCCAGTGTTGATGCGAACGCGAAAATACCGATATATCGGACAAAGGAATTAACGGTCAACAAATAAAACCAATGAAAGAGCTGTCGGACAGCACACAGGTAAGGTTTGCGGGATGCGGACGTTGCATGCAGGTTGGTGATTCGAGAAAAGTGAGATCGTGAGCGGATTGACAAGGTTGGCGCGGTCGCGGATTGGGTAAGCAAGCTTTACCAACAAGAGTAGAGTTGCCAGAGCGGGAAGGGAAAAGAGGGGCGCCGGCGGCTGGAAAAGAGATAGAGCGCGTTGTGGCAACGCAAATGTTCAGATAAGAAAGGATGTTATGTTCAGCCGAGACGCCGCACCGCCACAGAGGAGGGCAGGTGATGCGATTGTCAAAGTGCAGACTCTGGCTGGTTGTGTGCTGTTAACAGTTGGGCAGTGAGAGAGGCTACTCTCTGTACGTTGTAGAAAGCAGCTTGGTCGGGATGACGATGTCTTCAAGAGCTTTCCGAGAGCCGTTGTCCCAGTAGGTACTAGTTAGTACGTAGTACGTACACAGTACATACCGCAATACGTATATTTCTACCAGTGGTCGTACGGTGTCAAGTGGGAGGGGGCAGAGGGGCAGGCTGGCTGCCGCGCGGTCTGTCTCGTGTTTGTTCTGTCGGTCGGCTGAAGAGTAGCAGATCAGCAAAGCAAGACACGAACAGGCGCTGGAGCGGGTAGGGCGTTCACTAAGGATGAAGATGGAAGAATAGGAAGTGGTGACGACAGGCAATAACAATCGATGATTGACTGTTGATTGTCGATTTGACTGGGGACAGTCAATTAGTGGTGAAGATGCAGGGACTTTTGTCAGAGGCTTTGAGTGGTGGAGGTGCGGGCGGAAACAGATAACAATAAGAGCAAGAGGCGCTGCGTGGACGAGGAAACTGGGAAGGAGGCTGCCTGGCTGTGCTCTATGTGGATGTCTCGCAGGATAAGTGGGGGATTATTGTCTCGTTTCTTTTTCCGTGCTTGCCTTTGCTGCTGTTTGTTTTGCTTTTTCTTTCCCTCTGCTCTGGGCAGGCACTGTACGGAGTAAGTATAGTAACAGGGTGTATGTATTTCGTAGGGGCGCAGCCTTTTGAAGTCAAGCAGGCAGCTGCATGTGCTAGTGGACGAGCAGGGGGAACTGACCTTGGTAACAGACGGCAACAGGTCAATGGGAAGAAGAGCTGTTTGATGTTTACTCTGGACAGCTCAGAACAGAGAGGGAAAGAGCAGGTGCGCTGAGGGTAGGTAGACACGGGTAGAGGAGCAGAGTCGTCCCAAGGTTGCACCTTCCCTAGAATGCTTCGGCGGATGGCTGAGCGCCACGCCGTGTGATTGGCTGTCGTCTCAACGCGGACAGCCCGGAAGGAAGAGGCGCGAAGATCGGTCGAGACAAGCAGCAGGTTACGGGCTGATAGACTCGACCCAGTATATATATATATATACTACGGCTCTGGATAGATCGTGCTGGCGGGCAGTCTCTGGTCAATACATTGATTTCTTGACGTACGTATATGTTGCGGGTGTGGGATTGATACGCGTCTTGCAAGCGATGGCGCAACGCACGCGCTCTGATGATTACCTCGAGGCTAGTTAGGTAGCGGACTACGGAGTCCTAATCGTAGATTAGGCATCCTTCCCAACGTCCAAAAGAGCAACAAGCCCGATTGATTGGTCGCTGATCGGCCTTGAAGATCGGTAACCTTAACTTTTGGATAGATAAACTCCATAAACTCTCCCGAGTGGCACCATCCAAGCGATCATGGAGGGTTCATCTTCGATCGAACATTCGAATACAGACCATGGAGCAAGGAATCAGCGCCACAGCGCGATAGTATATCAACCATGCCGTTGATCAGGCAGGAGCATTATAGTTTCCATATAGTGATCATTGGGTACTCGAGAGTTGCGGTTGCACCGGTCCCGGGCAATCTAATCCACGGGCTATACGAAGCACTTGGGGTCAACTTTGTATACAGAAGAACGACCAGAATGGAAAGCATCAGATTTGATGAAAGCCTCAGTTTTACGCCGATTGACCAATTACTCCGCCAGAATGGAATAAAAGCAATATCTCAGCTAATCGAGGTGAGACAGTCTGAACGCCTCATCTCTTTACGACTTCGATTCTAAAGTACGTACGAAAAGAACAGCTAGGGTTCGAGATATGGATTGATACCTCGTACAGCAGGCAAAAGCAACTCTCATTTTCATTGGAGCTGTGTTTCGCGTAGAATGAACGGAGTTAATAGTACTTACTTAGTGCGTCCTAGCCTCCCTCTCTAATTTGCATATACAGACAGAGGGAGATGGATCGACGAATGCCTGCGCGCTCACTACGACTCTTGACGTCGCCATAACATTCGTCGATCATCGGACGCGCCAGAATTTCGTTATTACGTACGGACTAAAATTCTAGATGCCGATCATAGGAGGAGAAATTACGGAGTATTCAAGCAAAACAGAACAAAGAAACCACGAGATCTGTCATCATCTCGTTTTGGGCTTAGCTGGGGAATATCGCGGCCAGACTCAGATCAGACTACTACGTCGTAAGAGAGTTTTGACTCAGAGAGTGTCGGTGTCATGCGGCAAGTCCAAATCGGTGGCATTCCGGATAGGCTTGAAGCGGTTACATTGGACCATGACTGTACTCTGTAACTAACTTAGAAGGGTCAAATGATGACGAAGAGAAGAATCAAAGAACGAAAGAAGCACCACGCTGTGGAGATGGCAGTTACGGCCTACCCGCCTGCCGCTGCCTGCCGCTACCTGCCACGAGCAGACGCGGTCTGTGCACGACCCGTCGCGGCTTCCCTGGGAGCCAAAAATCAAATCAAGTCCAGTCGAGAAGGAATGCGCGTAATAAATTACCTGCATGTGACAGAATTCGATACGGTACGCGTAATTTACACAAGAGGTCGGAAGTGCGATCCGTACATTCGCTCCTGCTTCGAGTCGTGTCTAATAGTTCTGTTCAGGATTCACATCTCAACTAAGGCCACCGAATAGTCTCTGATTGCTCGCCTCTCCTCCTGTCAATCTCCCGCCCTTCCGGCTTGTCCCAGAGCTCTAATTCAGCCGTCCTTATGCGAACCAGTGATGCCACCGGCGCAAGCTTGTTTCGACCACATTACATTCCTCTTCCACTCTCACATGCTTGCCACGGTTTCAGGTCGCTTCAGCTTGCCCATCTCAAATCGCTGGCTCGTTCGGGTTGATTCGGCATGTGAGCTGAGTAACTCACTGTTTGACTGGCTGCTGCTTTCGTCACAGGTCGTGCTACAGGTCAGCTTCTGGGCGGCCATGCTCAATAACTATGCTGCAGTGCAGTCTAGCCCTGTTTTTAGAGTAACGACCGAAACAAACAGAGCATAGGTATGTGCCGACTATGTCTTTTGTTCTGCCAGAAACCCTCTCTAAAAATTGGAACGACAAAGATTGATGAGCCTGTGAGAAGAACGATCGGCCAATCAGCGTGCAGACTGCCATTCCAATCTGTATCCTCGTGATAGATAGATCCTGGTCTTGCAGCAAGCTAAACGGTAGCAGTACTACCTTGTCCGGGCCGGAGTAGTACTATCTTCTCACACTATGCATTCGATTACCATGATCAATGCGAATTTGTCGACCGAAGTGGAGCCTTGAAGAACACCACGGCGCTTTGAGAGGCTTTGCTTATGGGTGTCAAATTCTTGACGAATGCTTACCACGGAGTACATGCGTACATGGTGCTCAGCCGCCTATGGAATGCGTATGGCTTGCATTGGTTTGGGTCCGATTGACAAATACAAAATTATTTTCGACTTAGTTAACTTAACTATAGTGACTGCTTATCAGAATAAAGCTCGGACCATCATGTTTGGATGCTTGATAGACTATCGCTCGTCTATCAGAAACTGACTCATGCGACGATCTTCAACATACTCTCTAATCAGAAATATCTTGTACCGGGTGAGACGTCTCAAACTAATGCTTTCAGTTAATCAGAACTGCCCGAAAACATGTCTGCTATAAGCGATATTAGTTGCATATGATGCAAGAAGATTTTGTCTATACCAATCTTCCCCTCTTCTATCCCCGCTTTGTCCAGACCGATTGGCGTCTCAGATCCCGATCTCGTGATAAACTCCACGTTAGGAAATCCGTATTGACATTCACTAGATTTCAAGCTGCTCGCTAGCGAGAAAGTTCCTCCTCTCTCGATATCAATTCGTTATTCGCCAACAGTTTGAGAGTGGACACCGGCTAATACATTTGAACCGGGTAGCCCATCACGATTTATGTCAATGCATCAACGTTAAGACACGTTGAGCATCGGTTAAACAGAATACGATGCAAGGTGATAGTGATGAGATCCTAGTCCCTGACAGTGACACAGACGTAGTCCTAATCCGCCTCGCTGTACTCAACGCCAGTCCGGATTTATAGTTGTGGAAGAATCGTTCCACAGATGACGACTCCTGGATCACCTTCCTCGCGCAGGACTGAGTATGGATGGATGCACCAAGCCTAGACAAGCTATACCTGCATTTGATTGCTGCCTACAATGACTAGGCGAGAAAGGGCATAACCCCTATCTTCTTCGACTAATATAACTCTATATCTTGGAACTTGCCAACCCGAGCCAAGAAACTTCCAAGTTACCAGACTATGACTAGACAGACCTATAATGTTGAAAGGAATAACCCGAAAGGGCTACCATTGTTCCTACTCGGGCCCACACTCACTCATCACTGACTGGTCTGCAGAAAGTTGACGCGTGATCACTTGGATATCATGTCTAGCGACATCTAACTAGCTTCGTTTCCGTCAATTTCCCGGACTCAAAGAAATGATTGGTTCATGAGATATACGGAGAGAATAAAGAAATGATAAAATTATTGAATGAATCCCATCAAATCAAGTCCTAAATAAAGAACAAAGATTCAACTGGAATTAGATCACGTCCATGTCTGGGCAGGGCCGAGTATAAACCCAAACCTTGGAACAGGCATAAAAGCATCCCTGGGTCAGCCCAGATTCAAATGGAGATTCATTTTCACAACGAATCATCTTTGTTTCTTTTGAACCTGGTCTGATTTACAGAGATGGCTTTAGATTGGACTTTTTGAGACCCAAGATTTTGGAACTGAAGTATCAGACCGAGAACCTCGCTTATCTTGTTATTCCAATCTTTCTTTCTTTTTTTCTTTTTTTTTTTTTAAATTTATTGGATCTAAGGTTATCGATTTACGAGATTGATTCATGTTTCCCTAACTTATTTGATATTCTTGGAGTGCTATATAGAAGCACGCCACATTCGTTGAATTTAGTGAGGCATCAATGTCTCCTGGGTACATGTATTTACGGCTCCTTATGCAACATTGAACTCAGACGTACCTTAACTAAATAAGCATCTGACAGAATACAAGTCACATATAAAGAGTCAATCAACATGTAGATTGCCTAGAACCTATATGGTATAATATGCCAACATTTGAAAGGATGGAGCTTTTTGTTATTTGCATTTACATATATAGATTTCCGCTATTGCTTGCTGTTAACAGCTTAAACCATACGAATCTTCAGCCCGCCCAAGCGACGGGGGGTATGCCTATGTATAAGAATTAGCTTATCAGGATTAGACTAGATGTTAAACATATGGAGAGAAAAATCGTTTATATAGGTATTGAGATAGTGGATTTCATACATAACTATCGCCAAACGTAGATATGAGACGTTAGGGTTACCTATAAAAAAAAACCATCGATAACCATGAAGGACGTTGGCGCATCTTATTTTAGTCCAAGGATATTACCTATGCTCAAAAGGATCATGCTTTTACTACAGTTAGTTCAAATGGTTATCTTTAGTTATTATGTAGTAGAACTGGCTCGTCATCATCGTAGTGCAATTCTTCCTACATATATACCGACCACACAGGCGTACCCTGAAATCCGAGAAGGCTCCTGACAGATTTGCAGTCACAGTCATGCATATATACAGAATAAAAGAGGTGTAAAATGTATTCTATAAGTCATATGTATATGCATAACATGTCTATTCGTGGTCACATCAAAGCTCAGAGAGCTAGGTCATCATCGTCATCCCAGCCCAACGCTTCATAGATAGACTTTACAGGCGTACTCTGAACGACCTGGGCAGAGTCATCTTGTGGCATCACTTTTTGTTTCGGTTTTGCTTTAATAGGCGTCTCGAAACCAGGCACAGGAGACGAAGGCGTCGTCATCGCCTTTGGCGCGGAGAGTTGTTGTTGGGTAAAGAAGATTTTGTTCTTTGCTGGAGGTGTTTGGTTAATTGAGAATGTCTTATCCTCTGAATTAATATCAGTGTTTTCTGGTTCTGGTCGACGTTCGTCAACCGGGCGAGCCGTCATTGCTGGAAGGGTGGGGACTTTGAACAGCGCTCTATTGCATGGAATGGAAGAAGCCGGTGTATTGACTGCAATGGCTTCAGCTTCATGGTCATCCATGAGACTCAGAGGGCCGGATCGTCTCGAGACCCCGCGAGACGGGGTTTCGGTTATACTGTTGAATTTGCGTTTGGATGTAACCGAGCTAGTCAACGTGTTGGTTCGAATAGTTGAGCCAGGGACAAGGGAGATATCACTTCCTAGCTCTGGAGAGGCCTCATCTGCACCTTCTCCCTGTTTGATACTAGAAGGTCTTGCAAAAGGACCGCGAGGAAGAGATGGTTGAGATTGATGCTCAACACTCATGTCTTTCTTTCTTGTGCCCCTCGGCGTCGCCATGACCTGTACTCCTTGTCCAAGAGGGTTGCGTACTGGGTTTTTGGATTTGCGAGAGCTCGACAAAGTTCTCTTCTCGGCTTGATCGGCGACTTCTTTCGAAACAAGTTCACGATTTGGTTTCCGTAGCGCATTGATTGCAGCGTCGAGTTCCTTCTTTTGCTCTATGAGTGTGTTCATCTTCTTGAGTTTCGCCTCGTGCACTTTGGCTGCGGCATTCAGGTCAACCTCGCGCTTGTCGACTCGTCTAGCGATCTGAATGCCGCCCCGTACGCTGCCGCCCAATGATGGTAGAGACGGTTCGACTGATTCCCGCTTGACTTCTTGTAGAGCTGGCGTAGTGCTTGATCTCAATAGTGATGGATGACGACTTCGTTGAGAGACTGATATCTGCTCATCGGTGAGAACTCGTTGAAGCATACGACGAGGTTTCTGTTGCGGTTGTGTCTTTTTGCTATTAGCGACACCAAACTGATTTTTCAAACCAGAGGCAGAGGTCGAGGCCTTTAGTTTAGGCGCCGGACGACTTGGGGAAACTTCGCTGGCGCCTCCCAACTTCTTCTTGATAGTCTTGCATTGTTCTGGAAGTCGCGATGCGTAGAACGGAATGATGACCTCGTTGCAGAAATCTCGCAAAGCGTCGCTCTCGATCTTCTTTCCAGAAAGATGATTGTTGGTCGTCTCCTTGAGAGACTCGGCAATGACACCCTCGCCTGCACTAATAGCATGCCAAATACAAAGTCGATCGATGAAAAGCTCAAGGAGCAGATTCAAGTTCTCCTCTTTCTTGGATTTTGACCGTTTTGTGCTCGACCCGCCTATCTCTTGTCCTTTACTGTCTTCAATAGACGGTGTCACGGTAGTCAGTTCCAAATGTATAGTCTCAAGAATAAGAAGGATTTGCAGCTGTGTCTCTCGCAACCTCAAATCTGAAACGTGCCGTTTGATCTCTTCATCCTTGGACTCTTCCAAGCCTTCCTTATTTTTGGACACTTGTCTCGATTTCCAGTACTTTTGTAAAAACTCATCTTCGCCAGTGTAGAGCCCGTTCTTGCCTAGCTTCTTCTTCTTGCTCTTGCGCTTCTTGGGACGCTCATCATCGGATAGTAACAATGCCATATTGCGAAGAATCACCGGGAGAGTTTCTCGATATTTGGCGTCCATCTTTTTGACGGATAGAATAGATTCTCTGTATTGACTGGATAGGCTCGGGACGTCCTCTTTTGGGCTGTATTGTGCAAATGCATTCCGGCATCGTGTCAAGGGACCTTTGGCAAAGTACGCCACGGATGTCTAAGGACTATTAGTACGTACCACGTTGGGTAGGGATATTATATAAACATACTTTTGAGATATAGAGAGTTTCCAGATACTGGGTTCTCAGATTTTCCATGATAACATCTGGCGTGGGCAATGTGTCTTGCGCATCGCCTTGAGCCTCAGGCGGAGGTGCTTGAACGTTATTCTCTGGCGGAGTACGAGTATGTTCCTGCATACCAGACTCAACGCCATCAAGTGCCATGAACGAATCTCCAGTATATACCTGACTCTCAGCCACAGCGTCATGATCGTTGCCAGAACAATCCTCAAACACCACAGAAGCATCAAATTTACCCTTTGTAGCAAACGGGTCGAATCGGGGGATGTCGTCAGGCAATCGTGCTGCTTCCCTCCAGTCCCAGCCGTTCGTTGAGTTACTCGACCTAGGAAGATCTGTGCTTGAACTCCATATGCTGAACCTTTTCAGGTTTATAGCAGCAGCCGCTTTTGCAGCCACCCGAATCTCGCCTTCCTCGATATGTGACTGAAGTTTGGTCATTGCGAATATTCCCGTCTTCACACGCTCTACCGCGTATATAGCACCATTGGAAAGTGATCGCGTTGCCAGCACGCTGGGTTCGGTATCCGTCACCCCCGCATCGTTTCGAGGGAAGAACATCCCTTCCAAGACTGCATCGTTGCTTGCGAAGATATTGTTCGATTGAATCGCTGTCGATGTATCGAGCCATGAGAATGGCAACGCCGAGCGAGGCAAGAGTTCGATCGGTGCTAATTTGTATTCATTGTCTGACAGAGACGAGGCGTGTCCCTTGACCGTAAATACCGTCTGCGCGGAAAAAGTCTGTTCGACATCGTCGGCATGAAATATTTTGCGCCTTTTCAATGGTGGAAGAGACGCTGACGGTCCATTGATTGCGTTCAAAGATGTTAGACTCGTTGATTCGAGGATGCCTGAAATTCCCCGGGAAGCCATTAACGCGCCTTACGCGACGCGAAGCATAATGTATTATTCTCGAATATGTGTTCGTGGACTTCTCGAGATCAAGGGAAGAAGCAAAGACATATGAAAATGAAGTGTTCAAAGAAGTCTTCCTAGGATTGTAACTGGAGAGAAGAGTGTTTTGCAGTGTTCATGCATTGATAAGTGGAAGACATGCGAGGTGCGGGTCCGATCTGGTGTCACGCGTTTTGATGCGGTACAACATGCTCCGTACACTAGTGCCTATCGCGACCAACTTACACACTTTAATATCACAAGAAATAGTTACAGATTGCTACGATGGGCTACGACGAGTCTTGGATTTACTTCAAGGAAAATGATTAGGAGACTGATTGTTCATTATTATCTCTGACTTGAAACTGTCTAAAAGATAAAGCATGTCCCTCTAACAACATGAAAATCCGTCAAAGAAAACGCCGTTCTTCCAATGCCAATGATGAAAATGGTATCATATGTTGAATTTTTCGCCGACCTCGGAACAAAAGAAAATGAAAACGAGGAAAAGAATAAACCGCAAAGGCTTTTTTATGTCTATTAGAATATATCGCTTTGCATTGTTGAAAACAAAGCTGTGTCGTCAAATCATCACAGAATGGTCATGAATAAATTGGTTGCCAGTCAAAGAACAGACAACGCTTAGAACTTGAGGGTCTTGGGCTTCTCCCAGGCAAAGTCCTGGTTGGTGAAGTGACCGTTCTTGGCAGTCTGGAAGTAGATGGGCTTGGCAAGGTCCAACTCCTTGACAATAACACCAGGACGGAGGTCAAAGTTGTCGCGGATGATCTTGACGAGCTCATCGGAGCTCTTCTCAGAGGTACCGTAGGTCTCGACGAAGATGGAGAGAGGCTCGGCGACACCGATGGCGTAGGAGAGCTGGACAAGGGCACGGCGAGCGAGCTTAGCGTTGACGAGGGACTTGGCGATCCAACGAGCGACGTAAGCAGCAGATCGGTCGACCTTGGAGTAGTCCTTTCCGGAGAAAGCACCACCACCGTGAGCACCCCAACCACCCTGTTTTTTTTTGTTAGCAAAAGAAATTGTTGATAGTTCGTTGAGAGTTAACTTACGTAGGTGTCGACGATGATCTTACGTCCGGTCAAACCGGCGTCACCCTGGGGACCACCGATGATAAAGAGACCGGAGGGCTGGAGGTGGTAGACGGTGCGGTCATCCAAAAGCTCAGCAGGGATGGCCTTCTTGATGACCTTCTCGAGGAGCTCCTTGCGGACGGTCTCGGTGGTGACATCTTCGGAGTGCTGGGCGGAGATGACCACGGTGTCGACACGGAGGGGCTTGACGGCACCGTTGTCGTGGGCGTATTCAATGGTGACCTGGGTCTTGGTGTCAGGACGAACCCAGGGAAGGGTTCCGTCGAGACGGCCCTCCTTCATGGTGCGGTTAAGCTTGTGGGAGAGGAGAAGAGTGAGGGGGAGGAGCTCAGGGGTCTCGTCGGTGGCATAACCGAACATGATACCCTGGTCACCAGCACCGAGCTTCTCAAGAGCCTCATCGTAGTGAAGACCCTGGGCGATATCGGGGGATTGCTGCTCGATGGCAACCAAGACGTTGCAAGTCTTGTAGTCGAAACCCTTGGAGGAGTCGTCGTATCCGATGTCCTGGATGGCACCACGGATGATCTTCTGGTAGTCAAGCTTGGCCTTGGTGGTGATTTCACCGAAGACCATGACCATACCGGTCTTGGTAGCAGTCTCGCAAGCGACCTAAACTGTGTCAGCAACCCAAATTCTTGGCTGTCGGAAAGTTGTCCGTCCTTACCTTGGAGAGGGGGTCCTCAGCCAAGCAGGCATCGAGAACGGCGTCGGAGACCTGATCACTATTCAATTGAACGATGGTTAGTATTCGGACACTCGGACAACAGGCATAGATAGGCAGTTTCAAGACATACGCGATCTTGTCAGGGTGACCTTCACCGACAGACTCGGAGGTGAACAGGAAAGTTCCTGTCTTGCCGTTGCTCAAGCTACCCATTGTGAATGTGATGGAAACTGGAAAACGAGTTTTATATAAAAAGAATTCAAAGGGCAGAGAGCAAGAATTGACTGAATTGAGGAAGGAAGAAGGCAAAAGAAGAAGAGGTTGTGGTGGTTGGGAGAGAAGAAAAAAAAGATTGTACGGGTCGGTGGGGGGTTTCCAGGCTCATTTTATCGTTTATCCAGCGTCGAGGTTGCAGATTCGCCGAGCACGGAGTCCGAAGTGATGGCGCCATCGTGCTTGGTTGAAGTTGCCCCCGGGCCCGTAATTGTATCGCGGTTTTCATGTGACTGGGCCAATAGGCGTGCGGGAATCGAGCATATATTACGCTAGCAGGCGGTGAGTGGCGGCAGTACCGTTGTCCATCTGAGTTCCCCTTCTGTGGTCTCCTGGAGAGGCAACTAAGTTAATGGGATAGGCGGTACTGAGGATAAAAGTAGACACGTATACTGAGATAGAACCAGTCTGCCTATCAGAGAGGCATAGTAAGATACATTCAGGAGCACCACTGGCTGTGCTGGACCGGCTACCGACACTTACTCCCCGAGTGACCAGAGCTGGGCTAAAATACAACAAACAACAGTTGGACTGCACTCTGTATAATTCATTGTAATCAAAGCGTATGCAGGGGTAATAATACCAGGCTGGCCCCACACCCCACCTTTTAGTGTAACTACTCTGTCGTAGTGGGAAGTGGGAAGCTCGACAGCTCCGCGAAAAAAATTGAACCGAGCAACAGAATATGCATACAAAAGACCTTTGCCATCGGTAAACAACAAAAATGTCCAAGTTCGGAGTCCTGGTTATGGGCCCTGCCGGCGCCGGCAAGACGACTTTCTGCAATGCCATCATCCAACACCTCCAAAACACTCGTCGCAGCTGCTTCTACGTCAACCTCGACCCCGCCGCCGAATCATTCCAATACAACCCGGACCTCGACATCCGCGAACTCATCACCCTCGAAGATGTAATGGAAGAACTCGAACTGGGGCCCAACGGCGGCCTCATATACTGTTTTGAGTTTCTGATGCAGAACTTGGATTTTTTGACTGAAGCACTGGATCCGCTGAGTGAGGAATATTTGATCATCTTTGATATGCCCGGCCAGATCGAGCTGTATACGCACATCCCGCTTTTGCCGACACTCACCAACTTCCTTAGCCGCCAAGGTCCCCTGAATATCAACCTGTGCGCCGCATACCTGCTTGAGAGTACCTTTGTCATTGACAAGGCCAAGTTTTTTGCCGGTACATTGAGCGCAATGTCTGCTATGATCCTGCTGGAGATGCCCCACATCAACATATTGAGCAAGATGGATCAAGTCAAGGACATGGTTGGACGTCGGAGATTAAAACGATTTATCAATGTTGACGTACAACTATTAGACGAGGATGATAACGCGGATGGGAAAGCGCCGAAAACGATAACGCAGGACGACGACGACGATATTGAAGCAGAAGAACAAGATGTACGGGTGGACCCTTCGTCAAAGGGCGAATTGATGAGTGGCGGGTCATTCAATCGTTTGAACAAGGCTGTCGGCCAGCTCATTGATGATTTCAGTATGGTCTCGTTTCTGCAGTTGGACGTCTCGGATGAGGATAGTGTGGGCGCGATCTTGAGTTATATTGATGATGCCATTCAGTACAATGAAGCGCAAGAGCCGCGGGAGCCGAATGATGCGCAAGAGGTTGATTACGAGGATGCAGATGTTTGAGCCAGTTTCAAATGTCTACTTACGAATACAAGTGCACACCATCACCATCACCATCCCATCACGACACGGTACGGAGAGGCATGGAACACCGCAGCCCGAGTCAGGCTCAGCGGCTTGCCATCTCACCACCCCTACTGTCGGCATGATAGAAGGGTATATAGCCCGTCACACCGGCATCGTGCAGAGATTTCGGCCCTGCAAGGGTCATATTCACGACCTTACTACGATATCACTTTGCTGCACCAAGCAAACCTGCACTATGTATCTACCACAGCGTAGAATAATATAACATTAGAATATCATATGCCACTACATCGTATCGATAATAACCAATACCTGGCTATAACCACTAGATATACGTAAGACCTTTTTCCAACCTTCTCGATGTCTCCAATTTTAACGATTTGACCTAAGCCCGCCGATTCCGATCATGCCAATATCCCGAAGTCTTCCCTGCACCTCCATACCCACGTGATCCAACATTACCAGCACCACCATAATACTGCCCTCCTCTACCCGCCGCCGACTCCGAATTGGCCTTGACCACAAAGTCCTCCAAAAACCCCTGCACGACACCCCAAAACCAACCCGCATCCTGCACCGCCTTCTCAATGCCAACATTATAAATCCATATTCCTAGCCAGACTACAGTAGCCCAGAACGCCAGACGCACGACTAGCATAACCCAGAACATGATTACCCTTCGCGCATAATCGAGGATGCGTAGGGATATGTATAGGGTTAGTAGAAGAGTGAGGATTGAGAGGATGTTCGACGTCGAGAATGCGGATGAGGAAGTATCGAGGATATTTGCAAGCGGGGCGAGGAGATATGGTTCTAAATAGTCTTGTTGGATGTTTGAGAGGAACTTGTCGGCTTCTTGGGGGTTGCTGAGGGTTGAGAGGGTTTTGCGGAAGAGGAGGATTGAGTAGGTGCGGAGAGAGGGTAGGATGCTGTCTGTTGGAGATATTAGCTGAGGTACATTTACCATTTACAACATCTTGATTTGAATTCTGACCTTGTAAGAACTCCATTCTGTTTCTGTTCACGCCCGTTCGGCTCTTCTTATTCTCCGGTTCTCGTTCTCCGATGCAGATAGAGAATAATCGTCTTGAAGGATGGTTTATCCGCACCCGTGCAATATTTATAAACTGTCTTGTTATATCTCGGTCTTGTAGACACGTATACTAGAAGAATGTTCTAGTCAATCCGAAAGGGGAGTCTGAGTGATAAAATTGATGGAAACGTGAAGTTAATGAAGTAAGATAGATGGATATATATCACGTTAGGACAGATCACGCGTTTTTCTTATCTGATAAGTTCCGGTACCGTACTATTACGGCACCAAGAAACAACAAACATCTCGAATGAATCAGTTATTGCGCCTCAAATCAGTGTAGGTTATACTGTACAAGCTACAAAAGGACTGGCTGTTCAATAAGGATAAAATACCGGGCAATGCCATCCCAACTTAATCTTATATTCAGCCTGTTGCTACGATAAGCTGGCACCCTAGCCCTAAGCCCTATGTTGCGGCCCGGCGGGGTAGTTCCGACACCGCCTTACCACTTTTAGCAAGGTGTCTATGAACCTCCTCCATCAGTTAACTAGTTCATCGGAGCTCGTTGATTGAAACGTCAAGTCATAAAACAAAGCTCTCCCATAGTCCGTCTTATCATCTCTTGAATCCTCTACCTTTGAGGAATAAAAGTCAAAATGTCTATCCCCCCGGAAGCTTTACAGAAAGTACGATACCTCCCTCAAGCCCAATGCGAGATTGCACGATCCATGCTAATTAATACCGTTATTACAACAGCTCGTGCAAGAGATCGAGTCGAGAGCAATTGTGGCACAACAACAGATCAGCATCGTCAAAACACAAATCGCAACAAAACAGCGTGACATCCGGTTGCTGCAACTTACATCCAGTGAACTGGGATCGCTGTCAAAGGATACAAACGTATATGAAGGCGTTGGGAAAATGTATGTTGCCAGCAAACCCAGTTTGATATATTTCTGTACGGTAACATTGAAGCTCACATTATTTTTTTTTCGTCGCGTTAGGTTCGTGCAAACCCCTATTGATGCCGTCAACAGCCGACTTTCATCCGAGGATCAGACCCTGAAGAAGGATATCAGCGATCTAGAAAAGAGGCTACATTACCTTGAGACGACGCACGAGAAGAGCAAGGAACATATTGAACAGATTTTCAGGGGGGCGGCTGCATAGGCAAGATCTGTCATGCCAGGAAATTAATAAACCTATCACATGGCAAAGTGACCGAAAGAAAGCAGTGAAGCTCAACGATGAAAAATACTGAAGATCACAATCATTACGAGAACTACGATGAAGCAGTGTAACCATTCTCTGCAAATCCCCGACTGTGTCAGGTCAGACCCTCTTCTCAATCTCTCATGCGGTCGCCCAGTCTATGTCTTTGATTGGCAAAATCTATTGCGAATCTTTCCGGTCGCCCCGAGCAGGTTCAAATGCACATTTATATCCCTCATGCTGCTTTAATAATGATTACAGTTTGTATATTGCACAAACTTATGTATATAGGAAAAGCTTGCAAGCGCTTATGAATTTACCAGTTATGATATCAGAACGGAGGAATCGGTTCATTATGCCACTATTCAAAAAAGAAATACCGAAATTGACATGTCACGGATTCAACCCTCGAACACGCTTGCTGACCGTATCAAACCAGTATGAAATCCCATATAACCGATCCTTGGACCGGCCATCCGATCCATACGCATCAGCCCAATAATGCGCTTCTTGAACCACAAAACTATCAGGCCCCAAATTCCGTCCCGGCGCAGGCATTGGCGTAGGCATATGCGTAGGGCTACCATTATACACTATAGAAGGAAGAGGGGCATGTCGTTCCCGAAACGAGCAATTGAGAAATGGATGAAAGGTGGGCAGACAAGCACAGATCAGATATGTACCGATTTCGGCTTGAGTGTAGATCTCGAGTGTGACAGCCGCCCAGCTGGGATCGGTGGTCGAGGCGTTGTGGTAGTAGCATATGAATCGCAGGATGGAGACTATGAGGCCTCTTAGCCATAGACTGTGGGTTAGCAATTGATGTCACCGGCGAACCAGTCCCTGCCGCGAAGATCAAGGCAAGCAAAAATGATTTTAGGAGATGGTTGTCTTACAACCCGCCCATTGAAAACGTCACCGCCAACCCGAGTTTCATGCGATTATCCATAGTCGCTCGCCATATAACCGTCACCGGAAGAACAAGAATAGCAACGTCACTGACAATATTCGGAAAACTCTCCCAGATATACAGGTCATGTAACCCCTGTATATTCCCACAATTCCTCGAGTGCAGATGGTATATGTAATCAAAGTCAACGGTCGATGGATGGCAGATCACAACGAGAGCGATGGTCGCCCCTATAGTGTGTAGGATAAGAAAGACCATCAAGAGACGAACAAAGAGGTTGGCGCGCAAAGGTTTCGGGAATACGCGGTTGTAGAGGAGCAGCAAAGCGAATTTGGGCACGTTGACGAAGACGACATATATAACAGCGATTACGAAGGAGTATTTGAAGCCGGTTACGAGCCTCTCTGGATTTGTTCGCGATAAGTATGCCGCATGGAAGCCGATGCCGCCCTCTTTGATGTAACCTGTGCTAGTCAATATCTGCCATTAGAAAAAGTCTTGGAGGAAATGAAGAAGAAGTAGTACCGATCATGGTGCCTGCCATTCCTAGTTGTCCGGCCAATGCGATGAGTATCACAATATCGTCCCAGCCCCAAGCTTTATGGTTGAGTACTCGAGTTGCCATGCGAAGAGCAACGAAAATGACTTGAAGGGCGGCAAAGACACCAGTGAAGACTAGAAGTCTGCCAGCGCTGTATTCATCATCCATAATATGCCAGAAATAGGGTCGAAATTTGGATTTCCCGATTCGGCGCCCAATGAGAGAATTAGTCGTATCTCATAGACTGCACCATCATACTCTCACGACATTTTGCAACCGATAATTGTGTATACAATAAGTTAACGAATATATGATTGAAATTTTCTAGTAGCCCTATTGGGAATTTGCAAAAAAAAAATCAATCAAAGCAAGGCATGAGGGGTGTTGTTCCCAGGTAGGGATGATTGTCGACCAGCCAGCCCGGCCAAAACATGCACCAAATTACCCACACATATATTGGGGAGCAGGGTTTGATGCTTATGCCATTTTAAGTAAGTGTTATTGATATTTCTATTGGTTGACGATAGAAACTGCATGTAGGTATAGAAAACTCCGACTTAGCGCCTGCAGGGGTTTAGATCTCACCTGTTTCCTAGTCCATCTGAAGAACGAGAGAGATTACTTAGGTTTGAAAGTCGCGAGGGCAGGGGCGTTTAGCCAGAGACATACCTGTCCATCTATACAACACGAGTATACTTAGAAAGTCATTGGTTTCCAGGTTATACTTCAATGTTGCATACACATTTGACCGAGAGGGAAGCGTAATCGCCTACCTTAGTCTCATTAGTCTCAGTCAGCGTGCCTACGCCATCTGGCAGCGGGCGGCTGGGGCCAAATTGTAAACAAACCCATTTTCACGTTAATGATACTTAGGTAAATACAGAATGAGGGGGCTGGATTTGCGTAGAAAATTAGTCGCTCCAAGACAGCTTTCCCAATTCTTGATTGGTGTGTCTGATAGGAGAAATTTCGACTGATCCTCGATACCGCCTTTGAATGTTCAGAGGCTCTTTTTCTCGAATCTGATTTAGCCCAGCAAGGATTTTGAAAATAAAGTTTACGCGGATTTCACTGATGTATTATAAAAATCTCAATGAAAGAAGTACGTGTAGGGGGATGTATAGAGAGAATGTTGCTCGGTTTCAGTGTTGGTATGTCGTGAATTAGGGCTATATGCGATTGTACCCTAGGCCAACCGTATCCACAGGCTCTGAATAACAAACAACATTGTTCTTGTCACTCAAGGGGACTTAGCCACATACATACATCTCTGCTCCATATAATTCTCATAATTGCTTAGAGAAGAGCCTTAATAGCTCCCTCAACCTGTAGGCTCGGCAGCTGCAACAACTCATTCGAAACATTACCCGCCTTATCAAAATCATTGCCAGTGCGCTCATCCAAAGCAGCCGCGACAATAAGCGTGCCTACACCACTGAAATCACCCTTTGACAACTTCTCCTTAGCCTCGGACACTTCGGCGTCTAGATCTGCTTCTGTAACGGTAAACTTCTCCCCGGTGGCCTTTTCGAATGCGGCCAAAAGTTCGGATTGAGATGTTGTCAGTGTGCGAATGCGCAGGATCTGGTTGGCTGTTTTGGGTGCGATCTCTGGTGACAAAGCCTGCGCAACTGCGTTTCCGACGTCTCCCAGGTTTGTGGCTGAGAATGTAACGTCTTTGTATTTGGGGAATATGGTGGCTGTTTTGTCTTTGGCGTTGAAGGCGATGAAGCCGACTTTCAGGCCCCTGTTCATGCACTATTTGTTAGTGAATTGACCCCCCATTGAAAATTTATTAAAGAAAGGGTAACTGCGTACCAATCAAAGAAGAAATTGTTGAAAACAACAGTCCACTCAATCTTGTCCTCCTTACTCTTCAAATAATCCCTAATCTCGACCTTGGGCGCCCATCCTGGAAAATAATCCAAGGCGAGGGAAGTGGTGGTATCAGAACCGAATTCGGATGGGAAGAAGCGTTTCACGCCGACTTCAATAGCTGCGTCAATGATCTTCTTTTGGTCAGCGATGGCAAAGCCAGCGATGGCTGAGATTACGGCATCCTGGCCCTTGAGAGCGGATACGAGGGAGTCGTGGGTGTAGTCTGTTTTGAGGTGTTTGACGCCGGATGGTGCCTGGTATGTTGATTGTTCGCGAGAGAGGACTGAGACGGTGTAGTTGTGTGGTGATTTCACGAGGGCGTCTATGATGGCGGGACTTGTGTGTATGTTAGTGTTAAATTTCCTGTTATGGAAGAAGTTGAATACTACGAACCTGAGGTTGCCGCCACCCTGTACATGTTAGCTTGTTATTGTTGTTTGAATGAGGACCCGAATGGACTTACTCCGACAACGATGACGTTTTTGAAGGACATGGTGATGATTCTTGTTTTGTATATAGATCAAGCTTAGTCGCGAGTAAGTATTTATCTATATCAAATCGTGTGCTACCAGCGACGACTCCAACTATTTATAACCAAACCAGAGTCCAAGCCCCATCGAGGATCAATCCAAGGTTTCGTACATGGCGACACCATAATCACTCCATTTTGTCTAACTCACCCCACCTTGGCCAAGTACCACACGACTCCATGGGTTCAACCCCTTTAGACGTAACTTACATTGTAACGCTACCTTTACGAGCAACTTCAGCCCGATTGCGCCAGCTGACGTGATGATGGACCAAATATTGAAGATGTTTCCGAAGAAACAGCAGCTAAAGTATGGACTAATTTGTCAGAATGGATTCAGGGAAAGATACGAAAGGCCGAATATTAAATGCTTTGTAAGTAATCGCGGAATTGTTCCGCTGTGGGATGGTTGAAATAGGCTCCTCCCTCCACGTATGTTTTTCCGAGGGCAAACATGTATTACATGTACAGCCTGCAAAGCATGATAAAGGCCATGTAATTGATTATTAACTATATCTTGACTCAAATCCGTTATGTCCAGGCGTTGATGGCTTGGTCTGAAAGATATGTTGCCTGTATAACGCAAGCAAAGCTGGCGGCATCAATACCGTTGTTTATCCGATTTAGAATTAGAGCTCACTGGTTCATTTAGAGGTTTACTTCTTTCCGCAGTGGTTCAATGCGACGCTGTTCAAGGACAAGACGTTTGCCTTCTACACTTTGGGGTCGTTATTGGTCGTGTCGGTGACTGCACTGCTCGGTTCTGGATTTCTTGCCCCATCGACCAGACTTATCTGTTGTCTCGTGTTCGAGGGACTGGAAAATACCTAAGTATGATCAATCAACACACTCTGGTTGGAATGATATAGCATACAGCATTAGGGTAGTGGAGGAAATCAGCCCTAGCCCTAAGAGTGGGTCGAACTGGATCGTGTGCCCATAACACTTTGTCAGATCGCTTCTTCTTCATATGTCAATATTTAATCTGTGAATTTAGTATATTAGTAATATTCTTTATGTGGTAAGTTAATTGTAGAACTATAGAAGTCGAGGTCCAAGCACCTACGTCTAATGTGATGAGGGGAATAGTGATGACCTCATAGCAGTCAACAGTGCGAATTCCAGGCATCCTCCACAGAATGAAACATTAATATTAACGCCAGCTCAACGACACTTGCCATCCATTCACAGGAATCCCCGTTGAAGCCCACTTTGGCAGGGATAATGATGTCAAAATACTCTGTAATCTTGATAAAAGTTGCAAGGCGTCTTGGCGATACGTAGGTGGAGTCGGTGGATATAGAGATCGTCCACGGCGTACGTCAAAACTTGACCTTATCACTGTTTGCGCGCGGGTACATCTTTCGCCTCAGAAATACGCCCAGGTGGATACAGAAAATGGCCGATATTCTCTTTGTCTGAGATGATAGCTGAGCAAGCAAGAAGGGTTCGCATCTACATAGTACGTACTACGTACTATGCATAGTATGGATAGTATCGGGACGGCCCCGCCCGAGCCAGATCCAGCATTCTCTACTACACTGTAGAATATATTACACATATCCCTCAATAGAATGAATGAACTCCGTAGATAAACATACCTGACCAGAAAGCCAGGTCCTCCATATTGACCGAAAGATGACGGCAAGGCTCAAGGTCCAGATACTGCCTGACCTGTACGCCCAAGTGTGGGACGATCCACCACCCGCTATCATGAGGTGGCTAGGAATGACCAGACTGACCAGTGACCTCTGCCTCTGACCTCTACCTTCGGTCTGACTGGGCAGATTATGTTGCAGACGAGCAGGTACAAGTCACAGTAATAAAGCAGAGCGGTACATCTTGTACCACATATCTACTGTCCTGCAGAGTATGTAAGACTACGTACACAGAAGCGCCCTTTGACTACATAGGGCCAACGTCAACTGGCTTGACGCCCAACCGCAGAGCCTCTGGTTTGGTCTAGCAATGCGAGAATGAAACAGGAGTCTGCATGTGGTTGAATATAGAAACATCTAGAACCAGTTTCGACATTGAAGTGATATCGAAGCATTCGTATTTAATTTAATATATCTTTTCTTTCTTTCGCAAGTTAAAATAATCATAAAGTCGCACCCCGCTTCTGCCGTCCGCTTTGACGATTGGCAGTCGACCAACCAACTAACCCCGCCGTAATCAATCGCTCAGCTGAACTCTTTCTCTTCCTCTTTCTTATTTTTCCCTTCGGTTTATTTTTCTTCTCTCTTGTCTTGTGCTTTCTTTCTCCTTTCAATCTGATTTATCGCCCGCTGTGTGGCTGAGATTTGTCTCGCTTACATAGACACACGTACAAGTAGGTATACATACCTAACTAGGTATTCGTATACACCCATCTGTTTGTCTGTTACACCAGGTATATACTACAAGTTGCACTCTTACCACGTCTATTTCTCACATCCTGCTACAGTATCATCGCCGTCAACAGTTTCTGGAAACAAACAACTTCATCATGCCTCGCCGACGCCGGTTCATAGACGAGGAGTCCGAGTCCGAGTCCGAGTTCTCAGAGACAGATGTCTCCTTTACCCGTCCTGGGGGTCGTACAACCGTCAAACGTCGGTCATTCTCTCGCGTCCGTCGCGATAGTCCCAACTCTAATGCATTTTTGACTCCCGCCATCATCGCTGGTCCCCCACGCCGTTCTGCCTCTACGGGAGGTCGACGCCGCCGAGGAGACGATCCGATTGTGGTGGTTGATGTTCATAACGATGTCCATGCCAAACAAGACTCGCGAGACCATCGTCGCAACAACATCGACCAGCGTCTCGCACAACGTGAGGATGACATTGAAGAAATCGACATTATCCGCAGTCACCGTCGTCCCAGAATCGTCGCAGACATCCCCGCATCTCGCACCCCATCACCCCGCCAGCAACAGCGCGACTGGGAACTACTCATGGACCAGCGCATCCTCGCCAACAACGACGTTCGCCAGGACAGGGAGCTTGCTAAGCAACAACAGGAAATCGAAAATTTGGAGCGCCAACTGGCCAAGAGCAGAGAGAAACGTCGCGATGAACATCGTGGTTCCGTTTCACGTCGCCGTCTTGCCGAAGAGGAGGCCTGGGAGGACGAACTTGCCCAGCGATTACGCAAACTTGACGTGCTGGAGCAGTCAAAGCGCACCGAAGAGGAACAAAAGCTTGCTGATTATCGTTCCAAGGTCAAGCGACTGGAAGAGATTGAGCGAGAACAACGCATCGCTGAAGATCAAAAGATGGCCGATTACCGTGCTAAAGTCAAGCGGCTCGAAGAAGCAGAACATAAGGCGGCTGAGGAAGAAGAGGCTAGACGTCTGGCTAAGATCAAACGACTAGAAGACATGGAGCGCAAGGCTGCGGAAGAAGAAGAGGCTAAACGCATCGCCCAAGAGAAACACTTGAAGGAGGTTGAGAAGCGAGAGAAGATCAAGGCCGAGAGGGACAGAATCATCAAGGAAATCAAAGATGAAGAAGCCCGCAAAGCTTTGGAAGAAGAGGAACACAGAAAGGAGATGGCTGAGCTCAAGAGAAAGGCCATTGAAGAATGGAAACAGGCCGAGGAAGCTAAGAAAATGAAGGAAATTGAGGAGCAGAAAGCCAGGGACAAGGAGTTCAGGGAACGACTGAGGCTCGAGTTTGGGTATAGCGAGGAGGAGATTGAAAAGATGCTCAAGAAGAAGCATGAGCAGGAAGAGAAAAAGGAGGAGAAGCACGAGCACCACCACCACGGCGGCGGCGGTGGCGGCGGTGGCGCCATTGTTGTTTTGGAACCTCCACGAGAAAAGACGACATTCATTCGGGTAGGTTCAGCCCACGCCGTAGGATTTACATTGGCTAACAGGTAGTAGGTTCACCGCAAGTACTTGCTTCCTGCAACATTGGATGCCTTCAAACTTCCATGGGACTGGGATGATGTAAGTCATTGTGCTTGCCCAAAACGAGATGAATCATGAGCTAACGTAAACAGCGCGATGGAAACTATATCATAATCAAACAATGGATCTCTGAAGACTTCCAAGAGGAACTGTTTGCGCACACTCGTCGTCTCCGCGGCGGCAAGCTCATCGAGGAAACGTCCACAACCCTCACCGAACTGAAAGTCAACGACCGCAAGCGAGACAAGATGTACCTTGTTCGGAAGAAGAATCCCGGCAAGTCGTGGATTTTCACTTGAGTCTTCTTCTGTTTTGGGGCTGATACGAATCGATTTGATAAATTGAGGGAGTTTTGTCCATTGGATGTTTGTGTAATGAGACATGACTTTTTGATTTTGCTATTGTGTTGGGGGTTCTCTTTCTCTTTTCTACTCACTTTTTAAGTATGCTTTTTTCTTCTTTTTTCTTTTGGATTATTTCCGTTTCATTTGAAATCTTTTTATCACTTATGATGACATATGGATATATCGATGATATGATATTCGAATCAAATACCAATTACCAATTTCGGTGACAGTGGAATCCTAATAATACAGAGAAGAGTGTTTATTCCTCACCCTAAAACATCTATCTATCTGTAGGTTTAAATGTTCATCTCCCTCGCCTGATCCTCCCACCTCCTCTCCGCCCTCATAATCAGCTCTTCATAGACCGTCCACGCCAACGCCGAACTGAGCGCCTTTCTACCCATCCTCAGCCCCAATCCACTCATCAGACTTCTCCCTCCATCCTCCTTGATCATTAACCTGAGCGCGTGGATCATGTTCCTATATTTGCCCGGCTGGAGTTGAATGCGCGTCTTGACTGCGTCGAACGGATTTGTGATCGCTGTTGCGAGACCAGCTGCAAGCGCGCCTGAGGCGAAGTTTATTGTTGTCGATGATGGTGATGATGATGATGTATTCGAATTAGTCGTGATATTTGAAGAAAAAGGGGATGGTGGGGACGATTGTAATCGCCCAAACGTCCGCTTGAGCTGCTCATAAAACGCAACGTACAGCCCGGCATACGGCGCATCGCGGACAGCCGTCGCGCCAAACCCAGCGAATAGACCTCTCACGCCTTCCGTGCGAAAGATATCCTTTGCCGCGCCGGTAAGACTGCGGTAGGCGTAATAATCTGATTCGTAGCGAACTTTGAGCACGGTCACGGGCATCATTATGAATCCGGCTGTGGTCCTGGCCACGGCGCCGGTGAGTAGATTGGCCGTATGCGAGAGTTTTGGTAACGCGGAAGACACGTTTTTATTACTTCCATCAGCGAGTATTGCAGCCGGCCCCCGCCGCGCAACTTCTTGTCGTAATGCATTCAAGGAAGTAAAATACAGCGCAGATCCAAATCCCGTTCGGAGTGCGGAGGGGAGTGTGCCGCGCCATAGGTTGCGGATTGGGTTTGGAGAGGAGAGGATTTTGCGGATTGTTGCGAGCAAGGAGGCGGTTCGTTTGGATTGTTGTTGCACGCGGGTTTTGAGTAGGTCGGCGGGTTGCAAGAGAATGGAGGAGGTGAGGCCCGATGCGAGACCGGCGGCGAAGTGGAAGGTTGTTTTGGATGCTGTAACACTTAGTTTTCTTGCCTGCCTGTTTGCTTGCTTACTTGGAAGCAGGGAAGGGATACGGACGAGTGGCTATTCTTTTGGTTGCTGGAGGCGGCGAGACGGCTTGGGGTGGTACATGCGACATCTTCCCTTTTGCTTGCCGTGTTGCATTAATCTAGACGGGTTTGATCGAGAAGAAGTGCGCCGACGCTGGCAGCCCAGCTGATGATTATATGGAGGAGTCTATGATATATCTCGTCACAGCGTTCATCGTGGTGGCATGTCGACGAGGCGAGCAAAGGAACGTAGATCTGCCGGAGTAGCCCAGGAACAAAGCGAATCACACCGATCGGTGGTATTGGTAAGAATGGTTCAAAGAGCGTCGATCATTAATGATAATAATGATGATACAGTGTTGTTTAATCTTCTGAATAAAACGTAGAACAGCAAGTTGCAAAGAACGATCAAGAATCAAGAATCAAGGGAAATGCAAAAAGACGTAATGAAATGAGAGTTCCGAATCGCGCGCTGCCGATTGGTCCGGAGCAGTCATGCAAGCTAGGCTGTATTGGGAAGGCATTGCCTGATTAGGAACCCATGGCTCGATCGATGCTTGAACGATAATGAAGACGGGGGAGTAAATAGAAAGACGTTCAGATCGTTCCTATATACTCCGTAATCAATTCTTTCAATTCAAAAGCAAAGAGACAAATTCGTGGTCAGGCAGGAACAACGTGGACATCTTCAATGATGTTGCCGAGTGGGCCGGTTGCCGTGGCAGACCAGTTAATACTAGAGTAACTAACTCCGTCGTTAGGGCCGCAATCTGAGTTGGCAGTCTCACCCTCACCGTCTTTCATCCTCACTCATTTGCTCACATCTTTCTAGAATTTCCACTTGATGAAGCTTTTGGCCTCTGAGTATTCAATTCAATTGAGCAAAGTGTAAAGAGTCCATAAAAGACAAGCGGCAACTATCGATAACGTTCCACCATTGACATCACGGCAGTACCGGTACCTGATTGTTGACACCGGAAGACGATCTAGACCCCCACCAACAACAACGGTTACTATCGATAATAGCAGACGACAAAGCTCTACAACAGATTGGCAACGTTATCAACTGACGGGTGCCAACCCGGTCGCAACGATGAAACAATCTCTTCTGTCGATTGCGACACTGCTCATATCATCGTCGTGGGGTGCAGAACTGGAGCTCGCTCCATTCACCCATCCAGCAACCGCAGCTACTACCGTATACCCAGAGTTTGCTCGCGACTTTGACTTCTTCAAGCGAGACGGCAATTGTCCCGCCAACTTCAACACCTGCTCGAACGAAGGCAATTCAGGGATATGCTGCATATCAGGGACGACATGCACGGTAGACGCTGCCAATAATTACGCTTGCTGTCCAACAGGAGCGTTATGCACGGGGACGCTCGGAGCGACTGCTACAGGTGGCAATGGCAATGGGAATGGGAATTCGGCGTCGACAACTACGAGTGGCTTCATGTTTCCACAAGGCACGACCACGACGACAATAACATCGTCAAGAGCGAGCATAACTGGATCTACCGTACCGGGTGCAGTGTTCCCGTTTGTGTATATCCCCACGAGTTTCGGCAACGCCGCAATCTGCAGCTCGTATTACTCTTTCTGTCAAGGCGAGTACACCAGCTGCATAGTCTCGCTCGGAGGACAATACGGAGTGACTATAGCCGGCGGTAATGGGGGAGGAGTGACCGTTGCAGGCGCTACGGCTGTAACATCCGCTTCCGCTGCGGTTTCGACATGCTCGAGTCTTAGTCGGGAAGCTTGCTATGGATTGCAGGAGTCCTACTGCACAGCATTTGGTACATCGGGCCAGTCGCCGACCACCGGTGGTTCGTTTGTTGCGGGGAATTATGCGCCGGCTCGAAAGTCGAGTTTGCATGAGATCTTACTTGCTGCGGCGGCTGGGTTGTTGGGAATGCTTATATGAGGTTATGACGACGACGACGATGATGATGATGGATTGACTGGCTGTAATGAAGCATGGGCAATCGGGTGATGTATCTTTGGATCTGTTCTTTACTTCTTGTATAGGGTATAGCAGGAGTTGGTCGTTTTTTATGATTTAGGTACATATGAATTGATATTTACGCCTAGTATTGACGTGCGAATGTTCAATTTTAGTAGAGTGCCGATCTAGAATGTAGTATATATATGGTTCTCATATGGTGTTGTAAAACCTCAAACCAGGCATTAGGTTAGGTATCCCTCTCCGGTTCGTTTGAATTTGTCAATCCATAACATTCAAGGGCCAGTAACAATGCAGTAACAATGCAATTACAAGGTGTGAGTGCAGTAAGGATGAGCTAGCTGATCAAGTGCCACATCGGACATCTGGAATCAAGCTAATTTGAGGCAAGCGGAAATTTCAACTTCACATCCCCCATACGATAGTTCCAATTTCCCTCTGTACCGGGTAGCGGCTTCATCGACACGTCAAAATCAGCAGACGGTGTTGCAATGCCGGACATGGTGTAGGTCAACTTCGGGTTAGTCCAATATCCCAACGTGGGCTCAACATCATAGCGGACGATGAGCATGGCCGCGATACACAAAATCTCAAGGGTGGCAATCTGTCTTCCTGGGCAGAGATGAGGCGCCCCTCCAAAAGATCGGAAGGTGACTGCAGGCCTTCGTTCCTTGTTTAGATGACGGGTGATATCAAATTCTTTGGCATTTACCCCCCATGCATCAGTCTCCTGGTGCACGGGAGAAAAAGGCATCAACACCAATGTATCTTTCTTCACCAAGTATTTGTTGTCTAGCACAGTATCTTGTAGGACCCTTCGAGCAGATGTACCAATGCCATTTAAGCGCAGTATCTCATGATAGGCAGCAATTAAGAGTGGGCATTCCTTTTTCAGTTTGGCCACCTCAAGAATGTACTGCGGTTTGTTATCGTCACCAACACTCGTGGTAATGATTGCACGAATTTCATTGCGAATGTCCTCAAGCAACGGTTTCCGCGCGTAAATTTCTCGAATCAACCAGAAGAGTGCGGGAGCAGTGTTGGATAAAATTGGGGTGGACATGCCTGCCTCAAACTGCGCGATGTCTTCGATCTTGAAACCATGCTCCTCAAACAACTTTTTTCTCATGCTTACAAAATTGGACGCTTGTTTGTTTCCGCTTTTATAATATGCAAGGAAACCAGCAGCCAGTTTCTTACGGCCATTCCATGCTGTCCGGGCTGTTAACCATGGGATAGCCGATGTCAGCAGACTGCCGGCATTATTCTCAAATTCCCTTTTTACGCTCTCTCAGCCACATGCTTGATATTTCAAAACTCCAAGTAAGAACACTCACCAAAATGCCTTTTCAACCTGCGGATCGTTCATCGGGTGATCTGGTCCATACACGGCTCCAAAGCTGGTCTGCGAGATAACATGAACCATCCACTTATAGATACCGAACTTGTCACCCCACGATGGTATCTCGTCCATCAATGGTTTGAGCTCCGCAAGAACTGCTGCATTTACATCCCGGGACCCATCAATAGTGTAAAGGGTATGGTGAATGAGCTTTGCGTGCTCAGCACCCATGCCCTTGGTGTAAGTTCCATCGTCGACGAACCAGGTGCGACACAATTCAACACGCAACCCAGCAATCTTTTCAGCCACGTATGGAATGAGCGGAGCAAAGGATAGTGTTTTGGCATTCTTTTGAATACTAGAAATTACTTGCGAAGTGTTCACAACGTAGCTTCTGGTCCCAAAGATACCCAAAGTAAACATGGGGGGCCGGTCCTTCTCGGCAACGCTGGTGTAATAGTTGGGTCCATAATAGATCAGTCCCAAAACATGGCCGATGAGAGGCACTTTGGATTTCAGAAGCGGAGGTTCATTTTCTTCCAGGTGAGGGCCAACGAGTTTTTCGATCAAAATCGCGATTAAATACAGCGAGATTGATACCCCGAGATGGAATAAGATATTCATGGCTAAAATTTCTGAAAAGTTCAACTTGCTGTAAAGTGATAAGTGAGGATAACCGTGTTCCTGGCAAGGTAGGATGGCTCAAGACGATTTTTCTGCCTTCCATTTTCAGATATTACTAAGACAAGTTTATATTCAGGTCGACAATACACTCCCTCACTTTCATATCTTTCCATACTGACAATACTGACAATACTGTCGCTGTAACTGTAACTGTAACGAATTAATACCGTAATGGTACTAACTGTAATTCTGTAAGGGTCGGTCATTACTAGTCCCTTTGCATTACTAGCCTGTACCTCCTCCTGACGTTGAACTAAATGAAGTATAACTAACTAGTTAGATGTATGAAACATCAAAGGATTTGGATAAGTGGACTCGACTTCCATGTGATCAAACAGATCAACACAAAACGGAAGGAGATCAATAATGCTTTGCAGAGTATACCCTTAAGAGCAATTGATAAAGGAGGCAATTGGCCCCCAAATAGGGCTTATCAGTGAGCGCGTATCATACTTTGCAAGGGCTCTAAAGTCTAAATTATCCTCCAAGAATATCGATAGTGGAGGCAATTGGCCCCAAAATAGGATTCACATGCATCATCTAGCCATGGTCATCTAGCTGGTGTTGTTTTTCTTCATCCACTACAGAGTAGTACGCGGCTGGTAGACAAAATACCTCATGCATTATATATGTTGTATCCTTTTGACCGGCAATCCTGTTCTGCGACCTACCGAATGAAGGAAAAACAAAAAAAAAAACAACACTCGGAAATAAAAAAAAATGCCCACCGAAGAAAAGCTCATCCGGATCACTGCCCTCCTGTTTCGCAAGGAGGGGACCACCCCCGAGGAATTCTACCATCACTGGTATGAAGTTCATGGACCCAAGATGTTGGATCTCTCTCTCCGTTATGGGGTAGTAGAGTACCGTCAGGTGAGTATTGTGTTTAAGACGCTTTGGTTCCTTTTTTTTTCTTCTTCTTTAAGTATTAATGTCTGCAGTACCATACCACGCCGGAGGCAAAAGCAACATTAGACGTTGTAGCGAAGGCCTTTGGAAAAGACTGTCTTCCGTGCGATGGAATGGCAGAAACTCTAGTCAGAGACCTGGGAACTTATCTCCGGATGCAAGCAGATTCAGAGTATTTAGAGAAGATAGTTCCGGATGAGGCTGCGTTTATGGATAAATCGAAGCTAGAATTCACAATTGGCTATGAATATGCGGTTATAGAGAACGGGAAGGCAGTGGTGAAGGTTGCGAAAGATTGAATAATCAGTTTTTTTTACATGTAAATCTCGATACACAGAGGACGAGACACAAATGGATAAATTGATAAATTGGTAAAGAAAACATGAGTAACGCGCTGACAGGCTAAAATATATAAACCTTGTAGATTACCCAGCTAGAACTGAGGCATCTTTCCAAGGTTTTCCTTTCGTATCTACCTAGTTGCAAGTAACCTTGGAACCTCTTCATAATCACATACTTCGCAATGGATGCCCAAACAATCAATTATTTAAACTCACTGCCTACTGACTATTGGATCCAACAAGAAGCTTTCACCAAGACACTTCATCGCGACGAGTACGATGCTATCGATCCCACCTCACCGTCCCTTTCTCAAGCGGGCAAGGTGATTGTGGTTACGGGTGCGAGCCAGGGAATTGGGAAAGAGGTGACATAAAACATTTTTCTTGCATTATTGCAGCATAGTGCCGAACAATTAATTGATTATTCATCTAGGGCATCGTTAGACAATTTGCCCGGGCAAAACCAAAAGCAATCGTGATTGCGGCTAGGAACGCGGATAAATTGGAGGAAACCGAGGCTTTGGCGTTAGGTATCGAACCTACCGTGGAAATTGTTAGAGTTCCTACGGATGTTACAAGTGAAGATTCGGTCAAAAATCTGTTTGATATCATACAGCAAAAGTTTGGCAAGGCGGACGTGCTGGTTAACAATGCTGGGGTGAGCGTTGGCCATACGACCGTGGATATGATGGAACTTGACGATTATTGGCAAAACTTTGTAGAGTTCCCCCCATCTCTTGGGTCTGATCTTGATAATTACTGACACTATAAATAGGAAGTGAATGTGAAAGGGGTACTGCTCATGACTAAATATTTCTTGCGCCTCCTGGGTGACGCTAGAGGGTCAATAGTCAATATCTCCTCACAAGCAGCATGGAATGAACCCGAAGTATCGGCTGGTTACTGCTTGTCAAAATTGGCTATTGTAAAGCTATGTCGACAGATGTCCGGGCGCCCCAATCTGACGGTAGTTGCACTACATCCCGGTACCATCAAGTCTGATATCGTACCCGAATTCTTTTTGCGTTTCGCTGAAGACACCCCAGCACTGGCCGGAGGTACGGCGGTCTGGCTGACTACCGAAGAGGCCCGTTTCATGAGTGGTCGGTTTATGAGCGCAAATTGGTGCGTTAAGGAGTTGGTCTCCCGCAAGGATGAGATTGAGCAGGGAGGGCTTTGTAAAGTGGGCATGATTGGCACTGTTGGACTAGATCAGTTTAAATAGACAACTTACTTGAAATTGGTTGCTAGGCTAAATTTCAAAAATGTATTTCGTTTTTGGTTTCATAATTTGCCGTATATACAGATGTCGAATTGCAATGACTATGGTCCTTACATGTTCGCACTAATTACGGACCCACGGGGAATATCAGATAACTATAAGTACCGGATGCCATCCCCCGAATGGTATAACTTTCAAGTTCTTCTTCTCACATTCTCCTATATATATCTACTATGGCCGTTATCACATCCCTCCGCTTACCTGTGCTCTACGACTCCGCTGCATCCGTTCAACATAGCGGCCCATCAATAGACTGGCTATCTGGTAGATGGCATATATCTCACTCTTCGCTGCCCATGTGGCGCGATAAGCGCAACTGCACCGTTGACTATGCCCCCCTCGCCCCCGCCGCCTCGATGCTTCCACGGGTTGATGACATGGTACACTACCAAATGTTGAATTCTGATTCGGTCTCTCAAATCCACGCCATAAATACGGGCTGGAAAGGTAATCCCGCTGGTTGGACATGGCGCGGTACTGGCTGGATTACTCAATTTATCTCCTGCGATTGGGAAATTTTCGGCTACGGAGAATTGTCTGGAGGGGGGCACTGGATGATTATGCATTTCCGCGCCACTTGGCTGTCGAAAGCTGGATTGGATCTTTTTACGAGAGGGGTAGATGGGACATACCGCCATTTGGAAGAAGCTGAATACACTAGCATCATCGAGGAGGTTGAGAAATTGGCCACAGACCACCCCGAACTATCATCTTTAATAAGTGAATTCCGGCGCGTGCAGAATGATGGCGCAAATACGAGGGCAACCCCATGAGCGCTTGCATTTTATATTACTGTTCCAGCGCCCCCATCAATTAAGTCTCTTAATCGTGCTACGAGTATGGTTGGCCTCAGGGATGTGTAGCGGCTAACTAGTTATATTTCCTCTTTTGGACGGTCCTACTAAATGTAGCTTAGTGTACCTGCCCCATTAGACTTTAACTAGTTACCTACACCGCCCGGCTATGGTACGAGACGGTACGAGTAATTTAAGCCCCCACATAGGCCCCCACATAAGCCCTAATGTCGAAGGATCACGCCAATCCAAGCTCGGCATGTCCTGATAAGTGTAGACTGGCTATTATCCCCTCATCTTGTTTGTAGTTTTCCTTTCTTTTGTTTCTTTGAGACTAGATACTAGGAAATCGATCAACCATGTCCTGGGTCGAGGTTAGTCCCGGCCGCTGGGAGCGACCCTTTGGTAACAATGAGAAGATCCCGTTGGTAATGAGCAAACTGGAATTGGTCCCGGGTCGTGAGAACTGGTATGAGTCGTCCATCAGCAAAATCTTGATAAGAGAGTCAGTCGGTGAGCCTGAACAGGCTCTTCGCCAGGCATGGAAGCAAGTGCGATTTCAATTTCCTGAGATCGCAGCTTATCCTTCGGGAGATAAGTATGTTTACGAGGTTCCACAGACAGAAGAAGAAGTGACGAAATGGCTGTCTTCGACATGTTCTACCGTCACGACGACAGCAGACGAGTTATTGACTAGCTTGCCTCCGCTCAATGTGATGAGTGTTCACTGGATTCCACACACCAGTGAAGTCGTGCTCACTTCGTCGCATTTTCGTCTGGACGGGCGAGCATTTATGACCCTCAGTAATTTCATCTGCCACGCTCTTGCGCAGCCAAAACAAATTGATTTTGGGAACGAGGTATCTAACCTCTCACCAAGCTTTGAGGTGCTTGCCAAAATTCCTCAAGCTCCGTATAGTCCCGAGATCGAGACAGCTGCCACACAGCGACTTATGGCGTGGGGTAGCTCTCTACCTCCAGTCAAGATTGCGACAAGCTTCAGTGCCGGAGAGAAGGCGGCGGTCTCTCGGAGACTGACCAGTGTCTACAGCATTGAGGAGACGTCTTCCATGGTGAAGGCATGCAAGAGCAATAACTTGTCGGTGGCCGTCGCCCTGACTGCCGGCCTTGTTAGTGCTTGCTGTGAACTGGCTGAGCCAGCACCCGTTGATGAGAGTCGGTACTTTATGGCCATATGTGCCTTTGATCTCCGAAAGTACAATAGTAGCCCTACCACGTCTACTGCAACTATCTCATCCACTGGGAATGTTTATCCAATTACAGTCACAGACGGCTCCTTTGATTCCCATGCTGCTCAATTCAAGGAGATTTTCCAGAGGGGATTTGATCCCTATATTGAATCCATGAGCTGTTTTCAGGAAATGATGATGAATCTTGTCAACCAGAACCTCCCACATGATTCTCCGCTCAACTGGCATCCCGTCCTTAGCTCATTGGGGAAAGCAGACAACATCATGGAAAGCCAATTTTTTAATGAACGAGGGGAAGTTGCAGTCGAGCTGGAAGACTTTTGGGTCGGAATGGAGATTCATCAGTGTCAGCCACAGTTGTTTGTTTGGACTTTGCATGGCCAGCTGACCATGACAGCATGCTACAACGAAGCCTATTGGTCACCAGAGGGTATTCAGCAACTGTTGGATAAAATCAAACAACATGTCCAACAAGGGCTGAATTTGGATTCCTAGTCATGTACATATGTACATGCATGCATGCATATGCATGCTATTCTTTTCGCACAAATTATCTTGTTATTATCTTGGAAAATTAATATAACCTAACCAACCAACATGACAGAGCTTGAAAAATGTGTGGGGAACCCTGGACAGACCTAGTCAGTATTATTACCTCAAATAGATATCTTCATCGTCGTATCTGTTGGTTGGTATGTTGATAGACATAGACATAATATTGGTACAGCCTCGTATACCCCCTCACCCTGGCTAAAAGGGTCCTTCGATAACACTAAAGTGGTCCAAAATTAGCGAGGTTTGCGTCAACTAGTCAAAAATGCAACCAGGATTGCATCTTCAATCCCGTATATCCGTAAATAGGCGTTGTTACTACAGCCCTCGTCTCGTATTCGAGAGTTAAGGGTTTCATCGAATGTCGACATTAAGTTATTATATAAGTTATGGTACGTAAGCACTAACTAGCTGAACTAGTTGTTATGCACTTGCTGCTTAAGTGAGTCGATGATCCTAGTGTCATGACTCGGTGCCGATACCAGATCGTTGGTGATCTACATGTTACAATCCTTGTAATATTTCACACGTAATTAAACCCTGTATAATACACCATGTACTGTCACGTAACATATTTCGAGTGGGGAAATCCGTATTTCATACGTTATCAATTCTTAGCGTGAGGGGCTCTCCTCGTTTACTAGTCTACTTCTGTCTTGCCTCACCTACAGCGAATCCTTTTCACCAAACTGCCAACTCAGCTGTCACTCTCAAGACCTGTTTTAGCATTGTAGGTTTTTGATGACTGTTCAAATCCAAACCATGATTATGATATGTGGTTCATATTTGTTTTGAAAGACATTCCGAATGTTTTGTTGACCTTTCTATTTTATCAGGGTTTCAATTAACGCATCAACTATTGTATTGCTACTATGAATTGAATGTAACAAGTCTACTTATATATCTTGTCTCTTCTTTTGCCTCAGATACAGTATATAATATGGTGTTGTTGAAAGTAGATCAGTTTAATGTTAAACGATATAAATCGGGAAGACAAACGACTGGCTGGATCTATTGCTTGGACACCATAACAACGCACTACTCCGAAGCCAGACCAAACGCACTTTTTTCTTCAGACAGCTCTGTGATCCTGAACTTCCAGTCAATATTCTCAAACCCCTTTCTCACGGTCGCATTCACTTTGATATCTCCAAGCGGGGGCAAAATGCTAGCAGCAATGTTGCTGTAATTGGGTTCTGGGAGGTTCCAGGTGCCGTCAGCAGGAGTTATATCGTAGCGCATCGTAATCATGATTACAAAACATAAAACTTCCACCGTTGCAAAATGACGACCTGGGCAAAGGGCAGGAGCACCACCAAAGGCTCGATAGGCTACTGGTGATCGCTTGATAGAGCTCTTCTTGGTAAATCGATACGGATCGTAGGTGGCTGCATCAGGACCCCATTGCAATTGTTCGTGGTGAAGGACAGCAGCGGGGATTTGAAGAAGGGCCCCTTTCTTCAAGAGGTATTCGCCATTGAGAAGAGTGTCTTCAAGAACATAGCGCGGCGATGCGAAACAAGCCCTCGTCCGCATGGTTTCCTGATACGCCGAGAAGAGAATTGAGCACCCAGTGCGAAGGTCTGAAGTGTCCAAGGTGTAAACCGGCTTGGGACCTGTTCTATCAACGCTGAAGAGTTTTTCTGCCTCGCTTCGGACATCCGCAAGTAGTTTCGGTGACGAAAAGACATTGCAAAGAGTCCAGAATGCCGTAGGAACCGTGTTTGATAGAATTCCGGTTCCTCCGGGTACATCTAGGCGTGCTATAGATTCGAGGGAGGCGCCATTCTTGATTCCTGTCTCATATCGCGCCTTAATCATCTCAGAGCCCTGCTTCCAATGCCCACGACGGTAGTAGTCAATCATCTGTTTCGCCATGAATTCCCTTTGCTGGTACGCCCCCCGTGCGGTATATTGCGGTAACACGTTCACGAGCAACAGAGTAATCTTGAGTTCGTATTCCCTATTTCAGCCTTTATATTAGTCAAGCCCAAGATTAAGTTGGATTTGATACATACCAGAATGTCTGCTCATAGTTATTCTTAGCGTAAGGGTTCTCCGGGCCGAAGACAGCATCAGTGCTCGCAATGCTGATGACATGACGAGTCCAAGCCCACAAATCGAACTCCTGGCTTTGGCTTTCCAATTTGTTAATGAAGTTCTCCAAGTTCCGCAGCATAGCTTTGTTCATCGCGTCCAGCCCGACTCCAATTAGAGACGGAGCCATTGAATGAACCACTTTGCGATGTGCTCCGCCGCCTCCCGTTTCTTCTTCCTTGAGCGCCTCTAGTTCCGGACCCGTGATGCCCGCCAGACGTTCAGCCACGGTAGTCAAAATCGGGTCAAAAGAGATTGTCTTAGCATTTCGCTGAACCGCAGAAACCAATTTCGTCGAATTGACAACATATGTTCTGCCATTAGGCATTCCGAGAGTGCAAATTTGCTGGCCATGTTTCATACTATTGCCCAACCGCTATTAGTAACTGCACAAGGGGGTATTTCATAGATTCCCACCTCATATCCAAGTAATAAGAGTTGCCATTGCGGAGAAATCCAATAAGATGTCCGATCAATGGAATTTTCTGTGGAAGAAGAGGAGGTTCTCGAGGATCGAGTTTCAGACTGAAGAAATAATTCAACGAGGCCAATAGAATGGCCACGCCAGCAAAAATCACTGGAAAGCTCATCATTGCGTCCTAAAGATCAGAATCACAACGAGAGACTTTTTTCTTTTAGAAATTTGTTGCAAGACAAGAAAAAAATTGTTCGAAGATAATGCTCTTTCGTACACAACTGGTATGACCATGTGTGTGTATTATTACTGTATTTTACACTCTTTAATTACTGTATGTGATTACCGTATGTAACGCCTTGTTTTCCATATTTGTATTGGTACCACAGCTCTGTACAGATACTGGAACACACGAACCCAAGCATAAAAAAGACCGCTTTCCCAAGGAATTTCCAGTATGAATCAGTTGTGTCCACTGCTTTTATCTTCATTCTGTTTGGCTCAAACCTTCTATCAACAATGTCAGCCCTTATCTTGCAATCTAAGGTCGCCATAGTGACTGGGTGCAGTAGTGGTATTGGACTGAGTACTACACTTTCCTTGCTCTCGCATGGTGCACGTGTTCTAGGCATTGATGTTGCTCCATTCGACTATTCTCTCCCCGAGGAGCAGAAGCCATTGCTAGTGTTCCACCAGGCGGACCTGACGAATTCTAGCGCTATTACCGAGGCAGTCACGACATGCAAAGCCAAGTTCGGTCCTCGTATAGACATCCTGGTCAATGCTGCAGGTGTTGGTGACGGATTTTCTAGCGCTGATACCGTCACGGATGGGGAATGGGATCGCATCATTTCCATCAACCTCACCGCCCCTGTTAGATTGATGCGGGCGGTTCTTCCATCCATGATAGAGCATCAACAGGGGGCTATTGTCAATATTTGCAGTAGAGCTAGTACCAGTGGAGCCACAGCTGGGATTGCATATACGGCTAGCAAACACGGACTGGTATGAGCGGTGGAGAAAGAATCTTGACTTTTACTTATGGATTCGTATACTAACTATGCTTCCTATCTACAGGCGGGGGCCACAAAGAACGTTGCATGGAGGTTTCGCAACCAAGGTATCAGATGCAATGCTGTTTGTCCCGGTGGTAAGTTAGTACACATTCTCCACTCGCACTTACTGATATTCCTGCCTAGGCGTTGTGACAAACATTGCAAAGTCGGTGAACATGGAGTGTTTTGATCCAGCAGGATTTGCTGAGTTCCAGTAAGCCTTAATCAATTAATATTTACATTGGCTGAAGATATGGAAGCTGACTGACAACGTGACAGACCCATATTTGGGTTGCATGTAGGCACTGATCAAGCAACAGGCCTACCTGCACCTCACATTGCTCCAGAGGATGTCGCGCAAGGCATTTTATTCCTTGTCTCTGAACAAGCCAGCAAGATCAATGGGGTTTTGCTCCCTGTTGATACGGCCTGGTCCACCATCTAGCTTTGAGGCATGGCATGCCTGGACTGGAAATCTTACAAAGGGGGAGGGGATTTGGCAAGGAGCGAAATGGCGGTTCAACATTTTACTTTCCCCAGGAGCATGGTAGTATTTAGCTTAGAATTATGAAAGGCCTTCAGATTTTGGAAAAAAAATGTGGTTTTTGCACAAATTAGTTCTCTGCTACATAGCTGCATAGAGTTTGACAAAGGTATTGTATGAAATGTGAGACATGAGGATTGTATTTTCAACTTAGTTGGGCATGCCTTCGTGTGTTACATCTGACAAACAACTCTGATACAAATTCCTGGCCTTGATGTCCTAGTCCTACTTTCTTTCACGGAACAACACTTCCTTTTTCATATCAGGAATAACCTGAAGAGACCGGAATCAAATTAGCACATAAGACTAAAGAAGAATGAATGCGGTTGAGAAGACGTACCATGGTTTCGAAACTAGTATTTTTATACCGTCCTTCACCGGGATTCACTAGCGAAATATCATATTTCTGCAAGACTTTACTCAAAATCACTTTGATCTCATCGACAGCAAAAAAGCGACCAGGACATGCATGTCTTCCATAACCCCAGTTCAGACTATTGGGACTGCTGCTAACAAACTGGTGTCGGTTTGTATCTTCCTCACTGCGCTGACGCATCTTGTAGAAGCGGAAGCCGTCAAAGACATCTGGGTCTTCGTGAATGGCCGGATCACGATTCACGGCATTAGCAGCAATTTCGATATTGGAATTTTGGGGAATGATGGTTCCATCATTCAATCGGATGTCCTTGAGAGTCTTCCTACGACCGTTGGCTGTGTATCATGTCAGTAAACCAGCGACTCCAAACAAAAAAGCAGAAAAAAAAGGGTGACAAGGTAGACACACTCAGTCCGGGTGGATTATAACGTTGGGATTCCTTCATGAAACTGTCCAGCTTGTTTAACATGCCCAAAGTAGCTTTGGTTAGTTTTCCCCCTGTTTTCTCAAGCGCTTCGCGGTACTCCTGTCGCAGGGGTTCATGATACTCCTGGTAGGCAGCTAGGTCAAAAAATTGATGAAGTAAAGTAAAGTTGGTCGAGTGAATAGCACCCATAGCCAATGCCAACTGCAGATGAGCTTGGTGGTGGAGTTCTTCTGGAGTACCAGCCTTATCCCCCAGGCGGTTCATCATCCATTGCATCATATCATCTGGCTTTTCGTTCTCTGGCAGGGCTAAGCGCCGCTTCAGAACGGGAATTACCAATCTCTGGGCTTCTTCTCTAGTAGCACGCATACGGGCAGGCTGTGCCATAAGCTTGGCTGCGAGCGGACGAAGCCAGACTGGAAAGAATTTGATTGTTTTTGCAGCAGCAAATGCATCCATCCAGTAATCCACAGAGATACGAATCCAGTCTGGATCTCTAGCAAGATCAGGATTGAACGCACGTGCAGTCACATGTGCGATGATCTTTTGGCTCACATCGTTCATTACGACAGGCTTCCAGTCTGTTGAATTGTCAGCACTGCAAACGATAAAAAAATTAATAATGCTCACCTTTGCAAGATCCTATCTGATCTGCGAGAGCCCATTCCACCTCATCCTCAATTTTACTCGTGAGTCTAGCTGTAAATTGACCATCAGTTCGTTTCCCTATGATTGTTTACACTGGGGTGGACGTACCCATGTTTTGGGTTAGATCTCGATTGATAGCAGTTTCCTTTAGGTCGTCTGAGATGAGAACACCTGTATAATGCGTAGCAAATAGCTTTTTTCGAATCAGTTATCATTTACACGACAAATAAAGCTCATGTGAAGCTGTCATACATCAGAAATTGATCCCTTGAAGCTAAGCTCATCGTCTTTCAAATCACAAAGTTCCTGGTAATATTTCTGACCAGCAACGATGCGAGTGCCTAGTTTTGTAGTTAGTCGCCAAACTCTGTCTAATACGAATTCATGGACTTACCTTCAGTAGTCGTAATTTGGAATAACCCATTTTTGAACTGGATATAGTTAGGTCCAAGCCCCCTCAAGTACTCAATAGTATTCATGCAGACAAAAACATACCACTTTATATCCCTCAGTAAGTAAAGCATTCGCATCAGAAACGTATTTGGCCTTTCTCTTGGATACGCTTCCCAGATGAAGCCCAACGAATGGAATGTCAGCATTTACGCTGGTTCCCGAGCCTAGAATCTTGAAAAGGAAGAATCCTAGGACGAGAGCAACACCAGCAATCCATTTCGCCTCGCCAAAGGCAGAAATTGCTTCAAACCGAAAGTGATCACTCAAAACCATGGTGTTCAAACAGTTAGATGACGATGTTGAGTCAAGAAAAAGTGAAGAATTAATGCAAATGCATATGAGAACAAGAAGTAGGGGCTTTGCACTCTGTCCGTAACAATCACATGCAGGTATGTGGCCGAGAAAGAGCTTACACTAAGACTAGATTCAGCCAGGATTGTGGATGATAACATGCACTTGTTATAATTAAAAGCTCTTCAACTAGACTCCACTATCCTTTAGTGATGTTACAATGCGTTCTTAATTATCTGATCTTGTTCTTGATGTTGGGATTTTGGTACGCGTAATTATATGATACTCAGGTAATATCATTGAAATACGATACAAGTTGTAAATACCACACTTGTAATACACTCTATGTAACAGTAAAGCGTCGTATGGGACCACCGATTAGGAAATTATTTCAGAGTATGCTGTTATCTTTCTATAATCAATATGAGAGAAAAGTTAGGTCAACACCTGGCAGGCTGTTTGCCACATTAGTTCGGCCCCGACGCTCACGTACTCATTTGAGAGAGGCTGATCTGCAACCCTTGATATTTCTAGTCCCCAATCCAACTCAGCATATGCTTCCGATTGATACTGCACTCCTTTATTCAAAGATCTCAACATGTCGAGCATAACGGCGACTTCTATCTCCATGTATTTAAATGATCTACAAGACAAGATAGACCCAGTTTTGGGCGTCTTGCAAGAACACCCGGGAGTCGCGGCACTCGTTGCACTCGGGCTAGTCATACTTTTCAAGATCATATTAACCCTCAAGACGAGTTGGACACACCTGAGCACAATTCCTGGCCCATGGTGGGCAAGTTATACGAGGCTTTGGCTTTGCAAGACCATCGCCGCAGGTGATTCTGCACAAGTCTTTGTCAATGTTAACAAGAAATATGGTCCGTCATTCAGTTCTTTTCATTGAAAAATGTATACTAATGAACCTAGGACCAATTGCAAGGGTTGGTCCAAACCATCTGCTTACTGATGATCCTGAGGTGGTCAGACGTATTCTGGCAACCAGGTCTCACTACACCAGGGGCCCGTGGTTTGACTCTATCAAGATTGATCCTCATATTCCCAACATCGTATCCGAACGCAATACTGGAAGACACAACAGACTTCGTCATAAAATGTCAGCGGGGGTATGTACAACCGGATATTTCTTGTTCTATCACAGCGCAACTTTGAATAACAGTTTTTCTTGTTGGAGTAGTACGCTGGAAAGGATATTGAGGGAATAGAAAAGATAATCGATGAACGGATTAACAACTGGATTACCATGATCAAGGATAGGTGGATCTCAAATTCTACGAACACAAAGATGTTTGATATAGCTCGTCGTATCCAATATCTGGCCGTTGATATCATTACCCACTTATGCTTCGGTGCTCCTCTGGGCTTTGTGGAAACGGACTCTGATGTTTACAATTTCTTGTTCACCATCGAGAGTCAGCTTCCTATCGTACAACATTTCTCCGTCATCATTGAGATCAACACATTTGTTGAGAGGCTGTTAAGATGGAAATGGCTCAAATCGAAGGTTGCCCCAAAGGCCACCGACAAGACAGGAATCGGAATGATTATGGGGGTTAGTAGATCTTCTTGTCTGGTTTTGAATTCGAATTTAAACTAATCATTTCTCAGATATCTAAAAAAGTAGTTGATGAGAGGCTTCAACCTGATGCAAAGCCACGTAAAGACATGTTGGCTTCATTCCTGAGTCACGGACTGACGCCTAGTGAAGCCGAAGCCGAGATTTCAATTTCTTTGTATGATTTCTGTCACAATCTTCTGAGTATATTGAATATAGTCCTAAACATATTCTAGGGTTGCCGGGTCTGATACCACCGCTACGTCGATGCGTGCCACGCTACTGAGCATCATTTCCAATCCCAGAGTCTACTCCCGACTCCAAAAGGAGATTGATGATGCCATAGTGGATGGCCGTATCTCAAGCCCGATTCAGGATTCTGAGGCGAGAGCGTTGCCCTATCTCCAGGCCTGTATTGCTGAAGGTCTGCGACGTTTCCCTCCGATCACTCAACTACGAGAGCGTGAGGTTCCCCCCGAGGGCGATATCATTCATGGACATCATGTTCCCGGAGGCACGTTTATTGGCTTGAATGCATGGGGTTTACAGCTTAATCCCATTTATGGCGACGACGTTGAAGTCTACAGGCCAGAGCGCTGGCTCATCGATGATGCAGACCGACTAATGGAGATGCACAAAACTCACGAGTTGATCTTTGGCTATGGAAACACAAAATGTCTTGGTATTCCTATTGCTATGATGAATCTAAATAAATTATTTGTCGAGGTGAGATAGAGTATCATTACATTTGAGCTGGATGGAAACTGATCATTGCTTTCTAGCTTTTGCGGCGATTTGATATTTCTGTGGTGAATCCTCATCGTCCATGGAAAAGTACATGTTACGGAATTTTCTTCCAAAAGGAGTTCAATGTACGAATTACGGAGAGGGAGATGACGGCCGATGATATATAATCCAGCTTTTGACTGGACATGGTCAAAGCACATGAGATTCCAAGATTTAGGATTCATATATTGCAACATGATGTCTCTCGTTTTATGACTAGAATATAAGATTGATGCCAGATTATGCGAACATGCATTACCAACAGAGAAGATTCATATATGAGATTTTTACACACCGCGGTTTGGTTATATCTGTTTCTTCCATAGTTATGTGAGCCTGATGTAAGTAGTGGGAGTAGAAATTTATTCAAGATGACTTCAAGAAAATCTGTAACTATATATAAAATATACTGCTAGTCTACTTCAATTACAGCAATCAGTTCTTCACACCGCCCTCCCGCTCTTCCTTTAAGACCTTTCTAACTGGCGCATAGCTTGCCTCTTTCAGTGGAGCAAACAAGGCTTCGATGTCGACGAATTGTTCAATAGCCTTGCCTGCATAAGGTGTGTAGGTCATGACTGTGCCCCCTTCGTATTTCCCTTCCTCAATCAACTCAGTCACAGCTTCGGCAACTTCCAACCCTGTCAAAGCTTGAGACTGGTCATAAGACCAGATAGGCTTCAGGTCTTCTGTCCAAAGAGGAGTGGCTACTAGGCTATGAGAAACATTAGCTTCAATTAATAGAAGTTGGAAAGGCAAGATCATCTAACGAACCCTGGGCAGACCCCAACTATCTTGACATTCTCCTCCACATCGGCCGGTTTCATGCATTTGATAAATCCGACGACGGCGTGCTTTGAGGCATTGTAGACCGGACTGGGATAAAGAGGATACAGCCCAGCCATAGATGCGACGATGCATATTACCATCTTCTTGTTGCGTGGAACAGAAGCCTTCATGCCAATGCGGGTGAGCTTGATAGGATGGGAAGCATTCACGTCCATGAGATGATAGTGATCTTCCTCGTTGTCTTCGAAGAATGAGTATTTTGACTACAAAAATGACCTAAGAACTTGAGCCAATCGATATTTCGAGACTGATAGACTTACTGTCTCGAACAAACCCGCAGCGGCGACATAGGCATCAGGGACGTCTTCAAACTCCCGCAGAGACACAGTAACAAGGTTCTCCAGGTCTTTCCATTTGCTCACATCACACTCAACAAAAATTACGCGTTTTGTAGCTTCATTCTCCTTAACAAACTTTTCTGCGGCGGGAGTAAGGCGCAGATCAGCAATAATCACACGATTTCCTTTCGAAAAAGCAATCTCTGAAAAGTTGAAACCAATTCCTGATGTCTTACATTAGCATCTCATCAAAACATCACAGGATTAATATTGAAATTCAAAAAGCGAATACCTGAACCCCCTCCAGTCACTACAACAATCTTGTTCTCGAGAGGAAAGTCACCGACGGTCATGTTGAGTATGAAGGTCTAATTGATATCAACTGAATGTAAAACGAGAAGGGCACGCTGAATAATTTTGATTTGTGAGATACCGGTATATATAGATATTTATTGAGATCACTACAGTCGTTAACTTATACGTGTCTAATCTAGGCAGTGCGAGAAGTCAACTTAGAATTACTTGTATTCAACTTCGGAGAGAGTGGTACTGTATTACACACGTCTTAAAACGTAACAAAATACGGACTACCCAAGCTGGTTCAATACGAAAACCAAGAATTATTTATTACCAACGTTACAACGCTAAAGAAACTGTATTAATACCTGAAGAATACCTGAAGAATACCTGAGGAATATCTGCGTAATATCTGAAAATGAAGCACACCCTTTGACAAGGTTCAAACACACTAAATCCGCTATTTTGAGTTATACGAGGTATTCACTCTCAGAGATCCCATTGGAACTTGGGATTCAAGCGGACGCGTTCACCATACCGCAAAAAGAGTAGTGGGATCGGAACAAGTGCAATAGCAATGAATGCTAGGAGTGAATTCCCCCATCCGAGCCCTAGTCGGGCGTACATAGATGGCCCTGCCAACGGGAGAAAAGCACTGATAAATGAGCGGAAAACAGTAGTAGCCCCGATGCTTGAAGCTGCGTAAAGTGGGTAGGCGTCAACGAGATAAGTATCTATAGAGAGCTGTTTTTATATCCTCATCAATTTCTGTTGCACATAAATAATCCCTGTAGCATTAACTTACCAGCAACCACATTAATCCTAGACCAAGAAAACCCGTTCCTATGATTGGCACAATCCAGTGTACTCCATACTGTGCAGTCCATCCATAAATCAATAAGCCCGTGGGAATAGCTACACCACCAGCTACCATAGGCACTAATCTGTCTTCCGGTTTTGCCATGCGATGGGCTGCTCGCTGTTTTATCATCCGATCAGAGTATATGGCGAAGGTTGCAGCCCCAAGAGCCATTCCGGTGGCAATCCCAAGATACACCAGCCCGACAATCTTGGGTTCAAGTCCATATGTACCAATAAAGATATTCGCGAGTGTGGTTATAAGAAGGTAGAAATAGGCATAACCAACAGCAGCATGGGTACCAAGTCCAAAAATAATAGGAAATAGAAAGAGCATCTTCAAAGGTCGCAAGATAGAACTGCCCACCAGCCTCAAAGGAGACTCGTCTGGTCCAAAATCTGAAATTTGTGTATTACCAGCCTGTCGGAGGCCACGAAGCTTTCGACGGAGGAGGACCGGCTGGTAGGTTTCATGCATTAAAAAGCAGTAGCCGATTTCAATAACTCCGGTCTGCGAGGGATCAATAGTCAGTAATTTACCTTCTTGGAGTACGTTCAAATAGGGACTTACTAGAATTGTAACGAGCCAAAAAACCCAGCGCCACCCACGAGCGGCGGCAAGAAAAGATCCCCCAACTGGTCCGACAAACTGTGCGATTAATGGACCAGTGGCAAGAAAGGCAATGCGAGCACCACGCTCCTCCCGGGAATACATATCAGCCACGGAACCACCCCCCATGGTGATGGGTGCCGAGCCCATGCATCCCTGAAAGAACTCAAAGGCGATCAACATGTTCAGGTTGGTGCTTACAGCACACGCGATACTGAAAATGATGAAGAGAATAGCAGTTGCGTGGTAGAGAACCAATCTCCCGTACGCTTCTGAAAGCGGTGCAATGATGAGTGGCCCGACTGCTAATCCAAGAGCATAGATTGACACCGACATGGAAGCCAACACTGTATTTGTCGTCGGAAACTCGGTCAAGATCTCCGGAATAGCAGAAGAGAGCATGGCAGGGCTCATGGGCGTGATAAAAGTCATGACAGCGACCATCACCAGGATTCCCATTTTCTTACGCTCTGGCCATTGGCGCGGATCCTCATCACCCTGAAGACCGCCATTTCCTGAATCATCAACCGTGCTACTGTCGTGCTTTTCGACGTCGAGGTTTGTTGTTGTTGAAGTCACTTCAGAAATGGCCGAATTCTTGGGGTTTTCGAGCCCGTCTGCCGGAATATCTAGCAATCCCATATTTGCAGGGAAAAACGTGATTCAGATAAACAATCAAAAGAAAATCTGCTCATACACATAAGATCATCCTACTTGCATCGGATAAAGAGAGGAACGCGTGTCGGATGTCGAAGTGGTCATGGGGCTGGGAAACCCAGTCATTTTCAAGCTACATCCAGGGGGCCGAGTCAATACGCGATACCCCGTAACACTATTAATATGTAATAATACTAATACATATGTGTAATAATACTAATACATGTAATATTTTTAAGATAACGCCGTTATAATATTATACAAGTTAAGTTAAATAACACCATCCGGCCCCCATTCCCTCGTTTAGCCACCATCCAATAATCCAGAGATAGCTAAGCTCTCCGCAATTCAGGGCGCTTATCCCCCCTAAGGCTCTAATACAATCCTATCTAATAAGCTTTAGGACTCGGTCTATAATTTGGTATCTTTAAACGAGGTTGTAACTTAGCTATCTTCGCTGAATATGTTGGCCCGGCCCTGATGTGTCACCCAATCTCATCCCAACATCTACGTAGGAACGATCCAGAAGCTTGCTGTGATTCTTGGCGCTTTTCCCCCCTCGAAGTCATCATGCAATGCAATCCAATAGGGTTCTGGATTTGGACCAGAGCGCGTTATCCCTGAGACTCCGAGTGTTATTGTTTCCCACGCTAAACATGTTAGCCCCCTTCCCCCAAATGCGTCGCCTCAAATTGCTTCATATCCGTAGCCATCCCATTCACACCGCTTTGCAATTACGCAGCCATGGCTTTTGAACACGATTCAGGTCCGTCTGACTCGGCTGACGCGGGAATGAAGTCTATAGACTCGCCTGCCTCTTCTGTGCCAACGAAGGGTGATAATGTGTTGGCAAACACAATGGCTATCCATAGTGAAAAGGATGATAGTTTAGAGGCGTCTCCAAACGCACAGCAAACCTCTAACACCCAGGAAAACGGAGAGGATGAGTCTCAGTATCCAAGCGGGTTGAATGTGCTTATCTTGACAATTGGATTGTGTCTGGGCATGCTTGTTGTTGCTTTGGACAATACAGTTATCGGTGAGCCACTGCTTCTCAATGACATGTTTTATAATTTACAATATCCCAATCTAATCTTTGCCTATCTTCGTTCAGCAACCGCAATTCCTCGAATTACGACTGAATTTCACTCACTGGGCGACACAGGCTGGTATGGATCGGCCTACTTGCTCACCAACTGTGCCTTGCAGCCAACCTTTGGCAAAGTATATACTGTATTCAATGTGAAATGGACCTACATCACTGCGCTTCTCATATTCGAACTGGGCTCAATCCTATGTGCTGCGGCTAAATCCTCGACCATGTTGATTGTAGGCCGCGCTGTAGCAGGAGCAGGTGCCGCTGCTCTGTTTTCAGGTGCGATGAATATCATTGGTTCCAGTGTACCATTGAGGAAGCGCCCAGTGTATATTGGAATATTGGGAAGCATGTTTGGGATTGCATCTATCGTTGGTCCACTCATTGGTGAGCTCACCAACTAATTCAGTCTGTGCGATATGAACTAACGTCACGCCTATAGGTGGTGCTCTGACCGAATATGTGACCTGGCGATGGTGTTTCTGGTATGGACTTTTCCTATCTTCTCGATTTATAACCTTCGACTAACATGAAATTGACCGCAGGATCAAGTACGTTATCGGATATAAAACTTCCCTTTTTTCCAAAGCTTACAAATAGACAGTCTTCCAATTGGTGGACTCACTGTAGCGACGGTCGTCATCTTCTTTTCCAGTCCGGCCAAACAAACCCCCAAACAGTCCTTGGTACAGAAGCTGCGGGGACTTGATGCTGCTGGAGCAGTCCTCCTGATAAGTGCGATTATTTGCCTGCTTCTTGCTTTACAATGGGGAGGGACGACTTACAGCTGGAGCGACTCGAAGGTCTTTGGTTGCCTCATAGGCTTTGGACTATTGCTTATAGCATTTTCCGTGCTTCAAGTCTACCTTGGGGACCAGTAAGTGTTACCCACATATACTACGTATACAACTTGTTTTGTTCTGAATGCTGAGATATAGCTTAATTTATACAGTGGCACACTACCACCTCGCATTCTGAAGCAGCGCACTGTATGGTCTGTTTGCTGGTTCGAATTCGTTCTCGGACTCGGCCTGTATACTTTGATCTATTATCTTCCCTTCTATTTCCAAGCAGTTCGTTTCACCTCTGCCGAGTCCTCTGGTATCCGGATGATTCCCTTGCTTGTTTCGATCACAATAGCCTCGATTGTCGGCGGTAGCGTGACTACTATCACCGGCCACTACGTTGCTTTTCTATGGCTGAGCGGTGGGCTCTTTACCATCGCTGCAGGTCTCTGCTACACCCTTGAGACAAATTCATATGCTGGTAAATGGATTGGATATCAACTACTTGCCGGCATTGGTTGTGGCCTATCCCTGCAGGTGCCTTTTGTGGCAACCCAGGTCGTACTCCCTCCTGCCGACCAGCCGATCGGAAACTCTCTTGTTGTGTTCTTCACATCACTGGGAGGCGCATTGGCTGTGTCGATTGCAAATAGTATTTTCAGTAATGCATTATTGCAAGAACTGAACAGTCGAATTTCAGATAGTGCTTTAGTTGCAGCTATCATACAGGCTGGCGCAACCGGCATCAAGGCGACTACGCCGTCTAACTTGGTGCAAGATGTCTCTGAAAGCTATAACTATGCTATCACCAGAGCCTTCATCCTAGCTATTGCAGCCGGAGGCATTGCTTTTATTTTCAGCTTATTTACTGAGTGGAAACACATCGATATAAAGAAGCCGAGCCCTGAAGAGAGCAAGGATGTATCTTCAGATGGCAGAGATGCACCTCTAGAGGAATCTGTGTAATTGACGGATTCTATTTTGAAATACTAACATGCTAACCCTCACAAATACACACATGGCTTCAGTTACCCAGGTACTGTATTTTCGAATCTTGCGTGGGATTCTGGGTCACTTGGATTTTCGTTTTGATCTTGATACATTTGATTTCTCCTGGCGCTCCTTGTACGCCATAAATAATAGCAGGCAGACTTTAGAATTTAACAAAGAATTATTACAAGGAATTTATGAATTCCTCAAATCTATACAACTAATCGCGTTTCTATATTCAATTAAGATGACATGCAATAAGCACTGCACAATCCTATCATTAGGATGACACTAAATGAAGCGAACAAGCCTCACTAGTAATCCTTCGAAGATACAGATCCTATGTCCACCGTCCTTGAACGAAACTATATGGAACAATACTTTGTGTTCCTGGTCCCGCCTTGCTGGCCCCGGGGTATACCCATCTGGGTGTAGACCAAATCAAAAACAATGTAACCCATAGGGCTCCAACGACTCTTTTCCACCGTGCAGGCGGAGTGACTGTTTCTGTTCTTGGGTCACTGCTGAAAAGACGCCATGCAGCCTGAACAGCGTCCTCAATTATGATGCCCAACGCTTGAATAAGGAAAAATTCTACCGTCAACTGCTCTCCCCATGAGAGGGTTGAGGAAATATCGGCGACGGCATGTGTGATGCCAGAGAGATAGAAAGAGAGCACGATCTTTAAATAGCGCTGTACGATCCCCTTTTTGGGCAACCTCAGGACCTTGTGAGCCAAAAACTCAACTGGTTCACTGATCATTCGACGCAGGTTCTGATGCCAAAACGTGCCCCAGAATTGACGCAGAGAATAGATCTCCGATACACGTCCAAACAACGGACGCCACTCACGAACCTCGTTTATTTTGATGGAAACGAAAAATGCACCGAGTAAATGAGATATTGCGTTCAGGAGGCAATAACTGGATACGTAACCGACCAAAGTTACCATAGCACGTAGACCAAGCTCTTCAGCCTTGAGCGGATCGGCAGTCGGAGATAGAAGGCGAGTGAAAAAGTGAACTTGAGAAGGACCAAAGACTTCTGCTGCGTTTTCTGGAGGCGGTTGTGAGTTTAGAACATCTATGACAAGATAACATATTGTTCCCAAGACCAGAGACCGGGCCACGAACCACGGACGTGAGGGAATATATGCTGGGTCGGAATATGAATACGGAGGACAGTTCTTGGATTGATAGGGTGTATTGACATGCCGCCAGGCTATGGACTGAGAGAAACCCCAAAGGAAGCGTTCGAGTATAGTTGAATTTGCAGAAGTCTTCTTTACACGGTTTCTCTTCTCATGCTTGTCGGCAAGCCGCGGCTGTCGGTTGTCAGATGCTGGGCCATCATGGTTGATGTCCCAACGGCTCAAGAGGGCCAGATCGAGAAAGTGCAGGAAATAAACAAAAGCAAGACCACCTAAGAGAGCTGCCCAAAATGGACGGACAAATTTAATTGCATATTTCACTGTTAGGAAAACGCAACCTAGAGAAAGCAAAGGACTAAACAGTCGCAACAGCGAAGATGCAGGCGTAAATCCAATTACAGCCGACGATAGGAGAACCTGGAAAGAAATGATGAATAGCGGGTTCAGCGCCGTGGACGTCATTTTTGCTGCTTAATCTGAGCCTACAGAGGCGTGGAGAGTAGTCGAATGATGGAATTTTGAAATCTACATAAACAAACAACGGCTGACAGATAGCACGAGGAGGATTCATCCCTAACGCGGACGCAAGCATACACTAATTTAGGTTACTGTAGTACAGCGCATAAGAAGGCTATGCAACTGCAAGACGCGGTTGGTTACAGCATTATATTCCATTTTAGGTTGATAGATCCCATTAACCTTAACACTAGCCTCTTATAGAGCATGGGGATTGAAGCCTGGACTCGCTTATGTTACCCGTATGTAAGTATTGTTAGAGCGTAATTATGTATTGTATTATCGAAAACCGATTACCGACAATACTGTCTTTACTATCATTACCGTCATTACCGTCATTACCACCCCGTAGACTGTAACTCACTCGGGTAAGGCACGTCCTTCGTTCGATACTTGCACCTAGCACTGAGCAAACAGGAATTTAAAGTCTCTACTATATTATTCTATTTTTCTCTCTTTCTTGCATTTTTGAGGACTGCTGACTCGGAACAGCCTAGCAACATGTATCCCGAAGCCCTTCGCTCGTTTGACGCTGCAACGCTTGGCGTTCTGGCTGCTACAGTCGCCTTGATTAGCATTGTAAACTTTATGATCTTCAGACGGCGCAACATAGATGGACCTCTATTCGCAGTCTCGCCTCAGGGTCGCTCAGGGTTTCATAGTGTTTCGGAAGTCCTGGAGTACACATATCCCAAAGTAAGGAACGAAGGACAAGAACGAAATTGAGCACCCAACTGAACTGCCTCCTAACAAGATTGAATAGTTCCAAGACCGTGTCTACCGTCTAAGACAGCACTATGGGGACATTGTGGTTATTCCCGCAAAGTTCGTTGAAGCTCTCCAAGCAGCACCTGAGAGTCTCCTGAGTTTCCAGTTTCTTGCTCGAGAGCGGTTTTTTGCTCGGTATACTCTGTTGGTGTCAATGGTGGATCATCCTGATAACAACACTCTTATAAAGAGCATCAAAAATAACCTCAACAAGAGCCTTGGTTAGTCTGCAGATACATGGTCACCAGTCCATACCCTAGTTAATATCATATTAGGAGATATTCTGCCAACTTTGGATGACGAGGTTCAATTTGCAATGTCAACTCACGTCGGAGATGCCAATGGTGAATTACACACCCAGTCATTCCTGGGTCTCACTAGGTACTAACCGTACTACAGATTGGAAAGCTGTGTTTCCTGCACACTCGCTTCTGCCTGTTATTGCATCATGTTCAGGGAGAGTATTTGTCGGGAAGGACCTAAACCGGAATCCGGAGTTCTTGGATTGCATCCTTAACTTTACCATTGACAGTATGATGGGGGGCGAGAAGCTTCGTCAGTATCCATCCTTCATACGCAATTTCGTGCAGTGGTGGATACCGGAACTACAACGGTCACGAGCAAAATTGAAAAAGATGATGCATCTACTAGGCCCGGTGCTCGAAGTAAGAAAAGGCGTTGATCATGTCTCGGACATGTTATCCTGGAACGTTGCCAATTCTCCATCGAACTTGAAGCACAATTTGAAATATCAGGCTCATAATCAGCTCATTGCCAGTGCAGCGGCCATTCACACAACCAATATGCAACTTTCTCATGCATTATTTGATTTGGCTGCCTATCCAGAATATCAAGCCCCCCTTCGAGAGGAAGTGCAGACTGTTCTTCGGACCGAGCCAAACGGAGTGTGGACCAAGAGTGGATTGGCCAAGCTCCGCAAGCTAGACAGTTTCCTTAAAGAATCCCAGAGAATGAACCCTCTGGGCCTGTTGACATTTGAGCGTCGCGTCATGAACGACATCACCTTACCTGACGGTGTTACCATTCCCAAAGGCTACAACATTGGGTGTCCCACAAGCAGCATTGCCAAAGATAGCGCACTATGGGACAATCCAAACACGTTTGAGGCTTTCCGATTTGAGCGGCTTCGACAACAGCCCGGTTGTGAAAATAAGCACCAATTTGTTACGACGGGGATTGACTCTCTCTACTTTGGACACGGGAAACATGCCTGTCCTGGCCGGTTCCTCGCCGACGCAGAGATCAAGCTCATTTTGATCAATTTGATTCTCCATTACGATTGCAAGTTACCAGACGGGACAAGTCGACCAGCAAATGTGGAGATGAACTCTGGAGTTATGGCAGATCCTACTAAGACAATCTTGCTGAAAAGAAGGTCTAATGCGTAATCAATATGTGTCACCATTCACCGCGCAGAACTAGAATGAAGCAGAAATACCAAATACCGATCTTTTGCGATATGAACAGTAGCATCTCCCCTCTGTATGGGTAACAACTCATGGGTATCAGTATTGATAGCGTAGTAACCTTAGTCTCACGTTTTGCAGTATTGGTATTGTTGTATTGTATACAATACCTTTATTAGCTGTATTAAAAATACCACGACGATATTACAGCCCTGCACATATAATGGTAAGGTATGGTATCGTATGTTGGCTATCGTATCGCACTTGGTTGCTATCTAGCATCTAGTGCTTACTTTCGGAACTTCCGATCCGCAAGGGAGCTTCGTATACGGTAGCTAGCTGGATAGAATCCACAACTGCCAACAAAGGAAATCCTGCGACGGGGTACATAGAACCCAACATTGACCAAAATGAGAATAACCAATCTGAGACTGCTGATCGGCAGAATAGTAATACTGGCCCCCTCATCCTTCCTCACTTCTCAAACACGAGTACCGATGGTGCAATAAGCTCGTCAGCAATAGCCCAGTACAGCGTTTGCATCCCTTGGCGTGCTTTTTTCCAACGGCCCATCTCCTAGGGCAATCCAGTCTGGTTATTGTTGCTTCTCCCTAGCCAGACCCAGACCTAGGATGACATCGGCCAACGCGTCAGCAGCCTTTTTTGCGATTATCGCCCTATTTGGCCACTTCCATAGCACTGGTGGGTAGTGCGGTTCAGCTCTTTTACGCAACGCTGCGTAATCGCTAATAGTCCCCGGCTTCATGGAAGATTTGCTATTTGGCCATTCGGTCACAACGTGGTGGCAAATGGCGCTACCTATGGACGAAGGGGCATCGACAATGCCCTAGGGACAAGGATTAGCGACTTTCTGGACAATCCACTTGGCTGTACTCTCAACTTTCGCATTGCGCATGCACTTTCATGCTTCGAAAACAGGTCCATGAGAGTTGTCGTTGTCGAGGCATTAGGAAATTGCTCTGCTCAATATTTTCCGCTTGCATAATCATGGTATAAATAATGGTATATTTAGTGTGATAGCTGTGGGTGTAGCTACCGTCAAAATAGTACTATGTATATCAGGCTGTTGAAATTTCTATAAGAGTCTAATATCTATTCTTCCACAACAGCGTGTACAACAGACACACAGACAAGATCAAAGACGCCTGAAATGGGGGCTCAAAAAAAAAAAGGGAAACAGATTCGTGGTATCGTAAAAGCAAAGCCAAACAAAAAAAAAAGCAATAAAAGACATCCGATGAATTGAGACTAGAAAATTGGGCGGGGTGTGATTGCATGCCCAGGAGAAGTAGTTGTAGAGTCATGACAACCCCAGACAATGCCTGGAGAATGACAGGTTGTTGACGAGGAAATAGCGGTCGTAAGAGGCACGGATTCCGTTGGATCAAGACAGCCGAACCAGCCGGGAGTCAAGCAGGTGGATGTCGATGAAGACTGAGTCGGTGTATGCGAAGGATACGAAGTTGCGGTGGTGGTTGTAACTGTAGTATGGTCTTTGCATCCGAACCATCCTGGAGTCTCGCAGGTAGATGTGGATGTTGTTGTTACACTCGTAGAAGAAGAAGTTCTAGCCGTGGTTGTCTTGTCCAAGCAGCCCCACCAACCTGGTGTTTCGCATGTTGCAGTTCTTGTAGGTGACGGTGATGTTGTCGTGGCGATTGTGCTAGTAGGACTCGTCTCCGACCCGTTGCTCTTGAAGAATTTCCACAATTCGCAATCATAGCACTCCTCTTCGGGCGCACATGAAGCCACCTCGTCGTACGCCTCTAATACATCGGAGATAACAGTCTTGATTCGATGAGCGGCAATGCTCACTCTCCAGCCTTTATCACCCACTGTATCGTAGACGCACATATCGCCAACATGACACGCGGATTCAAAAGCGTATCCCCACCAAGTGCAGGTAGACCCAACACCATTACATGTACCCATATAGATGGGGTCTGCCGTATGGCCGATGTGATAGATTCCAGTATTTCGTCGCGACTGAGGTAGCACAGCATTAACCCCAGAAGGCGATGGCAATCCCAACCTTGCTGCGGGCAATGCATCAGGTATAGCTTGAAAAGCAAATGTCGGAAGGCCAAATGTTAGGCCAAGAAGTGCGCTCATTGCTCCGCCGAGAGAATGGCCAGTCAGCCATACATTTGCATTCGGATAGAGGTGAGTAATATTGGTATATAAATCAAGCGCAGACTCATAATACCGGTCTTTATTGTGAAGGGCCTCGATTATACAGGTCTCATTGGCGGTATAGACTGATGTTGAGCAGTCACATACTTGTCGCCAAAGATAGGAGCCACCCTGGCCACAACAGCAACTAAAGTATAGATTATCATTCAATTTATCATTTGTTGTTGTTTCCGCTCCATCAAATAAGGCAGGAGATGTGCCTTTTAAGGATATAATAATAGTGCCGTTAGTTTGATCTGCATAGATATGGCCTCTTAGTCCGTCTCCCAGCCATCCGAAACTTGTTGACCAGTTGAAGCGTCCACTGATCTGATTCCAGTCTCCAGTCCCTGGCTCCTGGATGTAGTCATTCGCGGTCATCTTAGCAAAAGTGAGAACGGTCTCCTTGCTAGTAACATCAGGCCCGGTTGTCTCGTCCAAAACCCAGGCGTTATCCGGCAGGGTGATGGCGGTGCCCGAGGATCTGGCGTGGACCCGATAGCTTTCCATGACAGACGGTCGACGGTCCGCCAGCCTATGTATAATCATAGGCCGAGAGTGTGCAGTTAGAGACTCTGGGTAGGTTTCTATGGATTCTGGTAACCCCGTATCCTCCGAAAGTACTTGTAAACGGGTTTCTGGCGTAACATCGAATCTCAGATGGAGATCCGGATCTTCGTCTGTCCCCCGATGATATATATGTCGGAGAGTCTGCTCAGGTGATTAGAAGATGAACCACGGCGAAATAGGAGCTAGCTCTCATTTACAAATTCATGTTTCTCATGGCCTTGTCCTTGAGGGATATGGGGTGGTAGAATGGGATTCTGATAGAAGGGGGGCCGGGATGCAGTAGCAACAGCCAGTCCAGTAAAGAAAGTGAATAGCAACCAAATAACATTTTTTAGTGTAAACTCCCCAGGCGATGCTCCTCGAAAGCGAAGTAACATCATCATCGTCGTCATTATCATTCTCATCAACCTCAGAAAACAATACCACTCGACAGACGAGAACAATCAGGGCAGGCATTGCCTTTATTAGCCACCAGTCCTGCCGCACGGGCCACATTTACCTGAAGCACGTGATGGGTCGCCGTGTCAGACCAAAATTACCACCAACTTAGTGAATTACTATGGTAGGTTACGAGAAGGAGGTCCCGCTTTTGGTAATGCTTTGTATTGTGTATCTCTAGGGTTACGTGACAGTCCTCGATTGATTGATTGTTTGTTTGTTTCACACATGCATCTACTATGTAAGCCTAGTGGCCAGCAGAACCTTCTAATGGGCAGCGGGCATACTACTATACAAAATTTCTGCATAGGTCGGTACAATGCTGATTATGAGTTGGTTAGATTTGTTATGGGCACAAGGCTGTGATCTACGGTACCGCGAAATATGCGTTACCCCACTCCAAAAGCCCTAACACCTCATTCGAATGAATGACTAGTCATATGTGACGTTCAGATACGAGGTCTGAAGGAAGGATAGAGAGTGTGTGATTACAAATTACTTAGATATACTATATAAGGGCTGGAAGTTGGAGCAGAATTACCACTTGAAGCGGACACAGGGCGCACCCATAATTATTGTGATCTGGTAGAAGTACGAGGGTAGAACGATGGAATGATGGAAGCATATGCAGTGGATTGGCGGTCAAAGCATGATGACTTGTTCATAGGTCACGAAGTCCTTTAGGTCAAAATGAAGTTGGCTATGCCGTACTTGGAAACGCCAACTCACCGAGTCATGATAACCTACTCCGCAGTGCTCCGTACTCTGTATACTCCGTACTGTGCTTCCAGAGAGGAATATATTCTTCATCGTAGCAAAACAAAAAAAGAAGAATAACAGCCAGCCATTTAATTATTTTAACCTACTCTGTAAGTTAGTTACTACGGAGTAGACATAGTTTATTCGCCTGGAACAATTATACAAGGATCAAGGGTTGCGGTGGTAACCATTGGCGGATAGCATCACGAAATCGGGTGGTTGGTAAAAAGAGGCTGGGAAACCGACACCCAACCACGACAACACCACCACGTGAATTTCTTCTATCGTTTTCCCTCATTCTTGGATTCTTCTTTTCTCTTTCTTTTACATTCCAAAAAACAAACGATATACACTTTTTTTTACCGATTTTGACGTCTTTAACGATTCTTGACGAGTCATCTTGAGTGTTTACATCATACTTTCAGTGCGACAAGCATTTGCTTATCAGCACTGGTATTCAACAGTCGATAATAGACACCACCACGGGCGCAATGCGTTCCTTTTCCGCCATCTCCCTCCTCCTCCCCTTCCTCGCTGCTCTATCGCAGCCAGCTCAATCCCAAATAGTCACAGCCTCACCAAACGACCTTGACCTCGAGCAACGAGGCTGCTCAAACCCATGCGGCTACTACGCACAATTATGCTGCACTTCCTCGCAGAGATGTATAACAAACAGCCTGGGTCAGGCAGAATGTTCTAATAGCGGCGGTAACTCCGGCTCGGGTTCGTGGCAGTACTACACTTCGGTATCCACGCAAACAGGTCTGTCGACGGTCACTGTAGTCTACAGCAGCTATGTCACCGCTGCACCCACCGCGACAACTACATGCGCTATTTCCCTGGGTGAATCCACGTGTGGCACAAGCTGCTGCAGTGCCTCCGAGACATGCAACAATGGAGTTTGTGTTGCTGGCGTCTCGTCCGAGGAAGTAGCAACCGGCACAGCGACACCAGCTACTCGACCCACGAGTAGCGGCGCAGAGACCGTTACAGCGACTCAATCCGCAACCACGACCGTAGGCTTCATTGCCCCTGTCTCAACGAACGGTACCACCGTCATCACCGGGGCGCCTCACAGCGGCGGTCTCAGCGGTGGCGCCATCGCTGGAATTGTCATCGGTGTCGTCGCCGGAGTCTTCCTGCTGATCCTGCTCTGTGCCTGTCTCTGCATCCGTGGTATCCTTGATGGCCTACTCGCGCTTCTCGGCCTGCGACCCCGACGACGCCAGGAAACGACCTATGTCGAGGAACGGATTTCTCACCATTCCCAGGGCGGCGGCGAGGCACCACCCCCACGACGGACGTGGTTCGGTACACGACCATCTCGTCCAGCCCGGACCGACGATAATGGTCGATCTGGTCTGGGCTGGTTGGGATGGTTCGCCATCATCGCTGGAGCGGTTGCGCTGTGTCTTGGGCTCAGGAGACGCAGGAACGAGGAGGAGAAGAGCGAGTATAGCTATGGTCCTGGAAGTTCGTATTATTACTACAGTGACTATTACAGTGGCAGTAAGTGAATTCTTTTTCCTTTTCAATATGCTTTTGAGAAACGGACTAACGGAGTAACCAGGCAGCGAACGATCAGATGACCGCCAGACTCGACAAACTCGCGACTCGAGGAGATCTCAATCCCAACGGGGATAGAAACGCTGCGTTCACAGCTCTTACAATCGTATATATACTGCATAAAGGCGTTATGATGTTCTCCTATTCAACCCGGATTGTCGACCTGGAAGTGCTCCTGAAGATTCTCCTGTTTTTCTTATGACTTGCATGTTTTTTCCCCCTCTTTAATGTTGCCGATGACTGATGTAAATATTGTGTGAATGATCAAAAATTTGTATGTTAGCTATATGACTGGAACGAGAATGAAGATGATCAAAGGGCATCAACTATTCAGCTATCAAGCGAGTGCAAAGGATATGCAGATGTATGCAATGCAGTCTCTCGTCCAAAGAAAGACCGGATGGGTATTGTATTGCCATTGGCTGGGTTCCACGTGACGACACGCTACACTCCATGTGGCTTAGTGCAGCGTTAGCAGCGTGGCCAGCGATTCTTCAGTCTCGCAAGAATAACTAATATGGCTTCTCTCCTGGAGGTCTAGCCGTGAGTCCGTGACGTTGAAACTGCCAAGAGCACTAGTTACAGAGTAATACTACGTACATAGTAACCAGAAATAGACTATCCTATTACATCCACAGAAGCCCTGCCTGCATTGTGTAGAGGTCGAGACAACCCCGGACCAAAAAGACGGAGAAAACACGGAGAACTGAATCTTACAGGCTGACGAGCTCAGAGCTAAAACTGAGTAGGGGCCAAAATCGAGCGCCTCACACGTAGATCGTCGAAGGACGATTATAGGCTCAGAGGTTGCGTGCGATAACGGTGGTAACCTGCAACTACGTGCTACGTAGTAAGTTGTAACCACTCTGTAAGCGCCGGAGACTGTTGAAAATCACGCCCCACCGTTGTCAGCGTTTTGTTTTCCATCTCTCAGATAGACGCACTGATTCCGTCATGATTGCAGTCGGCTGGGCATACGGCGCCAAAAGTACCTAGGTACCCGACGGCAGTAACTATGTTGGGACCAGAGATAGAAATGCTTGATAAAATAACTACGTAGCTGAACCCAGCCGAATAGTGCGCTTAGTATATCGACCGACCCCATCATACCTATGTGTAGCGTATATAGATGATAATTGAATGAGATTCGAGAGCGGCCTCAGTCCTAATAAATAACCAGAATATAATTCAGAATAATGGATATGGACACTCTACGCCGGGCCATCTAAGACGATGAATCAGGAAGAGCACACTATTTCTTGACATGTTATTGGTCGGAATTTGCCCGTTTTGAACGAGTCGCTTGGTTGAAGCTGTATAAAATCTGTTAAGAAATAAGCAAGTATATACGGTTCCACTACGTACTGTTTCATCGAGAAAATAAAAAAGACAAGGCAGCAAAGCAAGACTTCCCTGCTACGAGGAGACTCCGACTGGGCTGCGGGTGGAAGAAACCGCCCCGCCTGGCGCTAGCAGCAGGACATCCCGAACTCACCGATCTTCTTGCAGTGTCGGCACCTCTTCACCTTCACACTCCCACCACTCTGACTAATCTCGCCAATCTACTCAGCTCTCGTTCACCAACTACATTATCTCAGGAATAATTTCGTTTCATGTATCCAACAGCCAGCTCTTATTACTCCTGATAGTGGTATTCCGATCCCGGACGACACTGACGATTTTCTTCCCTTGGCTTTTTTGCAAGCTCGATTCGCTCCCCTCGGATTCATCGCACAACTCTCCGACAAACCAAAAATCCGCTTCGTTCTTGCCGCGAGTCTGAGCAGCCATGTTGCAGACTCAGACTCAACACGTTTTTTCCCATCAACATCAATACCCGCAAGCCGAGCCGTCGTGGCTGCATCAGCAGCAGCAGCAACACCACCAGGCCCAGCATCATCAACAGCAGCAGCAGCACTCATCGCTAGCCGCTCAGCAACATGCCCAGGCTGCCGCTGCCGCTGCCGCCGCCGCCGCCGCTCAACAGCAACACTACAACCGCATCGCGATGGCAGGAGGAAGCGGATCCGGCGCTGGCAACCAGGCACAGGGTTCAGGCAACAACGCCGCGGGCCTGAACGCAGATGGCTCATCCCTTTCGGCCGGTGCTGGTATGGATGGAAACATTAGCGAGGAGAGCCGCAAAGTCTTTATTTGGGTCGCAGAGCTGCTTGATCCCAATCGACGAGAAACTGCTTTGATGGAACTCAGCAAGAAGCGCGAACAAGTCCCAGAACTCGCTCTTGTCATTTGGCATTCCTTTGGTATGTATCTTCATTTTTGTTGTTTAGAGCGCTCAACTGACTTGTCATAGGCGTCATGACTGCTTTGTTGCAAGAGATCATTTCCGTCTATCCTTTGTTGAACCCTTCGCAGCTGACTGCCGCTGCCTCGAACCGGGTCTGCAACGCATTGGCGTTGCTTCAGTGTGTTGCGTCTCACAACGATACACGTACTCTATTTTTGAATGGTATGTCTTGCCGACTTGCTTTTCTTAACTAAAGGCTAATTACGGTGTAGCACACATCCCGTTGTTCCTCTATCCCTTCCTCAATACTACTTCCAAATCTCGTCCATTTGAATATCTACGCTTGACTTCCCTCGGTGTTATCGGTGCGCTTGTCAAGAATGATTCCTCCGATGTGATCAACTTTCTCCTCACAACCGAGATCATTCCCCTCTGCCTTCGCATCATGGAGACGGGATCAGAGCTCAGCAAGACTGTTGCCATTTTCATTGTGCAGAAGATCCTTTTGGATGACTTGGGCTTGAATTATATTTGCGCCACGTATGAGCGCTTCTACGCCGTCGGCACTGTTTTGAGCAACATGGTGACTCAACTTGTTGAGCAGCAGACTGTGCGGCTGCTAAAACATGTCGTCCGTTGTTTCCTAAGGTAAGTTTGCGATGTGGCGCGTGTATCATTGACCTGATCGACTAACCGTTTTGTCCAGACTTAGTGACAACAGCCGCGCCCGCGAGGCCTTGCGACAGTGCCTTCCGGAACCTCTCCGAGATGCGACTTTCTCATCCGTGCTTCGCGACGATGCTGCTACCAAACGTTGTTTGGCGCAATTATTAATCAACCTGTCAGACAACGTGGATGCCGGAAGTGCAGCCGGTGCTGCCATGTAACGGACACATTTTACGCATACAAATATCCTCATCCATAGAATGATGGATTTTCATGACCTGCATGGAACGGTAAACGGCGAACTCGGATATATATGTCTCTTCATTTGATCTTCTATTTGTCCTTTTCTCTTACCAGATTTATAACTCTTTCGGAAATGAGGCGCGGAAAACAACCGTCGATTTTCAATCTTCGTGATGGAATCAGGCAATCGACCTGATGCACGCTACAACACGTCCATTACGAAAACGGCTAATTCGGCGGTTTCGCATTTGCAATCTGGAAGACTATCTACCGCGTACACATATGCATGATTCTAGGAATGTTTCGTTGGTTGGATTTCCTTGTGGATGGTCGGTATATCCTATACATGATTCTTCGGGGTGCTGCTTTATTCTAATTTTGATCTTTGCTTCTTCCCTTCTTCTCTGCATTATACGGTTGTTGTGTGTTCATTGATATTTTTCACTTACCCTCCTGTGCTATAGAGTTTCGCTACACGAGAGATACCAGGATGTTTGCTTTTGCTTTTGCTTCTGCTTCTGCTTCTGCTTTCCTTTTGCATTTGTTGATTATGTATTCTTTCCACGCAACTGGAGTTTTGCCAAAGAACGAGACAGGTGATTTTAGTGCAGCGACCCTGTTCCAACTTCCAAGGCTGCACTGTCCGGCATAGCAAACGGACCACCACATGAATCTTTTCCGGAGGTGGACGAGGACTCGGCGTTTTACAACAAATTGTTTTTATCCTTTTTATCTTTTCACGCTTGCACAAAAGAATACTTGCTCGGTTGTACTCTATCAAAATCTATTTTTATGTGATTTTGTCATCATTACGAGTGGGAACACACCAGACGGCGAAATACTTGGCTGCTTTGCTATACTTGTTTCTCGTGTCTTCTTTGCCTCCCTTTCTCAATTCGGTGTCTATTATGTTTTCTTTTTTCCCCCTTTCTATGATTCTACAGATGGTAGAGCTCGTTAGACTCTCCACTGAGCTTACCGTCTCTTTTCGCGGCGAACAGCCATATTGTCATATTATTCTTATCGAAATATAATGGCCTAGTTTAGTACTATATTTTATCATATATACTTTCCAGTGGTTTAACCACCAAGTTACGTCACGATATCCCGTACTCCCATCCCTTCTGATGCAGGCACGATATCACGTGACTGCATCCGCCATATATAACCGAAAGCGGACTAACGCGAGGGATGCAATCGCGCCAAGACCTCAGGGCGCCCCTAACGAAAAACTGCGGAAAGACGAGCAGCCCTCGTCGCGCCTACGAGAGAGATCCCGTTCACTTATCGATCATCCGCGTTTTTTTAGTGAGCATTCTTGAAGAGACGTCGACAGGTTGATCCATGTGATTAATCTTTTATTCCGTGGCCTCGATCTTTTCCCACTCCACTCACCGATCTACCCCCCATCTCTAAGAAGAAGAAGAAGAAGAAGAAGAAGAAGAAGGGCAAAAAAGAAAAAGAAAACGTCATTGATCCCACACCCGTCCGCCATAGAAAAAAAAGGAAATCTTGAGATAGGTATCGCGCGCGCCGCGCCCGCCACCATCCATCATGGTATCGCGAAAGCGAGCTCACTCCGAAATGGAGACGGCAACACCCAAAAAGGAGCAGCCAGCTGCAGAAGAGCCAAGTCTATTGCAACGCATTCGCAACTGTTGGGAATTCGCGTCGTTGATGCAGTATATCTTCTTTTTCGGGAAGCTTATGAAGATCGATGAGGATTTGGGGATTGAAGTACGTTTTTCCTTTCTGACATGATCGGATTGCCGTTTTTAGCTAAACGTTTATGCTCGCATAGGATCTGGAAATGGAATGTCTCAAGCCCGAACCCTCCGAGAAACTGATGGAGATTGGATTGTCGCTGCTTAAATTCGTCTCATCGCATCGCGGATTAACGTATGTTCTATAAACAGGCCCGTCGCAGGACTTTTTCTCTCTCTCTCTCTTTCTGAGAAGGACGTGATCAATTAGCTAACCACTTCTTCATTTACGCATAGATTCGACAATTTCGATGAATATACGCGTCGCCAATACAACGCCAAAGCCCCTCAACTCGTCAACCCCTTCGGATACGACGAGGAACCGAATAAATTTAGAGATTTTGATGTGTTTTTGAAGCTGAAGGTTTTGCATCAATTATCGCTCTGGACGCTGTGGAATCCTGATCGCATTCGGGAAAAGATGCCCGAGCAGCGGGAAATAGATCAGACGCAATGGGTTCGTGCTCACGTCTCTCGGAATAAGCCCGTTGCTTGCTTGCTAACTACTGGGTGTGATAGAGAATCGAAGAGTTTGGCTGGGATAGTAAAGACCGAATCTACTACGTCTTAGATGACAATCGGCTATACCGTCGCACCGATCCTCCTATTCCTCCGCCGGCGCCGGCTAAACCCAAGGCGAACTCGAAGAAGGGTCGAGCCGCCGCCAGAGCCGCGAAACGCAGAAGACTGTCCACCAAAGTCGAAGAAGACGATGAAGATGCTACTGAGAGTGAAAAGACCTCGGCTGAAACCCCAGCGGCCGAGTATAAATGGGAGTGTCTTGCGACCAATCTGGCCGAATATCAAGCATTCCTTGATACCTTACAAAAGACTAGAGACCCGAATGAAAAGTCACTTCGAGATCGTATTGTGGAAGGAGTCTTGCCCATCGTTGGAAGAGCAGCAGAGGCAGAAGAACGCAAACGTCAAAAGCGAGAGAAGGAGTTGTTCAATTTGCAGTTACTAGCTGGCGCCAAACGGTCTAGCCGTCTCGCCGAAAAATTGGACAAGGAGCGACGCGACAGAGAAGCCATGGAGGCAGCTCGCAAGCGCGAACAGGAACTGGCCGCTGCACGCAAGGAAATGGAAATGCAACGCAAGATGGAGAAGGAACGACAGAACCGTATCATGACCCGTGAGCGTCGTATTCAGGAGAGAGAAGCCAAACGTATCCTACACGAGGAGGAAATGGCTCGTTTAGAGGAGGAACAGAAAAAACTCGAGTCTGGAGAGGCTCGAGTGTCGGAAAGACATCTCAAGGCTGAGTTGGATAAACGGAAGAAAGAAATGGAAGAGCTCGCGGAGGAGGATCAGTGGATTTTCGATTGTTCTGGTTGTGGTGTTCATGGTGAAAATATTGTAGGTCTCTTCTTTTTTTTTTTTTTTTTTTGATGAATTTTATGCGCCATCTTCTAACAGTCTAAACAGGATGACGGTTCGCATTGCGTGGCTTGCGAGCGTTGCAACGTCTGGCAACACAGCAAGTGCTTGGGTATCTCTCAACAAGACGCCGAGAAGGACGACTTTCACTTTGTCTGCGCCGATTGCAAACGTAAAGAAGAGGAAGCCAACCGACCAAAGATACCTCCTTTGAAATTCCGTATTGGATCAGCTTCGCCAGCAGCTACCGCACCTGCCATGAAAAAGGAAGGAGAACAGAGCCCATTGGCGTCGAAAGTCTCTCTGCCTACACTGTCAAACGTGACAGGCTTCCCTCAGCAATCGACAATCCCACCGGCTCAACCACAATTCAACGGGGGCCCACCAGTATCTCCTGAACGTCGTTTTTACCCCATTACCAATGGATTTCCAGCACCTGGATCACCATCCAAGGCGAGTGTCGGTCCTGCATCCTCGCCGTTGAGCTCTCTACCTAAGCCTGCGTACATTCCACGACAGGAACCTGCACAGAACTCAACAGCCGCTTTGCAAGGAATTCTTTCCGGCAACCCCTTATCTCACCGCCCATCATCATCGCACTCGTCGCCCATTCAAAATCGCCCGTCAATGTCGCCTACCCAAGGAAACCGTGATGTCGGACCTTTGGCCGGGTTTCCTCCATCAACCATTCCCAACGGGTCTCTTCCATCGACACCATACGGACAACATCGCCCAATCGCCCGACCCCAGGATCGAGGCGTCCCGTCCTTTTCATCCAGCATAGACCAGCGCACGACTTCATTCTCCGAGTCCTTCGCCCCCCACCACACTCCACCGCCCCCAGGCTCTCAAAATAACAATAACTTGGCTCTATCCGGTCTCAGCCCGACCAAGAACGACTCACCGCGGCCCGTGACAGCGAGCAGCGTCAGCAGCGCCTCGATCCTCCCTCCAATCCACAGACTCGAGCCCAGTCCCAAACTCATGGGCCGTAGTTCCGTGGACGCCCCGATCCCACCTCCCGTCAAAATGATGACCCCGGAGCAAGAGGGACGTCGACAGCTCGAGAACCAGTTGGCAAGTAACACGACCCTACCACCACTGTCATCTTGGAACACCCCATCTTCGAATAATAATATACAACCACCACTCGACCCAGCCCCGAATACGCAGAACCAGAATAATAGCATGAACGGGCATTAATCTTTTCTCTTCTTCTTTTGGCCATCCCAAAAGCATGTATTGCATATGACTAGAGTACAACTTTTTATTACTTGGGTAGAAGGGATATACGTATTACTTGCATTTGTCGTCTCGTCAATTGAATCATTTTTTTTTTCTTTAAAGTCTGTTACCTCTGGTTGTAGTAGATGTAGACATCTGGAACAGTCTATCTATATCATTCATGATTTCAATGCCTAGGTATGAATGAATATTCACCCATGGTTAACCACCAGACCTAGGTAGATCCATGGATCTCGACAAGGGCGACAGCAACCAGACTGGACCCTGCCTACTCAATCCCAGCTCTAGGTATATAGATGCGCATGCATATCACACTATGTAACTACTTGGTATTGGAAACACTGGTTTTGTTATCTCGGAATGGATTTGTTGGATTTGTCGTTTATTTTTCGAATGCGACGTATCTACATATATTCCTAGTATTTCCGAAGCTGGTTAATGGTTTGTGTTCGAATGTTCTACATGTAACGTTGGTGGGCATCGTCAACCAGCTCCATGTCTGCGGGTGCCTATATAATATGTACTGCAGATATATCTTGACATACATGTACATATTGATATTGAAGGTACATGTACCAAAGATAAGTTTTACGTGTCTGTCTAGAGGAAGCACCCGAGACGCAACGATTTACCCCTTGCGATGCATGATATCAAACTGGTCCAATTGATTATTTCCAAACGTTATCTAGCTACCTACCTACCTTGCGTAGAAACGCAACCGCAGTCCAGATTTCACCGAAAAGGACAAGCAAAACGTTTGGAATATGAGGTATCCTATCCCCCCCCCCCCCTCTCTCTCTCCTGTCAACGCCAATGCTGATAAGAAGAAAGTAAAAAGCAATGATATTTGAATTTAGACGGTGCTCATTCTCGGACTCCGAGCCGCTTGTCGGAATGAGTAGGTAGGTACGTATTAGATAGCTCTTTTCTTTTGGCGAGTACGTTCTTAAATCTCATCATAGAGTTTAAAACATACCTAGGTACAGTATACTTTCGTAGCCTCTTTTCTCACCGACTAGCTAACTAAACACATAACAATGTGTGCTCTGTACACATACACACACTACATACTTAAGTGTATATACTCTGTTTACTCTGATAGTACGAAAGAAGAATCTTTGATAGACACCAAGTAAACTAACAAAACTTTGTTTTGTCATGTCAACGTCTCCCGTACTTCCCCGAACCTATCATATACTAAGTAGTAGGCAAACCAACAGAATAGGCAAGGGTTCACGAATCGTTACACTGCAGGGGAGATCCCTGTACAAGGGGAGCATGTGCCGATAGGACATTGCTACAGAGTAACTACGCAGTAACTAAGGAGTAGTCAGCATACATCGTACGTATGGTATAGTTACCCTATGCAGTACATAACGCATAGTCACATACGGAGAACGGCACTCTGAGAGGGGGGTTGTGTAACCCCCTAACCATGGCGCTGGGTAAACTGGGCGAATAGTCGGTCACTGCGTACACCGTCAGATGGCCTGGACCGCAAAAATGCGAAAATTTCGTGCAGGTGATTTGCGTACCCTTGTCCTATTTCGGGGTATCCTGGCCCAGTCCGGATTGAAATTTGAGGTTCAATTAATCAATCAAAACAAAACAAATCAAATCAAATCAAATCAATAGGTGCATGCGCTGTACGTATGTACTCTGTACTTACATAGGTACGTGCTAAACTGTGCCGCTCCCTCTCTCTCTCTCGGCTTGTAAGTACGTACTATGACTCTATGAATGTACATTTTGGACTCGTGATGCAAGGATGGCTCGATTTAGTCCGTCACGTTCGTTGCTTCTGTAGCAGGCATAGCATCCGGTAGAGTATTTATTCGGGATTGGCTCGTCCTCATCCGTGGACTCTACAGGAAACTCTCATTCACCCAACAGGAAACTCCTTTTTTTTCGCTAGCTGCAGAGGTAAGAAATGTAAGTACGTAAATCAAAGATCAAAGCACGCACAAAAAAATACAGGATAATTTCATTATCAAAGTCTTCAATTTATTCATACAAAGGATGAAGAATCATGATATTCTTCCGTTGGGAATCCGGCCTTTGTATGCACTCTCGATCCAAAACCATAAAACAAATCTATTATTCGACTAGGATTTACAACCCTAGACGGGTTTAATGGGATTTGATTTGAGCAGGTCTCGATCGATTGATTGTGCTGATAAAGTTATTTACTAAGTTACAGTATAACAGAGTAGGTATTAAGTGGCCCACCCACCCACCTCGTAACCCTAACTCCGCGGTCCGGACTTAGTTATAGGCCATAAGTTAGGTAACCCATACCACGTATATCAACAAGAGACTGCAGCAAAATTCAGTTACAAATTAGAATCAGTCACGTAGATGGAACAGCCCAGTCGAGAACCAACTTCAATCCAAGTGTAGAAGTTTGCACCAGCCTTTCGTGAAACTAGGGAATAACATGCTGTATTTCCACTGTTAACAGGCTACTTCAGGGCGCACTATCACTCCAGCGGAGCCTGCCGAAGGAAAGACGCGAATAGAGGTTTTTTTTTTTTTTTTTTTTTTTTTCTTACGTATAAATCATTGACTCGTCATCCTCTGATTGTCTGATTGCTCGACTTGCAGGCAAACCTCACCCGTCATGACCTTTTCATGGAGTATTGGATATAAATGCCTCCGGCTCACACATCCGATAGTAAGCGGTGAACTAGTTAACCATCTGCAAGTATACGGGCGTGCTGTCATATCAGTATATCCATGCCGGTTACGATCTTCGGGAAATCGCTCCAAATGCGTACAAAAGCCGACTATTGCAATGACCACACTGGCCCAGGGCCTTCTGCTTCTGTCTGAGACGTGACTCATGAACCAGACTCTAACTATGCTACGTACTCCGTACTACTAGGACGGGAGATCAGTTCTAGGCCAGCTGGCCTGTCAGTTCCGCGAGGAATAGATATCTAGGTCCACTTTCCGGGCAGATAGTCTGGCGGTTAATTTTGTCTACGACGTCTATATAAGCGGGCGTTGTTTGATTTGGAATTGACTCAAATCTAGATGTCATGGTAGGGAACGCCGCGTCGATAGTCGTACATAGCGTGCTCTTACAACGTGGAACTATGTAAATTGATGTCGGACGATCGTGTCAGCCTGACAGCTAGCTAGCTGGCAAACATCCATCAAGGACCCCCCATTATTACCTCTTAGGGCAACTTCCTTAGTACGTACGGAGTACTCATACCACGTATCAATCCAGTGTCGTGACACTTGTAGTGTACGTACCAAGTGCAGTCTGGCACCCACTATGTAAGCCTTGATAGGATCCACTCTTCCTACGCGCTTGTGCCGTGGTACGGTGCGTATCACCTGGCCCACTCGTCTACCGGATTTGCATTTCCGCGCTTATTCCAACCAATCACCGCTTAAAAGTTGACACACAAGCAGAAAAATCTATGGTTGTACGTACGTCGTAGCTTAAACTTTGGATAAACTCCCGTTTGCTCATGAAAGTCCCAAGATTGTTTTGTTTGCCTTGTGGTTTGATTGATTGGAGGAGAGGAAGTGGTTTCAGTATTGCCCTGATATTGCTTAGTACTAGGTAGTACGTACTTTGTTATTTTGCCTTGAATGCGAATTTGCCGGTCCCGAAAAATCCCCGTGGAGTTTTGATGATAATACGTATATACATTATGTACCCACTTAGATTCTGAATAACGACTATGTATCCATTTCAATCCAGTCTATGAATTGAATTTTATGGAGTACTTCGTCACTATATGCTGATCACTGGGCGTCATGTATTGGTATGGTGACACGGGCACGTTCTCACGAAAACGTCAGCAACTGTACTGACGGTCCGCTTTCCCCAGAAACACTAATAAATCGGAGGTCGAAGGGCGGCCGAGGGGTACAGAGACCGCACGCCGTCCGGAACCGAGACTTTTGTACTCGTAGTACATGTCAATACGCATCTGCGTGTCATCCTCCAACACGGCCGGCGTCAAATGGGTGGACAACTTGCTTGAGGCGTTCGACATTCAAGGATTCAGCCTTACATACGTATCTCCCCGGTAACTTAGTCAAGTTAGCGGTGTGACTGTACTTACTTAATATGTAGCACTATGATTGCCTGGGGGGATAGTTAACTATGTAATGTACTAACTAACTTACTAGTTATGTACATACGTACTCCGTACATCCCACTGTCCACAGCCACGATAAGCGCTTATGTCGTAGTCTTTAACAGCCAAGTTACGGAGTAAGCTAACTACCCCATATATTAAGTTAGTTAGTTAGTTAACTAACTTATACGCTCAGTGAGTTAGGTAATTAGGTCAACATCGGTGACTTATTGCGCTGGGGGATGGAACCAACCCCTAGCCCGCGAATGCGCAATTTCTACGGAGTACTCCGAACAGGCCTTATTACGTACATAAAATACTACGTACCAACTTGCCCGGTTACCGTATGAAGTTGGCAACTAATCAGGCCAAGCTTGAAGACGCCCTTATTTAACTAAAAGCTTATTTTATCATTGTTATGATGACCGCGTGCCCCGTCACACAGACTAACCCGATTCTACTCCGTCTTTTGCTTCCTCCGTCTCCGTCGGAGTCCGCCAAGCCGTGCACTGCCCTGTTAGTTATGTAGTCAAGGCCAAATACAAACATGCCTTCTACCAGTTAGTTATCACGTAGGTTCTGTAGTATCCGTACTGAGTAACTGCAAACTCTACCGCTGATGTTTTAAGGTTTTTTTTTTATGGTCTTCCGTCATGCTGGCGCTCTCCAGATTGGGCCATGATCTCGATTCCGCGAATATGAAATACCGCTAGTGACATGGAAAACTGGCGGTCGTGGGCTCGTCGATGGGCGGTTACTCACAGACCGCTTGTAGTTGAGAGGTCATGCGGGACACAGATTGGAAAAAAATAAAATATGACGAGAATGACATATCTGGAATACGTGGCTCGGCGGCTGAAGGAGCTGCGCTGTAGAGCAATTGGCGGTCACACAGTTGGACATTGTGCAATGTCAAATTAGACCAGCATGTACGGAGCATCCGCAACTACGCTACGCAGTTGCACATACATACAACAAATACGTACTCCGTCTGGCTGAATCATTATGATCACTGACAGGACCACAAGTTGAATCATTCGCATGCGACCAATTGATTGGCCTGCAGTCCTGAAACACACACACACACACACACAGTCGAACGCTCAAGAAACATAGGGCGTGACGTGTTGCATATAGAAGAATTCTAACGGCGCCAATTTCGTTTTCCGCCAGACCCGTTTCGTCTATTAGTGCATATCATTAGTAGAAAGGTGCGTATGCAGGGTTCGGCGCTACTCCTGCGCCTTAGTTTGGATTTTGTGCTGAGCATGGCTCCACTCAATATTACGCCTTAATATACATGGTAACTAACTTAGTAACTACTCCATACAGGCTATCATACAACCCGGTATGTAAAAATGTCTCCGTTTTCGTATTACGCGCCAGGATACATGTAGATTGTACATGTACTCTGTAGCTCCGCCTTATGCTCCGTGTCCCCCCGTCAACTCTCAACAGAACGTTATGATCGGAAACTAAACGCATCCTGGATTAAACCCTGCTTACCTCACATATCACAGGAACACGTAGTGAGATACGTACCGCCATGTCTCAAACTAGCACCGCGCATATGATGGCGAGAATCTGAGCGATCATTGGGTTCCGATACTTTGGTTGACCCATGCATTCCCCCATGCATGTTGATTGAGTCTTTGAATCCTGGTCACAATTGCATTTGATTATTGTCCAGAAAAAAAGAACCAACAAACTTCGGCTACCACAATCTTACTTCCCCTATTTCATGAAGTGTTGGATATCCCAGACACAGCGAATTAAACCGAGCTCTGTTCGTAGGAAATTGATTCACCGTTTCTTTGCTCGTTGGCGCCTGGACACCATCAGAATACGGAACCTGCAGCTAGATAAGTATCTACCATCGAAAAAGGGTTGCCCGACTAAACAATCCCAATGCAGGTCGCCAAAGCGATCATGTCAGGGCATATACATACATACATACATACTTGAATACTCCGTATGTCTAAGTCTGTCACCACGGAGGAATCCAAGGAACGGATCAGATTAATACCTGAGGCCAAGAGTTTAGTTCAATTTTGGCGTCAATATCAAGGACGCTTCAATATTGAATATTGAATATTGAATCCAGCCCAGCTGGTCACTAACCCCCCCCCCCCCCCCACGGCTCGATGTTGATAGATCACAATCCCGTGATTGCCACATGGCCGTTTAAGCTTTTGCTTTCCGCTTCAGGATAGAATAGTCGAGTATCCTAGAGAGAAGAGGCAAACGCAAGAAGTGCACTTTTGCCGATCCTGTCTAGACCAGCTAACTTTTTATTTTATTTTATGTCAAGTCGGACTAAGAAGCCGTCAAAGAAAAGTGGTCTTCTCAAACAAGTGTCCCACAGGCCGTCTGACTAAAGAAGATTAGTTACGGGTCCTGTGTGTAAACTCTAGGTTTGACAAATCATGAAGATAGGAAAAAGAGTGCCTGGAGAGGAAGAAGCTTCGAATGTACATTTCCGCTAGTGAAAAGAAGAAGAAAAGAAAATCATATCACGAGTATCAAGCCACTGAAGATCCCTCTATCTCCACACACTGGAACACGCGGAGTGCACAGAGGAACCAAAGCTTCAGCAATGCGCACCATCGCTCTATTTGAGGACTTCTTGACATGAAGCGGTGCATGTTACACGCATCGGTTCTTGATCAAGGGCCGTGTTTGCGGATATATGTGCTTCTATTGTGAAATCATGCCATACGAACTTCATGACAGCGTCTTTTCAGATTATTTACCGAAGACTTCGTCGAGGGAGTTGACAAGGCGTATCTAGACTGTGTCCTTGACTCATGTCCTATTCGACTAGAGTGATCGACGGCCAATACTAAAGAGGGAAAGGATTCAGTCTATCCCGCATATGGAATCTCTCTCTCTCTCTTTTTTTTTTCAAGTCAGCTACATCCAATCATCGGTCTCTGGAAAAAGGTTCTTCACGTCTTATCTGCACTTTCAACGTTATGCCCCGAGCCAGGCAAAAAACGAGGAGGTTGGCCAAAGCAGAGTTTCGTCTTCGAGTCATGGGCATGGCTTGATTACACTCAATAGGAAAGGTTGACTTCTACCATGAAGCAAACACGGGTCCGTCTTATTCGTTTTTCTGAGGAGATCGGGGAAAGATGAAAGGCCTCATCTCATGTTCGGCGAATATACGTGCACAAGCAGTTTCCCATTGATGTAAGCTCAGCAGGGACCGGTTTCGTTAAACAGCGGTTCACCATCTGCTCGACGCTTCAACTTTGCGTCTATTTAGGTAACGGGGAACCGAGTCATCGTTAGGACCGAGCCTCATATTCAGCCCCTGGCATGTAGTACAACTTTTGAAGATGCGTGTCCCTAATTTAGGTTATTGTTTCACACTATGCAATGCCATGTCAAGCCAGTATCTGAGTATCCATGAGGAGGTGATGATCATGACAACGAGTGGTTCAGACTGCAGACAAAAGGGGAAAATGAAGTAGACCTATCGTAATCTCGACTCACAAGCCATCAACGATACTCATGCATTGGACATGCCATGGCTACCATGACAAGTATCTTCCGACGCTCAGGTCGTGATGAAAACCAACATTAACATAATAATTGTCTTGTCTATGCACGAGCCAGATGTTTGTTGGAATTCATGTATGTCATTCCAGAATCGGATATCACTCTCCTCTTCTTGCCCTTTGACTTCCCCATATGCACCCCGTGCCTTCTGCTAGTCATGTAATTGAGACTATTGATCTATGAAGTGCAGAAGGGCAACTTTGGAAGTGACTTGTTCTAAAAGGAAGGAAGCGATATTGACTCAGTTTCTTCTTGTCAACTCTTTCAGTAAGGCCATAGCATGACACGTACTGTAGATTTTGGAATGAATTCCCGAGACATCTTCAAACCGGTTCAAACCGATTCAAACCGACATGTCAATGAATCAAATTCTCGACATATTGAACCAATACGGAATAGAGTTAACTGATCGAAGACTGAAAAAAAAAAAAAAAAAAAGGACACTTGCCCGTTTCTGACTTAGGGTATCATACAGTTGAAATAGAGTGTAACGGACTAGCGACAGACAGGTCGCCCCGCTGGGAAAAAGTACCCATCAGCCACATGGCTGGTCGATTGTGTCTTGCTGCTTGCGTCTGTAGCTCTGTTGGCTGTCATTGGAGGGCACAGAGCCGCGTCCCGTATGTGTCGTACCGTATACGATACGTATTGACAAATACACACCCCCACCCACCAACTTATGATAAATTCCATAAAACAAGAAAACAAGAAAACACCAATCATGAGCCTGCGATATGCCAGGAGAATTCCTCTTGATCCGCAATTTTGGCAGGTGGATGTTCTATATAGAGTAGGATGTGCTGGAGCGATTGCTCCGTGCACTTCTACTACGGTACACGTTTAATACGATCGCCGTATGGAGGGGGTAATATTACATCGCGGCCTGGAGTACCTTGAGTACCCTCATCAATATGGATTGGCCAGTGAGTGCGCGCTCCTTACGTACGTAGTGAGTTAGTCAGGATTCAATAGTTATCAGTCACCTTTTCTCCACTGTTCGGTATATATGAACGCGCCGGAGGATTGAATTGCAGTCAGAGCAGTAACTGCGTTTTACTTTTGCTCCGCTCCGATCTCCGTGTCCCGGGCCCGAACTGTAAAACTCAAAATGGGAAAAAGTAAATGTATGATTGGTAGGGGTTATCGTTAAGCACTGCCTGCATTTCTATTGATTGATGTATTGAGAAAATTGATAGAGTTCTTCGAGACTTATGATGAAACATGCAAATCGTATTGTCTATGCATTCAGCCTTCTTCTATGTGGTCGTGTTTCTTTGTATGTGCGTATGTACGCATGGCTAGTTAGTTCTTTATTTTAGCTTATTTTTAAACTATCAAAGAACAAAAAAGATCGACCGTACATATCGAATATCCTCACGAGCTTGATTCAATGTGTAGATTACCTAAAAAAAAGTTCGTTCTATCTTGAAGAGGAATCCTCCTGACTTTACCGCATTTGACAGTCATGCATGATGCTAGTTGGTAAGATGACTCGAGTCTTAATGCGCCATCCTAGCGCAATTGATTCATGCCCTCAGACAAAATTTGTATGCACGGCAAATGATCCTGTGCGTTATCGCCTGCAGGGCCAACTGCTCAGGTGATTGACGCCGTGTTATAGGTCTGTTGAGGTCGATTGTGGACCATCATCGGCTTTAAACAGACACCGACTCTCGCGACCGCTACTCAGACCAGCTGAGCTCCTCCCGTCTCTAGTACACGAATAATATCTAGTTATAATGAATCGTGCTATAGATGTGGGCGAGCACAAGAAGAGGGGCAATCAATGCAAATCCTTGGCAGGGCAGAACGGGAAATACGACGGTACGAGTCGTTGCCAACCTTGAAGGTCTTCTCGGAAGAAACCGTGCGAATTAATTGACGAGGACTGCTCATTCTTGAGGGATTTCCTTGATTTGACCGTCTACCCAATCAAATGTTACCGCGATGATTTAGTCTGCTCGAAGGCAATCAAACCAACTCGATCAGGGTAGTACAGAGATTTCATGTTTTCTAGAAACATCAACACCCCATCTGTCAACTGTCAACTGTCAACTGTCACTCTGAAACGCCTTGACTTTTGTTTTTTCAAAAAAAAAAAAATGTTTATTTTCATCATGACTTATCATCTCCAAGTTTTAATGTGGAACCTCGTGATATCGCTCTTCCTCGAAAATCGTACAGGTAGGAAAATCTCTTTTAGACTTCACATTTTGCCTGTTCAGGACCGCTTTCTGGGGAATAATTCCCCTTTCGATGTAATTTCCCGAAAGCTAGATAAGGGCAGAGTCACTACTCCGTAGTGAGCCTGTAATGTCGTTCTGTTCTCTTGCACAGATGATCTGCCTCTCTAAGCACTAAACTAGATTTGTCGGCCTCCCTAACTACTACTATGTAGTACGTATGTATTTCCCCCGGGAAGTGGTCAGTGTGGTTGGCCGTGCGCTGCTGCTCAACGTGCCTTGAACTAAATAATTGGTGACAAGCACGGAGTACGACATACGTGGTAAGTGTACTGTCAGTATACATGGGCAATACACACACCGTACTAGCTCCATCAAAGTCCAAGTGTGGGACCGAAAAGTGATCTGAATCTGGGGCGCGCAAACTCAATGCCGCGGATTGGCTCGTCTTAGCGCGCTATCCCCATCACTTTTAGGCTGTGTATACGGATGGAGGACCGACAGGGACGATACCGCGCTAGTATTTGGTATTACAAATACCGGCACAACTCTCATTTGTAAGGTGTGCGCCTGTACCTGCTTCTAAGTTAACTACTTCCTCCAATCAATATACCCAGCCGTCGGACCAATTTTATGAAGCTTGCAAGAGGAAAATGCAGTACGAATTGATTACCGCTGCTATCTACTCCGTACCACGATTACGTACGTACCTACGTGCCGTGGTTGAGGCGGGATCCACTATCAAGCGGTCGAGATCCTCTGGTTCCACTCTCTGTATCCCGTACAGCCAGCGTACTATATCTATGTAGCATCATGTACCTCCTACGCCGCATGAGATGATCAAATACTCTACACACAGCCCAATTAGTCTGCTAGCCAGACTCAGGTCCACTTCTCTGGACAAAATCCAATTGGCAAATGATTTTATTTTATTTTTATTTTTTATTTTTTATTTTTTTTGCTTTAGCTTCAAGCCTCACGCCTGCTCTCGACTGCATCTAACGGTCTAAGCAGGAAGCAGTAAGCGCCAAGTTAAACTGCTCTCTAAATAGCTCAACCCCATTCCAAGTAACTAGTTGACCACTTTCTGTCTATATGTAGAAGCCCAACTGCCATAAAATCGATTCTCCATTTTTATTTTACTTCCTTTCAATTATAATATTAAACCCTGAGTGTCTCGCTTTCCAAAACATTGCCCCCTTCTTTTTGCCTCCAGGTGAGACTTCTCAGGTGAGGTGTCTATTCAACCGTCTGTCTGTCTGTCTATTTTGGGTACTTCGCCCAAAAAAGAAACCAGTTCTGCTTCTTTATCTCCTCTCTCCTCCTCCTCAGTCTATCCAGGTACAACACCACATCAATCTTCCCAAGATAGACCATCACAGCCAACAACAAAGACACACTCGTCTAGAACTGCCCTGCTGCGGCTAAATTTAAGCTGAAAGCCGTGCCGCGCCATACCTAGGTTTGACAGCTCAGTTCGCAGTCTCAACAACACAGGTCAATGAAACATCCCATCGCCAAGCACACAACACCTCAGATTTCCAACAAGACACGATCGAGTGTGTTTCATTGCACTTGCGACCCATCTATTACTCTTTCCAGAAGATTCAGTTTCGGTTTCAGTCTCTGGATCCATTACTCAGTGGTCGTGGCGAGTAAGTGAGTTTCCCTCCGGAAACTGCCAGTGATTTCCCACTAGTGTTTCCTCTCATTCCTTCCTTGTCCCCCCTCCCTCCCCTCCTCCCCTCTCCTCCTCCTCCTCTGCCACCACCAAGACTTCTTTTTCTTTCTTCATGCTTCATCTTTTTTCCTTTCGTCCTGCTTTACCTGCCCCAGTCTTCTTCATACAAATACAGACGGTTTCCTCTTTCTCCTCTTTCACATCTTCCTCCCATTCTCTTCTTCTTTCCTCTCCAAGTCAAACATTCTTATCAGAAACATCCATCCTAGTCATCTTTTTCCTCGTCAGCTTGACTCAGCTTTCATTCATACCAACAATCAGCCATCTTTCCTCTGAAAGCTGCTTATTTGCAACACTAGATTGTTGTTCCTCAGTCCTCTTGTACCGAGCCATACAGCCTATCCCTTACCTTGTCACGTCGAAAGCCAAACAATACAATCAACACTTTAGTCCTAGCCCGTGATCACCATTTTCTCAGACACGATTCTGGGCAAAGCGAAACTCGGCTTCTATCAGTTCGATCTCAATCGTAATTGAATCCAAGGAGCCGAGCTAGTCCTGCAGGCCTAGTCGATTTGGGGACATCACGCCTGTTCAGGATTTCATTGGGATTCATATGAGTAGAGACATGATGACAAGCTTTACATCAAATTCTTCCGATGGTCAATTGAACGGACGGCCACAAAACTATCCACAATTCTCGAATAATTCGTTATCGCCAGACTCTATAGCCATGTCTAGAACACCCTCGCTTTCGGTGAGTTATTGTGTCGTGTGTTTTGAATGAACCTTCTTCTGACTGACATATTCTCATAGTCCTATGTAGGATCAACCTCTTTCGCATCTGATGCGGCATCTCAACCCACCCTTCATACTGGCGACGCGGTAAGTCGCAGCTGCCGGCCCCAAGGTATTCATCTGCAAGATCTCAACTGACGCGTCTTTAGCCTCAATATGAACCTATCGGACATGGCCTTCCACTTGAATTTGGTCTCCGAAACATGAACAACGAGAACAAAGTCCGAGTCTTGAAGACTCCGCGTGTGCGACGCCGCCATAAGACCGCAAAGGGCGACAAAGCCTCAAAAATCGAAATTCCGGCACCCTTGAGCCAGTTAACCCAGCACCTGCACCACGTTCCAATCAAGGATATGGAAGCCTGGGTGAATCGAACAGGCGACATTCGTCGTCGAGACGCTAAGAAGTCCGGCAAAATCGCACGGCCTATGAACTCGTTCATGATGTACCGCTCTGCTTATGCAGAACGGGCAAAGGAATGGTGCAAGCAGAACAACCACCAGGTCGTCTCATGTCTCGCGGGGACAAGCTGGCCTATGGAGCCGCCCGAGATTCGGGAAAAATACGAGTTGCTGGCTTTGGTTGAAAGAGACAACCATCAAAAAGCACATCCTGAATACAAGTTCGCTCCGAACAAGACTCAGACGCCGCCTCGTAAGAGGCGAGCCAATAACGACAACGGTAGTGATGCGGACGATTCTGCATCTCGGATTGCCTCCACTGAGTCCCCGAACCCTCACAAGCTGATGAAGCTGAAGAGTGAATATGACAGCCGTGAATCGACTCCATATGACCAGGAACCTCTGTGCACTGAGCACTACCAAGCTCGATGGTCAGCTCCTATTGGCCGACCTTTGCCAACACGCCTCATAGCGCCTCACGAGCAACAGCATCATGGTCTATACTACATGAATGCACATGGAACATTTGCTAACATGATTCGATCTTCTGACGATTCGCACGCGGCTGCACGGCCCACCGGTTATGTCATCAACAATGGATATAGCGTGTCAACCAGTCTGGCGAGTATCCCAGGAAGCATCAACCAAGAATTGTTGCGTCCATATAGCAGCAACAGCAGTACTGTGAGCACTTCCACTGCAAACAGTAGCAATCATATCCTTAACAATGGTGCCGTGGCTACTCGCATGGATGACAGCCAGCTAGACCCACAGCTATTGACGTCCCACCAAGCTGGGCTTGACATGCGTTCGTATAACCATGTCAACATGTCTACAATGTGGCCACAGCACGATCAGGATCTGGGTACATATATGCCCATGAGTGCTCCGATGGGAAACAACGGTGATTCATATGATCCATTGAACACTGGCTATACCATGCAACCTCTGGAAGAGGGACAGCAGGTCTGGGCGCCGTGCGGCGAGAATGAGGGAATCAGCGGGTGTGAGGTTGTTGGCAAAGACTTTGACCAGTGGATTCATAATCAGAACCACCATCACTATGGTGGACCACAGTGATAAAAGATCTATCGATCTATCACTTTCTAGAACGAGTTGACGAATGCCACGACGACGCCTATTTCTGGCGGTTATTCTCAATTGTTCAGTCAGGTTTGAGAAAGAAAAGATACCCCCCTTGGCTTTTTAGATGAGAGCATGGAATCCATCTTCAACGCCTTGACTATTTCCTTTTGCGGATGTGATGTACCTAATGTGAGTTTTGTTTTTCTCCTCGGTTCGGCTTGTTGCTTTTCGATTTTCCCACATTCTGTTCGCTTGTTCTTCCATTTTTCTTCACCCTACAAATTTTTTTTAATCAGCTTGTGCTGCATTTATGGTCAGGAGGTTTTCTGTCTATTCCGCTCATTATGGCATGCGTGTACTTTTGGGAGGGGTCTTGGGAGGCAATCTGTTCACGCAATCATGGACTTAAAGAACCGTTGTAGACGTTGGCCTCGGGGCACATCTTGATTTGTTGTTGTTTTTTATTGCGTGTAAGTACCAGGATGTTAGACTGAGAATGGATAATGACTCAATACGTATTCGTTTTTCTCAAAGGTAGATGAGGAACCAGGGTAGTCGTGCACAGTGTATGTTGTGTTTGACTTTTGGCCCCTTGAGTAGTTAGCTAGCCTAGCTCTCTGCACAATAATTGAGCTAGTTGCTGTACAGCATAGTTCCATGCAAGCTCATGCTTAGAGGATCTTGGCCTGTCGCGTGATGAAGTTGGTTAAGCAAGTCAAACTGTCAAAGTGTTGAGAGGGTTACGTCCCCGCCGGCCAAGAAATGCGGCACCTGAGAATCTCCAAATCTCCGCAACAATTTACTCACGCGTTTTCTCTCGTGATAGCATGACAGACAGAGCATTTAATCATATTACCGCAACCGCAACTCATTCAATATCCGATCGAAATGTACGGCGAACTAGGAAATAAACTGGTAATCTACCCCCCCCACCCTTCCTACCAAAACGCAACAGAAAGCGAAACAACAGAACTGACCGCGAACCCAAAAAAAAAAGGTCCAACACGCCAAACGCACCCAATCTCTCGCCCATCTACCCCCCTACCAAACTGAAATCGTCCGCTCCGTCGCCCGCGAAGTGCGCGACCTCAATAATGACGTTGCGCATCATCTCGCGCCCTTTGAGAGCGCTGACGGAAGTCAACAATCATCCTTCAACCCCTCCGCACAACCGGCCATTGCCTGTGCGTTGTTGGTAGACCATTTGTGCATGCGACGGAATAAACGGTGTCTGTTGGCGTATCACCGTGTTCGAGCGGAGAAGTTGGAGGAGATGTGTTGGAAGGGCATTGATGTGTTGGAGCAGCAGCAGCCCGTTACCACTGCCGCTGGAAATAATAATAACAATAATAACGGGAACAAAGAGTCAACGGGCAATACAGACGACAATAGCGCGACGACGAACACGTCGGGACAAAACTCGCTGAGTCCCGAGGAAGAAGAATATTTCCGGCTGTATAGTGAAATGCTCGCGGCGTATAAAGGGCAATGGACGGATATTGATCTAACGGGTAGTCTGGAGCCGCCGAAGGATTTGTTTATTGATGTGCGAGTGTTGAAGGACGCGGGCGAGATTCAGACTGAATATGGGTATGTTTCTTTCTCTTTTTCTTTCTATAATCTGATCGGATGGTGCATGACTGACTTGAGGGGGTAGGGCAATCAACCTCACCAAGAACAGCCAGTTTTATGTCCGGCAAGGCGACGTCGAGCGCTTGATTGCGCAGGGATATTTGCGGCGATTAGGCTGATATAATGTGATTACGTATAGCTATGTATATAGACCCTTAGATACCCAAATATTAATATTTTCCTTTCGATTCGTTCCACATGGAAGAGAAGAATGATGCCTGAGGCCTCGAGATTTACTCGGGTTGGGGTAGTAAGCTACAATAGTTAGTCTACGGAGCAGAGTATGAGGCTGTCCAATCAGGTGGGCATAATCGCGCAGCTGTAGATAAGACCTTGGCACTACGTAGTTCTAGACTCGTCGATGGAAAAGCCTGCATGTGACGATTGGTGAACGTGAAACATTTCAATTGCCTTTTCTCATAAGAAAGAGAAACAGAATACCATCAACTAGTTAACTAGTTAGAATAGAAAAGTGTTATGTAAACAGGTGTCAAGGCTTATCAGCCTTTGCTCTAAGGAAAACCCACAGCGGGGCCAGTTCCAGACTCGAGCGGATTCCTTCTTCCTTCGTCGTTCGCCTCTTTTCTTCCTTCTTTTTCTCTTTATTTACTCCAGCTGAAATTTGGCCATGCCTCTTCAATTCTCATAATTGTATAACCTGTGTCGCCGGACACATGCCATGGCTTTGACACCCTCGCATGACTCCACCTACTACGTAGTCAACAGTCGTCATGGACATCCGATTCGGCGGCCGCGGACGCAGCAATTCCCGCACATCCAGATATGATGTGCTTGGTACCGACAGCAATCACGGCGATAACACCATCAACGATGAAAATGACGCTTACGATGCTGGCAATTCAGTCATGGAAGCGCCTTTTTCTCCGACAATCACGAAAGGGGACCCTGTGCACAGTCTGAGCAATGTCAAGACTCCCGTTCGGTCGTTTTACCATAGAGCTTTTCATGGGTCTTTAGGTTGGTTTCCTTCCGTCTTTCCAATTGACCAGAATTCGTCTGATGTGCAAACGTGCAGATCCTGCGCAATATTCTTCTCATGGCGTTCGTGAGCAGACCGCAGAGCTTGCTTCGCTCGCCATCTCCGATGCAGACACTAATCTGTCTGCTGCTTCTGCGCCTCCTTTAAACGATTCTATTCCCCCAGGTCTGGATATCTTCCGAAAGCAAGACGCAGGAAGACACAGGGCTAGTAGTCATGGTGCTGCTGACGGCATCTTACCACCAACTGCAAACGACTTTGATATATCTGCTCGATTTGAGGCGTCGTCAATGTCTTCTCCACCGCCGCTGTCGACTTCCAATCTGACGGCAATTTTGCGCAGCTCTCCACCTAACGCGATCGAAAACCGGCCAGAGACCAGTTCATCTGGGAACGACACCGACTCGAGAGGCGCCGACTCCTCGAGCCATGTAGACGGGGCCGAGGAGGAGAACCAGCCGGATGAAGGAACAGCGCTCATCCGCAAGAGGACGCTATCGAAGAGCTACAATTACGGGACTACAGCAGGAGACATGGAGAGTCAACCTATATATATTTACGATGGCCGGAAATCATTCTTGCACGATGTATACTCTAGGACCAAGAAGGTTTTCTACATCACTACGCACCCAAAGTCCTGGGACCGCCACATCATATGGGAAGAAGGCGTCGTCCGTCCTATCAGTCTCCTTCCTGCTGTGTTTTTGGGACTGCTTCTCAATATACTTGACGCCTTATCCTACGGCATGATTCTGTTCCCTCTCGGTGAAGCCATATTTTCCGACTTGGGCTCCGACGGTATATCCATCTTCTATATCAGTACGATTATCTCGCAGTTGATTTTCTCGTCCGGAGCGTCCGTGTTTAAAGGCGGAATTGGTAGTGAGATGATTGAAGTTGTTCCCTTTTTCCATAAGATGGCCTTTATGATTCTCAATCGAGTCGGTGAAGATAATCCTCGAGCCGTTCTTGCGACGACGATTCTGTCTTTCTCGCTCAGCTCGATATTGACAGGAGTCGTTTTCTTTCTCATGGGCGTGTTCAAGCTGGGCTCGCTGATAGGGTTCTTCCCTCGCCATATTTTGATCGGCTGCATCGGCGGAGTCGGATGGTTTCTGGTAGCTACCGGAGTCGAAGTCTCTGCGCGATTGTCGGGGTCTTTGGAGTACAATCTGGAGATGTTACGTCATCTTTTCCAGCTTGATACATTGTTCCTGTGGACGGTACCACTTGCACTTGCTATTATTTTACTGGTTGTGAAACGTTTCGTTAAATCCAATTTTCTGGTTGGGGGATATTTCATTGTGGTGGCTGTTTTGTTTTACGTTGTCAAATTCATTGCACGTATTGATATGCATACTTTGCGCGCGGGAGGTTGGGTGTTTGAGCCGCCAGCGGCGTCTAATCCGTGGTGGCATTTCTACACGCTTTATGGTAAGTCTGAGCCACTCATATCATGCTAACCACTGGTTCTAATGTCCTATACAGACTTCGATGTTGTCAACTGGCCTGCTCTGGTTGATACGATACCTGCCATGTTTGCACTTACCTTCTTCGGCGTTCTGCACGTTCCTATCAATGTCCCAGCTCTGGGAATATCAACTGGAGAAGACAACTTGAGTGTTGACCGGGAATTGATCGCACACGGCATTACAAACACATTATCAGGTTCTGTTGGGAGTATACAGGTGAGTTTCGAGAAACAAGGTACATGACATGGCCTCTGGACTAACCTGTATAGAATTATCTTGTATACACCAACAGCCTGCTGTTCATTAACAGCGGCGGCAATTCTAGACTGGCTGGTATTATGCTGGCAGCAGCTACGGCTGGGATCATGGTCGTTGGGCCGGTTATCATTGGCTACATCCCAATTCTTGTCGTCGGAGCATTGATCTTCATGCTCGGTATAGAGCTATTGGAAGAAGCCTTGGTAGATACCTGGGGCAAGCTACACCGGTTAGAGTACCTGACCGTCGTCATCATTGTAGTGACGATGGGTGCATGGGACTTTGTTATTGGAATCTTTGTTGGTATCATCCTAGCCTGCGTTAGTTTTGTGGTACAAACTTCACGCAAGTCGGCGATTCGAGCTACTTATTCTGGTGAATTCACCGCGTCAACGGTCAGACGACCTCCAATTCAGCAAAAGTTTCTAAAAGAAGCCGGACGGCAGACGTTGATTATCAAACTGTCTGGATTCTTGTTCTTCGGGACGATAGTCAATGTTGAAACGACGGCTCGGGGTTTGATTGATGAAGAAGCTTTCACGAGACAGCCGATAAGGTTTTTGGTTTTAGACTTTTCGCGCGTGAACGGTCTAGATTTCTCAGCTGCCGAAGCTCTGACGCGGATCAATCGGATACTGGGAAAAAGAAACGTGCAGGTGTTGATTTCTGGATTAGACGTTCAAGGCGAAGTGGGCAAAAGTCTACAGAATGTGGGACTATTTGCCGACGAGAGTCAAGTCCAGATATTCGAGGACCTGAACTCGGCGCTCGAGTACTGCGAAAATGAGTACCTCAAGGTTTTCTATAACCGCAAGGAGGCGCTTACGGAACAACAACAACAACAACAACAACAACAACAACAACAACAACAACAACAACAACAACAATTTTCTAGAACATCTCTGGAGGTACCTAGCAGCACGCTGCCTACTGGTCCGTCAACGCTTTTAGACCCATACGGCCATTCGCCACGGCGTAATTATCTGCAACAAGCCGCGCTCACTACACTTCGCGAAGATCAAACGGCAGCGAACATCGCACAAAAATGGACCACATTCCGCCAACCACTGCCACTTCTACTCCAAACCTTCCACGATCTCACAACCCATCAATCGGAAGACTTTTGGTACCCAGCATGCGCCTACTTCCAGCGCGAGACCTACCCCAAGGGTACAGTGCTATACTATGAAGGCGACGAGCCAACGATGTTCTATCTCCTAGAATCAGGCATGCTCCGTGCAGAATACGAGCTTCCTCAGGGCCGGTATTCAGAGCTCATCGTCGCGGGCCGACCATGCGGAGAATTACCATTCTTCGGCGGTACACCGCGCACCGCAACCGTCAAAGTCGACCAGGACTGCGTGGCGTGGTGTCTGGATCGAGAACGGTGGGCGGAACTCCAGGCTGCAGAGCCGGAGATTGCGCAGGAGTTGTTGATGGTTGCGCTCAAGTTGACGGCGGAGAGGATGGATAGTATTACCTCGCATGTCCTTGCGATAGCCGGTTGATTTAACTTCTAACTGTTAACTAGTCAGTCAGTCAGTGTTGTATCAAATGTATGTATATATGTATGCTGAAGGGAATGTAATTATAGATGGTTAGTTAGATAATTGTAGATATAGGTAACTTAATAGATTAACAAATCTACGTTGCCATGATTCACTGTGCTTAGAACTTCCTGTAGTTAGCTAAGCAAGCAGTGGAGAAATAACTAACTAGGGTTACTTGATTATTACAAGAAAGATGTAGTAGACAAATCGTATAAATTATTATTATCAGTATACTGATGATAGACGATGACTGTCCGACTATAAATATAGGTATAGGTAATTCGAAACGAGTGACATGATATCGAAACAACACAACAAACGTATTACCACTCCTCCTTTCACCAACACCAGTCGAAGATGAGGGAGCGAGAAGAGATCATGGTATCAAGCAAACGAAAAAAGGAAAACGGACAGGAAAAAAAAAATAGCAAAAGCAAAGTGGTATCAATCTAGCAGATAGACAAGAGATAGACAAATGCACAACGGAGACACAGCTCAAAATGAAAGAATCAATCAAAGGAATTAATTGATTTGATTTCAGTTCAAGGTGCATGCTCGGGTATCGTTGCGAGACACTAGAATTTTTTTTGGCTTTCGTTTGGGTGTGGTTGTCAAGGTCAAGCAAAAAACAAAAAAGAACAATTATCGAAGAGAGAGAGAGAAAAATAGTGGGTATCATCATCTCGCCAACATTCCAACAGTCCTGTCAACAGTCCTGCACATTAATTAAAATATTTTCATTTCCCAAAGCAAAAAGTGAATTGGAAAAAGGAAAGAGTCAAAAGCGGGTATAGAACATCAGATTGTCAATTCGTCAGGCTGCCGATATGCCAGAACAAGTAGGGTGATCCCCGTCCCACCATTTTTCAAACTCCACTACGCTCGTTCTGGCGCTTCTCCTTCAAGCAGCAGCCTGGACAGGGGCCGCAGTGGGGGCGACGGTGGCGGGTTCGGCAGCGGTAACAACAGCCTCGGCCTTCTCGACGGGGGCGGGAGCAGCGTCCTCCTCAACGGGAGCATCCTTAGCGATGGGCTCGGGCTTGTCTTCACCCTCAGGAATGGTCTCGGCGGGGGCAACCTCCTTCTTCTTGTCGTCCTCGGACTTCACGACCTTGCTGGGCTTGCGGAAGAGACCACCAAGCTTGTTGACCTTCTTGCTGGCCTCACCGTCAGAGCTGATCTCAGTCTTGACCTTCTTGCCCAAGGTGCTGAACAAAGAGGTACGGCGCTTCTCAGGAGTGGTTTCCTCCTTCTTCTCCTCGGTGGCCTCAGCGGCGGGGGTCTCGGAGGAAGAAGCAGCCGCAGCTTCAACAACGGCGGGAGCCTCGGTCACGGCTTCAGGCTCGGCAGCGGTCTCTTCAACGGGGTTCTCGAGTTGAGGAGCAGTGCTGGCAACAGGGGCAACCTCCTCCTCGGTCTTCTCCTTGCTGGGGCTAGCGACCTTCTTGAAGAAGTCTCCAAAGATGGAAGCACGCTTGGCCTTGGCAGCAGGCTTAGCCTCCTCCTTCTTCTCCTCAGCAGGAGTCTCGGCAGCAGGAGCAGCCTCCTCGGTAGTGGCCTCAGCGGCAGGGGCCTCGGTGGTCTCAGCAGGAGCAGCAGTCTCGGCAGCAGCGGCCTCCTCGACAGGAGCAGTCTCGGCGGCAGGGGCCTCCTTGACCTCCTCCTTGTCCTTCTTACCCAATATGCTTCCGAAGATGGAGGCACGCTTGCGAGACTGAGAGCGGCTCTTCTTGTCATCCTTCTTCTCCTCAGGGGCAGTCTCGGCTTCCTTCTCAGGGGTGACGGCAGCCTTGACAGCGGTAGCGGCAGCAGCGGCGGCGGCAGCAACGACAACAGCGGGCTTGGTGATCTTCTCAAGTTCAGCCTTGAAACCCTCGCTACCGGTGACAGTCTCCTTGTCAGCCTCAGCCTCAGTGGACTTGGTGGTCAAGGCAGCAACCCAGCTGTCACGCTCAGCAGTGGAGCTAGCCTGGAAGACATGCTTGTGTCCGTTGGTCTTGAAGAAGAATTCGGAGGATCCTTCCTTGGTGATGTCGCTGACCTCAGACTACTCCATGTTAGGGGGTGAAGATTATTAAATGTGACGAATGGGTGACATACCAAGTTGAAGATACCAGCAGGGGTAGCCTTGTCCTCAGCACGCTTGGTCAAGAAAAGGAGGCCCTTGCCAGTCTGGGTGGCCCAAGCAGCGGTGCGCTGAGCAGCAGCAGAGCCCTTCTCGGAGGCGACGTAAGCGACCAAGTTCTTGGCCTCAACAGCATCGTCAGAGAAGTAGAAGAAGCGCTTGGTGAAGCGGAAGCTCCTATTGTACAGAAATTGCGTTTAGTGGACCGTCATACACACAAGATTCAATAGCAAACAATTTCACTTACTTGACGAGACCAGGTCCCTTGTAACCAAGGGTGCCATCGGTAGCGGGAGTGACTTCTTCCTTGGCCTCCTCCTTGGGAGCCTCAGCAGCAGCTTCGGTGGTTTCAGCAGCAGGAGCCTCGGTGGCCTCGGTGGCGGCCTCAGCCGGAGCTTCAGCAGCAGGCTCGGCAACAGCAGGAGCGGCCTCAACAGCGGCAGTTTCGGCGACGGGAGCAACAGTCTCCTCGACGGGCTTGGTGACTTCAGGGGCAGACATATCGACTGATATTAGGTGTTGTGTAAAAAAGAATTATAAATCGAGATGGGTTGAATTCAAGTTGAAAAAGTAACACTGAGCTCGACGGCGAGAACAGGTGGGTATCACTTGTGATTTTTGGAGGGGGGTATCTCGGGCAAGGGGTATCTCAAATGAAAATACAAGAGACGCAGAAGCAATAGCTATCAAACGACTCTGTTGGGTATCACAATTAAAAGGGAAGCCGAGGGCTTTGGAGGGGGAATTAAAAGGTTGTGCGAAGGATATGAGAAGAAAGAGAGAAGAAGAGAAGAGAAGAGAAAGGAAAAAGTAGAGGGAGGGAAGGACAAGAAAAAGGCGTGTATAGCTGACTGGTCCGATTAGGCTTAGTGCAGGGCAGAGATGAGGTAGGAGGAAGGAGGTAGGGAGGATGGAGAGAATGGGAAGAAAGGGAAGGCGCTTGGACGGGACTAGGCACACTGAGCGAGCCCCACCGTGTATTAGGTAACCTGGTAACCTGATAAACAGCAGTACGCGCTGTACGGTAACCATGCCTCTCTGTCGTCCTCTTTCTGCTGACCTTGATCAATCAAAGTCGAGGATACAGGCCGTAATCTCGATACCTGTTAGGCTGTAACAGTCTCGCTGCACTAAGCCTACCTGGGCACTGGCGCCTGACGATCGTCTAGCCTGGTCTTTCAGTCCAATAAGCTACCAAACAGGAGAGCTCTCCACTATGTAGTAGAGCCACCACCATAGTCCAACCCCACTGCAGCTGCCGTTAGCTCCTTTTCAAGACTTTTTTTTTTCTTTTCCTTTGCCATTTCCCCCTTTTTATGTACTCCGTAGTCACTGGTTAGTCAAAAAGTAAATACTGTAGTCACTAGTCTTTGATCAGACAGGGCAGTCACTCGATAGGTATCACCCGTCCGATGTTTTGTACTCGGTATGTGGTATGTCGTATGAGATGCTTTTGCCATCTCATCTACAATGACGTTTTCCTAGGCCGGCGGATCGGACTGCATGCTAGTTACTATGCACACGGTATGTACAGAGGGTATGCTAAACAGACACGGCAATCAGGTGACGCTTATCTGGTTACGGCCCGGTCGACTCACGAGCCTCCATCACCTGTAAGTTGTAACATACGGAGTATGCGGTGGAGTCGGTCCTGCTTTTATTTTCCGCAAGGGTGGTGGTGGTCAGTACGCACTACGCACGTCCATACATTTTAACTCGATTCTTCAGAATGCCCACAAGGGGGATACGCAGCACAACATGTGTATGTGTATGTACTCCGTACAGCCAACACGCTCAACACGTGGAATATGTCTCGTCGTCTCTTGACTACTTGACTCTCGACTCTCGCGAGACCAGCCAGAAACCAGCACTGTGTTTGGTGTTACCGTTGCCCAGTGTTTGTTACGGTAACAGGGTAACTAGCGCCAAAGCCAAAACATCAGATGCCGTGTGGGCCACACCAAACCATGGAACCGCTGGCAACATAAAAAAAGGAGAACTCTCCTCTCCCTTCACCTAACCCTAAGAAAGGCAAACACTCCTACGACGTACGACAATCATAGGCAGAAACCGGGACACATGGCATCATGACTTGCGTTCTTGACTCTTGGCCAAATCTTTTTTTTCCTTTTCCTTTTTTGGTTTCCCATAAGTGGTACATAATCCATGGTATCTGGTAAGTTACAAAAATCTTGTCGTTTTACGTGACAACGGCTCGTCGTGGCGATCATACGATCTGCAAGAATACTACAGTACGCAAATTTGGCATGGTATGCCGTTATTTGTTACAAAATGTATGCGTCACCTCTTTTAAGCCTTTTTACGTACTACATAAGTATACGGAGCAGTTATCTAGTAGTTAGTGTACCTCTCAATGCGGAAGGCGTCGACGAAGCAAGAAACCTGTCTGGGATTGGAAGGATGTGCAGTTCATCGTTTGGCGCTTCACGATGGAGGAGGCGAGCTTTATTTAGCTCGAGTCACATGTCTGCCGCCCTCGACCAAAATTCCGCCAAATTGGCAAAAGATAACAAAAAGGGAGCGATCTTTTTGGGTGAACCGTGTAGCGTCCGTCGCTTTTTAATTGGCCGGTTTCAAGATTTCTGTACATCATTTTATTTTTCTTTCCAAGGTTTTGACTTGAAGTTGACTGTCTTTTTTGAATTTTGAAGTTGTCATTGATAAATGGGCTAGGAACACGCAATCTCGTCCAAACTGATGATCAAATTCCATCCTATTCCAACCCATCTAACCAGACTATCAAAGATCAGAGGAAGGCGAAATACAATTTGCAACGTGTTGCAGGCTTTAGCACCAGTGATGGGCGCATGACCGTTTTAGCACAACGACAGATGATATGATTCGCACTCACTCTTGGCCATTCAGGTGAGTATGATTATCAGTCCACGGCCTTCTGGACCAACCACGATAGCCGAATGGGCCGTGCCGAATTCCGGCAAGTGGTGAGTGGCTGCTTGACACACATACACGCTACATACTACTCGTAGTATATGTATGTAACTGTTTGCCGAGTTGGATTCCGTTGGCGATAGGAAAGTATCACGGGTTGTCTTTTGGTGAGAAAGTTTATGCATCTTTATCTTCGTTGACTCGTAGACTCGTAGAACAAATCTCGACTTTTCTCAATGCCTGTCGTATATTTCATACTCATACGCTCCTAGGACATCGAAGACATCGAGCCATCCATGTCAGGAATAAAACAAGTCAGGACTTTCCCAAATAGTATCTAGTCTATATGAAACCCGCCAAGCACTAGCAAATTTGCAGTAAGAGGACAAAAATATAGGTCTTTATTCCGATTCGTTTTAAGTACTGTGCGGTCTTGGACTAAGCTCTCACGGCGCGCTTTCGTATTTTAATTCTGACGAAACTCCACTATGTCGTACACTTGCTTCAGCCCTCTAGGAGACTAGGAGTCTAGGAGGACCGCCACGGAGGTAGTATCGAGTCTCGACTCGGAGTCGACTCCCTAACTACCTTAGTGTACTCCGTACGGAGTAGATGACTCACTAAAAAAATTTTTTTTTTTTGTGGACGGTTCATGCGGTCTGGACTCGGGAATCCGCAGGCGGTTAGAGATGGTTAGTTTTGTCTCAGAATCACGAATTGTCAATGTATTTTTTTCACATAATTGGCTGACAAATAGTTAACTCGTAAGTTAAATAGCCCTAACTTAACTAGACGTTAAGTAATATTGTCTCTTTTATAGCCATCACCCTGAAGAATCGACGTATCAAACTGAGGAGTTACTGATTGAAGGTATGATTTGACATTGCTGACAGCCAGTAACCGTGAATGGCCGACAGGGGAACCAGGGTCATGTCAGGTTACAGAGTAGTTTCATCTTGAACGTGCCATTTAAGAATTACAGTCAATAATTTGACAGGTGCCCTTCAATCCGTTGACCAATAGTTTAAGCTGCCTCGAATGTTGAGAAAGCTTGATACACGTCTTGGCTCATTGCTTTTTTTTTGGTCGTCGACTTCCATGGACCACCACATAGCGCGCTGTGTGTTATGGATTCCATTGTAATGCAGAAGCCACACGGCTCAGATATTTATGCATTTTCTTTTTCCTGAGGAAGATCACATCAAGACACGTACATACTAAGTATTCGAGTAACTGGCCTGTGAACAATGGACATTCAAACACAATAGGGACATGCCTCCAGCTCTAAAGCTGGTGAAGCTGATGCCATCCACGTGTAACAGCATAAAAGATTCTTCTAGTCACTCAGCGAACAGCTGCGAGATCCTTTATTTGAGGAATATACTCACATATCTCCAGCCGCTGATGAGCCTTCCTAGTCGAGTATTTTTGTGAGATTAGTGGCTTATTTGGTATACCTGATCGAACCAGAAGATTATGCCGATGTCTCAATGGTCTGTTAAACAGAAATCATGAATACCATCACCGGAGGTCGGAATGTCTGGAGCGGACAATCTTTTGTCAAAGAAATTGATTGGTTGTTCTGAAGAATGTTGCCGCCCTTGGCTTCCTGCATCTTAAGTGCTTGCAGCCCATTGTAACCAAAATGAAAGACGTGGTATCAATACATTCCTCTAAATAGGTGCACTATGACGAGCTACGACGGTAATATGTAGTAGTGTGTGTGTGTGTGTGTGTGTGGAAAGGTCATTCATGCATAGCATTCGTCCCGGATCTGCACTCTTATGGCAACACCATAAAATTGTTGAATTGTAGTGATCGAATACCGGTATCAAAATGGCACGGCGTGACTATTGTTGAGACTTACCATCACCGTCAGACTCCTGGCCCTTGATACCGACTTGCGAGACTGTGAAGACTTTTGACAGTCAGGCTGAACGCATCAACAAGCCCAAGACTGCGCGCAGATAGAAACAACCATGTTATGCACTTGATGAGAGGATGAGCCGCACTGCATCAGTAGCATGGCAATACTGAATTTCTGTTCGCGATACCGGTAGTTGACCGACATCCGCGTTCGAATTTATGCCAAAGGGAGGAAGATATACTATAGGGAGCATAACCTTGCCCCCCCAAAAAACGATCGTAAAAGCAGTATACGTCAATCTTTCGCACGAGAATCGACATCTCTGCTTCCCAGACCAGCATAGATAGTTGAGACAAGGACCTGACATATGTCGAGCCAAACTCTACGCTCGCATGTACGGTAACGAAATTGATACATCACCTCGTTACAGCTGGCTATTATCATATTCTTTCAAGCGGCTTCAACATAGCGGTCACTGCCCGTAGACATCGGCGCGAGTAAAAGTCACAGCCTAAAATGGTGAAATTTCATTTGACCCCATGCTGAGCCAATGACTGGTGGAATTATAGCTCCCAAGCTAGTCAGAGGAACGTATTAACTCGCCACCATCAATTTGACAGAGTTTCATGTGCCTCTCGTGTTTCCCGATATCCTACCTATGACAGTGAGTCTGCTGCTAGACGCAATGCGGAGTATTAGTGGTCATCTTGCTTGGTCTACTGTAATGTTCTCCCGTGATAATAGAAACATTAGTCAATGTATGTATCACGCGGAGTCAATAATCAAGACCGGAAAGTCACTCGGCATTCATGGGTGACTGGAATAATAATAGAACCCAGAGTAGAGGCTGAGGCATCCACGGTCAATGTATCAACCGACTATTGAAATCGATTCAAACCGGTCTGACTGGGAATCAGACGCGTGACGCCTACCACTGTAAACGACCTATGCGGGAACCCGATTCTCGATAGCATCTTACAATGACGAAGAATAGTATGCTCGTATCGCCTTCAGAAGAGGCATGAGAGCGGGTGGTAGTTGAACGGCAACAGAACCATCATTATCATAGTCCAAGACGATTTGAGGAATCGTATATCGCAGGAGATGTAGATAAATTCTTGCACAAGATTGAATAGGCCGCCGTGATTCGATCTCAGCTAACCACATCGCTGGTATGTGATTGAAGATGTCTGGGTAATCGGCATCGTTTGTTGTTTCGGATTCATTGAGACATTCGGCTTACCGTCACATTCAACTTCGTGACTTGCAAGCCCTAATTGACTGTAGTTAGCAATCGGATTTCTAGATCAGGTAAGCGCCGGCTTCCATAGTAGTCAGTCTACCGGAGATTGGCTGGACATCCGTGTTAGACACTAAACGAACCCGGCTAGCTTGTCATCCACTGGCTGTTTTAGGCGATAGTGTATTAGTGATACGTAGTGTTTTTCTCGACTAGCTCACCGCCTGGTGAGCCTTGGATTGCCTTCTAGCCAGCCCGAAGACGAATAAAAGCCCAGAGTTGGACGGTGAGCTAAAACTTCAAGTCGATAGTCGGATAGTCAGAAGCAGCGGATGATCTAGACGGCGCACACCCATGCGCTAGTTTGAATTGGCCTTTGCACCGCACGCCAGGCAAGTGGCATTCACACTCGGCTCGTGATACCCAGTTGAAACATTGTTTCATCCTGCTCTTTGGAATTCCGCGGGCTTATATCGGAATCACTAATTCGTATTGGCTAGTTTTCTCACAGTTGCAATAAACCATAACATATTAACAACCGGTTCTCTTTCTCGTATTGGAATTTTGCACCTGCTTTTGTTCCACCTTGTCGCTGAAATTAGCCCTTAATAATATTAGCCCTAACCCGGTCTAACTGAGTTCTTCCTAGCGCGGGGCCGTGCGGACTTGTGTCGGAATCAATTTAGTAGAAATCAATCTATTCCGTATGCGACTTGGACGGTGGTGGCTATGCTCAGTGTCCTTCAATTAAGGAATTGGCCCAAGGAAATGCAAGCTGTGTCACTATTCATGTAGGGAGTAGTGATGGTGGTCTTGAAAGGGTCAATTTGAGCGTGTACTGTTGTCAAGAAACCATTGTCACAAAAATCAAATATTCATGAATTTTTTTTTTTCAGTGGGGTACTCCATATATATTGTGCCATGGCCCATGTGTGTGGGCATTGCGCCTGGGGCCTGGACACTGGGTGTACGGAGTAGAGTTCCGTCCGCAGGTCCATGGCGGTGGAGAAATCATTCCGTCCACAGCCCGTTAAAGACCTGACGTCGGGGTCAGAAGAAGGAAAAGTCTGTCCTCGGATTCGGAGTTCGTATCACGATCTGGACATGGGTGTACTGTATACACTATTATGTATGTAGAGTACTCGAGCGCGATTCCGGCACAGGTAAGTTGCAACAGGGGTGGGGTGAGTCATCCCAATTAGCGATTGCATACGTACTCCAGGACATCATTCTGTAGTAAGTAACTAGCCATAACCCACGAGCTAAGACCCCAAGGAATGTAGTGCCATTCGCCAATCAGCACCAGGGCATATAGGAGATAATGATATGATCCCTATTCATTAATCAATCATCAAAAGGCGCGTGCTCTATACCGGACTCTCTACCATTCGGTTTCTCGCAAGGAACTGGAAATTGGAGCAAGGGACAGAAAGAGGAATCCAGACGCGTGAGTCTCAGACGGGTTGTCGAAAGGCGTGCGGCGACCATCGCGCTGGAAGCTGCGGCTCGGCGTCCGCCCAATCACGACGCGTAAGGGCTATGACTCACTCGTAACGCCCCACTCTAAATAAAGCCCTAAGGCCAGACTGGTCTAGTGCGTGCGTAATTCTTCCTGATTGGCCCATTCTGTCCCGTAGCGAGGCTGTTCGATGGCTCCTACCAAATCTGCCTCTTCGGAGTCCCTCTCTGGGCAAGTGCGGGCTCTTCCTCGTACCTACCTACTAGCCGTCCGAACCACCCTCGCTTACGCCGCCCTTAAGACTGCCTGATTTCCCCCCAAGGTTGGTGCCTGGTTTTTTTCTCTTCCCTTTTCTCTCTTCTCTTATCCACATACCCTTCTCACATCCATCACACATCACATTATTATTATTATTATTCCACCAAACAAGAACAAGAGATCGTGTATTCCTCCATAATGGCGGCCTTTTAAGTGTCTCGTCACTTCGGTCCTTGCTCTGTCCCTGCTAAAGCGACAGACAACACAATAAATCCCTTCCGGATCCCAGTTGTCACTCTCCCCTCAACAATCTCAACTTCAGAGTCTCCCCTTTTAGGGTCTCTCTCTACCACTATTTCGTCCGACTTCACGTCGTTCACCACGGATAACCAACAGCAATCATGGCTTCCCAATCCCCCACTCCAGCAGCCTTTGGCGCAGTTCCCGAATTTGAACAACAGCAACAACAACGACAACAAGAGCAATCTACATCAGGACTTCGTGCTCTATCCGCAACAGCCTCTCTCTCGCCCGCCAGTCAATTCTTGGGACGAGCGTTCGCCAGCACCTCTGAGTGCCAACCTTAATCAAGTACCTGTGAAGAACCAATCTCTGGTCAACCGCCGACACACAGTCCAGTATAGCAGTGTCAACGTACACCAGCAGCAGATCAAATCCGTTCAGCAAGTGAACAGATTGTTTCCACAGTCTACCGGGTCGTTACTTCCTCCGTCCAGCTCTTATCGGTACAGTCCTTCGAGCCAGAAGCGTCTCGCGCACCGTCTTTACGCAGCTTCTGTGCCTTCAAATTCTCCGCTTGCAAACCGTCCTCCGGTTCCTTTGTTTAACAGCACACAAAATACCCCAAACTATCAAAAAAATCAGCACAAACAACATCAAACACATCTACAACAGCATCGCAGAGTCATGTCTTCATCCCACATCCCTCAAGGTAATTACTCATACCGCCTGCACCCCGCAGTCGATCTAACTGAGTCAGTCTCCCAAATTGACGCTAACGATTACTCTTTCCCCTTTACAGATTTCTCGCTAGATCTTTTTGATCTACCGACACAAAGCCCTCTGCTAGACGACTTGACCTCACCGACCTCGTCTATGATGGCATCTCCACTCCCTGACAGTTTTGGATATATGACGACGTCCTCGGTTCCTGTGCCTCCGGGCACAGTCTCGCCAATGGACTTGATGTCTGGTCCTCCGTCGTCATTTTCTACTGAGCTTGGCACTCCACAATCCGCATTCGACTCGCCTGCAGACTTGTCCTTCGGTCAATTTACATCACCCGTGTATGTGGCTGACGGCGATCTGCCGGCCGATTCCAATGACTGGAGTTCGCTTTTCCCAGATAGCCATATTTCTGGTGAAGACTTCGACATGACACTCGCCACGTTTGCGCAGGAGAAGTCGGGCAAACCCCGTCCTTCTACCGCTAGCATGTCGGCTGCCTCCCCGGAGTCTTATACAGATGGAGATACTTCGTCCCCCAAGGCGAAAAACAAGCGCAATCTCCCTGAACCAAAGTTTGATCCGGCTGACCCGGTCGCCGTCAAGCGTGCCCGAAATACAATGGCTGCACGTAAATCACGACGACGCAAACTAGAGAAGCAGGAGCAGATGGAAGATCGGATCCGAGAGCTCGAGGCAATGCTAGCCAAGTCCGAAAAGGATGTACAGTACTGGAAGGCCATGGCGCAAACCTCGATGACCGATGCTTGAGTGGTCAGTTTTGAATTATTCCCGCGTTCTTGTTACGACAATTTCTAAAAGTATACCTTCCTTTTGATGGTCTGATGTGCAAAAGTTTGTTTTGCTGCTTTTTTGTATTTGTGCTTGTTATCATGGTACCGGCAGTCAGTGGCTACCTCGGTAGTAGGGGGCTGGGAATGCCTCACACCTGGGAGGAGTACCAGTCGGATTGACTTGTAATCTGACAATGACGCTCCGAAAGGCAAAAGTGTATTTTTTTTACTTTATATATCATGTCTGTCTTGATTGACATGGCGTGCTTTTTCTTCTGACGAACATCACCAACTGGATTCACTTCATGTTTTATTTGTTTGTTTTATATCCTGGGTTTAGTGTTTCTGGTTTTCTCTGGGCCGGTTCTGATGTCTCCTTGCTCATGCCTGGATTGACTCGTGGCCAGAATGCTTTGTTGTGTTTTTACATTAGCTTTGCTAATCTAATCATCTCAATTTGGACTTTGTTTATTCTCTGAAGTAGATTTGATAGTAGCATTGCATTCGAGTACTTGAGTGAACATTATAGTTAATAGCACAGGAATTAAGTATGTAGATAATATGTGGTGGCTGTTTTAGCACAATTGAGCAGACCGTATTCTCCCCTTAACAACACCATTCTCACTACACGTACATCAGACCCGTACACAAATTTCAAGAACAAACACGGAAAAGACTATTAAAATCAGAACAAGCATTACAAAGAACCCGGCATCGGTCGTGAGCGTCTAAAGAGCCCACATCTCCGAGAGAAGCTCTTTGGCATACGCCCCAGCCACAGCTGCGGCATAGCCCTCCCAGTCATGGCTCCTATGAGAGTCGGCATAGTGACTGATTCCTCGTATGACAAAACAAGGCAAAACTCTCATTACTCCTGTGGCCTCCGTCTCGATACAATTGACTTGATACGCCTCGGATAGCTTATCCCGCGCCATGCTGTCATGTACCATTCGATTGGTGGAGGCAATCAAACCATAGTGAATGACCGGAGCAGAGCCATTCCTTGGACGCCGCTGGACTGTCATTTTCACGTTACAGGAATTGCATGTCCTGGAATTTGCATCTACATGATGGTAGCCCGCAAGAAATAAGCGATCCAACTGAGCTGGGCGAGCAAATTTTTGGGCGTTCTGACCACTTCTATCCTTGATCTCTGCCAGGATCGACTCGACCCGACGGTCTCTTGTAAGATGAAGAGATTGTAGCTTCGTAAGTGCCGCCAAGACTACCGGCGGCGGTTGGTTGAGCAGGCGCACTTGTTGAGAATAGGCATATGCGAATGCGTCGATGTTTTCTATAGATATAACCCCTCCGTGCCTGATACCTGGCTTACCGACCACAACGTCACCCAATCGAATATCCATCCTTTCGCTGGGTACTCCTCCTCCAATGCCAACTATCAGCGCGAGTCTGACTGATTTAAAACTAAATTTCAACTGGGCGGTGGCGTTGCCTTGGTCTCCGAAGGGTAAGCGGGCAATCACAACGTTGTGTTTTTCGATGCTCCCAACTATATAGGCATTGTTATCGTTCGGCTTTTGAGGCAGGCCATGGTGGATCTCGTCTAGGAGAGCTTGCGCTGCTGCCATTTCCAGGGGCAAGGTACAGATCCAGGCGATTGTATAATCCTCGTAGGATAGAACTTTCCTCGCTGCCATCGTAGAAGTATTGATGCTGACTGGGTCTGTTTAAGGTTATGGTGCAAGCACAGATATATATATATATATATATATATATATATACAAAAAAGGAGACGGAGATAGATAGTATGTATTTGTAAATATTTTTTCGTGGAAGAAAACACGTCGAGATGTCGAGTATTTATCTCCAATTTGGGGTTCTATATTCTATATTGCGGCGCTAACAAGACAGAACTAACATCAGGCTGGCGCTTATAGATATCGTAGGACATCCAGTCGAATTCAAATGTTCAGAAATAGAACGCGTTTCATGATATAAATAAACCATGCTGAGAATTTGAAACGTATATTGCAGATGCCATATCGATTGGGTAGAATCATTAAAAGGGGTGCATGGGGGTTGAGAACTAATAAGTTGAATTGTCTTTGGCATTGGGTTTTGTTGCCGTTTTCGTTCCACTAGCCCTAACACTTGCCTTATCTCTAGACATCGCCCAAGGACAACCTTGATATGATCCCGGACTCGTATCAATTTGAATATTGTACAGTAAACGACCATATTATAGCAACTTAGGTTCCACTGCATATCGTACTCGATGGTGGGATGGTCTCAAACATCTAGATCGATATATATTGACATTGTGGTTCTTCAGTTGGTAATATCAGTATACTTAACTTGGGTGCCTGAAGCTCAATTGAATTATAAAGGAGGAACAATTGAAAACGGCCATGAACTATTCTCATATACTCGAAAGGACACTAGCAATCTATGTGAAATTCTATAGACGAGCTGTTGCACAACAACCCTTTTCACCTTCATCCTCAACTAAAACGCTCTTGTTATCCGCCTGCTTAGAAATCGGTACGTCTAAAGCCGGATTGCGCGTGAAGAAATTGACCGGCTTCAAGACAACCGTCATCTTCTCAACCGGCATAACCGGCCAATCCTCGACCCTGGGGTTGTGCGTCGTACCAAACGTATGCCACAGCACAAGATCCTGATTCCGAACGCTCTCCGGATTGGCCCTACGCGACTTGATCCACGTCGCAACACCCGAACCAGTTGTTGACTGCAATGTATGCTCTCCGGCCGCGAAGAGCTCGTCATCGTGGTGGCGAGTAACCCAGACCGGATAGTCACCGAATTCAGACCTGATGGAGTGATATGAGGATGGATGCGCGAGCAGCATTTGTGAATAGTGTGGTACGAGTTTGTAGCCCACTGGACCGCCTGTGACGGGGTTTCTGATATTTTCGTTGACAATCTTGAAGACACGGCCGACGCGATTGTCTGTGTCCAGGGGTGTTTCGTTCTCGATGAACTCGTTTTTCGTAATATAGCCAACGTTCGTCATGATTTTTGGGTTTTCGATTGGCATGGGATGAGATTCTTCTACCATGATGGAATTTTCGTATCCGTCAATTGCAGGATCAATGCGGAGGGAGAACAGATGCTGGTGGTACGGAGCCATGACACCGGGAGCAACAACCGTTCCAAATGGGACAGAGGTTCCCCTATCTATGAAAGCTGTACTGAGTATACCAGTTGCGCGCACTTCATAGGATATCTCCGCGGCTTGGTTGAATTGGAAGGCAAATATGTACTCGTAATTGCTCACGGTGATGACGGTCTGCAGCACAAGTACACGAGATCGAGTGACAACAGCGTTATCGGTTCTGTAGTTGGTATGTTTCCACAGGATACCGTCGTCGATTTCATGGCAGCAAACGACGTTTGACATCTTTGTAGGTACACCGTCGTTGGTGTGGTGCCAGAAATGGAAATATTTGATATGGCCCAAGCAATCACATCCTATCATCGTTAGCCTAGAATAGTAGTATATGATGCTTCAACAGAGGGTATTACCAAGGCCAAGATTGTTAGCATTAACACCGGCACCATTGTTCCCAAAGTCGAAGGCCGCCTTACGAGGATAAGGGGCTCGCGGATCGCCGTAAGGAACAAACATCTCAGAACTCGAAAGTCTATGAAAGACCCTTCTGTTATCATAGGTAACATCATGAATCACAAGCCCTTCTCTGTAGTTGAAGCCAACCCGAAACCTCCACTTCTCCCAGTTGATTAAGTTTCCGGTCGTTTGGAAGGATGGGCCAAGCGGCTGAGAGACGGTCAGAGGCTTGACTGTTGTTCTGCGCTCCGGGACCAGGTCTGGATGGTATTCGCTGGTTGTGTGAATCTTGGCTCTGTCGAATGGCCTCAATGTGCTTGCGTCGGCAGTTATCATCCGGTCGTTTACGCCCGAGGGGACTTTCAAGACCTGCATAACCTTCATCTCGTCGGACAGCTCGGCAATGAACTCCAACGGGTAGGCGTAGTGATTGGCGTCCCCGTGTGGCGACAACTTCATATAGAAGAAGCACTACCTTCGTCATCAGCAAATAATTGTGATATGAAGAGCTCGATTCTCCTCTTACCATGACACAGCGCCTTGTCATATCGTTCATGCCATCAGGCGAATATGTCCAGGGATCGCAAACAACGACCGCTCCCTCAGGTAATTGCAGAGCCTTGATAGCGGCCTGAACCCGCGAGTCATCCAAGCATGCCTTTTCGCACTTCTTCATCTCCCCAGCGTCGACATAGGCATGGTGACCGTCCAGATTCTTTACGTCTGTTACTTTTTTCTGTACCAAGTCAACCCGGCCCCGGCGGAATTGGGTCGCCTTATCCACGTAGAAGAGGACTTGAGCGATACGCGGTGGAGGACTAGGAGGTTGTTCCTTTAGTCGTTCCGCCTCGAGGTATGGTATGAGTTCCTTCTTTGGGGGCTCCCATAGCGTGATTGCTCGGAAAATCAGATCATTACTAGGGAAGCTGTTTCGTACTATGTGTGCAGCCTGAACTCCGCGTCAGTAAACCATTAAGAAGTTGCTTTGGTGTTGTGATTCCTCACTAGAGAGATTTCCTGCGGTGTGAGGGGGTCGAGAGGGTGCACAGCTGCCATTGTCGTGGAAATTGAAGTTTAGTATAGTTACGGGCCTGGGTAGTCAATAATGTAAAAGCGCTTCGTACTCCAATTGAGCGGCTTCTTGAAGTGAGCGGAGGAAATTCAGGTAACTACACAACTAGTTAACTAGTTGATTGCAAACCCCGCCTGCGGAGTTCTGTCCATTGTCTCTATATATTTAATTCATCTCCATTCTTATCTGCAGCTTGCGTGTCGAATTCGGAAACCGAGTCAGTCGAGTTTTAACTACATCGGGCAACTGTTGACGGCGAGCTTATCAGAGTTAGGGCTAATCTTGGAAGGTGTCGGCGATTCGGCGGTGTGGTTCAATCATTGTTATCAATATGCCAGTGCCAACGCATGCATCCATCTATTGTAGGGACAAAGGGCCAGATGCAAGAGACTCAAGCTCTGTCCAATAGCTCAATTACAATATACGCCTACATTGAATGTATTCTCAGCTCAGATTTGCCTTTAAGAGATCACCGAGTCTTTTCGATCGTAATCACCCAAGCCATGTCCATTCTTAACGTTTCCCTTTGTCTTTCGTACCTATTCTTCTTATTCCTCTATTACAATACCAAGCATGGTGAGACCACACATCGCGCATACCTTTCTTTGTCACTTTCTCCATCTCATTGCGTGCAATAAACAATGAATTCGCTCCACTGATTGTGATGCATAATTCAATTACTCGCACTGAGACTGAAAGAGAAACAAAGAAAGGCGTTACTGAGAGCGTGATTCGACCTGGTCTGTGAATAGAGGGAATAGTTGCACTAAAAGACACCAGAAAGTAGTAAAGAGATAAGAGCAAGGGATGAGACTCTCATAAGTATCTGTCTCTTTGGTTGTCATCACCGCTGAAATAGAAGCCTGGTTTTCAGGCTTGTAGAACTATCGAAACAAATGTAAAACAACCCAGGGCAGAGAAAATGGTCTAAATTGTTTGAGTTCCTTTACTCCTACCACTTTCCATCTTAGCTGTTCTAGAGCCAAATTGAATAGCTCGTTTTTTCTCCTGCGCCGTCTGTACCATGCCCAGTTTCAACGCCAGCAAGCGAAGGGCTTTCTTTTCAGAATCAAGGCTTTCTGCAATCCGGTCAAACTCATTGTTTGGTACGGGTTCTGCTTTCGCTGTGCCGAACCCACACCGTTCCCAGACAGGTGTCTGTGTGGTCCAGGATACAAACTCCTCGTCAAGGAATGGGAAACGAGCTTCGCGTCCCCAGTTCGATATGACGCGGTCATCACGGCCGAGGTTTCGTTTACCGAGACGACCAACGTCTAGATCGATTTCATCAATGAGACCTTGAAATCCTTTGCGAGCAAAAGCGATTCCGTGGCGTCCATAGCCAGCGAAAAGTTCATCTGCACCCAAGCCAGAGAGCAAGACTCTTGCTGTTGTTGTATATATTGTAGTTGTATCGCTACTATCGCTGGTAGCCACAGTACCTTGCCCTCTAGATGCAAAGTACAAAGCACAAGCAATAGATAGATCCATCTCGGTATTGTGTGGTCGCATAAGCTGAATGACCTCATCTCGATGTGCAGTAAATTCTTGAAACGGTACGTCGACAGCGACGAATCGCCAGACGCGATCCGGACAAGCTTTTTGTAGTTCGGCATGCCCAGCCCGACCTGTGATACGATCTGGGCAGCTTTCATAGATAGATGGCATTTGTTCTTTGCCGTTCTCTTTTTCGTGCTTGGCCTTCAAAGCGGCTGCAACACGAGGGTTCTCAAAAGCGACATTGATCAAGTCAATACTCTCGTCCTTTGGAAGCGCGTCGTGGGAAAGCCTGGCGAGTAACGTGCAGTCCAAACCGCCAGAAAATAGCACCGCAACCTTGGCATCAGCTCCAGGAGACCCGCGTCCTAATTGTGGTATATTTCGAACGCGGATTTCTACTGATTGACGAAGCTCTTGTTCCAGTGCCTGTACACACGGAGAGGATAAAGATAAAGACGGTGGATCTGTGCTCGGCAATGTTCGATGCATCGGAGCGACTGGGTTTTTCAATAGTGGTGCTTCCACTGAGCCATATGACCATGGAATCACCTCCACCTGATAAAATATTTTGGGTGTGCCATCAGGCGTGTCGGTTGAAAGCAAAATTCGAGAAAGGTCAATCATATGCAGTCCGTCAGTCTCCACCTCATCAAAAGCAGCCCCTGGCGATCCATCACAGACACTGCATATCCTGAGCTTTCCATAGTCGTCTTGACCATGAAGCAAAGACCTCCTTCCAAGACAATCTCGGCTGAAATATAATCTGCGATGAACTCCATCGTAGAACACAAAGGAAAATGGTCCTGTAATGTTGCTGATGATGTTTGTTAGTCTATCAACGGATTTATCTTCTGCTTCCAATTCACCAGCATCATGGTGGTATTGGATAGCTTCAATGAACTTTTGAAAAACTAGTTCTGTATCATTCCCATCAACGAGCTCGCCGTTGACTTTCCATGCTTCGCCGTTCCAGCAGAGGACAGAATTACTCTTCGTATCCACAAGCGGCTGGCTAGTGACGTGATCGCCTCGCAATGCAAGAACCGATGAAATAAATGTAAGATATATGGTCTCTGGAGTGGTTGTCGACACTTCAGCGCCACGGGGACTTTCTAGCTTCACTAGATGAGTATAGTAATTATCAGGTCCTCGGTTTCGAAGCCATGTCGTGGTCTTTACTTGAGGCAACACATGCTCGGATGCACTCAAAGAGAAGAATATACCGCACATAACAGCTCACTGGTTAAAAGGAAGAAGCATCGAGATCGACAAAAAGAAAGAAAGTGAAATTGTTTATCTGGAATGCACAGAGGCGGAATATGGCGGCAGAATGATAAGCAAGCCGCAGATTGCGGGATGGGAGCCCAAGTGGATGGGATGGCGCCTTAAATAACGATTCCATTTCTGAACGAGATATTTCTGTGGATATTTGTCCGTTCCGAGCTGTCCTAGCTCAGACTCTTCTGGGTTTACCATTTAACACTGAAACAGCATGCTGCACCAACACTTGAACTAATCTTGCGACAACCTCAGGAGTAATCTTGAACTGCTTGAGGCGGGGAAGCTCCATGTCCACCTCCGATCAACGTCGGTCTTCAATATCGGACGATGATGCCAAGCTCAAAGATGCAAGTCATGCCAATAAACAAGACCCAATAACCACAAGCCTCGATAATACTGGATCTGAGAACGCCGCCAATATGGCAGAACAGGAGACCGGTGAGCCAGAGCTCCTACATATCGACCCATCTCCCATGGACGAGCCAGCAACCAAGAGCAGCGCAAGCACACACGATGCCAACCCTGAGCGATTACAAGAGTTATCACTATCCGTGAAGAAACCAGATAGTCTCAGCGTTCAAACTCAAATTGACGCACCGCCTCCACCTCCACTGAAAGACGACGCATACATCGATCCTACCCCAAAGACCCCTCAAGCACCTCGTTCCCCTTTGGGGTTACCGTCCGAATATACCGAGAAAGAACTCCCGAGCGTGCCTCAAGATGAGCAGCTCGAAGATAGACAGAAAGGTGGCGAAGTCAACGATGACGATCAGTCGGAGATACAGAGCATAATGGAACAATTCTCGGACGAAATGAAAGGGCCCAACGAGACAGAAATTATGTCTCCGCGTTTAGAGCTTGCCGAACATTTCATGGGCCAACAGAGCCAATTCCCACAGCGCAAATCGAGCCTCGAGCCACTTCCACAGATCGCAAGCAATTTCCCGACATCCTCTGGCCCATCTTCCGTACCATCACCTATTATCGTTCCAAAGTCCGCACCAAATGCCGGAGCTGATGTGCCCGGAACCCCACAGTCGACGTCGTCGAGAACAGGGCTGCCACCCCCTGAGCCAGAACCAGACCAACCGTTTGATTTCCATCGTTTCCTTGAGCAGTTGCGCCACCGAACCGCCGACCCAGTCGCCAAGTTCCTGCGTTCATTCTTGACGGAGTTTGGTAAGAAACAATGGCTGGTACATGAACAAGTGAAGATCATTAGCGACTTCTTAGCTTTCATAACGAATAAAATGGCCCAATGTGAGGTTTGGAGGCACGTTTCAGACGCAGAGTTCGATAATGCTAAGGAAGGGATGGAGAAATTGGTTATGAACAGGCTGTACAGTCAGACCTTTTCGCCAGCCATCCCACCTCCTCCACCTGTGCCACAAAGTGCGAGCAGAAGTAAACGGAGAGAACTGGAAAGAATCCATGGACCAGGTCGACGGGGCCAGCATCAGGAGGACGTTGAGCGCGATGAGATTTTGGCGCAGAAGATACGGATCTATAGCTGGATACGACCGGAGCATTTAGACATCCCGCCACTGGGTAACAATGGCCGTCGATTCATCAATCTTGCACAGCAAGGTACGATTTGCAAATTCGCGTTGAAACTCAAGACTAACTGTCATTATAGAACTGAGCAAAATCAAGGGTTACAGAGCCCCACGAGACAAGGTTATTTGCATTTTGAATTGTTGTAAGGTTATTTTTGGTAAGTATTATTCTCATTTTACTGCTGCAAAGGGACTCAATTGCTCATCTTGGCAATCCAGGGCTGTTGAAGCATTCCAAGAATCCCGATACCTCGGCAGATTCGTTCGTCCCCATCCTGATCTACGTTGTTCTGAAAGCGAACCCTGAACATCTCGTTTCAAACGTACAATATATTTTACGCTTCCGGAATCAAGATAAACTTGGGGGCGAAGCAGGTTATTACCTCTCTTCTTTGGTAAGCAACATTGGTCATTATAGCAACCGACTGCAAATCTGACTAGTATAGTCTGGCGCCATTCAATTCATAGAGACTCTTGACCGGACGAGTCTAACTGTTAGTGACGAGGAGTTTGAGAAGAATGTAGAGGCTGCAGTGTCTGCGATTGCGCAGGAGAATATGAAAGCTGAATCAGAAACGTCGAGCACCCAGGTTACTCCGCGCCCATCGGCAGATGCTGAAAGACATTCCCAAAGACGGGATGCCGGGCCTACGACGACAAATGAGGGCGAAAATGCCCCTGTTGCAGGATTGCTCCGGTCAATTCAGAAACCATTGTCATCAATAGGACGAATCTTCTCAGAGGATTCAGAACCCGACAGAAGAACTCAACAAAGCAGCGCAAATACACCACCATTGCCCGAGCGGGGACCTGCCCCCGAGCGTATTGATGCTCAAGAAGCAGCGGCTCGGCAAGCCAGCGCAGAAGCAGCGGAGGCTCGCAGGATACAACGAGTGGAGCATAGAGACGTGGTAGAGTAAGTAACCGAAGTTCAACTTGTGGTCGATTCCATGCTAACATGGTTGCAGGACATTATCAGGCATGTTTCCGAATTTAGATAAAGATATCATTGACGATGTTGTCCGGATGAAAGAAGGGAGGTATGTTGTCACGTTTTGAGAGCATTCCACGTTAAGAAATAGATGACTGACTTGATTACAGAGTCGGACTGGCGGTTGATGCTTGTCTCGCACTGAGTAGTACGGAATAGACGGGAAGTAGTTTGTGGCTGATTGCTGGACTCAATCGATAGTTCTACCATTTTGATGAATGTTTGCACATAATAATGACGACTACATTAAATAGCGAGTCCATAGATATCTTAGCATTAGCATCATAGCATCCTCCGTCAATAATGAGTGTTTGTTTTCTGATCTGACCTGAAAGAGTACGGAGCGCAGGCAACGAAACGAGTAACCAAACAGTGCAAACAGACCAAACGTGCAAACAAGGTGCAAACCAAGCAAACAGCTGCTGCCTAGCCCTCGATCTGGAATGCAGCCAATCACAAGCCGCGAACCGCAAGATCACTCCCTCGCTTAGCTAGCCCAAAACAGCACTAGCGGCCGTCCCGGCGTCTATATAAGCAGCTCTTCCCCCCCGACATCTTTAGGATTTTTCTTCTTCTTTCTTTTCTTCATACTTACCTTGTTTGGGTGACTGCGATCATGAAGGCGGTTCACCACAGATTGGTCCCTGCATTGCACAGCGCGGAGGAACAGTTTGTCCAACGGCCTTCGGGTCATTGGCAGGCGTATTCTTTGGCACCTTCCACTTTGTGGTACTTTTCTTTTCATCAAGGCTCGGCTATATGCTGGGTGTTGGAGAAGAGATTGCGTTGGCATTTTCGTAGCATAACCACTGTACCTTTGCTCAAATGCGGTAGTTACTGTACATTAATTAAGACTCAATAACCCTAGGGAGCTACCTAGTGAGTGCTTGTGTGCGGAGTATTCAGCGTGGAGCGCCACCAGCTCACGAGAGGTCTGCTGGGAAGTGACGTCTTTGCCACGGATTCGAAACGCCACTTCAGGCACCATATATATAACTGATACTGAGGCCTCATCTTCACCCTCATTCAAACAGATTTATCGTACACTCTCCATCGTTCTATTTCATCAAGCCACAATAAATACTAGTCAAACTGCTCAACTTCCTCCTACACTTCTTATCACGCCCACAATGCCCGTCAGCTTCGCCTCCCCCTCCGACAAAGAACCCGCCTCCCAAAACCCGACCGAAGTCCGCTCAACAGGCAGCGCAGGCGCCGCCTCCCTCGAAGCCATCAACTACCTCCAGCAAAATGAAATAGGCACTCGCACACGCATCGGCGCCTCGAGTGACGGTATTGTTTCTGCCCCGCACTCAGAACAGCCTACTGCCATGCCTTCGGGAAATGCGCCTAGTGCTCGCCAGTTGACCAAGGATGAGGCCGATCGGTTGTATGAGGAGAATATTGAGGATGAATACGCGAAGAGAGAGGGCGGTGCTTGATTCTTTGGTCGGGTTTCTGGTTAAGTGATGCGTTTGTATGATACATTGCAATAAAGTTCTCTGCTCAATATCATGGTCAAAATTGTAGCTGTAACTTCTTTTTATCGCCTGAAGACTGACGATCGTTATAGGGAATGTTGACAGTTACTTATGATATGCACTTTTTAGAGGCTTTCAGGCTCAATTTAACTATTTTTTCTGCTCAACCGTCTTGTAGTTTCGCTAAATGTAGACGCTGAAGCCCTAGGAATTTGATCAGGTCAATAGTGTTAGGGTTCTGTACAATCCACGCCTTCAACTGGCCCCCGAACAAGTGGAATTCTGTTCAGCACCCGCGTCACCAATTGTGATTGAGAGTAGAAACGGCGTGCGAACCAATCCCTTCTGATTAGCTCAGGGATCATGTCTAGATTTTGGTGCTGGCCATGCTCCATCATGCGATGCCCCGGCAGCCGTTCCTACTCCGGTAAGCTCAGCTGAAATTGGTAATCCCGATTGAAGGGCTGACAGTGGAGTGTTGATGGCTAATTCCAAGACATAACGATGGCTATTTGAGTGGGTGTCAATACTAAAGATGCCCTCGCCAGATGTTGCTGTAGGAGATTGAATAATCTTGGTTGTGAAGGTGCTCAAGCCAATATTCTATTGGGTAGCTGTACGACGAGAAAACTAAGCATGAGGAAGGAGTAAAGAGAGATCAGGAATCAAGCTGGGGATCTGGCTTCTTATAAAGAACTGCCATACGTAATCCCTAGCTTGGAATATCCCGGACATCTCCTTCCTTAGTGAATATCTAGATACAAAGATAAAGGGCGCATCCCGCAGAACTCATTGACATGACGGGAACTTCCACAAAGCCAGGCACGAAGCCATACAGAGTCCAACCGTCACATTGGTGATGGATTGATATTATGTGTGTTTGTATTGAAACGAATAATGGTAAATGCTTCGAGATAGACGGAAATTGATCTCTGGTGTTCTTCGTAATGACTCGGAAGTGGTTAGTCTTAGTGGTTTTATATTTCTGAGATCTTGCATGTGCTGCAACGAAGGCTATTGCACTGTGGGCAGTCGTTGTCGATTAAGGCAGAGCATGGGCCGAAGCCACACGAACAGCAGTACCAGACATTCAAGCGTGCTGTTGGGCTTGTAGATGGTTGCTGATAGAGATTTGTTGCACTCGATTGACTTTCAGGTCCCATTTTCTGGCTCAGAATGTGGTTGCGCCGTAGACTTCTTGAAAGCAGCGATATGTCATGGTGAGCATGCAACCCGCTCAGCTTTTCATGCTTCTTCTGAAGATATTGCAGCTTGGCAACATTGGAGTCATTTTTCCCAGACAAGTCCTCGGATATAGTGGGTTTGACAACAATTCTCGATCTGTCCGGGGGCTTGGACTGCAGAATACGATCCATTCTCAAGTAGTGCCTTGTTTTTCCTCTGTAATTCTGCAAATGGTAGCCTGTCTCTTTTAGAATCTGCTTCGTGTCGAAAGATTCATTCTAACCAGATTGAGTCGATGGAAGTCAGAGGACTCGGTCAATAAGGGAGGAATACGACGGGGAGGAAAGATAGGTTGACGATGTTGTCAGAATCGGGAGATTCGTTGTTGGATCAAATCAGATAATCGAACATTCTGATGCGTCTCCCACACGTCACTCGATAGCTTCAGTTCATTGTATCTATGAAATCAGCAAATTGGATTGACTTGATGGATCGCGACCTCGAAGAACAGTTCTAGAAGTAGGAGCCGAGTCGATTGAGGTCCGGTGCCTAACATCGCCCAAGGCTGTGCAAGCCGACTGATGAGTGTGATGCAACCACCACTAGACAATCATGCCAGCGACCGACCTACGCACATTACGCTAGGAAAGCAGTGCTTTTCACAAGGATTGCCATATACCTCATTGGCCAAGAATTGCGGCGAGACACATCAACAATGGTTCTTGATCTGTGCTATTTGATCACTGTTTCCTTCATTCATGTGCGCTTTCCAGGATCTAATTCATGAATGTAACGGAAGCTCAGGTAAACGAGGATATGAATTTCCTTTTCAAGTCCAATATTATAAAATTTCTTGTATCACCGATAAATTTTTGGATAGCATCCAACGATATCCCAACGAGAGGTGCCGACTAGTGTGGACATGTTGAATGGGCCGTCCCATGTTTAATCAAGTTCAATATTTCCAAATTTGATGACTTAGGCCCGCTAGTTCAACAAAAATTGAGCATTTCAATTACTGGGTGCCGTACAGTGGATACAGGGTGCAAAGCCTACATGATACTCTCGGAGATTTGTACAAATTGCCGATACAGAGATTGTCTTGCAGAATCCTATCTCCCTCATAAATAGTTATTCAATTCCGATAGCCTCATCAATCTGCTTACAACATTTACTTCAAATTTTTCCATCTGGCAATATCACAGAAATTGATCTGAAATCGGCAGGTAAGGATCGCCGAGCGAATCTTGATATGGCAGTATGACTGAACTTTGTGGAACTGACTAGATATACAAACTTGATCAACTATGGCAAGTGTCAATACAGTTCGTCCACGCGATTTCGTCGGATATGGCGCGAATCCTCCGAAATTCACTTGGCCAGGCGGCAAAAAAGTGGCCATCAACTTTGCCATCAACTATGAGGAGGGGACAGAGAGAAGTCCTTTGCTGGGAGACGGTGCACGAGACTCTCGTACATGGGTGAGGAGTCCACTGCCGGCGAGTGAGCGAGACCTTATGCAAGAGGGTGAATACGAGTACGGTACTAGGGTTGGAATCTGGCGACTTCTACGTATCTTTAAGGAGTTTGATGTTCCGTACAGCGTTTTTCTATCATCAGAGGCTTTACTGGTGAATCCCGCATTTGCAGAGAAATTGAAAACAGAAAATTGTGATATTGTATCCCATGGAACGAGGTCTATCAGCCGTCTGAACCTTACTGAGGAAATGGAAAGAGCGGATCTTCGTCGTTCTATTGACCAGACCCTGGAGCTCACCGGGAAAAGGATCCTGGGCGCGTTTCCCAGGCCACCTACTACAGGCAACAGCCGTCGCATCATGGCAGAAGAGGGCTTGCTGTACGATTCAGCCACTACCTGCGATGACCGTCCTCATTTTGCCGATGTGTCTGGCCGGCCCATGTTGATTCTCCCTTATGCTGTGGACACCAATGATGCACGTTTCTGGGGTGGCCAATCCGGTCCAGGATACACAGGGTCTACTGATTTCTTCGACTATTTGAAAGACGCCTTTGATGTGTTGTATCGCGAGTCATCCGAAAGTGGTACTATGATGTCGATTGGATTACACGCTCGTATTATGCGCCCCGGACGTGTGGCATCTCTCATTCGATTTCTGGAATATGTGAGCAAGTTTGATGGTGCGTGGGTAGCTAAGCGGAGTGACATTGCGGCACACTTTGCCCGGCTCTTTGCTCCTGAAGATACATGGAACCTCGATGCAGCATCAAGTCTCTAGAGACTTGACTAGATGGCAGGATAGCGAGACATATATACACCACATGTGGACTCTGTTTCCGATTGACGCGATGCGCACTAGATAGGTCACTATCATGAATCTAAATGGTGTTAAACTATAAATTACAAGTACAAGAATGCGATCCAATCATTTCTTGAGTTGCGTTGTAGTCATTAGGGCTTAGAGTCGCGTACTTTGCCCCGCGAACAAGCAAACCTAGATAAGGAGATAAGGGCCAGTTTTCGGCATTTCACCACCAAATCTCCTATCGTAATCCCCAATTCTCCTTTCCATCTACACTGCCATAGCAACTGGTCGTATAGTAACCACCGAGATACGGTCTGAAGATGCCACCGAAGCGTGAGCCCCGTGAATACAGAGGAAATGCCTGTCATCGATGCCACAGGCAAAAAGTAAAATGCTCCAAAGGTAGTACATGCGTATCATTATATTTCGTTTCAGCAGAGCCCAGGGCTGATTGGTGATGACAGGGAACCCCTGTCGCAATTGTGCCTTTGCAAATGCATCATGCACATATGCAACTCCCGACCGCAAAGTGACCGTTCGTGAAAGCTACTTGAATCAACTTCGGAAGGCAGCGATAGGTCAGAAGCAAGTTGTATCTGCATCTGGTCACCTTGGCCTGGATCCTTGTGATACTGTCTCATCGCAAACCGAGAGACTTCATGGTGGAAGTCCAGCAAAACTAGCTCACACATCTGCGAGTTCATCATCTGCTCCTCTAGTGGAGAATTCTACTGCAGAACTTTTCGTCTCGAAGCTAAGAGAGATTCAGAAGTCTCAGTCGCCATCGGGATCACCTTCCAACTCCTTATTGGAAGGTGCTGGTCCACCAGGCGACAACAACAAGCCCGGACTATCGAAAGTTCGTGCATATGAGTATATTGCACTGAGTTTTGATACACTACGTATGCACATCCAATATCGTATTGTCCTTGCTTTTGACAGTAATATATGGTCCACTAACATCCACGTCCACAAAGATCCAAAATGCACCTTCAAATTACCTCCTTATTCATACGCAATGTGGTTAATGGAGCAGTACACAACCTACACTGGTTACGATTGGCATTGGTTCCGAGTGCGCAGCTTTCGTGAGCGTTTAGAAGCCACGTACAAAACTCCGAATTCACCAGAGTCGAGAGACCGCATTTGGCTTTGTCAGTTGCTCGTTGTCTTTGCCTTGAGCGAAGCTCTTAACGGCGAAACTGGCGCTATAGAGATTTCGACTGATCCTGGATTAGGCGTGGACCAACAGTTTACTGGAAACGACGATACAACGGCATCAAGTCTCAGTAGCTCGGTTCAGTTACCACCAGGTATGGACTTCTTTGAGCAAGCACTCAAGCTCTTAAAGGTGCCGTATGAAGAAATCTCGGCAGAACATATTGAAGTTTTCAACTTGATTGTTAGTGTCAACTCTTCATCTTAACTTTTGGACTAATTGTCTGACCACGGGGAATTTGGTAGGCACTCTACTCATACTCCCTGAACAGACAGAGGACTGCGTATATGTATGCCGGAGTCAGTTCCAGGATGTGTAATGTGTTGCAACTTCACAAAAAATCGTCGTCTGAAGATCGCACTCCTGTCGAGCGTGAACACCTCAAACGCCTATGGTGGTCAACATTCTGTATTGACAGAATGTCAAGCACACAAATGGGTCTCCTCCCGAATCTACAGATCGATCAAATTGATATCGACTACCCATCACAACATGGACTTCCGCCCGAAGATGTGACGGAGTTCTGTGACCCAGATCTCTTGACTGCTCGAGCCCAGCTAACTATTATCCAAGATGTCAATGCAACAAATTTGTCCCAGGTTGGCCGGGATAGCGAAGACGATTTTGAAACTATAATGTTTCCTGCAATGCAAAGACTTGAAATGTGGAAAGGGAAGTTGCCGGCTCATTTGATATTAGCTACGGATACTCGTTTGCCCAATTCAACCCATATGCCCTATATACGATCATTCTGCAACCTGCATATTCGGTATAACCAGGTATGAAACAACAGTCCCTCCTCTCTATATAGAAAGTTCATTTTTTATCGGAAGATTAAACTCGGAAATTAACAACTTGCTTATAGTGCATGGTCCTCTTACTCCGACCCCTTCTACTTAGGCAAATAGCCCGCATATTCTCCGGTAAAGAAGGGTCAGACACATCGCAAACGGTTCTTAGGAAGATGGAAGACACATGTCTTCAATCTGCTCGGACAAATGTGCGTTTGTTGGTTCTTCTTAAGTCTTGCGGTCTTTTAGGTGAGTTAAATGCTTTAGCTGTTATGCGATCTTTAGCCAATGGCAGTTTTCTGAGAAACAACGTGTTTCTAGTACGACGAGGATTTATGGAGAACATGCATCTCTTCTCCAGCTTGATGGTTATGTCCCTAGCCATGGCAATCCACGCACGTCATCCTCATAGCTTTTCTGTACACCCAGATGACTTTGCCACCTACGAATCTGGAAAAGACGCGCTGCATGAAATGATTCGATCAGGGAGTCTACCAGCAAGAGAGCACGAGAGAATGCTTGGGGAAGTGGAGAGCTTAGCAGAACGCATCGCAAGTGAGAATCTGGTACCGATGCCAACTCTAGTAGATGACTGGGACGCAGATGAATGGATGGCGCAGCTATTAGAAGGTGGAAGTACGAACAATATCCCTGATTCTTTCTAGCTTGAACAATCATGGTTTTATGAAATCTATCTATATATATATGTATATACAAAACCCTCCGTGAAAGCGATTTGCCCTATTTTGCAGCTTTAACAGATATTTGTTTGTTCTTGTTTCTAGCTCAAGTCGATCTTGCGGCCGACGCTGGTCCGTCGTTCACAATCGTCTCGTAGGGAAATGGGTCCTTGACCAGTCGTCCATCTGCTATACCAAGCTGCCAACGCTCATATCCCACACGTGAAACTGAGGGAGTTGTCCACATGTTATGGCGACGATAGTTATTCGTCAGGTCGACAAGGATATCAACAGGAGCAGCGGGAAAGAGCTCTGCAAGCTCCTCCTTGAAGGTTTCGGCGTCATGCTCAAGTATCCATTTGATAGCCTTGTCCAAGCCAATGCAAAATCTCTTCTGAGCATCAAGAACTTCTGGTGTTATCGTAGCCGTCTCGCGGTAGTACACGCTCCAGGGGATCTCGCCTCCATCCTTCACCATCTCCATCGCGAGCGAAAGCTTCGGGTTCTTCTCGACCATGATCCGGGCCGAAACGTTGTCTATCACAAAATAGTCTCCCATTCCACCTTGGAAAAGTTTAGATAACATAACACCATCCAGGTCTTGAATGTAATCGACGGATTTCGGATCGACACCGTTCTCTTTCAATAGCATCTTGAAAAAGAGTCCCACGCTAGCTCCGTTGCCGGATTTCATGAGAACAGTCTTTCCGCGAATTTCGGCCACGTTGAAGTCCGTTGAATCACCGCGCTTGACCAAAGCGAGGGGACATCGGTTTGAGACTTGTGCAAAGGCTGTGTACTCTTTGACCGTGTTGCGGTACATGGACGGGACCCAGATGCCGCCGAGCGCAGCGTCGGCGGTGCCATCGGCGAGTTTGTCGAGGACCAAATCCCAAGGCTGGGGTACAGTAACGGAGACCTCCAGTCCTAACTCTTTGAAGAAACCGTGCCTGGTAGCGATGTATTCAGGGAGGTAGTTTAGACTATGACCGGTTGCGGTCACATGGAAGCGCGTCATCTTGAAGAATTCTCAAACTGAAGTGTGTAGAGCAATTGAAATGCAGTAGATCTACTTTTCAGTGATCAAATAGTTTTTTCAGACCTAGAATTATAAAATAAAAGGCAATAGATGGCTGTTAGCCATCGTGGAGTAATTTTGTATCGGAAAAATACACCTATTCTCCGTATAGCCCACCTCCATGTGTATTAGTCATTGCAAGTAGGACTCCGCATACAGACAGCTCTACCAGAAAGCTTGATGGCCTGATAGGTGTTTCTGACACAGATAAAGTGGTGTTCATGAGAAAGTTCTCAAATGCCATAGCGTGTGGAGAGAAGAACGAACCCTGAGTCCCTCCCTGACTTCGGGTACTGTACAGGCGGATAAGGGCTTATCTTAACCTTATCGCCTGGCGACTAGGCGTTTTTACACAAATCGCCGAGTCTAAACGCAAAACCCAACCAAGAATTCCTCCACGATAGGTGGTCATCTTGACGCTCCTAGCTAATTATCGCAATGATAGGTGCTTCCGAGGAAGCCTGCCACATGGGCTTTATTCTGTACTGACAATACGTAGGGAGGACGTGCAAGAATGCCTATCGCTGAGAGATATAACCCAAGGTCTAGGTTCTACATGCTCCACTCACAGACTCTCTCAACGTTCCAGTCATTCGAAACGTTAAGGAAAGTTTCAATACAATACTTAGATGAATCGGTTGCTAGGGGGTCCACGTCCGCCCATATTCGTCGATTGTCTGATATCAGGCCTTTGGTTTTAGCCCTCGAAGCCTACAAAAACTAGCCATCATCTCTCGTTGCTGCATAAATCAGAGCGGCATCGAGGCATTCCAGACAATCTACACAGTTTCCTAAATCGACTCTATTTTGTTTTGAATGATTGAGGGCCAAAACTGTCTACGAAACATGTCTACTATCGGCGTGGAAGGGATGAAGTCTTCTGATCCCAAAGATGTTTCCATCAGCGTGGAAGGATCAACTGCCGGAGACCTTGCTCTACCCTCAGAGAACGAAGAGATCATCTTCATTGATCCTGAAAGAGAGAAGGCCGCTCTTAGGAAGTTTGATATATGGCTTGTCCCAGTGGCATTTACGTTTCTTGTTTTGTCATCTCTCGACCGGAGTAATGTAAGAAGAAATCTCTACTTGCCCTTCCCTGAAAACCAGAAATTGTGACGTACTAACCTAGTCTCATAGCTTGGAAACGCCCGTGTTTTCGGTTTCGACCAAGATATTGGACTACATGGTGGCATGTTTGGCAACATCACCACGTTGCTCAGTGTCTCCTTCATCATTTTCGAAGTTCCCTGGGTTCTCGCCGTGAAACGCTTTGGAGCGAACAGAGCACTCGGAACCGCCCTCTTGCTCTGGAGTTGCGTCACGCTAGCGACAGCATTCGTAAAGACATACGGTCAAGCCATTGCCGTCCGGATGTTACTAGGTGCCTGTGAAGCCGGCGTGTCTCCTAGTTTCGCCTACTTGTTCGCGACCATATATCCTCAGCGCCTTGCGGGCAAGCGTGTCATGATGACCAACCTTGCCAATTGTACATCCGGTGCATTTGGTGGTCTCTTCGCTTATGCAGTCCAGCAAATGGGAGAGCGTAGAGGTATTGCTGCCTGGCGATGGCTTTTCATTGTCGAATTTTGCGTCACATTCGTTGTGGGTGGTATTGGGTGGTGCATTCTGCCCCATTCGCCGGAGACAGCTTGGTTCCTCAGTGAAGAGGAGAAGGAGACTATGCGTCTCCGGAAGAAGCGCGATGAGACATTCCGTGGCAAGGATATCCTTGACAAGAAATGGATCAAGATGTCACTGAAAGATCCATTTATTTACGTCTGCGGCATTGCCTTCTTTACATCATCCGTCGCTATCACTGGATTTGGAGTTTTCCTGCCTACTATTATCGCTGGTCTTGGGTTAGTATAAATTTTGCATGATGAGTAATTGAAACAGTTGCTGATACGCTCTTTCTCTCTCTAGATTTGCCGCTTTGAAAGTCAATTACATGACAATCCCAGTCTATGTCGTGGGTGCGATATCTCTCGTCACCTGCTGCTACTTCTCGGACAAATTCAACCGCCGAACACCATTCCTTGTTGGATGCTGCGTTCCGGTCATCGTTGGCTATCTGATTTGCGTAGGATCATCCAACCCCCATGCAGGATACGCGGGAATGTTTATTTTGGTTTTGGGTAAGAACTACTCCGTCCTTAATCATCCTTTAAATGTCAAAGACTCATAATCGAAATTATCCAGGTGTTTACCCTATCTCTACCTTGGTCGTTGCATGGGTGGGAACAAACATATCGCCCGATTCCAAACGTGCATTTGCCCTGCCCTATTTCTACTCTATCGGAAACCTGTCGATGCTTGTTTCGTCGCAACTATACCCAACCCAAGATGGTCCGCGATACGTTAAGGGCAATGCCACATCCGCAGGCCTAGAAGTGATTGCCGCATGTCTTTACCTTGCCAGTTGGTTTATTCTTCGACGCCGCATTGCTCAAAAGAAGAAACTTAGGGAAGAGGGTGCTACTACTAATGGTTTCGATGATGACAGAGGACTTTCCTTTGAATATGGATTGTAAAGGAAATATCAACACATGACTGCTATTAAAGAGAATCTGTACATGGTGCTATTACCATAACTTTTGAGCCATTCTGCTAGTTGTTGACCGCGATATGGATTTTTTGCACAATTTAGTCATATTCACTGGCAACATGGATCATGTGTATAAATCCGAGAGATATATGTTTACTTATAGATATTTGAACATCCATAACAGACTAATGTTAGCAACATGTCAGATTGCGCAGGTACTATCTCAATAACTTGAATTTTTGGACCCCTGCTCGCACGAGCAATAGCCGGTCTGTCCTCTACCAGGCTATTCTCCTCATCTATACACTCATTCCACGGGCAATTTAAAAAAAGCTGGGCAATAATATAATAATTATAGTATTATAATGTGGAATGGATCCGAGTCAGCTGTTCCAAAAGATAGCCTGGGACTGGCATAATCACTTCGTAGATGATACCATTTGCACTATCAGTGATTACCATTCGATGCCTCTCATGAGGATCAAAGGCAATATTAGAAGGAGCAGAGTTCCGTGGAAGCTGGACAAAGTGTGTCAACACACCTGCTGCGTCGAAACGCAGGACTCCCAAGCCCGGTTGCGCAACAATCAAACCCCCTTCTGCATCAACTGCGAGACCGTCGGGGCCTCCACCCCCGGAAAGATTGAGAAATACTCCAACTTTGCTGACTCCGCCATCAAGAACAAAGGGTACACGCCATATTGCATTGGCGCGCGTCACCGCGACAAACAAACGTGTAGTGTCGATGCTCAGGACGAGCCCATTAGGGCTGGGGATGTTAGAGAGGACCCTCTCAAGTATTTTCGAATTTAGGTGATATCGATAGACATAACCACCGGGCTCTTGAAGTCCTGATTGTCCTTGATCGGTAAAGTAGATCCAACCATTCGGTCCGATAGTAAGGTCATTGAGTCCTCGAAACCTTTCACCTCTATACCCGGAGACCAATACAAGAGCTTTCCCCGAGTCAGTGATCTCAACTAACCCTTGACGATGATCTGCTACCAAAATCCGTCCATCAGACGTGATTTTCAAGCCGTTCGGCCAACCATCGTATTCCGCAAAAAGAGACCAGGTCTTATCAGGAGCAATGCGAAATATTCTTCCGAACGGTATATCGACCACATATATATTTCCTGCTGAGTCGAAACATGGACCTTCTAAGAAGCTGCTAATGATTTTGCCGCCGAGGATGTGGTTGGCCCATCCGGTTTCCTGAGGTATAGCCCATTTGTCTGGCAAGGAGGCGAATGCTTTGGCAGTCAACCGGACAGGCGGATCAAGATAGAACATTATGGGGGTTTCTGTGCCCTATCAATGACCGCAGATTAATTCCCAACCAAGGCTTTAGGTTCGTGTCGTATGATATTAAAACGTTGGTGACAGCTCCAATTCAAAACAAGGCTCTGGCTTAAGCTCTAGCGAGCACAATTCAATGCATTCGCAGCGATAGGTGTATGAAAGCCACTTGACACTGGAGTCTCCTTACCTACCTATGTGGGATAGATCTTCCAATCGTAGACTTTCCCTATCAAAGACTCTGCTCAGCACATACTCCGTACAAAACCAAAGAATAGCCTTAATCTCCTATCTCACGGCGATAGCTTATCAATACACCGATACGGTTCATGTAAGAAATTACCATACATGAGAGTTGGCCCGTGGGCAACCGAAAGATGCCGCAGATGAGAATTCGGATACCTGTATCACTATACGTCTTGAATTAGTTAGATCCGGTGAGCTTGACGGCACGGTGCCGGAAGAATCACGACAGCTTGCGGAGAACGCAGATGGCTCTGAGGTTATCATTGTTCCCAAATCAGGGCACTTCACGAATATTCAACTGCGCAACGAGTTCCACGACATCATGCGGAAAGTGATTTAGATGACATGAGCATTATGAACGACGAAGCTGAGACTACAGGACATAGACACATAACTAAGTTAACTATCTGGTTGCTGGATTACGATGTCAACATGTCAAGGATACTGGATCAACATTAATCCGAATCAGGCCCAAAGAAGACCGTCGTAGGGTTAGGGCTAATACTGTCTCACGTGATCGGCCATTGATATCCGCCTCGGTCTTCACAGCCGTCGATTTGAGTGCTGTCATATTCACGTCTAATGCAGATTGAGGTAAAAACAAAGGATCTTTCCCAAAAGATATTGTCCGAGGTAAATACTTTGCATTGGTCACTACTACTGGCCAGCCATGACCCGATCATGCCGAGTGAGTCTTTATTGAGGAATTACTCCGTAGTGTACCACCACCTAACAACAGCACTTGAGTCCGAGTTACGTGCGGTGTCATATCAGATTCATCAGACCGTCTAGTGGTTGGCTAGTGATTTCAGTGGGCCTGGCTAACGCTTGATCGAGTGTTATTTGATGTTACATCTATCGTAGTATGATCTTTTTGACTTTGCTTCTTGAGTAGTCTCAAGTTGCTGAAGCTGGAAGTCATGCTCGAATGATGTGAATAGAATGAGGGCAGTACTCCTGGCATACGTAGTGTGGATATATAATATGATTGATTTCCCAGTATCAAAATATCATAACAGAGGCCATCATCAAGAAATAAACAGTAGAGAGAAATAAAGATTCTTGAGATGTACGCAGTGGAGCACTAAACAGCGATCCCGTCATGCCGCAACCTTAGCTAAGAAAAGGGCATCGTGGCCTCTTTCCCAATGCCGCTCGCCGTCCTTACATATCTTGACCAAGGAACCCATTCTTGCCCTTGCAAACATATGATGCGACATTCTTTCTAAGATCTACCATTGTGTACTCTTTTTACCTCTCATTCCTCTTTTCCTTCTCTCATTTAGTCGTTTCCTGAGCCGCTGTTCTCACCAAAACAAACACCTCGCAAACACTTACATCATGGCGCAAATACGCGGTACTGCGGGCTACAATCTCGGCCACCAGAGTCCCTTTGCTGCCGGCCCAGGCAGACAAGACGCTACCAGCGACCCTAGTCCATTGGAGACAATTCGTGAGCAAACCAGTAAAATCGAGGACTGGTTGGATACTCTCTCCGATCCCATCAAACCGTATGTTGTTGTTGACGTTGCGTCCCGCCGGAGGTCCAAGTCGAGGCCCCAAAAAAAAAAAAAAACAAATCTGATTTACGTGTTTTTCAACCTTTTCTAGATATATTCCTGCCATTGGCCGTTTTCTCATCGTCGTTACCTTCCTCGAGGATTCACTCCGTATCGTCACGCAATGGGGCGATCAACTCATGTTTCTCCGGGATTACCGTCACAGTACGCACAATCTATCTCACAGCTGGGCCCCGGAATCAATCAAGCTAATGGCATAATAAACAGTCCCCTGGGGTATCACGCATCTCTTCCTCATCCTCAATGTCCTCGTCATGCTCTCCGCTTCAGTCATGGTCATCGCCCGCAGGCACAGTGAATACGCAGTAGGTGGATTGTTAGGTGTGGTCGTCACGCAAGCTCTCGGATACGGTCTCCTCTTCGACATCAATTTCTTCCTCCGCAACCTCAGCGTTATTGGCGGTTTGTTGCTCGTCATTTCCGATTCATGGGTGCGTAAGAAGTACATGCCCGCTGGTCTGCCGCAGCTCGACGAGAAGGATCGCAAGATGTACGTGCAACTCGCTGGCCGGGTGCTGTTGATCTTGCTCTTCATTGGGTTTATTCTTGCTGGCAAATGGACTTTCTGGCGCGTGCTGGTCAGTCTGATTGGATTCGTTGCTTGTGTGATGGTCGTTGTTGGTTTCAAGGCCAAGATGAGCGCTGTGATCTTGGTCATCTTGTTGAGTGTGTTCAACGTGTTGGTCAACAACTTCTGGACGGTATTTCTCCTCTGTCTCTCGGTGCTTTCCAGTCATTTACTGAAATTTTTTTTTTCTTTAGCTCAAACCCCATCATCCCAACAAGGACTTTGCCAAGTACGACTTTTTCCAGGTTTTGTCCATTGTGTACGTTCACTCTTTCCCCTCTGTTTTTAAATTGCAACTAACCTCAACAGTGGTGGTCTCCTCCTCCTCGTCAACATGGGCCCCGGTCAATTCAGCGTCGACGAGAAGAAGAAAGTCTACTAAACAATACAACCTCCTCCGAGCGAGAGAAACGATCACAGAAGATTTCAACGACTCAAACAAAACAGATCTATGCAGCGATAAACATGACATGGCGGGTGACGGATATTCATCCTTTCTGTGCTTCCTTTTTTTTTTCAATATAAAAACTACTGGCTTCGCTTCGCATTTCAATCTTACGAATTTTCCTATCATGGATATGTTATATGAATATATTCTTATATTCTTCGAGGAGTTATATTGACATTTGAATTGAATTTATATTGCAGATGAGTCCGTTTGTCGACTATATATTGTAACGGTGGCCGTGTTTGTTCGTTTATCCTCAACCTTTGTTACCCATGAAGTTATAGTCACACCTTTCAAATTGAAGATGTACTTTCTCTCAATATCAGACGACGTCATATCAAACTCCTTTGCAAAATGGCGGTATTGATATGGTGCATTGCTATCATCGTCATTGATTGTCTCAACATTGACGAATATGAATCTGCCGACTGTAGCGTCCTGTCTTGATGTATAAATCCCTCCATCTTCTTCCGAAATTCGAAAGGTAACTTGTGGGTCGTCCTGCTGCATCGTACTAGAGTCTTCCTCGTATACAAACTCCGTCGTAAAGCCGGCATCTTCGTTGTAAGAGGCTTTTTGGAGATGAATCGATGCTTGACCCGTCATGGTTGTCGTTTCCGGTAATATCTCTCGTTCATATCGCCAGTGACCATGCAAAGCTCTCAATATCGCCTTTGAAAATCCTCGCTGTCGTTCTTTGTGGGCTGAGGACAGTTCGGTTGGGTCCAAGAGCAGGTTCTGTAAGGAGTTGATCATGTTGTTGCTGCTGCTGCTGCTGCTGTTGTTGTTACTATTCACGTCCGTGTTTGTAGGCATACAGTATCTTGCAGGAATCACAGCCCCAGTTCTCTCGGTGATATTATCTTGAATTGGCTTGCGCGGAATCTGCAGCTCTCGTGCAAACGTTTCCATTAACCCGACATAATCGCCCATGGGAAACTGAGCGCGTGATGATGAAGCTGTCCTTAGATATTTGACTTTGGTAGTATCGTTGTTGGTGTCAATATGACCACTCCATTGTCGAGCCAGACTTCGCGCCTGCATTTCCATGACACCCCAATAAGGACCGCGATACATGCCGACGAAACCCAGGTCGGGAATGTCAGGGTTCCGAACGCTCTTTTCATCCAGTACAATAGGGAAGACGGTGTCATTTTCGGTGTATTCCAATGTTCGCAAGACGTCATCTGGCAGAAAGAAAAGAGATTCGAACGGTGTGAAGCCCGTTGCAAATACGATTGCAGCGACATTGTCGAGTTTCACCGTATTTCCATCATTCTGTTCAATCTCGACAACTCCTTTCGTTTCTGCTTCTGCAGTTGTCCAATGAGCTGCCGATACTCGTCCCAGAGTAGGCACAATATCACCACAACGCACAAACCCTGGATAATAATCCGTAACAGCTACCCAGGGCGCACTATTTCTGTCCTCACTTTTTGCTCTAAGTGCCAGCCTTTCTGCCATATCAGATTGGTCTGATCCAATCAACGACTCAAAATATGCATGAACCATATTCGCTCTTTCGGTTGTCACTGGGCCCAAGGCATATTGAATATCTCCCGGTGGCCTTCGGGCAAGGTCGTACATTACTATATCCAGCGGTAGGAAGGAGCCTGGTTGGTCGTTTGCAGGAAGGTAAGTCGGGACAGCCCAGAATGGGCGGGTGGTGATGTGATGTACGGATCTGGTTGTCTTCGAGTCTTTTCTTGTAGATGATAAATCCAAGGCGATTGAAGTTGCAGCTTCGGCACCGGACATGCTACCACCGACTACTAGGATCTTGCCATCATCTTCCCCGAGACTATCCAGGATTTGACTGTTTGATCTCAGTGAGGAGCTATGTATGATCCTGTCCTTGGGGAACTCGTCCAGACCGGTAATGGATGGGATATAAGGACGACTGAAATATCCAGATGCAACAACAAGATAATCGAATGATTCTGAGAGATGCTTCTCTCCATCGGTGTGGCGTTGATCGGTCCATTCGACCGTCCACTTTCCCATCATAGGAGTATTATCATTGTCATTCTGATTCCGCCGCGTGCTCCGCACGCGACTAGACAATCTCAACGCCTCTCGTGGCAAGAACCGATTTGCATAACTCTTCAAATACTCCCCAACCTTCCACGCCTGCGGAAACATATCTTCCTCATTTCCTTCATTACTTTGGTTTTCTTCATTCCAAGAATGATCCGAAAACGAAACAGTAAACCGACTCAAATTTGTGCGCATAAAACAATCCACAAAGTCAGACGGTCCTAGATTCTTAGAAGTGCTGCTGCCATCTGGTCTGGTTACAGCCCATATCCCGCCGACGGTGGGCTTGGAGTCGAATACGATGGGCTCAAAGTAGCCTTTTGGATAGTTGTGTAAAAGTGTTTTGGCCATGACAAGGCCCGAAGGACCGGCCCCTAATTAGATTTCCTTTTTTAAGTATAGTCTTTCATCTTTTATATTGGATGTATGAGGTCGTGGAAGTAAAGAATAACAACAGTGAAAAATTCGTAGCGGGGTAGCTTGCCAATGGACAGACACACTTACCAATGATGGCAACCTTTTTTGTTGTGTTCATTTCTATCGGCAGCTTTGCTATCTTTATGGTGGATAGATGAGCTGAGCCCTTACAAGTGTAAGATATAGCTATGGGTTGGCTATGTTTTATGCACCACTTATGTCCAGACCAAGTAATCGGACTGGATAATTGAGTATCCCGGAGGTGCCTAAATGTCACAGGGTTAAGGTTACTGTATTTATTCAGCGACAATACAGAACTACAGATAAATCTTCTTGATGACACTGAATAATGCACTAGATACAGGTAGCTTCAAAAAAAAAGTGAATGAAATTACATTTTATCCCATACTTTCTTATTTATGCCAATGTTAGCAGCGCTTAGGCCTCGTCGAAACCGGATGTGCGAGTAGCAGATACACGTCCAGGGGAGCAAGTAAACGATTGTTGTCAACTGGAGAACGAGTGAAAGATCGCTTCGCCTCCTGAAGAGACAGACGGTCATGTATGTCAATAGCCCGACTGGGCCTGTAATTGCGACACCTAGAAGCGTAGAAAGATGAAATTAACGCGGAGGAAAATCGGGGTTGGAGTCAATGTATTCGGCGCGGTGCCCCATGACGACGCAATATATTGGTACCCCTTGCTTGGTGCACCTTAATACAAAGTTTGGTGCTTGTCCCTGCTGTGCCAGGGCAAGGGGATTGATAACGAGAGCCAGTGTAGAAATTGGCATTCGCTGAAGAGGCAGCTGAAGTAGCTACGTATTTAGGAATGCTTTCAAGATGTGTGGGGATTTCGGCATTTGAAATAGCATTCAGCCAGGACGATTTGGCTGTGCTTCTATTACGTACCTGGTAGTAAAGGAGATGCGCATCGCCGTAAGGGACTAGAACTCCCACTTCAACACTTTGATTAACGCCGCATTCACCATCGGTGGAGTTGAACGGGTTGCTGTAGCAGCTGGAGAGGCTAGAAAGCCTTCACAAGACATTCAGAGCTATTTGTCGAGTTTTCCGGCGTCTTCCGTTCCTCTACGTCCTTGGGTCTCTGGCATCTGAGAAAGGGGGCTGGTACTTCCATGACCAATGTACTACTCAGTAGTCTCTTCGCCCTGCGAATTACTGAGAGCTGGCTTACAATCGGCTTCGCTGCACGCTTGGCCATAGCCCACGGTTGTCATATCAAGATGCATGAGGCGCTTGGTCTCATATTAAATATTAAATATTAAATATTATTGTTATTGTTTTGAAGAATAAATATGTACCAAACCAAAACACAATCAAATCATCAAGACCATTGATTCAGTCTAAGAATAAAGACTCTGCGTGGCAGAATGGAAGCAAGTCAACTGTAAACTTGCCCTAACAGTATTCAATAAATCGAAGCCTCTCAATCTGTTGCAGCTGCACAGAACTATAATCCTGCATGCAGTCGTGTGCTAATGATAACAAGTAGGCGTCAATATAATGCCGTCTGACCCAGTAGACTACTCGGACAATAATAATACGAGGAATGAATAGTCGATCGACTATGTGTATCGCGAGGTCACGGCGGGAGGGAGAAGCTTGTTCTCGTGGTTCGTATCAAAGGTGTATGTCGCCTCTAAGCTTTGACGAGGAATAATACACAGCGAGTACGGAGGTGGTAATCGAACAATGGCACAACGAACTAGCGGGCTAAAATTAGCAAAGCAAGGGGTGAGTGCGAGTCAGTCCCAACTTACTGGGAGGAATGAGTGCTCATGGCAATTGCTGCAGCCACTGCGACACGTGCAAATTCTCAGCCCGGCGGACACGCGCATCACGAAGATCTTGCTCAATCAGAAAAGTGTCCATGTTGCGCTGGGTCAACGGTCGTGCAGCCCGGTTTTCGCGTTTCAGAATTTCTCGCTCTGCGTATGCGGCGCGCGCACTTTTGAAGGAGAGTCTGTTGCGCAATTTGTTGGAAATGTTGTTCACGACCGGAGGTATGGCGAGGGGTAGACTTGATTGGGACTGGGACAGGTCCATGTTCATGTTGTTCTTCGGGCTGCTGCTTTTTGACGATGTGTTTGTGCTGCTGTTCTGAGAGAGGAAGGTCGACTGACGATACATTGGAGCGGTGGGAGACTGAGCAATAGAGTAACAGGGTGTGGTAGATAGGCGGGGTGGTGTCACAGGCTTATGATAAATACACACGGCAAGGCAACAGACAGGCGACACACAGTACAAAGGAGCGACGGGAGGGCGATGAGATCTTAATATATCTCAACACCCATGTGCCGATCCTGAAAGAACGAATGACGAGACAAGGAAAAGGAGCGAATGAATGCGACAAGAAATGAATGAGGAGTGTGTCAAGGTGGTCAAGGTGTGAGGCCCTGCAGGTCCACTTTTCCTGATTTTGGCAGCTCGGTTGGACTCGTAAGTTTTGTACGTAACCGTAACAGCTTGCACGCTAAGGCACGGATCGAACGGATAGGCCGGCAGGGGCACGGGCAGTACGGTATGGCCATACATTAACTAGTTAGTACGTAGTTACGTACGTACTACGATAACTAAGTTACCACATACTACGCATGTACGAAGTATGTATCCTCGGTGCTCAGTAAGTTTAGCTAACTTATAGTACAGCTAAATTAACTCATCTGCTAAGTCTCTGCGGCAGCACAGACCATCAGATGACAAGCACCGGTGACGCTGCCAAGCCATTTGTTCGTCTTGTGTAGTGTGTGCTAACTACAGAGTACATACGCCCCCATCGTAGCTTGGCTGTCGGATGTAGCACAGAGTATGCATTGTGAATCCCTCTGATTGCTTTTTCTTCTTTTTTTTCGGAGACGGAGGACGGTTTCTCGCCATCTGTTCGACCTAACTTACAGAGTGCGTGCTCCGTAGTTCTGATTACACAGAGTATTGTACGTGGCTGGCGCTTGCGTATCTGTCTCGTCTCTATCTGCAGAGTAAAAACTCTTCATTGATAATTCCTCTTGCTAATGCAAAGGATGGCTATCGTCTAACTGGTCCGTGCAGAGCTTGACCCGTGCGGCCTATTACTGCATGTATAAAAGTCAAACCTGGCAGCCAGCCAATCACACCACAAAACACTGTTGTCGTGCCGATTAGCTAGTCCCCTTTTAGTCGAGTTTCCCTGGTCTTACCGTCATAGTAATTATCAATCGGGATACCAAGAAACGATTGGCCGAGGTGTGAGTAGAGAGTGGGGTATTCGGTACTATAGCCGCCTCACTGAATAAATTGCTCACTGTCAGTGTTACAAATTTCCAATAGATGTCTGTGTGTTGAATCCACACCACGACATACTATATTAGTGGTAGGTAATTTTTCAGTGGTACCGTATATAGTTATGGATACTGTGTAAAATACAGCTACGGAGGACTTCGTTCCTGCTAACTCCCCGTTGGACACGCTGAGCCGTGGTTGCATTGCTGGTTACTTACATGACTAAGTGTGTACTCCTCACAGACAAGAACAAATGCACTCTGTACTTGGTAGACTTTGCAAATACGGATATCTTCTTCTAGTCAAGCGGATCCTATGAACATGGTATGGAGGGTGTGGACACGTGACATTCTTTGCCCTAGATAGCTTCGTTTCTATATACAAAATCAGCCAAATCAATACTCTATGTATGTGCTCTGCATAATATGCATCAGGTCGCAAATCATAAACATTCAAACCTCACCACCAGACCTCGTCATCATCAGAATATCATCAAACCCCAGTCAGGAGCTCTTGGTTGTTCCAACTTAGTACGTCATGAATGTAAAGACGCTGCCACACCCAGCCCGTTCAACGTTCTGGGATAGGTTTTCCTGATAGGGGAATCGCCGATCGAATATGACTCGCGGCACTCGCTCGCCGAACACGAATGCGACGACCCAGAACGAATTAGAGAGCGAAGACTCAGGCTTAAACCTCGGCCCCTTTCCACTTTGGGATAATACCTAATAAGTCGTCCGATTTTATCGGAATGGCTAGTCAGGACCCTTGCCACCAGGTATACAAACAACTGTAGAGCGACAGGAAAACCTGTATAGAATTTGCCTCGGAGTCTCGATGGACTACTACAAGAATAAATGCCCTTGAGCATACTTGTTAGATATCGGTTATTGAGTTTCACTGCCGGTTATTGCTTTTTTTTTTTCCCCTCCTCCTTCCCCCGCATCCCATACAGTGTGTCATGTATAACGCGCAGAACAATCAATTGATAACTAGCTTTGAAACCACGCCGGAAAAAAAAAACATTATTGATGAATAGAACACACAATCCAAATGGTCACGCTACCCTCTGAGGGACTCTTACTATGCTGCGGTAAACGCGTCAACTCTTTTTAAAAAATTAAAGATTTCACTAATGCAGCCATGCATGTCTCTACTTCTTTCGAAACCATGCTGGCATACATATGCATCGTCAATCTAGTCTGAAAGTGTACTCTGCATCTGTATGCATCTGTATGCATGGGTTAAGTGGTAATGTACTGCATATTACAGTTATTACAATACATATTCAGGTATCAGGGCCAAAGGTTATATTATTCTGTGTTATAGCATTAACTCCCCGAATATAAGAAATCAGACCTGGACATCGAAATATATCTGAAGTTGAATCTGTTCTCGGAGCACATGAGGTGAATCGATTTTTCAGGGATTCAAACCCCTACGGTTATCTATACGAAGATTCTCCGTATCAACGCTCTGGACATTGACAATGAGTACATTTCGCCCATGCGAAGAACTAAGCTTGGGTTGTTCCTCAATGCCTTTATCGACGTTATTGGGGCTGCCCTATCTGTACTTCGTAAAGCTCTAGAATTTGATGTGACTTAGGGCTATCGCATGAAAACCCTAAGCCCTAGTACAAACCTTCTTCATCCTTAGACATATCATCGATCATTCATGGAAATATTTGAATAAATCTAAATGTCATAATGTCACTACATTTTAACTACAGCCCCGCAAATGACCCAAGTAATCCAGGTGTACGTTTACAGGTCATCAACACATGACGCTTGACTTCATCCCCTTGTATGTAGCGCCTCCATAACGCAGCCCAACCTCAATCTTTCTCGACATACGGCGGCAAGTTAAAATCCTTGCCATTGAATTTGTGAAGCTTCAAAGCCCCCAAATCAATTCCATGAACGGACCGCACCTAGTTTTTGTGGTTTCGCTTCGATTAGCTTTTTCCCCCCTTCAAATTGGATGATATAGTATCATATCATGCCCGAGCTAGTGACTACAATGCACAAGGCTGAAAGACTTACATTGATCACGACTTGTCCAAAGATGAAATCTTCCACTCTTGATTCTGCTGTTACATGAAGTCCGCAGGTTTTACAAGAAAATGTTGTGACTGATTTGGATCCCCAGTGGTATGCCTTTAATAGAAGCGATGAAATGAGAGAGTCAGTCCGTGTTTCTATGGCTGGTGTAACACTCGGAAGGAAGCCACTGGGGAAAGAAGAAATTCCTTTCTTCCCTTTATGGATGGGTAAAGGTAAAGACATACGAAGAGATTTTCTTTTCCTTCGATATAAGTGAAATCAGTGTTGGGTACCTGAGCGAGTAGCCTACCAGTCGCGGTGCAGTAGGAGCCTAGAAGGTATGACGGGACATCGGACCGGGTCAGTCGAATCTAGAAACATAATATCCGTGGAACAAAAATGGCTTATTCGCATACAGTTGCATGATATTATTTTCTGTTCTTCGATTGGTGGCGACATTTCGAATTTGTACTTGACAGCGCCGCAGTGGCAGCTACCCGTGTAAGTAACCATTGTGACTTGATTCAGTAGAGATATCTTTATTTCTGCAGGTGCATCACTGTGTCTTTTTTGTAATCCAAAAGATGGGACGATATTCTATCCATGGCCCTATTGGCATATTATATATTCTGTAGAAATTCACGAAATTGTAATCAATCGAATTAATGTTTAGTAATCATGTGGACTTGTTGGGTATCAGTCTTCCCTTGTCTTCCCTTGACTTATATGGGGTTTTGTTGAATGTATTCAGAATATATCCAAATCTTCAACAAATCACATTTCGATCATCGAAATGAAGTATTTTCTGAACAACAATGTAAATCGACCTCGGCATGCATGCGGGTAGTGCGAATAAGTGCATCGCGATATTACGACGATGAACAACCTGACTGATAATAACGAGGTGCTGCTCTCTGTAAAACACATATTCTTTTCCTAAACATCCTGCTCAATATTTAGGCATGAATCAAATGCCAGCTATCACCACCGGACAAAAAGATATTTATGCTCTGTAGAGTGTTGCACAATTATCAATAAACCTGGTTACTGGCCCCCACTCTATCGGCACCGTGTTTACGCGCGGCCCTATCAGGGACCCTGAATACGACGAGTACAATAGCATCTCAGGTTTTCAGCTGAGGCGTAGAACTAGATTCCTTGTCTTTCAAAGTTGTTTCCCAAATTACTCTGAGCTTTCGATCCCATTCCGCCTCTCTCAGACTCCGATCTGATTTTGGATTTACGATAAAGACGTACATAAGACGCAACAACACGTACTCCAAGCGAGCTACAGATTGACTAGTGAAATAGAGCGAGAGCTTCATAGGGTAGAATGAGTCATGCCGTCAGAAATTAAACAGGTCGTGCAGCCTTCGTCCTCGTCGCTAGGCAAACTCAAAAAGACACGAGCCAGTCGTCCGAAGGTACGTACAGGTTGTGGAACATGCAAGTGAGTTTTTTTGAGACCCGCTCCTTTCATCCTCCCCGGTTGCATTTACGCTTCTACTCCTACTGTGGCTATTCTTTTATGCAATGGGGGATTGGCAAGTGATGTGGAAAGATAATCGCGTATAAATGATTAAAGGCTGATTTGACGCCTCACGGCAATGATCTTGCTAGGATCCGACATAAGAAATGTGATGAGACGCAACCTTCCTGTTACATGTGCACAAGTACTGGGCGTACATGCGACGGATATCGGCAAACCCCTGACAGAAGGACACGAGCCTTCCGTAAAATCAAGAAGGGCAGTCCCAGTTATCCTCGACCTCCGATTTATGATTCCGGGACAGAGCCAATAGTAGAAGGACAGCAAGCAGATGAGGTCGGAGAAGAGACGAACGACGAGGAGGAGTGTATTGGCATCGTCATTCCCCAAGATAATGACCCAACGCCCCCTGTCAAGACCCAAACGGTCACAAGAAGAGTGGCATCTTCTCCCCCGCCAAAGGGAAGACCTAGCGTATTTGCCAAGTCCCCCAGATCGAAACTCACATCATCTGCTGCCCTTCTAGCAGACCCATACAAAGCCAGCCTAAGTGACAGCGAACGGTGGCACTTTGAATTCTTCATTAGAAATACTTCCTCTCAGTGCTCGGTCTTTTATGGCCACGACTTCTGGCAACGTATAGTGCCTCAGTACACCGAGGTCGAACCTGGTCTTCGTCATGCCGTCATTGCCGTTGGGGCACTTCATCGAAACTTTGAACAAAGTCAACTCAACTCACAAGATCCTGATTATTCCTTCGCAATCCAACAATGCAATAGAGCCATATACAATCTCCAACACCGGCTGGTTGGCGACAAAAGTCGGCATATGGAGGTAGCCCTAATCACATGCATCCTGTTCGTATCGTTTGCTTTCCTTCAAGGAGATGCTGGTGCCGCATCTCGTTTGATGCACGGCGGGGTGAAATTGCTGTTAGAGTGGGAGAAGATTTCGAGTTCACTCGACGACTCTACAATAAAGCTGGCCTTGATGAGAGTCTTTTCTCGAATTCAGTTTCATGCCATGACATGCGGCGACCCCGACTTTTTCGTCGAAGACAAATTCAGTCCTCCAAAAGGCACAATGAACGTGATGCCGCCAAACCAAGATCTTTCCCAACCCATTGATAGCATCGAAGCAGCAAGCAGCTTGTTATTTGACATTGGCTGGGTGGTCATGCAGAGGAAACCTTGGCTGAGCTACCCGCATAGAAATGATGATTACGATGTGGTTGCCACCCTAAACAAGCTCCAATATTGGGAAGCACAATGCCACATCTCCTTAATGAGTCGGCGTGAGGAGCTATCCGTCAAAGATCGTGGCTCGTGGATAATGCTCCAAATGTGGAGCGAGACAATCTATATTCTAGCGGCAACGGATTGGTGTGCAGACGGACGCGAGTCGAGGTTCGATTGCCTCCTCTCGCGCTTTCAGAAGACCATCGAATACGCCAAGGAACTCTTGACCACAGAGTCGATGCGGTCGTTTTTGCCTACCTTCCATATGGGGCCGGGCATCATACCGCCTCTTTTCTTATGCATCAATAAATGCCGCGATTGGAATTTGCGCCAAGAAGCGATGTCTCTGTTGCAGAGTTGGCCATGCCAGGAGGGGTTCTGGAACACTACAGGATCTGCAAAATGTTTGGAAAAACTCATTGAACTCGAGATGGAGGGTCTGCTGCCCGGCGAGGTCGTGCCCGAGTCACAGCGCATTATCGCTACGCACGTGGACTATTTGCCTCAGACAAACACATACCGTTTCTGGTATCGTCAATCCCAAGCGGTTGGAACGTCCCGTTGGAAGAGCACCGTATTGTCTGTCTGAGAGCTCGCCGGGGCATGGCATAGGAAATGCGGGGTTGATCTTCTTTGGTTTCATTTTTCTTGTCCAATTAGACGATTTCCATAAGGCCAGAGCAATAGAAGCAGTATACCTTAACTGGATGACCTGCCGTAAAGGGCATGTCGTTCGTGAAGCTGTCTCACTCACAGCTAGACATCGGTAGCCAATCAGAGACAGCTGATTAGATAGCAGTTCATCTCGTGCCAGATTGGCCAATCAGAGCCACGCATAATACAGAAGTAGATTACAATTACAGTTTCTCCCATTGGCTGAGCAGCTCTGAGGTCTCCGCATGTGGCCGCGCCCGATCTGCATGACGTTGACCTGTTTACCCCCGACCGGGCCAATCAGAGCGCTTGTATAGTAAGCGTTCCTCTTGAGTAGACGGAGATATTTTTGAAAGGCCCTCGCTTTTGATCTATCACCTTTGCTTACTCTGTTTCTCTACTGTTTCTGTTTCATTCATCTTATACGTATTCCACATTCCATTCATCAGACCTACATAGTTCATCTGCAGGAAGCCAGGGTTGATCTGGCATCGCCCCTTGAAACATACATTACGCCGGAGGCGCATTCTCTCCTACAAATATTGCCATCTCAATCCTCCAGTGGATAAACGTGTCATTCTGGATCGGCCATAAGCAGAAGTCCATTTCTCATATCACTACTTCGTCCTTTGACATCCATCTTCCTCCTTCCTACACGACACAAGTATGGCGTTGCTGTTTCTCAGGAATAAAATATTCCCGTCGTGGGACCAGCGCGACAAGAACAAGAAAGTGACCTGGTCGAAACGAAGTGCTGCCTCGTCGCCTGACTTGCGTGAGTTCGCTCACTCCTCTATTCGGTCTACTCTCATGAGTACTAATACGAAACTCTCTCCAGGACAACCCTTGCTCATCTACGACCCAGATAATTTAGACGGCGCAACCGTCGATGGAAGAAGCGATGCAGATATCGAAGCACAAACGGCCGGATCCTACAGCACCTTTGTAGGGACCAACAACGACAACAGTCAAAACGGAGACGACGCGTCAGTCCATAGCAGCGAGAGCGGTCGATCTCGCATCAACCCGAGATTGATATCGGACGCGATTCTGGGTCTTTCAGATGGACTTACAGTTCCCTTCGCTCTGAGTGCTGGTCTCTCGGCTATTGGCGATACAAAAGTTGTTGTCCTTGGTGGATTGGCAGAGTTGATTGCTGGCGCGATCTCTATGGGTTTAGGTGGCTACGTTGGTGCGAAAAGCGAGCTGTATGTCACCCTCCTTCTTGTACCCCTGGACCAATTGTAGTGATGTGATGATGAACTAATGTACATGTGGATATAGTGAGTCGTATGAGGCGACAGTGCGCGAGGTTGATGCGATCCTTTACGACCCTGGCGAGACTCAGTCTATGATTACCTCTACCTTTGCAAAGTACAACCTCTCACCGAGCACCCTCGATGAGATTACCAAGTCTCTCCAGGCTGAGCCGGAGAGACTGCGCGACTTTCTTCTTAACTTCCATTACCGTGAATCAGAGCCAGACTGCAATCAAGCGTCCATGTCAGCTCTGACATTGACCCTTGGCTACTTCATCGGTGGCTTCATCCCACTAATTCCATATTTCATTGCCGACCAGGTTTACACCGCTTTCATCGCAAGTGTCATTGTCATGGCCGTCACACTTTTTGCCTTTGGATATATCAAAACTTGCATTGTGAGGGGATGGCAAGGCGGGGTCAATATCTGGGCTGGTGTGATTGGAGGCATTCAGATGTGTGTGGTTGGCGGTCTTGCTGCAGGCGCGGCAGTAGCGCTAGTCAAATTAATCAACAACGAAGGCAATGTTTAGTCTCATGAAAATACTGGCGTTGGTTACGATTTCTATGCAGGGTTTCTTTATTTGTCTTCATGTAGGAGCGAAGTATCTGGCGTTCTTTGGAGTTACAAAAGCACAATACCAAATCTACGCTAGTTTACGATGATTACAAACATATCCGAACGGTAACTTAAAGCTCATGTAAAGTAAATTAAAGACACATAGAATCATAGATCATCAATGTACAACATCGATCTTAGATCGACCGGAATCAGGAGCTCAACGCCTTCTGTACCAACTCCCTACACCTATCACTCATCTGAATCTCAAGCGCCATCCGACGTCCCTTCTCCGACATCTTAGCCCAAGTCTTCCTCAGAATACCCAGTATCTTCTCCTCATCCAACCCCTTCTCAAAAGCAGCAAACTGATCGTCCAGAAACACCAAACAAGCCACATCCTCCAAAACCTGCGTTTCATCTTCTTCAGTCTCGGCAGTTTCACCCGCCGTCGTTGCAGTTTTCCGTTTCAATCCCTCCTTCCTGACCAGCGCGGCAACCCGACCAGCCTCATCGTCCGAGTAACCCGCATCAAGACATATCTGTCGCGCCTGCTCGGCCTGACGATTCTTCAGGAAAGTGCGCCAATTCAAATACCCTGCTTTCGTGGCCGGATACGATGAGCGGGGTACCTCCCAGCGCCGTAGATGTTGAGCACGGATCGCGAGACGTAGCGGTTCCGAGGCGGATGAGTTGTAGGATTCGAGGTAGGAGGTCATTTTTTGTGCGTAGTGAAGTTCGTAAGGGATTGACTTGGTTTCTGATTCATTCTGTTCGGTGATGGTTGTCAGGTTTGGGTCCTGGGAGTGTGCCTCGTCGATGGCCGAGAGGGCGCGTTGGAATTTGTCGGACATTTTGGTTTGCTGTACTTATGTTTCTTAAGTATTCGTTCAGATATATGGGATCTTTTTGGTCATTAGAAGATGTCTCTGAGGAAATAGTTGCAAAAGGGAATGAGGGGCAGTTAAGCAAAAGAAAGTCTGTTCGAGATAAAGGAACAGATTACCTACCCTTATCTCTTATCGCAACCCTTATTTAATGGTCTGTGGATAATATCATTATCAGAGATCCAGATGGAGTATCATTCACAACAGATTCTATACTATTACTACCTTTAAATTCAATTCAGCCTATTTCTGTAATTCAGCTTCAACAGCGTCCGCAAAATCACCCAGACTCTTAAACTTCCACGCAAACGCCACTTGGCCCATCAACTCCTTTACATCCCCTCCCATTCCACTCACGCCACCTTCTCCCCTTGCAATCCAAACACTATCCAACCCAATCTGTTTACTGGGCACATGATCATGCCTCAAGCTCTGAGCAACATGCAAAATCTCATGTTTCTCCACGCCAAAATCAGCCTTGACATGACTAATCAAATACTCAAAGTTTCTGAGGTCAGGTTTGTACGACCCGATATCCTGCGCAGTATACACTGCATCGAAAAAGGGATCTAGCGGTTCTGATCCTGAAGTCAAGGGTTCTTTGAGATCACCCAATGGGCCGGCAAGAGTCTTGCCAAAGGAACCGTGATCAACGTTCGATACAGGCACGAGTTTGAAACCCAACCGCTTGAGTTTGCGCATTGCGTCGACGGTGTCCGGGAAGGCAGGCCAGGCGGCGATGCTATCGGCGAAAGCTACACCTTCAGCTTGCAATTGATCATCTCCCAGCCCATTGCCCAACAATTCCTTTGCGACTGCGATATATGCGTCGCGCAAGATCTTGTCGTATGTCGCTCCTGGATTCTCGGTTTGAAGTCTAGCTTCGTGTTTGGTGAAGACGTTACCAAGAGCGAGGTCATTTTCTGTACTTTTCAGTGGAGAAGAGTCTGGCAAACGGTCTCGGATTGGTGAGAGGGCTTGTAAAATGCCCTTTTCCCAATCGATCAGAGTGCCGTAGATGTCAAATGATAGCAGGCGGTAGGTAGAGAAGGGTCTTTGTACGCCGGTCATCTTGTCCACTCTTTCTTGACTGTTGTCCTTCACTGTGGCCAACTGGTTTCTAGTAATTGATCAAAAAATATTTTCTTCAATGCGGAATCCAAGAGATCAAAAATGGTTGAAGAATGTTGTGCTGATAAGACGTGGGGTTGCCCACTCTGGGCGAAGTAATCATCTTGGCTGCTCCATATGTAGTCGGAAGGCACCCCGTACACCTCCAAAACAGGCAGAAGCGATATTATAACTATATATATCAAGTGGACAAATACTGGGGGGGATTCAGGATTTGATTCATGTGATTTTCATTGTATTTTCTATGTACCCTATCCGGCGTATCTGTAGTGTCAACCGGGGCTAAAGAAAAATGAGCTCACTCAAAGTACATTGATTGACCAGCCAGAATCCCATCTGGGTCATCAAGAATAAACAGCAATAGTAGCAAGAGGAAAACGAAGATATTCAAGCACACAAATAGCGCGAAAAAACTTGCCACGCTCCCTCGAGAAAAAAAAAATAATAACAACGCTGACGTTTGTTGCGCGCGTATCAACTCATCATATCGCATCATGAACCCATCCTATTTTTCTTGGTCCCCGATAAAATCAATCAATCCATAAACTGCCTGCCCCGGGACTGTAATAGTCAAACACAATATATGCTTCCATACACTGAAAGAAGCGGTCACGGCGTGATTGCATCACAAAAATGATCAAGCGAAGAGAAATAGAAGGCGAAGGACGAAACTTCGAAAACCGTGGAATAATACCTGAATTGATTTTCGAAATAATTAATAAATCGAGAGTGTAAAAACACCATCCGTAAACGCCGTCCCAATATTTTGAATAAAGCGGGTATATCCAGCACCTCCATGCATAAAAAACATGTACGTCGAAAAAAAATAATCTAAAGTTCTGACCGCGTTCCGTGTCGACTTTCTTGAAATCGTGAGGCTGTCATAATCTGTGCTGTGCAATCGCTCATCTTGCCCCGATACCGTACATGCCGATCCCATAACTTCCCGTCCGTTCTGGCATAGGAGACATTTTGCTGATATGTTCCTGGGAGTAGTATATTAGCTTGCCTGTCTGAAGAGACATATGACTAGGTTGAAAAACCTTCTTGCGCTTTTTCTTCCCACTCCTGTCTTCACTATTTGAATATAGTGCCCCTTCATCATCGTCGTCAACAAAGCCCTCGCCGTAGCCAACGAAACTATTGTCATCGTAATGCCGTTTCTTTCCACGGGTATGACGCGCACGCTCGGGTGCTGCGGCCGTTGGCGGGACTCCATTCGTTTGGACCGTTGGACGAAGGGTATTCGGTGTTGATACTGCCCTCTTTCCACTCTCAACATTGGTATGCTTAGAGGACTTCTCGTGACCTAAAATGTCTTCCCAGTACTCGCTATTCGGAAGGGGTCCAGCTTCCAGCTTCATGGCCCGCATTTGCAATTTCTGGGGCGCGGATTCGGCTTCTGCGACTTTTATCTCCTTGCCATGAACTTTTTGAATCTGCCATTCTTCTTCCGGCCACATCATCAAGTGTCGCAACCCTCCTGCCTGGTTCTCGTTTTTCACGGCCTTATTCCTTCCGGACAGGCCAAGCCCTTTCAGCTTGCCCTCATACGATTTGCGAAGCCGGTTGATTTTTTCACCTGTCGTGGGATCTGCTCTCATAACTGACCTTCCAATCGGTCCCAGCCCATACAACGATATAAGATCGAAGCTCGGATCCGGGCCTGTAATTGTAGGAACTGTTTGTTGAACATGTTAACACAGTGACACAGAAGCCTAGACTTACAAACGAGTGCAGTCAAAGGGATTATCTGCGTCAAGAAGAAAATGCCTTACCAGATTTGCAAAGATGGAAGGCCATGCCAATATCTTGCTGCAACGCATCGAGACTGGAATCGCGGATTGAGGAATTGTCCTCCTTCGAGTCGATATCCATCATGTCGACGTCTGCGGCTTGTGGTCGGCCTTCCGTATCGAACCCTTCAGGCAATCTATGCCGATCGTGGTCTGTACGTCTGTATCCTGATTTGTCAACGTTACCAAGGTCCGTGTTGCCTGTCGCATGCGAGTTCTGTACGCCTTGACCCCAGGACTTGTCGGCAAGTTCCGAGTCATCTGCTGGGGTCGTGTTTCGTGGATGACCGCTGACACTGCTTGCCGGCGTAGGAAATGAGGTTGTTACACTCACAGTCGGCTGCTGTGAGTTTTGAGTAGACATGGGGGTTGATGAGGGAGGAGAGGAGAGAGGCTGTCCGTTTGACGTCGTCGTGTGGCTGGGGGATGTATGCGTATGTGCGAAGTTGGAGGCATAGTTCTGCGCACCGACTGACATCAACGGAGGAGATGTAGGAGTATGTGGATAGAGGTTTTCCGAGATACCAGGCGAACGGTTCGCCTTGAGATTACTGACTGAAAACGAAGATGGGGAGAGGTTGCCTGCCAGCGGAAGTGAATCGGACATGAGCCTGGTCTTGAAACTAACGATGAGCGGTTTCTAATCGATCGAAATTACCGGGCTCCGTCCACTTCAGAGAGGTTTAAATCGATACGAGGATTGCGCGAGGGCCGATGAGCGAACGAAGGGATCGACAGAGCAGAGTTTCGCTCACGGGATAATCTTGGATCGCGATATCGCTCGAACAACCTGCATCAAGAATGCAAGTATCTGTGACGAGTGAGGAATATATGGCGGTAAAATGACAATAAGAGACAACACCTTGGGGCTTCGCTGGGGTAGTCTTGAATCACCGACGCCCTGGTTGCTGGCCTGAGAGATGAGTAAGTTGAGGTTACGACGAGGAATGACGGCAAAGGCGACCGAGGACCACGTGATTCACGTGACCGGCGTTCCAGCCCTTCTTATGCACGGACTTTGCCGTTACCGTCCACTCGGAGTTGCTAAGCCGATGGTCACATGCGTTTTGATTATCGGTTTATTCCGATATTCATACTTGTTCTATCACCATCTTTATCCTTACAATCTACTCATCACCATATGAATGATTGTACTAGAAATTTCACCCGTTTATGATTCACCTTTCAACTGAAGCGCTAGAAAGTTGTCAGACTACCGGTCTCAGAGTCGGTTCTTCTTTCATCTGGTGAGACCATCTCTTTTAACCATTGATCAAACCCGAGTATACACGAAACACGGACAGCGGCTGGATCTCCATCAAGGCGGAAGATTCCAAATAAATTCAACGTCTAGCCAGCATGGGTTCAAAGAGTCCAATGCATCGTCATCTTCCCAAGCGGTGAATGGAGCCATTGACGGACCAAATGGGAGTGAGAACCCATTCCAAGTATTAGTACTTGTTGTTGCTGCAGTAGCAGCATCGAGATGATCAGGATTAGCAATTTCCGTCCATTGGCCATTATTTGAGCAATAACATTGATAGTTTAGTGCATCCTCTTCGCTTGACGAATGAGGAGTGATGTATGAAGACGACGATGCCGATTGACCTGCTGTGGGTTGTGAACTTGGCTGGCGCCGTTCGTGGCTAGGCTGATGCTGTCCTTCAGACTGCTTTGCTGGTTCCTTTCCATGAAAATGCGGCGTCCCAGAAGACTCAAAGCTTTGCTCGCAGCCTATGTATACAGTTACGGACACTAAATTTGATTGTATACTTGCTTGATGTCTCTAATCAGGTTATTCGCGATTTCAAAAAGTGATCAATACGCTATCCTAAGAACATAGCCCTATTTATCATGTTACTCTAATATATATTGACCAATTCATGGGTTTTTTAACCGTAGTCACGTCAAGAAACAAGTACGAGTTCATATCGATGGTCATGCAACGTCTCGTAATTTGATCGTCGGTGGGCTTCTTGAACTTTTTGCTGGTCGTAGACACGAGGACGATCGACTAGTGGGTCGTACAGTTGCATTTGGTGCCCACGGCATCACTGGCACTCTATCTTGATCAGAGTGTCGCCGAGGATCCTTCCCCGTCCCGCGTCTAGACTGCAAAGCTTCCAGATCAAACAGATCATGAATCCGTTTGCGCCCTGTTTTCGAGAGAACGCCAAGTTGTCTAAGTCTCCGCTGAGCAAAAGATGTGCTAATCACATCTCCTTCATCCTCGTCATCCCATGAATTATGATACCTCTTAGAGGTCTCCTGGAGGCGAGGTTCCGGAGAACAGTTAACTGTTAGCGAGCTCCCTCGTTCCGAAGGTATGAATGATCTTGGTCCATCGTAGTAGTAGAGTTCTCCTGGAGGGTTGATTCCTGATTCGATCAATTCGTCCGGGTGGGGATTCTTAACACGGAGATATCGTCGTCGAATATAAAGTATAAGCCCGCTAACCAATGTCACCGCAATGAGAACAAACGAAATGACATAAAATGCTTTTCGCTCTCGCCTCCATTTCGCTTGGCAGTGTGCGTTGATAAGTGGAGCGTTCCTCACAGGGTAGCACATCTTGCAAGTCTGAGCTACACTTGGATCTATGTTTTCGGCATTGCAAATTTCATCAAGACGTTCAGCTTCGCAGACTTTGTCCTCACATATTTCCTCCCGGCGGTACTTGCGTTCTGAGTGATGCTCAGTTTTATCAAGAAATATTCGTTCAGAAGTATTTGCATCGAGAGCACTTGAAGTCGTTCCCGGTATTTCGCTCTCCTCCAGATATTGTCGATCTCTTCTGGTCGAACCCTGGAGGTATCGCCGATCGTGAGATTGGATGTGGCTTTGCAATGATCCATAGGCAGTTTGGTCTAATATAACAACGACTCTCTCGCAAGCCTTGACAAAGCCCAATGAAATAGTGTCGTTATTGAATTCTCCGGAAAGCGCATTGAGGGCATTGAGAAATTGCCCGCAAATCCTGATATCCTCGATAAGACGATCTCGATTTCCATGAACTTGGTTCATACGAACGTCGTTCGTGTCGATAAGTGGCTGTTCTTGACTCGGTTGGGACTCGTCGTTCCTTCGGTGAGGAGTGAAGCACAGAGAAACTGCGACGAGGCATATAAAGAATGAGTAGTAACGCATGGTGATTCGCGAATGGCTTGCTCTGAGGTGGAATATTGAAAGTGAAACTGAGTACAGCTTGCAATAGATATTGAGTGCGGCGACAATGGTATATGACTAAAGAAGACAGCCAAAAGAAAAGCTATACAATGTTTCAACAAGTGGTTATGTTTGAATGCTGGAGAGGATGATGGGATGGATGCACATTCAGGAGAAGAGGAGGTCACGTGTGTTCAGAATGAGCATGAGGAAAGAGCGACCATTTCAGTCGTCCATCATGTGATACAAGCCATTATCGAGCCATACTCTCCCTCACCATGTTGTTGTCGACTCCGTTTAGCTTATGAGTTTCAACAGAGACGGTAACCTAGGACACGTCATTTGTGTATCTGTTTCGCCGTCCCAACTATCACGTCGACAAACGCTATCAAATAGGTATATTTTTTCATTCAATCACTACTCATCACTGATATTGATAGGTAGGACCGGGATTTGGGTAGGTTTGCAGTGTTGAATGGTCACTGGCAGGCAATCCACCCTGTGAGGCGTAGGTATACGGCGGAACTTGCGAGCCCACTTTAGACGATCCTCCTTCTGGAGACAATCGTTGCCTGATTGCCATCGACTTCCGCACGAAATTGTCCAATTCATCACGCATATTCCATCTGGTACAACCATGGTGTAGAATATCAATTATATACTGCAGACACCTTGCGGCTCGTGAGCGACAATTGATCCGGTCTTCCACGGCAAGATAAGGAGGTTCGGGTGTGCCTGGAGGAACGGCTGGTGGCTCAGGCAGCTCATTGCTCAAGAGCAAATCGTAACTTTCATCCAAGATATTGACCAGCCGATCTCCGACTTGACAAATTCGTCTAATATCCACAAATGTCATGAAAGGAAGGCTGCCTGGCTGTTCCAATACTTGATGCAGCTGGCTGACATAGTCAATGCATCGGTCAAGAAGCACAACTCGGCTAAAATTACAAATATCCGGGTCGCCAAATGAGGGCGACAAAAACATAATTGTGCAATACAGTAGCTCAAGGCGGTACAAGAGACCAAATGAGCTTGTCGTGGTCGCCAGTGCATCATTATACCATTCTCGCGCATCTGCACAGAGTTTCCACGTTCGAGCTAGCGCGTTAGGCACAGGATCTCGTCCATCAAAGTACATCTGCTGGTAGCCCTTTGATAGAATTCGGCGAATCTTGATCATATGTGTCGTACAGTCCGATTTTTTCATGAACACATTTACATTGGGTAAATCGCCAGGAAGCACACGAACGATTGGAAGGTCAACATCAACGGAGAGATCGGAAAACGAAAAAGTATGCCCTAAAGACGTGCACACGATCCTAGAGACAATTGTCAGTACAGCGCCTTCTCGAAGTAGGTTAGGTACAAAGTGACATACCGATCTAAAGTATAAAGCGCGTAAAATAGCCGTCGGCGTTGCTCCAAACGCTCTCTGTCGACAACCACTTCTGCTGGTGGGTCTTGATGAAGTCCCAGGTCTATCATGACTCGAGACGCAAAAAAAACTAAGTAACGAGGACGAAAATGTTCGGGATTGAATAGAGAGTATTGTGCGAGAAGAAGGATTGCCTGGATACCAAGACTCGAACCAGGTTGTAATACTTCTCCTGCGAGTGGAATTGCTGCCGATACCATTGACAGAGCGAACTGCTGATTGACGCTCGGTTGTTGGTGCCATAAAGAAGCAGATGCAATGGCAAGGACCATATAGACCATCCATTGATCAATTGGCTTCGCGAACCGGCCTCCATCTTGATAGACCGCCTCTACAGAAGTCCAAAAAGTAGTTTCGGTGAAAAGTGGTAACTGTATCAATATATTGTCGAAATAGTACTGAATAAGCCTCGTTGCTTCTTGTCTAGAAGGTAATGGCTGATGGGCTATTTGCGGGAGTGGCTTTATTGTGGATAACGTCAATAATAGCTGTGCAAAAGACACATTTGACGTGATGCCATGGAAATCCCGCGATGTGGCATTGACCGATCTGTAGCTCTAATATTAGCATCTTGTAATAAGCATTCGTAACTATTGAGCACGTACAGAAAGCCAAAGTCGCCCACTAGGTCATCGATATCTCTTACTTCCTTGCGATGAGCCTTTGAACTACTGTTTTCGGCGGCAAATGCTGTGATGGAACTTTGCGGCACTTCTTGTCCACTATTGATATTCGTGCCTTGAAGTTCATTGCGACGCCGCAGCTCAGCAAGACGTTTCTCTAGTTTCTCGCAATAGCCTTCCAATGATGCAACATAGCTTCTTTCCTTTCCCTTGGCGAACTCATCAGTAGCACCCGAGCAGGTACTAGCCTTGCCAGCCTTTTCACAAGCCGAGCAGGCAGGAAGCTTTCCATCACATTTGATCTTGGCAGTGCGACATCTTAAGCAGGCCGCAACGGGTCGGCTCACTTTTAGGACCGGGCGATCGAGAAAGGTGGAAGAAGGCATGATTGATGGCCGTGTCACATTTTCCTATAGCCAACAACAAATTCACTTCCCTCGTTGTATAGTGTAGATGAACATACACAGCAATAACAGGACATATAAAATATGGTTTAGCGCGTGCTCAATGGGGACCAAACGTGATCAATTAACTCAAAGGAGTCGAGCAAGGCAGGAACCCTTGTCACAGATCACGTCAGGAGAAGCGAAAGCCAACAGATCTCGTTCTGTGTGATCGGAGACGTCAACTTACCGCAGCAAGAGACCGTGGGCTAAGGCGCGGTAACAATATGATGTTCCGTCGCAAAGAGATTATTCCAGTAGCCTGACCAGCCTTAGCAGAGGGGTCAGTAGCTATTGAGCCTGGTCGAGCTGCGATGTTGCAGAGCGCAAGATTCTGTCACTGCCTTCTTTTTTGGTCTTGTCTTCTTGCAGATAGCCGCGCCACCGTGCTCGGTGGCACCCCTCTGTTACAATCACCGCGCCAATAAGAGGAGTCTGATCTTACAGATGGCTGAGTGAAACCAGGAACCCTGGTCTTCGCACAACGAAAGAGTGAGAGGACCCACGAAGGTCGAGATGCTAGCTAGCAACTAGCTAGGGCGGGCATGTGGGGGTTAAATACCATGGACTTGTGCGGCTATACCGCCTTGGGAACACCAATCACCTAACTGGGCTGGTGCATGGATAATTGGTTGCACGGATCTCGATATGCATCTCAAATCCGATCCTGATTTCTAGATGAAATTGACTTCTGTACCACATTTCTTCGATGGTAAGACAAAATTGAGTCTGGATGGAGGGCCTCATGCCACATACTCTCACGTTCTGCAGGCTAATTTTGTGGCGAGGTGGACATGTCTCCGTGGTCCAGTGGTTACGACGTTCGGCTGTTACGACATACACATGTAAATGTGCATGCAGACTACCGAGATATCGGCGGTTCGATCCCGCCCGGGGACGTCTTTTTTTGCATCCATTCCTACTAACATGGAGCTTGATGTCTTTTTTTTGCGACCAGTGTGGAATACTCTGTACAAGTGCAAACATTTACTTTACTGGTTGGTTAGCTCGGCTACCGTTAGTTTCAGATCCACTAGCTCCCGCTGAAGCCATCATACAGCCAATCATATTTTTTTGTCCTATGCCAGCCATCTATATCTCGTATTCGTATCGCGCTAAATCCATGGCCTGTGTGATTTGTTCCCAAGAATATTTCTACGTTGATTAATTGCTTCGTAGTTTGTAATAATTAAATTTGACAGGCATATGCAACGTAGTATATTCCTTTTTTGGTAAAATTCCCTATACAGCCACTACATATCAACACCGTATAATGCAATAAGGGAAAGGATATTCGTGGCTAGAAATGTGGTTCAGCCATCTGTCTATGGTGATAGGGCCTTATTCTGTCGACCAGTCTTCAACAAGTCTCCGTGGTCCAGTGGTTACGACGTTCGGCTGTTACGACATATACATTTATTCACATATCTGTATATGCAGACTACCGAGATATCGGCGGTTCGATCCCGCCCGGGGACGGTTCTCTTTTTGTTTTTCCGACCACCGCTCACAACCATTTTTTTTACCACTTTCTTCTACTGTATATACCAGGTGCAATATGTTTTTTTTCTTTTTGAGTCATCTACAATCGACTCTTATGTTGTCATCATGCTGGTCGGCGGATCGATCACTTGGTTCAAATAGGGTTAGGGGTTGTGTCCTGATGTTGGATGGGAGCAGCGATTATATAAATATCCGGTCCCATCTCAACAATATTCCGTACGGTAACAAAGAGGTGGATCAGCTACCTGCGAAACCAGTCCTTCGTACTCTGTATTTTACCACTCATGCCGGAGTCGACGTCTCAGAGCAACCACAGCTTGCATCTACACTATGAAAATATCGTTGAAATATATCTCAACAACCCCTAGTTTTCAAGGGCTATACTGAGCCTCGATGGATCAGGCTTCGCCAGCCATCTCAACGAATAGTAGTCTTAATCCAGTGGGCTAGCAGTTATATCATGAAATCTATCGGCCTTTTTCACATTACCATCAAAAGTCAACGTCAGGTTTGCCGTTATTCGGGCTGTTCTGGGTGTGGGGGGATCCGGGGTTCTGTAGAAATCACTGAGATGAACCCCACCTTGTGGATGCAATAGCATTTACCTACTAGAGCAATGGATGTGGGTATATTGAAGTGGCACTTGTGCTTATTTATCTGCCAAGTGACAGTATGTCAAGGAGAAGGAACGAACTCATATAATCACTGTCTCGAACCCAATGGACGATTGTCAGAACCCTAGGGTGTTGAAGAATAACCCCAAACCTCGGGTGGATATATGATGACTTTCTACATACAAGAAGGGAACATCATCCACGAGACTGCGAATCACTAGACTATGTAACTTAGTTTGCTCGATCGCTTCGTTGGCAGTGTTCTGAATGGAGTGATTTACGGGGCCCTAGTCATAGCGAGTCAGTAACTAGTGTGTGGGTTCGATGACTTTGACCTCTGGTGGACGTGTTGGCACTTGGGCCGTTATGCGAACAACTCGAGGGAAATCAATCTTGACTGTGACACTGTGCGACACACAAAAATCACGAAATGAGTCTGATCATGAGGCATCACGGGAATACAAATAATTAGTATATGTAGGAGTGATTAATGGCCAAGGATTGCAGTGAAGTGAATGGAAATGGATTTCGCCGGTAATAGAGTCGTCGAGATAGTGAAGAGACTAGAGTGAAGAAGGTTAGGTCGCAGCTTCCTTTTGGGACAGTGGCACTTGTGTCAGAACCTTTGTACCTGGCACAAGGCTTCATCTTCTTCTTCCTTCAGTGTATTTCGTTCTTCGACCTCTTATTCAATTTTACCGATTCCAGGCGCCTTCGACTGACGGCGTCAAATTCCAAGGAGCATAATACATTCGTTGTGCACTACGTAGTGTACGTCAAGCAGGCCCTAGGTAGTCATATGTCTGATGCTTCTTCGATCAGCTATTGCGGAAAACGATCGATTCGTGCCTCTTGGTACTACTGTTCTGCCCCTCTACTCCGGGCACCATCTCTACACTCGCTTTAGTGCGCTCGTGCTCTCGTCCAACTTCCAATTCTATATATAGCAACCTAGTTCGTACTACAACACCCTGCGACGTCGACTAATAGGTACTACGGACTACGTTCGCTATAGTAGTCAGCCTGAAACGTTGTGGTCGAGTGAAGCCTTTCTCATGCAAAACGACTCCTAGCATCGCATGCCGATTGGTGGATCTACATTGGCAGGAATGCTTGTCGACCTTACCGTCGTCCATGGTTTCGAGGCTCTTGTTAGTCTGACCGCTTGCGATTCCGTCATATCCTTCAACGCGATTATTACCCCAGTCAATGGAAAAGAGTATTATAGATCCGAAATAACGAAATCCTGAAATTCGAAAAGAATGATCAAACAAACCAAATGATACGCCATCCAACCCACGCCGAAAATCTCGAACGCAGCAATCGCAGGACTGCACACCCGAGCCACGGACCATGATTGAAGCTAATTCAGATCATCTGCTATTCAGACACTTTTCATGAGCACGCACAGTTTGAACATACGAGAATATCAACATGGCGGAGCACCGGGCTCAGGCTTCTCGGCCGCAGTTCACCAACCCGTGGAAACATAGTGCACCGTCCAGAACTTTGCAAGATGTGCCGGATGGAAAGATAGCCCATACACTGACGGCTTGTACGAGATGTCGACAAGTAGGATATTTCGACCCTTAATATAACTTCGCAATACTGACCTTCAATTCCCACAGAGAAAATCTAGATGCGATCCAGGCATACCGAGATGCGAGCCATGCGAACGAAGCAATGCGCGATGCGTTTACTACGACTCGACTAGACACCAGACGATTTCCCGCTCCTACATAGTCCAATTACGAGAAAGAGCTCGAGCTCTTGAAAGAGAAATCGAGGCAGCAGAAAAAGAAGTAAGGCATGCCGCCGATGCGGAGTTGATGGTTCGGGGCGCCGGCCGTATACGATTCGCAGCAAATGATGAACCGAGATATTTGGGACCGTCCAGTGGTATTGCCATAACGAGATTAGTGATGGAATTGGCCAAGCAAAACACTGACTCGAAAAGTATCAAGGATGTCGTCCCAGAAATGACGGCACAGGAGATCCGCGATATGTTTGCGAAGGAAAGCTCCAAGCCAACATCCAAGGTGTACCCGATGATTAGCTCTGTACCTCAAGAGAGTCTACCTCCACAGAATTTGACCAACAAGCTGATTGACCTCTACATGGTCAAAGGACAAGCTATGCTACCGGTCTTGCACGAGCCTACATTTCGCCAGGATGCGGAAGATGTCTTTCGCGCATCCCAGGATCCTATTCAGAACTTTCAGTTGCGCATGGTCGTTGCAATCAGTATGCAGAAATTGAGTCCCGAGTACGCTGGGTTGGCCGATAGTTACTACCTGGCAGCTCTGCCCTTTCTTCAACCCTCACTGCAACAAATGGATTTGCGATCGCTCCAATGTCTGACCCTCATCGCGCAGTACTCGCTAATAACGCCAACTAGGACAGCCTCATATTGGGTGGTCGGGGCGGCCGCGAAACTCGCTCAGGAGTTAGGGCTTCTTGAGGAGGCCAACATCACCAAGTCCACAACAGGCGAGCCACTCAATGTCCTGGAAGTGGACATGCGTCGGCGAGTAGCTTGGGTCGTCATCACCATGGAATTCGGACTGGCCCATAGCTTAGGCCGTCCAAACGCATTCTGCATCAGCCACGATCATCTTAATATCGGATTTCCCCAACTTGTGGATGACCGGTTCATTACTGCTCAGGGAATACTACCAGGAGCCAAGCCAATCTGGGCCAAATGTACTGCTATACATTTTTTCAAGATGCGCTTATTGCAAGCAGAGGTTCGACGGACACTTTATCTGAACAAGCGAGAAGCTCCGGTAAACGATCAGGATCCTTGGTTCGAACAGATCATGGCCAAAATAGACGACTGGGTTGAACTATGTCCCAAAGAGGACGGCGGAAGTGGTCTGAGCAAAACTTGGTAAGCCCTTTATTCAGCTGTGGTACACTCTCAGTATCTAATTTTCCTGCTAGGTTCGTTGGCCGAAAGAATACCATGATTGTTATGCTATATCGTCCGTCGCCCCAAATACCGGAGCCTTCAGTTGATGCTGCTCGAAAATGCTACGACGCCTGCGCCTTTAATGTGAGGATGCACATGGACCAGATGTCCACTGGCTCTGTTGACTTGACATGGGCGTCTGCTCAGGCTCTATTTATGGCAATCAGCACGATGCTATGGACGCTGTCTTATCCTGATATCCGCATAGAGCACGATATTGAGGAAGTCAAATCTTATCTTCAGATCGCCTTGGAGGCGGTTGCTATATCAGCACAACGATGGCCGGGGTGCGAGTCGGCGTTGCAGTTATACAAGAGTCTCATGACTGCATGTCTGAAAGCCTACGATACTGCGGAGTCTTTTGTTGTGCATACACCGTCGACCCAACCGTCACCGGCCTCTGTGCAAGATATCACGACACCGCCTTTCATTTCAAGTCCTTCAGCGACGTCGCATCATTCCGTACAAACAGTTGTAACTGCGGCAACGACGACATCCGATACAGAGAAATACTTGTCGCATTCAAGAGGTCCATCAACGGAGCCTCTTCAAAAACACACTCCTGTTCATGAACAATCCAACACACCGGCTTCTCAACCTTCATCATCTCCGATATATATGCCTTCCCAAGCTTATAGCCTTCCAAGTGCTCAACCCCCAAACAAACAACTACACCGACGAAACATGCATCACGGTCAGCATCCTAATACACAGATGTATGCCGCGTACGGCGACCCGAACTTCGATCCTGCTACACCTTTCAATACTTTCCCATCTGTTGTTCCCGGTCTTGTTGGCTGGGATCCTAACTACGCAGCCGTTCCGGTCACCAGCAGCAGCGGATATGTTAGCATGAACGCCGACTCTACATTTTGGATGGGACCGTTTGGGGACCAGTATTCTCAGTACTCGAATCAACCAGGACCTTGGCGCGGTCGGACGTTGAGTCAAGAAGAACAAATCGAATTGATGGACTCTTTAGCAGACAACATACCGGATGTGTCGTCGATGCTGATGAGCGACACAACTATATACTACCGTTCTTGATGAATTACGATTTATTTCTTACGAGCGTGGCGTATATGTTTCTGATACCATGGGTTGTTAGACTAATCAAGAAATTCGAATGTATTCTCAAAATATCCAAATGAATAAGTCCAAGGTATGTCGGCCCGGTGAAGTCCGATACCGGATCGTAAGCTGGATCGGGATGCTTCCCGACGATCAGATAACTGCCCAGCTTAGGAATTAAACATTCATACATCAATTTTTTGCAAATATCACCTATAGTACAAAGAACCAGATAAAATGCTAGCCATCTCCGAAAAAGACCTGACCAAGCTTCTACACAGCTTAAACCACGCCCAATGCCACCACCTCCTCCAAAACCTCTCAACCGCCCTCAGCGCATTCTCCGCACAGCGAAAGACTAAAGACGTCAACATACACCAACCACCGCGAACCAGCATCGTCAGCGAAAAATGGTCCGCAACAACCTTGTTCATGCCAGTATCAGACCATGCCTCTACAGGATTTAAGGTCGTCACAGTCCCCAAAGTGAGTACACCCACAAACGGGATAAGAGGTGTCATCAACATCCTCTCTCCAGAGGGGCGGTTGGAAGGCGTCATGAGCGCGGCGGAGATTACCGCTTTTAGGACTGCGCTTGCGAGCATGATTCCTTTTACACGGTTCTGCCAGCAATCATCGGAGGTGGGTAAAAAGAAGAGGATTTTGATCTTTGGATCGGGGAAGCAGGCGGAATGGCATGCGCGATTGGCGTTGTTGACTGTGCCTGAGTCTACGGATATTGAGAGCGTGACATTCGTTAATCGAAGCCAGCGACGGCTCGAGGAGAGTATTTCGTCGACTTTGGTTCCCGATCTAAAGGCGCGATATCCCCATCTTGACATCAACGCTTATTCTCGCGAAGAACTTCAAGACAAGGGAGATGCGTATCAGACCCGTCTACGTGCCGATCTAGCGTCAAGCGATGCTCTATTTTGTTGCACGCCCTCGACGGAACCATTATTTACATATGATGATTTAACTGCAACCCCCAAAAGAAGATATATTTCATTGATTGGCTCGTATAAACCGCACATGCAAGAAATCGATTCAAGAACGCTTCTATCGGGGAACAAAGAAATGATATACGTCGATTCAGTGGAGGCGTGTATAGAAGAGGCGGGGGAATTGATTATGGCGAAGGTGGAGGAAAAGCAATTGATTGAGTTGGGTGAACTTGATTCGTCTTCTAGTCTCGATGGGGAAGGGAATGTGGTTTTCAAGTGCGTTGGGATGGGGATTATGGATCTGGTTATTGCGAGGAGTTTGTTGGAGATGGCGAGGGAGCAGGGGCTGGGGACGGCTGTGGAGGGTTTTTAGTCGTCGTCTACTCTGTTAATAATTTTTTAGTCTGTGATTATGAGTCTGGATCTATACAGATTCATGGCAAGCAGATGGATCGTGGAGAAGTGGGCCAAATCTAGCACCTGCATAAAATCTCAGATGTATCATCTGCATAAGTCCAGACTATGACTAAGAAATCTGGACTCCTGATGATAGTTATCTATAGGAACCTAAGCACACAGGAATTCACTTTAGTTCAGGGTATTGTTGATTGTAATATAATAAAAGAACCAGCTTATACTCACACACACATATAGAGAAAAGGCAATACAATACAATAGAAGAAATAAAAAGAATAGAAACAGGGTTGTATCAACTTGTTCAGTTAAGGCCATGCACAATCAGCAATATGGCCAGATGCTCCAATTTTTTTTTAACATTTTCCTTTTTGAGCAAGTCAACAAGCTGATGAAAAACATGCCTCCCAATGATTTGAACGCCTCAAGTTTTATTTTCCCAAAGTGTACATAAAAAGAGTAAGAGAAGACAGCAAATGTAGGTACCGATATTGATATTTAATCTCTTTCTCGCCGGGGATCAAGCGGCCCAGTCAGAGTCAAGAGGGTGGTTCTTTCCGCGAGGAATTGGCACCTGTGTGACTTTTGGAGCAACCCATTCGGCGGGCTGAGGTGCGGTCTCGGGTTCAAACGAGGCAGCAGACTCAGAGGCACTGGCTTCATTGGTACCCTCGTCTGCCTTGGCCTTTTTCTTGGACTTTTCCTTCTTGGACGACACGGTGGTCCAATCCTCGTCGGCAGCTGGGGCAGCTACGCCAAGAATGCGCATCTGTTCGTCTTCTGTGGGCAGGTTGTTGGACCAGACGCCCGCAGAGCTTCCACTAGCAGCCGCTGGCGCGGTTGACTCAAAGGTGTCAAGTAATGGCAGAGTAGCGTTGACTGCAGGGGCGGGGGTAGTCGTTGTCGCAAGGTTGCCGTTCGTGGTGGTCCAGGCATTGCTTGAGACCGAGGTTGCAGACTTTTTGCGGTTCGCTTCCTGACGCTCTGCTTCACGGGCTGTATGAAGCTGCTTCTCGAGCTGCTTGCGTCGCTCAGCTTCGGCTTCCTGGTTAGCCTGCTTACGAGCCTCGTTCTTCTGTCGGTTCTGGCGCTGCTTCTTCGTTTCAACTTGCTTGAATGCCTGAGGCTTGGGCTTCTTTTCCGTAGTCTCCATGGATCCAGTCAAACGGATCACAGAGGGGCCAGGAGCTGGCTTTTCGAGCATATCGGAAACATCACGGCCCGAGGGAGAAACAATGTCGTTCGAGGACAGATCGTCATCAGCATCTGCTCCGTTGCTCGATGGGGCGTGTGTAGAGAAATCGCTGCTGGCGCTTTCCTGAGTAAGAGGCAATTGTTTGTTGCGCTTCTCTTTGGGGGCCTTTGTCTTCGAGTCACCAACCGACACGCCCGATCTGGCGGCAGCCAGGCGTCTGGCGAATTCTTTGTTATCGATGTCCTCCTCTACTTCATTCTTGTCTCCTACCTGGGCGCTGGCAGCCACAAGTTTCTCCTCCGGCTTTTTGGTTGTAGGTTCGGGCTGTTTGCGTGCCTTCTGTTTCTTTGGCTTAGGCGCTTGGACGATGGGTTCGACTTTTTCAGGTATGACTTTGGTTGGCGCCTTGTTCTTGGGCTTTGATCCGTTTGAATAGTAGTATCCCAATCCACCAGCCACCACCAGCATAATCGCCCAGCTCACGTAGGGGTTCATATTGTCGATCTACATAGGAATGTATTAGCGTCAATCATTTACTTCAGAGGTGGACTTAAAGAGTTAGTCTTACCACAAGGTGTTTCTCAAAGTAACAATCTCCCAGGAAAAATCTAAAGAATGCGATGCTACCAGCCGCGCAAGTAGCGTGTTCAAGACCAATCGATGAGGGTCTCAGTTCATGAGGACCGTTCGAGATACGTTTCCTTTGAATACTGCAGATCGGCCTTCAAGACCCGAATTTGCGGGGCCGCGTGGCTTGGGATGCAGGGGCTATTCTTCCGCAGGTGAGTTAGACTTATCGCAAGCGGGAATGCCAGATGTCCTTTTTGAGTTGAGGTCGAGTAAGACAGGCACAGTCGGTCGAGATTAGATCGTGCAACAGTCGGACAACAGACTAGGGTTGGTGTGTAGCAGTGACGTTGTGATTAAGGGTGTGTGAGACGTCTCTTGCAGCAAGGGGAGACGACTTTGTCTGAATGTGAGATCAGAAGGTCGGCGAGTCGTCGGTGGCTTTTGCAAGGAGCGGAGCGGAGCTTCAGGTGGACAGATCGTCAGGTTTGAAGCTGTGCCAGCAGGGCGACGACAGAGATAAGAAGAAAACAAGGAAGTGTGAAGAGGAGATGATTGATGATGAGTAACAGAGTGTTTACAGGTTGTGAAGAGACCGAGGGTGGAGGAAGAGGAGACGTGTGCTTGATGTTGAGTCTAAGGAAGATGGTTGAGGTGGTCTTTTTGCCGCGATCTGGTTGGCTGGGAGGGAGACGTCACAGACTCTGAGCTTCAGGGGTCTCCTCCTTCCTTTTTAGTCTCTTTTCCCGGACCAACACTACAATAATTATTGTTCTATTATACGACAGAATACGCTCTTCTTTGACTATTACCTACATATACACAACTTAGTAGAATTAGTTACTGTTTGGAATTATTTGACTACAGAATAAATGCCGGACTGAATAACTGCCGGTCAGGGTCCTAGCTCCTACGGTTGGATGCAAACGCTCTCCTATTCTACCATCTCGACAAGCAAGTTTCGATAGTCGGTCGCTAACACTGACTAAAATAATTAGTTACGTGTCATTCGGACCGACCGCATTTTAGTACTCCCCTGAGCCACGTATACACTGTTCTTGTGGTCAAATTCGTCGGTTTTACCCGACCAATGTTATCTTGTGCTCGTGGTCACCATATCGTACATACTGTCGCGGAAACGCGGTACTATTCCGGTACCTAGAGCAAGATTATAATGAGAGGCTTGAGATGGATCTAATGTCTTGTAGGGGTCAATGAGACTATGCAAACAACTGCAAACAAAGTCCTCTCCATCATATCGCACTCTGGTTGTAGCGATATGGACTCCTCTTGCCTGTGGATGTATGACATTTCAAATGGACAGCCAATGGTGGGCTAGCGGATAGCGGGGGAGGGGCTGCTGCATATAAACTTCTTTGGAGGCTTGAGCTCTCTCCGCGTCATCGTCCACTGCCAGCCAATCTCCGCATGCTCTCATTGCGTAAAAGAAAATAATCTATTCTTATATAGCACAGTGGCGACCTCGTATTCGGATTAAAATCGGATATTAGTACCCACGAGAATTGACAAGACATCTTCAAGATGGCCAAGAACAAAATCATCATCGATACCGATCCGGTAAGCTGTTCATTAACAACGGAGAGACCAATCAGATTGACGAGACTCTAGGGTATTGATGATATACTTGCCATGCTGCTCGCCTTTGCGGCGTCTCCGGAAGAAGTCGAGGTGCTGCTTGTTTCGTTGACGTTTGGCAATATCGAAGTGCACAGGTATGTAGTCATATACCCCAATGCCGTCCCATTCCAAGGTTCTCTCACCAGAGAGACTGATTTTCCCATTTACCTAGCCTCTACTCGCACTTGAACATGATTGATGCTAACTTTAAAAATAAAATAACAGCTGCCTGCGAAATGTTGTCTCAATGCTGCATATCCTCGAACGTGAAATGGATTGGCGCAAGAAACAAGGCAGACCAGAAGGCTTCGATACGCTACGAGCACAGAAACCCGTCATTGCAGTCGGCGCTGAGCAACCGCTGGATGACCAGAAAATGCTTGCAGATTATTTCCGTAAGCGATCCCATCAACTTGACGAGCTGATCTGCTAGCTGAATCTTAACGCTAATAGCTCCTAGATGGAAAGGACGGCCTTGGTGGAATTCATTTCAGCGTAAGTCTCATTGCTCCGGCAATCTAACATCGTCTAATACCGTGGATAGCATCCTCATCTCACCCCCGGCGAGACATGGGAGCATCTCTTTGATCCAATCTCCGATCCTGAGGTCCTCCCGAATGTCGGCCCATCTCCGTCGGAATCTCACAAGTCATTCATTCCATCCAAACTGCCAGCAGCAGACGAGATTCTCCGAGTTCTCAGAGAGAATGAAGAAAATACCGTGACTATTGTTGCCGTTGGGCCTTTAACAAATCTTGCCTTGGCCGCCGCCAAAGACCCAGAGACTTTTCTCCGAGTAAAGGAAGTGGTTGTTATGGGTGGAACGATCAACGAGCCAGGAAACGTATGCAACGTTGTCTCCAATCAACATCTCTAGAACATCTGGACTAATATCGAGCAGGTCACCCCCGTAGGCGAATTCAACAGCTACGCCGACGCAGTCGCCGCAGCACGCGTATTTGCCCTAACCTCGCCCAATCCCCAAAGCACTCTTCCACCCAGCAAAATATTACCCCCCTATCCCGCCAAACTCAGCAAGACACTTACCCTCAAACTCTTCCCACTGGACATAACAAGTCAACATGATCTCATCCGCGGCGACTTTGACCGCACCATCACACCACTATTACAGTCGGGCAGCCCTCTAGCCGAATGGGTTGACGCCTTCATGGCCCACGTCTTCCAAACCCTTGAGCGCCTTCATCCCGGCCACGAAGGCGCAAAGGCCAGTCTTACCTTACACGACCCTGTATGCGTATGGTACGCGATGACATCAGATGATCCTAGATGGAAACCTACATCGACATCGCCTGAAGATATCCGCATTGAGACAGTGGGACAATGGACAAGAGGGATGTGTGTTGTTGATCGACGCAACAGACACAAAGTTGAGGATGATGTAGAGAGTCATAGTGATCATGGGTTATGGTTGAGTTCAAGAGCTGGGAATAGGATTATTAGGATGGAGGGGTCGCCTGGCGGGGAGACTTTTGGTATGTTGCTGATGAAGAAGCTTTTTGAATAAACTCTCTACTTTTCTTTTCTGTTTGGGTCGATCATCATTGAATAGACGGGGCATGCTAGGGTTAGATGGCAATAGATACTGTTCTGGCTCAGACTAAGCTCGGGCTCTTTTTCAACTCTTGGTTCAAGAAATGATGTCAATTTATTTGGAAATGTCATGTAGATCTGTTGGATTTGACTTTGAGTAATTTACCTAACATAATGCTGTGTGTTGTTGGGTTGGTATGTGTACCATGTATCTAGGTATGCCATTGATGCGCTGATCTTCATATGATACCTTGCAGACGAGTCTCCGCGGATACCTAGGCTGGTATACAAATAACGTTTAATTGCAGTCAAGAAAACCATGTATCTCAGTGGTATAAATGATTTGTTTTCAATGTAAAGCAGTTTTGTGAAACACTGCCGAGAAGTCTTGTTAATGCCTTGTTTGAATTGTATTTAAGTAACTCAAAACGACATGACGTAAATTTAGAAATATATACATGTTTGCTAGTCCACTCCGTAGTGAGAAGTTAATAGGAGGCGACTAGTTACGTAGTACGTACTATGTTCCCCGGAATGCATCGTGGGTAGTAGTATGGAATGTGAAGCCATCCAGTCCAAACATCGAACGCCTCAAGCCTATCGCCCGATAGGCTGGAGCTTATTCCGTTTGATATGAATCACCAGATAGTTGAAAATATTTTACACGGCAGATCCATGCCAGTGGAAGTTGATTTGGGCGCGACTTTTTCTGTAGCATCTCCGCTGCATGGGATGTGTGTTGAGTGTCTATAAGAGAATGACATCTCACCTTGAATTTCAGACACAGTTGATGCTTCTTCTTTCTTGTTGACATACTTTCCTTCATCCCTGTCTCTCATTTCATTTAGGGTTTAGCTGTACAGTGATATCTTCAACACACTCATTTCACTCGCGGAAAAAAACAAAATGTACTTTCAAAACGTACTCGCCTTCTCTGTGGCCCTGCTGGCAGGCACAGCAATCGCCGCGGATTACAATGGTGGCCAAATACCTCCAAAGATGCGAATGGGACGATCCAAGTTGCGCGCCGCTAATTTGATTTCTGGATCTTCATCTGCAAAGGTGGTTACTGTGACACCGATTGCCGCTGCTACCCCCAGCCCATCCTCCGTGGCTGATGCTAGCAAAGCCATGGTGTCCGTGTCATCAGTTGCTACACCATCATCCTCGGCAGTGCCGTCACCAATAAAACACGCGGCAGTAACCAAGTTTAGTTCTTCGGCTAAACCATCATCCTCAGAGGCAGCATCATCCTCAGTAGCAGCATCATCCTCAGTGCCAGCATCATCCTCAGAGGCAGCATCATCCTCAGAGGCAGCATCATCCTCAGAGGCAGCATCATCCTCAGAGGCAGCATCATCCTCAGAGGCAGCATCATCCTCAGCCGCGCATAGTCCTGCTCAAGGCACGCATGCCGCGCAGAAACCCGGCTCAAGCCATTCGTCCGCCGATGAGCACGACGTGAGCATCCCAGTACAGGAACTCGCCAGCCAAGCAGATGCCGCAGCGCACAAGGACGCCCACAAGCCGTTCTGGAGCAGACCAGTTTCCAAGAACAAAGCTCATCCCAATGCGCCGGATTTCAGCGAAGTTCCCGAGACACGGGTTAATGACAAGGCTAGCTGCTCGTTGCGATGCCAAGATTTGGCGAATCAGTGTGCCGAGCTGTTGCCGAAGCACACTGATTTCTGGTAAGTTCTTTTCTTCTCTCCCATTTGTTGAATGTTGTAGTTAGATGCTAAGTTTGTTGTAGCTGGGACAACTACCCAACGTGCCAAGACTTGTGTATCAAGGAGCACGTTCATTAGATTTTAGAGCACGTGAGTCTGTGCTTGCGGTGTTTTTGTTGGGCCAATCAGAGGACAGGAAATCTGCATTTGTCAAATTGATCGTCGACAAAGCCGTGAATTTATTTAATACTACTCTTGTAGTAACTATACCAATTGATACAATTATCCACGTTACCCTGGCCATATGAAGGGGCCCTCGACCGTATCATAAATACACCGTGTAGGGAGGCGATTAGCCCAAACAGGCAAATGCCTGTCGCGTGCTCAGCAGGGCCGTTTTTACAGGCCAGCTCGCTCGGCCTATCAGCGGCGATTGTTGGAGCACAAGGCACGCGACAGTACGATAGCCCCATGTGATGTCGGGGTCGCTCTTCCTGGTTATATCTTCTGTAGCATCCATCTTGTATAACATCTCTTGTCCGACTTTGAGCATGGTTGTATAAGTCAAGTCCGAGCCAGCTCTATCGCCGTGCAACATTGTCATACAGACATCTCTATCCGCAGCAATATCAGACATGCCCCCAGCTCATCTCCCTCCTACTCCCGCCGCCTCTGGCGAGTTCATCATCAAGGAGTCGTCCTTTCAAACCATGGACGCCATGTCTGAACATTCGTTTGCCTTGCCACCCGCGGCATTGAGTCCTGTTGCGCCGGAGAGCGGAATCGCAAACAGTCGCAAGGGGTCATTGATATCAACGACTCCCATATCGCCTGCTTCGCCCGAGCGCAAGAACAGCGTAAGCTCTACTGCTCGTGCGGGCACAAAACGCACAGCGGCAGCGACAGCCAGCGCCGCATCTTCTACGACGGCGCTGGATGAATTCAATCTGCCGCCGCCGCCAACAAGATCAAGAAAGATCATTCAGATGAAACCCAAGACTACCCCATCATCAAGTCGCAGTACATCGACGCCATCAACAACGACAGCACCAGCAACAAAGCAATCTCCGCAAAGGAAAGCTTCAACATCCAAGCCAAGCGCCGGCTCAACCGGCACTTCATCCAAGAATGGCAATAATACCACAGCTCCCTCAGTAGAAGCCGCACCCAAGAATGAGGCTACTTCACCCACCCAACAACCATCCAAAAGAAAACAACCCAGCGCTACATCTGCAGCAGGACGCAAGATTGCGCGCAAGACCGCTCACAGTCTGATTGAGCGACGCAGACGGTCTAAGATGAACGAGGAGTTTGCGACGTTGAAGGATATGATTCCTGCTTGTCGGGGCCAGGAAATGCACAAACTTGCTATTCTTCAGGTTAGTCTTCTCAATCGGATGCTTTTGATATATGCTGATAGATGGATGTAGGCAAGCATCGATTACATGAATTACCTCGAAGAATGTATCACCGAACTCAAAAACAATGCCGGCCGGACAAACTCTGTCTCTAAGAAGCCGAAACTCGACGGCCCTCCTCTCGCACCACCGTCACCAACATCACCTGAAATGCTTGTCCCGCAGACCATGGCAAGCGAAGACTCTGGCTCGGCATCAGAGTCCTCCTCATCGCCCGAACCATTCCCTCAGACCAACAATAACAGCAGCAACGGCAACAGAATAAACACATCGACATACTACTCTTCACCATCCTTCTCTCCATACACAGGGCCAGTAAGCAGCTCACAGCAACTTGATGGGATAAATCATCCCATCCTCCCCTCACCAGCTTTACGGCCATTATACTCTCCACAAATCCGAGCTCAACAACAACAATCAGAAATACAAGCTCAGCTCGCAATGGCAAACACAACTTCATACCGCGTCCCACAACAGATAGCGTCCACAACCCCATCACCCGCTATCCTGCCTCAACAACACCACCAACACCACCAAAACCAACAACATAGGCAAAGCATCTCATCGAATCATACCATGGCCAGCCCCGTGTTTGTCGCTCATGATAGTATAATCGATCAAGAGGCGAGCGCGGCTTTGTTGATGCTGAATATGGATCGGCGCGGGACGTCGATAAGTGAAGGTAGTGGCGGGAAAGAAGATAAGAAACCTTCTTCTTCGTCTTCCGCTTCTGCATCGCAAGATAGGAGGATGGGCATGAGTGTGAGGGATTTGCTTACGTCCTGATTGTCATGGATATTATTACGATAGATTTTTTTTCCAGTTACGAAACGAATACCATGAATAAACTAAAATTTCACGCAAAATGCAGCTTTTATTCATTTCATATACGTATCAAAAACTCTGTATAAGAGAATGCAAAAAGACAACATTCAACCATTTCATTATGGTTAATGATAATCGATCAAAATAAACAGAACAAGGAAGTCGTGGAGGGAACAGTCACCCTCCCGCTTTTGAAAGCACAAATAGAATATACGCCGTTGTATGTGTTGCGAGCGGAAAGCTGAAAAGAAAAAGTGATTGAACGAAAGGATGTCGAGAAACGTCTGCAATAATACTAAGAACGAACGGAAAATACAATAAGGATGAAAGTAGGTGTACTGTACACAAGAGGTGGGTTGATGGGTGGATGAGACGGAGGAAAAGGAGACTAGATGTCAAAACTCCAGCGCCATTTCACTGGGTGCATCTGTTCTCTCGATCTCGGCTCGTTCACTTCAACATGTATAGCTTCAATGCTTTTGTCTACTTCTCGAGAGGACACGGCTAGATTGAGATACGACGGGTGAAACCCCTTGCCGCTATCTGCTGCCGTGCGTTTGGAATCAGGCCGTGAATACGGCGTGTCCGGCCAATGGAGCGAGTCGTCCGGCGACCCCATGCTCGATGGCGAATTGGACCGGGAGTGGAAGGATGGTGATAATTGGAGATGCCACTCGTCGTATGCACGAATATCCGTCATTGATGTCGATCGCAGTGTTTCTCCTGTGGTGGCTGCGGCGGGCGGTTGCTGTAAACTGTCGCAGTTTTCGTCACCTGTTTCCGGGGACGACAATGACGTGTGAATTTCAAGCATCGCAGGTCGATTCTTCCTGCAAGTGTCCAATGTTCGACGATAGGAATTAGTCGCCTTGCCAATTGGCCAGCCAGGTCGATCTGTGATGGGACCCAATTGTCCCTCCTGGATCATTTCTTCCTCTTCCTCGGACTCCTTGATCTTCATATCAATGCGACTTCGTCTTCGTGTGCTCGAACCCTGACTTTCACGCATAACATCATGCCTGGCTTTTCCGGCCATGACCTTCGCACTAGGAGGCGGCTGTAACATCCATCGTGTTTCAGCACGACTCGTCGGACCGCTCACAATGGGCGGATGCAAATCGTTCACGGGAGGTGCTCGTGCAATATAGTATTTGTTTGAATGGCCCGTCCCCGCCCTAGCACGGCCGGAAATACCAACCGATGAGCCCAGAATGGTATCTTCCCCTTCTCTCCAATGATCCTCTTCACCCCAGAGTATTTCATCTTCTCGCTGGAAGCGCGACCAGTGGAATTTCTCGGTCAAAGACCCTTTTTCTTTCCCTCCCGATAGCATTGACCGTTCAACCGTCATACTGGACGTAGACGACAACCTGGGCAATCCATCACTTGGGCAATTCCTCGATCGATGTCGACGAGCTGGCGGACCCGGCCCTAATGAAATCTCTTCCATCCATCCTGCGTTCGTACTAAAAGGCGTTGGTTGAGGGAATAGTTGTGGCTGATCGGTAACTATCACGGCGGACTTTGCCTGTTCCCGCTGGGCCCGTATAGCATCCTTCTTACGGCGACGTCGACTCTCTGCTTCCGCACAGGGAGTGCATGTGGCATAGTAGAATATGGCAGATTGTACGCCGCGGGCTAGCCACATGGCGCTGGTGTTATAGTAGGTAGGTATGTAGGTATGTAGGTAGGTATGTAGGTAGTGTCACTTAGGACAATTTTGGGCGTTGCACGCAACGACTTGCACGGGATACGGAGCGCATGGAGGACGGCGATGATGTCCGAAGAATTGGCTGAAGGCTTTGTGATACAAGTGGATTTGTTATGAGGATCCTGACACCTTCTGTCTGTCGGGTTCAAGTCAAGGTACGTGTTTGTATCTGGTTGTTGTACGAATTGAGTATCCGCGGGGGCTTGCAATACTGAACGTTTCTACCTCAATTTTCGGCAATGGTCGCTAAAGAAACGGTGGAAAAAGGAGAACAAAAGACGACAAAGGTCTAAGCCGACCTATTTGAGAACTGAAACACACAAAGAAAACCTCAGACAGGCTGAATAGGTGAAAGAGTGGAATGAAACAAAGAGTTTGACTTTGAAGCAAGCAAGATGGGCAAATGCAGGCGAACAAGGGGAAGTTGGGTGGTCTCAGAGACTCAGACACTACGGTCACGGTGGGCCAACGAGGAGGGGGGAATTGCTTAGCAAGCCCCGGTTTGATCGACTAAGAAGACAGCCCCACCGCATTTTACCAATTGACAGTGTGCTATTGGCTGGTTGCTAAGCACCCTGCCGCCACTAATGCGTCACCAGTCCGTTTGTAGACTAGCGTCTGGACATTTGACTGTGTTGGAACGTCGTATTGGCTGGTACTGTACATTGTATTGTATAGTACGGAGTATTATGGATCGTAGAAAGTAACTATCTACATAGTACAGATAATATGATGACAGTGCAGTGTATAACCCTAACTTACTTAGTTACTTCATGGAAATGTTCTTCACTCTGTACCTTGTTTTTTTTTTTTTTTTGAAGACGAATGAAAAAGACAACCAGAATGCAGACTAGGGGAAACGATGAGTTGGAAATGAAATTTACTCTGCCCGTGGGACACCGTTTCACCGCCACCTCGCAACTCTGGATACGCACGTTCACTTGGGGTGGGTATACATGTGCTCCGCGGGGATGGGATCATTGGCCTTTGTATTGATGTTTCCATACATATATGGTATATGTACGGAGTACAGAGAATGGATGTCTAGGTAGCAGAGTACTCGTAGTACTATGCTTTCAATCTGCGCCCGTGATGTCGCACGGCCATATCCTGGCGGAACTCAAGTGTCAATCAGTAAGCCAGACTAGGTACTATCGAAGTAACTCCGACTCCGTGCCCCCCCATCTTCATCAACAGATCATTCAATGTTTCCCCACGTGGCCAAGAATTCCGGCATATGTCATGTCAGAGTATTGAAGTAAACTTTGTTACAACCGACGACGACCAGATGGACGTACTACGAGTCAATAATGTTTGACCTGACTGCAAATGAAGACATGTGATTTCCGCCGTCAAAAAACTGTATGTCGTATATACCCATCCGCGGTCCTTAGTATGGCCTCATTCCCCAAGAGTCAGTTCACTGGCACTATATAGGCCTTGTCTTCCAATCAAATCCAGCATAGCGGCTAGATCTTTAATGGTCACAGAGGCAAATCACACCAAAGACAAATACTTCGTCGCTCTCGATCACTCCCAGAAACATTCGCGCATCCCTCACCGAAACAATGCGCCCTCTGCGCTTCTGCATCTACGCACTGCTTCTTGCGACAGCCCGAGCAAAGCCATCCGTCATGCACGGTACAGCGGCAAAAGTCTCCGTCACCAGGTAGGAAGTTGTATGATGTTGAGGCCGAAGGTGGTTTCGTGAAATTGCGACCTTTGTGCGGATTGCCTTGCGTCCAACATTCTGTGCAGAGATGACGTGTTCGAGTGCGCCAAGCACTGGTTTGCTGTGCGAATGATTCCTATTTCTCTGTCGTTAAGCAGGAGACTTCTAACGGACTGAGGGACTGTGTTATACGGATGACTTACCCGAACGATACACGCGTCACATACAGGGCTAGAGCAATATCGACATAACCCGAAATGATATCCCTTTCGATGATCCATCTCCGCACATTCCATTTGCGCAAGACTTTTTAGATGTTTCCAATATGTATTCTGGTGCCAGCCGACGAAGATATCCTTTCGCACTTCGGCAGTGGCTCCATCCTTTTGACCTAGCTGCGAAGTCGGCTGCCTGGGGCGTGGAAAGCCGTGTAGAACAGCCCGAACCTCGCTGTTCGCTCGAGAAAGTTGGAGTAGGTCTTCGACTCCCAGATGAGACACCAGTGTCGAGACCACAGGCCAGGGGAAAAGTAAGTCAATCAATTCCGGCATTGAGCACAGTCGTATCGCTCGTCAGCTTCTCAGCTTTCTAAATAAATTCGTATATATACTATATAGGCGATGTTGATTTGGCTTATGAGAGGCCGCTCGGGTTGCACTTGGTGTCGCTCAAGCGCGAATAAACCATTTCACCAGTCACCAGATAAACGAAGTCGAGTCAAGATTCTATCAAGACCGTATTATCCATACAAAACTGCAGGATGATACCTAGCCCAGAGCATATCAAGACGAACCAAGACGTCGGTACAAAAGCTGGGGATGTGGGCTGAAGATCGTCGGGTTCAGGTTGGTGAATTAGCGTGATGCGGCGAGCATGCGTAATTGGTTGCGTAGACAGGGAGATGCATGATTAGGCAAGCATAAACCCCAGCTTGCTACCAGCAAGGCTCGTGAGGAAGATGTCAGCAACCGAAGAGGCTGAATAAAACGATGATTCGATGAGGTAGTTAGTTGGTATCCGCCAAAACGGTGGATGTAGTCAGCCTGGAGTGATGGTAGTAGATTAACGTAGACTTTGCAAGGAATGAACCAGTGTCGAACAGATTGAATGTAGAAATATTCTTGATAAAATTATATAACTCATTAAAATGTTTTGTATATTTAGATTGAAGTCTGACCAAGGCGAACTAAGATGACAAGGATACCGGTAAGGCGAGCCTCACGAAAGCGCCAAGACTTAAACAGAGGTGGAGCTACCTAACCTTCAAGATTTGAGAGAGCTGCGGTCCATCTCGACCTCGACTTCAAGCACCATGACAAGCATCTGACCCAGAATATGCTTATAGCCTTAATTGCCACCTAAGCCCTCAGTTGAATCAGGTTTCTGCTATAAGCTTCGTCTCATGTGATGCATTGAGTCGACCCATTCCCGTCAGTCCTGGAAGTTTGGCGTGCCCGGTAGTTGGAATAGCTACCGAGTAACTACATCAGACCCCATTATCGAGATACCTAAGGATCGATCTGACTCGTTTTGATATCCATCAGTCGCCATGTCTCTCAGCTCATATATCAATAGTAAGTTTTCGCCCCCTCCTTCAGCAGTCTTCCACACCCCGCCTCCAAAACAAATTCGAAAAGCAATGAGACAATGCTAACGTTTATACAGAAAAAATCCTCGTCATCACCGTCGACGGTCGCACCCTCCTCGGCACTCTCCTCTCAACCGACCAACTGACAAACCTCGTACTCACCCAAACCGTCGAGCGCATAATCCGAACACCAGAGGACCCCGAGCCCAGCTCCGAGATTGAGCATGGCCTTTATCTGATTCGAGGCGATAATGTGGTTGTTTGCGGCGAAGTGGACGAGGGCATTGATAATGATATTGATTGGAGTAAAGTTAAGGGAGAGGTTATTCGGGGGACGAAGAATGTATGATCATGTCGTTCTTTGGATAGACACTTAATATTGGCATGACTTGAAAGGGGAGACGAGAACACGACAGACGAATTTTAGGGAGGAAAAGCATACGGGACAAGGAACTAATGACACCTTCCTCGCAAGGGGTATCGACATACCCTTTTTACAAATACCGCTTCTATTACGATACACAACGTCCAGCGAATATGGATGGATGAACGAACTGGAACCGAATCCAGCGCTGCAACAAAGTTGACTACGCGATGGTGCAAAATCTTTGATTGTCTACGAAGAACGCAGAATCAGAGGCCTTTGTTGAATTTTCGTCTACCATGACATTACATGGGATGATTTAGGGCGAGTTTGCTTAGGGTTGTTGAGCGAAATGTCAATCAAATACTACAACGTTAATGAGCTGTTGAATATCACAGTAAATGGTAAATCAATGGTATAAAAGCGGTAATGATATCTGAGGAGATCAACTTTTAATATCATCATATGATTCAACATGTAAAACAAACGCGTTCAGTCTATCCTATCGAGCTAAGATCGAGGGGGACACTACTTCCCCTGCCCGCGCGATATCTCCGTACTCCACCGGTAAAAGGTCGCGGTTTGGGTAGTAAGCTTTCGTCCTGGAACTTGAAGCGGTTATCTTGTACCGCACCCCGAGTTGGTCCTGGTGATGATGGATGGGAGACTGGGGTTGATGTTCCGTTGCTAAGTGTATAAGCGCTTGGATCTAAAGCTGACCGTCCTTGGCTGCGAAGTGAATGATCGTCGTATGAGGTAGGTCGCGATGATACGGGAGTAGAAGATGCAGACGGACGCCCTGGAGGTGCTAATGCGGGCGGTGATGTAGGAGGAGGCGGGGGTGGTGGGCCAGAGACTGGTAGTGATGGTGCTGAGCCTGGAGGTGGAGGTGGAGGTGGCGTTGGAGGAGCTGGAGGGTTATGTGAGTTTCCAAAAGCATTTCGAGCAGCTTGCATGGCAATTGATGCGATAGCGGGAGAAGCTCCGTTGGGTAGAGGAGGTGCTGAAGATGGTGGTGGCAGAGGTGGAGGAGGGGCCGACACAGGAAGTTTAGGAGCGGATATAGATGGCGGCGGTGGTGGTGCACTGGGTGGTGCTGGGCTCACTGATGCAGGAGGAGGAGGCGGCGGCGGCGGTGGTGCTGAGGGTGCCGTACCAGACGGCTTTCGGGATGCCAATGGAGGGGGAGGTGGTGGAGTTTTCCCCGAGCCTGGAAGAGGGGGAGGCGCGCGTGGTGGTATTTCCAATGTAGACGATGGCCGCGATGCGGGTCTTGGTGGTGGCTTTCGCAGATTGGTGACTAATGGGTTAGGCGCAGGAGACTCTGATGCTGAGGGAGGTACCGGAGGGGGTCGTGCTCCCGGTGGTTTCGGTGCAGCACTCACTGGTGGTCGTGGTGCTGACCCGGTAGTTGCTCGTGTACGAGTTGATTCTGAATCCGATAAGTATGAAGAATCTTTATTCGCACCGGTATCAACGCCGCCTCGACTGCGTAGCTTAGGCATGCCGCCTGCGAACAAACCTCCCAATTGAGGTGCACCGCTGGCCACGCCTGAGCTGCCACTATCATCTCTCGCAGGTCCCGCATCACTACTGCTTCGCAATCTGTTCGCCGAAGGAATCGGAGGTGCTAATCCGCCGGGACCTTTTGGCATGCCCGGTACTGGGGGTGCGCCTCCAATCGGTGGACCTCCGGACTTGTTTTCTTTCCCAATAGCGGGCGCCGATCGATCATTGGTAACTGCTTTCCTTAACTTTGGGACGCCTTTGTTGATATCCGCGAAAAGAGCATTCTATACGGAACAGTTAGTAAATCATCAAAGAATGTATGCATGTATATGACGTCGATGTATCTAATCGTGTTCACTGAGAGGGAGAACGTACTCTATTCCCACCACCTGAACTTTTGGCCGGCCTAGCAGGCATACCTCCTCCAGGAGGCGGTGGAGGGGGAGGGGGAGGACCTCCCATGCCTGGAGGAGGGGGAGGGGGAGGAGGCGGCGGAGGAGGCATCTTGGTGGTCTATAGATTAAGTTGAAGGAGGTGTGTGCTGACGAGACCCCAGATACCCGCAAGGCAGGTATGCTGGGTAAGAAGTAGTCGATATAAAGAGGTGGGCGAGTCGAAAGATTGGCGACGTAGGGAAGGCCGACATGAGAAGGGGGTCGTGAAGGCAGATGGAATAAAGCCTGTTTGTCGGTTAGTTAGTCAAGAAGCAGCATCATTAACGATGTCACTTGGGTCGTTGAGGGTCCTCTTGGCGGTGTTCTAAGCGTAAATGACTAAGGCTTGGGCTCCCGCGGGCCTGCCTGGACCCATATTAGTTAGGCGGTAACATTTCCGCCAGCGCTTCCGTTTAGCGCCAGAAAGTTCAGGCACGTGTTTGATTGACCTCGATCTTCTTTCTTTCTACAGTATAACAGCACAAAAGGAAAGGACACAATGGGTAGTGTCTTTATACGCCCTCAAGGGGCGTCTAAGTTGCGCAGAGCAGTGTGTCAATTCTGCGAACACTCGAAACGAACAGAGACCGTGTCGTATTCCACGTTACAGAGTGCACCGCTCAGGAACGTTCCTCAACACCCTGTTCGCCATGTTAGCAACACGCAATTGCGACAAGAATATGCTCAATTGTTAGCACTCAGATTGTCGGCCGTCAAGCCATTGCAGATTTCGAGAAGACTGTTGTCGTCAACGCCAGACATAGAGACATCTCTTATCGAGGTCAAAGAAAAGTGCGAAGCCTTACGCCGTTCAGACAAAGCAGCCCCCGAAGAAGTAGTAGTTGCGCTATTACAGCAATGCCTACATATTGTCGAATCCTTCTTGAAAGCGCAGGAACAACACGAGAATGAGAACTCAAAGGTGACGCCGGCGGTGACCGCGAAGAAGTCGACTGCGGCATCTTCACTACTTGGTCTTGACGAAAAGCCCGCCACACCTGGAAAATCGAGGATACCGAAGAAGGCGGAGCCTAGGATTTTGGAAATTATATCTCAGCTTTCTACCGAACTCCTAGTGGATGAAAAGGTCTTCATTTCTCCTGAAGTCCTCGAGCTATACACCAAGATCCACGTCCTTCTCAAGCGGGCCGAGTATCTCCCTCAGATTTTCTCGCTATACGCCAACAAACCCATTCCAGAAGTCAACACATCACCCATTAAATTCCGCCAGCAAAACCCCAACGGATTGAAGAATGCCATCTCTTCGAAGCTTGCAAACGAAGCTTTAGAGATTGCCTTGGAACAGAAGAACCTGTCTCTTGCGCTTGCTATTATTGACACCACCTTTTGTGCTCCAGCTTTCACTAGAGCTAAATTGTTGAAGAATGCGGCAGTTCCTCTTGCAGGCTTGGCGACTGCGCCTTTAGCATCCTATGTTGTTGCGACGTGGGCTGCAAATCTGCAAAACACCATGGATCCATCGATGGCGACGGGCATTACGTTTACCGCTACACTTGCATACATAGGCTTTACATCATCTGTGGGAATTATTGCTGTTGCTACAAGTAACGATCAGATGGAGCGTGTATCGTGGGCACCTGGTATCCCCTTGAGACATCGGTGGCTCAGAGAGGAGGAGCGAGCTGCGCTTGACAGGGTCGCTATGGCTTGGGGGTTTAAAGATCCGTACAGGAGAGGTGAAGAGGAGGGCGAGGAATGGGAAAGTCTCCGCGAGTTTATTGGTATGAGAGGAATGATCCTAGACAGGACGGAGTTAATGGAGGGCATGCAGTAACCGCGATCTGTAAATAGGCTAGCTATTCATACCCAATATCATGTATAACTAATTGGTCAATGTGTATAAATTTGCACCAAAGTTCAAGGTTCTGGAAAGTCATTATTTTTGACCTAACTAAGCCTATTTAATTTTATGAATTTTTTCAGTCATTCAGACCATGACACCCCGACATGCGATCCAATGCAATTAAGCACAGAACTTAGTAGAGGCGCTTAGGAGGAGACATGGAAGCCTTGATAACAAGACTTCCAACGTTCTGCCAGCCCTTCTTAAGAAGAGAGACAAGGTAGTTGATGGCAAGCATGATGTTGGAGATCAACTCGTCCTCGGTCATGCCAACGTTACCAACGGCAACACCCAAGCAGAGAACCTTCTTAAGCTGGAACTTGATGGTGGACTTGACTTCGGTGACCTTGGCGTCCATGTCCTCAGCGTGGGAAAGAGGAGTAGGGAATTTACCAGCTATCATCATGTTAACATAAAAGCAATACGGATCGGAATGGTGGAATACTGACCCCTGGAAAGACCGGGTCCCAAGATACGGGGAATCTGCTTAATCAAGGTGTCGGAAGCAACGAAAGCATCGTACTTGCGGGCGAGCTTCTTGATGAGCTTCTTGTTCTTGTTGAGCTTCTTCAAGTCATCGACGGAAGCAGACTCCAAGCCCAAGTGCTTGGCACGATCGAGATCGTGCTGGTCACCAATGATGCTGTACATCCAGTCAGCAACTTATCATCGCATCTCACTCATCTCCTCTCCAATCTCTTTCACATGGATAGGCAACGGTCGAACATACCAAACGGACATGCCAGGGCGAGGAACGTTGGGAAGGCGGATGGTACCGGAGAAACGCTTGTCACGCTGGGGGTCATAGTTCTTCAAACCGATCTGGAGCTCGACGGTCTCGAGGAAGTTACGCTTCTTGGTGTTTTGAGAGTAGTCCAGAAGCTGTTGGACATTTTGACGCACTCCGGCTGTTGAAATTCAAGTTAGATGGCAAATTCTTGTACACACCACGACAACTTCTCGAGTCGCTTGACGAGGAGGAAGAAGCTTACCGACTGTGATCTTAGACATGATGGCGACAGTCTTCCAGAAGAATGATTAGTTCTTATGGTGTGGCTCTGCGTTAAATGTCGTTCAGGTTCGAGATTTCAACAGCAAGAGAAGCCCTCGGCTCGAATATCGAAAGAGATTTTCCCCGCTTGTGGGAAGAGCCATACGCTAAACCAGGATTGGACTAGCATGCCCTAAAATTTCGCGTATGCCAAGACTTTTGCTTCGTCAATCAGTCCCGTGACCTGCAGCAATAACCAGCATTGTGATTGGCTGGGGATCCTGACATGTAAACATCCTCTGAACAATGAACATCGAACAGTTCGCTGAATCTGCACCAATAGATCAGAAGAAATACTGAGATGATTTCAGGCTAAAGAAGAAAGGGTGATAATGGTTATTGCTCTTTCCACGCCATGTTAATCCCCTTATCCAGAACCCTATGCGCTCTTCCTGTTCAAGAGTCTCACAGGTTCTATGTTGTCAGACTCATCACATCGGTCATGACTGCGACGAGGGACAAACTTAGAAATACGCCGAGCTCAGACCGGGACTGAGCCCGGAAACATGAATGTATAATGATTGCCAATGGGAGGTTTCCCATGACTGATCGACTAGTGGCTTGTGCATCCATCCAGGGAAGGCGCGGGCGGCTGCAGCAGTCTAGTAGCTCGCATCCTGCCTCGTGCACCTTAAGCCTCATCTGACCTCTGAAGTCAGAGGTCACCCATCCAGTGTCAAAATTCTTCCTGCATACTTTCTCATCGTTACTTATATCAGATCAAAGATTCCCGGAATCAAAGCACATTACTTTCTTCTTCCCATTTTTTTCGACCATCACAGTACTAGGTATTCTGATTGATCAGGGGCTACACATTTAGATAGAGTTTAGCAGATTTCTACTGTCACCTCCGTGCATCATGGCTGCTCATCAGACAGCTGCTGAATACTACAAAAGCCTACCATCACAACCCGCCCTTGCGGAAAAATTCTGTAACATCGATGATGCTCACAATTTTCGCCAGTGTCAACAAACCCTTCTAAACAGCGCCACGCGCAACTTCGTTCTCGATTTCGGTGATCAAGATGCATGGTGTGGATTCGACTTGCAAAATGAAGAGTTTGTGTCGTTGATGAAAGATCAGGTATGACCTCCACCATATGAGGTTCAAACAGGCTAACAAGCAAGCTAGAGACCAAAGATGTTCGGGACAAGGTGGATGTGAGTACGACTGACGACAGACTTTCTTTTGGTATCAGCGTTTAGACTGAATCGCTGATTTCTTACAAAAGCCATTTGTGGGCGCCAGAGATGCAGAAAGAGTCCGTCAAAGTGCGTCTTATACCTCCTTCTACCGTCAACACAAACTAACAGAGTTTGCAGGCTCTTGCAAACCAATATGGATTATCCTACCGCCTAGTCAAGATGATGTGTACAGATCCGGTAAGGCAAATGGAAACTGCTGTTGCAGAGCCAAACATACTTGGAGAGTCAGTACCTACTGAGAGATCTGAGGAGAAGGCTCAACAAAATGTCTCATCTGGAGACCTCGAAGGAGCTTATCACCTTGGCCAACTGGATCCTGTGGCTGCAAGTGCTGAAGTGGCTTCCCTTGGCTATTTATCATTCTCCAACATCATCAATCAGATCTGGCATTTCTGCTCAGTGGATTACGGACCTAAATGTAGGACTCGTTGTTGTCTTTCAGAAATCATACTAATCGAGTTTCATAGACACATGTGTTGGATACAACTCCCTTTACACAGTCAAGATCAGCGGCAAAATTTTGGAAAATGGAAAGGGCCTACCTGAGGGGAAAAGATTATGGTGCTGGATCATACTATGCGATGACGGTATGTTCATGTTCGCCATTAAAATAACTGTGTACTTTCCTAACGTTGCTTACCTACCGTAGGAACGGTCATCTCCATGCAGGAGAACCCATATCCCGGTCCATACATGCCTTCTATTGAAGAAGAAAAAGTCTTAATAGCCGCTACTCGACGAAATGTCGTTTCGATTTTCTCTGGTGCATCCAAACAACACCCACTGGTCTCTGACAACGAGTCACTGGTCTCTGTACGTGTTCGGCACTTTTCCAGTATCGAGCCTGACGATGCTAGCATCAAGCAGGAAGACGGTCCTGGACTGATACTGTACTACATGTTCGATGACTGGGTATCGAGTTATCGTCTGGTGGCTCGCAGAGAACACAGGTATGGAGCATTGCTGGATGAATTGGTGGGTCTATGAAAAACGATGGAGTGACTTGCATACATATTGAATGCTGACTGGATCCCAGAGGCAAAACATGTTGACAAAGCCTAACGTTGACTTGGTGGATGATCTGCATTGGCTTGGACGACGTCTTGCAATCTTGAAGCACCTCTATCAGAGCTACGAGTTAGTCATCACACGCATTCTGCAACGTCAGCGTGTCTTGCGTGATGAAGCCGCCCAAATCCGGCGCGAAAACCGTCGCAATACGAACGTGTCCAATGATCTAGAATTTCCTGATCCGGCGCATACGTCCTTTAGCATGGCAGATGTTTCTAGACCTTATGACTATACTGCAGGAGTGCAACTTACTTCAGCTGCAGTTGGCCGCTTTGAGCGCTTAGCAGACCGTATCAGACTATACTGTTTGAGTGAGATTGAGACATGCTTGACAGAGAAAGAAACGCTAACATTCATGGTGAGAACTCTTCTTTCCCTACTCTCCCGTTTTCTTTTAGCGGGCGGGTTGCTGACTATTGATAGAATTTCAACTTGATCGCCCTAAAGGACTCTCAAGCAGTGGAAAAACTGACCCGTATTACAATTTTACTGGCAAAAGCAACGATTATGTTTCTTCCTGTCAGTCTGATGTCCCAATACTTTAGCATTCAAATTCCAGATATTGGAGGCCCTCTATCTTTGCGTGCTTACTGGATCTCATTTGCTGTGTTAATGGTCCTATCGATCAGCATTTTGACCCTATTTGGCTATCTTAGTGACACAGTCGAAGGAAAGACTATCTATCGATCTGTTACGAGGACATTGTTCAGTTCTTCAAAGCAAAAGTCAATGGAGTTTATGTCCCAAAGGCGTATGCGACGATGAGATCACATGAGATGAATGATGATATCTCTCAATTCTTAATGATTGTGCCAGCTGATGATATGGATTCGGGTTCAGTTATACACATTGTGCACATCCTGCCGTACGGTTGAGATCATACTCAAAGGACCAGTGGGAACTATTACAATTGCGGTAGTGTTTTCATCTGACGACAGGGTATTGTGGCAATGAAATTCCTCCAAAATGCTGGTGCCTGACCTTAACACAACGCGGTCGTCGAGGTAACACAACTCTTGATAATGAACAAGAAGAACACAGTATTCAAGAATGAATCCATCCAACACCGTGTCCTTTTACTGTAGGCAGACGCCATACAGGAACTGATGTAGCATAAAATGAAGCCATTCTCCGCCCCCTTGTGTAGTAGTGCTTCTTTAACCATCATCGTTGAACCAACGTCAGACGAGGCTGAAATCACGTGGTGGTCGTATTTCCTAGTGACAGAGACTACGCAGCCCACAGCAGTTCCTGACCTGGGCCAAGGCAGGCCTCCCGAGAAATTCTCCCCTGTTCGCCTTTGCCTGCGATAGCCCGACTCCGCCATAGCTGAGAGCCTAACTCTACACTACACGACTCTATCGCTGCCAGCCCTTTCTCTCTCCTCCTTCCATCTAGACTCCTCGCTTTCATCCGCGACAAATCTACCCTCCGCCCCCAACCTCTATCCTTTTGTTAATGTGAGTGCTCTCTTTTTCTTCTCCTATTCTCCCCTCCCTTGCTGCTGCCCGCTTCCTTTTTGCCTCGTGTCCTTGCCCGCTCGCTGTCTGCAACAGCCACAAGTGGACACGAGGTCCAAAACCCAAGGCGAAATACCAAAACCACCTACCCCCACAATTGTACAACTCGATCATCGACTCTTGGACATTATACTTCTCGTCTTGGATCTTTTGTGACTGCTCTTTATTCTCCTTATCTTCTTCTCTGTCTATTGATATCGCCTGACCCCTTGCGCCTCCTGAGTTGTGCTTTCCGCCGTGTTTTTGTTGTCTCAGAGCACCACCACACCGCAATCCTGGTCATTACATTTTCAGCCAACTGACAATTTCTTTTCTTACGGCTTCACAGTCAGTCTCCCCCTCAATACCGCCAAGATGGGTATGGTGGTTTCGAAATTGCTCGACCGACTATGGGGTAAGAAGGAGATGCGTATTCTGATGGTCGGTCTCGACGCTGCCGGAAAGACCACCATTCTTTATAAGTTGAAGCTCGGTGAAATCGTCACCACTATCCCTACGATCGGTTAGTCGGATCTATCTTCCATTCTTTTCAGACTTTAGGCCTGGCGGTTATCGATATGTTTCGAGATACTCCCCCCATATAAAGCAAGGAAAAGATGCATTGAACAGAAGCGCTGATGCGGACTTTATTACATCGACAGGATTCAACGTTGAGACCGTCGAATACAAGAACATTCAATTCACCGTGTGGGATGTCGGCGGTCAGGACAAGATCCGTCCTTTGTGGCGACACTACTTCCAGAACACTCAGGGTATCATCTTCGTCGTCGACAGCAACGATCGCGACCGTATTGTCGAGGCCCGTGAGGAATTGCAGCGTATGCTCAATGAAGATGAACTCCGTGATGCTCTTCTCCTTGTTTTCGCCAACAAGCAGGACTTGCCGGTGCGTATATCCAATCTGAACAAAATATGGATTTCACTGACGGATGCAGAATGCAATGAGCATCGCCGAGATCACCCAACAACTTGGTCTCCAGAGCTTGACCCGCCGTGCCTGGGTATGTTTCCACTCTCGTTTCTCGAAAGATCTTGGATCTCATTGCTAACTTTGCTTCGTGTAGTACATCCAATCCACTTGCGCTACCACTGGTGACGGTTTGTACGAAGGTCTGGAATGGCTTGCCGAGACTCTGCGAAAGACTGGACGTGATTAAATAATGATGGGATGAGAGTGAGAACCTGGTGGCCCTTTTGCATCTGTTTCTCTCTCTAGTGTGCCTGTGTGTTGTGTCTTAGGGAAAGGGATGAGTTGTTGAAAATAAATATTACTCTCAAACTGGAAAATGGTCATGAGCCCACCCTCTCCAACCCGGAAAGCAAAGCGAAAGAGTCGGTCAATTCTGTGATGGGATTTGGCAGAATTACAAAAGACTTCTTTGCTAGGGTCCATATTCGTGTTCTCTTCTATAAGACGACTCTTTGTAATTTTTTTTATCTCTTGTTTTCCTTGTCCTTTTTGTTTCTTTTCTTCTCTCTTGTTTCTTTCTTGCCACTCCTCAGATCGATAACTATCCATTCTTATAAATTTCTTGCCCCTTCTTTATAGACGTACTCAATCAATGTCTGACAAAGGAGATGGACCTCGGGACAATGCATTGTTCCCGGTATGTAGGTAGCAACGATCTAGATGACCGGACTTTTTTATATCCTTAACTGGATATGAAAGACGTCAAAAGCTCTCTGACTTCGAACATCAGCGGACAATCGTAGGACTCGTAGGGTATAAGTACAGCTAAAGGATTCAAGACATCGAGCCATCAACATCAAATATACCACTTTTAAGGCATAACCATAGTGCCTAACTAATAATACCTGTGAGAGCATGTCTCCTACGGAACCCATGGGGATGCCAGATGAGTATATACCTACCGAAGGCTACATAGAGGACAATCAGCAACAAGCATCTACTTCAGTCACTGCATCTGATTCTGGACAAAGTAAGTCTTGCCCGCCCCGTCCAATTCTGGATGGTTATTATAGTATCTAGGTAGATGGCAGACACAGACCACATGGTTAACTGATTGTTGGTTGTTAGAGAAAAAATCCAAGGTGAAGAAACTCATGAATAGACTCAAGACGCGATGGAAGAGGTATTCACCCCTTCCTTCGTCCTACGACAATCGGGAAGAGTGTTCAAGCTGACTTGTATAGATTCAAGGCACAGCATCTGGACGCTGCTGGGTTTTCGGAGACGGCTGGTCAAAGGGCCTGACTTTCGAGCTTGTATTATTTGCTTGGAGAATACGCCTATCAACTACAACCCATACATGCATGCATCATGCAGATATGCAAATAGTAGTCTCGTAACTGGGGGCTTCTATGCCTCCATCTCTGAATCTTACAATAAGCGAAACGTGAAATTGAATTATTTTGTTCATTTATTTATTAAAACACTATCTTCATGCCAGTACAGACCCAGAGATTGGACCCAACCCCTGATGTCCGACCTGAAAAGAACGAGAAAGTTGAAAAAAAGAATATCACGTCTCCTCCACAGCTAAAGCGCATGGAGCCTCGCCGAAACGTAGCCCTAGCCTAGCCATAATATGATTGGGAAAAAGGAGGACGTGAGATGAAATTGCTCTACAGAGCCGGGAACGGAAAGAAACCCAAAGAGCAAATTCTCAAAAAGGATAACTCTCAGCAAGCCGCCGTAGCGGAGCTCCGATATAATGATTTATTTACATAAGTAAGTAAACCACTACTGATGATAGATGAAGAAAAAAAAGAAGAAAAGAAGAGAGAGAAAGGGAAAGCGGGAAAGACGCCGTTTTAAAGGACTAGGCGGGCGATAGACGCTAGGCTGCTGTGGGCTTAGTGCAAGCAAACAGCTAAACAAAGAAGGAAAAAAAAGATAGGGCTAGGGCTGGCAGCAGCACGTGTGACTTTTTATGAAAACCGCTCAGATGGATCCTGTGGCTGCTGTCTGATTGGTCTGCAATCCATTTGCAACTATACTACTTCAACCCTAGCTCTGTCGCTCCTAAGCTGCGCTAGCCCTTTGGGGATGGTGACAGAAGCACATGTCACGAAGCAGAATCAAATTACTCGAACTCTGGAAAATGAAGCACATCAACTGAAACAATAGGGAGTGTCTCTCGTCAGTGAACATTGGACCAAGAGTTGGCAAGGGAGACAACAAATGTCGAAGAGCATCAGAACCAAATCCAAACGGCCAAGTTTGACTGTTCCGGTGGCGGAGCCTTAATTTACACGGCGAACCGAAAAAGCCCCTCTTCTTCAACGAATTCCAACCTTACCCCTTGTTCGTTGGCCATCGGTGGGCACGAGACCACATCCCCTTTTAATTCTGGCCTCTCATTTCAGAGTTCTGCGTGTAACTTGTCGGTGCTTAATGTTAATGTGCAGTGTGAGGGTCAAGCAATAGCAAGCGGCTCTGGCGGTTATCATTACCTACGTCTTGAGCCCGACCAGTACTAATCTACTAGACTACCACTTAAACTCATTTTGTTCCTTTCGCCATTCAATTCGGTTCAGAAGAACAGGCAGCAAAACGATTAATGGTGTTGGCTCCCATCAAAGTACGTTCCCCGCATTGACACATGCTGTCCGCAAAGAGACAAATCTTTGATCATGGTGGCGGGCATTTTCTTCCTTCTCCTAGTGACGCTTCCAACTAACACAATGATTCTCACTTTCAGACCCGAACGCCACCTTTTCAATCGCTGATACACTCATAACACATCCACAATGTCGAACGACTCCCTGAGATATATACCCCTAGCCTACGACCACGCCGATTCACAATCCTCCGCCCTCAGACTTGTACTCACAATCAAACCGGAATGGGAAGGTCCAGGCAACAAGATTGAATTCGTGCGATTTACGGACGGAATAACGAATACTGTGTGTGCTTGATTATCTCTTTCTCCAAACGCCTCTCTCTCTTTCGCAGAGAAAGGGTCAGCTCGAGGAATAGTAATCCACGTACTAACCGGGAATCATTGCGTAGTTACTCAAAATTGTCAATCGCAAGCCCGGCTTGACCGATGAACAGATTGACAATGAGGCAGTGCTTATGCGCGCCTATGGTAACCATACCGAGATCCTCATAGACCGTGAAAGTATGTACCATGACAGATCATCTTTGCGACTTGTGCCCCAATGCGACTACCAATGCTAAGTAAATGTTGCTTCGAATCTCCATAGGGGAGACTAGATCTCATAGTTTGCTCGCCCAACACGGACTCGCTCCTCCGTTGCTAGCTCGCTTCAAGAACGGGTTGTTGTACTGTTTCATTCGCGGTCACGTCACGTCGCCTTCGGATCTTATTCAGCCTTCTGTCTGGAGAGGTGTTGCCCGTCGATTGGGCCAATGGCATGCTGTTCTTCCCATTACTAGTTCAGCGGACGATGACCAGACTTCTTCCTCATCTTCACAAGATGATTACGACGTAAACAAGCCAGATGGAACATCTAAAGCCTCGGCCATAACTCCCATTCGACCAAGACAAGCTGGTCCTAATCTGTGGACGGTTATGCAAAAATGGATCCTTGCCCTGCCTGTCCAGACAGAGGAGCAGCGATCACGACAGAAAACACTCCAGACCGAGTTGGAGCGTACATTAAACGAACTCGATGATGGAAGCGGCATTGGTGAAAGCGGAGTATGTTGACCATTTCCTTGATCATTCCTCAAGTCAGACTGGCAAAAGACTAACAAGTTGAATTGAAAGTTGATCTTTGCTCACTGCGACCTACTCAGCGCGAACGTCATTGTAATACCACACGAAGAAACGAACGGCGTTGTCAGCGGCGATTCAGATTCTCAAGATGTCCACTTCATCGATTACGAATACGCAACACCGTCCCCCGCTGCGTTTGATATTGCCAACCATTTCGCCGAATGGGGCGGATATGACTGTGACTACAACATGCTTCCCACGCGCTCCGTACGGAGAGAGTTCTTGACAGAATATGTGAAGAGTTTTGCGCAACATGGTGGCAAAGGCGTTGACGCTGAACAGCAAGAACTGGTTGTTGAAAAGCTATTCCAAGATGTTGATAGATTCAGAGGAATTCCCGGCTTCTACTGGTAAGGATTCACCAAGGCCCTTGGTTAAAATGACGACAGCTAACAGTCGATGATAGGGGTGTATGGGCTCTCATTCAAGCAACCATTTCCCAGATCGATTTTGACTACGCTTCTTACGCCGAAGTACGTCTGGGCGAGTACTGGGCATGGCGTCGTGAACAGGATGGCAGCAAGTCTGCCGCAGAGAAGCCATTACGAGAACGCAGATGGGCGCAGGAAGCCTAAGCACGATTCTTATCGGAAAACGCAATGCACAGATAGATTTCTTTTCCCTTGACACCGAATATCTCTTTTGACTTGATCTTGGAGCGCATAATGGTTGCATCTCATCGGGATAAATGGAAAGAAAAGATGGTTTCGTGATATCAATGATGGCGGACGAAGATAAATTCCACATTTTTCTTTATCGATATTTAATAACCCTGGTTAGCATGCCATTCGCTGCTTTCATGTCTGTATTTGAAATTTGAAGATATTCCTTCCATTCATTCTCAGGTGGGGTTTCCCACGACCATTCGTGTTGGTAGAGTGATATGAGCAGTTTACCTGGATGTCTTTTTCTATTTTAATTCTCTTGTTTTTACCTCCTAGATACATACGCACTCGCAGATTATCCATATACGCACACGAGACATGATTGACATGGGCTACTTCCTCCCCGTTGCCGTCAGACTATCCCCAAAAGGTGTTTCAACAGCGGAAAACTGGGTGATACTGCTATTCTTTCCTTTTTCTTCATCGTTGAACACTGGAATGGTGTTGTTACAATTACCTCTAACAGCAGTTTGGAAGGATGCTCCTTCACTAAACACGAAAGGACAGAGATATCCAATCATGGCCTATTGATAAATCAATATGTTTGATTTTAATCTTATCAGATTGAACTAGAATATGACTACACAGGAATTCCCGTGCTCTGTCATGCCCATTGTCGGTCAGTCCCTGGCCAGGAGCCACCAGTACACACAGAAATGTTTACTCGAGGCTACATAGGCAATGCAGATACTCAGTTTATGCTCAATCGTGTCATGTCATAATTGACAATGAGAATGAATTGCATGATACGCGTCATCGCTAAACTAGAATCTAATAGTACATATAACACCGTAGCATCCCTACTATGTAATCTCCCAATACCCTGGATTGAAGAAATCATTTCTCATAATATATCGTATGCTCCACTGTCTGAGGTGATCTCTTTTCCAGCGACTTCTTCACAGGGTTAGGTGCCTCAAATATCTCCGTCATCTCTTCGAGAGTGCGCTCTTTCGTCTCGACAAAGAAGAAGTAAATGATGACGAATTCCACTAGGTCCCAGAATATAAAGACGAGATAGTAGTAATAACCAATTGAACCAATGGCTGTAGCTGTCGTGTATTGCCCTAGAATGGATGCTGCGGAACCGAATAGTTGTCCAACTGCTGTGCCCTTTGCACGGGTCTCGGTGGCCAGAGTTTCGGCAATGTAGAAGGGGATAAGTGGTACTATACATAGGGAAAAGATGGCACTGAAAAGGTAGATGAAGAAGATGCCTGTATGGCTAGCATCGCGGTTGGAATAGTCGACGGATAGCTTTGTGCAGCCAGTGACAATGGCCAAGCATAATGACATGCCCAGGACGCCGGCTAGGAGAAAGGGCCTGCGACCCACGCGATCGAGTAGCATGGCTCCTAGAATGGCTATGAACCAGGAAATCACAGGGTTTAAAGCATTTAAGAGGAGTTGCATGTGTGGATCGTCGATTCCCGCTTGTTGCACAATGACGGGGAAATAGTAGCTGACCAAAGCATTACCGGAATACTGCCCGAACCACGCCATTCCAATCACGCAGATCATGCGTCGACGTGCTGGTCGTGTATTGAACAAGCCGCTGTAATCCCACCAGCGTTTGTCTGAACCGGTCTCGCGTATTTGGCTTTCCATTTCGGCGAGTTGTAACCGAACGCAACAATGCTCCGTGGATCCCTCGCCGTGCAAGTCAGCTAGAACTCTTTCGGCTTCTTGACGTCGACCTTGGGCCATGAGCCATCTCGGGGTTTCAGGGGCGAACCATATTCCTATGGCAACGATACTGGTAGTGACGAGCTGAAGCCAGATAGGAATGCGAAAAGCTTTTTCTCCATCAAGAAAGGCAGTTCCGTACGTAACCCATGATGCAATAATACTTCCGATGAAGAAGTTTGTCTGCGTAAGACCTGAAAGGGGACCTCGCCAGCGAGGGTGAGCTAGCTCTGACACGAAAAGGGGCGCAGACACATTAACAAAACCCTGGCCAAATCCACACAGGAATCGACCGCCAATGAACATTTGTCTGGAAATAGCGGGTGCTTGTACACAGGTTCCAATGATGATGAAACAACAGCCTAGGAAGATACCAGCTCGTCTGCCTAGTAGATCATTGACTGGACCGGCGATCGGAAGAGAGCCTAGACTGCCGATGTTGTAGATGGCAAAGACTAGACCGGTAGAAGAGCCGGCTGATTTTCTGCGCATTGATCAGTTAGTTGACAAATCATCTAACTGCCCTTAGGATAAACACCTACAGCCCATAATACTGCTGATATTGAGGCTGATAAGACACCAATACAGTAAGTCCAAGTTCGCCTCGTGTAAACGGAGGTCAGGTAACCAGAGGCAATTCAAACTTACCATGGCATTTATTGACGGCATCAACGAGCCATCGTAGCCCTGAAACACAATGCAAAGATATCCCAATGCTAGTACGGCATACAACCGATACATGTGGGACGTCCACAAACTTGACCGGGACTCTTCGCCATCAGGTGAGCTGTGAGATGATTTCTGCACAACTGAAATGGAATCGTCTTGCATCTTTGGATAGATTCGCCAACTAGGTTCTAAACCCCATTGATGTAAGAGATGTAGTAGATTGTCGACGTCGATCGACTAGGCCAAAGGAAGAACGAGTCGATAGTCACGTTGTCTACGGGAGCTGATTTGTCTGAGCCGAGATATTAGGTTTCTAGGCACACACAATCGAGACCCCATCTATGAAAAAGGGACATGAAGCAGTCGACATTCGAAAATGAGCTGGCACGGGTGATTCGAGTATGATATATTAGCACAGTCAAGTTTCCTTGGGATTTGTCATAGTGTAACTTCAGAGGCCGTTCAGGAGACAGCATTTGGCAATTTGCCAAGGAAAAATCGCAGTTTCTTATATTCCCAATCCTTCTCGAAGTGGATCCGACTGCCCGCACGTTCTTCCGCTTTAGTCATCGCCCCATATTGCCCCATAACCCTATCTTGCATATTAGCCAATCACAACACACAAATAGGAAAAAGTCTCTGGATTGGGTTTCCGCTCAGCCAATGAGGGTTTACTATACCCGATGTAGACCCACCTCGCTGGAACTTTAAATCTCTGCCGTCTGCCGGGCTGTCAGCCTGTCGCCCAACAGCCCTTCCGTCCGGGGGGCGAAATTTATGCTGTGTATACATCTCAGCTTATAACTAAGCAGAGGGTATTGTTTGTAGGTCTTCCTTTTTTTGGAACAGTCGGAAGCGAAATGCACATATATTGTCGACCTCGTGTTGGCTGAATTATAGAGTCCCTGGTTGAAAGGTCAAATATTTACCAATGGTTCGGGGCCAATGATCCAATCCCGCTGTTGCATATGCCATGAATGCATGTGTCTTACATGTGTCAAGTATGCATGTACGTATAGTCATCAGTACCTGACGGAAGCTTAACTTAGTTAAACTGCCAATTGAGTTTCGAATGAAAAGATAAATCTCCAATTACCCCCAGAGTATGAGTTGAATATGCCGTTTGGCAGGAGTCACTATCGAGAACCAAGGATCTGTGAAGAGGTTTTAAAGTCACTTGCTAGTTAACTTAAGTTAGTTAACTAAGTGCTGCAAGCTTTACGTAAAATAGCTTTGCTAACTAGTTAACTAACGAACTTAGTTACTTCTTTGGTTCGACCAGTTAATGCAATCCTGTCTCACTAGAATATGCATATATCAAGTTTGCATTAGCTCCATCAATCATACCATAATTTTTACATACTTATGACTACTAGTCGCGAAACCGGTATGGAATAGCCTGAAGCATTCCACGTAATTTTTTGTAGTATGACTATCACAACTAGCAAAAACTCGCTGTTTGAATTCTAATGGACGACTTGTCACTCTCTTCTTATTAAATTCTTATGAACATCACGATTGATTCATTACTCTTTCTGTGAGTGAGCTCTATCTTCGAGGAGTAGACAGTTGTAGTGGCTACAGCAACGTTAGGTAACTTAGCCCTGAGTTTATCTTTTCCAAGTTTGGTAGAGGTTTCCGCATCTAGACAGTAAGAACTCTTAACCTGTACAGTGCTCCTAGAGGGTTTCTGCTCTGGATTCTATGTTATTATCACAAATCAAGGTGCTGACTGCCTTCTAATAGATTCTGAACACGAATGGATCTCGGAATGTTGGAAACTTGACCAGGTACCGGGGAAAACTTAACATATCAATTGAGTTTTACTTGATACCAAAGATATTAGGACTAAGACTTTACCATAATGTGATTTCCTATGGATTCAGTAGTAGATTAGAGGCCAACTCTTACTTGACATGGAGAGACCAAAGTTTGAAAAGTCTCTGGATATTGAACCCAATGTTCTGGTTTTCACTAGATCTTCGAAGTTGTCTTCGTCCAGGCATGGAACTATTACGCAAGTATACGTATTATGCTGATAGTATGCTCGTGAACATGACGACTTCTCGAGGATTGATTTATTCTATTTGGAAAGTTTGCAACACTATCTGCAAATCCATGACGCTTTTCTTAGTAAGGTTTCACCGCGATTTCGTGCATTTATCTTCCCTCCTTTGCAGTTTTGCTATCTTCCTGTTTCTTTTTTATCACTCGTTCTGCATCGTTCAAGTTCCTACTCGTTACACATCAAGTCCAACCCTCATTGCTTATCTTTTCGCTGGAATTTCATCTGACGAACAATCAAAATGATCCTTTCATTGTTGCTCCTCCCGAGCCTTGCGCTCTCTGCCTTGGGACAGGGATTTACCCATGCTCCAGTCATCACCAACAACCCACCCACCACCTATACTGCAACATTGTTTGATAACCCTTCTACTACAGTCCGCGGCAATGTCACGGCGAGCGGTGCCCCGGATGGTGTTGGCTTAGTTTTCCGTGTAAATTTCACCGGGCTACCTGCTAATATTGGACCTTTCCGTATGATCCCTTTCCTCGTTGTCTCAGAACCTGAGAGAGGATATGGACTGAACTAACAGTTTTCAACCAGCTTATCACGTTCATGTCAGTCCTGTCCCTGCAAACGGTAATTGCAGTGCCGCTGGGGAGCATTTGGACCCCTTCAATCGCGGTGAACAACCTCCTTGTGACCCAAGTGATCCTGCCACTTGCCAAGTTGGTGACCTTAGTGGGAAGCATGGCTTTGCTACCGGAACTAGTTTCTTTGCCGAGTATACAGACCTCTACCTGTCTACTGATCCCGGCAGCAATGCTTTCATTGGTGATAGGTCCGTCGTCATCCATAATGCTAGCGGTACGCGCCTGAACTGCGGAAACTTTCAGCTCGTATCAGGTGTACAGGCGACAGTGGCTCGATTGAATGTCGCAACGAGGGGGGGATCGAGTTCTACAACGACTCACACATCTACCCGCACGTCCAGCACTCGTGTGTACACTCGCACGTCTAGTACCCGTCCAACCTCGACCAGGACATCGAGCACTCGTCCAACCACCCACACTTCCAGTACTCGCCCAACCACCCACACTTCTAGTACTCGCTCAACAACCAGGACAACGACCGCTCGTTCCGTCCCTACACAGCCCCCTACGTTCACCACTCAGCCCCGTACCAGCACCAGATCCTGATACTAAGCGGCATAAGAGGCTACTGTCAATGCCATGGAAAATCTGTTCTTTGAGACAGTATTGGCATCTCTAATATAGTCGCATCCGGATATCTCCATGTCTTGAATCTCGACCTCGGTTTTACGAGATCCGAGAATCTCTATTAAATCGGTTTGCCTGATGATACTATAAAAGTAATAGATCGATTCAATGGATCAGAATCTTCTCAACTCGATTATCCTCTTGTAATATAAGCCACCTTCTCGTTGCGTAACTGCATGCCATTTAACATATATTAACAAGATGCAAACCTTGGAACTAGATGTCAAATCCTTCCGACGGAAATCGAGAACGTTTGATCTAATTTTTTGATGTCGGATGGATACGGGAACACTCATCTACAAGAGTTGACAAGATGACGGCACGATTAGGGCTACACCAAACGTGAAAAGTCCTGAAGTCAAAATTAACATCCCATTGGAAGGAATAGATAGGCTGGGTCCTTACCTGGATACTGTGAATGCAAAAATTCTGAAAGATGGATGCATAATTTACTCTAAGCTTAGAAATTAGGGCTCATCTAGATAGACATTACATACCGTACCAGGTGTAGTTCACATGATTACTCTTTTCTTCTTATGATTGCATAGTCTATATCTCTTCTTTACTGCCATACAGGAGTGAGGCCTGCCTCAACAGCTTTGATTTGCAAAGCCAGAAATTTAGAGTAAATCCGACACAGTGCCAGGTTACCACCCATATACCAAAAGTTGGGATGACCCGATGGACGCCACATCTAACCATGCAATCATCAGTAAACAGCAATCAGAATATGATTAAGAAGGAGGAATTCTTACAGCCCGCAGTTCACCCTCTTCATCCAAATCCCAAACATCCTTACACCGATCCGCAACCTTATCACCAAGCACCTTGCGCACTGTTGTTCGCATATTATCAAACCCAGTCGCCAAAACTACCATATCAGCCTCCAACTCTTTCCCATCCGCTAGAATCATAGTATGCGGTGTGAACTCCTTGATACCATCGGGGGACTTGTGGACCTTGATCTTGCCCTCGGCGATAAGTTGACTACATCCCACATCGATGTAGTAGCCTCCTCCGCGAGTCATGTATAATCTTGCGATACCACTTTCATCGATACCCTTGTAAACATCAAAGCCTGCTTTGGCTAGTCCATCGAGAATCTCTTTGTCAACTTCGGAGACGCGGCGGGTAAGGTGCACGTTGAAGGCGAAGGCGACCTGATATGGGAGCGATTCTGCCCATATATCGGCCTGTTCAGTTGGCGGTCTTTCTGAAAGTCAGTAAACTTCTAGCGGACTAGTTCTTGATGGTGTACTCACCCCCATTCATCATATGTCCCCTCATTCAGCATGAAAACACCCTTATCGACAGAGATCACATATGTTCCCCTTCTCTGCAACATAGTGACATCCGCCCCATTCTCATAGAAATTCTCAGCAATGTCATGGCCCGAATTACCTGTTCCGACAACAATCACTTTTTTCCCACGGACATCGTACTCGGATGCATCTCTGTGTTGGGAACCATGATACACGGTACCTCTAAATTTCTGTTGCCCCTGGAAAGTAGGAACTTTCGGCTCCCCCGAATGCCCCGTGGCAAATACTACGTGTTTGGGGTGGAGAGTACGCTCAAACCCATCCGGTTTTCGGACAGTAACTGTCCAAATCGATGTATTATCGTCGTAGGCAGCGGATACAACAGAAGTGTTTGTCCAGACGTTGAGTTCCATGAGACTGGCATATGCTTCGAACCAGTCGCCTAGCTTGTCCTTTGGAGTGAATTGGGGCCAGTTCTTTGGAAAGGGGAGGTAGGCCATGTGGGTGAACTCAGCGGGGTCGTGGGTTGTCAATGTCTATACTTTATTAGCGGCTCCGTTTTCATCTCGAATGATATGAAGCAACGTACGCGATATCTCTTTCGCCAGTTGTCTCCGATACGTTCATGACGATCCACGAGCAAAGTCGATACACCAAGAGATTGCAAACGAGCTGCAAGATTCAATCCCGCTTGTCCTGTCAAAGAGTCAGACTCTGCATACGTGGTAACAGAGATACATTATACATACCAGCACCCACAATCAGAACCGTAGGCTCGACACCTTCAAACTTGACAGCTTTCTCCCTCCTCTCTTTCCAAGTACCACCAGCTGAGCCACCCGGCAAACTATCCAATGTTCCATACAATCTCCTAGGGCCAAGTGGCTCCTCAGCAGCCTTCAATTCCTGCAATGACGTATAAACCGCATATGCCTTCCACTCCTTCCCGGCATCATCCAACGTCAACCTCAAGATACCCGAACCCCGTCCCACCTTCGTCTCAAACTGGAACATAGAAGCCACAAAATCAATTCCCAGGACACCATTTTCGGGCATATCAACATGAGGCACGTATTTCCCGCTTGTTTGCAAAGAGAAATTGGATAGCTGTGCAACGGGTTGGAATTCCTGCAGGAATGAAGCGATGTTTGTAGCTGAGTGGATGGTACGGAAATCCCATTGGAGAGCGATATGGTCACGCCAGTATGAGTCGTCGTGGAACAAGATTTTTATTTGATCTGCTGTAGCGTTGCTGTTATTTGAGGAGAGAGTGGTCTCGAGATTGGTGAGCCATTGTTGTGTGATTGCTTTGGGATCGAGATTCTGTGTGGAAGCCCGGGGTGGCTTGGGCAGGGAGATGACATGGTTTGCTCTTCTTTCTGCTTCTGTGAGGGTCGCCATTTTTGTGACTGTGTGTGTATACAGCGCGATGACAATTCTTCGAACTTGAGTGAGGCACCACTTATATAGCCATCAACAGACCAGAAAAACAAATCAATAATGCATGAATCCGTGGATACAACTCAAGAGGCAAGTCGACCGATGAAGCGTACAATGAGAGATGCAGTTAACTTATGCAACTCCAAAGCCTAGACTCGGAGTTGTCGCCGACTGATAAGACCACCCCCTTTCCCCGCACCAGGCAGCCCACTCAGCGATAGCAGATAGCTAGAAAGCACTTCAGTGCTATGCATTTTCGAGTAAAGATGCCAATGTTATAAAGATGATCTGTAGGCTAATTGCTATGAAGAATAGCTTCATCCGTGGGAAGTGAATATCAAAAGATCTCCAGTGAGGAAACCCCCTGAGAGAACAATGTGTTGGGAAAAGGAAGCTGGGGCAGTTAAGAGGAAAGTATCCCGAGAGCGATCAGATGTCGGCTCAATTACCTGTTTCTAATGGGTGTGTACGGACAGTCATTTGACCTCATTTTTCTATGATTCAATGGCACAAGGCATTCGGCCGACATACAGGCTCTCAGAATCCACGTTTGATTCTTCTTTGCTGCTCAGCGTGATGGTATCACTCCTGGTCATAGTTGTCTATATACATTGCATCGTTGACATCCTCCCATCAGGAAACAACCCATGACAGACACAAACTTGTCCAACCAAAAAATAATTATAAGAATACGAAGAATAAGGGGTGATCCAAATCTTCGGACAGGAACCAAAAAAGGAAGAGAATAATAACAATCAAGTAAGAAACCCCTCAAAACACCCGTTCACCCGACCTTCCAGTAAGAAACGGAGAAGCAAAAAGGTAAGATGGGGAAAAGAAACGAAAATGATATATGCGAGCCAAAAATAAGAATAACCAACCGCCAGGGTCACAAAGTGAGCATATGATGTACATCTAGAAATTCTAAACCTCACACAGATGGAAAACAATAATAACAAGAATTTGATGCAGAAATTCCGGGGATACAAAAAGGAACAAACAGAGGCTCATCGTAAATTCGTGGCTCGTTTTGATTATGACTCTTCTTCAGCGACTGGTAAAGCCACTTCCCCTTCGTCGCGAACGTCTCCATTGTCAATCACCAATTGCACATCCTTCACAGGATGCAACATCATAGGAGGTAGGCATAGTCGACCCTCGCCGGCAAGCTCTTCTTTTTCACCACCGTCATTATCGACTTTGTATCCCAACCAGCGGCGGTACAAGTTCGATGGGAAACCTGCAGAGTAGAACCATGTAGTTCCGCGGAAGTTATGTTCGCGATCTCCAAAAACTGATGTTCGGGCTCCTCCAGAAGCACCGTTGCGGCCTGCGTTGAAGACAGCCTCCACATAGCGTGTTGGCCATTTGCGATCAATGTACACCGAGTGAGGCACGTATACAGCTTTCAAGCCATGATGCAGTGCTGTTGTTGCTGGCCACATCTCTGAGAACATAGAATGTCGCTTCATGCTGGTCTCGCGATGCATGGTCGTCAACAGTCTGCGAGAAAGTCGAGACGCGGTAATAATAGCAGCACGACGTTCTGGCATTCCATCTTCACGGTTATATCCAGTAACGTCGTTTCTGAGGAGCCACGTTGTTCCCTCGGGGTCGAATAGTGGATTGAAAACAAGGAGATCAGCCTCTTCACCAACGCCCCATTCATACTTGTCCTTTTCCATGCTTGTAGGGGGGGTGACATCCAATTCGAGCTCCATAACATCGCTCTCATGTGGGCGAACTGGGCCCCAGATGAAATCCTCACCATGTCGACCATGATCTTTGTGATTGGGATCAGATTTATCTTCGCTGTCCTTGACAGCGCTCCAAAGGTTGTTAGGGCTATTTGTGCCCAGTTCTGTTTGCACGCGAACTGTGTGCATAAAATCGTCCCATGGACCATGTACGCTGGGAACGTAGAAGCGAGAATTTCGCTCCCACAACCCCTTACGTGGTTGTTGACGAGCCCAGCTAGCAGCCTTGTCAAAGAAGTGATACCAATGACCAGTGTGACGAACATCCATCTCCCAATTCCATACATAGTCGTATTCGGGATGAAGATGCGAAAAGTATTGGACTGGCATGAAAGTGCTGCGATAAACTCCGTGAACTGGCAATCCACGCTCAAAACTCTCTTCCAAGCCACCGTATATGAGGTTCATCTGCCTCTCTGACCATAGAATACCCATACCCCGGAACTCTTTGGGGAGGGCATCTTGGAGCACGCGATCATACGTCTCTTCATCAGACCAGATTTGCAAATTGTCATCCTTGACGTGGATCAGGAATAGTACTGTGAATTCTCCACCGGTCATCAAAGACAGCTCCGTAATGAGAGCTCGTAGGTACATAATATCCTCTTCCGTGTAATGAAAGTCGTGCCAAGTTCGGACTAAAACTGCAGTTCGCGGTAAATGGTCTGTACCTTTGACGCGTTCCTTCTCGGGAGCTGGAGGACTTTCCAAATGGGCCTTGGGAGAAGCACCAACCGGCATAGCAAAGGCACGATCCAGATGATGATCTCCGAGTTTGGCGAAACGGTGGCTGTTAGCGATCACACAACGATTCTGTGCTGCAGCCCAGTTGATTTCACGAAAGTCGACAGGTGGGACGTCATCCCAAACGCGATCCGAGCCCTCGCGATCGCCTTCCATGCCAGCTCCACTACCGCCTTTTCTAGCGCCGTATCCCAGACCATAAGGACCAAGACGTCCGAAGCGGTCAAAACAAACATCGTCGCGCATACCTAGCATCTCATTCGAGCCCATGATTGCGTCAGGGAAGCCTTGAGGCACGCCAGGGTAGTATTGCAAATACGGCATTCTCACTTGATTGTCTTCATCAAGGAAACATTCGACCTTCTCTCCATACTTCTGGATGTATTCCTGTGACTTGTAGTTCGGGTACGGATTGTAAGCGGAACTGGCCATAGGTAAGCCATCGGAGCGTTTTTGAACAGTCTTCCTTGCCTGCTCTTCTTCCCCTGGAGATTTATCGCTTTGCAAAGCATTTTCCATGGCTAGCGTCAATTCACCTAATGTACCCTCACCTGGGTATTCCGGTACGCTTTCATTTCGTGGCACTAACGTCCTAATACCTCCATGGTAGCGTTTCAGAAAGGGGAAACTTTCCCAGGCGTGTGGTTTCGGCGCTGATTTGCCCACATCAATTGGCACCTGCTCAGCACTGCCAAGGAGTGTGAATCGGAAGAGGTTGAGGACGAAGAGGAGTAGGGCGACAAAGACGGCCAGACAGACACATCTCATCAATCGGTGCGGCATAATCCCATTTCTCGGCGGTCCCCGCCGCCGAGACGGGCCGCCTAGCATAGGAATGCGAGAGCTCAGGGAGCTTGAGGTTACTCGAGAAGTGTCGGAGTATACGGGTTCGTCGTCGCTGAGGGAGGAATCGTAGGCTATGGGTGACGAAGCCTTTTCGGTGTCAAGATGATCGCGCGGGCGAGACCATTGGTTCGGATCTCGATATCGTGTCGTCTTGGACATGGATGAAGCTGCTTTGGGGATCAGGGTCGTCAAAATGACGTCCGCCCACGGTTGCACATGCACCGGGTGTTTGAGTTTGTTGAAGTCGTAAGCGGAGCGTGATGTGTAATGATAACGCGATGGAGAGTTGGAATGATACTCGGTAGGATAGGTGTACGGATATACTAGAATACCAAAATAATGAGAATCGGGTGTAAGAGTAGCACTAATGAGAGCAAAATCGATGGAATAATAACAGATCGGATAGTCACATCGAGCCTGGGGGGGCAAAAAACAGGCAAATTATGTAGGTTAATAGGAGGAAATGGTGGAGCGGGTTGGGTCTATCTATCGCAAATCAAGAGAAGAAACCAATAATCGACTGTCAATCTTAAATTAGACTAAGGGACGACGGTTGCTCAAGTGACTGTCGCCGCCAGTCGAAAGTGGCGCCGAGGAGACATCGACGACCCAATAAGGAAGACGTCCCTGACTAGCGGTGTCTCTTATTGGCTTATGGAGATTTAATGTGGACCCCGGGCGACAGGGTGACATTATCCGACGAATCAAAGAATAGACTTGGAAGAGTCTTGCACGAGCGTTGATTGGCTCGCAGCCCGCCGTTTCGGGCTTGGCACACAGTCGGTGCCTCAAGGCGGCGTCGGGCCCCTGTCGTCTCCCCGGAAAGAGCCACGGCGCAGTACCACTCTGTGCTGTGCTGCTGTCTCATGGTTGCAGCTTGTTGCTTGCGGCTGGCCTGGGTCTGTCCTCTTTAGGGCTAGCGTCTCGCTGGTTGTCATGGTTCCCAAACAGTAAACAACTCTGGCTCTCAATTCATCTCCTGCCACCAGAGCACACCTACTGTGTAGTACATGTCATTCATCTTCGAACAGCTTCATGTTCCCGACTCAGCGGACGATAAGATACCTTGCGATCTTTTTCTCGTTGACTCCGAATATAGTGCCAGGGACGTATGACACTGTCATTGTCGGCGATGAAACTCCAATCCAGTCAAAAGCAAAGGTTTACGACCCCAAACGTCTGACATCTTAGTTACCCCATGTAGTCATTGTAGCTGTATGGACTAGCGTGTACGCGCTACCAATCCACGTATATCCGGAAGCTGAGTGGGAGTGACTGGCAATGGCAGGGGAGGCGGTTGAGATGATGGCGATGTCTAGTGACGAAAACACTGGCACTGAGTGATAGCATGATGGCTGCAATGCGAGAAGTCTTTGGCGTAACAGTTGTTGGTTCTGGCTCTGGCTGCGATGAGACCTGGATGCTATAGCGGTTGTTGATTGATGCGAGATAGCATCGTTCTCGAATGCTGTTGCGACTGATGTTGTTCGTTGCTGTTCGTCGTTATTCTATGAATCTCGACATTTATCTCATTGCTACCACTCGCCATTTCTATGCCCTCCATGGCTATCCTTGATGATTTTACTATAACAATTCAATTTGAAGTGTGGAGCTGACCGGTTGTTTTATTTAAGCCATATCAAGATTCAATATCAAGATTCAATATCAAGTTGCTCTCCGGTTTAAATATATATATCCGTATCGATCCCGAGCGAAGGCCTCAATACCATTAGGGTAACTACATTACATATGTAGGCAGCTGATCGCACGATCTTATGAGAAAGAACCAATCGGGCCCGATACAGGTGCTCATCCGATTTGATCCAAGTGGTTCCGTTATGCAGGCTCCGAGTACATCGATGCAAAGTGCAAACCGCCAAGAGTCGTTATTGACTTGTATCAAATATCCGGGCTAGACGCTATGCCCACCTAGGTGAGTGTCACGGTTCCAACCTGGGAGCAGGCTCCAGGTGTAAGCGCTCCGGAACACGCCAAGGCGGTGAGGTTTGACAACACCAAAGAATCCGCCGGAGACCTTTGTCATATGAGTCATACAATGTGGGAATAGCTTCATGTTGTGCTTTGTTGATTGTTTTGTTGCTTTGTATTGCTTTGGGATCATTGTATTGTTTTGGAAACCTGCTCCGTCAGGATCAGGCCTGGGAGCAAGCCCTGCGCAGACATAAATACGGGCTTGCTCCCCTGTAGTTTAGTTTCGCTCTTCAGCTCACGTCTTGTTAGTTTTCTATGTCATACGTTTTACCTTGACCTTTTCTCGCTCCGTTACAGTGAGCCTGGCCCGACAAATCCTTTTACTACATAGTACATTCATAGGTGTTGCCGGCGGTCCACCCGGTACCACACTAAAACACAGGCAAAAAAAGATAAAAAAAGCACTCGTAATTCTTATTTGGTTGTCCTACATATCCAAGCACGTATAATATATAGGTCATTAGCCAGCTTTTGCAGTAAGCCAGGACAATAGGAAAACAGGACAACAAAAAAGAAAAAAAAAAAGAAAAAAAAATCACGTGACCTACGCAGGGATCGAACCTGCAATCTTCCGCTCCGTAGGCGGACGCCTTGCCATTGGGCCAGCAGGCCATTGATGGAAGTAGTGAACGGTTTTTAGTGTCAAGTATCATAAATCTACGGACTTGTAAAATTAAAGGGGTGCTCGAGCTCTTGATCAATGCAGTTTACTCTATTATAGAATGTTTGGGTGGCAGGTCCAATGTTGTTTGTACAGTGAGAGTAAGGAGGAAAGCAGTTTTGACTATCGATGTCAGTCACAGATTTACTAGGCTATGCAAGTAGAATTTGACCCTACCTACTCATCGTTCCACTTCATCTACCACCTTCTCAACCTCGCTTTCTGAGAATCGATGGAACAACTTCCGCAGCTTCGACTCATCGTCCGAGGTCGCAGGCTGAACATGAAGCACAGGGACGTCAAATTCATATACATCTTTCCATTTCTTGTTCTCCGGTACCATGATATCGACTTCGGTGTAGCGGAATGTTCGACGTTGTTGTAGCTTCGAGAGTGTCAATTTGGCGGTGTCGCATAGACCGCATTGCGCACGAGTGAAGAGTGTCAATCGGGCTGGTTGCGCGGTCAGCAGCGCTCTAGTGAGGCGCATTTTTGCTAATGACTATTCGCGTGCGATATGGAACAACTGGCTCGTGGGTTCTGATTGAAGAAGATAGATAGCAATCGTCATTGAATAGAACCTTCGAGTCCCGGCGCTAACCTGATTAGGCCCAGAAGATCCCCGCAGATCCAAAGATGCAGAAAGTGAGCTCACTTTTTGACAAGTTGAGCAATCTGTCTTCTTGTCTATATATTTCACTCCATCTTGACATCCGTTCTCTGCCCGTATAACAACCTGCGACCTATTTTGATCTGTCCTTTTTTTCACCATAGTCCATAGTGTTGGTCTTCCCGATGGCGACCAAGTGTGTTCACAAAGGCTGCGGTAAGGTCTTTACTGACCTGGAGGAGGATTGTATCTATCATCCAGGGCCACCAGTCTTCCACGAGGGCCAAAAAGGTGCAGTCAATCCCAAGTTCTGCTGAATAGAAAATGGATTACAGGCGCTAACGTCAATCGATCACTACAAAGGCTGGAAATGCTGCAAACCCCGCGTTCTCACCTTTGACGAGTTCTTGACCATCCCACCTTGCACAACCGGCAAACACTCCACAGTCGACGATACTCCGAAAGAAGCACCCAAAGAAATTGATGGCGCCGCATTAGCGAATCTTGTCACTGAGGATGCAGCTCGTGTGACGACGCCGATCTCTGCCGCTGCAGCCGCTCTTCCTACACCGACACCCAACACAGCATCCGCGCCTGCACCGGAGCCAGATTCTGATGATCCGTCACTCTCGATTCCTTCGAATGCCACCTGCCGACGTAAGGGTTGCAATGCCACTTATAACCCCGATGCTTCGCGGGATAGTGAAACGTGTGAGCACCACCCGGGACAGCCAATTTTCCATGAGGGTAGCAAAGGATGGTCTTGCTGTAAGAGGAGAGTCCTAGAATTTGACGAGTTTATGAAGATTCCTGGTTGCAAAGAGAAGAAGAGACATCTGTTTGTTGGCAAGGGAAAGCCTGCGGGAGAGGAGAAGGTGGAGGATGTCCGGTACGTTATTTCTCCTGTGTATGCCTCCTGAACTTCAAACTGACAAGGTTCACATAGAACCGATTTCTATCAGACCGCTACTACCATCAATGCATCACTATACCTGAAAAAGATCGATAAGGAAAAAGCAAAAGTCACATTCACAGAAAACACAGTCGAGTTCGACCTTCCAACAACCGACAACAAACGGTTTATAAAAACATTCAATCTTTTCGGTCCTATCGATCCAGAGGCATCGTCATATAGCATCTTTGGCACTAAGATGGATTTCAAATTAGCGAAGAAGGACGGCCAGAGTTGGCCGGTGTTGCGCAGCGATGATAAATGGACCGGAGAGCGTATCCAGACTGGAAAGGCCAGCCGCGTTGCTTAACTGTGAGCAGACGGTTTTTCATATCTGGGGAGGCTTATACAATACACAAACCTCACTAAAAGTAAGAAAAAGATAATTCGGTTACAATTTTGGATCAAAGATCCTGGGGCATACAAGGAGTTTTTATCAATTTTGGCTTTGAAGGTGGGAATGAGATAGTCATCAAGTATCAATGAATTATTTGACCAAAAAGTCGCTAGTCATGTAGAAATTGCAATTTTTTAGAACTGTTGTAAGATTAATTTACCAGCGAACCTTTTTGATAGCCACTCACGTGCTCAGTCAAACCCTATATTCATGTCAACATTCTGGTTTTACAAATTCATACTTGTTTTAGTATTCACATATTTCCTATCCATCATCTAACTCTACGTTATTCCGTATTCAACTTTTAGAGTCAAAATATATAATCTTGAAGTAATGCGAAAATGCTTTTCGAAAGGATCGTTTTCAAATGTTAACGCCATGCCTGCTTCTTTCAAATCTCCAGAGCATTGAAATACAACTTCATAAGTAGAGGAGGCTAAGACCAGAGTCAAAGTAGTCACCTACGTCATGCTGTATCTCCTCTCACTGCGGCAACATCAAAGCCATGCCTCGGTTTGGAGCGGCGTTGTGACAAGCAAAGAGAAACAATCGGTGACTCAAAATAGCTTCATTTCAAGGTGGAGATAGGAGGCAATAATCGATGAACTTGCTAAAAGACTCACTATGAGGGGGTTGGGTAAATAAAAGAGCCAACTGCCGACCTCAGTACATTGTCCAGCCTCCACTCGCCGATATCGTTTGTCCAGTAACCCATCTGCTCCGCTCTTCCGCCAAGAAGGCACATATCTGCGCGATATCATCCACCGTGGCAAGCCTTTGTTCAACCGGGGTGGATTTCTTTTGTGCTTCGACAATTGCCGGGTTGATTTGATAGATCATGTCCGTATCTACCGGACCGGGATTGACGCAATTGACTGTATGCCCGTCAACACCCAGTTCAGCCGCCCAACACCGCGTGAAGCCTTCTATGGCTGCCTTACTGGAGGCATAAAGAGAATAACCAGGAAACCCCGCTCGTGCACCGACACTGCCGATATTGATGATGCGGCCTGGTCGTCGCAGATGGGGCAGGACAGCTTGCGTCATCAACATGGTACCTCGCACGTTTAGGTCGTGGACATACGCCAAGTCCTCCACAGTGGCTTCAGACAAGCGCTTCTGCACCTCGCAACCGGCGTTATTGACGAGGATACTGATGCCCTCATCAGGGAAGGCCTTTATCGTCGCGGCAATCACCTGTGACGGTCCATCCATCGTGCGTAGGTCGGCTTGGACTGTGATAGCAGAGCGTCCATATTTGTAGTCTGCCAGGCGGGATAGGATATTGTCAGCTTTGGCTGAACTGGACTCGCTGGTATATGTAACTACCACCTGGATAGTATTGGTTCAAATATTAACATGACCTGGTCTTGCAACATGGGGTCCGACGATACCTTTGCTCCTCGTCTAGCAAATTCAACTGCAAGCCCTTCGCCTATGCCACGGGATGAGCCAGTTATTATAGCTACTTTCCCGTCAAGAGTGAGATCTTCCATATCGTGAGATCTAATCTGGAGAGTATATATACAAGGAATATATTTCCAGGTAAGAATGTTCAAGTGGGGAAGAATATTATGGAGCTTTATATACATGCCAGTACAGTCGCGGAACAGGAGCAATGTCTTCCGATCTGCAGGAGTTGCATTTCTCATAGGCAACAACTCCTTTTTTAGTGCCTAATTCTTTGATGTTAATGATACCCCGGTTGCCACATACGTCATGGCATATCTAGGGTTGTTAATACCACGTACATAACTAGAGAATCATCATCACTAAAGGAAACTTTCACCTCTAGCATGAAGGACCATGTAGTCAATACTCTAATATTGATTCTGTAGCTTAGTCTTGATTGAGAAATCATAAAAGATGAAGTCCATTTGTCGCTATTCGAAGTTGATGCCAGATCGGTCAATGGAATCAATGATCGATCAAATGGCGGCCTCTTGTATAGTTGCGTCAGATGGATATCAAATATGAACTTGAGTATAGGTAGTACTGAAAATCTCCTTTGAGCATAGAAGGCATAGATGTATCAATCTACCACTTGAGCTATAAGCTAGGCAAGATGATCATGTTCGTCTGGAAGGGAAAGATGTCTAAGTTGTCTTGTGTGTTAGAGGATGCCTAATTAGGAAGGAAGCCGACGAACGGAAGTCACGAGGATGCCTTCAGGACACGTAATCCTTCTGTTTGATAGGATGGCACACGTGTAAGACAAAGAAGATAGTCGATATTCCCCATTGATGCCCCGGCATCATAGACACTCATTTTTTGTTAAATTGAAAGCCTGAACAAAATCTCATTGTGAGCTTATCTCATAATAGAACTGAATAGTCGAACAAGTAAGGGTATGATTGAGAAGATAATATCTCCCATGAAGAAGCAAGTACATAAACACATAAGATACAAATACTCCTGAGCAAGTAAAACATGCCTTTTCGGTTCTTAAGGAGCACGAGATTGAAAAAAAGGCGTTAGAAAAGTGAAGTTACAATGCGCTTGAAAGAGGTCGAGGAAAATGACAGAAGGCTGACTCCATGCGCCACCGCCGATGCATTGAAAGTAAAGCATAAAGGTAGCATCGCGTGCTATATCGTTATATGGGATTGATAATTGGGACAGGGGCTTTAGGCGTAGTGCTTCCTCCGGATGCCGCCGAGGGGGATTGTTTCGATGCAGATATGCCTTTCATTTGCGAAGGCGTGGGAGGAGAGTATTTTTTCCGACTTGGAGCAGGGGAAGCCGACTGCTGGCCAGGCGTCTTCTGATGATTTGTAATTGTCTGTCGTACAGGCGTGTGTGGCGTTTGTCGAGGCGGCGTTCCTTTGGTGGTACTTTGACGGTCATTGCTACGGGAGCGATCACGGTCACGGCCAACACTACTGCCACCGGCACTGCTCGTCTTACCACCGCGCTTAACCATACGCCCGAGAACAGCGACGAGTTCTGCGGCATCCTCAAAACTTTCGTCATCCATCCCTTCCTGCGCATTGTACACATCTGCGATAGTCTGTTTGGCTAGCCGACGGCATGCATCGGCGTCATGAAGACAATCATAGAGATATGCTGCATATTCAAGTTTCACGGATAGGCGCAGAGGATGTGACCCAGGAAGCAATGTATCAGCCAGAGTAGCTGCATGGCTGAAGCAGGGAGTCGCTGTTTGTGTATAGTCAAGTGCTGGTAGTAGAAATGATGCCGCCGGTTTAGGCGGTGGATATGGGTTTAGACCCGGAGGACCCCTTTTGACGCTACTTTCTGAAGGTTGTCGGACTGGCCCACCTTCACTGGGCGGAGGAGTTTGCGATATTGATTCTCGCTTGGGATCCGATTGTTCCTCTGATGGTGTATGACGGACACCATTGGGTAGATTGGTTGAGCTTGGGAGACTTGATATCCCCGGAGTATGAATGGCGGGCTGGTTGTGAAAAAGCACAAAGATGTGATAGAATGATGCGCGCAGTTTGTATGCGAGTACTTTGAGCAGGATATAATCTTGTACCATGGGCAATATGTATTGCTCCACAATCACCAATCCTTCGCGCGATAACCAGACGATATGGTAGTAGAGCTGTAAAGACTTAGTCTCGCGCGTCGGATCTAAGCGGCGAAGCTTCCGGGCGCGAACGAGCTTTTTGGAGAGGATTACAGATAGACCAAGGATCTTGTAAAGCATGCTCGAAAGAAAAGGATTTTCATGGCGAGTAGTAGCCGCCAGTTGGCCCAGATACTTCTGGTCAACTTCGTGAGAGGCCATCCAAATAGCAAACAACAAAACGTCCAATTCCTGGGAGAAGGTTTCCATGTTAGCGATACTATCCATTTCCTGGTCAATGTCGTCTGACACGTCGTCGTCCATTTCTTCGGATAGCCATCTCGGATGGCTTGCGTCTTCCGCCCCCATTTTCTTCAACAAAACTAAATGCGCAAAAAGAAAGCAAATAGGAATGAAGTAATAAACCAGTGGGCGATACAGGGCTTTTATGTGTTGGAGGTTATTTTTTGTGAAAATGTAACCGCCGAGTAGCCGCCCGGCGGCCATCAGGAACCAAACTGGTGAAACGAGTAAGGGGACGAAAATGGCAAATGAGCGCTTACCTAAATCCCTGAAGACGATGATCAGCAGTATTTTGTAATTCATAAAGGTGATTTTCTCAAACAATAGACAGCGTTTGACGGTGATTTTGTGTTCGAAACGGGGCGAGTAGATGGAAGAAGCGTGACACGCCTCGAACTCGTTATTAACACCTTCCCAGCGTCAAAAATTCCACAATATAGGCGATAAGGAAGCTTGGGATGATATAATAATGACCGGAGAATTTTGAAAGCAGCTGTTAGGCTTAGTAAAAAAAACCGATTCGAATGTGCTAGTGCGAAATTCGAGATAGTAGTCGATGCGTTGCGAAAACAGTCTGGGAGACGCTATCAGAGCAAAATAACCTGACGGCAATACGCAAATTCGCAAGTTTTTGTACAAGGCTTACTCAACAGTGATCGCAGTGAGCTGAGAGTAAAACTGCAAAACCAATGTCCAGTATGAGGTTGAAGTGGGCAGAAGCAAGTAATATACAGGCGCAACGCTAATAAATCAATCAGAGTTGGAAGGCGGCCGTCATAAAGAACCTAATGATAGGGCTAAGTAAGTTCCTGTACAGGATCTGGGCTCTGATTGTTTCTAGTTTGGGCAATTGTGCCCAATGAGATACATACCTAGAGATTCAGGTTGATCCAGTCAATAGATTTTCGTTTTTCGGGGCGTCATTCGGTATTTTCTATACTAGATGTTGATTCCGTAGAGGTCTCCGCGCCAATCAAAATGATCGCATTCGGCACAGTAAATCCCCAGGCAAGAGTGAGGGAATAGAGTAAATGTGGCTGTACAAACTCTGAAAGTTGCAATTCATTGTGAGTTGTCAAGCAAGAAAACGCTATATCTCTGCTAGGCTGGAAGACATGGTGCGGTGGCAGGATCTATGAATATAATAATAAATCAGGCACAAACGTGCAGTTCCGCCGCACCAAACTCAGCCTACGTAAGTAGACAAAAAGCGACAGCACAACACGGTGACCCGATCAAGGTGGTCAATTGGTTCCCATTGACCGCGGAAAAAAGGTTTTCAAGGTCGATAGTTAGTCCAGTTTCCAGGTGTCCAGTCGAGGACAGTTGGCGGGTACAACTGTCAGCAATGAGATCGATACCGAGCTGCTGGGAGAGCGAAAAAAATTCGAGAAGGAACTTTGAAAGCTAAGCAGTCACTGGTTCCCTTCGTCAATCTACACAACTGCTACAAGCTGTAATCGATGATGCACGTCATAATCTTGTATTCTTTCGCGCTCTTTCTCACTGGTACGGCAAAAGTGGAAGTAATTGCTCGATCCTTGGCAAAGAAAAAATCGGGGGGCAAGAGGGTGGTTGGTGGTGCACAAACGCAACAGTCCGTATGCATCCAGAAACTACGTGTCAGAGCCAGAGCTCTTCGCGACACCCTTTAGCCTTGGACCGGGGACATTAAGCCGCGCTGATAGTGGATCAGCAGTCGTCAGACAGTCCATTCAGAACGGGTGAATCCCACGCAGATCGGATATCGCCAGTGTTTAAGTTAGCGCGACACGCCAATACCAATCCGTTACAGTCGGTTTTTTTTTTGGATTACAGCCATGGTAAATTTTAGCCTGGCGCTTGCCAGCGTGGCAACGAGCTGTCCCACAGTGATTGTTCCTCCGTTGTTCTTTTGGTTTCTTGCTTCTCGAGCGCATTTGACAAACCCCAGGACTCCAGGACTCCGCATTCGTAACAGGAAATCATCGTCATCGATGCAACCCCATCATTCCGAATTTTGTGGCTGTAACTCGACAGTTGTCAAGCAGAGTGTAGCATTTTGAAGATCGTGACTTCAGCATTGGTACGGAGTGTATTGTCGGTTGAGTTTTTCGGCGGAAACGCGCCAGGGGTGGGCATTGACAACAGTACGGAGTAAGCAGTGACCAGGCGGCCTGTACGCAGTGTACGGAGTATGAATATACGATAACGAGCGTAGTTCGTAATGGCCAATACCCACCGCCAGTTTGTCCGTATCTGTGGCTATCAGCTAAGCCAGGGACGGCTAGGAGGACTAGTAGCCGGGAAACCGTTATGGTTGGTCGTCCGCTAAAATTGGAATGGAGATGTAGGTACCGACTGTTATTGAAGCTAGACATGCAAGATAGTGGAAAGAGAGACATGGACAGAGGCAGAATGAGTGAATGAAAGAGAAAAGAACGAGATGTTGTTGGAGCAGTCAGAAAGTCCATTGCTCTGTACGTCGCCCCGTCTGGATGGAGCAAGGGAGGAAGGGACCACCCAAGGAAGGCGCGGCCCGTTGCTGACCCAGACAACCCGTGGTGCCTGAAACGTAGGGCATTGAAACTACAATCTATGTTCGTCTGGATGCGATGACCTAGTCGATTGACCATTTACAATCTTACCACAAAACTGTCTGGTTTCGCGCGTTGACAGTTTCCCTGCTGGAAGATTATTCGGGTAGCAGCTATAGACAATTTCGTCCAATTCGAAATGTGCTTACACCTTGGCCCCCTACGTTGATGCATTCATGTGCAGGGTCTGGAAATTTGTAACCAGCCTCCAGTTCAGCCCCATCAGCATGCCTTCAAGGCTACTTCTTTGACGGCGACCAGTTTCTATCTAGATGTCAATAAATTGCCTGGAGACATGAGATTCGTCAATATGATCTGATTACTGGACAGCTTCCTGCCTGATTTCGGTAGTTTGCTTCTATTGACTTGCAGCCTCGACAGATCCGATCTTGGACAGGGCTGAGATCTATCTGTATAATGTAGATTATCAGACTGACTTATTTCAATCCTGGATAAGACAGCATGAATTATTGCATATGCTAGTGATTGTACGAGATATTTGAGTGACTGGCACGATGAGATTCATCTCTTCACTCGCAGCCTGTGATACAGAAGTTTATATGTGTTTCCGCTTTGGGCTTAGTGTAAGGCTGCCACCTTCCTTCGAGGCCTCGACGTCGTACAGAGTCACCACACAAGCTGCATCTAACAACATCTCGAGTTCTCTCTTGAGTTTCATCCTTGTTGCTTTCCAGTCTTGAAAACTCGTCAAAAAGAAAAGAGAGAGACGTGGCAAGATAACGCAAGGAAGCACATGACGATGGCCGACTTTCTAGATCCGTCTTCTATATCTCCGAACATCTCCAGCCTTGGACAGGATGACGACCCCGTCAAGCTATTCCGATGCTGGATCCGCCAGTCTTGTGATGACTGCATCTCTATGAGAGATGATCTGGATTGTAGTTGGTGTCCTTTTGTATGTTCTCTGCGCTTTTTGCATGTTTCCAGCCCTAAACTTATCTTGTTTGTACGCTGTCTTGTTCTCAGTTTTCTTTCGAAATATATACTGGCTTTTAGTCTTGAAGGTGTTCTATGATCATCTATCACTGATAGAATATACAGTCATCCACCTGCGTTCCTAATCCAACCGACAAATATCCCCTCTTAGCTCCCATCGACTACCCCGACATCTGTCCACTCGGAGCAAAAGAGCGCTGGGAACTGCGCGCTCGCGGTTTGGGATGCAATGTCAGTACACGCAACTTTTTATCTGTTGTTGTGGCGGTTGTAAGTTCTTTTATGCTGGTTGGTCTGATGGCATTGATCTTCCACGTTTTGAGTAAGATGATTGGGTGGTGTATGGAAAGGAGGAGGAGTAGGAGTAGACGAGGAGGTAGGAGAAGCCATCTAGGAATTATCTTTTACAGAGGTATGGATGGGGGTAGAGTCGATATTATTGAAGACGAAACCGGGCATCGACGAGAACGGATGTCTCATGATGATGGAGCTTTCATTAATGAGACGAGCCCACTACTGAGGGCAAACAACCAAGGAATGGATGCCTAAATAATCGTATAGTCTTGAATATTTTGTTCTTTGTTTTTTACCTAGCTCATTATCACGATTTATAGTACATTTTGTAACAAGATAGGGCCCTTCACCATCTCAACCTCCTACTCTTGCGGCCCGAATGTTGACTTGAACTTGTTTTTTAGGGGATAACGACTATAAGATACGCATCCGGTTGCAGAATATCGGTTTTTGTGTCTTATATCAGCAGTACCTAGGTATGTTAGTGAGAATGCTCTTTATAGGCGCCGTTGTCATTCTCTATTTGGTCCCGTCATCTAAGGCGAGATTCGGGTTTATATCACTTTCCACCATTACCTTTGCCCCCAGTATCGCTTTGCTAATCAACACTAGAAGGACAGGGGTATTTGGTGTCATGCCGACGTATGTTGAGGCGTCTTTGATGATCATGGTTGATCCTGAAATTGCTGATCGTGTTCTAAGTATGCAGCGGTCCTCGTCGTGTTCGTCAGTGGCGATTTGGATAGCAATAAATCAGAGACGATCCTTTGGAAGAGCACTCATTCATCATACTGATCGTATCTCCATGTAGGACATACTATATAGTGGTCCTGTATCTCAAAAGTCGGCCGAGTCACCGTGAAGTCATGACTACGGGCCACATGGAGCGGGGCTCATTTGTAATCGGACCACCGACATCCTTCCTTCCCCTCATTGCTTTGCTTTTCCCTCCTCCCATCATATGCCCCAACGGAATTCATCAGCACATCTTTGCAAAGAACAACCCAATTTCATTGAAAACTTAGGAGCGTCAGCAATTGGCCTCAAGATAGCTGAAGTTTGAATCTCAGCATATCCTCTCGCGATCATTATGGCTGGCTTCCCAACCCTCAAACCAGCGTTCACCGTGCGGGTCAGTTAGCTTCCTTTTTGTTAATTGATACCCCAAATTCGAGTCCACCATGCCTGCCGTGAAGGAACAGACTGACCTGCCTTCTTAGGTCTCGGTTGATGCTCCATTCCCTGTTGGTATGCTACCATAGTCCCATGTACATTATCCCAAGTTGGGGATAGAGAGAAAAAATGCATCTTCTGACGCAATTCCATACACACAGGAAGCCATCACCGCAAGACTTCTCTCGTTGTGGTGGTAAGTCGCGACTATAAACTCAAACCTACAAACGTTAACACGAAGTAGCCAATGGTTGGCGGAACCGTCATCTCGGAGCCCGGATTTACCCCAGCCTTGAATGCTAAATTCGAAGGCACTGGCAACGACTATATTCGTAACGACCCTGATGGAAAACGTATGCGCCTGAATGCGCACGGTGTGCTTAAAACACATGATGATGCAGTAGGTCATGTTTGATGCGCCAGGAATTGTGCGAGCATCCCAGCTGACAATGACACAGTTGATCTACCTTCACTATCAGGGAACGGTGAACTTGACTGAGGGCGTTATTAAAGCTCTGTCGGGTCAAGCTGGTGATTCAGAGACGCCATTTGGTGACAGCTGTACGTGATGTTGTTTAGATGAAGAAGGAGATTTTGCACAAATACTAACTCATGTCATGACTTTCTAGTTACACATTTTGACCTTGAGGTACGTTCATCCTGCTGCTGTTATCTTATACGTCAAACTTATCATCACATAGACTGGAGATGAGAGATATAAAGACCTCGAAAACGGGGTATTTGTTGGCCAGGGCCACTTCGTTACCAAGACAGGAGAAAAGACCATTGTTGAATACAAAGTCAGCCAGGTTCTTGCAGGCTAGGATGTTGATTGATTAAGTATATATGATATCTATATGCCCTATCTACTGGGTTCATCGACACATCATTATTATTTCACCGACAAAGCAATGGCATGCAAATCAAGAAAAATCCAACCTCAAGTCTGGATCGACTTTCCTTAGCACATCCAGTATTTCTTTCCACGCTTTTTTCTGTATCTTCCGTCCCTCCAGTGAGCTCACAATATGACCTGGGCTGCAGAAGATAGATCAGTATGTTATGAATTAACTCCTTGGATAGACAGCTGCTCACTCAGTCAACTTCTGGTTCTCTAACCATTTTCCATGTCCATCCTGCCTGACTGCGGCATCGACAATTGCCTTGGCACCATCCGCTGCGGTCCGCGCACAAGCTGCTTGCACGACTTTCAGCAACCACGGTGCCCCTTCTTCGCGCGACAACAGCTCACTTTTACAGAATCCGGGAGTCGCACTGGTGACTATAACTTTTTCTTGAGCTGCGTGGTCAAGAGGTACCAATTTTGCTACCTCAATATTCGTCCACTGATTAAACATCTTGCTCACGGCATATCTTTCCACGGGACTTTTTGCATGCATCTTCTGCCAGTTTTCCTTGTCATTTAAGACATCTAGAATGTTCGGGGCGGAACGTTCTGGTAGTAAGGCTTGTTGGTGCATATCACTTGACACGATGACGAGGTGCGGTCTTGATGGTGAAGAGGAAGCGGAGGAAATCAAAATTGGAAGCAATTCGAGACTGAGCAGAGCTGTGGAGAGCCCGTTCACCTGAATTTGTATCTCCCAGCCGTCCGGGGATAGTTGCCAAACTCCAGAGGCAAGGCCTGCATTCAAGATGGCGGTATCAAGTCTGTTGCCCGGGAGAGTTATGTAATCCTTCATTCTCTGCACAAAGGTCATCACACTTTGAAAGCTTGACATATCGAGCTGCCAGACTTCGATGGATGTCTTCGCGGATTTGCCTTCGGGTAACTTAGACAGTATGTCCTCACGAGCCTTTTCGCCCTTCTCAACTGTTCGGACTCCCATGATGATCTTTGATGCTCCAAGAGAGACCGCATGGCGAGTTGTTTCCAATCCGATTCCAGTATTCGAGCCCGTTACCAGGACCGTTTGGCCTTGGAAGGAGCCTGGGGATGGTAGATGCACCGAATGGATTGGCTGAAGGATTGTTTTGAGCATTATGTCAATCGATCTTTTGTTAACCTCTGTAAGGCAACGAATTACACTAAAAATCACAACTCGACCGTCCAGTCAGACTGAATTACTGAGCTTATAGCTGGACGCTGACAACGGCACTTAGCCAGGTAGGTGATCTGGTGGTTGGCGTTGATAACGATTGAGGATTAATTATTCTTAAATTTCTAAATTCTAGTTCTTATATTCCCTTCTTTATATAGAGATCCTGGTTCTGATTCTGCATCGAAAAGTCGATGTCAATCACCATCCGATGTACAACATATTCGGACGAACAGAGTACCCGTGTTAAATAAAGTACGGCTGCAAAATCTTTGGTAACTAACGGAATATAATATATAATATGTACGAGGATAAATTCAAAGGTTATCCCGTGAAACACAGAGAATTACAGGATCAAAAATACCCGCTGTATGATGGAAGTTACCCAAATCTGGCGACGCGAACGGTATTTGCAGGGCTTTACAATTTTTGCACTCATCCCTGAATTCTTCCGATGGCGATAGCTTGCGGAAACTTGCAGTCATGGTAGTGTTCTCGCTAACTATATGAGAACTGACTGAGACATGGATCGTAGTCGGTTACTCTGTTCCAGATAGTTATTACTCCTTTAGTGTTAGAGTCATGTGTATCCGCAGTCACAGTCAGTTTCTTGACTCAAGTTGGGCAACTGTCCACCAGACATAGTCACATTGACCTCCTATGCTCAAGCTTAGTCTTCGTATTTAGCTGCCTAGTCACTAGTAGTACAGATTGGTGTCGATGCGAACATTTCTTTTTCTACAAAGATACTCGTACTATCTCACCTCACAGCCAGTCCTGAGCGCACGTGGGTGGCAAAGAAGGATTCGGGATCGTGTGATCGACTTCTCAAGATGGAGCCTGTCATTCTGGCCTCTGAGGAGACCATCAAACGGTTACTCGTAGTACGTAGTAAATATTTCAGAACATCCTCTTCATCCAAATGTGCTTGAAAGGAGACAATATCCGTGTGTTGTGTCGTGCCGAAAGGAGAGGAATATTCGCCTTTTCTCTCGGGTCTTGAGGCTTTTTACTGGTACTGTATAATTCCGGCCAATCACAAAGCGCATCCTGCATGTTGACGTCGATCATCCATCTCTACAAGGATTTGTTTTCCTTCACTGAAATCTTCAGACAACAACCAGGCTCAGAAATTCCCTGACTCACTCTACGGCTCTACTACACGCGACAATTAAACACAATATTTGGGTCTCAGTGCGGTGTTCAAGTGATCTCCGCCTGTTGCAAAATATTTGATGCGTTGAACTCTCCGATTGTATGGTCCCGCCGAGTCGGGCTGCGACAAAATTTTGATCCAGCGATTGACCACAGTAATTTGCACTTGCAAAGATGCAGCTTAACTTGCAACGACTGCTGCTCGCGGCAGTCGCCGCGGCAATAACGGCAACAGCTTCACCACTTGTTGCCTTTGAGCAACAACCGTTGCACCGGCCAGAATCAAGCGGCATCGGCGAAACAGCCTCTCGAAGGCTAACGGGAAAGTTTCTCCATATTACAGGTATGTTATTCCAAGAGAAGATAAAAACCATTTCTGACATATACTAATTGATTAAAAGACCTTCATTTAGACCGATTCTACGTCCCCGGCTCGTCGACTGACGAAGACGAGGTTTGTCATCACGGAAACGGTAATGCAGGATACTTGGGCGCGCCGGGATCCGAATGCGACTCGCCAGAGCTGCTAGTTGACCAGACCTTCGAGTGGATAAACAAGAACTTGCGAGACAAGGTCGACTTTGTCATATGGACTGGAGACTCTGCCCGCCACGACAACGACGAGCGCATCCCACGGACGGAAAACCAAGTCGAAGAACTCAATGCTGTCATAGCTAATAAATTCATTGAAGTTTTCAGCCATCGAAGTGACCACCCGGATGAGGCTTTGATTGTACCTATAATTCCAAATATCGGCAACAATGATATTATGCCCCACAACATCTTTGAAAAGGGGCCGAACCGCTGGACAGAGAAGCTGTCTCACCTGTGGGAAGCCTTTATACCGGAAGAACAGCGTCATACATTTGTTGAAGGCGGATATTTTTACACGGAGGTCATTCCAAACAAGCTTGCTGTGTTTAGTCTTAACACGTTATATTTCTTTGATTCCAATCAAGCGGTCGATGGATGTGCCAAAAAGTCGGAACCGGGATATCACCAAATGGAGTGGCTGCGCGTACAACTCCAGCTTCTTCGCGAACGAGGCATGAAGGCAATTCTCATTGGCCATGTTCCTCCTGCCAGGTCAGCAGATAAACAAGCCTGGGACGAGACTTGCTGGCAAAAATACACGCTGTGGTTGCTGCAATATCGCGATGTTGTGGTTAGCACTTTTTATGGACATATGAACATTGACCACTTTATGTTCCAGGACTCGGATGACATTGACATGGAAAGTCTGCTGCGTGAGGAGCGTATGCCACCGTTTGTCACGGAAAATAACTATGAGAATTTCACCATCGAGTCCAAGGGCAGCTACCTGAGCAGTCTTCGTGATCTGTGGGCAGACTTGCCAGCACCACCTGCATCCGTTCTTGAAGATGACTGGTCGATTTCAGACTTGGACGACAATGTCGACGCAACAAAGAAGAAGAGAAAGAAGAGCGACAAGAAAAAAGAGAGAGAAAAGAAGAAAAAATTCTTCAAGAAAATAGGAGGTAAATATGCGGAACGATTCTCTCTCTCCTTTGTTTCTCCAAGTGTGGTACCTAATTACTATCCGAGTTTACGTGTGATTGAATACGATATTACCGGAATGGAAAAAGTTCCTACATGGGCCGATGTACGGCACATGGTCGGGAAGAAAGATGGGCAATGGGCAGACCGTGAGATCGAGATTCAAAAGAAGTCCAAGAAATCGCCAATACCGGAGCCGCCGTCCAAAAATGCTCCTCCGGGGCCTGCTTACTCGAGGCAGCCGTTGACTCTTTTAAATATTGCGCAGTACTACGCCAATATCACCAAAGAAGAGAAGACAGAGACAACGGGTGCATCAAAGGATGGAAAATCGTCCAAGGGACTTCGGGTCAACTACGAATTGGAATACCATACGAAAGAAGATGATACCTATCAGTTACACGATCTTACTGTGCGCAGCATGTACAGTTTGGCCACACGTATAGGGACAGGTGATAGACCATCCTCGTCATTCACACAGACAGAAGACGATCACACCGAAATCGACGAGACCCACGATACCAACGCCTCCAAAGACCTTGAAGAGTCCAATGCTGGCAGCAAGAAGGAGAGCACGACCAAGAAAAAGAAAAACCATAAAAATAACAAAACATGGAAAGCATTTGCTGAGCGGGCGTTCGTGGGATTTCTCACCTATGATGAGATTGAAGATAAGTTATAGTTTGTTGTATATGTTTTCATGGATATATACTTGATACGCATTGGGAGGGGGGAGGTGTTCAGGCTTGTGGCATGTTGTTTATACTGGTGGTACTATTTATAATTCTGGCCGTTTTCCTGTACTGTGGTAGAGGTGGGCTTTTTATTTGCACACGTCTCAAGACATACTATATACCCGACATTGATATTGCGGATCCTTCCTTTTCTATCCCCTCCATAACAATTATAATAAGTACCTAATAGCTACTACTACCGTCACTACCCTCATACACCGCTGGCTATGGACGCCAGAGGTGGAACTGCTTGTTCGATTAACGTATACAACCTATAATCGAGTTTGTATGCAGTCTTTTTGTCAGTAGAGAAGAAATAGAGTCTACTGTTCATCGAGAAATCGGATGCTACTCAAAGTTACCGGATTTGGCAACTCAGTCAAAGCTTGGAACTGAGGTCAGGTCTGGAGCTGACGTCATGTCCAACGGTCGGACAAGAAATCCGCAACCTTTTTTCTCTCTTGTCTGTATCTCTCTGAGACAACCTCAGTTTGATCGTCGATTCAGCTTTGATATGGTTCTTCATTCGTTATTACTTGTTTTAAGCATGTGTCGCACCGCTGCAATGCTTCAGCAAAGCCGTCGTCATCTTCCCTAAACTCAGAGACACCCCACCATCATCGTTGCAGCAACAATAATCCTGCAAGAAATCAGCAAGACACCAAACCTCCCCACCTCGTTCGTCTTACTGCAGAACAACAGCCCTAGAATAGCGCCACTGCCACACTGTTAACTGCACTGTCTCGGCTTTGCGTCATGCGTATGCGTGCGATTCGTCCAATCATCAAGTTCGGACGGACACATTTTTAGCATCGTCCACACCTGTTTACTTATGTTGTTGGCGGTAAGAAGATCATCAAAAACACTGCGCAGAGCTGGGAATAAATAAATAGACGAAAAGAAGACAAGAAACAAGACAGTGCAGAAAAAGCGAAGGACATCGAAAAAGGGCTAGCCCCTCACGCAGATCACACGTTAATCAGCTGAGAAAGTATATACCAGTGTTATCAGTCTGGGCTAGATAAGGCTTTGTCTGCAACACCCATTACTCGCAACTCGGATTCTGCTAATATGAATTCTGTCAATCCTCGCGCTCTCCATATTTGAGAAACGGGGGATTGACCGGAGAAAACAAATTAACAATTGAAAATATGAGGTCGGGTCTACAAAGTCCTGGAGCGGTTCCATTGCTGGCAGTGCTGGTCGCAGCCTTGTTATCGATAACACCGAATCTTTGCGAATCTTGGATGAAGCCAGGAAGCAGTCCAAGTATTGGTATGTACATCTTTTTACTACAAGGTTGAGCTCAGAGTTTGCTAATTGTCTATTTCTTTAGAAGACTATGAAGCTGAATCGAGTATATATTCATTTGAATCCGGATCGACCATATCACCACCAAGCGTTGTCTCCGCGCCATCTATAATCAGCACGATTACCAACATAGATCTATTGTGGCAGCAGGTCTGCCAGGTTACCACTTCAATTTTGTCCTCATACAAACATCCACTATCTTACGACTGTTCGTCACAACAAATACCGAAGCCAGTCGAAAACTCAAGTGAGCCTCATCCCATCACTCAAGAGTCGACACCAATCACAATATCGCTTGAATCTATGCCCCAAGTAGTGGACAAGCACAACTCGACAGAGCCCTTCTCCGGTCAAAATTCTCCTTCAGACCAACTTGAGAAAAGCGCGCGTGTCAATTCGTCCAGCCCCGTGGATAGCAAGGGCAGCTATATGGCCATTCTGGTCAGTCTGGTTGTTGCGATAATGTGGTTTTGAGCAGAAAATACGGTCTCCTCGAAGCATGGGCTAAATTTGCATGTCCATGCCTTACTGAAAAGACTGAACTCTGGTATATTTTTTTCACTTTTGAACTATTCGTGTATACCCCTGGGAGGCGTTATTGGTTCGGAAATACCCCTAATGATCTGATATGCGTTACGATTTGCGCTTGTATATGATTTTACGTTTCTACAATGGTCTCACGTTATCTGTAGATTTAGATAGGTTGTTATAAATAGCACCCCTGATTTCACATTCAATTCATACCTATTCAAACATATTGCAACAAGATACCGGTACTCTTTCTACCCACAGGCAACATTGAAATAATCTAAAAAATTTCAAGACAGTAAATTATATCCTAACATCCTGTTCCCACCAAACAACAGGATAGCTGTCTGCGAACACTCATTCAGCACCATACCGGCTTTGACTTTCACCATAGCCATTAAACCGCCCAGTTCTCGATCACCGTCTACCTTTTTCAGTTTTGTCATTTGGAATAGGAACTGCTCAATCCAGGTGGATAGAGACTCTACCTCGGTGGCTGCTTTGGCGAGTCGGTGTCGAACAACGGGTGGTTTCGAGAACGCCTCGCGCTTGAGTACGTAGTCGGAAGCTGTCGACAATGCAACATGTGCTTGACGAGTAGCTCGTGGTTGGAGTTGGTCCTGATGTACTTCATACCTGCACCTTCAGTGCCAATGAGGTTGGAGATGGGAACGCGCACGTCGTCAAGTTAGATGTAGGTTGTGCCTGAGGGTTTAGTTTCCGCAGACTTTGATGGGGCGCATTGAGACGCTGGGGTAGTTTAATGGGACGACAAGCAGGGAGAGACCTGCTGCGTCGGAGCCGGGAGGGCCGGTACGGACTGCCATGGTGCTGTGCTCAACCCAGATACCGTTTGTGATCCTGTAAGCTATTATTAGCATTGGCCATTTTTAATACCAACAAAGAGCATAACTAACCATTTCTTAGTTCTATTGATGATATATTCCTTTGCATCTGCTGACTTCTCGGCAACGGTCGTGATATTGGCTACATCACTTCCGGCATCAGGCTCTGTAATGGCAAGACAACACCTCGCCTTGCCCGTCAACAAGTCTGGGAGTACTCTCTCCTGAAGCTCGGGCGATGCATGTTTGACGAGAGGTGGGACGCCATAGTCCATTCCTGTGGTTAGCGATCACAAAGGACCAGCAACACCTGATCGACCCATCTACATATGCATTGTCAGTACTCATTGCACAAAACGAAGTATGCAGTATCAAAAGAGAAAAGCGCAAGGGTCCATAACTCACCAAGGTAGATGTCAGTGCAAATCCCACTCCTCAACCTTGACCCCAAAATATCATGAATACCCAATTTCTTCAACTATTGCACAGGCATGTTGAGGGATTCCATCACGTTCACAATTGAGCGCATATTTGTTGAGGTTTTCGTAGATAAAAGCGCGGGCTTTTTTTCTGGAAGGCGAGGTAAGGTGGTTCGGCGAATGGCAACCGATTGGGGGAATTAGTAGCCATGATGTCGGTATTCTCTTCTCGCCTTCTACCTGAAGTCACTTTAATCTGTAGTAAGCAGTGGGATTAGGTGAAGTTGAAGCAGAGAATAAAAGAAGGAATTGATGCTTATGTATATACTTCAAGAAGCCACTCCAATGGGGCAACCTTAAAGCCGTTGACGGCTGGCTTGTGGGGTAGACCCACTGGATGAACTGCTTCAGTCTCACTAACTGCGGGGAGTTGTTGCTTCTCTGTCTGCTCAATTATATAAATAACTATTTGTGATTGATCGGCATCCTTTCCCTTGGTTAACATACACGATTATTTGCAACAGTCCCGAGGTAGCTTTAGCCGTAAAGTGATACTTAAGGAAACCGGCCCCAGTAACCGAATCCTCGGTACTGCGCCTAAAGTTGTAGGAAGAGCTTATTGTAGCTTCGGCTCGCAGTCCGTTGTCGCATAGAAGTTGTTAGCTGAAAGAATCTTCTATAAAGTCGCAGTTCGAATGTAGTGGTACCTATTGGCTCGGCTGCTTCGGTATCAACTTGGGATGGACCTTCGGCAGCCCTGTAGTGCTTAGCCCTAGATCGTGAGACCTACGCCGGACAATCGTGTATTGTAAGAAGGAGCATCTTATATCGATTGCAATACTGGCTATTAAAATACCGATAGCTGCTGTCATATTGACTGACCGGTGTCCGCTTGAAATTCCCTATCATGAAGCTACCCGGGTGTTCACTCAACATCACCGCCCAGAAAAGAATTATTATACTGTTCGTTCATTTCGCATAAACTGAGTTATCATCTGACATAAAACTACAATCAAGAAAGTATCTCGTTTTCACTCTCCGAACCGAAAGGGTCTTTGCTCCTAACCAATGTTTTGAACGCCGCAATAAAATCTGAGGAAGCCGCAAGTATGATTCGTATATCTCAAAGGCGAGGCACTAGCCAAGGAAAACTTTCAAACATTCTAAACAACACGCTTGACCTGGTAAGAACCAATTAGTCCCCAATTCAAAGGACAATCGATCACGTAGAATAAATCAAAATTTATACCTCGAAGAATCGCTTGAGCCACCACACTTGGAAAATGCCTTCTCCGATGAGGAATGTAAGCTGGAAAATGCTCCACCATTTCACACGCGCGTTCGTGCTTTCGGCTGTGTTTCTGTGGACTCGTTCTCGTACGACAATGTAGGATTGCTCATCGCGGACTTGAGCCAACGATTCGGACAGGCGGCGGACTATACAATGAACCAAAAGTTAGACCAGAAATAAAATCGACATATATATCGGAAATTTCCATACCTTCAACTTCTATGGGTTCTTGTGCCAACTCTGACTCAGGGACGTAGACAATTCCATGCACATTGAAAGACACTTCTTTGGAGTTCGATGTCCAGGCCTCGTTGCTAAAGCAGTAGACGAATTTTCCATCTCTCTGTGCGGTGAAGGTGTAATCATCGGATGAGACACTGTTCTTAAAATATTGACGGTTTCCGGCAGGATCTTCAAGCTGTAAATGGGAAACAAAAGTCAGACTGAGGATTGAGAAGCTAAAAGGCAAGAAAAAGGCAAGAGACGTACCCAAAAATCAATCTCTAGATTGCCGCTACCGCCAAATTCTCGGTCGCCAACTTGAAATGTAACCGTCATCTTGTCATCTTTGTGAAGCTTTTCGTGGAAGCATTCGCGCGAGTGAGCTTTGAGTTGAATGTTGTGAGCCGTACCAGCCCCTATCCAGGTTAGCATGGTCACTAGGACCGCGGACGTTGAGAAGCGCATTGCAAATATAAAGTATTATCTGAAAACAAGTTCCGCAATTATAACAGATCGGGAGAGGAAACAAAATTGTGGAATGATTGAAGCGAGTGTGTTGGAAATGTAGGTTGGCGGATTGGACAAGGTGTCAATTCATGTTGAAGTTGTTCCGTGTGTAATGCGGACGCTCGGACCACCTCCGATTCCAGTCTATACGTAGTATCGAGCTTACCTTGCAAAACCCTCGACTACTCAACCTATAGTTATTTGAAATTACAGAAGATACACGGGACTTGACCACCACTAACCAACAAAGCGATCCTCTCCGAGATTGCCCCAAATAGCCCATGCTCAATCCAGCTTCTCTCAGTAGAATCCGGGGCTAGGGGCACCAATTACTGGAAATACATGGACCCTCGAACATGAAAAAAACACCTCATTGTTAGGTCCATCACCAATGATTGCTTTCTACCAGCAAAAATGTTCAAAGATCACACCATGTCACGAAGTTACACGTCTAGACAAGTCGTTAGAGTCAATCGCATGTCATATGACGTTGGTAAAGACGATACATTGTTTTTTCGTTGAACTGAATAAGGAACAATGGTCTTGAGACATCTGCGAGATAGAGGCTCCCCTTACAAGGTTAACTAGATATATAGCTTTTCTCAGTCGATATGTGAACATTCAGGTATCTCGGATAGAAATGATCAAGAGGATGCTCCACTTTCCAGGGTTTGCTACATAGATAGACAAAGGTGAAACACGTCAAAACTATTGATTAAGTCTTCAAGACAGGTCTACTCGTCCGTTAGAAGCTTTGTGTCAAAACAAAACACCGATCTTCTAGTTATTCGACTTCTGGAGAGGGATGCAGGCCTGGTTCATGCCTGAGGCAGAAGTAGGCACACCTCGGTTTCCTGTGTGGAGGACAAGCGGGCCAATCATGATGTGAGAAGCAGACCAGTGGTAGAGCACCACATCGCAGTGAGGAACCATGGATCCAGTACGGATGAATGTGGGCAGAACCTCGAAAAATTGATGGGACGGTCTGTTTTACCCCTGAAATTAGTCATGTTGTTTGTATTAGTTAGTTATTCCTTTTTGAACCTCTACTCTGTAACAACGGGTCGTAAATAGCAGAACCGCGAACATTTGGATTAATTCAGCACAGATTCTGGGATTAGACAAAACGACTATTCGTGTCTGTTGGCAACTAGTTAACTAACTAGTGCAATAGATGCCAGCAAACTGCTTCACCGTTATTTAGAAATTAGGGCCCAAGGCATCACAGTCGAAGACCGTGATTGTTCTAGAAACTCAGGCCAATCAAGGCATCCCACATAGCAATACCAGTCAATACGGCGTAATCATACGGAGGCCGGCCAAAAGCCCGTGTGTTTCTCATGCATACCCGTACTGACGCGTGTATCGGTAATTAACATGTCTGGCCGGAGGCAAACCGCGATGGGCTCTCCAGAGGCCACTCCACTGGCAACTGCCCTTCTGGGAAGCATCTGGTTTTGGCGCTACGGCAGCTGCTAACTGGCTCTTTCACCAATCAGCAGTCGCTGAGCTTTATTAGTGGGGGCGTAAGGTTCCCTAACTAACTGCTTACTCTGTAGTGTCACCAAAGAGCAACTGGAACTTTTTTTTCGAACGTAGCCCGTTCGTGACGTGCCCTCTTGACCTCCTTTCTCGCTCTCCGCCGACCATCGAACGCTCTACCTTTGACCACCCTCCCTAGACGTTCTTTCGCCCTAATTCGCCAAATCATTTACCCTGCTATTCTGTGAAGAAGTCTATCTCAGAACTGCTTCCTTTGTTGCATACGCCATGATCCCATTTGTTGTATGCTCCGGGTCTATGTAAATCTAGCGTCGTGACACACCGAATATCTCGCGGAACCGTCTACTTCTACAACGACTTCCGATCTTGTGCCCGACATTTCAACCCATCGCGAATTCGCTTATAGGCTTCATCAATAACAGCCTTGGGCGTCTGGTATATTTCGAGACATTTGTGCAGGTCCAGAAATTACCTTCTACCTTGGTCATACGTGCTGCGAGCCGTCCAAGGTTCCCCTGATCACTAGCCAACTGCATTTCTTGAATTCCATGCTTCAACATTTCAGACTATAACGGGCGCGGCAAGCAATTGCTTGCTGCAATAGACGACACGGAAGGTGAGTCCCCTGAAAATCCAATGGTCCTACGTTGGTCACAGCTCTTTGGGCAATATCCGTCCCCAACGAATGACCTTGCTACGACATTATACTAAATCGATGATTTCTTCCGCTTATAGAGACCACTTCGCCGGCATTCCTCGAATTGGCATCCTCGCCGTCTAATCGTCCACACGAGCAGACAACACTGGCAGACGGATACTCTGTGCAGACATCAGTTGAGCCATCGCGAGCGACCTCGCCCGCCGCTTCCAGCGTTGTAGCACTTGGATCACCAAGCCAGCGCCGCCAGCCTGCATCGCCGGAATCCCTTCCGTCACTCCCTAAGTACCCTGGCGCGTGGGATTCTCTGTCGTCGTCATCCCCCGAGAATCGAAAGGCAAATAGCGCATACTTTACTGCTGCGTGGGGATCTCCATATGCAACACCCAGCCCGCGTCGGCTCTCGTGGACACTCAGTAATCAGCCTAGCTTAAATCTCCCGTCTCGCGAAAATTCTCCTTCGAGAGGTCGTGGTTACACATCCATACGTGGTCCTGGATCATTCCGAACAACGTCAACGTCCAGTCAAGTACTCAGGCCAATCGGCTCAATAGGCCGATCCTCCGCCCGAGATTTTTCGGGCACACAAGGAGGTTCCTCATTCCAACAATTTACTGAGGACTGGATCGACCGCTACCTATCTGGCCAACCACGCACAGAGCGGACGAATTGGTTGAGTGACGACGAAGGTAGCGAGGCACCATCCTTTTTCACTGCCCGCAACAACTTCGGCGACGATCCAACTGAAGGTTGGCTGGGACTAGACGAACCTAACGAGGAGGACCTCTTGAGAACGCCTACTGCAGTCAATTCTCTATCGGTAAGATCAAGAAAGGGACTTGGTAAACAGCTCAGCCGGTCTCGTCAGAAACATCTTTCCACTTTCAGCACCGCTACTCTACGGCAAGAAGACGTTTGGGGATTCGCATTCGGGGACGAGCATCCGTCGACCGCAATGTCTGATATAGCAGATACACCCCTGCCCTCAACGGAGCACGACTCCACCACCGAGTCTTCGACGGAGAAGCCTCTTCCATTACCGCCTTCAGAGAATGCCACACCTATTGAGAATACTGAGAGCATAAAGGCTGAAGCTACCCCTAGACCCCAATTGGCCAGTCAAGGCTCGTCTCAACGCGGAAGAAAAAAGGTAGCATGGCGCGGTAAGACCTGCTTGATTGCAGTGCCTACTGATGATAAGAGAGGATCTGAGGAGTCCGGCTATCAGTTACTGACGAAGGTGGATGTCGAAAAGCGTCTGCAAAGATGGCTGGATGAAGGATACCATGTGGATGGATTCGACGTTTTTGCGCCCGAGCAGGACTCATTTTCGAGCCAAACTGGTGGCTTCAGTCGCCTGCCTTATCCCGATGAAAGTGAATCTTTACAAGACAAAGTATCCGGGAATTTTGGGGTGAGATTTCCAAACCTGGGCGAATGGGATGCATACGTCCAACACTTGCAAGAAGAGAAACTCCGTGCACTTGGAGTCTTCCTCGACGATGACCCCCCAGCTTTGGAGTCCCCTGCAGCATCCTTGGGGGCAATGACTCAAATGGGAATCTTCCCTGGCCATATCACATCCCCACCAATTCCTACTTCGTCTGCAGCCAGTAATCCTATGTTTGGTTCCCATACTTTCTCTCCTCATTTCAACCAGTCTACCAACCCGAGCACGCATGCTGAATCCTTGGCATCGCCGCCACCTCAGTTTGGAGGACAGCATTCATTTTATGGCATGGATGCAAATTTCGTACCAGGGTTGCCTTATCCTTACCAACCAACGCCTCCAGTTGCAGGAACCTTGACTCCGCAGAGTCTATTCAACGCACGTCAAGCCAGCTTTGCAGGAACCGGCCCTGGCGGCATGCCAAATCTGAACTCGATCTTTTCACCTGTATCTCCCCTCAATGCCGACGAGATGTTTAACCAAAGTTCGAATGGACATCGTGATCGTACAGACTCAATTCGGGATTCATCATATCAAGACCCGTCAAGCAACAAACGACAAGTTCGTGAGTCGCGGGCAGCTACACTCATCCTTGATGAGTCCCAGCTCGAGACAGAACATTTTCAAGCGTCAAATGTTGAAATCGCCCATCCTACGCCTCGAGGACATAGTCATAACCTCAGTGAAACGTTACAGAAAGGTCTGGATCGGTATTCGCAGGCGGATTATCATCTAGAACACTCAATTCAGCGACAGTTGGAGGAAAATGAGGGCGACTTGCAAAATTCTCGCTGGGCTATTGGCGAAGATGATGTGCAGCCGTCCCCTGCCCATGCACAGTTCTCGGTTCCAGACTCGTTCTCTACCGGCCACCATCGCCTCTTCGGAGAGCAACAGCAGCAGCCTATGGATATGATTCAAGATGCTGATGAGATTGATACTAATCCAAGTCTTACCGCAAGTCCCCGCGAACCAAAACTTGACATGAGCCATCACCCATGGCATAGTGCTAAGCCAAGTTCCGGTTCCTTTGCCGCAAGGCACAAGTCCAAGGCATCTCTGTCAGGCCTCAATGTGGAAGCCCAGGAGTTCAACCCTACAGGTTCATTCTCGACTAATGTATTCGCTTCCCAAGGAGGAGCCTCTTTTCAATCGAATGGGTACGGAAGTGGTTCAATCTTTTCCCCCACCTCATCCGTGTTCCAACCTGGCAGTTCGATTGGCGGCTTTAATGTGGGAGCTCCTTCATTTACACCTTCAAGTAACGACTTCAACGCTAGTAGTAATTCGTTCGTACCCAGCGCGTCGAAGGGATTCACATTCTCTACCGCATCCTTCAACGCTGATGCACCTACTTTCAATCCAGGTGCAAGCGTCACGTCTAATGCTTCGGACGCACCCAGTCATCTCAAAGGCAGTATCTTCGGAGATATCGACTTCAACCAGATGAATAAGCCAAACAAATCATCTAAAGCTATTCCTATTGTTCGCCCCGATGATGATCATGAAGAAGTGGTCATGGAACGTGGGGCACCAGGAACTCCGCCACGACAAAAGCGTGCTCGCCGCGGGGCTGATGAGGAAGACGAGGATGTCGATTTCGCCGGGCTCATGCCATTGGCAGAGGCCACTCAAACTCAAGCTACAGCTGTAGCAAATCAAACCTACAAGTCTGCAGAAGGAAAAGAGAATGAAGTTCCCGAGCAGGATGTCCTAGAGGTTCCTGTGAAACCAGAAAGCCCTGATACGAAACGCCGCTTTGTGGAAGATGACGCTGTCGCCGTGGAATATACCGTTGAGACGGTTAAAGATATTCAGGAGGAGAAAGTCATTCCCCCAGTTGACACCGAGCCATTCCCCGCCGTATCCGATTTCAACGAGGTTCCCGACCCTGCCGATTCAGTCATTGACAAGAGCACACCAACGGAGTCGAAAGAGGAAGAGATCGCAACCCCGGTATCCGAAGCTGCTCCTGACCCTATTGCTGAGCAACCAAATGCAGAAATATCGAAACGAGAGCCAAGGAAGTCAATCTTCTCGGCATTTGCAAGATCATTCGCATTCCGCCCTTCGATCTCAGAATATGTTCCGATAAAGTCGCCTAGTAATGAGGCCAAGTCGCCTAGTAGTGAAGCTACCCCCATTCCAGAGCCAGTCAAGGCCCAACCAGAGAAGCCCAAGACGGGCCTATTTGCTTCTCGTTATGCTGTTGAGGAAGAAGAGTTGAACGTCACCGAGTTGGCACCAATCAACAGCCAGCCTGAGATTGCCAATGAAAATGACGAAGTCGCCGTCAATGGTCATGACTCGCCCGATGAGGATGAACTCAACGCCGTAATGGATCAGCTCAATGGCGATGACTCTGATGTAGGTGTAGAAAGACTCAGCACACCCTTGCCACCTCAAATGACCATTGAAACACCCGTGTTACGCTCAACGGAACAAACACAGCTACCTCACATCATTCGCAGTGATGCTCCAAGCCCAAGTCCTGCCAGAAACTTCAATCAACTGTTGCGAGGTACTTCAAAGATTGGGTCTGATTTGGATGTTACTCAATCTCATCACTCTTTCCCACAACGAGGCTTTGCTTCAGGTGCTCAGTCACCAGTTCGCCAATTGCTCAGTACGAATGAGCATATCAGTGACTGGGACGATGTTATCTCCTCAGGTGAAGATGAAAAGCTGGTGCAACGAAGCAAGTTCTTTGATCGTCATGTCAATGCTCTTGTCAGTGAGGTTTTGGCGGAGCGATTAGGCCCTCTTGAGCAAGCACTAAGCATTATACAAAACTCTGTGGTATCCTTGCACTCACAATCGGCTGGTCGTCAACTACTCAACGGCAGACAAGCAGATGTGGAACATAGCGATGCCGATGATGAGGACGACGAGGTTAATATTCCTCGTTCGATCTCGCCATTGAGCAAACGAGATAGGAAGTTGGAGAAAATGAAGGGCGCAGTACTTGAAGCTCTAACAGCTCATGGCTTAGGCCGGCAAGAAGTTCCTCCAGCTTCGGCGAACTTCAATATCATTCAAGAAACACTGGCTGAGCTCAAAGCATTAACGCAACAACGTCAGCAGCCAGACATCAAGACTTTGGTTCAAGAGGCTCTAGCAGTCCATGCCCAAGCCAACGCCAGAAAGACACCTCTTTCGGAGGCTGAAGAAATTGGCGCGGAGAGTTTGAAACTGCAATTAGATGGTGTTAAGAGCATGCTTCGAACGGCCGATGAACGTACCGAACAAGAAATCAAGGCTCGTCGTGACGTTCAAGAAGCTTTGACAGAAGTCCAGAAGATGCTTGGTCATGCTGAAGGTGAAGTTGCTCGCTATCGCCAAGCCGCTGAGCAAGCAGAAGCAGCTGTTCGTGAACTCAAGGAAGACAGAATTCCTCAGTTGGAGAAGGCCCAGACGCGATGCGACGCACTTGAAAAACAACAAGAATCATGGGAGATGACCCTTGCAGAGCTTTCCGCCAAGAATATTGCTTTGGAAGGTACACTTGACGAGTACCGTGTTTCGCATGATTTCTGGAAGAAGAAGGTTGCCACGACGGAAGATGAGAACAAAGATTTGCGGTCCAATATTGGACACCTTACTGTTCGTATCGAAGATAGTATGCGTGCCAGACAGAGTCTCCGTGGCAAATTTGATAAATTGCAGGATGATATGGCGAACGTGACCAAGGATGTGACCCGCGATCAGGCCAATGCTCGGAGAAAGGAAGAGGAACTGACAGCCAAATATGAAAGTCTCCGTGCTGCATATGATAGGGAAGTGAAGTTGCGCGAAAAGCTCGAAATTGACATTGGCGAGCTAGAGAAGTCCGAGCGAGAAACTGCCAAACTGAAGTTTATCTTTGCTCAATCTCAGCAAGAAAATCACAGATTGGAGGAGCTTGTTGCATCTCTACGCCAGGAAAGCCAAGAACATGAGAACGCAGCCTCTCGCTTTGAACGTGAATTCAACGAAGCCCGTGAGAGCAGTCGTATGGAAATCCAGCGCGCCAGAACTTCAATGGAGGCCGACCTTGAAGCAGCAAACAATCAAGTCAATTATATTCGTGCAGGACTCGAAGCTGAGATCAACCGCTTGGAAAGCCAAGTTGAGAATGTCCGCATGGATGCCGATACTATGAAAGAGCGATATGAGCTTCTCTTGGAAGAAGCTCGTGAGAACAAAGACTCAACCATAGCGGAGTTGACGGCAGGAAAGGACATGGCAATGGAAGAACAACGCAAAACACATGACCGTGTCCTGAACGATCTCCGCGAACGCCACGCTCGTGCACTGCACAATGCTTCTGAAGACCGACAGCGGATTGAATCCTACATGAAGGAGAAGCTAGACCTTAGCAATGAGAAAGTGGCACACCTGCAAGACCGCGTCGCTCATCTGGAAGAGAAGCTTGAAATTGCCAAGTCTGCAGCTCGTGCAGCCGCTCAAGCGGCTCAAGCCAAGGGTGTCGTTGTTTCTCCTCCGGTGCAGCATCATAGTTCACCATCGTTGTCTTACAGCAAGGACTCGTCAGCCCCTGAAAAGATTTCTCCTCAAGCTCTCCGCGAATCAATTCTTGTGCTCCAGGATCAATTACAACAACGCGAAAGCCGTATCGAGGAGCTAGAAGAGGAGCTCAGTGAAGTGGACAAGGAGGCGCCCAACAAAATCAAAGAGAGGGACACTGAAATCAGCTGGCTTAGAGAGCTACTTGGAGTTCGTGTTGATGATCTCCAGGATATTATTAACAACCTTTCGCAGCCTTCCTTCGATCAGAATACCGTCCGGGACGCTGCCATCCGACTTCGGGCCAATCTTCAAATGCAGCAGCAGGAGAAAGAGAGGGCAATGTCAGGACAAGCATTCCCTTCATTGGCTGATATTGCTGCGTCACCACGTTCTCTACCGCTCGCAGCAGCCGCAGCTTGGGGAAACTGGCGCAAGGGCCGCGAGTCTTTTACATCGGAAAGCGGAGCTACTCAGACACCTTCAAAGTCAACGAACGCTGGCGGGTTCCTATCCGGCCTTCTTACACCCCCTAGCTCAAATGTAAGATATACACCCAAAAATATGAGCGCCCCGCCAGGCCCAGCGCGTCTAGCAGGTCGTCGAACAGCATCAGAGAGCCGCCCGCTACGAGGATACAATCAATCGCGTTCTCTATCTGCGCGACAAATGGATAAGCTCCCGGTTGTCCATCAGGAGCAGATCGAACCACCAACAACACCACCACTCCTGCGAAGGTCCAGCTATGATCATGATGCGGAGCAAAACAGCTATGACGGCAGCTCCTTGATGGACGACGTTGACAGCATGATAGCTGCAGACTCCCCAGAAGGAATCAGAGACGATCACCTCTTTGCCCATGACGAGTAAAGAGCATTGTCTTATCTTGTTTCACCTCTGTCCTCTTCTATTTCAATTCCAGACTGTTCATATTTGATAGTATCTAGAGTTTCCTCATCTGCATAGCGTTATATCTTTTTTATGGCCCATGTCTTTCTCTCACCCCCTTTTTATCATTTTTCTTCATATCTTCGTTTCTATAATTTAATTTCCCTTTTCTTTTCCCTCTTCCAGTCTTGATACCACTGCAGCTAAATCGTTACAGCTTTCCATACATTCACTGTTAATACTTTATCCAGCACTGTCGTGTCGTGTGTTGCTGCTTTTTTGTACAAAAACGACATGTCCATTCTCTACTAACAAAAAATAGTCCCTTATTTCCTTACTCTGTCTATTTTACTCGTGTACTCTTATGTCAAATTGAATCTATTCATTCCTATTCCCTGAAAGATCGAAGTTATTGTTATTATTGTTGTGTGTGTATTTTTATGTGTACAACATTGTTCCTGGTTTGTGAGTAGAGATATCCCAGTTTTGATGTTTTGGTGTCCATGTCACTTCCAATCGATATGTCCATGAACGGCGGAGTGAAGATAGATTATTGTATAGAGCAATACAACGCATTTACAGCATGCGAACTCAAGGTTACAAGGGTATCTTGGATAATAATATACATTAATGCTAGAGAGAGTATCAAACAAGAAAATCGTGACTATAACCATACTTGTGCTCAAGGAATTCCTAACAATCACTTTGCGGACGGAATCCCCTTCTGCTTCCCATAATTGAATGCCTTCTTAGCCAAATCCGGAATGACGAAAAGACATACAACATTACTCAACCAACTCGCCGCCGTATCGAAGAAGATATTGTTCCTCGGGCTAGAGCCCAGCGCACTTGATCGCATTATCTGGCCGATAGCGTTTGTGATAATCTGGAAATCGCCCCTCTCCAATCCCTTGATGGCGATAGAAGCAACTTCTTCGGGGAGTTGTGGTTTATCGGCTTCTTCCATGATATGCGTAAGCTCCGGCTTGAGCTTTTGCTCATTCTCAAAGCCCGGACTGGTCATTCCCATTGGGAAGACGATGTGGATTTTGACGTCGGTTGCGGGGGCATCGGCGTCTTTCTTGCGACGAGCACCGTTGTACATTTCGATTTCTTGCACAAGGACATCGGATAAATTGCGCATGGCGGCTTTGGGCGGTGAGTAGGGACTGTATCCAGAGACAGTGAAGACGGCGAGAGTGGATGCGGTAAAAATGAGGTGTCGTGGAGGCGGGTGTTCTTTTCCAGTGGTCTGTGAAACTGGTACCAACCATCTCCTCAGCGTTGCGTGCGCAGTGTATGCGCTGGTCCAATACACAGTGTCCATTTGATCGCGCAATGTTTTGATAGGCACATCGATGAAGAGGCCGGGATGACAGTATCCGGCGCAACACCAAACAACATCAGGGGCGACTCCATTATTCCACGTCGTGGTCTCTTCCAACAGGCGATCCGCGGCATCAGGGTCTGTCAAGTCGGCGCTAATGAAGTGGAAGCGTTGTGTCGATGGATTCACTGCAGCGGCCTGTTCTTGTCAGTGAGCTCGTGTTCTATACAGATAAGGAATCATCCCACCTTGATGTCTGCAATCGCCGTTTCAAGTTTGTGAGCCGACCTCGAGGCAATGACCACATTGGCGCCTTTTTGTGCAAGTTGAATAGCAATTGATCTGCCAAGTCCCTCGGAGGCACCCGTTATGAGTATTGTCTGTTGGAATGTAATGTTAGCCATGCCAATGGTTTCATCCCACCAAGTCGAATCGGATAGCTTACCTTGCCATTGACGGGGAACTGATTTGGGCCGAAACCAAGCATCTTGTACGCCGAGTAAGTGATGATTCCTACTATGATAGCAATAAAAGCAATAGTTGCCTGCGAGTAATCCATGAAGATACTCTTGTATAAAGGGAGAGGCAGGCTCAGCTCGCTCTCATTGAACTTTAATATACCAGGCTCTGCAAGTACCAGAAGTGTTTAGCTCTCATCTGTCTGAGACCAAATGACTAAGGTATCCAGTTGTACATAGTTAGTTCGTACGCCAATCGACCAATAGTATCCGTCATATTCAGAGCTAGCCGCTGGTGTGGGACGTCCAAGGCGGTGAGAGCGGCATATCTAAATTTTTGTACGCAGGAAAAAAGTTCCTATCGCCGAGCCAGAGGAGAGTGTTTCTCTCAGTTCATTAGAGCCACCAATTCAATATGGCAGCCAAAAAAAGAAAGGCTAGCAGCCGACAGTCGGCAGGCAAGAAAAATGATTCGGCCATGCGAACGAAGTACAATATCAATGAGACTTTTGACAACTCAGAAGATGAGTTTATGGCCGGCCGCGATCAGGTTTTGTTAGAAGAAGGTCCAGAAGCGAAGAGAAGGCGCAAGTTGCAAGAAGAGGGTATGTTCTTACAAACACAAAAGCAGTGAAATCCTAAGATTCACAACTTGGATACAGAAGCCGACCTTCAACCCTCCGACGAAGAAGTTCTCGGATACGACGAGGACGAAGACGAGTTAGATGACGATGACGATGACGAATATGAAAACGACTACACGTCCAGCAAGCGAAAAGGTGTATCGGATTCAGAGTCAGATGCAGGCGCCAACGATGAGGACGAAGAGGAAGGCCTCGAGGCCTGGGGTTCCTCAAGAAAAGACTATTACAATGCCGATATGATCGAGACAGAGGCCGATGCGCTCGAGGAAGAGAGTGAAGCAAAAAGACTACAACAGAAACACTTGAAGGCAATGAAAGAGGCGGATTTCGGCTTCGACGAAATCGATTGGGTGGAATCTGGAAAGGGCCCCGAAGATAGTAAAGACGGCCAAGATGGGGTTGTTACTGAGGTACTACCCCAGCTGGAGATTACAGACGACATGGGTTCTGAGGAAAAACTCAAAGTCTTGAAGACGAGGTATCCCGAATTCGAACCCCTCGCAAAGGACTTTGTCGACCTCCAGACTGAGTACACAACTATTCTGGCAGACGCCCAGAAAGCGGAAGAAGCTATGGACGGTTCTGAGACGTCTGTTCCAGTACCAATTATTAAGTTTCGGGCACTGGCTTCTTACCTTGGATCAATCAGCATGTACTTTGCTCTTCTTACGTCTCCCGCAGAGGATGGTGATGGAAAAACGGTTGCTCTGTCGCCAACAGAACTGCGAGATCATCCTATCATGGGATCCTTAGTTAAATGCAGACAACAATGGGAAACTGTCAAGGATTGGAGTATCCCCGAGGAATCCGAAAATATCGAAGAAGACGTTGAGGTTGAAGGTTCGGAAGTGTCCGTTGAATTCGAACCAGCTGTACAGCAATCCTCGAAAGAAAAGAAATCGACCAAATCAGCCCAGAAAGAAAAGAAGTTGAGCAAATCACAGCAAGCAGCAGAGAAAGCACGCGCCGAAGCCGAAGCCCGTCGTGCCGAAAAGATCAAGAAGGCTGAAGCCGGCTTGGCCGATCTGGCCGACTTGGTCAAAACATCCAGCAAAAAGTCTAAAGCACTATCGAAAACCACAGGCTCTCAACCTCAAGAGGACGATGATTCTGACCTCGGCGACGAGGACGCCCTTACCGCCCACGAAGCCGAAGAAAAGGCTCGAAAGAAGCGCTCTCTGCGATTCTATACCTCTCAAATTGCGCAAAAGGCCAATAAACGAAACGCCGCTGGCCGAAATGCTGGTGGTGATGAAGATCTACCATACCGAGAACGTCTCAAGGACCGCCAGGCACGTCTCAACGCGGAAGCTGAGAGGCGTGGTCGTGCGCAAGCCAACGAGACTGAACAGCTGGGCGGTGACTCTGACGAAGAGGATCACCGTCTTGCGCGCGAAGTCCGTGGCGATGCCGCCGGCACAGATGACGATGAGTACTACGACATGGTCGCCGCTCGCAACAAGCAGAAGAAAGCAGACAAAAAGGCTCGCGCTGAGGAAGCCGAGGCCGCTCAGAAAGGAGAGCGCTACGAAGAAGTTGAAGAAATTGGACCCGACGGTAAACGTCGTATTACATACCAGATTGAGAAGAACAAAGGTTTGACTGCGAAGCGGAACAAGGACGTACGCAATCCGCGTGTCAAGAAAAGAAAGAAGTTTGAGCAGAAGAAGAAGAAGCTTGCTAGTATCCGTCAAGTGTACAAGGGAGGTGAGGGTCGTGGAGGTTACGCTGGTGAGCTTACGGGTATCAAGAAGAATCTTGTCAAGAGTGTTAAGCTATGATCAAAAAGCGTGTTTTGTGTCAATATTTGTTTATGGCGTTGTATGTGTGATGCAATCAGCATCGATTTAGGATACCTGTACATATTGCATTTATGGTTCATTTTCTATAGATACCTATATGAACATGAACAATCTTTCTTGTTAATCAAATGACACCCCCTGTTTCCCTATCGTCACATCCGTATGTATGTTTTGATACATGGGTAATTCGACATAAACTTAAGAACTCATCAATCAGATGTGACGACCGCTCTATTTGCTACCAGATCTGCTAAATGCTGTTTGATATCTCTTCGCATGTTCGTCGATAGATCCATGCTCAGAAATCTGCGGGCAATAGACTCCTATCAATGAAAATAACAATTAGCCTATCCACTTCCAGAAATATTTTCGTTGCAAGGAGATGGCACGAACCGCTGTCTCCAAGATCGCCTCTTCTTGTTTAGACATCCTGGCACAGGCTGTGACGAGGTCTTGTCCTCGGGCTGACAATGACACCAATTCGCTTGCCCTCGCAACGATAGCTTCACCGACACCGTTCATGGCAGCGCAACTGATATACATGTTGATTAGCTTTGGTTTACATTCGTCACAATGATGATTTCATACAGTGTTCCAAAGCTCTGATTGCTGCGTCCTGGCTTGAAACTGTTATCAGTCAGTTTGAAAATCTATCCGTTGTGAGTCACTTAAGCCTACTCACTTGTAGAGATAGGCGACCTCCTCTTTGGCGTTTGCGATTTCCTCGTCAACTCTGACTTCCATATGTCCAAAGCCTAGAGATGGTCTCTCTGGCAAGAATCTATTTTCAAAGATTTCATGGAAGTGAGTGGCGGCAAGAACTTTGGGCCTTTCACCACCGAGGCTTAAAAGATATTCGAAAATACCACAGGCTAAACCAGCTCCATCTGAAAAGAAAGCCACATGTTGAGTCTCAGCAAGCTATGTTTGGAAATACACAAGACTCACCATTTAAATCAGTCCCTTTCCCAAATTCGTCAATAATGATCAAGCTTCTTCGTGTTGAGAACTTCAACAGCAGTGAGATCTGTTGCAAGTCTAGCGTGAATGTGCTCTGAATCTGAACACAGCCTAAGCCAATGTTATTTGTCTCTAGCCCAATCGACTTACCTTGGAAACAGTCTCTGGGGTACTGATACGAGTCAAAATCTTATCAGTTATACCTATTTCTGCATTTAGAGCAGGAACATAACTATGTATGTTAGTTTCCCTTCGGACAAGTGTATAGCCATCTTTCTTACCTTCCAATATGAGCCAGATACACTATCAAGGCAACCTGCTCGTGGTCAGCGATACCTATTTAAATTCACAATAGAAATAAAATACTACCTGCTTCATGTATACACTCTTTCCGGAAAAGTTAGGCCCTGTTAGTAGCAACATGCTTGGGGTATTCGAGTATTGGCGATCAGCAAAATGAATGGCGGTCCCTGGCTGTTGCGTACCACAACCACCCTGCAAATTGACATCGTTGGGGATGTAAGATGCTACCATCAGCTCTTGGAGAGGGTGCCTCGAGACTCAATTAGAAAACCCTCTTATATCATAGCGGCCATTTCTTACCGTCCACCTTCGACTCGAATCACATTCTCTGTGGACATTTGAGGCCGAGCGAATTTGTATGCTTCTGCAGTTTTGGCCATCGCAAGGTAGCTGAATCATTTGTTAGAACAAAGTAACTTCAGGACAGTAGACAGCTTCGCTCACCAATCAAGCTCTCCACAGAGCTCTGAGCACGCTGAGAGCACCTTTTCGTATTTTAGAACATTTTGTGCTATCTCGTGGGCAATCTCTATTTCTCTTTCTGAACAATAGCCTTTAAGCAATATACTCTATGCAAACCATGTCAGCTGTCTTACCGCAAACGAGACTGTAAATGTCGCCAAGCTTCTCGTCCAATTCTCTCATTCGTTCATCTTTAAAATAAGCTCTATTCTCGGTCGTAAAAACTTGTTCCCACGTTCCACCACTTCCCGTATAAGCAGCACGTCCTGTAGTATCAAAAGGTATGGCGATGTTGAAGCCTAGTTGCGGGAAGTAGATAACATTGACCTCGATTTGAAGATTTGCGGGAATGGTGGAAGCAACATCGATGGCAACCTGTTTCAACAGACCGTCCAGGCCATTGTATCGGGTTTTGAGGAGGTCTAGGTCACGATCCACGCCTTGTTTAATGACTGTTCTCTGCTGCTCTTGCGAGTCCTCAATATCTATCTGATCCCGGTCAGTTTTCATAACACAGTGGAATTCTGCATGCCAACCGTCTGATATATAAGTCTTCCTACTGCATGGAGGCTTCCCACATCCAGAGTTTCAAGCATCTTGAAGATGGTTAGCAATGTGGAATATGGAATTGATTTTCGATGCCTACCCTTTCACGAAAAGACACCATATCCTGACAACCCATCTCGCGGACTGCTTCCTGGAGGTCCAACGTATGTGTTGCGAACTGAACTACAATTTAGTATAGTAGATCGGAGAGTCATAGAAATATTAGTGGCATACGTTTAGCAAACTGCCCCATATGGTGCCTTTGAAGCCACCGAAAGCACTACTAAGACCTTTATGGAGGGTTGTCATGACCGGACACATATTCTTGACTTTCTTGAGGCAACTGCACATTTTCTGCAGAGTACTTTTATTGGCAGGCAGAAGAAGGAGATCTAAGATCTTGTGCCTTTTTGATATGACATCAAGGTCAACACTAGGACGCAAGAAGTATTGTCTCAAACGACTCTTGCCCTGCGGGGTGAGAAGATGTTGGTGGAATAATCCGTATAGCGAGAGGTCTTCTTTTGCTCGTGATGATGTCTTTCGGGGACCTTGATTAAAAGAGTTCGGATGGGATTCAGTCTGCATTATCTGGAGCGAAGATAGAGTATTTAGATTGACATGCCTTTGGCTCGTCAGTATAAGTACACATTTGATGCTTCGGGGCTACTCACATCGTTCCTTTGAGAAAAAATGTCTCAACTGATCTAACAGCATAAGTAGCAATGCTATTCTCCAAGCTGTTGTGTTCTGTGCTTCGCCTTTGTACATACGCAAGTACTGCTCCTGTACATCCCAGTGAGACTGAATTCTCAATATCAACTATTCCTCCAAGCCGAAGGAGTTTCCCCTTTTCGAAGGAGAATCCTGCATTCTCTGCAATCACCTCCTCAGCTTGTTGAGTTAGTCCGTCACCGGGAACGAGGAATTGTGCAAGGTCTTCTTCCTGCTGGAAGATCTCCAACTCGGCCAACTTCGCCTTTGCGCCGTCGACACTATACTCTTGGATCGGCCGAACATCTATGCGATACGGAAGGCGAAGTGCATTATCTAGAGCTATCAGCAAAACTATATATATGTGAGCATCTTACGCACCAAATTGACGTATGTCATTCATGGTGGCTTCCTCCGCTCGCGTTGAGGTCAATATGGTGGTCGGGTTGATTTCGACCTTGACTGAGGACGAATTAGTAACAGATAAATCTTATTTTCAACATACAAACCCACGCGTATCGATAAAATCCTTCCCACCGAACTGGACGTCACTGAGGATGCTGAGTCTTTCCTCACGAGCGATGTAGAAGCAGCATCCAACTGTGCCCTCCTCCTTGATGTCGATGCCCATAACAACCTCGCCCAAGTCATCAACAAGGTTTTCATCTTCATCAACTGCAGGATGCAGGCCATGCTGTCTGCTACTCTGTACATGCTCTAGGCCTGAAGTGATGAAGGTGTCAGGACTAAGCGGTCGCAATCGTAGCGGATTGACAGGATCCGTCGCAAATCTTCGCTGAGCACTTGAAGCTCTCAAAGAGTTTCTTGGTCCTGGATCTCTTTTCCTTTTTGACAATGCCATGTCTCAATAGCCACAGGAGACGTTTTTCGATGAGAACCAGAGTGTCGAGTTGAATGACAGTGTGCTTGGAAGGAGATGGATAGCTGTGTGGTTTCTCGTTCCTTCCCTTTGTACACACGGCTGGCAACCACCCCCTCCCTTTTCGAACGAGAGTTAAGCTCAGCCAGTTTTCAGAAATATATTGAGAGTTGCATTCTTATTTAATTTGATACAGACGTTGAATTATCTACACAAGAGAGGCGTTGCCTATAATACACATTTCAGAGAGATCAACCAAGATGACAATACAAGTACGACGAGGACCTACTTCCCACCCCCCCCCCACGCCACAATTTTACACTCACTGAAACTAATAACACCAAAATACAGCAAAAAGGATAGAAAACCCCATACACCCAGTCAAATATACTTTCCATTAGCAAAGTAAAGTCATGTTATTAGACAGCGACAACGTCTAAGGAATCCTTTTCCTTATCGAGTTTCACCCGTGCGGTGTGTCCAGGGGTGATCTCGCCCCTGATAATCTTATCAGCGAGTCTGTTGCCGATTTCCTTCGCGATGAGTCGATTGAGTGGGCGAGCTCCGTAGCGTGGATCATAACCCTTTTCACAAAGCCACTGTTTGGTCTCGTCGTCAACCTGGAGAGTCATTCGTCGATCATCCAATCTCCCTTGTAGCTCCTTGAGTCGGATGTCTACAATGTCACGGAGAGCAGCCCTGGACAGTCTCTTGAAAATGATGAATTCGTCAATGCGGTTGAGAAACTCCGGAGGATATGAAGCTTGTACAACGTCCATGACAGCTTTTTTGATAGCTTCAGGAACATCTCCCTCATCCTTAAGTTTATGCTTATACAAGGGATCCATTCCGACCAAGATATCGGCTCCTAGGTTGGAGGTTAAGACAATGATCGTGTTTCGGAAGTCAACCTTGTGGCCCTGAGAGTCCGTCAAGAAGCCCTCATCGAGGACTTGTAGCAGAAGTGTTGAAATGTCTCGGTGCGCCTTTTCGAATTCATCAAACAATAATACAGCGTAAGGTTTTCTCCTAACAGCCTCGGTGAGCTGACCGGCGTCATCATAACCAACATAGCCGGCTGGTGATCCGATCAGACGGCTAATTGTGTGTTTCTCCTGGAATTCGCTCATGTCGAATCTCAAAACTGCACTTTCTGTGGAGAAGAGGAAGCCTGCCATCTTCTTGCATAGCTCCGTCTTACCGACACCGGTGGGACCAAGGAACATGAAAGATGCTAAGGGCTTGTTCTCACCGCTTAGACCTGCTCGCTGCATCCGGACAGCGTTTGCAACAGCCGACAGAGCCTCATCTTGACCCCGTACCGACTGCCGCAAGGTGTCCTCCATGTGTATCAGTTTCTCAACCTCTCCGGACATCAACTTGTTCACTGGAATGCCGGTAGTACGTGAAACCACAGTTGCAATATCGTCCGCTGTGACTGAGTCGTGGATTAATGCGTCTTTGGTTTCAAGGTCGGCACCTTCTTGGGGCAATTTGGCCTCGAGACTCGGGATGACGGAGTAACGAAGCTCACTGGCCCTTCCGAAGTCTCCTTCACGCTGTGCTTTTTCTAATTCGAAGCGCGATTTTTCCAGGTCTTCCTTAGTCCGTTTGATCCCTTCAATCTCCTCTTTTTCCTTGTTCCAGATATCCATGAGTTTCTTGACTTCCTCTTGCTTTGTCTTTAGCATTTCTTCTAGCTTCGCTCGACGCTCTTTGCTTGTGACGTCTGTTTCCTTGCGCAGAGATTCTAGCTCAATCTGTATCGTCGTGATTTCGCGATCCAACTCGAGGATGGACTCGGGTTTAGACTCTTGTTGCAGCCGCAGTGCTGAGGCGGCTTCGTCCACCAAGTCAATGGCCTTGTCAGGGAGGAAACGATCCGTGATGTAGCGGTTGCTATACGTAGCAGCGGCAACAATAGCAGCATCTGTGATTCTCACACCATGGTGTACTTCATATTTATTCTTGATACCACGGAGGATAGAAATCGTAGAAGCGACGGACGGTTCGCTGACTTGGATAGCTTGAAAGCGACGTGCCAGCGCCACGTCTTTTTCGATCAAACGATATTCATTGAAGGTCGTTGCGCCGCAACATTGAAGCTCGCCTCGGGACAATGCCGGTTTCAACAGATTGCTTGCATCAATGCTACCTTCAGCCTTTCCAAGACCGAGTAGAGTATGCAGCTCGTCGATGAACAGGATCACATTGCCCTCTGCGTCCTCGACTTCCTTCAATACTGACTTTAACCTTTCTTCAAAATCCCCTCGGAACTTAGCTCCAGCAATCAAGGAACCCAGGTCCAGTGCAATGACCCTTTTATTCTTGACACTTTCGGGCACGTCTCCCTGCACGATTCTTTGCGCTAGGCCTTCCAGAATTGCGGTTTTTCCAGTACCGGCGGCGCCGATAAGGACGGGATTGTTCTTCGTTCGTCGCGAAAGAACCTGGATCGTTCGGTGAATTTCTGCATCTCTTCCAATGACTGGATCGAGTTTTCCGGCCTTGGCTTTTGCGGTGAGATCGACACCAAACTGCTCGAGGGCGGATTTCTCTGGTTCTCCGCCTACATTCATACGATGTGTGCCGCCTGGTGGATGCGGGCCACGACCTGTGGCATAGCTTCGCAAAGGTATTGTTGACAAATATGTAGATTTGGGTTGACTAGAAGGATAGAAGCGGATCCGTGAAGCTGGAACGTAGAAGCTGCTTCGAGCAGGGGTGACTACTGAGGGCCGACGAAGGCCTAGCCGCGCAGTTCGGCTTGTGGCAGACAACATGGTGTAAGTCGGTTCCTGCAACGGTGCTACAGGGAGAGGAATAAATTAATTGCAAGGAATTAAGGCAGCGAGTGATATTGTGCTCTGTATTTACATGCTGATTGAAACGCAGTGGCAAGCCATCAGACCACCACTGGAGAGCTTTCTGGAAGCAGCCAACGACGTAAAAGACTAAGTAAGAGGGAGCTCGCCGGAATGGGATGGCGGGGAGCTGAGCTCCTCGGGAGCGCGGCGTGCGCAAAAGAAGAAAAATTGTGGCGGCTGGCAACAGCACAGTCACGTGATGAGCCCCTTGGACGGCAAAGGAGGGGCTCCCGCTAAGCAAAAAGAAAATTCTCATCCCGAATTTTAGACCACGTTGGGCCATCCTCTTCTTCCCTCCCTGTCCAATCCTCCTGACATCTCAACGCTCTCCTCCTTTTAAGACATATTCATTTCCTCATATCAATCTTCCTTTATTCACAATGGGTTTCACCGACCTTACATCCGACGCTGGCCTCGCCGTCGCCAACAACTTCCTTTCCACCCGCAGCTACATCGTTGGGTAAGTGATCAACACTCGGACTTTGCATGTTTTTTCTCGTGTTATCTGCTGGCTTTTCTCTTTCTGTGCTTCTGCTTTTATGATGAAATAAAATTGGTCCGTGTTTAGGAGGCGGCTTAAGACACCGCTGTATGACTACACACAATGCGAGCAATCGCGCTTCTGACGTTGTTTTGGCACTTGATAGGCTTTGCTTTCTGCATTCGCATTCATGCTGTTTTGATTCGAGGAGATCGGTATTAACTAATGTTTCTCGAACAGCCACTCTCCTTCCCAGGCCGATGTTGTCACATACAAGGCCTTGAGCGGTGCTCCTGACGCCGCCAAGTACCCCCATGTTGCTCGCTGGTACAAGCACATTGCCACATATGAATCAGAATTCTCCACCCTGCCTGGTGACGCTTCCAAGGCCTACACCACCTATGGCCCTGAGTTAGTAGAGCTTCCCACCAACCCTAAGCCTGCTGCTGCCGCCGATGACGACGATGACATGGACGACCTCTTTGGCAGTGATGATGATGAAGAGGAAGACCCAGAGGTTGTCAAGGAGCGTGAGGCTCGTCTCGCTGAATACAAGAAGAAGAAGGAGGCCAAGCCCAAGCCTGCTGCCAAGTCATTGGTTACCTTAGAAGTTAAGCCATGGGGTAAGTTGATTTACTTTCTACTAGAAAGTTGCGCAGCGATTCTAATCATTTACTTGCAGATGACGAGACCGATCTCGTACAGATGGAGAAGAACGTCCGTGCTATTGAGATGGATGGTCTTGTCTGGGGTGCCTCCAAGCTTGTTGCCGTCGGTTTCGGTATCAAGAAGCTCCAGATCAACTTGGTCGTTGAGGACGAGAAGGTTTCCACTGATGAGCTCCAGCAACAGATCGAGGAGGATGAGGACCACGTCCAGTCCACCGATATTGTACGTTTATCTCTCCTTTGTTGTTCCAAAATCTGGGATTGTACTAACGTTTCCAATAGGCTGCTATGCAAAAATTGTAAACGTGATAAACGCGATATGCTTAATGATATGAAGAATAAGATGATGAATACGGAGATTATGTCTTCCAGGATCACTGAAATATCATGACCTTTCCCTGATCTTCTTTTCCTTTGTTGAATATTAGACACTGGCCCGGTGTAGATTGGGCATAAACAATATATTTGGAAGTATGCGTCCAACTGATGCGTATCAGCTTATTTGCTCTGGTTCATAGCTCTGTCAAGGCATTCAAAGTGATTTGTGTCAAATCTCGTAAACAGATATCTGGATGATCGTAAAAGAATTGTGTATGTGATTGTGGGTGGGTTTTGCGCTAGAGGGACTCTCCGTGCCCGTAGAAGCTAAGCTGCTGGAGAATCAACCACATTCCCTGCAACCAACCATCGGAGATATTTCGAGCATTGCTTCCCTCACCTTTCGATATCATTCATTACAGAAACGTAAACTGCGACTACGTTGGTAATATATAGCGGACACTTTATTCTCTTCAGCAGAGCTACCGGTTTAGATACCGATCCGACCTGGTTACTCTTTTCACCATGGGCTTCCTCTCGCGCATCATCACATTCTTTGGCCTTGTCCTACTGGCTCATGCGTGAGTATTTCTAATGCAATCAGACATCATCCTTCTTCGGATCAAGAAATCTAACTTCCATAATCAGAGGATACTCGGCCCACGAACACACAACCCTCTACAGCAACGCCGCCCTCGTCGCCAGCGCAACCAGCACAACTCCGACATCAGCATCCAACTTCTTCGCCGTTGTGCCCCTTGATATAACGATAGAGGCATTGATTGCCGTTGTTTTGGTTTCTACTGGTCTGGTTTTGGGCTCTGAGAAACTCAAGCCAGTTACACATAGCGCATGGGCAGGCCAGATTGAACGGGAGGGTGGTGCGAAGAATCCGTATAAGAACTTGGAGATTCGGTCTGGATTTTGGGACGTTAGGGTTTGTTTTTTCTCCCCACCTATTGCTCACAAGATAGGAATCAAGTGCTAATTGACTCTGTTACGATTATAGAAAAGTCGACAGGAGTTTGCGGATTGGATGCGCACTCAGGACTAAGCAAAATAACAAGTCGTGGTTTAATTATTATAGAGGATATGTCAGTTTTTGAGCAAGAGGAAAAGTTATCATGACTCCTAGGTATATTGCAGTTTGAATGAAACATGCATCTGATACCACATCATTAACCTATCATTACTGAAGAATAACAAAAAGAGCATCATCTCCACGAGATTGCTGGAACAGAGCGCAAATCGAGTCTGCTAAAGTGATTGAAGAATTCTGCAGTGGAATTGAGGATTTCAGAAGCCTCACAACCAAATCGCCAGCGTATGCAGCATGGCAATTAACGGTTTCTTGATAGATCTAGGTGCGGAGCAACAATCCCCCATACGTTTTATGAGGCATGCACATGGCATCATGGGCTATGCTTCGTCTCGCAGAAGAATTAAAAAACTACCCTTACAAATCTTTTTATATGAAGTTCTACCAAAAGATAGTTTCTCAGGCTGGTGCACGCAAGCACAAAAAGCGGGCTTCTCGCCACGCCTTTGCTCCTCGGTCCAGCCATGCAATCTTGGGCCGCAGACAGCATCCTTGTCCTGTTGAACCAAAGTCTTCTGCATAATGGGAAGAAAAATGTCGACATCCTTTATGAACGAATAGTTGCGGAACAAAGGAATCAGTATATGCTTTCTTTCCTTCCACAGCTCTGCGTCGATCACGTCCGCGTGCTTCGAGTCTATCATCCCCTCCCCTATTCCAACTATACAAAGCTTCTGCAAGGCTCTCAGCTGGGCGTATACTTCAAGAGCGGTTCCAATAAACGGTGCGGTCCATGGATACCCTAGGTTTAGTTGGAAATGAGCGGAGCGTATTGTCTGCAATCTTTGATGGAGCAGGAACTTTGTCCAGTCAATATCATTGTGGTGTCCGTGGCTTTTGAAGACGTTCTCTGAGTATAGAATGTCGACAGATTCGGCATATCTTCAGCAAAGAATGTCAGACGCATGATCAGCAATTTGTGTTCCACTCAGACAGGGACGTACATCCGACGACAGCTTTGTAAAAGCGGAACAATATGAGGCATGTAAGTGATGGGGAAGTCCGCGAAGAGGTGTGAAGCCCATTTGCCTCCTCCATTGGCATCGACAATTCTGGATCCCTGGAAGACACGATAATCTGAAGAAGGCTCGGGCCCATTAAATCCTCCAGATCCGGCAAAAATCTCAATGATCAGGTTCCCAAAGACCATTCGGTATATTTGTGCTCTGATTTCGCTTGGTAGCAATCTGAAGAAAGTAGACTGTGTCTGAAGATTATACTCTTGTTTTGGCCTCTGATAAGACTGATTCCACGGCGAAATGGCCCGTTTACGGGGATAAAGTTGTCGTCTGGTAGATAACTTATCGTATACCGCCCATTCGTACTCAATCTGCGCTTCTTCGACACTCTCGGTGTCAAGAGTGAGTAAGCTTTCTGCCTTGATCCGTTCAAGCTCTGCTTTTGCGGCTGCAATCTTCGCATCATATTCCACATCGCGCTCCCTCCATGCTGCTAGCTCCGCAGGAGATGGTGGAGGAAATGTCATTATGATCCTTTAACCCTGTGGGCATGAACTGCTTAAAAGTTCGGTACCTATCGTAAAGAATAGAAAATTCAAACATTGAAGTCTCATCATAGGCCTTAGATGAAAGCTCATTAATTGTGACTGTGACGGAGTATTATCTCAGAACCTCAGAGCAGACCGTCTGGAGAGGATTCTTACTCAACTAGGTACGGTAGTTATAGCGCGCGGGGTATCAGCCAACTTCTAAGCAAGGCTAATACCTAGTTACACTAGTTAGTGTCCGTATTGACTGGGTTATGATAAAGAGTATGTGATAGAGTACTGCGATACACCATTGATAACATGGCTACTATCCCACAGACCGAGTCGGAAAGATATTGAAGTTGAAGGTGTATTCTGGCTTCCAAGGCGCATAGCCCGTTCAGCTTAGGTACCTGTGTCATTCCATGTCGAAGATACAACTTCCCTCAAAACGAGAGCATCCATATACTTCCGTGGCTTACACAGAACATGGCATGGATCAATTGGACTACTCACAAGTTAGTTGCGAGTTTCCGCAGTCTACGGAGTACGTACTTCGAAAGACAGGTATTCAACAAGAGTAAGCACCCTTTTTCGGACGTTCCGCAGTCCCGGTAACTTAGTTACATGACAAAGGGAATCCAGCCCTTGTCAAAGAAAGCCGAGTGCAAGCGAGACGTCAAGCCGATTCAGGGGTAGCGACCGCTATAGAGCTAGCTGTACGACATACTGCAGAGTAGTATGCAGTAACTACAAGATGTGATGCATCATCGTGAGACATGGTTGGGTTAGTCAGCAGATGCCTCGATGACTGGATCAACTATGCATAGTATGAATAGTTAGCTACGTCCAGGCCCACGTAATCCGCACCACTGGCCAGGTCACGCACACCACCAGTCAGAAAGCCCTAGCTACAACGAGTATTCGAGTGATGCCGTCGATGTCTTACTTGAGGGCATCATCCACCGATCAACTGAAACAAGGCCGTACGGAGTACTAGCGCCGACGCCACCCGAGGATCCCGAACATTATCCCTGCCAGGTCGAGACCGTCGGAGCGAATCAATCTGGAGAGCGCATGTAAGGATCAGAGGGAATAGTCGTTTTCATTGGACTTATCCTCCGCAATTGAAATTGGTCCAACGTGTGGATGGGGTGACGAGTCTGGCAGAGCTCCATTTGGCAACTAACTACTACATAGTACGTACTATCGTAGGACCGGAGTATGGAGTAAACAGTCAATGCAGAATCAGGATTGCCCCTACCTTCCAGGTCTGTTGACTCGTCTTTGCTTTGTTTATAAGGACGCTTGTCTCTCCCCAAGTCTGTAGCTGGCATTTCTCCTCTTCCCTTCCTTAATCCAACTCCTTCATCGCGCTCCTCACATCAGCTGCCTAACGTCACTCGACGATTTCATTCGTTCATCAAATCCCTATCACGACTAGCCACCATGCATTCCATCCTCGCTGCCGTCGCTCTTGCAACTGTCGCTATGGCTCAGAACCCCACACCCATCACTACTGACTCTGTGGTATGTTTCACCCATTGCCTCTCGTCTGCTTGTCTGTCGAAAATACACGACTAACATCGTCTTTCGTAGCCATCTAATCCTGCTACTCGGTTCTTGACCGAGACCAACTCCCTCGGCGTGGTCACTGGACAGCCTAGCGTCGTTACCAGCGAGCCCAGTGCCGTCACCTCTCAGCCTGCTCCAATAGTAATCCCTGCCGGACTCTCGGCTCCCGTTGTGCCACTCTCATATATCCCCTCTAGCTCGGCTGTTGCATACGGTAGCTCCTCTGTTGTTCCGGTCGCTTCTAGCGGAACTGCTAGTGGTACTGCTAGTGGAACTTCCACTGGAACTGCCACTGGAACCGCCACTACTGGCAGCACCGGCATGTCCGCTGGATCGGCCAGCTCGACTCGCACCTCCTCTGTGCCTACTGGTGCTGCCGCTGCAATGGCCGCTGCTGGACCTGTCGGTCTTTCTCTTGTTGCTGGTGCTGCCTTTGCCATGCTTATCTAAGGCTAAAGACCTAGTTAGTTAATTTCATTTTTCATCATGACCTGAACATGTCTTGATTTCTTCTTCATATGACCACCATCAATATCCTTGATGAATGTCGCACAAAGCCATGTTCCGGATTCCCTGTATTGTATTCCACATTTGGTGCCGCCGCGAGTTTGTCATCTTCGATTCGTTGTACATGGATAAATAGGCATCCAGAACCAATATTAATCTAATGCACGTTTCTCAAACGAATTAATTCTTCGTAATCAGTATCGCAATCTAATCGGTAGGCAACGTTGTCGTTTCCCCGGATTTACTGATTAGCCAACGCTAGCTATACTAGTGTAAGCCACTTGACTCGCGACAACGGTGTTTGGTACTGTCAAATACCGTATAATACACACAAACAGAGCCTTGCCTCTTTAGGAATCATTATTAGGTCGACGCGAAAAGTCGCGTGTCTGTTTCGCGGAAAGCCTAACCCGATCAAGGCTGGACGCGTTGGTTCCTCTGCCTATCCAGGCTTAGTGCGTAAACAAACGGCGTAAACGTGATACACAACACGTAAAATTACCTCCCTTTGGCGGCGCAACCAAAACAAAAGCTCCAAAGCCTCCAAGCAATAAGAGAGCCGGCGATTCCCCGATCTCCCGCTTCCCTGGCAACCTCAACTAAATCTTCACAACTACGTACGTACTGCTTGCTCTCTTCTCCGCGCATCGTCCAGATATTTTGAGCTTGCGTATTCCCCCGCGTCACTCTGATTCGCTCTCGATCAACCCAACTCGAAACAAGAATCGACTTCTCATTTAAGAGTGTCTGCGACAGCTCGATAACCCTGTGATTGACAATCAAAACATTGACTTGACCACTCAGACGCGGTGTTAGGACTGTTTGACCACTTCACACATACAAACATGGTATGTTGCTTGCATGCTTACCATCTGCTAATCATCTACATACTCACTCCCTCATAAACAGGTCTCCAAACTGCGTCGGCTCATCGCCGACCATGCAGATCTCCACAACAACGAACTCCCACCGAACTACCTCTTCTCCCCCACAGACAATCAGCACTCCGACGATTTGAGTCAACTGGTTGTAACTCTCGCTGGACCACACGGCACTCCATATTCAGCTGGAATGTGGCGATTACAACTCCGCATCCCTGAAGATTATCCTGCAAGCCCTCCCAAGGCCGCTTTCAAGACACGTATTTGGCATCCCAACGTTGAGGAGTCGACAGGGGCAGTGTGCGTGGATACCCTGAAGAGGGACTGGGAGTCCAAGTTGACATTGCGCGACATTCTTGTGGTAGGTTGTGACATTCGTGAGAAAGAAAGAACGAGGAAATTGATAGATCATGCAGACCATATCTTGCCTACTCATCCATCCCAATCCAGACTCAGCCCTAAACCCCATGGCTGGCTCCCTCCTTCAGGACGACTACAATGAATTTTCCCGCCAGGCACGCTTGATGACGTCAATACACGCACCAGTTCCATTCGCCATGAAGCACGCCGTTTTACAAGCCAAGCAACGAGGAGAAGACCCTGAGATGACTAAGAGAGTCGAGAAGGACCCGGAATTTCGAGAATTGCGACATGCAGCGAAGACGGCGTCCCTAGTTATGAAGAAAAGAACCGGAACATCACTACTGCAAGCTTCGAATGTGGACGAGGATATGGACGATGTTGAAGATGATTACAAGGAAAACGATTCATCCCTGTCGCCGGAGTCGATTGCTGCTCCACCTGCTACCCATGCTACTGCTAGGCGAAGCGGAGAGCCCAAACGGCCTCTGTCCGTCATTCCGACCACTCCAGTCCTGGATACAGACATGGTCATGCTCGACTTTGCATCTGACGACGAGGGCATACCGAGCGATGGCATGACGGCATCAGAACGGAACATTGCCGCGAACACCAACTCATTCAATTCTTCATCTCCCTTTTCATCTCAGAGTTCATCAGTATTCTCAAATCACACGTCCCGACAGCAAACTTCCGTTTCTTCCCAGCCCTTTCCCAGCTTGCACAACAGCAGCAATGACTCAACCTTGAACTCCTATGCAATATATGAGGACAATAATGACCTCGAAAACCTCAACGGACTCCTTAATAGCCACAATAACCATCACCGTCGTCGTCCCACCTACGGCAAGGAGAACATGACTGGCTCCTTTTCCTCACTACCGAAGGGACTGTCAATTTCGTCGCTATCACCAACAGAATCTTCACCCTTCACAACTCCCACAGGTGTCTTCATGAAGCCAATCAGTGGATCATCATCCTCATCATCACTATCGTCGACTACAGCTGCTACAAAACCCTTGTCACCAACGAAGGTCACTAAGCCAGCTTATAATAGTAACAATAGCGGCAGTGGCCTCAACACTCGCAAGGGAATGTCCTCGAAGGGAAAACCTAGAATCGGGCTGCGGCGACTTTGAGTCTGCTACACACACACACACACACACACACACACACACACATGACGATAAGACGGGACAAATGAGGACATATGACGAGATATGAAATTTTCTTTTACACAATTTGGGATGATATCCGGGGTGTTTGGCTTTGGCTTTTGAATCTGGGGTTTGATTTTTAGATTCACTTAACATGGTTTTGGATTGCATTTTGCATTGGGAGGGTTGTTGGTTTGGGTCGGTTTGGTGGCATTCAGCGGGACTAAAACGATGGGGTGTACAATTGGCGTTGATGGCATACAGATACATGCATCCATACATAGTCAGTCAGACAATATTTTCATTCATTGCTCAATTGGATATCATGACATATTCATTTCCAGGAGTCCTAACTTAAACCGCTGTACGATTGGGTAAGTGTGAAATTAACATCAATAAATTCTGCATTTTGGTATAATAAATAAGTAATTAACAGATAAACAGCTATGCAAATATTTCTCGGATAAAAACATCTCAACTCGCTTGCAGGTACCTTGAACATCGAGCGCACGTACTTGCACACCCAACTCATTCACTACCTTACTTGCACATCGATCAAAACAATTTGTCATCGAAAATCCTCCCCTCGATGTAAAGACAAGTTGCGCAAGTATATAGGTAAATAAGCTTCTCCCTCCTGTTGTCCCTCGGCGTCATTGATGATGCTTGATAAACAAGAACGCTAATCAGATGCAAGATGTGTCTCTTTCCGTCATTCACTCGGCTGTCCAAGAATCCAACACTTGATACTCTATCACCTAGCCTCTGGCAAAATCAGTCGCGTATACTGAAAAGCAGAGAGGAGATTTTTCTGTATTATCGTCATTAGCTTTCATGTGGTCACCCGTTTAGTGTCTGCAATAATCTGAACAATTCGATTCCACTCTAGAAGAACAACCCTAAAAACCAACTGGTGCACCAAGTCGTCGATGAGAACGACAAAATAAGGCATACTACCCCCATAATGTTCTGATCACTACTCCAAGAAAGTCCGGCTTCGAGCTTAAAGACATTTATGGAGGCAGTTATAGAGCGTAGGGGTTGACAGAACGGATAGTCAGGCATCTGTTAAGACCTTGTCAGTAAATATAAAAATGAGAGAGGCAGGAAAAAGAACTCACGGTGGGCTCTTGCTCAAGTCCGTCTTAAGAATGATAGGAACACGAGTCAGTTCAGTCACATCTTGAATATATTCGCCATCCTCCTCCCGAAGCTTGAAGAGCTTGAGGTACTTCTCCTTGTCTGTCATTTTCGCTTCTGGCGTTTCGCTGGCACTAATTGCAATCTTAGGATCAGAGCGAGCGCGGTGTGGACCTTGACCATCATGACCATTGCGCGTCGGTGATGGAGGCATGCTCTGTGTTGGGCGATCCGCAGAGGAATTGAGTGACACGCCAGCAGCCATCTCAGTCACTTCCGAAATATCGTCATCGTCATCAAAGAGAGCATCAACGTCGTCCGTAGACATTGTTCCAGTCTCAGTTTGTTTGCGTTGAGCCTCTTCTCTCTCGCGAGCACGCTCGCGGGCTGCTTCCGCCTCTTGAGCAGCAGCTGCTGCGTGGGCAGCTCTGGAACTGCTTGCATTGGGACGTTCATCTTCTGGAATGTAGGCAGAAGATGGAACACCCTTCTCCCAGTATAATTCAAGAACGCGAGTATCCTTACGATATTCTGCTTTCTTCAATGGAAGCTGGTCACAGTGCACACGCTTTTCGAAACCAAATTCAGGAAGGAGCACATCAAAGGCTGATTCGTAAACGCAAAGAACAATACCTTCGCTGATGAGATCGCCGCCAAGTTCAGATCGCTTCTTGTCCATGACGCGACAGGACTCGATATGCACACTTTGTTCTTGAGCGTTGTGAGCAGAATCCTTCTTATTGTTGCATTGCTCAGCGATCTTAACCAATGTATCAACATCCTCGGTGAATTCAATAGCTCCATTAGACAACACGGCATCCAGTTGACGGTGAACAATGACATCAGCGTAGCGACGAGTTGGGCTTGTGAAATGGGCATACAGCGGCAAATTCAAAGCGTAGTGTTGGCGTTGTGCTTCCGTAACATTGCCGGCGACATAATATTTGGCGCGTTGCATTGCCTTGATTAGAATGGTTTCCATACCCTATACAAATTAGCTTGAACGATTATCTGCAGCAGATTTTATAACGTACCTTGCGAAGATCAACATCTTGCACCTTGAACAGGCTAGCCTGCAGAGAACCACTGCTTGAAGGATCGATGTCATAGCCTAGTCTGTTCACTCGATCAACAAAAGCCTGGAGGCGGCGAGGGTTTGGAACAGCTTGGCGTCGAAGGAACGCTTTCTCGGGCATAGCAGCAAAGAGCTTGCGCGCGACAAAGAAGTTGGCTTTGTAATTCAGTTCTTCGATCACTTCATGAGCCGGGGATGAATCGAAAATATTGAGTTCGACAGGCATGTTCTCATCATCAAGCTGATAGATAAGGCGCATTGCTGGGATATTGGTAGTACGGTTGCCAAATCTAGCTTCTTTGAACTTGGTGGTGATCGCCTGTTAATGGTAATGTTAGTATTCGAAAATATTATGGTGATCGCTGTAATACGGTACTCACTCCAAGAAGACGAATATCATCAGCATTCACACCTTCCAAAGGACTTCCTGTCCCTCCGTTAATGGCGGAGTTGACATCATCGTAGCTCAGCTTGCCAGAACTCTTGATGACACTCTTTCCAATCCACACATCATCATCAACTGCGCCAGTCACGGTATCAACCTGGAAGACAACACTGACGGTCAAGCGTTCCTGGCCAGGAACCAAAGAGCATACCTCGTTCGACAACCGAGGTGGTAGCATATTTACGACTCGGGTCATTAGGTGGACTCCGGTTCCTCTCTTCTTGGCTTCTCTATCGACTAGCGAGTTCGCCTTGACAAAGTGTGCGACGTCGGCTACGTGAATACCGATTTCAACCTTGCCATCGCCAAGCTTTTTGATATGGATAGCATCGTCGAGTTCTTTAGTGCCTGTTGGATCGATGGTAAAGGTGGTTTCGTCGCGGAGGTCTCGGCGGTTAGTAAACAGAGCATCGCCTTCGGAAGCCACTGTCCAGTCTTCCCAACCGACGTTTTTAAGTACAGCCTCTGAGAACTCATCGGCTGCGAAGTTGTTGTCACGCAAAAGTGCATCTGTTTCCACTTTCAAATCACCCATCTCGCCAAGTTGCTCCACCAGTGTACCAAATGGATGAAGGGAGGTGATAGGCCACCGTTTGATACAAGCGACGAAGATACGGTTTGCATAGTCTTGGTGTTTTTCAACAAAATCACGAGGTGCTTGCTCAGTGGGGATGGCAATCAAGGGAACACGTTTGTCGGTAGGCTTGAACCACACAATCTTGGGCTTGTCTTGCTGTCTGTCATGTTGGCGACCATGTCCGCCGTCTCTGGCGGCACGTTCAGCCTCTTGCTTCTCCTTAGTAGCTTGGCTACTAGGACGTAGAAGACCGAGAGTTCCTGAAAACATCTGTCCTGCGACACGTTCAATGACGGCAACGATGTGACCGGCGTACAAGGGCTTCTGTTCATCGCTAATCTCGTCCTCTTCGACTAATAAAAGGCTTTGCCCTTCCACCTCAACGTCGTCGTTCTTCTTCTGAGTGGGACGCTGGCGCAGACTACCACGACGACGAATACTACCATCAGGGCCAACCTGTTGGTTTTCACCATTAGCGCCAGAATCAGAGCGAGATAGCTTATCGCCGGATCTAGAATCGGTGATATCCTTGCGTTTCTTCTTTTCTTCCTTTTCACGCTTCTGAGACCAAACCTCATCAACGTCCAAGAGTTCGACGGCAACAAAGTCGCCCTCGAGAGCTCGGTTACGATCTTTGCTTCCACAGATGAAAATATCAGCATCGAGTTCTGTGCACGTGACGTAAGCGTCTGAACGGTTTTTCTTGTTGACACGGAGGATGCCAGCAACAAGTTGTCCATTGCTGAGGAGGGCGGGTAGGTTTGCTTGCGGAAGATATGGGGTGAAGAGCGTCTTGCGCTGTTGCTGTTGCTGCTGTGCAGACAACTGCTGAGGAGCGTGTTGGCTAGCTTGAAGGCCGTTCAATTGACCATTCTGCTGCATAGCCTGAAGTTGGGCGAGCTGGAGTGGGTTGAGTTGCTGGCCATTGAACAACTGCGGAGCCATGACAACCTGGCCCTGAGGTAGCTGGATCAATTGAGGAGCAGCATTAGGATATTGAAATTGTCCAATCGAGCCAATGGACTGGTTCATGGATGCTCGCGAGCGGTGGCCCGGTTGGAAAGTGTTGCCACTTTGCTGTTGCCCGAATCCGCCTTGGTTCAGCTTCTGCTGATCCTGATTTTGATTGTTGTTATTCGGTTGTCGCCAATTGCCGTCAAAATTCCTGGACGGCGTCCGACCATGGCCGCGTCTAGGAGGTTCGACAGGGCTACTCTCAGGGATAGGAAATTGGAAACCGGTTGCGCCACGACCAACGGCCATGGATTGACTTCTGCCATGGGCTCCACCGCGGAAGTTGCCTGCACGCTGCAGGCCCAATCCTTGGGGCTGAGGAGTCTTCGGCTTTTCTTCTGCGGTAGGAGATTCTGATGAGCCGGGAGCGGGGAACTGGAAGCCGGCTGCAGTACGCTTTTGCTGCGCTAGCTCTGCGGCCTTCTTTGCTTCTGGGAGAGCTAATGAGTGACGACGCTGATGGCCTCCGCCAATAGGCCCACCCCGTCCTCTCGACGGTGCACCGTTCTCACGGTTTTGGCTTCCTTGGTGAAGCTCTGCGAAAGCCGATCCTGATGCACCGGAAGATGGAGCTGGTGGCGGGCCCATTCCCATACCAGGTAGGGCAGACTGGTTTCGGCGATGGGACGGTCCATTGTTTACGGGAACTCCGAGCTGCTGAGGAAATTGGAAAGCGTTGACCTGAGGTGATACGCCGGCCATTGTTCCCTGACCAAGTTGGGGAGAGAATCCCGAAACTTGACCAAGTGGTTGTTGGGGTTGCAGCAGTCCCATGTTAACATATTGTTGATGCGTAGCGGCAATTTGCTGCTGTTGCTGTTGGAGCAGCTCAATCTGTTGCTGAATAGCAAGTTGTTCCACTAAGATCCTCGCGTGTCAGTAGTCGGCTTTACCTTGAATGGCAGGTAGAAACTTACTCATCAGAGGTGTCAATTCAGATGGACTTCGTCGATGGGCAATATGAAGCCGGCGGCCGGTAGGGCCTGGAATCCCTGATTGGCCCTGCTGGTGGTCCATCTTGCCGAATTAAAGTATATAAAAGATAGGTGTTTCCGTGCGGGATGTTGGATACAGGAAAGTCACAGGATCTTACTCCTGTGAATGTCAAGTCACAACGGTTTGGAAATCGATTGTCAACTGACAAGGACTGCTCGAGTCGGTTTCCGACCGAGGATAATCCAAATCTGTACGGATCTCGAGCGAGGGCGGTTCTAACGGAGCTAGTAGCGATGATGTCAGTGATTGAATTCTTGTCGCGAGGCCAATGTAATCCAGGAGGTACATGCAGCTCCGGTAGCAGTGACAGGGGGATAGAAAGAGCTGCTCATATAACGGTAGAAGGGCCACTCACTATTGTTTCAAATAATAGTCTCAAATGGTTTTGAGCTATTTGAGTCCCTGAATGAAGGAAGTCCGAGACTGCTGCTAAATTGGGCTAGGATGGATCAAACGAAATGACAAAAGCCAACAGCAAGCAATAATGGTATATATCCCAAGCAACAAAGAGTATGCTATAGAACAAAAACTTTCGCAACAAGGACAGCAAAAGACAAAATAGCCAATGCCGTGAATCACGATGTTTTCGAGCAGGACGGACTACCACTTAAGGAGGGGCAGCTTTTTCTTCCCGGAAAAGGGGGAACAACGGGGCAATGGAGCTCTTGACGGGGTCAGACAGTCGGAAAAAGGATCGAATGTGGTCGACGGAAAGCGTCAGGTCGTTTCATAAACGGGTTAATTGGTGATTTGTGGGCACACAGACGATGGCCTCGATGACGACGGCGAGCTTCAAGGAGAAGTCGAGACGAACGGAGGTTGGAGGAAGGGAGAGAAAGAAGTCTTTTGGAGCGACCGAAAGATGGAAGGCAGATGGCGCGAGGGAAGAAAAACTCCCACGGGCAAGTCCGTAGCGAGGCCGACTGATAGAATGATGGGATGAGCAGAAGGAGCAACTGCGAAGTGAGGTGCAGAGCTTCCCGCTTTAGTTGTTGGTTGAGGTGTGAGGGAAGGAACCGTGGCACGGTCGAGAGTTGGCCTTTTCCCGATTGGGCGGGTACGGTAGCAAGCGGAACCCAAAAGGAGAGAAGAGCAAGACAGGAAGAGAGAGAAACGAGATTCACTCAACAAGTGATCGGATTAATTATATTTATTCTTGCGTAACAGAACGACAAGCTTCCGCTAAGACGCGCGGTAATAATGAATCGAATGAGTGGGAGGTAGAAGGATAGAGAAAGCGGGGAGAAAGAGGATGGAGGACGAGGGGAGATACGTATGAGGTGTGTGGAAAGGAGAGGAAGAGGAAATATAATAGGTAGAGTTCGTTAAAACGAAATTATAGTTAGTTAGTACGGGCGCCGGAGGATTATTGTTGAGGCATGGCAGGCAGTTAGCTGTTGCTTAGTTAACTAGTTAGTTAACTCACTCAGACGTAGTAACTAGTAGTTGGTAACTACGGAGTCAGTCAACGGACGGTTAAATGGTGAGGTCAGTTAGACATACGTAGTAAACTTGTAACTAACTAACAAAAGCCTAAGGGGACTGTGAATCGTCTCCTTGGCTTCCACGGTTCCACCAACGAGCACTTCAGACAGCTAGCTTGTAGCGACCTTTATTGCAAACATTGGCAATCTTGGCTCAGGAATACTGTTGGGTTGCTTCAACAGAGGAATCAAGAGAAAAAAGGCGATGGGACCAAGAGGCATTCTTTGGGGGAGCGGGGAGCCGCTATCAACCAATTACTGCCTATAGTGGCTTCCTTATGTAAGCCTCCTAGTGAGCTTCTAGTCTCCAAGGGTCTCACTCTCAACTAATGAGATGCTTTCGATAATGGTCGGCCTCGATGCTCGAAAAGCTTCCTTTACGAATATCGCCACACCCCGGCTATATGCTTGCAATCCCACCACTTACTCGTCACATTTGCGCTGACCGATCACATTCTAGGAATCAATGATGATGAAATTGGCCACCATCAAGCGTGCAATCCATGGACGGAGTACGGATACAGACTACGTACACGAGACAAAACAGTGGCAGAGAATAGGGTGCGCCTAGTGCCCAATAAGGACTAGCGTTTCGGTCCGTAACTACTCCGTACGCCAACTTCTCACTAGTCACTGTTGTGGGCCCCAGATCAGACTACCTACTCTGTACAGACAGAGCAGGAGAGCAGAGGGGCATGCACATGGCTCAGGGGGCAAGTGAGGCCAACGACTGAAACCACTTGTCATTTTGAAGATGCTATTCGGAGTGCGTGTCTGACATCTGTATGATATGAAACGAATGTACCACTTGCCAATGAGAACCACCCCTAAACACTAAATGGATTCAAGAAGAACACAAAGCGAGTGTTAAACCCGACTCTGTCAAAGCTGAACGGGAAAGCTCCGCTGGTGGGGGATGACCGGACACGCGCGCATGTCTACGAGAGCCTCGTTGAACGCTGAAGGAATGGTGTTCTTCGTCAATCTGCCCGGAAGGGATGGGTTGGTTTGCCATTGCCAGCCATATTCAGTATACCTCGTTGGCCCTCTTCAGCATGCATGCATATTTATCCATCATAAAAAAAATAAAAATAAAATAATTGAAGACAAGGCATCAATGTTTCAAAGACCTTTTATCCCCCCCCCCAGAATCAGATCAGCAGTTGGGATTGAGAACATGTTTCACAGTTTCGATGTTGCGAAGCTAAGTTACAATTACAAAACAAGATGGTCAGGTGACCGCATCCGGGCGAGAACTAACTTAGTCCTGGGTGCTGAGTAGTGTGAGTCACTAAGTGCTTCACAGCTGTCTGGGTAACTAGACATCTAAGAATTCTGGTAACGAGAGTGAGCTCGGATTGGCGATTTTCTCAAGGAGATTGTGCCTGATGCAAACAAGGCAAACATGGCGTATGGGCTACCCTACCGTCAGATGAGAAAAGCCAGCCAATGATATGACTGCGTTCAACTTCTGTACGCGATCGACTATCTCCAGCCTCCAAGAAAACAACGACAACGACAAAGACTGAAGCTCTCAATGCTTCCACGAAAAAAACAATTTCCACAAAGATTAGACAGGTACAGAACCTCTCCCGCATAATGATGCGCTATCTTGACATTATTCTTATATCTACGCTTGTAAATATAGACGAGTGCGAACGGTGATTCATTCAAGAGATAACCGACGAATCAATGATAGATAACCCGAGAATTGCCTTGACCGAGATCGCAAATAACCAGACAGAAAATATTGAGACAGCCTTGATTCTTCGCCATTTGCCCGAGCTTCTCACGTTGTCGCGATACACAATGGCATGCTCCGCCCGCTAGTAAACACACAGCATTCGCCAGCATACAGAAATCCTCTTCCTCCCACAGTTACCGAACTCGACCTTCGTCTTTCCCGCTGATGGTTTGCCTGTCATCAAGCTGAAGTACTACTTGTGTTTGCGATAAAGACATCATGGTCGGAAGGCGGAGCATTGGAAAAACTTTAGACAGCCCGTCGAGACAACTCGTTTATGACCTCGCCAAAGACCTCGAAGCTATACGATTACATCATGAAGATTTGAAACGAGTCTACAGTTATCAAGCGCAAGCTCAAGAGGAAGAGGAGGATGAGATTGATCGTGCACACCAAGAATTTTATTATGCGGCCATAGAAAAAACATACGACTACTACGACGGACATCGCCGCGAAGCAGAGATCGTACTCCAAGAGCATCTACGGGAAGAGGAAGAGAAAGAAAGGAGGAGGCAAGAAGAAGAAGAACGCCGCCGTCAGGCAGAAAAGGAACGGCTAGAGCGCGAGCGCAAGGAACGAGAGGAAGCGGCACGGAAACGAGAAGAAGAGGCTCGTCGAGAAGCCGAGAGAATCGCCCGCGAAGAAGAGGAGCGTCGCAAAAAGGCCGAAGCTGAAGCCAAAGCCATAAAAGCCGCTGAAGAAGAAAAGACTCGCCGCCAAAAAGAAGAGGCGGAAGAAAAAGAGCGACAGCGACAAGCTGAGCTTCAGAGAGCAGAAGAGGAAGAAAAGAAACGACGGACGCTTGGTGGTGCTCAAGGCGTGACACAAGAGGAATTGGAGGAGCAGGAAAAATACCTTGAGTTACACAAGTATCTAAAAGAATTGCGCAAGTTCGTCGTAGCCGAAGGGAAGAAGAACCCAACCTTGAAAAGCACCATTGGGGATTACCGTCGAGGCATTACCAAATGTATCGGACAGTTGAGAGAAGGTCAAGGGACAGCTGCCAACAAGGGTCAGGTACGTTGCCACTACAATTGCTTAACATTATCACAGTCGAATTCTGACCCCCATCATAGGTGAACGAGATTCGAGAGATCCTTCGAAAATCTCAAGAGATACCCATTCCATGTGATGCCCGTCGATTTTTTGTGAACGCGCCTGAAATTGCGAGCCTGCCGGAAGACAAGGCTCAGGTATCAGCTGTTTTCGTGTATCTACTCAACATATTTGTCAAGGCAGTCGTCTTACAACTTATCAACGAAGCGGGAATCAAGCTTGAATACGCGGAGCCGCTTGGAGTTGTAGTTGCTCAGATCTTCTCGGCTGAGCAATTCTGTTTTCAAGGACATGCTTTTTCCGATGTGTTTTGGGCCAAATATCGAGCGTCATGTCCGGCTCTGTGGGGTTTCTATGGAGACGAGAAGACAGTCGCCGGCAAGCAAGCATTGGGTTGGAAGAGAATAGAACCCGGAGGGCCATTCCTATCAGATACAGATCACCGCCAACGAATGGTGGGATTAGGAGGAGGCTTTGCAGCAGTGACCTTGCGGAACTTTGGCAAGACCAGTCGCAAGAACCCCTTTCCCAACTATATCTTTTGGAAAACTGTATCGAGAATGGTATCGATCCCACCGAACGAGCTCCAGGAAACGCATTTCTACCTATTGTATGCGATGCTGAGGTTCTCCGCGGAGCGGGTCATTGGATTCTGGGGCCATGCAGGACTGGCGTTACTACGGAGTGCTATTGTGAACCTCCCAAACATCGCTACGAACAAGCAAGCCGGGGCCATTGGACAGCTAAAGGTGCTGAAAGGCTTGTATGCCACTGAAAAGAGCATTATTATTTGAGTTTGTTTGGGTTTTGGAGTTGATGGATTGGCGATTATACAGATTACATTGCATCAAATAGGGCCTATCTGGCTTTTTGGGATTGGATTATTAGTTATATGTGACATATTCATTGACTGTTGCCTTCTTTGGTTTGATTTCTGATAGGATTCTTCTCAATGACAGTCGCTGTTGCCACTGTATCGGATGCATGTATCCCTAAATCATAGTTCCTTGCCCCTGGTTGATATTTCCAACTGCATAGTTACAAAATCCAGGTGATTACTCAAGCTAAATATGTAAGTTAACTAGTTAACTCCACCATGTGGCCGTCAACGTGGACCAAGCCCTAATTGTCTGACCAGATGTGGCGAACCACTAACCACTCTACGGATCTGGGTACATAGATATACATGTACTACTACCTAACGACGCCTCTCATATTTTTTATTATATGGGGTCTTCTTCGAAAATGGCGGTGGCGTTGAGAATTTCTTGCCTGCCAGCGCTCAGCAGCGATAAACTCTCAAAGGTGTGTTTGTTCTTGGGGTAGGGAGCATCGATTCGATACCAGTGCGCCGGACTGATGAGAAGGAAATGCACTAAGGTGAGTCAACAAGTGTCGGTCGGATCGTTAACTGGTTAACTAGTTACAGGAATAATAGGAATATGAGTCAGCATTTATACTATTTTATAGTTTAGTTAACTAGATGTAGTTATTGGTGTCAATCTAAGCTTGATACGGTAGGTCGTCACATCTATATTTGATTCGCCCGCACTCTAATTAAGTAGAACTTCAGAAAATAAAATCGACTCATTGGTGGTGGTTCATGTAGGTTGACGGGATCTATGGGCGGTCTAATCATCTACGGTACAGGACAGGGCTGAGAGGCCCATTTTCCGATTCTGGACAAAGTTTGAATGTTGAGGTATTGCCAATAATGGCAAATGCCACCAAAGTGTTCCAAGATTAGCGAGAAGGAAGAAAATATCGGTCAAGATGCTCTGCATGTCAGTGCATGATCATGCAATGCATGGTTGGTTGGCGGCTTAGGGCTATTTTTCTTTCGCACGAAACAAATAACCACCTGGTGTATCGTATCGTACAGTCGTTATATCCGAGGAGCTCAGCTGGAGGAGAGAGAAAAGTGACGCAATCTTACAAATTCAACGTCAAAAGTAAGTCATACCTTTGCTTCTTTTCGTCTGGAGTCGTGCCTCTCTCTCCATTTGGCCCTTTTTGTCTCTGTCCAGGTGTTTGTGTTTTGAATATCGGTAGTAGTAGCTGACCTATAACTGGCGCCGGTTCTTAGACGGTCACGAGATCCATTAATATCATTAACTAACTTAGTAAGTTAGTTAAGTTAACTAGTTAGTTAATATGTAGAGGGGGCGTTTATCTAAGACATTCATTCCAAATACATTGCTCGGCTAAACCATGAATAGAAGAAGAAGGCCAAATGAAACAAGTCTTTCATCTCATCAACGATATATCCGTTCTTACCGACTTTTTAACATAGCGGGCAGTCGGCCATCTTAATACCCTACTACTCTGTAGTAGACCCCGGTAGCCCGGACCCCCGATGCCTAGCCCTAACTTAGGCTTGACGGCGAAAATGGTCGAAGTGACGCCGACAGAGCGCAAACTTTGCTTACCAATGCTATTACTAACGCTGTATTTATTGGCATTAAAACGGCAAGACAGGAAGACTGCTACGTATGATATGGTCGATGTCTTCTAGAAGTGAACCTATTTCCACGGGCTGATTAATACCGACGCTAGATGCACAGCAGAGATAGTTAACTACGAATAGGCTATTAGTCAGTGATTTGAGTGAAAATGGCAAGGATAAACTAAGCCAGGTGACGCATGAAATCACGAAACGCAGTAAGAAAAGAAGAAGAGAAAGGAGAAGAACTAGCTAGACGAATCCCATCGATCGGTTTAATATACAATCGGCTTGGCCGAGCGTGTGCGAGGAAAGTAAGTACCGATGGCATAGACTGCACAGGTTACCTAGGTCAGCCGTAGACATGGATCCATTAGTTAACTTAGTTAACTTAGTGAACTTAACCCAACTACATCATTGCATATAAACGGTCCATGATACATAAGTGCATCAGTAATCTATAAATTATTTCGGCCACCTGGAGTACCAAGCTGAATTCAAACTTAAATCTCCCATCACTACCTCAAAACTGTCTCATTTTGCATATATTCTTCTGGATGCTGTTGCTTCTGTGTATTGGCGATCCAAGTTTGTTTTGAACCGAGCGTAAAATTTGCGCATCAAGTCTATATATCTGCCGAGAGGTTAAATTTTGAACCCGTTACTCCAGGTAAGGAGTAAGTCGGAGACCGCTTCGTGATATTTGCTCCGAGATATTGATTTGATCCATGGGCATATCAGTGATCGGATATACCCTAGACATGTCGGATTCAGGGGACTCGTCAAAGGCAGAAAAGAAAAGGGAGTACAATAGAAATGCTCAGCGATTGTTCCGTAAGTCACGTCACCTTCTTCTTCGAGATCCATCGTTCTAATCGTGATAGGACAACGTCGGAAGGAGCATCTGAAATCGTTGGAGCGTGCTGAGAAAGAGCGCTCGTCCACACATGCAGAGGAAGTTGAGCTTCTGAGGCGAGATATGGAGCAGTTGAGAGCCGAAAATCGAGCGCTCAAATCGTCACTCAAGCTCTCATCGCCATATGCCTCATCCGTTCCTTCATCTGCGGTTGTGCCATCAAGTCCCTCACCATATCCGACCAGCCCCTTTCGCTCTCTGGAGCTGTACGATTCCGCACCTGACTCCATGGCAGATGATATTGTAAGATCTCCATCCGAGACTCAAGGCGACGAACTATACCAGGAACAACACAAGTATAAAAATTGCTGGCATCGATCAAGACAGACAACGGTGCCGGATTCCTTCTGTGCCCTGTTTCCACAGGACATCGCCGTCGTCCGCCGCGATTTACATCTTCAACTAGCCCCTGTTCTGGATTTGAATATCATTAGCAATCCGCAACTCCATCTATCGACACTGGCTGCGATCGGACCCTCACTTCCGCCGGCACTACAGCCAACTTTGTTGCAATTACAGACGCCGCATCATGCTTATATTGACTTGATCCCTTCACCAAGGCTACGTGACTCTTTGATTCAAGCGGGATTTGCGGTTGCAAACTCATTCCTTACAGAAGTTTGTACGTTTGTGTACGAGACTGAGGATCTGGGTCAGTTGACGATCTGGGGCCGTGATTATTTAAATGTCATATCGTGGGAGTTTTCGGAGCAGGTGCTCAAGGCATGGCCGAATCTACTGATGGAAGAGTGGCGAGAGAGAGCGAATTTCTGGAGGGCGCAGAGGAATGATCCGTTGATTATTTTTGACTGATTAGCGTCGCCGTTGCCTGAAGTTTGAGGTTAGCTGTACTTTTACTAATTGCGTGTATGACTTGAATGACAAATGTATCATGTTGATTTGATGGGAAAGGCATGGCGGCATGGCAAGGTGTTTTTAATTGGTTCTTCCTGTTGCTGTTGTTGAGGCGTGGGGTTTTGGGTATAGATAATAGACGTTCGTGATGATATTGCAGATTATGAAAAGCGACCAGATGTTGACCATGTTTCCACCTCATTCCAAACATACTTTTAAAGGTGCTCGATGTAGGATGGTAATATTTCTTGAGAATATCGGAGACAACCATGATAGTTGTTGTCATGAATACGGTATCTTACACACGCTGAGCGGAAGTATCCATATATCAGTCTGTCATTGGCTGTATCACGTATTGGTACGGTACGGTAATACACCATTCCTATCGCAAACATCAAATTTGTTGCTGGCCTTGACGTCACAAATCGCGATCTCGCTTCATTTCGATTCATCAAGTATGTACAAGTATTCTCTCCAAATGGCAAACATCCAGACAATGCTTTAACCGGCAAATAGATTATCTGTTGTTTTCTTATGTGGTTCTAAGAATACATTTCATCAAGGAGAGAAAAGGCTTACACCGCTACAATGCTCTTCACCAGCCTCAATCTCCTCTTCTTCTGGATGACATGGACAACCCTCGTCCTTTCGCACCCTCCACTCCGAATTGAATTGTTCGGCACCCTCGCTATACGCCTAGTCTTTTACCTCGTGCCATCAATCTTCTTCTTCCTCTTCGATACTATCCTTCCCTCTGCAGCTTCCTCAATCAAAGCGCAAGGCCATATTGCTCTGCCCTCGGGCCATAAGCGGCGCAAAATTAGTCGCAAAGAGATTAAAATCATAGGATGGTCGCTTTTCAATATTCTGCTTAGTATTGCAGTGCAGGGTGCTACGGAGTTTACTTTGACCAAGGTGCTTCGCAGACGGAGCTTGATCAAGGTTGCGATACGGTTGCCGTATCCTTGGGGCATCACGATTGATATTGTGCGAGGGTTTATTGTTAGAGAGGTTTGTTTCGATCCTTCCCATTGGCGCTTATATATGATGCTGAGGATTACTTCTAGATTATGAACTATACTATTCATCGTTTTATACTTCATAATGATAGACTGCGTGTTAATCGTCTGCATGAAACATGGTACCATGGCCTACGAGCACCCTGGCCCTTGACGGCCCATTACGACCATCCGCTCTGCTATCTATTGTGGAAGTTCCTTCCCGTCTACGTACCAGCGGCACTATTCCGCTTCCACATGATTACATACATGGTCTTCCTCGGACTCGTTTCTCTCGAAGAAACCTGGACGCATTCCGGCTACTCCAGTATGCCCCTAGGATTTGTGCTAGGTGGAATAGCTCGTCGTACAGAGATGCATGTGATTTCAGGCGGAGATGGGAATTACGGCGCATGGGGAGTTTTGGATTGGTTGGGTGGGTCTACCGCCGATGAAAGCGAGACGATTGAGGAGGATGTGCGAGCGGAGCTTGCGGACTTGGATATTGATGCGAAGATTCGCAAAGCGGTTCAGGATGCGACTGATCATATAGGGGATTCTCTTGCAAAGGACAAGCTCAAGACACGAAGAAGAAGAGTCAACGGCAAAGCCTGATGTGTATATACGATTGTAAGATATGAGTCTTAGTCGCCATTTGCTTAAGGCATATTTTGAGAATGTCATTATTATAGTCATAGACAGAAGGAACAAGAAAAGTTGGGTTGGATTTTCATTATGCGGTATCTGGGTGTAGAGCAGCCACACAAAGAAAAAAAATCTAACGCAGTTGGAAGCTGCTGACTTCCGAAATCGAGTTTACATGTGTCTCATGATAGCCCATGTGAAAGAACTCTTTTTCTTTTTTAACAAAAAAAAAGACATAAGCAGGTGCAAATGATAGTTTTTTAATATCCCCACTCGCGCAGTTCCATTTTCAAACCCATATCCACAACACGGTATGGAGAGACAAAAAGCCCATTTGCAAACGCCGAATCCTCCTTTCTCATGTGTTGATAATAGAAAGTTTTTTGTTTGTAGAAAAATTTTTGCACATCAAATTCGAAAAAAACATAACCCCTTATGCAACTGTCATAATTTACCACTTCATCTCGTGAGGCTTGTCGCCTTTCCGGAGGCTGAAGCTGGTGGCAAGGTAGCTGGCAAGGAGATGCTCCTTCTTGATGGTGGCCAAAAGGGACTGGTCAATGGCCTTCTGGTCGGCGGCGCGAGCGCTGGTGATCTTCTTCTTCTGTATCATTGTCAGTATGGCACGTCATCACTTTTGGTCTTGTCTCTGCAACGCACCTCGGGCTTCTCTCCCTGCTTGAAGAAAGCCTCCTCGGTCTTCTTCTCCTGAGCCTTCTCCTTAGTGAAGTAGTCGGAAGCAGCGACCTTCTCGAGGGTAGCAGCGTCGATACCGCTGAGGTCGACCTTGCCGCTGGTGGCGATCACATAGCGAGCGTTCACTCGTCGGAGAGGAACACCGTTGATCTTAAAGGGGCCGGTAACGAGGAGGACACCCTGGGGGAGGTGCTTGAGGAGAACAACGCGCTTGCCACGGAAACGACCAGCGAGGAGGATCAAGATGGTACCAGGCTGGAGGCTCTCACGAGGCTTGGCGGGGCGGATGGTCTTGCGGACCTGTAGATAGTAATGTTAGCTCGAGTTCGATTGAATGCCATTACCGATTGGAAATGCAGTGTCTTGTCGGATTGCAGGGTGTCAAAAACTGGTCTTTGAGCCCTCGAGCCGCCTGCGTGTGGTTGCGTGATATCGCATGGAAATTGTTGGCTGCGATAAAAAGCGAATGTGTCTCTTCCACAATCCACACCTCTCGAGTGTCGAGACTTTCTTCTTCCTCAAACCCTTTCCAATCCGCAAGACACTGCATTCTCAACCGCATGTTTCTTTTCCAAGGCTCACTGACTTTCTTGGGTGCCGTCTCATCGTCCACGGGATACCACTTCTGAGCCTTCTGGCTGTGGTGAGGGATCGTCCGCTCGCCCTTTCCAAACTTCTTCGTCTGAGCGTCCGACATATTTGCCCGTTATGTGACGAAGAACGTGCCCGGAAAGAAAATGGGTGTGTTGTCGACGATGATAGTTGTTGAGTCGGAGGAGTTGACTTGGTGTGGCCCAGAGCGGGAAATCGTGAGGGTTTGTGGGCACCGAAAGCCCTATCCTTTAACCGAAATGCGCTAGTGCACATTCGGCGGTCTAATTTCTGGGCGGTGATTGGCTGCCGCACTACGGCTGGCTGGTTGTTCTTGTAGTGCAGGATGTCCGTCTACGGTTGTCGACAGCAGCATTATGTGCAAGTCCGTCTTTGGTCTTTGAGGGTGACTACTCGTAGTAAAGAGAGCTTCTGACGTACCGCTGAAGCTTACCTAGCCACACACACACACACACACACACACCCGATATCAACTTTCAAGCTCAACAATCCTCATCCTCGACATATTTTCCTTTCACCTCCTATCATCATTCGCACCCGACAGATATCATCATGTCTATAGCTGCGCCCATAATCACATTCAAGGCCGGAATCTGTGATCTCGATGTGCGTATCAATAACTGCCTGCAAAGCCATCCACATGAGCTTTCAAAACAACAAACACTGACTCCTGTTGCTTCTAGACCTCTACCAGCCCTCCCCAAGTTAAGCCAAAATCAACTCCAGGATATATTTATCTCTACTCCGAAGATGATCTCATTCATTTCTGCTGGCGACCTCGGTCTGCTGCACTTACGGATCCTGAGCTGGACTTAGTAATGGTACCATCCGACGGCACCTTCACTCCTTACCGATCAACCCAAGAAAATACGCGGGCGCCCACGAACGGGCGTATCTACGTCTTGAAATTCTCTTCCAGCTCGCAGCGATATCTATTCTGGCTACAGTCGAAGAGCCAACATGAGCATGACCTTGCATATTTCAGCCCCCGAGACCTGAAATTAGGGGAGATTGTGGATACCCTGTTGCAAGGAGAAGAAGTTGATGTACAGAGGGAGATTGCTAATCTCCCCTCGAACGAACACGGTGGAGACGATGGCGATGACGATGCTACTATGGAAGATGTAGAAGGATCGCACCACCCCAGTGACAATCATGGCGGGCACGGCAGCGGCGGTGCCGGTTTTGACGCTACGGGTGGTGACATTCGCGAGGAAGGAGAAGAGTCCCGTGAAGGTGGTGCAGACGGCGGCCGAGCGTAGGTACATTTCCCTGAGGTTTAATGTTCATCCAGCATCATGTCATATTTCTCGGTGCCGCCGATCAATCTCGTTGCAAGGCGTTTATGGAATGCATATTTTTGTTACAAGATTGCGATAAAGGACACAAACAATAGCATGTGTTTCCTGCATTGAAAACAAGCTATACATCTAGGCTGTTTTTTTAGCGTAAACTTTTGCAGACTTGCTAATGATGGATGTTGTAATAGGGCTTCTTCTGGTCAGCCGGACGCGTCCTCGGTGATACAAGGTCTTTTAAACTCTCTTCAAGGAGGAAACCAACCCGCTCAGTCTCAAAGCGAAGAATACCTTTACACCACCCTCGCCGACTTGCTATCACCCCCATCAACAATTCCGATGATTGAATCCGCCGATGACAACCAAGTTGACAACTTACTCAACTTTCTCCCACCAGCTCTTCTTCTCTTAGCGCAGAACATTGACGACATACCTGCATCGGACATTAACGCGGAGACGGCGCAAGCTGTTCTTCTCTCACTTGATCTAGAGCAGAAGAGAGACATTCTCCGTCGTGTATTACGGTCCCCACAATTCACCCAGAGCCTGGGCAGTCTTACTGTTGCTATCAGAGACGGCGGTTTGCCTAGTATCAGTGAAGCGCTCAAGGTCCCAGTGGAAAATGGAGGGTTTGTTCGAAGGGGCGGCGTTCCTCTAGGCGGGGGAGTGGCAGTTGAGGCCTTCGTAGAAGGAATTCGCAAACAGGTCACGGAAAGGCCCTCTGGCAGTCGCGGAGATACCATGGAGACTGACTAAGAAAACTCCATGGCTATCTCATCCATATGTCGTGAGCCTCAGCGATCGACTTCAAGATGTATTCATAATGACCTCGAGATACACACAAACAGTCTGCAACCATGCGCCATGAGATTAGATGCCAATTAATCCAATAGAAAGGCACGAATCGATGTGAGACGTCCAAAGAACGTGGCGCACTATTCACGTTTCGGCCAGGTCTGAAGGGGTGTACTTCGGACCCTTGTCACTTAACTATAAGTTACATAGCATAGTAACTATAGCTTGAATACCCAGTATGGCGGACATCTCTAGGAAGCCGAGCACTCGGTTCACCACCTTCCTGTAAAATTCAAGTGTGTGCCCTATAGTGTTACGGCTTGGGTAGAATGCCGCTCAATGGCCCAGAGCTGCGCCACAGTGCTAAGTGCTTCAAGCCATCAATTGCTAGTTAAGTTAATTGATTAGGCGTGCGTAATATGATAAGTTAGTTACTCCATACATTACGGCGCGGCGTACGTATATGAGCTGGCACAACGGTCTGTGTTGCTCGCATGGGAAATCGGTGATGCTTCAGACAGCCAGTAGTCATGGTATAGTGGTTTCTCCTCCTCAGCGGTGCCATATGAATCGAATATTCGGTACTCGATCTTCAAAAGAAGAAAATGTCACGAATAAACGGTTCGGGTTCAGTGGCTGACCCGCCAAGGATGGAGCCAGCGGGTAAAATTGCTGCAATGGATGTCTCAGTCTGCGGAAACCTAGCTGAATCTAGGCTAAGGCTGCTTTAGTAAATTTACAGAGTAACTTATTCTTTATTTTTAGACTACATACCCGTAGTACAACTTGTACTCCGTACTGTCCTCAAGGCTGTGCACGGCGGCCCTTGACAGACCCATAGTGGCAGACAGGCACCATTGACCACAATAATAATTTACCGAGTACCCTTCTTAGTTCCTACTATTCTTCTTGTCACGTTGCAGAGGAAACTGCAGTTGCATACTCCGTGGTACTGTCCTGCCGTCGTCGATCCGATCATCCATCGTGAAACCAACCCCTTTGCATTGCTGTCAGCCCGCCCCGGACTCAACAGGACTAACTCTTACAACTCCTTCAGACGTCGACGTTAATTAAATCACGATTCGCTCTCAAAGACCCGATATAATACTAATGCTTTCCACGTTATAATCCTCATGCGCCAATACCGGTGATCTAGGATAATCGGCGATGCGTGCCGTTGACTGGAGACTAGTTCCTAGCAACCATGGCATCCAACAATAATCAGGGCCACGTTCCTGGTCGAGATCCGTCACAACGCGCAATTCCACTACAAAATTTATCTAGAGATGAAAGCGACGATTTTGAGAACATCGATGACCGCCGAGGGAGGAGGAGGAGTAGCGGCGCAAGGACTGGACACGGACCGAGACGATCATTACTCACGGGGGGAGGCTTCAAGACGTACGAGCGCGTCGCGGAGGATTCGCCCAGTCCCAAAGACAGAGTCGGTCTACGAATCACGCAACCATCGACCGCAAGACTAAGAGAGAACAATCCGTATGCGTCCGATGACCATGACTTTGTCGATGACCCAGGTGGTTTCGCCGAGGCCATGGGTTCGATAGGTTTTGGCTTTCGTCCATCGTCACCGCGGCGTTCCGATAGCGAAGAGTTTATGATGAGTTCATTTCCAGGACCGTCTGGACACGCCGGAAAGGCAGCTGCCGATGATTATTTTCCTTCTCCAATTGTACCGATCGACGACACGGCGCCGTTGACGGATGAGAAATATCTTCAGCCTATCAGTGGCGCAAATGCCCGAGAGTCTGAAGGCAGGACAAGCATGCAAAGTGTAAGACTTGGAAATAGTTTCAGCAGTTCCCGCTTGGGTGATGATCTGGAGACTGGAGGAAGGAGACGAGGCAGCAGCAGTGCAGGTGGTAGTCGTTCACGTTCGCGCTCTTTGTCACCATCTGTGTCCAGCTCAGCTTTGCATAGAGCTGGTACCGTTATGCAAAAGATGTCACAGCGTGTCGTCAATTTAAGTAACGAGCCTGTCGAGCAGGCGATTCTGCGCCGGGAGTCAACGAAGAGGTCGAAACACGATGAGCCACCAAGCCCACCCTCGCAACAAGACTTTGACAATATTCCGCATCGAATGGAGAGTGTCTCCGAGAAAGGGAGCTCTCAAACAACCTGGAGGTCAACCGTCAACCCCTTTAGGGGGAAATCACTTGGCATATTCAGTCCGGACAACCCGTTGAGAACATGGCTATGTGATATTCTAGTACATCCAGCTACGGAACCATTTATTTTGCTGGTCATTGTGGTCCATGCCGTATTATTGACTATCCAATCTGCCCACCCAGTGTGGACTCACCCACGATCTGAGAAATGGGGCTCACAGGCGATTGATTATGCCTTGTTCGTTATTTTTGTCATCTATACGATTGAGTTGTTTGTCAGGATTATAGTATCTGGCTTTATCTGGAACTCGGCAGAGTACAGTACCATGGACAGGTCGCTCGGGTTTAAAAAAGCGATTGTTGAAAGAGGCAAAAGCCTCTTGTCCCTCCAACGACAACCTTCAACAAAAACAAAGTCTGTCAAGTTTGAGGACACCCAACCCTCATATCTGCGCAAGACTGTCACGGGGCTACAGCCATTCACCGATTCCTCGGATGATCCTCGCCATGGGTCACGTAAACGACTCGCTTACAGAGCATTTCTCAGACACTCTTTCAACCGATTAGACTTTCTAGCAGTTGTTTCATATTGGATCTCGTTCGGCCTGCAAATTACAGGCTATTCTAGCAAACATAATATCTATATTTTCCAGATGCTCAGTTGTCTGCGTTTACTTCGACTGCTTGGTATCACGGATGGAACTTCGGTAAGTTGATTCATTAATTTTCCAGCACATCAATCTAACATAGTTAGGTCATTCTACGAAGTTTGAAGAAATCGGCGCCACTACTTGTGCACGTCGGTTTCCTCATTGGTTTCTTTTGGTTGCTTTTCGCCATTGTGGGCATTCAAAGCTTCAAGTCCAGCTTTCGCAGATCTTGCGTTTGGATCGACCCAGAAGGCCAGAGTAATTTCACTATGAACGACCCTTATAATGTTATCCAATTATGTGGAGGGTATCTCGATAGCTCTACAGGTGAAGCGATGCCTTGGGTTTACGCAAACAACGATCCATCTCCATTCAGTCCAAAAGGTTACCTTTGCCCTCAGGGCTCGATGTGTATCGAAGGAACCAATCCGTACAACGATACAATGAGTTTCGACAATATTTTCAACTCTCTTGAACTCGTTTTTGTGATCATGAGCTCCAACACGTTTACCGATCTCCTTTATTATACCACGAATTCAGATTATCTTGCTTCTGCCCTGTTTTTTGCCGTTGGATTTGTGCTACTGAGTTTGTGGATGGTTAACTTGTTAGTTGCTGTCATCACGTCTTCGTTTCAAGTCATTCGAGAGGAGAGCAGGCAAAGCGCTTTCGCTATGGAAAAACTCGAGGAACCTGAAATTGACGAGTCGGAACGTTACAAAGTCAATCATCTCAAAAATCTATACGAGAAGACTAGTTGGTTATGGATTGCCTTGATTGCGTACGACCTGATCGTTCAGTGTATGCGAAGCGCAACCATGAGTCAATCGACAGAAAGATTCATCAGCGATACCGAAACTGCCGTTACTTTCGTCCTCTTGTTGGAGATAATTTTACGGTTTGCGTCTGACTGGAGACATTTTCATCATAGCAAGCGCAACCTTGTCGACCTTGCTCTCGCGGTGATAACATGTATCATACAAATTCCGCCGATTCACTCCTCGGGCCAAGTATATATGGGGCTTACGCTCTTTCAAATATTGCGTATATACCGCATCGTTTTGGCGTTTTCGGTGACGAGAGACCTTATCATGGTCGTATTCCGCAACGTTGTTGGTTTGCTGAATCTGATCCTCTTCGTGTTTTTGATTACATATCTCGCAGCCATATTTGCAGTGCAGTTATTCCGCGGTGTGATCCCAGCCCAAAACGACAACGGGGGCACGATTGAGATGACATTCTTCACTATATACAATTCTTTCCTCGCCATGTACCAAATTCTGTCTACCGAGAATTGGACTACAATTCTGTACGGCTCAACTACAAACACTAAGGCTTATGGCACCTCCTGGATTTCGGCATCGTTTATCATAATATGGTTCATTCTCTCGTGTTTCATTATCTTGAACATGTTTATTGCTGTCATTCAAGAGAGCTTTGATATCTCGGAAGATCAGAAGCGTTTGCATCAGGTGAAGGCTTTTTTGCAACAGAAAGAACTCGGGTCCTCCTCGGCCAGCAATCTTGCTCTGACTTCTATATTCAAGTTCGGCCGGGAAAACGCTAGGAATCGGGAGCCTCTAGATTACGGCCCTGCTACTATGGATATGCTTCTCAAGGATGCCGTAGTGCAGGAGTTTCTTGACGAGCACTTTGGTTCATTCGACTCTCAGACACCACATCAACCATCTGTGGGTAAAGATGCATTACAACCAGGCTGGATTTCTACAATCTGGACCAAAATTTCAAAGACATTCCTAAACCAGGAGCCGAATCCCTTCTACTCTAAGTTGAAGTTTTCAAAGGCATACGACGAACTTGACCCTCGAACTTTAGCGAAAGAGGTGGTGATGGCTTCTGAGCAACGCAAAATCGCGCAACGAGAATACCTCCAACGTTATCCGTTATACAATAAGTCTTTGTATATTTTCAGCACCAAGAATCCGATTCGAAGAGCATGTCAGCGTATGGTTGGACCAGGACGTGGCAGTCATCGATTTGAAGGTGTCGAACCTTACAAGCCGCTGTGGTACACCTTCTCGGCTTTTATTTATGCTTGTATTGTTGCAATGGTTCTACTGGCTTGTATCACGACGCCACTCTACCAGAGAGAATACTTTCTGACACGAGAATACACGCCCGATAACTGGTTTGTCTGGACTGATGCAGGATTTGCAGTAGTTTTCACTATCGAAGCTGTGATTAAAGTCATCGCCGACGGATTCTTCTGGACGCCGAATGCCTATTTCCGAAGTTCTTGGGGGTTTCTCGACGGTGTCGTACTTATAACCCTTTGGATCAATATTTTTACTTCCTTGTTTACCACTGGAAATGTGTCCAGAATTGTCGGTGCGTTTAAAGCTTTGAGGGCACTGAGACTTCTCAATGTGAGCGATAGTGCCAGGGATACGTTCCACTCTGTTATCATCATCGGCGGTTGGAAAGTTATTTCTGTAAGTTCTTCGAGCACGTGAGGTTTTGACACATCTAATCATTTTTTTTAGGCTGCATTCGTTTCGATGAGTTTTCTCATCCCCTTTGCCATCTATGGATTAAACCTTTTCAGTGGACAAATGATATCATGTAACGATGGTTCGCTTTCTGGGAGTCTCGATGGTTGTATCGGGGAATACCAGAGCTCTCCATACAACTGGGGGGTCTTGGCGCCTAGGGTAGCCGACAATTCTTACTATAGTTTCGATAATTTCGGCAACTCTCTATTCATTCTCTTTCAGATCGTTTCTCAAGAAGGATGGATTGATGTGCAAGCGAGTGCAATGAGCATCACAGGAGTTGGCCAACAGCCTCAGAGTTTGGCAGCACAAGCCAATGGTCTTTTCTTCGTTGTCTTCAACTTGCTCGGTGCAGTCTTTGTGTTGACCCTGTTTGTCACCGTCTTCATGCGAAATTATACGGAACAAACAGGAGTTGCTTTTTTGACAGCGGAGCAGCGTTCCTGGCTTGAGTTGAGGAAACTTCTGAGACAAATATCACCATCGAAAAGATCGAATAACGCCTTTGCTAAGAACTGGCGCAAGACATGCTATCGACTCGCATCGAGAAAGAACGGCAAATGGGCGCGCTTCATCACGGGTTTGCTCGTATTCCATCTGCTGCTTCTCACTTTGGAATGGTATCCGTATCCGGATCTGTGGGATATTATCAGAGGTATGTTGTCAATTGTTTATATGTATGCTGAGGCTAATATCGAACTAGATGTACTCTTTTTTATTCTAACCCTATTCTATATTGCGGATATCACTATACGTATCATCGGACTCGGTTGGCCTCGCTTTAGACGAAGCTCATGGGATCTCTACTCCCTTTTAGTCGTACCAGGAACTTTTGTTACGGTCATTTTTGCTTTCATCTTCCGCAACGTCAACCGCATGAACGCTGTACTGCAACTCAACAAGCTGTTCATTGTTTCTATCACACTTTTGATCATCCCCCGCAACAATCAACTTGATCAGCTTTTCAAGACGGCTGCTGCCAGTTTGACATCTATTGTCAACCTGTTAGCAACTTGGTTTGTCTTATTTCTCGTATTCGCCATAGCAATGACACAAACATTCGGACTCACAAAATTCGGAGGCCACGAAACGAACAATATCAACTTTCGGGATGTTCCAAACGCCCTAATCTTGCTCTTCCGTACTAGTGCAGGCGAAGGCTGGAACCAGCTCATGGAAGACTTTGCAACCATGGAACGGCCGTATTGTACATTGAATGATGAGTTCCTTAAATCAGACTGCGGAAGTCAAGGATGGGCTCGCGGTCTTTTCATCGCCTGGAACGTTATCAGCATGTATCTCTTCGTATCACTTTTTGTCTCTCTCATTTACGAGAGTTTCTCCTACGTGTATCAGCGGAGCAGTGGTCTTGGTCTTTATACTATTGACCGAGATGAGATTCGGCGTTTCAAGGAAGCTTGGGCTAATTTCGATCCTCATGGTTCTGGATTTATCACCAAGCAGCAATTCCCGAGGCTTCTAGGAGTAAGTTTAATCCCTCTTCCGCTCTGACATGTGATACTAACGTATTTATAGGAACTTTCCGGCGTGTTTGAGATGCGTATCTATGATGGAAATTTCACTGTTGGTCGGATACTTGAAAAGTGCCGAAGTGGTCCCAACCCCCGAGACTCGTTGGTTTCTTTCAACCCTTCAGAAAGGGCGGGTAGCAATGAAGTTGATATTTCCAAGCTAGCCCGTATCATTGATCAAATTCCGGTTGAGGAGATCCGTGCTCGCCGAAAACGATTGAATACCTTCTACGAGGAGGTTCTGGTGTCGGCCGACGTAGAACGTGGAGTGTCATTCTCTGCGTGTTTGATGATTCTCGCCCATTATAAAATCATTGTTGACAGCAAGAGCTTACGTCTCGAGGAGTTTCTCCGGCGTCGTACCAGACTTCAACGTGTTGAAGAGGCTGTCCGACGAAACACTGTTATTGGCTTTTTTGATACCCTGTACTGGTCTCGTCGATTCCGCAAGCGCATCGAGAGTCGCAAATCGGCTCGCCTAACGACTATTCCACAATTCTCAATCCCTGAAATCTATGTTGAGGATCAAGAACGCCATGAAGTTGAGGACGACTATTTTGATGGCGAGTCAAGTCTCCAAAAGGACTCTAGGTTGACACTGTCTTCAACAATCTCTCAACCAAGTGCAGTATCGCCTACTAGCTCTGCTCGACCGTCTTTACATATCGATACCAGTATTGCGGCAGAGTCATCCAGCGAGTGGTCAAGAATTGGTGCTGCACTATCACCACGTCAAAACGCAGCAGAATTGGGTGTCGACTCCCCCCGCCGTTCGCAATCCATTACCGGCCAGTCATCTCAAGGCAGCAATTCGCAAGACAATAGTGTCATTGTACAAGATATGATGCAAAGTCTGGGCGATTCAGCGTGGGGTCAAAGTATTCGCAGAAGCTTTACGCAGCGACGCTCCGGTCAGGGACCCCCACGGTAAAACTGCGCACCTGCTGGAAGATCTATTTTCTCGCTTCAGAGCCACGATATAAAGTGTCCTTCCAATCTTTATTTGATGTGCTATAATATATCCATCGGAGTTATGTGTCGTTCCTTATTTTTCCCCTTTCCCTTTCATTCTTACTGTCATGGTGTCACACCTACTTATATCTTGTTTCCTTTTTCTATCTGATCTCTTCTGCTCTATGCATTCATAGATTGTATGATTCGCACGACAGGGCATAGGCGATGGCGTTTTGGAATCTTGACCGTCATTTCTGCTGCATATACCATATTGTCAAAGACTTTTTCCCTTTCTTTCTTTCTTTTCTTGTTTCATGGCTTCATACGAGTCTATGGATTATTATTGAGAAATGGCATGTATGATTCAAAGAGTGATACGGTGTTGAACTTAATTATATAAGAGATGTTTGCATTATTCAAGAACACGATATAGCTCTCTAGTCAACTTATATACACGTATATACAGTCCTTCCTGTGGCGAAGCGCTTATCAACACACACCCAGACCATAGACAGAGTCTAAATCCGTCGGAATAACACCCGCAGCCACAGCATCCTGATATGACCACCGATAATCACCCAACTCCGACTTCCACGACCAAAACAACCAACCATCCTGCTTCTCATAAGTGATCACCTGAGCCACAAACCACTTTGCATAAAAGTCCTTGTTAGTGCTCGGGTCCCAGCCCGCGGTATCTTGTACATTGTCGGGAACACTCAGACTCCACTCCGAGATGATTGTGGGCGTGTTTCCGCCGCGGTTGTCGTTGCACGAGGTGCTGATATAGTTGTCCTGACTGACGGCGACGCTGGTGTCCCATTTGACGTAGCGGTGGTCGTCGTAGGCGGCAAAGTAGTTGTCGGTTAGGTATTCGGTGGGATCGCCGGAGCCCCAGAGGTTGTTCATCATTTGGATGTGGAGTTCGTTGTTGGCGGTAATGCCGAGGGCTCTTTCAGCGGCGCGGATTCTCTGGATAACTCGAGTTTAGGTTATGTAAGGTATAAAACCGGAAAGGGAAGACTCACGCTGAACGCATCGGGATAGTAGGTTGATCTCATTGTGCCAACTTGGCTGGAGTCTTGCACGGGCTCGTTCACGATCCCAAGCATACCGACGTTACGGAAGCTGTCACTCGAGTGGATCTGGGTGGTCATCCATTCGAGGAATTTGAGGGCTCGCTCGAATTGGTAGTCGACGTAGAATCCGGGGGTCGGAGCGTACTATCAAACAAACTTTCGATTAGCCCGGGGTAGATGGTGACATATGGATCTAATGGTGTAATGTACCTGTCCAGTGTCTGCATTATGTGCAACCTGCGCACCAGGAGCGCCATGCAAGTCAATAATGATATAGAAACCATAGTCAGAAGCCCAGCCACATATCTGCTCAAGATACGACAATGCCCCCTGAGGGAAATGCTCGCTATCACTATATACAATATCCTCTCGCATCCAGTATCCAACAGGAATACGAATGGCATTCAGTCCATAACTCGACATGGTCGCAATGTCATTTTCAACAATCCACGACCCCCAGTGGTCCGCAAAGTTAGTATTGGCAGTCTCCTGGCCCAGGGCACTGACGCAGTCAAACTCGGAGTTTTGGCCCGAACATCCAATACTGCTCCACGCGCTTTCGGCGAGCCAGGGCTCAAAGACGAATAGAGATCCGAGATTGACGCCGCGAATCTTGCCGGATGCTGGTAGCCAGCGCTTGGTGATGGGGTCTGTCTTGTTGAAGAGGTTCTCGCCCTTGAGTGAGACGATGTCTTTATGCACGCCGGGCATCCATGCGGAGGCAAGTCCGGAAAGGACTGCAACTGTGGCCAATGTCGTCTTCATCTTGGGCCTTCTGTTCCTCGATGTCCCAAACGATGATTCTCATCCCCATATTGAAGGGAGTACTTCGCCATCTTATATACCCAATTGGGGGTGATTCGCTTCTTCCCCGTATCGGAAATACCATGCTACAAATGCTCCGACCCCCGACGGACGGTCCGGTAGGTTTCATGGCCAGTGGGTTGATAATTAGAAGATAGGGTCACTTTCCTGGGGCCACCGGCCACACTTACAGAGAATGCAACGAATAGCACCACCCCCAGTGGAAACAGACTATGTTTATGGCACGCAAATCATAAGACTGCCGACATTTTCTGAAGACCTTCTCGATGCACTAACGTGCTTGGTGGGTCAGTACATGTAACCCTATCCTTCACCATGAGAACTGGTTGAGCCTTGGGGCTTGAGATTTGTCCAAGGCGGCCCGAGGGCGAGTCACGTTTAGCGGTGATCATTGTGGTCAGGTGTGTAGGTACATGTCACTTCAAGCATTCCGAGAGGGTAGCCTTGCATTTTCGGGGCGATCTGGATGTATGAGATCCCATGATGAACTGCCTCAAGGACAAGCAATTACGTATGCCTACCCACAGGACCGTTGATTCGGACTCAGAAGAGTATCCGACAAACTGAACATTTTGAAGCGGGAACCGCTCTTTCTCAACCATGTTGCACTGGTTCTGCGCCGTTCAAGCGTAGTGCGAGTTAGCGATCAGCGATCGATTGGAAGGACTGGCCAGATACGTAGTGTAAAGTCTGTGCAATCAAGCTTCTCTCGGGGAATAAAGTGTCTCTAGCCTAATTGGGAAACTGAGGTATAAACCAGTCGTGAAGTCCTCGAGGTAATTAGAGTAACATTTCATGCATTGCCAAGTCCGCTAGAGGTCATGATCGCGATTTCAATTCAAGGTATTTGGTCAATGGTTTGTATCTGGGGCTTTTTCTGGTTGTTTTCGGTAAAAGCGCGCATCGTGTAGAGTTGGACGATAGTGTCTGGAATATTTAACGGACGATCCCGTTATCGATGGAGTAGCTGGTACTGCCTGTAAGTTACAATAACCCTAAGGTATATTCTTGCTGGGAGACAATCCAGCATTAAGGTGCCAAAGAATTGAGCCACGAGTAATCACGGAGGAGTACGTACTTACATTTCCCAGGGACCATGGAAGCTAAAGAATCATCGATGAAACATCGAGCATGTTACCCTTGTCCGCTCGTGGTATAGTTTGGCCTATCAGATGCATCGAAGCCAACCCTGATATGCATGCAACCCTAAGCCGAGCGAGATTCAGTGCTTACTCTATTGCTAAATGAGGAAATGCGATCGAGATTAAGAAATCGATCGTGAAGTCCACTTATTCGTGCGACTCACTATGGACCAGATTGATAAATAACCGAGTACGTACGTAGTGGGTAAGAAGGTTCTGGAGAATGAATCAGGGCCAACGAACTGTGTCGAATGTCTTATCTTGATCGATACCTGTCTAGTCGATAGAACTCGCACGATCTCGAAGATTCATGAAAACATCTGAAAGGAGTATGCAAGCAATCTAGGTAGTTTTGCGGGTCCATCCACCTTCAAAATCATATATCAAGTCGAACTGGTTTGCTGACGACACTCGGCGCCGTTAGTTATCACATCTACAAATGTCAAGCCTAACGCGGGACATTTATCATGTCAATCGACACTTCAAGATACATCAAAGAGAGCTCTCTCTGGATTCTCCTCTACTAGGTAAGCACTCGCAGGTCAGTAGTTATTAACTTTTAGAACCCCAATGACAGAAAGCAGGCTTACAACCCTGCAATCATCCCCAACTGAGACACTGTGGTATATGAAAGTAACAGCACCAAAAGACGAATACAAGACAGCAGGTAGGAACAGAAAATGTCTAGATATACGACGTAGTTAGCAGAAGAAGAAGCATAGCCATGGATCGCCGGAAATAGGTAGCGTGTCTAGGAAGTAGGCCCCTGCAAGCCACCGGAATGTGGAATGCAATATTAGTAAAAGGGGTCGTGTGTGTTGCAGATGCGTTGCATGTACAATACTCTCGTAGTATATACGCCGTACAGGAAGAGATAGTTGGCTGAATAGTCAGTCGATAATTAGCAAATGGACGCATGCAGGACTTGCTTAAGTTATTTGTTATGCGCGTGTACCGATATACTGATCCCTCGCCAACTGATCCATGGACGTCTGATATGTAACATGTTCGGCTCAACTAGACTACCCCTGGTGCCTATTGCCTGACTCTGGATACATGTCGCGTCTGACATAGGGCTTGGCTTGGCTGCGCAATTATTGGCATGACACGAGGCAACAGCAAGGATCTGTATTGCCGAGCAGCAAGGCTACTGGGGCAGTAGTGCTTCCTAGCCGAATTGAATTGCTTTTTTCTATCAGCGAACCGTGGCATCTGGAATCAAGTCAATCAACTGATTGATGCCTACTGGATACATCAGATGCGACAAGAGGACAACTGTACAATGCCGATAGTGAGAAGCCATACACCCTCTTACTGTACCAGTACCAGTACCAGTACCAGTAAGATCAACTTATGAAACGACAAAGTTACGGGTACAGAGTACAAAATAATGCATGCATGTTATGTTGGGCCGGGAATCACGGATACTTCCGTTCCGGCGGATCATGATTGGCTGTATAGAACGGTCTAACCGCATGCGGATCAGGAACGTCACCGTGATGAAACCGGCGATCTGGAATACTTCACTAACTTCAGTCTCAGGTATACAACACGATCAGTTGATAGATTGATTCCATCGATAGACCCCATATCTACAGAGTACAGAGTGCACATCGCACATTCGGATTAAATAAATACAGTTCATCGGGATTGTACAGTGGCTGACAGACAACTGAGACATTTAATAACTAGCAACGTAAGTTCTTAACGACTACTCGTACTTCGGAGAGACAGAGCCACGAAAGCGGTACGGTGGGTCAGCTCAGCCCGCCCCTAAGATCACGAGTCTCTCTAGTATAAAATAGTGCACAATAGTCCCTGCAATACTCCTGGGAATGAAGCGAAAGACTACGGATTGAATCAATGAATACTGACACGCATTCGTCGCTCCTTTTAATGATTTGTATGCACTCAATGTTACAGTGAATAGCCCCGACACCATCTGTCGCAGCTCTAGTCCGAAACCAGGCACACAATCGGCATGAATCGAGTCAATGGACAGGGGATCAGCTAGCGCTAAAAATAATTAAACGCGGCGCCCCCCTTTTTCCCCACTGGCCCATCTCCTGGATTACCTCTCCTCCGTAGTTCGTTAGTTCAGTTAGTATGTATGACCCCATACATATACGTACTCGTCTGCTACAGTCCCGGCTGCCGCCGTCCACTTCTATTCTTGCTCCTCGTGTGTTGCTGTGACTTGTCTTCTTGTCGAGACGGGCGCTTACTGATTGATCTTCTCTTAACAGTCATTGGAAGACTTCATCGGAGCCGCAAGCAACTGTCTTCTAGAAGCCGTCATTGTCGTGCCTGTCATTTCAACCCCAACATCTTTGCAGCTACAGCTCAGAGCTCGACAACTAGCTCACCACATCTTTTTTTTTTCCCAATCAGCAGACCACAGTTTCTACCTGGGAAAAACTGGAAAGTTTTCTTTGTGCCTGATCGCCTCGCTGATCGGCTCAAAACTGACCGATTGGTAATTCGACTGCTCTTGCCGTTCATCCACCAACGTCATTCTTTCCTACCTGGCTTTTCCGTCAGCTTCTCCGTCAACGCCACACATCACTTTTTGCTCCAACACAACAACACATCAATTTACTCAAGAGCAACCAGTTCACCATACTGGAATACGCACATAACAGACAAATTCTGCGATAGCAGCATTTCTTCATTCCGCTCATTCGGTAACATACATACATACAATGCATCCCAGACGTCCCGCCAGCCCGTCCAAATCCCTCGAACCTTCACCCATGGCCGACATCAGCCTCTCCCTCCGCACAGCCTTCATGGATAACACACACTACCGTCGCGAGAGCGACTCTCTATCCACCAGCGCCCTCAGTTCCGCCAGCGGCAGTCCCACCTCCTCACCAACCTCCGGCTGGCCCTTTCGCAAGCACCGATTCTCAGGCTCTCACACCACCGAGCCCAGTAGTCGGGATCGCAGCCGAAGTCCGTTTGCCAACATCATTCCATTCTCTTTCCGTCGCTCCTCCCCATTTTTCTTGCGTCGACGGCCGTCCGCCGTGGATTTGGCGTTGAGTGAGGAACGATCACGCTGTGATGAGGATGCTATTGAGCGAGTGGGGTTGAGCATGATGGAACCCCGTCCTGTAGATCCAATCCCTATTGCAATGGATTTGAATACCAACTTGCTTAGTGATATGGCGAGTCAGCGAAGTTCTTATACCCCGTCGTCTCAGGGCTCGATTCGTGGAGGCTCGCAACATCCTCGATATGTGATGGGCGGTATTATTGAAGTCATGGAGGGGAGTGCTTAAGAACCTCGCATGCAATCACTGTCTTGAAGGAGACACTACAAACGTCGATTTTAAGGCACATCCGCTTTGAATCATTGACGACTTCTGCCCTGATCACTCTCAGGCGGAAACATCCATTCACATTCACATTTTCGTCCATATTCTACTTCTCATATATTTACAACAACCTCAACAGCATTTCCAGGGACGACGGGGTAACCCCACGATTACTATGTCTTTTATCGGCGTTTATTTATGGAATATATCTACGGGTTGGGACGGAGTTTGGTTTATTTTTCAATTCATTCACCTCGATGAATGGACTATTTCATGATATCACTGGGCAAATGGTCATGGTGTTTTATTTTCTGCTCGGATTGTGAGCTTACACTGCTTATGAAGGATACTTTTCTTTCTTATGAGACCTATTTCTTTCAATTCTCCTCTTATTCAAGTCATTGACGTAGATAAGAGGAATGGAAATATTAGATTTTTTTTAATTCATGGCAGGATCGAAGATCCGATTGTCTCAATTAGACTGTCCTTTCATACTGACTATAGACATGAATCAGGGAATAAAAGGGTATCATCAATTCATACACTAGACAATCTATGCAAAACGCTGGATGCTGATAAGAAAAACCGGAAAGGGAGCACCACGCTGCCTCGCTCGTGACGCCTTTTATGCAATCTCATGACAAGAAATAAAGCATAAACGATAGAAAGAAAATATCCCCCCCCCCTTTTTAAAGTTCGTAGCTCACGCCGCCAGCTTTCAATTGAAAGATCTCACATTTGTACTCTTCCTCTGATTAGGCCACAATTGCCCCCGGCACCGAGCCTCGCCACACAGACACTTGACCGCGTTGGGATCGTCACTGTTCATCTCTGGGCTCCAACCAGGATTGTAGTCAAAGGTCAACTCAACACCCGGTGGAATGTCGCGGCGTGCGAAGAAGGCAAGATCGTATATTTTCTGATCGCCGTGGTGGGTAGAGACGGGAATCATTTTGCAGTTGGGGTTGCAAGAGTGATTCATGAACCGCGATGGCCCGCCGAAGCGTTGTCCATCGACGACGTAGTGAGTGCCGCCTTCTTCTTCTTCGTCGTCGTCGTCGTCCTCGGAGGACGGTGGGAACCAATCGAGGGAGAAGAGGTAGGATGGACTAGTATGCGACCCGTTACTCCCCATCGTGGCGTCCTCGCGAAGTTCGGCCTCGGCAGATGTAATAACTTCTCCCAGATAAATATCGATAAACTGGCCCCCGTGAATGAAATCAAGCGACCTTAAGCCAAAGCCACGATTCCCTGTGTGAAAAATTTCGAGTCGGATTTTGCGTCCATGTTGAACCAAACGGTTCCAACAGGTTGGCAGGCAGGGGCAGAGTGATGAGCACTCGTAGATCATAACTTTGCGGTTTATGAAATCTTCTTTGAGGAGAAGCTTGCCGTTTCGATGCTCGTAAGGGACCATGAGCTCCTCTGAGTCCTCCTCTTCCTCTTTCGATAGGCATGTGCATCGAGAAGGATCGCATTGAGTTCCACAGTCACAGCCGTAGTTGAAGCCCTCGTCTGCGCGAGTGACACCCTTTTGGAGTTTGTAGGTGTTTGTGAACTCAAAGTTTGAAGCTAGGCTGCCCGTTCCATCCCAGTCTCGAGCCATGGTCACGGGGGGGCCTTGAATTTTGCGAAGCTTCTTTTCGAGTAATTCACGTAAGTATAGTTTTTGACTATGGGGTGTCTTAGGGTGGGCCCTGTTCACACTGTCGTAAGGGGGAACAGGGCAAGTAGGTAGCACAACGAGCCTGCTGTTTGTTGATCTAGCCTGTGGATATCGGCCCATTTCTGCCTGTAGATCATACATATCTATGGGATAGTATTTCTGCTGGACGCCCTTGGGCTCATCAGGGTCCGACTCCACTTCGCCTTCAGGGGATGCAGAGGGTAATCTGTTGACCTTCCTTTTTGAGAGTCTGGTACCCGAGGTGTGTGCTGAGGGCGGAGGGGGGACGACAACCATGACTTGAGGCATTCGCCGAGTCGTTATCACGACAGATGGTGAGCGAGTGCGTCGTGGGGTGGCTTTTTTTCTCGTTATGAATGTAGGTCTCTCTGAACTACTTCCGGAGGAGACACTGGAGGAGTCAAATTCAGACTGAAGAGATGCTGGTAGACGCGTGGCTGGAGGGAGTGTAGGATTTTTAGAGTTATTTCTTGAGGAGGAATTGGACGAGATGACATGAGACTGAAGAGAAGCAGATGAACGGGGCGCCACAGCAGCAAATGGCTTCGGAGTCGACCCCCTCGACTCCCGTTTGAGAGGCTTTCCAGGCGCCGCCAGAGGAGCCCATTGCTTGGGACTATTGACAGCGACTGAGGCGTTGTGGTCGACTGTATCGTTGACGCCATTAATCGGGCGTGGTGGTTCTTGATGGCTGAATATCTCATGCTTCACTGCTGGTACTGTTCTGGGCTCTCTCACTGCGGCCTCGTCTGCAGGTGATTTTCGTTTCAATGGCCGCGACTCCCCAGCTTTGGACTTAGTGAACGCATCCAATAGTACCTTGGCCTATGTAATTGTTAGCTCAAATTGAGCTCCAAATAAATGTAATGTCGTGTGCCACAAGACATGCCATCAACAAAAAACAACGGCACTTAAAAATCCAAAAAATACATCAAAAAATCCGTAAAAATCAACGAAATAAGACAGATAAAGAGCGGGTTTACAGGCTGAGTTGTTGTCTGATGGGCCGATGGTTTTGTGTGTTACAGTGTGTAGCTTACCTGATCCGTGACGTCCTCATCGTCCGTCTCGTCCTCGCTGTCCTGCGTCAAGTCGATGAACATGCGACGCGGAGGAATCTTGCCATTTGTCCGGACAGGCGCCATCATGTTTAATCGATAATCCTATTTTATTTTTTTCATCTTGTGGACCGTCGAGAGAATCGAAGCTCCAAACACGTGTGACGTCGTCTGTCGTAGGCTAGGAAAGGGAGAGTCTAAGATGATACGATCCCAACATTTGGCGGATTTAATACTAGGCTCTGATTGGTTGATAAATGTCACGTGAATCTTAATATATTAGACTTTCTTCATCTCTCTCTAGTCTTAAAAGTAATAACTTACGTAACTATAAATAATAAATTATTATTAATTATATAATAGTTAATAGATAAAAAAAATACACAAAGAAATTTTTGATTTTATTTATTTTATATTATTTTCTATTGATCTATTTTATTAAATCCAAACTATGTGCCTCCATCGTATTACACTTATCGTTGATATCGCTGTCTGGATAGTAAATCGTCTCCAGTTGGCGGGTTTAAAATGCGAGACGGAAGCTAAAATAACCCACAAACATTTCGTCCTTGTTCGTTAATGCAATTTTCCAGTCGCAGAGCGTTGATAAATTAGCTATTTCTACACGCTGCGATTGACGGAGACTGTTCCTTTTCTAATCGTAAAATTTATTCTAATTTTATTCAGTCCGCGGTGCTGTAGTCGACAAACGAAACGCCCATAAGTCTCCTCATCTCGACATGCCACAACGGATGCGTCGCGCCGTGCTCGAATCTGATTCGTCGGAGCCAAATAATCATCACGTGATATGTCTAGAAACGGATGTCTGGAACGCATCAAACGAGTCAGTATCAGTTAACTATTTTCTTTTGAGTTTCTATCTAATTGTATACCATACCGCTGCGCGCAAAAATATGAGCCTCACATACTGGATTTGCGTGTGCGTCGTCTGGATTGGATTGTATCTTTGGAACTGATATAACTTTGTTTCTAAAAATAGTGTTACCAACCAAGGAACCGCCCCCCGATAGCCCAGGGAATCTTCAAACAAGTAGTTATCGTGATTACATACGTACTATTATGTACTCTGCAGTATACTATTCACAGTTCTATCTACCAAGCATAGGACGACACTTACAAATCACAACGAGAAGGCAGCTATGCGATGCGATGCGACGCCCTGCAGTCAATACTCAATAGGCTCTGAGAAAGAGACATGATTCTATAATGTACAAATAAACAGAGAATAGATGGAGGAATACAAAGATAAATTCAAGCTCAAGGTAAAAGAGCCCGCTGGCAAATTGGCAATGTGTTGAGGGGTCTGAATGGAACCGAAAATATATTGATGGATCAGTACAGGCAGATGGTTCGTCAAGGGGCATGTAAAGAAAATAAAGAAAAGTAAAGTAAAAGACAAGGAAAGAGATAATAGGAAAGTAGTTCATAAAGGCCAGCATGATAAGGATACACAGAGCCTAAAGTCTTAGAGCATCCAGAATCCTCTTGGCCATCTCTCGGTACTGCCACATACCCCCCGAGACCTTTTTGAATTGAATGCCGTGCAACGAAAACAACGGCACCTTGACAATCAGAATCTCGAACCGCAACACGAGATTCTCACCAGTGTCGCTCTGCACTCGCGTCGTAGTCTCACCGACCACACGCTCACCTACAGCGTTGTTCTCTTGAGACTGATCATAATCATCAGAGGCCTCAGAGTTGGAAATAAAACTGCGGTCTGGAGGGCCTTGGTTGCGTCGACTATATCGTGATGAATGGGTCGCTCTTGCTTCTTCTCTGGCTTCTTCATTCGCCCGCAATCCTCCAAAGCTGATTCTTCGTTTGTGAGCAGAGACTTGGCCCTGTCGTTCAGGGCTTGAAGGTCGAGCATCTACCACTCGGTCGAGGTCAATGCTGGGTGCATGCCGGCAACTGAATCCTCCCTTGATCTCTGTATACTCAACACTCAGCTGTCTGAGAACGCGAATAATATCGGCCCGGATAAATGGAAGAGGCTTGCTACTCGTGGTAGAAACACTGAAAAGGCCTTTTAGGTAGACCGGTTTGGCGAAATCTTCGCCAGTGTTTGGTGTTTCTAGTGCGTTTCCAGTATTCGATAGATCACCGTCATCTTCGTCTTCGGGGACCGTGGCTTCTCTAGCTTCCTCCCGACGAGCTCTACGGGCTTGTATACTTTCTCGTCGTGCGTGACCTAGAGACTTGGCCCGCGTAGCCCCAGTTCGAGGTGCAGCTTTGGTCTCGTTCAATGGAGCCGACTCTCCAATACTAGGCTTTTGTCTCTCGACGTCACTGCCACCCAGACCATCAGACCCACTCGTGAGAGGCGGCTCATTGAGATTTGAGCCATTGCCATCTGCCCCGTACTTTCGTGCCAATCTGCGGGACCGATAGTCAGCAGAGTTGACACTCGTGGATCTCTCCAAGTACTTATTGGATCGGGTCTCTTGAAGTATTCCTCCTGCTGACCCGGGGGGTCGGAGTGGGTCTTGTTGTGTCTGGCTGTCTGGCGCATGCAAAGTGGTTGGCGATGGTTCCGCACGCCTTGTTCTGCGGATACTGAAACCACGATGGGGGGTCGAGGCCAAGTCGGCGGGTGGCTGAACATTAAGACTGGGCACAGTCTGTGGAAATGGTTTCTCTCTTTCAGATTCTCGGCCTCGGTCTCTCACTCTACGGGTGCTGAAACGTCTCAAAATACCGGCTGCGGTACTCTCCTTCTTGGCGGGAGAATCACCTTGGGGTGTAACAATCGTTGGGCTAGGGTTTGGACTAGCGGATTGATTGACATGGAGTTTCTTGATTCCATCGGTCAAGTCGTCATCGCCATGAGTCCTGGCACGCGGGCGGCTTCTGCTGCTGGTATCTTTCACTCCAGGTACGTCATATTGATTAGTATGTGCAGTTTCTGGTGCTGCTAAATCGGGCATTTTCAAGACAGTATCAGAAGGAATAGAAAGAGCCCCTGGGTTCTTCAGAGCTCGCTCCCGGTCAAGTTTCTCCCTGACAAGGAAATAGACCGAAATGAGAGGACTGTATGCATTAAGAGGATCACTTCCAGTCTGGACTGCCTCGACAGATGGATTTGACAAAGTCTCTCTGCTTGCTGAGTTTCGTCGTCTATAGAAATCAAAGACGCCTCTTCTTTTGTCATGGCTTGCGTTTGGGGTTGCTGATTCTCGAGTAAAAGATCTTGCAGCGATTTGATAGTCTTCGGATTCCAAGGTTTTCGTCAATTGAGCCGTGATAAATTCAGGGGGTCCAAAGTCGAAACCGGTCATCTTCTCCACTACTTCTGGATCTAACGGAAGCTGAAGTGGTTCTCGCACCGGAAGGTAGTTTTCTGGCGACCCATTAAAGCCTTTTGTCATCCACGGGTGATTCATAATTTCAGCCAAGCTGGCTCTCTTCTTTGGGTCTGTGACCAGCATTCGTGAGATTATATGACGACATTCTGTGGCATTAGGTTAGTATGTGACAGTTCAGAACACGTATAAACTCGGCTTACCTGATGTCAAACCTTGTGGATATTCGACCTCGCCCTTTTTGATTTTGGCATGAAGGTTCGGCATGCTTTGATCGTCAAAGGGAACCTTGCCGCAGACAAGGACATAAAGGACAATACCAAAACTCCAGACGTCCACTTCAGGTCCGGTATATTGACGCGCCTGTAGCAACTCAGGAGCGGCAAAGTACAGACTTCCACAGAATGTACGTAAATGACTTCTCGGAGAAAACAGATTGCTCAAACCGAAATCAATAATCTTGATATCACCGGTCTTGCTGATCAAGATGTTTTCAATTTTGAGATCACGGTGAACGATACTGTTGCGATGACAGTAATCTAATGCACTGGCGATTTGCCGCGCGAATTTCCTTGCTTGCTTCTCTTTCAATTTGCCGTGTGAGATAATATAATCCAGCATCTGGCCGCCGTTGACGTACTCAAAGAGCATGTACCAGTGATAAGGCGTACGAACGACATCACGCATCCCGCAAACATATGGATGGTCCACGAGGGACACGATGGCAGCCTCCCTTGCGGTACGAATTTCTTTTGACCGGTCGGCGCGCTCAGCATCCCTTCCACTTCGATGTTCCTCAGTAGTTTGCCTCGGAACGACCTTGACAGCGACCTGAAAATAAATCAATAGTTAGCAAGAAGGCGTGGATTTTTGATTGATTATATATCAGGAAGTGATAATTACCTGCTCGCCCGTTTCTATATTCTTGGCGATCTTTACCTTGCCCATGCTTCCAGCACCGATAGTCTTACCGAGAGCCCATTGACCTGTTGGCGTGGATAACATGGTGCGTCGTTTGGGCTGATTTGGATTACCGTGGCCTGCTTGTTGCGCCGAAGCAGCGGCGGCGGCAGTGTTGGCCGCATTTGAGTCAACGACGGTTCCAGGCATATCGACAGAGTTTCGCCTATGTCGAGATAGGGTACTGTGGTGTTGAGGGGCCCGAGCTGGGTCGGGGCGGTGGGAGGTGAGCGGGCGCTCCTGAGAACGGTCCCGGGAGGAGTCTCTGCGAGATGTGGACGGACGGGCAAGGTTAGAATTCTCGAAATCTCGACGTGCTATATTTGCAAAGGCGGCTTGATTGGAAGGAGGCCGACGGTCATACGATTGAGATCGTGAAGATGAGTGTTGGTGGGAATAAGATGACGGGGGCCTGGTGGTCGTGCTTCGAGTTCTGTGGGGAAGATCCGATGATGGGGGGTGATGATGCGCGTGAGGGCGGGAAGACGAATGGCTGCGTACAACCGTTGGACTGGCTGAGGTCGATGCCGCAGTGGACATACCGTACAAGTAACCAAACAGAAAAGAGCAGAACTTCTCCGTTTGCTTATGGAATAGAATTACACCGGGGGGAGGAGAACAACAATTGTCTTTCTTGCGAAACCGAACGGTCGCAATGGAGACAATGAATGATCACCAACCTGCCGTGAGAGCACTCGTTCTTAGACTGACAGAAGAGCCCGAGAGCACCAATCAAAAAGAGAAATAGAAATCAAGCGAGCTCGGTCAGCAGCAGATGCTACTATAATAATAGTTAATAATAGTTGCGGGAATTATTATCAAGCCCCGCGAAGGAGCAGACTGGTCTTGTCCTGGGTAGCAACAAGACAACAGGAGCCTTGGGGGGCAGGAAATGGAGGAGAAATGGTCGGCAGTGGACAGTGGACAGAGGCGCAGGACGATGAGCTAGCAGAGCTGGATGGCTAAATGCGCTGGCGTCGGTGGAGGCAGCTGGAGCAACGGGAGGCTGGAGCAGACGGCGGCGGGATGTGTCAAGAGTCAAGACTCCAAAGCCAAGCCCAAGCAGCTAGTCAGCGAGCTAGTCAACGCGGCCACTGGTCAGCCGTACTAGCTGATTTGACATGAAATGACGCATGCAAATGACTAGCGCGCAAGGACGGAGGAGTGGTGTTAGAACTTGGAAGATGAACTCAAGGCTTGTTGATCAAGCCAGAGTTCGTTACGAGATGGACGAGTGGATGAATGAATGAATGAATGAATGAATGCTTGAGAGGAAAGCGCGGAGTGGGTAGTGGCACTGGTTGGTTACTGGGTAACGGCGGCCGGGGTTGTACCGGTAGTCCTACTGATGGATGTGGCAAGACCAAGGACTTGCTTCGACTGTCTATGACTACGGATGAAATTATATCTCCCGAATAAGCAAACATGCGGTCGATATCTTCTCCCTTCTCCTTCTTCTCGACATAACCCGCATCTCATATCAAGACCAGGCCGTGCAGAGGCTAAGCAGCCTAAGACTCTTAAAGACCGCGGCCCCACCAAACCACCCAGAGTGTGCCCAAACTTCAAAGGCCCCAAACAAATCTTAGCCTTGAGCTGCTGCATCATGATACGTCCCAAATAACGCAGCCCAACAGGTTTTGTTTCTTGGACCTTGAAAGCTCAATGAAACCAGAATCTAGACTAAATCACGGACTCTATTGGACTTTGTTGGGCCTGTTTGGATCTTTTTTGTTTCTTTTCTTTTTCTGTAAGTATCGAGTCGTGACTCGTCCTTTGACGCCCATAATCTGCCGATCGATCAGTGCTCGGAATATATACTGCGACTAAGTAGAGTAAATACTAGTTACTACGTACTATCATTATGTAGTAGGAGTACCTGCCCTGCCATAGGACGGAATATGTAGGTAGACGGGTGTATGCTTCAGCCACACGCGATATGCCGTGAGTACACCAGCCACATTGTCGACCCACCCTTCAGTGGCGGTGCTATAGCGTCAGACATCGATTTGGCTGTTGGGAAGGTGCAAGCTACGTAACGTAGTTGCCATTCGAATCGTTCGACAACGCCAACAATGACACGGAAACACATCGTGTATGCCAAAACCTCTATCGATGGTTGATCGTTCCACTCTGGAACATTCGCCCCGTTCCCTATTTCATCATATTCGCAGCAAATATGACTAGCAAAAGATCGCGCGGCGCCTTCGAAGCCGATCTTCAAGCGCTCCAGTCTCCCTATGCTTTCTATGGCACACCGCTGCCCCCTCTTGACCCCGGTACGCGCGACGATGGCTCCTACGTGCCCGTCTGGAAGCAAGAAGTTACCGACGAGCGAGGACGGAAGCGACTGCACGGCGCGTTTACCGGAGGTTTCAGCGCCGGGTGAGCTCGTCGCATTTAGATTTTCAATGGGAACATAACGACTAAATATCATTTGGTACAGGTATTTAAACACAGTGGGCTCAAAGGAAGGCTGGACGCCGTCGACTTTTGTCTCTAGCAGGCAGAATCGTGCAAAAGACAGGAAACAGCAGAAGATCGAGGACTTTATGGATGAAGAGGATATCCGTGAGGCCGAAGAATCCAAACAACTACACACGTCCGAGGATTTTGCCGGCTTCGGCTCTACACAGTCTCAGGCTATAGGCAGACGTGGTATTATCGACCTTCTTAAACCCGAAGGCGAAACCATGGGTGTCAAGCTGTTGAAAAGGATGGGTTGGAGAGAAGGGCAGGGAATCGGGCCAAAAGTGAGGCGAAGAGCCAATCTTGATGATAGCAGCAACCTAATTCAAGACGATATGCGTCAACCTCAAATCCATCTATTTGCCCCATCAGAGGTACCGATGGTGACTTTTGTTCGAAAAGTAGATCATTTTGGTCTTGGCTTTGAGAAGGAAGGTCGACTTGACTCCGACTTGCGCCTGAAGGGCGTTCCGGGTCGCCAGGATGAAGATGAGGATGAAGCTGGCGATTCATTTTTCGGCGAGCGATTGACGACACAGAAGCCGAAGAAAGGAAACCAGGTTCCACGTCGGGGAGGGTTTGGAGTCGGCATCTTGAATGATACTGGCTCTGACGACGACGATCCGTATTCGATGGGACCCCGAATATCCTACAATCGTACTATAGGAGGCGACAAGAAGAAAAAGAAGAAATTAAAAGGCCCTGAGGAGGGAAAGGCGCTGGCAAGCTCAGCCAATCCTCTTTTAAGCAACAAACCTGTTTTCATCTCTAAGAAAACATCTCTGGCTGGGTTTCGCAAGTGTCATGATGGACGTTTACCACTTGATGGTTTCGTCCTCGCAGATGCCATTTCCAGTTTGTCCCTTTCAGCTGGGAAAAAGTTTGCACCACCAGATATCCCCGAAGGTTGGAAATCGGCGAAGGTCCCTACAGCTCAGAGAGATGCATCCAAGTATATGTCAACAGCGGATGCAGCTAAAGCGTCGAACCTTGGTCCAAAGGCTCGTGCTGAGCTACTCGGTGAGGAGCAACTCCCGGGAAAATCTATATTTGATTGGATGACACCGGAAGCGCGTGAGAGGCTTGTCAAAGCTACTGGTAGGACTGATCTTCCGCCAGCTCTGGGAGAAAAAGCCCCTAAAGGCTTTCAAACATCAGAAGCTGAAAGACGTAGGAACTTGTGGGATTTAGTCCCTAAACTGGACAAAGAAGCTGCTGTCCAGGCTCTGAAAAGAGCAGTCGGGGGCTGGATGCCTTACTCAGAGGACGAAGGCAAGAGAGCGCGCTATCGCACCTTTCTTGAAATATCAGCTGGTTTGAAGCAAGCTCTTCCGGATCGCCTGCCAGGCTCAACTACGGATGAATGGGTGAATGAGATGCGCGAATTTACTAGAGCAGCTGAAGTTTTCAAACCAATATCCGGCGTTATGGCTTCGCGATTTACTTCAGCCAGTTCCACGCCGAAAGCTACATCTGATCAGCCGGATTCCTCCATCCCCGAGTCTCTGCTGAGTCGACCGCCTGCAAAACCGGAAGACCCGGCAGAAGAAGCGGCCAAAATTGGTATGTTTGGCCCATTGACTCGCAGTACGATCTCGTTTTATCCGACTCGCTTGCTTTGTAAACGGTTCAATATCAAGCCTCCAGCACACGTTCAGATGGACCCTGGGGATCATCCCACAGGGGCGGCCGGAGAGCCTGCAAGGACTGCACGCTCAACAGGAAGTTCACTCGTTTCTCAGGACACCATGGATCGCCTTCTACTAGACTCTGGTATGGGTATGGCGATGGCCGACAGATCCATATCTTCTCCGGTACCAGAGCACAAGCCAGCAGTTATTGAACCTAAACGGAACGAGGCCTTGGAAGGAGAGCGACCAGGCGAAGCTGTTTTCAAAGCTATTTTTGGAAGTGACTCGGAAGAAGATGATGAAGATTAAATGCATATTATCTAGAACGAGACCGTTTTACATGCTCTTATCATGTCTCTATTTAGCAATTACACATTTATTATTGGCATCGTACTCTGGACAGCTGTTTAAGGATGCTAAGTCTCTCTGACGATCAGTGGTGGCTGACGTCTTGGCGGGTGTTATTGGTATGGGTATATTCTGATAGATTCAGACACCAATACATGGGATTTTCTACGTATATCAGTGTATTCGATATTATTATATGGATACAAACACCACCTCGCCCCTCTTACATAGGAGAAACCTCATCTCTCCGTGACAGGATGCCATGCAGGATGATTGGACCGATCGGACCGCCTACAGCTTAGCTTACGAACCTTAGCTTGGCCCCTCTTTTCTGTCTCTCTACTTCACTCTCCCTCTCTTACTCCACATAGATAACCTCCAACATACGACTGACTCCGTCGCTATGTTCTCTAACTTGTGATAATCATGCTTGTTGATGATGCTGTCGGTCGTATATTTGATGGTTTCAAGTCCCCATCAGCTTAGCGATCACGGATATTTTTGACAGGGATTCTTTCGGAGAGAAACATCTAGTTACTTGCTCTGAAATCCCTTCTACTTGTGTATCGCTGAACTCCACAGACTTCCTTGATATACATTCACACATCGACAACTCGTTCGCTAGTTATATTTAATCTTATCCCTTCACTATTACCTGGTGGCGACTGACGAGGCTTGAGAACTCTTATTTGGCGAGTGTTGCACTTTGTTGTTTGTCTTTTTTGTCTCGAATGAGCATCATGCAAAATGGTGAGTTCTTTTCTTCTGTCTACAAGGCGCATACACCGCGTCATCAATCATACATATTACCCAACCGTTCATCTCTATAAACTATGTTCATATGCTAGAAATCCAATGACTGAAACTAACCGTCCCAAAGGGTTGCTGTCTTTCGCGTCCGAGCAATGACGAACAGTCCTTCCATGCATCCACAGCGACACAAGAGCGCGGGGAAGACGCTCTTTCAACACACCAGTCTGACCATCATTCACGTCAACAAGCTTCAAACAGTTCTACCCGTCGCCGTTCTCGCCCCAGACGTCAGGGCGTGGCGCTCCCACTAGACCAACACTACAACCAGCCGATCCGACCGCACGTATGGCGCAGTAAACGTCGCCTCTGGACGCGAACACAAATTGATCGAGAGCGGGAAGAGTTTTTCGATACTAGGGTTACTGGCCGGACAGAAGTGTGGGCTGCTCTTGGTGCAGCCTTGTCGTTGATGCGCGATGGTGAGATTGAGACGGCGCAGGGAATCATAGATGCCGCTGGGGTTACCGTACCTACAGGCGATCTGTGTGAGGGCTGTTACGACGAAAACGGTGTGCTATACCGGTTACCACAATGCATCGTGAGCGACCCGGATAATATTGTGGATGACTCTGGTGCTGCAGCCAACGAAACTGATGGAGCGGACGACGACATGGAAGATGGCATATCAGACCGCAAAATTGTTTCGGAAGAGTCAGATGAGGAACTCATTTCCGAGGATCTTGAGAGACGTCGTGAGGAGAAGGGAAAAATGAGCGAGCGCGATATGATCAGGGTTCAAGCCCGGTTAAGTGACCGTGGTGGGCCAGATGTGGTCATATCTATTGAAAAGACGCAAACTGTGGGCGTTCTTGCTCGCAAAGTCCAAAGTGAGGTCAAGGTATGGCTTTCGGCTGTATTATGGTTTGTTTGGTTCGAGCTAACTTGGTGTTTAGATGCCCAATACCCATCGTATCCGCATTGTTTATCTTGGCCGAATGCTGAGAGAAAGCGAACCGTTAGTTGATCAAGGCTGGAAGCCAGGTCAAGTCATAAACGCAATGGTAGTCGCCAAACCACCTTGACATGTAACGGAGTCAGGACCCTAATCATGGAGCTCGACACTGAACCTGATCCGGCTCAGAGTACTACTTTCAAATTCTTCATCTTGATCCATCTACTCTCTTTCTACTGCATCATATTATTTTATACTGGAGTTCTGACTGATTTCTTGCACAATACCCCAACTGTTCTACATTACTGATTTTCCTTTTGTTCCTGTGAGCTATCTTTTTTACAAGGTCATGTACTAATTGTACTTTCTTGTTTCATGCATCAATATGGGCGCGCTGTTTCTTGTATTTAGTCAATAGGCATGCATTAGTCTCTTCTCCTTATCACGGCTGGTGAGCCGAGTGATTGTTATAATCGTCCAGCTTGAGTCGGCAGCTTTCTCGTAAACATAGCGTACCATAGTTAAATATCAGTTGAAAATAGGTCGAGGGTAGGTCTTATCAGATGAACCGATAAGAAGGGCGGTGAAAAGCGAAGCGGAGCTATCGTCGCATACAAAAAAAAATAATCTCCGCAGCAGAAAAAGTTATCTTAATCGGAGAATCACCCAGTATTGACAATACCAATTTGAAGCACGTCAGAAATCCTTCTTATATGATTCAATTCTAAGCTCTACATTGTATTCATAGTACTGCCGCCATTTCAGGACTGCCGCCATGGCTACCACGGATATTCAAAAAACGCCGTTCGTGAGGGAATTGGCTTCAAGTGGTGAGCTATGATCCTTACTCTATAATATAAATTTTGGTAGAGCAAATCCCATACTAATATGTCATTTCACAGATCGCAAAACTCGCGACAAAGCCCTCGAATCATTGACCCTCTTCCTCAAAGCTCGCAAAGACTTGAGTCTCCTCGAGCTCCTCAAAGTCTGGAGAGGCTTATTCTTCTGTACGTACTAACCGTGCCCTCTTCAATCCTTCATATTTAGTTCTAACAAGGGAAAGGCTTCTATCACTCCGACCGCCCTCTAACCCAACAAGCCCTTGCCCGCGCCCTCTCATTCTCCCTCGTCCCCAGTCTCCCGCGCGAAAGCCGACTGCGCTTTTTGCGCGCATTCTGGATTACGATTGGCACTGAATTTCACAACCTGGACAGATTGCGACTTGATAAATACTTGTTCTTGATTAGGTGTTATGTCGGCGTTGCGTTTGAGATTTATTTGAAGGGGAAGATTAATGATAAATCCGGTGAGCAGCAGCAGGAGGAGGATGCCGGAACAAAAGACGATGAGGGGAATAAGAAGAGGAAAAGGAAGGGAGATGACAAGGCTAAGAATGGGAAGAGGAGGAAACAGTCCGATGATAATGACGCAAAAGCTTCGGGGTCAGAGCAGCAGCAACAAGGCGGGAAATGGACAGAGCTTGAATCATACATTTCGCTCCTCGAGGAGGGACCGTTATGTCCTATCAACTTCGACCCCAAGGAGAAAAAACCCTCTAAAGACGAGGTAGCCATGCCGCATGGTCCCGACGGACTCCGATATCACATCTCTGATATCTGGCTTGATGAGCTTGAAAAAGTCGTTTCCTCATACGATTCCGATGACCAAAATGAGGAGGTAGTACCGGTAAAAGATCGGCTCGATGTCCCCATTGAACTATTGTTAAGACCATTTGAGAAATTGAACAAGAAGTCCCAGACGAAATCTGTGCGGATGAAGGTGGAGAGCGAGGTCTTGGACGATGAACGGTTGGTTGAATGGGGGTTTCGGGAGAGGAAGAAGAAGACTAATGGAAGTGAGGATGACGATGACGAGGAGGATGATGAGAATGATGAATGGGATGGATTTGATGATTAGGCGTTGGCTTGTTTTGGATGTATGTATTTATGAGATATAGCATTTTTGTAGAATTATAACTTCTCAGCCTACAGTATGCCTTGACCACCTGGAAGACAGCCTGATTGACTATAGAAACCATATGGATATGTGACCGGCAACAACATCCATTCAAGCATCAGCAGTAATAGATAAGAATCACGATATGGACACAAAACCAAAAGTGAAATTAGAAAAAGCATACGCAGCGAGACTATGTAATAGAATGGAGGACATTGATAGAAAGTAATAATCGAAAAACCTAGTAGCGCCACCATCATGACTTGATTTGAAAAAGAACCCGGGACATGACAGACAAATACAAAATGAAAGGAATAAAGTGATTATCTCCATGACTTTCGAGGCGGGAGGTGGCGCTGAAAGTGAGAGGGAGTGTGAGAAGTGGAGGTTTGGGGATACACAAAAGATTATAAGAATTCGTGAATGACAAAGACGCTGCGTCCTGAGTTCGTAAAGTGAAAAAGGTTGGGAGATAGAGGAGGATAGAGGAGCATGGCTCGGAAGGGTATAAGGATATAGGGTATAGACAAGTTGAGGAATGATGTTGTAGGCTTTTTCACGGCCGTAAGGATAAACAGTCTTCAGGGCCTGGTCCGCTCCATTGTACCAATATAGCACCAATAGTTCGTTGTCATATGCGCAGGCACATATGTTCAAGATTGCTCGTCAAATAACCGATTCAACGGAATTCGATCGCCGGGGTACATCCACGATCTGGGATGTGGTTCAATTCGAGTTTTTGGTATCTGAAAGAAAAATTTTTAGCAGCTGCATAGACTGAATGATAGCAATCGACTTGGGTTCATACTTTTCGCTTTTGGCGTGAAAGTAAATTCCGCTGACAGTTCCTTCTATCTGGTTGAAACAGATGTAGTAGAATCCTTCAAAACTCGCTCCAGAAATCTGCCGTACCCGATGATCAGGTACGAGAAAATACTCCTTCCAACGCATGAACAAATGTTCGCGCTGCGCATAGTTTCGGTATGTGAAATCAGCTCTCTTGGCCTGTTTGGCGAGAGGTCTCCACGCCTCGAACCGGGCCCAGTGTTGCATATCGGTTTTTTCGTTGGCGCCCCAGGTCTCGTTCTTGGTCACGAATGTGTGTTTTGTGCCAATGATTTCTCCTTCGAAAAAGGTGGTTAGGGTAGGGTGTTCTTCAGTGAGGCCTGTTGGACGTTAGCTGGTGTTCCAAACGAAACAAGAGCAGTACAAGACTTGCCTTGGATGCGCAAATATCCACAAAGGTACGATTCCGCCATGTCAACGTGTTTGATTTCAACGTGTACGTTGTACACTTGATGGTCGGACTCTTGTGTGCCTTCGAATCTGCTCCCAGCGCGAAGAAACGAACAGGTATGGTTTGGGACGAGCTATTCAAAATCAGTGACGCTTTTCAAATGTTTGAGGTACTACCATTGACATACCCTGACATTGGAAAACTCATGGCTGAGCGATGAGCATGTGGATGAGGTTGAAGTGACTGATGACGTCTGCGAAGTCGGGCTGCTTGATGAATCGTCCTTGCTGTCCGAGGCCGAATTGGCAGGACTTGGAGAATCCATATCGGTATCATCTTCACTTTCGCGTCCCTTCATGGACGAAGAGTCTGGTGTTGTCGCGATTTGTAATGACCTATCGTCAACCCGTGTGGACTCGATGGTGGCCGACACGGTCGGTCCCTCAAGGGCACCGTCATCGCCATCATTGACAGAGCGCTCCTCGGTCGCGACCGAAAATGCAGATGCTCGTATTATTTCTGGCGGGCAGGTCGTATGCACAATCGGGTCGTCGACAAGGGCGCTCGCGCTTAATGGTGGAGTGGCTTCGCTCGGCGTCGGCATTGTACCGGTTCAGATCAGAACAAAAATGACATCGGGGGAGGACAGAAGATAATCGATTTACACACAAACGCAGAAGATCATAGGCACAATTACAGACAAGAAACAAAAGAGGTATCTCGAAAGATGAATAGAGAATTAATGGCAATGACAAAGGAGAGGTTTTGATCGTGCTCTTGGATGAGGAAGAAGAAGTGAGGAGAAGCCCAAGATATCGAACGTGGTTGTCTTAGCCGAAAAGGGAAAGGGCATGCATGCTACGTCTGTTCAGGCTGATCAGGCGATCGCGGGGAAAGAAAGAAAGGCCACTCCCGCCAATATTGCTCGCATCTGCTATCTGAAGTTGTGAACAGATCATCTCAGATGGAAGTGATGGTGTACTACTACTACTCATCGCTGTAAATACAGATAGCTAGCTTAAGGCTTTTGGTATAGACTCGAGATTCGATGCCATGATTGGTTCAATTTGCTTGGTCATGTCTAGACACATCCTTTAACAATGCGCACTCGTTTTTGCCACCAAAATACATATGCCAATTAACGCCGCTCGTAATATTGATATCATTAATTCCAGGCCGTTTTCACACCGCGCAAGCAATTACTTCGAAGACTTAGATAGGTTTGATCTGTGTGCAAGGAGGATGCGAGTTAGTGCAACTTCAATACAGCGCTCATTGAAAGACGAGGAAGTACCTTGAAATGAAGAGAGATCAGCGAGAAAACAAGAGCTTTGAGGTCTTGCACAAGATAGTAAAAGACCCGGAGTCCTTCCGGGTCCGCAGATTCAGTTACATCCACCAACGATCCAATCTTCGCCGTCTGTAGATGATGTTAGCATTCCTGATCCATTCACGTATGGTAGTCAAACGACGTACCTCGAACAAGATGTGCTCAGTGCCTAGTCGGATTTCCAATTCCTGTCGTCCGTCCTTGTTTTTCTGAGGCCATTTCGAGTCGTCTTCCCTTGAAGCCGGTTAGCATGACGCGACGCCGATGAGAATGGATAGCAAGTCCGTACTTCATAATCTCGCTGTCCTTGATGATGCGCTTGATTTCGGCAATCAAGAGAGAACTAACACACACTATATGACCTCGCTTAGTATTCCAGATCATCGCAATCGAATAAAATAATGGAGCCTCACTTTCTTTGCGAATGAGCGAGTCATTTCGGTAGTTCGAGTTGTTCGCATAACGAGCGGACGCGCTTCGTCCATCGCCGAGGGTACGGAAGTCAAATTCTGCGCCGTGTCAGCTCGCTGTTATCGATGCACACGGCGAGAGAGTCTTACCTAGAAACTCATGTCCAAACCGCCCAGAGTGACCTGAGCTGCTGGCTGTTAGCAGCGTAGGAAACCTGGGCCATAGTGTGCGTCTTACTAGTATCGGAGGTAGAATGGCTCGTTGGAGTCCGACATGGCGTTGTAAATGTCAATCCACGGCGTCAAGATACAGTAGTTGATGCCAGTAAATAATGATTGAATGTCAAATGCTAATAAAATGGCGGCTCGGCGGGGTGCACATGCAGCGACATCATTGGCGGAGGGCTGGGCTTAGTCATCCACACACTCCGGCCAGGTTGCGCTGCCCGCTCCTCCAAACAAACCCAATGGACAAGTAGATCTAGACACCGGTTCCTGAATTGTTTGTGCTGAACAAGCTTTAACAGGCAGTGGAGGGAGCTTGGAACTTTTTATCTCTGACTGACTGACTCTCTATTCGATCGAGGAGCTTGTTGAGGTATATTCGTACGCTGCCCCCCCGCCTATTTATCTGCCGCTGACCCTGTGTAGCTCCTGATTCAACGTTCGGTATACGTTCCTTCACCAACACCAGCAGCAACCATGGCGTCGTATCTGGAAAATGCATACAGCTTGGTCCACCAAGACAACTCGGCGGACCAGCCTAGTCTTCAGGAATTGAAAATGCAATTGGAAAAGGGGACCGACGAAACAAAGCAGGAGACGATGCGGAGAATCATAACAATCATGCTCAATGGCGACCCAATGGCCGGACTGCTCATGCACATTATTCGTTTCGTCATGCCCTCCAAGAACAAGCCTCTGAAGAAACTCCTTTACTTCTATTACGAGATATGTCCGAAACATGATGCCAATGGCAAGCTGAAACAAGAGATGATTCTAGTTTGGTAAGTTAGGCTCCAACATAGGGGTACATGCTTTAGTCTTGAATATGTGCTGATATTGCTGGATAGCAACGGTATTCGAAATGATTTGCAACACCCTAACGAGTACATTCGAGGCAATACCCTCCGTTTCCTTTGCAAGCTCCGTGAGCCTGAGCTTATCGAACCTCTACTCTCATCCGCTCGCTCTTGCCTGGAACACCGCCATGCCTATGTCCGAAAGAACGCAGTGTGGGCGATATCATCCATCTACCAACATTCCGAATCACTGATTCCCGACGCCCCCGAACTCCTTCAGACATTCCTCGAATCAGAAAGCGACCACACTTGCAAGCGAAATGCGTTCGCCGCTTTGATGTCGATTAGCCACCAAAAGGCTTTGGAATATTTGAGTTCAACCTTTGACAGTATTCCCAATGCCGATGAACTGCTTCAACTGGCCGAGCTTGAGTTTATCAGGAAAGATGCTGTTCAGAATGCGCAAAATAAGGTTAGTCAGGAGACAAGACATGAAATTGATTTCAGTGCTAACAGTTCAACAGGCACGGTATCTTCGATTGATCTTTGATCTTTTAGACGCATCAGCAAGCACTGTCATATATGAAGCCGCCACTTCCCTTACCGCCCTCACCAGCAACCCTGTCGCTGTCAAGGCCGCGGCATCAAAATTGATTGAGCTTAGCATTAAAGAGGCCGACAACAACGTCAAACTCATTGTTCTTGACAGAGTAGATCAATTGAGAATGAGAAATGAGGGAGTGCTTGAGGATCTTACTATGGAAATCCTGCGCGTTTTGTCCAGCCCCGATATTGATGTCCGTCGCAAAGCCCTCGGCATCGCGATGGAAATGGTATCAAGCAAGAATGTGGAGGAAATTGTCATGCTCTTGAAGAAGGAGCTTGCCAAGACCGTAGATGAACAATATGAAAAGGTATGCTTGTCCCTTTGCATATTATAATAGCGATTCTGACCTGACAATTTGACAGTCGAGCGAATACCGACAACTCCTTATTCAATCTATCCATCACTGCGCCATTAAGTTTTCAGAGATCGCCGCCAGCGTCGTGGACTTGTTGATGGACTTTATTGGCGACTTTAACAACAACTCAGCGGTCGATGTCATCTCTTTCGTCAAGGAAGTGGTCGAGAAATTCCCCAAGCTTCGTGGGTCTATCATTGAGCGCCTGGTAGCCACTCTCAGCGAAGTCCGCGCCGGCAAGGTCTACCGAGGAGTTCTCTGGGTCATTGGAGAATATTCACTGGAAACAAGCGATATCCGTGAAGCCTGGAAACGCATCAGAGCCAGTCTAGGAGAGATTCCTATCTTAGCCTCAGAACAGCGGTTGTTGGACGAAGTTCCTGATGATAACGCTGCTGTGCTCGAGCAGGTTAATGGACATTCCAAGGCAGCAGCCCCCAGTGGATCACGAAAAGTCCTCGCAGATGGCACATACGCAACCGAAAGTGCTTTGACAAGTCAATCAGCTGCAGCCGCTAAACTAGAGGCAGTTAAGGCTGCTCAGAAGCCCCCATTGCGACAACTTATTCTCGATGGTGACTACTACCTCGCAACCGTTCTATCATCGACTCTTACAAAGCTTGTCATGAGACATGCAGAGGTCTCTCAGGATGCTGCCCGAACTAACGCGCTCCGTGCCGAGGCCATGCTCATCATGATCTCCATAGTCCGCGTTGGCCAGTCTCAGTTCGTCAAAGCCCCGATTGATGAAGACTCAGTAGATCGAATCATGACTTGTGTGAGATCCCTGTCTGAATTTTCCGAACGAAAAGAGCTTGAAACTACATTCTTGGAAGATACTAGGAAAGCGTTCAAGACTATCGTGCAAGCAGAAGAGAAGAAGCGCGCTGCCAAAGAAGCGTCCGAGAAGGCCAAGACCGCTGTTCAGATTGACGATGCCATTCCTATCAGACAACTTACCAAGAAGAATGCCGGAGAAGGTGCCGATGAAATTGAGCTGGATCTCATTAAGGCTACAGGTGGAGATTCTACCGTGGAGGACCTATCATCGAAGCTCAGCCGTATAGTACAATTGACAGGTTTCTCGGATCCTGTATATGCTGAAGCGTATGTTCAGGTCCATCAGTTCGATATCATCTTGGACGTGCTCTTGGTCAACCAAACCACGGAAACGTTGCAGAACCTTTCGGTGGAGTTTGCAACACTGGGAGATTTGAAGGTTGTCGAGCGCCCAACAACACAAAACTTGGGACCCCGGGATTTCTTGAATGTCCAAGCTACGGTCAAAGTATCCTCAACCGATGCAGGTGTCATCTTTGGAAACGTTGTTTACGAGGGGTCTAGCTCTACAGAGACACACGTTGTCATCCTCAACGATATTCATGCTGATATCATGGATTATATTCAGCCTGCTCACTGCACTGAAACGCAGTTCCGCACCATGTGGACAGAGTTTGAGTGGGAGAACAAGGTCAACATCAACTCAAAGGCCAAGGATCTCCGTGAGTTCTTGAAACAGCTCATGGAAAGTACCAACATGACCTGTTTGACCCCTGAAGCATCTCTTCAAGGTGACTGTCAGTTCTTGAGCGCCAACTTATACGCCCGCAGCGTGTTTGGTAAGTTTACACCCTTCCTTTTACGAAATCTATTTCAAACATTTTCTAACTTATTCATAGGCGAGGATGCGTTGGCAAACCTAAGTATCGAGAAAGAGGGAGAAGACGGCCCTATTACTGGCTTCGTCCGGATAAGAAGTCGCTCGCAGGGTCTCGCATTGGCTTTGGGCAACCTCAAGGGCCTCAAAGCGTCTGCTGCATAGAATGTTAATAATGGAAGATTTGCTTGAGTTTTGTCCGCTAGCGGTTGTTGTTTTGTCCTTATGCCTAAAATCTTAACGCACGGGGGTCCTTTCTTGAGAGGCATGTAGTATTCATAATATCTTATAAAGGATCGATGGTCTAGACTGGGCCAAAATGAACAGATTATGTTTTGACGAGCTATCACACTGTGATGCCCCCTGAATCATGTCAGCCCTACTATGATAGCTAACTACAGGAAATAACCTTGGAAATCGCAGTCTCCACGACGTCAGAAATCTCACACATGCGCAAAGGGATAAACATTCTAAAGTAACTCATGCGACCCGAAAATAGGCATATATTTAGGAAAAACCGCCGTCTGAGACCATCGCTGATACTACAGAGGAGCAGGCCTCGGCTTGGCAGTTCAGTCCGGGTAGCCGGCAAGCGTTAATTCTTATGCCTGGAGGCTGGAACATCTCTCCCTGCTCTGATAGTTCCAGACAATTACTCTTCCTCTTATTACTTATAACACCACAGCCTCTATACTTATTGCCAATTGTACCGTCGCTCGTTGTCTCTATTCTTTATAATCTTCTTAGCAATGTTGCGGACCGTATAGTATACTCTATTATAAATTCGAAAAATGTCCGTCGACGAAGTTCCCGTCGACGCCTCCAGCGCGAAGATGACGGCCAGCGATATTGGAGAAGTGAGACCGGATTTGTCTCTGGAAGTTGAGAATAATGTCACTTTGACTCTGCAGTCTGATGCGCTCTTCATCAATGGTATGTAGAAAAGTAATCTATGGAGTCCTGCAACCGCATTGACCCTCCCCCCACCGTGCATCCTATCCTAATCCTGCAACAAAGTAGTCGCGTATTCTAACGTGCTTCTAGATCCAAAGACCAAAAAGGACGTTCGCTACTGCGGCTTACAAGTAGTCAGTATGTATTACAACTCTCGTCGCTTCTCATCGTTCAACTAGTTAATTCTTGACCAGCCTCTACCGCATCTCAATCCATCCCCTTCTACGACATCCTCTCCGCGCAGATCTCCGACTCAGCCCTCATCCTCAAATACGCGAAACCAGTCGTAAAAGACGACTACGCCCCAAGCACGGTGACATACGCCCTCGACATCAGCCAAACAACCCCCGCCAAAGTAGAGGCATGGGTTGAACAACTCCTCAAATCCGCATACGGCCAAGCTCAGCGCAACAGACGATTACGAGTCCTGATCAACCCGCATGGTGGTAAAGGGTACGCCAAGGATTTATACAATGAATATGCAGCTCCGATGTTCGAAGCGGCAGGGTGCAAAGTCGATTTGGAGATGACCAAATATGCCGGCCATGCCACCGATATTGCCGAGAAGATGGATATTGACGCATATGATGCGATTCTCTGCTGTTCGGGAGATGGCCTCCCATACGAAGTATTGAACGGATTCGCAAAACGATCCAATGCCGCCGAGGCCCTTGCCAAAGTCGCCGTTGCTATGATCCCCTGTGGATCCGGAAACGCAATGGCATGGAACCTCTTCGGAACAAACAGTGTCAGTCTCTCGGCCTTGAGTGTTATCAAGGGTCTACGCACACATATGGATTTGGTTTCTTTGACCCAAACGGGCACTCGGACATTGTCGTTTTTGTCTCAGTCCTACGGAATCGTCGCAGAGTCGGATTTGGGGACGAATCATTTACGGTGGATGGGCGCTGCGCGCTTCACGTATGGGTTTCTCACGCGACTATTGCGCCAAGCGACATATCCATGTGACATTGCCTTCAAACTTGAGACGGACAGCAAGCAAACAATGAAGGAACGATATCTCGAATACAAAAAGCAGAAACCGTCCTTACGACCAGTCGGCGGCAGTGAAGAGGTCATTGGCCAGGGTTTACCGACACTCAAATACGGCACTGTCGACGACGAAGTACCGAGTGACTGGCACAAGATTTCCACTGATACATTAAGCAATTTCTACGCCGGAAATATGGCCATTATGACTGCCGACGCAAATATCTTCCCGGCCACCGTGCCCAACGATGGGTTGATCGACGTTGTCATGATTGACGGCGCTATCGGTCGTCTGAGAGCATTATCCATGATGACTGCCGTCGAGAATGGCGGGTTCTTCGACTACCCCGAAGTCGAAGTTCGAAAGGTTCACGCATATCGTCTTACTCCCAGGGGTAGTAACGATGGCTACATCAGTGTAGATGGTGAACGAATCCCATGGCAGCCTTTCCAGGTAGAGGTTCATCCGGGATTGGGTACGGTGTTGTCCAAGAGCGGTCACTTGTATGAAGCTCAGGGACCTATATGAGGTTTGCTCTCACCGTTGGAAGTTGGATTGGATTGGTCTTGATTCCCTTTTGCGGTCTTCCTTTTTGTTTCGCTCAATGATATCCTGTATAGCTTCATTCTTGTATAGTATAGAGTACATAGGTATATGCACAGTCAGGTTTACTGAACTCTTATTATCCCATGAGAAGAAAGGTTCCAGAAATACTTTAAGCACTGTTAAGAATGTGCATTACAGTGGGATAACAAGAGGATAAATATATCCATGGATATATATAGATTGTCATGTACTGCCTAACTAGGTACTACCAACAGGCCAGCGAAAAGAGATGCAGGTATACATTACATCACAAGTACTCGAAACGAGACTTGAATTGAATTGGAGGAGGAAAAAGAAAAGGTGAAACATATTTGTTCCGGGTATCGATGTCGTGTGCAGAGAAAGAAGGTTGCGTATATCAAGTAGAAAACAAGTGTGAAGAAAAGGAAAGATGCTAGAGATCTAGCGATTTAGACCACAGGTATGTGCTCGAGTTGTGTCGACTGCTAAGGTTGGAATTGCTGGCTGACAAACTTCCAGCGTCACTAATAGGTGTCTGCGGCTCAACGACGACCTGATTTCTAATGGAAACGATCCATTCGTGCTGCAGCAATTCTGCCGCAGTGGGTCGCTTCATAGGATCGCGCTCGAAGCAGCGGCTCAAAAAGTCGATACCCAGATCACTGAGTTGTTCGCGAGTCGGTAGTTGAGGTTGGTTTCCTTGTGCGATATTGTACATGATTGCCCATTCGTTGTCGAGGCTCGACCATGGGCGACGGCCCGTGGCCATTTCTAATATGACGCAGCCAAGTGACCAGATATCGATTGCACCCTGACGGTCGGCTAATTCAGACGTATCGCCTCGAATCACTTCGGGAGACATGTACATGGGCGTACCAGTCATGGTCTTTTGGTTCTTGCGCTGCGGTTCTTTAGCGCCTCCCAATCCTTCCTTGTGGCTGCCACCAACAGCGTTTGTGAAGGCTTCTGTGTTTGCAATCGTTTTTCCCTGGCGCGCAATGATCTTGGCGGCTCCAAAGTCGACATATTTGATGACTCCGTTGTGGTCCAGAAGGATATTCTCGGGCTTAATGTCACGGTGAATGATGCCAGCTTGATGCAAGTAAGCCAAACCCTCCAGAAGTTGAAGAGCGTAGACCATGATGAACGTCTCATCCTCTACACGGCCGTGTTCGAGCAAGCCTGCTAGCGAGCCTCCAGAACAATACTCCATGAAGATGTAAACCTTATCGCGATGGACTTCGATACCATAGTAGGAAACAATGTTAGGATGGTCAAGGACTTCAAGAACACCCATCTCATCTCTGATCTGTTGAGCAATCACAGGAATGAGTTGAGGGTCCTGAAGGCGAATCTCCTTGACAGCCATGAGAAAGTTGCTATCGAGGTTGATCGCAACATATACGGAGCCGAAAGTTCCACCGCCAATAAATTGGCCTTGCTGCCACCGGAGTGAGATATTAGTTGCTGACGAAGACAGCACTGTAAGCGACCTGTCCGCCTCATTAGAGCCTTCCAATACTTTTCCAATAACCTGTCGTTTGAAATTTTCTTCGACTCGTATGTCTTCAACAATAGCAATACATCCAAGTCGCTGTTCACGGACGAGTTTTATCGCTTCTTCGTCGCTGAGGACCCGGCCCCCGCCGCCATATCTCCTCAAGCCTCCACGTGTTTCGTCTAAGCGTTTGTTCTCGGCCTGAGCGGCCAACGTTGACCTAGCACCCATAATATCAAAGTGAGAGATGAGCACCGACATGCATCCAGCAACCTTCACTCTGAGCTGAGAGTACTGTACATCATCCATGGATAGAAGATGATTACTTGAGGTGATTGCCATTGCAAACTCCAAAGCAGCTACCGCCCATTTGAACGTTCTTCTGTCTGAAGCGTCGCAGTCGTCACAGATAAAAGAGACCCATTCGAGAGACAGTTCTACCAAACGGGCACTGTTCATGGCCCGTCTGTTCGCATCCACGTAGTTAGACGAGCGTTTTCCGAATTCGGTTGCAAATGCATAGCATGCTTGGATCAATTCGGTGTTTTCGATCCCTTTTTCTCTGAGCTGCTGGCGGATTACAGCGACACTGTCCATAATGGTCATGGACAACTTGAACGAAATTTTCTTAATCTTATTCAACTCAGCATTGACTCTTCCCAGGTTGGCGCGTTGCTCTATAGAGATATCAAGGTTCATGTTCGTTAATTGAGCGAGTTCATGTCGTGCGCTGACAAGCCGCTGCTGTGTACCGTCTGCAACAAGTCGGAGCTTTCCAGGCCTAACATCAGTCGGGTGCTCCAGTCCTTCGACTTCCATGACCTTGCCGCTCCATGAAAGCTGACGCTCGGGGCGAATAACGAGAATATACGGAAAGTTTGACGAATCCTTAGGATCATCTTCTTCGCGAAAAGAAGTTCCAAGAATTGACTGAATATCAACATGTTGGTTCCAAAGGGCGTGATGAGCAATCAGGTAGACCCCCTTCTGGCCTACAGAGTCGTTGGAGGTGATAAGGAAATGATCAGAGATCAGCAGAGCCTCAAAGAAATCATCAGCAATATCTCCGCCCAGATTATATTCCGTTGCATTCTCGAACAATTGCCGAAGAAAGCGTGAGAAACGATAAAGCTTTCGCTGGCGGACACGAGTCGAATCTAAACTGCTCTTGTAGCGCTTGTCCATGTCGGCAGGATCCTCGTCTGGACGCGGTGACAACTCCCGTTCGAAATGAATCATCAGTCGTTGCAAAGATTTGGCAGTCAAAGCACTGTAATGTTATTAGCTTTGCATGTGAGGAATTGGTTTGTATTTTGCTTACCTGAACTGTTCAGCAACTTCAATATCACCGCTTTGAAGCTGACGACCGATCTCGTTCGAGAAACCCCACTCTTGCTCCAAGATTTCAGCCTCCTTGAAGGTGTTCTTATTGGCGTTCAGTTTCCAGTTAAGAAGTCTGAAGTAGTATTTCATGGCATCGACCACGACGTTATCGAAGTTCTCGTCGATGCATGGTGGCAGATCCCAGCCCGGCTCGGGCTTCGAGATAACGAGGTAACGTTGCTTAATTTCGACAGCAACCCTCATCAAAATCTGAAACTGCGAGATCATTTGGTCCACAAGGATAGGAGATTGCTGGGCTGGATCTTTCATCTTCCTGGCGTATGAGAGACGGACTCGGATGATCTCCTGGATGAGCCGGGACGGAAAATTGATCAGAGTAAGCAGTTCTTCGATATATGGCGGGAGATGACGCTTAGAGAAAGCCTGTGCATTCTCAATGAGCGTATTTTTAGCTTTGTTGATTACTTCTCCTATGCCAATGATCATATTGTGTTCGCCCTGTAAAGTTTTCAACCCGTCTTCTTTCATAATCCGGTCAAGGAAAGATCCATCGTCAGAAAGATCAGTCCTCGTTGGTCTGTCTCTTGGCTTCGTGAAGTCTAACTCGTCGTTACCAACCCAGTTCTGTAGAATAGCCAGCTCAGTGTTGATAAGTTGAGTGATATTGTGCCAGGCACAGACAGCAGCGCAGCTTTCGTGGAACTGATCGGAAGCAGCTCTGGGGTTTGCAATTTCCATCTCCTTTCTGGTAGGATAAAGATCTTGGCATTGGCTGATTTTGTGAACGACGTCCTTCACCTGCTCGGTAGCAGGTTTACCGATCTCCTTTGCACCTTTGATCTGGAAGTTGATGATATCTTCGATGACAGTACCCAAGGATGCACGGGCATCTTCAATGAGCTTTTTCTGTAACAGAACACTCCGACCACATGCCTTGGCCCGTACGCCTAGCCAGATATCCCCATTCATGGCAGCAGAGCGCCTCGTTTCCGTAGACCCAATCAATCGCTGTTTCTCTTGCTTGACGACATCACCCTTGAGCACAGAAGCCAGCATAGCGTGCCATTCTAGGCGTTCCTGGTTCTTGGGGTTTTTCAATTCCTCTATTGTCGGTTGATTATCATTCCCCGCCAGGAAAAGTTGAATATCAGGGTCGTACTGGTCATCTTCAAAGGGGATCTCTGAGGATGGGGACGGTTCATCAACATCCGTGTCTATCGTTGCCATTCCCTGAAAGTCTCCGAATTGCTGGTACCAAGCTTGCGGGTTGGCGCGTAACCGCTGCACATAGGCCTTTTCCTGGGCGCGATATTGAGCATTAGGGTCGCGCCGAGCATTCCGTTTTGTAGACGATGACCGACGACCATCGTTCTGTAAGTTGATAAAGTGCGGCGGCCGCCGCTGAGGTGCGTATGTATTCGACGGTGTTCTTGCGGGGCCTGACGGACGTTGTAGCCTCAGGTCGCGTTCGGTTACGGGGGCTTCAGATAGACCCTGTGGTTCAAAAACAGGCGTGCCAACAAGGCTGCTTCCACGGGGGCGTCCCGCAGACCGCGATGACCACGTTGATGCATATCCGGATGAAAGCGTACTAACGAGGGACGGAGGTGAGGTAGCTACTGGCGTGGGTTGGCCCTCGAGATCGCTGAGGTCGGCGGTTGATCGGACAATAAAGGCCGGGGGCGAACTGTACTCATCCCCGGAGCCCGACCCATCAGAGTCGGGAGCATTCAGAATGATATCTGCAGTGTCCATGTTTGGTGACCGGCCAGATGACAGACTGCAGTATCTTTGAAGCTCTTGAAGGCAAGCCGGAGCTGGTGTGGAGGTTGTTGGTGCTAAGTCCCAAAATGGAATGGAGGTTTTTGTTTCACAGCGGGTGTGGCGGTGCCGAGATGTGGCTTGTACACAACTTTAACTTGCTCCAGGAGGAGGACAGAATAAGATAAAATAGCTTGAAAGTGCTTTCCAGGAGTTTCAACTATTATTGTTTTCGATGAAGTCTACTTCCTAGCAATTGTCTCTGTATTAATGTTGTTGTTGTAGCTGCGCGGCAGATCAACGATGCACGTTATATTGCTTCATACGCTTTACTACCAGGTATACTGGTAGAACTATAGTTATATAATCTGGCACCGTGCATCTACATATGTAATCTTTGGAAGTGTACTCCGTTGGTTTCTTGACTCGAGATCTTATAAACACGGTTGTCCCTCACATCCAAGCACAATGTCATCGTAGCGACTGCCCAGTGCAACGCGAAAAGAGTCTGGGATGTTCCATGTAGCAGCTCATCGTACTAACTTACATAGTACGGAGTAAGATGAAGGAGAAATCACGTAGTCTGGAGAGAAAAGCGGATCGTACGGTACATTCCGAACCATGCCGAGTTGCCTACCCTCGAAGTCGCCCACTACTCCGTCCGTACTATTCTGTATATACTCTGTATAGAGTACATAGACTTACCGTGTACACTGCCAACATACTCTGTTATGCGCTGCCTACGTTATAATTTAGTATTAGGGTGTTTTAGGGCAGGATGGTTATTGTTAAGTTTTAGAATGTACTAGATTATATACTCTATACTACACATAACTATACTATATATGTCTCGCATATGCCCTGCATAAATTGAGACGCCCGTTCCACATATGATGCATGGATGTATGTACCATGTGCCACGTAGACGAAGCACAGAACATACGAATGTACCTAGCCGAGGGGAAATGGACATCAATCAATGATCAGAAGAGAGGGGTCACGACAAGGAGTAAAGCAGGTTCAGGCTTCCTTTTCCCAAAGCCTGGCCTTCGAGGAGATGAACAAGGTTTTCGGTGACGAGGCTGGTTGCGCTATCGAGGACAGGAATCGTCTGCACCAAACCTATACAGAGCAGGGGCTTTGGGACAATAGTGTTGATGCGAAGAAGCCATAGACAAACTGGGTTTTTCGAAGGTGATGGGAAGAGCTTAAGCATGGGTAATTCTTGTGTATATGGTATTTGCATTGAACTTTACTTTTCACTATTCTTGTACCCTGTGTCATTGCAAAGTGAGTGAAGGACTCTTGCGTTCGATGTCATGATCATCACAACCGTGGCTACCCTAGAGATATCGAAAGTATTCTACAAGACTTTGAAAGCTACCACGAGTAATTGTCTACTCTTTCATTCTTCGTTAGGTGAAAATCGTTCTTCAGCATCTAATAATGGCAAAACTCACAGCCTAGTTTCGAAAACTGCGTAGTGAAAATGGTTATTGCCAAACTTTTTGTAAATTAATGAGGTAGGTACAAAACAGGTCTTCTACCAGTTGACATGTAGGACTACCTAAGTGATAGAGCTCAAGGAATAACCTAAAGCCCCCACACGTCTATGTACATATATAGACCATGATTACAATTGATATGAATCAAGTGAATACATTACTACATAGAAATCTCTACTTATACGAATCAACCTAATCTTTTTCCATACTCCGAACATCTACCTGCCCATCCATGGCAGCTATTGTATCTCGTATCAGTCAGCCTCACTAGCATCCCTCGAATGGCTTCATGGGGCCAATAAACCAAAAAGATCTACTTCATGAACATGCAAATGCATTTTCATACATACATTCCCCGCGATTTAGGGTTACGGCTCTCCCAAATAGGAATCAAGTCAGACCCTAATTTGCAGATCAGTTTGGTACGTAGCAATATTGTACAGCCCCCACCTTTTTGAACATGAAAGATGATGAAACTCCGACAGGAGGTACGTACTGTTTAAGGGCTGCATTGGTTTCGAATATACTTTCAATGTTACCAATCTGGTGGTGAGCTACACGCAGCTTGTGATTTATTTGCACATATGCGTCAATGATCGACATATAACTAGACCAATTAGGTACTTTTCAATTTCAATGAGCTGAAAGACGGAAAAGAACACTTAGACACTCTGATGGTACGTTCCCAGGCTCTATCGCATCCATGGCTGTCATTGGACTTGGTACTAGTGATGATGAGCAGAAGCAATTTGCAATCACGGTCACCTTCACTGTCAGAGTGTGTGCATTATGATTGCATAGCATGATTGTACAAAGATTTATGCCAGGCTGACTTCTTGATCATCATCATTGCCTTCAATATCATGAGCTCGTGCACTGTCCTTTACGCTATAGTAGTAGGGACGAGTCGGAGAGTCGGCGAGGAAGCCCCGATCTTGATGAATGGAAGGTGGTTCAGAGAAGGTATAAAGACGAACAAATGTCGTCGTTCTCGAGATGAGGATTTCCCTTGAATCATACGAATCAAGCAACAAACAGAGCCTTGAAGCCTCAACCATACAACACCTATCTATCACCCATCAAAAGAAAACCCCATCAAAACTTCAAAATGCCTGTCTACCACATCGGTCAGTCCCAAATCTCAGCCCCATCAATATATTCAAAAACTAACATGAGGGGGGAAAAAGTCCTCTTCCACCTCAAACCCGAGGTCACAGATACCCAAATTGCCGAATGGAGCGCAATGGCCAAATCGCAACTGGGCCAAGTGCCAGGCCTCCTCTCCATTGAAGCCAACAAGCCTCTGCCCGTCTCCGTGTCTCTTACAAAAGGGTATGATATGGCTCTTGTGGCTGTTTTGGAAGGCCCGGAGTTTGTGGAGGGTTATTCCAAGTATGCGGCGTCTCAGTATGTTTCTCTCCGTTCTGATAAGGGTTCATGGTTGGCGGTGGGCTAATGAAGGTTTGATGTATAGGGCTCAGGCCTTTCGCGAACGGCTCTTTGATGATACTATTGCTTTCGACTTGCAGTTCTAGATCTCTCAGCCAGAGTATTGATTCTTTGCATGTATTATGCAGGAATGACTGGAGAATTTGAAACATGATAGCGATATCGAAGACTAGTGTATTTAGTCAGTTGGTTTACAGTCTGTTACTGGAGGAATAAGATGAGTCACATTGTAAAGCAATTCCATGCTTCAACCACTTATTATACGAGACCCGAGGGTATTGTAGTAGACATACACGTGTTTCATTTGTAGGTCATGCAGAGGAAGCAATGGCTCTATATGAAGTAAACAGATCAAAGATATATATATTCAGCCACAAGAAAGAACAATAATCAAACCTAAGAAAGGCAGACAACACTGCCAATCGTGACCGTGACCCTGAAAACATAACGCCGTGGATGGAATGAAATAAGATCATGTGGAATGACTTTTAATGATGACAAAGAGTGTTTTATGACTTTCGTAAATCAACCTTCCTTGACATCAACCTTCTTAGCAGTATGTTCGGAGGTGCCATTGGCATCCTCACGAGCGCGCTTCTGGCCGGAGGCGGGCTCCTCAGTGCTCTTGATGACGGGAATGCCCCTGGTCAATATGTCAGTGGCTGGGCAATTTCAAGTATAGGGATATTCAAGCTTACCGAGCATCTTTCTGAACAGCCGGTCTGTCTTCACGGAAACCTCTCTTCTGGTCCTCGTCACGGCGATCCCGCCAGTCGCGACGGTCATTATCACCACGACCACCCCGTCCACGACCTCGGCCACGGCCACCCCGGCCACCGCGACCACCTCGGCCGCCATGGTGACCACCAGTACGGTTGGTTGCTTTTATCTTGCCAGATTTGATGTCTTTGACCTTCTCATCACAATAGTCTTTCTTGCTCTTAATGATCAAGTCCTGGCCGTTCCACTTGGGGGCAGGATCCAATGCGAGGAATTTCTTCTGGGTTTCCTCTGTATCGAACTCAACAAAAACACTTCCCTTGAAGGTCTTATCAAAGGCACGACGAAGACGGATGGCTTTTGTGGGTCCGAAAGGAGCAAAGAATGCCTCGATCTCAAACTGTGTCTTGGGGCCTTCTTCACCGAATCCCTTGACATAAACGCTGCGACTCATAGCCTCGTTTTCGAATACCTTGACAACATTGGGGTCGAGGAAGTCGTTCACAGATTCAGGCAGAGGCACTTTGCGCTGAACTTTGGTATCGTTATCAACGAGGTCGAGGACGGTGGAGGTCTTCATAGCCTCAACAATGGCGCTGAAAGGCTGGAAGCGGCGCATTCGCTTGAAGCTGTGAAGGATAGAAAGCTCAACGGCGTGGTTGGCACTTCCGCCGACCTTCTTGAGAAGGAAGTTGTCCATGGGGAGATTGGAGTCTGAGAAATAAAATTCAACCTGCTCGAATTAGAGTCATATTGACCAAAACTCAACCAAAACTTTGAGTGTACAAACCTGTTTCCTGATCTCATCGTGATTATCAGTCACCTCTTGGGCAGTGAAATCGGACTTAATATTTTCGCGGTAGTTACGTCTGGGTCTCTCCGCTGGCTTCTTCTCTCCCTTCGATTCTTGTTCGGCTTGTTCTTTGCCGAGCTTGGTTGCTTCTGCGATGATACGAGCTTCCTTGGCAGCTTCGTCTTCTTCAGCAGGGGCCTCAGTTTCGGTCTTCTTCTCTGCGTCTCCCTTCAATTCGGCGAGGAGGTCCTGGGCGTCTTTCGCGGCGTCGGCGTTGCCGTTTGCTGCCTTGACTTCTTCGGCGGACATGATGTGTAATCGAGCGCGCTTTGCGCAGAATGAGTCAATTCAGTGAAAAACGGTAAATAACCTCGAGTATTTGTTTATGTGCTGACGACAGTCAATGCGCCAGTAAATACGTTGGTATAGAGATGAGTACGAGAGAAAGCAGGTTGTCACGAGTAATCGGCGCGATAAGGAAAAAAAAGTAAGTGGTGGTGGGGAAATTTTCACAGGGAGCAACAGGAGCAACAGCGGGCGGAGCAGGAGCTACTTATTAGGATTAGCGCCAAATGTGCTCCCGCGCGCGTCGTCCAGCCTCGACTTTGGTCCCCACTTGCCTCCTCTAGGCCAATCACATTTGATGTCAATTGTATACAACAGCTCTCAGAAAGAGACGCTTCAGGCCTTTTGAGGTGGAGTGTGTTGCGAGTAAATATTCTATAGGAAACGGTGGTAGAGGCACTCGAGTCCAAGGACTCGAGACATTGAGGCTCCAACATGGCAGCTAGCGTCTGTCGCTGGTGTGCTCCTTCCCAAATGGGAAGAGAGGCTGCACCACGGGGATGTTGGTCTGGATGGAAGGCACCTTCCCTAAGTGCTGCTTCATGACTGCTGTTTCTGGAAAGTCCTGATGTTTACGACCCATGGCGTCTTGCCTTTCTTCCTTCCATCGATGCAATCCATGTACAGTCTTCATGCCTGGCTCCCTGTCCAGACATCTTCGACATTGGACTCTTTTATCGTCAAGTCAAAGACTTTGTACATCTTTTGGATAAGCTTATTTTCCTCAATTGAAAGATATATCCCATTCGATTGCACGATACCTCATGCCACAAATGAGCCTCAACGGAGAGTAGGTCCTAACTCCTATTGCTCAAGAAGTGGACTACAGCATTCATTTGCCCGCAATGGCGGACTCGGCGGATTCTGCACCTCCACGGCCAGATCAGTGGTCTGTTGCTGATGTGTGTGAGACAATGTCGTTGATGCAGTCTGTCGTCTTACTGATCAATCTTCTAGGTGGTCTACATAACACTAGTGACACCCCTCATCCTGGCAGCCTTTGCTGAATGGTTCTTCTGGCTCGGAGCTTTCCTTTTCGGCCTCATGAATGTCTATCGCAAAGCTGAGCATTGGACTACTCGTGTCATCGCGGTTTTCATCATGATCCTCTTCTCGATGCTTCGGTATGTGTGCTCGTGCCTCCAAGGTTACCAACACGGCTAACGTTCTTAGATCCATCTTTCTCCCCGTGATGGTCGTCACTCTCCCGCTCCCGAATAATATCACACGCCACTTTTCCTGGGCTCTCGTTAACCTCTTACAATGGTTCGCTTTCTATATGTTCTCGGTGCTGCTTCTGGTCCCGTGGGCACTTTGTCTTTACAGACTTATCACCAGCGAAATCGGCCGTTCCAAGAGGATCAAGGATGTCCTACACGACACAGTTGCCCCGAAGGTGGTGGTTGTTATGCCAGTTTACAATGAAGAGCCAGGTGTACTGATCAAAGCCATCCGTTCAGTGGTCGGAAGTGATTATCCTTCGTCGTGTCTGCATGTCTTTTTATCATTTGATGGAGAGCCATCTGATGTACTATGGGACTCAATCGCTATGCAACTAGGCATTCCCCTAGGTATCAGTAAGAAGGCTCAGAGCATTGACGCCATCTACCATTCAGTCCGCGTAACGGTTAGCAGGTTTCCGCACGGTGGCAAGCGACACTGCCAGAAGAGGACTTTCAAGCTCATTGACCACATATATGCTGACTACGTCGCCCGGCACGACGACTTATTCATTCTTTTCATCGACTCGGACTGTATTCTGGACAAAGTATGTATTCAGAATTTCATGTATGACATGGAACTGAAGCCAGGAAGTGGACACGACATGATAGCAATGACCGGAATCATTACCTCTACGACAAAAACAATGTCTTTGATTACTATACTCCAAGACATGGAGTACATTCATGGACAGCTATTCGAACGTTCCGTTGAGTCTACCTGTGGTTCAGTAACTTGTCTTCCTGGTGCTTTGACCATGCTACGATTCTCGGCGTTTCGCAAAATGGCTAAATACTATTTCGAAGACCAGATTGATAAAATCGACGACTTTTTCGACTATATCAAGTGTCACTTGGGCGAAGATCGTTGGTTGACTCATTTGTTCATGGTGAGCACTGTGAAGCGAAACCAAATACAACTGTGCACGGGTGCTTTCTGTAAGACGCAAGCCGTACAGACAATGAGCAGTTTGATCAAGCAGCGTCGTCGCTGGTTCCTTGGCTTCGTTTCGAACGAAGTCTGTATGCTTACCGATGTGCGGATTTGGAGGCGTTATCCTTTGTTGTGTATGATTCGCTTCATGCAGGATACCATTCGAACCACAGCTCTGTTATTTTTCATCATGATACTCTCAGTATCGACCACCTCTACTAGCCTTGCGAGCTTGCCGCTCGGTTTCATTGCGATCTCGTTGGGATTGAATTATGCACTGATGCTCTATTTCGGGTATATTCTACATCGATTCAAAGCGTGGTTGTATCCGTTAATGTTCTTGCTAAATCCGTTCTTCAACTGGCTATATCTTGTTTACGGATGCTGCACAGCTGGTAAGCGTACTTGGGGTGGTCCACGAACAAATGCGCCCAAGGCAGATGCGCATACCACACCTCGTGAAGCTGCGGAACAAGCAGAAGCCCAGGGCGACGATCTCAACGTAGATGTTTCTACGTTCCGCGAATATGGAAATGCCACAGTGGGTGTCCCGCTACATCCGACGGAGAGTGTCACGAACCGTTTGGCCACCGATCCGAATTACGACGGGACGTGTGATGTCCATCTTGACTCTGAGCTTTCTCTGATGGAACATGATCGGGAAGAATGTGCTTTACCCAAGATTCCTCTGCATCCACGAGCCTCATTTGATTCTAGCACAACTGATAATTGCTCGGTCAGCCTTCCACTTCCCGTGGAGAGCTTGGTTGCAGAAGAGCGGGAACTGTACGATCTCTATGGCTTCGACAAGCAAACCTTGAATGGTGATAAAGAGGAACAGCGCAGAACACCAGAATGGAAACCGAACCTCCGCAGAGACAGCATGAGTTTTCCAGGCAGGCAGCGAAACTCTAGTCATCAATCTTCGCCAACGCTGTCAACAATGCCCCGCTTAGACATAGACAGCTCAGGAGAAGTCAACATGGAACCTGTCAGGCAACTAGCACCACTGCACCTTACTCCTAGCCCCTTAGGTCAGAGCTGTATGCAAAATACGGTCCCCGAAGATGACGACCACGAGCAAACTGTGCGAGCGCCGCTATTCGGCGGCATTGGCAGGAGATCAATCAAGAGAGGTCGACGTCTTTTTATTTTGGGGAGGAAGTCGGAAAGTCAGTGACCCTATGGTTGCTCAAAAAGCTCAAATGAACCCTCTTCAAACCCAGGAGGAATACCCAAACGGTGCTCATTTATACCATGCCAAGTGCATACCTAATACATAGATTAGTTGCTACGATACGCTCGTTTTGTTCACACATGTATTCTTCCAGCTTTGTTGTACCCAAGCCGTCCGTTTCGACAAGTTATTATTCATAGACAAATGATGAATCATCGACGCCTTCCTAATTTAGCCCTAATTGGTTCTGTAACGCCCGCTTGGATCAAGGCGGTGAGAACTAAGAGAATTCTGCCATACTGAAGTGAGGCGGTGAGAGCGACCAGTCTGGGAACCGCTGGAAGGTTCGGTAAGGCTCCAAACGGACCGAAAGAATCAGACCGAACAGGCTGGTCATATAACTGAGTCACGCTGCTCACATCTCATACAACATCTGAATCCGCCGAGTTGACACGTATCCAACTGCTGCCTTGTGTGTTAAAACGAACCATCCACATCGCCGCAAAAGAACAAAAGAGGAGGAAGAAGCCAAAGAGCAAGCAGCAGGAAAAAAGTTCGTACCTACGGGACAACAACTCTGGATCCACCCGTCGCCGCTCCACTTGCTGGTGCAAATTCCTTCCCCTCCAACAGCCATTATTGATATAGCACTTTTACATCTCTTTCCTCCGTCATAAAAAGTGTTGTCCATTCTTTTCTTTTTATTTCACCTGTCTCCTTTTCCCCTATCACATACATTACCGTCGATTAATATCTATTCGCAATGTCTGTGGTCGGTATTGATTTCGGTGCTCAGAGCACCAAAATCGGTGTGGCCCGCAATAAGGGTATCGATATCGTACGTACTGCCCCTCCAAGAACGTCCCCTGTCATTCCACGGCTATTATAGCTGCTGACGGGCACAAAATGTATGAAAACATGATATACTAAACGTGTGGATTTTTAACAGATTACCAATGAGGTCTCCAACAGATCTACGCCGTACGTTCAACTCTCTTTTCTACAGCTCGCTTATCTCTTGAAAAAAAAAAAAAATCTCCCTCTGAACATGACCACTGACTGCTATGCGATTTAGGAGCCTGGTTGGATTCGGCCCCAAGAGCAGATATCTAGGCGAAGCCGCAAAGACACAAGAAGTTTCCAACCTCAAGAACACCGTCGGCAGTCTCAAGCGTCTCATCGGTCGCAGCTTGTCCGACCCGGATGTGCAGGCCGAGAAGGAATACAACACCGCAACTTTCTGCGAGGTAGAGGGCCAGGTCGGTGTGGAGGTCAGCTACCTCGGAAAGAAGGACAAGTTCAGCGCTACGCAACTGGTTGCTATGTACTTGGACAAGATTAAGCAGACAGCTTCGAAAGAGATCAAGTTGGGTGTCTCGGACGTGGTTATCAGCGTTCCTGCCTGGTTCACAGACTCGCAACGACGAGCCATGTTGGATGCCGCCGATATTGCCGGTCTCAAAGCTCTCCGATTGATCAACGACACCACCGCTATCGCTCTCGGTTACGGTATCACCAAGTTGGATCTCCCCGGTCCCGAGGAGCAGCCTCGCCGTGTCGCTTTCGTCGATATTGGTCACAGCAACTACACCGTCTCGATTGTGGAGTTCCGCAAGGGAGAGCTTAATGTCAAGTCCACTGCATGGGACCGTAACTTTGGTGGTCGTAACTTTGACAAGGCGCTCACCGACCACTTCGCCGATGAGTTCAAGGAAAAGTTTAAAATCGACATCCGCTCCAACCCCAAGGCTTGGGCGCGTACATTGACTGCCGCTGAGAAGTTGAAGAAGGTTCTTTCCGCCAACGCCCAGGCCCCTCTCAACATCGAGTCTTTGATGGACGACATTGACGTTCGTACCATGGTGAAGCGTGAGGAGATGCAAGAAATGGTTAAGCCTCTCTTGGAACGAATTTCAGTTCCTTTGGAGCAGGCGCTCGCCGAAGCCAAGCTCACGCCTGAAGATATTGACAGCATTGAGATGGTTGGTGGCTGCACACGTGTTCCTGCTATCAAGGAGGCCGTTGCCAACTTCTTCGGAAAGCCCCTTTCTTTCACTCTTAACCAAGACGAGGCTGTTGCTCGTGGTTGCACATTCAGCTGCGCTATCTTGTCTCCTGTCTTCCGTGTGCGTGACTTTTCCGTGCACGACATTGTCAACTACCCGATTGAGTTCACCTGGGAACAATCCCCCGAGATCCCAGATGAGGACACCAGCCTGACTGTCTTCAACAAGGGCAACGTCTTGCCTTCTACCAAGATTCTTACTTTCTATCGTCGACAGCCTTTTGATTTGGAGGCTCGCTACGTCAAGCCCGAGGGTCTTCCAGGAAAGATCAACCCGTGGATTGGCCGATTCTCTGTCAAAGGTGTCCAGGCTCAGGCCGACAACGACTTTATGATTTGCAAGCTCAAGGCTCGTCTTAACTTGCACGGTATTCTCAACGTCGAGTCCGGGTACTATGTTGAGGACATCGAGGTTGAAGAGCCTGTTGAGGAGGGTGAGAAGAAGGATGGCGATGTAAGTTTGCCCACTCTTTGATGAAGTTTAACTTGTACTAATTATATTCAGTCTATGGATACCGATGCTGCTGATGGCGAAAAGAAGACCCGCAAGGTCAAGAAGCAGGTCCGCAAGGGTGATCTCCCTATCTCCGCCGGCACAACTGGTCTCGACGAGGCGACCAAGGCTGCCTGGACCGAGAAGGAGAATGCCATGACTATGGAAGACAAGCTTGTTGCCGACACCGACGAGAAGAAGAACGAGCTTGAATCTTACATCTACGAGCTCCGTGACAAGATTGAGACCACCTATGAAGAGTTCTCCAGTGAGGAAGAGAAGGAGAAGTTGCGCGCCAAGTTGACCGAAGCTGAGGTAAGTTGTATCAGTCCGTTCTTTTTGAAGGTATGTTACTAATAGTCACCAGGATTGGCTCTACGAAGAAGGTGAAGACACCACCAAGGCCATCTACGTCTCGAAGATGGAGGAGATCCGATTCATCGCCGGACCCATCATCCAGCGATACATGGATAAGGTCGAGAACGAGCGCCTGTCCAAACTCCAGGCCCAACAAGAAGAAGCCGCCAAGCGAAAAGCAGCGGAGGATTCCAAGAAGGCCGCTGAAGGACAAACCCCTGACGCGGAGATGAAAGATGCCCCAGCTGAGGGTGAAGCCAAGAGTGACCTCGATTAAACGATATCTATTCCCCTTTTTCCACATCTTGTACGCTCTTGCGATTTGTCCTCGATTAAAATTTGCAGAAGACAGTTTTATTTGACATGATATATGATGCCTTTGATGTCTCTTAATCAACTATCTATCCCTTAATCGGTTGCTCCGTGCTTGCAACTTTCTCTTTCTTCGCAGAATAAAAAGGGTGAAAATCAGCCAGGCAGGAGAGATGGGTTGATTGTATCTTGATTCCAATTTTGTGTTGTTTCAAGACTTAGACTAGAGTATTCTTCGAATACAAATATTTTGATCATACATTAGTCTAAATCTATATAAAATATTTTAACAAGTGTAGGGGGGGAGTACACGGGCTAAACTACCTCGGCATAACCCTATGCGGTCAAGGCGGACTACGGTTATCGGCTGTCTGGACCCAATTCTGTTTATCTTCCGGTTTCACTTCTAAACCATGCATATAACTAACTATCTACGACCTCGATCCTTTCGCTCTTCTACAAATTGATTGCTGTCCTTCCTCTCTGTGGATATTCTGGGATAGTTCGTGTTCCGTGCAATCTTGTCCGTCTGGAGTAAGTGACCAACCAACCCATCAGATGGTTCATGATCCATGAAGCTTCCCCGCATTTTCATCTGAACCGATTATTGATATGCTTGCCTATAGGCCATCAATCAATCTCCGATTTATTGCGCTGTATATATCCAAATCACGTCATGGCCGTCGACCGTCTCTCCTCCCTCCTCAACCATTTGAAGCCCGGCAACTCTGGCATCGCGGCGATGTGAGTTTACCTCCACCTCTTTATCAGAAGAAATCTGACGGTTGTTCTAGTACAACCAAAAACCCAGAAGATGTCGTGGTCACACTTGCAATCCGCACTCCCTTGACCAAAGGCTTCAAGGGAGGCTTCAAGGACACATCGCTTGATTACATAGTCTATTCGGTGCTGAAACAGCTCGTTGAGCGGTCACAGATTGACCCTGCGCTTATCGAGGACGTTTGTTTGGGAAATGTACGTCCATTACCACATCTACAGATCAGAAATCATGCTAATTAGGATGGGATATAGGTCGGCGACGGACGAGCAGCATACCTAGGCCGCGGCGCCGCCCTCGCAGCCGGCATCCCACATACCGCCGGCGCCTCAAGCGTCAACCGCTTCTGCGCCTCCGGGCTCAAGGCAATCCACGACATCGCCAACCAGATCCGCACCGGCGCCATCGAAATCGGCGTTGCCGTCGGCGCTGAGTCCATGACCTCCGGCGGCGGGCCAATCGACACATTCCATGAAGAGATCCTCAAGAACCAAGAAGCCGCTGACTGTCTACAACCTATGGGTCAGACATCCGAGAATGTCGGTGACGATTTTGGAATCACACGCCAGATGCAGGATGAGTATTCCGTGGAGTCGTTTCGACGTGCTGAAGTGGCTCAAAAGGCGGGTTGGTTTGATGATGAGATTGTGCCTGTTACGACGAAAGTCACGGATCCCAAGACGGGAGAAGAGAAGACGGTCACACTTACCAAGGATGAGGGTCCTCGGTACGGAACCACGTATGAGGGATTGAGCAAGATTCGACCTGCTTTCCCTCAGTTTGGAAATAAGACCACTGGCGGTAACGCCAGTCAGGTTACCGACGGAGGTGAGTCTTATCATCTTTGATTCAGTTGAAAGTAATGTTAGAATGCTGACTCTGTTTGTATAGCCGCCGCGGTCCTCCTGATGCGCCGCTCCAAAGCAATCGAACTCAACCAGCCCATCCTCGCCAAATTCTGCGGCGCCACCGTCGCCGGCGTGCCCCCACGAGTAATGGGCATCGGTCCCACGGCCGCCATCCCCAAGCTCCTTAAACAATTCAATCTGACCGTTCCCGATATCGACATTTGGGAAATAAACGAAGCCTTTGCCTCAATGGCGGTTTATTGTCTTAAGAATCTAGGCATTGAGCATGAAAAACTCAATCCCCGCGGAGGAGCGATTGCGCTTGGGCATCCTCTAGGAGCGACAGGGGCGAGACAGGTCGTTACGATGTTGAGTGAGGCGAGGAGGACGAAGAAGAAGATTTTGGTTAATAGTATGTGTATTGGTACGGGGCAGGGGATGGCGGGACTTTGGGTTAATGAGCAGGTTTGATGCTAAAGTATGAAATGCGCAGCAATGGGTTGTAATTCTCTCATGGATTGGTTGTATATACATATTGCTCTATCAAAATATCATAAATCATGGTTATACATATGCAGAATGTAAAAATCAAATCAAGTCTCTCCCTCAGCATTAGACCCCCTTCCTCGTTGCTGTTCCCTCTTCAGCCTATCCTCCGCCGCCCTCGCCATAATCTCCCTTCTACTCAACCCTCCTCCTGCAGCAGCTTGCCCAGCACCACCACCTCCTCCTCCTCCTAGGACGTATTCACCCCCTGTCCACCCCCCATGATCAAACCACGCATCCTCCTCCCCCCTCTGCCCCTCCGTCTCCCAATCCTGCGGATTATAAAACTCCTGCTCCGACAGCCTATTCCCACCTCTCGTCCAATCCCCCCTCTCAACTTCTTGCTCAATCTGCTTCGTCAACTCCCAAAACTGGCGATCATGATCACTATGCACGCAATGCGCTAATTCATGACACAACGTTTTGCGTATAGTTCTATAATCTCTATACCCGTCATACGCATCTGTGCGAAGTCTTAACTCGATAACCTCACCCTTGTTGCGATTCAGACCCAAGGTGCGCGATTCGTGGGTTGTGTGCTCGGCGGGATTCATCTCGGTCAATAAGGGAACGTAGAAGCGGTGTTTGGCCATGGCATGTTTTATCCCGGGGTCGTCGCGGAGGCGTTCTAGAAATTGTAGGCTGCGGGCCGGGTTGGGCAGGTAGGAGAGTGGTTCGCAGCGTCCGAATGTGTAGGCTGAGGAGGACGGGGAGGTGAGGGTGTGAATGCCGCTGGGGGGTCGGCGGGTGATGGGTGGATGTGGTTGGCGGCGGGCTTGAGCGCGGGCAGCAAGGCGTTGTTTGTTGCTGGAAATGTTCTCGTTCATCGAGTCGATGTCCTCTGTCCTTGCGCCCAGCAATGTGATTTTGAGTTTGGGGGATGAGAGTGGGAGATATTCGGGCAGAGGTGTGGTGGTGTTGAACGGTGGCTTTTGTAAACCGAGTTTCCCAGGTGCAATCATGAATTTCTGATTTTCGATGGGGATTTGGAGGTCTGCAGACGATGATATGGTTGATGCGAGGTTGCTGAGGGTCGCGGCGGCGGGCAGTGTGAATGTGTATGGTGCTCCATGGTGGTGGACTGTGATGTCTATTGTTGCGCCGTCTTGAGGACTGGCAGGTCTGTCGTGGTCTGACATGATGGTATGCTCAACGATGATGCTATGTACAGGACTATTTTCGAGAAGAAAACAGATACAGAGAAACGCTCAAATGCAGATGGATGGTGAGATGAGGTCTTAAGACCGATTCGGACATGTGATTGGGGTAGAGTAGATCCGTTATCTCCGAGTTTGTAAGCAGATACTTAGATAGTTAACTAACTAAGCTTCGAGAAGGTACTGCGGTCACATGACATTTCTACCTTGTTATGGACATGAAATTGAGAAATCGAATTATACAGGTATATTCAAATATTCATATTAAATGCATTTACATCAGACACTGATCTGTTGCGTCGAGCTCGTATAAATAGGCGCAATTAAAGGGGTATAGGGAGACAAACAGTCTCAGATCAAATATAAATACAGGCATCCAGCATTCTATGCATGAACCGGTACCCAACGGTTGAGGTGTTGCATGAACATCCACGCTGCAATCCTGTGCAACCCAGGTACCCATTCGTATATTCGTTCGTTTTCTGTCTCATATATATATATACGGTCGTACTACACCTGCAGTACCCATTGTCCAACTGAGGGACTCCATGTGTGACTATTAATTTGACCGCGTGTTAGCGAAACCTTACACCAATATCCATCCAACATTGAAATAAGGTGGATATATGACATACTTTTGAAAATTCGTGCGCGTCAACGCCTTGACAGAATACTCTTCCATCAACAATTCCTGATACCTAAACGGCACCAGGACCTTTGTCCCCTCAAACTTACTCTGTCGCAGCGGATACAAATCATCTGTGTGGTATATATGTCTGTTTTTGCATTCCCATGTATGCGGGCTTTCCTCTGGGTTGAAGCGGCTCAGGGCTGTAATATCAACGTATAACCCGTTGCTCGTGTCGATCCAGCGCGCGTCGATGATGTTGTGGCCTGGTCCGCTGTCGCGGAAGTATGCCCAGGGGTTGATGTCGAGGAGGTATTTGCGTTTGAATTTTTTGTCGGTGGAGGTGTAGCTGGTAACGGTGCGGTTGAATTCGCGGGCCATGCGGGCTAGAGTTGTGTCGAGGACTTGGGTGTCGACGTCCCAGTCCCAGGGCAGTAACTATCACCACCAGTTAATGCTGTACGGAGTCAGTCAAAACGGGTGTGAATGTATACCTCGCTATTCCACCACCACCCCAACAGCGTCCCATGCGCAATCCACGTTTCCAACTTATTCAATCGAAAGAAATCCAAATACGCAATCACCATATGATGCAGACTCTCCGCTCGCTCCTCCTCGGACACCATGCCATGGAAATATCGAACATCATAATGGCCCAATCGGTCATCAGCGCCCTCCTCATGTCCAACGGGTTCATGGAAATATTTGTCCTCCAACGGACGACTGAGCGTCAAATAGCTCATGCCATCGAGCACAGGTGGCGGTGGTGGAGTCGTGTCGATGGCAGGCGCACCGGTAACGATCTGCGATAGGGACGACGACCCCACAGCCAGACCGAATAGTATCCTCCGAATGTTCATGCCTGGTGATTGAGTTTATTGGCGTAGGATTAGATACATTATTCTTCTCATTGCTTGGACATAGATATGTCGCTCGTTGATATCGTGAATGCGATGCACAAACGATGTCCAAGAGAGACGGCTGATGTTCAAAATCTGTGGCCAGAATCAAAAGAAATAAGAAAAAAGATATTTACATCCCTTCTCCTGCAGGGCTAGAACTCGGCAAAAAAGGGCAAGAGAATGGAAAATCCCTTGATAAGGCTCAGTATGCCAAGACCAGAGCAAAATGTGCCATTCCTTGAACGCGAGGAAACCAGCCGGGGACAGCGGAAATGCGGCGATTTACTACTTAAGTCTTGCCTCGTACAGCTTTGCGACTGGGACGAAGTACGGCTAACTGGTTTAGTTCGACTTATTGTCTGTCAGTGTGGGCAGGGAGATTGAGATTGTGTTGGTCAACCGCACGGGGATAGACACCAAGGGACTAGGAGACTTCGTATTCGTATTGACTATTTCCTCTGTAGTATTTGGATAGGGAAGACGTGAATATTGGTATGCTTCCAACAGGTCATTGTCCAATAGAATACTCTGAGCCATTATTAGTTCCTGGACACTTATCAGATTAATCAAAACGAAGTTAAAAGAACAGGATTGAACGCGCGTGCGCACCTACCAAATCAGGCTAGCGGCCCGCAGCTTGATCGAGGGCGCCAAGCCACACCCGTTATCCTTCGGGAAGATCGCCTGCTGATTGGCTGATTAATATATCTGGCCAATGAACTCCCCGACTGCCTGTTCGTCTTATCTACTCCGCAGGGGAAATGAACCTGTCGTTTTCAGGCATTCGCAACCGTTGAAGTGATACTCAAGACGCATATGGGAACCATGCCAGCCTGACACCCCACACTAACACCGGCACGACCGAGTAATGTCTTCGACAGCCTCATCATGAACTAGGTAACTCCGCTCGCGAAGACCCTGCTCTGAGACCTCCGACGTAGCATTGTCTTGGAGTTGTGCTATACATAGTACAGCGGAAGGAAGAACTGGGAATATACCAGTCATAATGAAAATTTATTTACTCTGCATTGCTGATTTCATAAGGAATGGCTTCGTGATTTCGACTACCGTATTGCCTCGCGAAGCTTTTGGGCGCTTACAAGGCTGAGCTTGAAACCCACGCCGAGAGGATCGTGGCTAGGCTAGGGGTTTGATACTCGCCGACCACCGAATAATGAGGGAATGTATAAATGATATTATATGGCTATGCCACGAATATCGGGCTTGAATTACTTTGCGTTTCTTCCGTTTCTTTTTCTTTCTATGAGCATGAGTCCTTGAGATGCTCCAGGTTGCTAAATTGAATTTCAGGGTTCGGCTAGGGTTGGCATTAGGGTTTTCATTGCGGTCTAGCCAACACATTCATTCACTCAATCTGGGGATGGTTAAATTGAATACATTCTCAGGATCAACTCGCTATTTCAACGCCCCGATCTCCTGCACATGATCGCCAAAGTATCTGCTCAATGTGGACGACCCCCGGTCACTCATGCCCAGGTTAATATACGCTGTAGGAAAGATACTTTCGCCGTTATTTTCCCGCAGTTCGTTCCAAAGTCCTAAAACCCACTCTTGCGATTCTTTTCCAGACTCCTTTGCTATTGCACATCCCACAATCTCCAGTATGTAATGGGGTTCTCTCGATGCAAAGGCCGATTCACTCTTCGAAGAAGCAGAAACCCCTCGTAGTCGAGGGACTGAAACAATGGTCGATGAATCAGACGCCAATTTTTCCAAATTGTTTACAATAGTTCATGGAATTCCCTAACAAACTTGCAATCATGCAGCATAGCACTCATCTGCAAATTCGGTCAACATGGGTAAGAATTCCTTCGGATTATCCCAATATGGACAATGACCCGATCCTTTAACAGTAATCGCCTTGCCCTTCCAAAGATTCCCAAATTCGAGTCGATCAAACACATCCAACTTGATAAGCACATCTTTCTCTCCATTCACAACAGCGAGAGGAACCTGGGTTTCCTTAACAACCTTTCTCTGATCCGTCGACCCGCCCTTGACAATGTGCTCAAACATCAAGGGGCGGGCTCCTTGGTCCGTTCTTCTCAGAGCCTCATACATAAATAGCCGCGGTGTGCCTCCATAAGCGTTGTTGACAGCCCACTCAACCTCTTCACCGGTATAAGACCCTGCAGTCGCAAAGCTATCTTCCGAATTGATATTGAACCCCTCCTGGGCTTCTTCGAGGTTACCAAACGGCACGGAACCCGATGTCATCACACCACGGATGTCGAATTCTTGAGTCGACTTGGAGATCTCAATCATGCTCCACGCGATCTGGCCGCCCATACTCGATCCAAATGCCACATAGGATTTTACCTGGAAATGACGCAGGACCTCCAATGCGGCTTTGGCGTATGCGGGGATACTGTACGAAAGCTGAGGGTCGGGGGCGTCTGCTGAGTCCCCATGGCCTGGCAAGTCGAATGCGAGAATTTTGTAGGTGCTTTGCAGCAATTCATTGTCAAGGATTGGCGTGAATGCTTTCCAAGTGCTTGAGTTTCCGTGAAGCAAGAGAAGTGTCTTGTCGCTATCAAGGTTGCCATTCACAATTGCATGGAGGTCGCCGTATACCGTGCTGATGGTTTCTTGGGGCATGGCGAGTTTGTACTTTTCTTTGAAATTTTAGAACACTGGGGGGTTTGTTTCAGAGCGACGTTTCTACAACTCCATCTCATGGTGATCACGAAGCTTATGAGATCGAGTACGGGGGTAATTAACTCCGAAGTCGTGCACGCCGCCACCAATAACATTTCAAGAGCCTCAGTGAGCCTCAAAGACTTTTCAACCTTGCTCACTCGGTACACACCCATGGTAAATAACCTTATCCTACAAGCAAGGCACAGACAGACAGTGAAGACGTACATAGGAGCCATGACAACCTGGCATAAAACTGCCACGACCGAGTCATGTCTCTCATCAGCCAGGGGGAGCCGGACGGCCTTTGGCCGCCACCATCTCCATTCGTGTTATTGCCTAGAATAACTCTACATATGTACGCTAGACACCTTGGATTGATAATTTATTTCATAAGTAGCAATATATTCAACCCATTATAGCCAAAATGATTACGCCATTCGTGTTCCTCCGCCCTATTCGTCGCATCCAGTGCGCTTTAGTTGACAAAAGTTATTCCAATACCAATGACAATAGACTCCATCGCAGCATAAAGAAAGGTGTAAGCAAAAAGTCAGAAAACTGGCTCTTTCAAATGTTCAGTCCCATCCGGACTACGGTGAAGATTGTTGAAATCGTCTCAAAAAGATTACGGTTGATGGTAATGCTCATCATCGCTGCTGATCACACTACCTACCTCAGACCAGCTGGCGGGAGTCAATATCCCGTCTGTAGGTTGTCCCCATTCACTCAATGTGCCATCCGAGGACAGTTCGTCGTGGACATGCTCAAGACTGCCGGGTATAGATGAAGTAGTCGATACGTCGTGCTCGACAAAGGGGTTGGCAGGGAAGCTTGAATTGGAAGAAGAACTGAACTGATTTGGATGAGTGTAGAAATGCTCGGATTGGCCGATTTCTGAACTGTGCGTAGAACTGGAGAGATTTGCGACGGAAAAGTATTCCGAATTTTCTATTTGGCCGCGATTGGAAGTAGTCTCGTGGTTGGTGTCGGGAAACTCAGATGTTGGGGTGAGATCAATTATCGATTCCGAGGGATGTTGTGATGAAGTCTCCGATGGCAAAGCAAGATGAAGACGATCCCGTTCCATAGCCTCCAACATTTCATGTTGAGCTTGAAGACGAGCATTAGTAAGAGGCTCCGGCCCAGGCGATCCTCCCCGCTTGTGCAATGAGGTAAGATTACTGGTATCAAGCGCCGTTGATTGTGCAGTCGCGTGGTCGCCATTTTCGATTATTCCACGCGTATCATCTTCTTCTCCATCCTCAGACTTTAGCCTACCATCCTCGTCCACCAATGCATCGAAACTGACAGCCGCACTGCTGGACCTAGTACTCCTGTGACGACGGGCCTGATTGAATTCCCTGCGTTGCTCTATTTCTTCTCGAGCTTTACGTCTTCGTTCTTTGGCAGCCTCGCCGGTTTCTTCAACCATGGAAATGTCCTCAGAACGGGCTTCCCGTGGATGGATTTCGTCGCCTAGGTTGTAGAGAGCGATGGCTACTTTTCGGCGAGACTGATTTACCCATTGTCGGAATTGAGGGCTTTCGTAGATGGCAATACCAGCTGCGACGAGGACAGACACGCCGATGATGATTCCTGTTATGATGTCAATGACTGTAATATTGAGACCAGCACTCGTCTACTGATTGATCTCAAAAGGAGAAGAGCTAGACAAAACAGTTGAACAAACCTTTTGCTAATGGAGCTGGCATGATGTCAAAATCTCCAGTATACTGTCTAGAAGCATAGATCTTGTGAGGTTGTAAGAAGTAGCTCGGCGGCAACTGCAGAGCTCAAAATGAGGTAGCCTTGTCTGTACCTTTTTCTCGGCTGATACGATCCAACCAACGAGATAAATCAGCCTTGCTGGTCTAACATCACATCCATACAATGCAGGCAACCTCAATCCGCGATAATCGGTAATTTACAATCATTCAAAGAGAGTTGCAGTGGCGGTCGACTTTCACGGTTGCCTTATTAACTCCGAGACTGCCGGGTGCACGCGATAAGCCCGATAAGAGTGGATTGGATGATGTATCAAAACCCCGCAGGCCCCACCACGTGACTGTATTAGCCCCTATCTGCGTGCCCTAAAACGCGTCTCGATTCGGTCTTTGTATACATAGTACTTTCCGCCGGCAACTACTGATCAACAAACCCAACAACACGACCACAACATCAACGTCGTCAACTACAAGCTGTGGCTTTCAATGTTATTTGCGCTACATTAAATTGAAGCGGAGTTGTTTGCCAACATGTCAAGTTCTACACAGCGCAATCTCACGCTCACGGAGGAGCTGGAGAGATTGGAACAATCAATCACCTTGACTCTGCAAGGTACGGGGTGAATTCTATGCAATCGGGTGACACACTGACTTCTATTGCAGAGATTGACAGCAATTTCTCTCGAGCTCACCGAATCGTCACAACCAGCATTCTACCCGTCGTCGAGCAGTACGCCGAACACTCAAAAGATGTCTGGGAAGGAGCCAAAGTAAGAAGGACCACGAAAAACCACGTCCTCAAAGGACTTCCAATTGACGAAGCTATAGTTCTGGAAACAATTCTTCGAAGCAAGCGCCAACGTCTCCCTATCAGGCTACGAAGAGATGCCAAACGAAGACACCACAACAACAGACCATGAGCGAACCGTAACAGAAGACTCGACCAACATGACACAAACAAGTCTAGACGACGAAGCTGCATCTTATCAAACCCCCTCATCCGAACGTTTGGATCTGGGGCATCACCACCACCCCGATGAAAGTGAATTGGATATCTCGTCGCTCACCATATCACCTTCGCACAGCACGCCCAGACCGCAGGCCTATCTGAAGAGTAGTGAGACTCCGACGGCAGGCGGATATCCTTCAGCTTACCGTGAGGACGAAACCAGCCGAGTTGGACATGAAGAGTCTACGCTCCCATATGACAACAATTACAATGCACCAGTCACCCCAGGAAGACATACAAGCCGATTTCAGCCAAACACAGGTGGAACACCAATGTCCTCTCCATTCATTCCTCCGCCTACAATCTCCCGTACGACCCAGCTATCGACTTCAAAAAAGACAACCCAAAAGAGCTACCAGAAACCAACAGACCCCGTTCTACACCATGTACTCGACAAAACATACCGTGTGCAAGCAACACCATTATCGAAAGGGTACAAACCAACAAAATTCTCTGTCAGCACCCCTAAAGAGAAGACTACCGATCTGAAATATGCATATGAGGACTCCCCACTTTCCAGCCCCGAACTCGAAGCTCCAAAACTACGCTCGGAGCTCTTCGCATATAGCAGAGGTGGACAAAGCACGCCTGGTACAGGTCGCAAGGCTCGTCGCAGCCCTCAGAAGCGGGAACGTACTACACCCAGACCAGGCGTTAGCGTTTTGACACCTGCCAAACCAAGATTATCCCTGGTTGGCAGCAAGAAGACTACTACCGGCGGGTGGGAAAGCGACGACGAAGATTTTGATGCTTATGATCCTGAAGACACAGCTGCTGCTCTGGGGTTCAGTCCACCAAAGACAATGCAGTTCCATATTCCGCAAAGTCGGTTGATGAAGACGCCGGGTAAGTCTCCTCCCTTTTTCACTTCTCTAGTAGGGTAACAAGCCTAATATTCAAAAAAAACAGCCAAAGAGGCCTCCAAGCGCATCGTATCAGATCTTCTCGCTACAGCAGGCGGCACGGGGACAACATCGGATGACATGACGGAAGACTTTTATAATAGATATCGCGCAGGAGTTGATGAGGATGAGCATAGTCCTACCGTTGTGCGGAGTGGAGGGCGATTAGAAGATGATACTTTTTAGACATAGACATGATTGATTCTCTGTGTGTATGTCACGAAATAGAATTATGTATACGGCAAAAAGAAGTGCATTCAGCATCGCTCCAAGGTGAGCCCATATATAGTCAGTCAATACCTAGGTAATTACACAACACTGCACAAAGGCCCCAGGATAATCGAAGAACAGAAAAAGAACGACCAGCGCTCTCTCAATTTTCAACTCCCTCCTCAAGAACGAGAGTCCATAGACTAATAACGGACTAGATCATGCTACTAAATAACTTTCAACAGAGCATGAAAGAAAAAAAATCCAAGAAACAGGCATGGGGGAAAAGGGAGTTTTGTGGGAACAAATGAGAGGGTATAATCATAATAAAAAAAGATAGGTACAGATACTGGAGGGAAACAACAACAAAGAGAAATATCAATCAACGCCTCAATGGTGCTCATGATAACGCTCATATGAAGAAAATAAAGATACGAAGAAAGAAAAAAGGAGACAATAGCAAGGCAATCCAGAATCGTAGCGAATAAGAAAGACAGTCCAGAGTATCCCACTTCTGATGAAACGTTTGCCGCCCAACGCCATCCAGAAGAGGTCGCATGTTGATAAAGATGAGTCTCGGCTAAGTATCTACATAAAGATCTCTTGACAGTTCTCCACGAGAAATTTCAAAGCTTCGTTCTTTTTCTGCACGTCTGTCATCTCACGGGCAATGTCCTTTGGTCTCATGATCGTTGGAGCAAAAACGACAGCAACATTCTGACTGGTCATAAGGTTTATCCTTTCATGCTCCACGACGCGCTTGAGGTGGAAAATGAGGAACTCTAGCACATCGCGATGGACACGCGGCAGCGCGTCAAGCGAGTTGCGCATCGCTTCGATACGAATGGATTGCTCGGGAATATTAAACGTATCAACTACACTGTCATAGACCTCGTACGTGATCAATGGCGAAGGCAGCTTGCGGAAGTACTGCTTAAGCGCAGATGTAACGGCGTGGATGTCGAGGTCTGGATCGGAAATGTCGTAGTCGTTCGCTTGCTCGAACCCTTCTCGAATAATCTGGGTGACGGTCGACGCGCCAGATTTACGGTAGATACCCTCCTCGTCCATTCCTAGATATTATTAGCAATCACTCAGCACAAATTGGGGCGGAAACACGTACCTCGCAGCTCAACCTCCTGAATGCATCGTGTAACTATCGAAGGAATGATGCTCTTCTCGAGTTCCAAACGTTGTTCCAGATCGACACCGAATAGACCTAAACAAATGTCAGTATGGCGACCAGACCTTGTCACGAAAGAAGAAAACTTACTCTCGCTCGTCACAGCAGCATCAGCCAACGCTGGTGAGCTTCCGTTTGTCTGATTCTTCCACGCAGCCTGTCGCTTCTGGTTTCCAAAAAATCCAAATCTCGGTTCCTGCGTTTGAGAGCGTGGCAGCGACGGGTTGACTTCAATTTGATGAACTGTTCCATCTGGACCGATCATATCCTTTTCGCTCGAGAATGCTTTGAGTCCCTTGGAAACACCCTTGGCCACAGTCTGGCCTCCTCGTTTCCAGTTGAACTTGCGTACCTGTCCTTTGCGAATACTGACAACCTGGGGTCCAGGGATGATGGTGGCATCGCCATCGTCTTGGATCGTCATGGTGGAAACTGAGGAAGCAAGATCGCTGGTCTTGGAAGCATCAACAGAACCTGTAGATTTTTCTTTGTTATGGGAATAAATGCCCAAGCCGTTTGTGGAACGAGTTGATTCTGTGGCTGAGCTGGCTTTGTAGAGACCTTGGATTTGATTCACGAGCTGGTTGTTCAGTTCTGCCAATTGTGCATTCTTTGAAGACAACTGTTCAAATTCTTGGAAACTCTTGTCTTTCATGCGTGAGAGGTTTGCCACCTCCTCCACGATCTCATTCCGTTTCTGCATGAGCTCTTCAATCTCTGGGGCAAAGGAGTCTTTGAGCTGCTGTAGCTTCTCTGCAAAGCCACGCACAACATTGTTGGTCAGTTTTGCCAAATCCATGGGGGCAGCACCATGCTTTTCTCTATCTAGATGCTCTGTGATGGCAGAAAGCTCGCGCATAACCACTTCCTTCTTGGTATCCAAGACCACCATGGTTGAGCGCTTCTCGCGCAATTCGGTATTAGCCTTTTTGACATCTGCTTGGGCATTCAAAGCTCTCTCTAGCTCTGCGATTTTCTGATCTCTCTCCATGACCCGTTGACGTTCTCTACGTAGCTCGCCCCTTAGCCAACCAATATCCTCCCGCTGTTCACTTGGAGAAGTAGTGTCAGGACTGCTGACATCTTGCGCAAAAGCGCTGCCATTGACTGGGGATTTTGGCCATTTGCCGTCCTTTGACATGATAGATCCCTTATCGCTATAGCTCCGGCCATGGCGCACAGAATTCGACATCGGTCGCTTGACGGACTCACGGTTACCAGTCTGAGCTTCGGCTCCTAGGATCCTGGCCAAATCTTCGTCGAGAGAGAAATCACCTCCGCCACTATAACGCAGCAACCCAGGTGACGAGGTAAGGTTATTTTTGATAGCATCTGAAAGAGAAGGAGTGTTCGACCCGTTACGAGTGTGATAGTTGTCCAAAGAGATTGGTACGTTGGTTGGTTCTGCTGACGCCTCTTTTGATGGTTCTGCATTCTCTGATAAATGAGTCAACTGTCGAGAAACATCAGCCGATTCTTTTGAATCACCGCGACTGGAAGGAGCTTTAGAAGGAGAAGAACCAATATCCTTGCGCTGAATTTGACTGGAAACAAAGTGCTCCAAGGAATCTCCTCGTTTCGGAAGATTTTGGACTGTGGTTGATTTGGGGAGGGTCCTGTTAGTATTGGCGCGGTCATGCTCAATTTCAATATAACTGGTACGATTCTGGCCGGATGATCGCACTGGTGGCGAGGCAATTGACACGGGAGGGCTTGTAGGTTTCTCCGTGAAAGGCTGTGGGCCCTTGGATGACTCCGAGGGAGCTGCGGTAACAGCTCCAGCAGATCCTGTTGAGATAGAAGTTCCTTCTTTGGCCGCGTTGAGGTCAGACTTGGGGTTATTAGTAGAAGCAGATTTCCGTCCTCGTGGCGCCTCCTGTAATTTGAATCCATCGCTGCTTTCCGTCTTGGTCTGAGCGACTTTTGGTGTTGGCTCTTGTCGCAAGCGGTTCTGATCAGCGACAGGGTTGCTGGGCTGGCGCTCTTTTTGTTGGAAGGCAATATGAGGGGCGGGTGCTTGAGTAGTTTCCGTACGATCTGCTGAGATCTGGCGAGAGGATGTTGCTGGTCGCGAATGGTCAAAGTAATCTTGTGGCTGGTGGCGTGCTTGCTCTGGGCCAGACACTTCATTATGCGACGACACACGTTCGTCGGGTGTAGGGTCGAATGCGACTGGTATTAGGAACTCTCCAGTATCCACTTCCGACTTTGTAGATATGGTGGAGTGGCGTTTGCTCGAATCGGGGCGGTATGCACTCGAAGGGAGAATGAGATTATCTGGATCGAGACTGTCAGCACTTCCCCTGCTTCCTGTATATTGTAGAAGGGAGTAGTTACCTTGGTTTTGAGGAGGTTCCGGCTGCGGAGCAGGCGATTCCTCAGCACGACTACGGCTTGACGTTCGCTCTTCCATAGAATAACCACGGGTAGGTACATCTGGAGAGCCAGAGTACTCCCTCGCTGGCAATGTTTCCACATCACGATTTGCACGGGTGTCTTCCATAGTTGGTGGCAGAGACGGGAGCGACTTGTCATACATAGTACTGGGCTTTTTCGCGGTCGTCTTTTTCTTGCGACGCCGTTGCATGAGGGACTCGTGACAGTCCATGCAAAAGATACCTTGGGATGTCCTGGCATACCGAAGGTTTTCAATTCTCCTCTTGCAGTTTCGACATTTGAAGCAATTGGCACAGAATGCCTGGTCGCCGGTTAAGATTGCCAGATCTTCTATTTTATTTCCGCAGGAGCTGCAGCTGTATGTACAGTTGCTGCATATCAACGAGCCGTCGCCGAGGAGTAGAAGGTGAGCGTCCGAGTCTAGTAGAGTGTTACAGGTGTTGCATCGGAAACAATCGATATGCCACCTATTGCCCGCTGAAATGCGCATTAGTAGGGAACGAAAGGGATAGTGTTGTCTGAGAACTTACCCAATTCAAATGCTTTCCCTTCCTCCAAGATCTATATGGCACACATGGTTAGCAGGTGGCTAGTGCAAGTCTCTCAGAATCATATGTCATATTACATACCTCTCCACAGCCCTTGCAAGGATAAGGAATATCATCCTGATCCATGCCGGCATCTGAGAAACCCGCTGGTGAATCCATTTTTATAGCCTTTCTTCAAACGGCGTTCTCAAGTTGGTTTACACAAGCTCCTTCCACCGACAACACACGGATAGACACAGACGAAGATTATCGGAGGCCGCGCATGGAAGGGGGATTAGAGAAGGTGGCCGTAATACCGTGTACTATTACGGACCACGGACGGGAAGTAGATAGCCGGATACCCTGGTACGATAATGGCAAATGATCAGTAATCTTGACATAAAGATAAATGCCGACGGGCGCGCAAGATCCCCGGGGTGGGATTTTGCTAAAATGCCTTTATACAAATCATGAAACCCTCCCGGAGGTGTCTGTATATATGCGCATGACGGACTTGTCGCACCAAGAATGCTCGGGAATGTAGTACGTACTTGCAAAAGTGGAAGAAGGGAGGGAATATCCGCCCACTGATGACAATGCAAAAAAGATCAAACAATATAGAATATGTTTTCAGCGTCAACCAAGCTGTCCAGGTTCGTTCTCCCCACGAAGCCCCAGCGTGCACTGGGGAACGAACTGGTATTGAAGGAAGGATTTGGAAGGATGGGCGGCGTGGGCTGTCTGTCGAGTCAGTGCGCGCGCACGGCAGAGGAATTCCGGCCCAAGTCAAATGACCGGCGGGTTCCGATATTATAGTTTGAAAATAGTTTGGTAGTTATGGAAATAGAATCAAATCAAAGTAGGAAGAGTGAATGGAAGAAGATGGAGGGAGGTTGTCGAGGGAGTCGAGGATTAGGTAGAGAAGGGGAGAAGACGAGGAAGGGCGGTTGATGAATTGGCAGGAGCGACATGCAGTGAACGTGCCAATTGAAGTTCTGGACTCTGCCGCCTACGCTTGCCAAGTAGCCAATGCTAGTCTTTTTGTCTAGTATTTCCTACTAACTTACTCTTTACTACTGTCAAGGCTACTTCGTTATTTCTTTCATATCGACGATGCACATTACCCCATCCTCAATCTTGTCCAATAATGCCATTGTCGGTAGAAGCCATCCGGGGGACAAAGTCGGCTACTAGCTACGTCCTCAATGGCAAAATAGCCGCAAGAGAAATTGATGGCTATAGAAGCACGGTACCGTGGTTCTTAGTGGAACCAGCAAAACAGCTTGAGCGATGCTATCCCGAGACATTTTGTACTCTGTGGTGTGGTCTCTATATATCCGACAATATATGGACGGAGGAGCCGCGCCGCCGCCGTCAAATACTAGCAGCATTAGCCAGGCTTACTGTCTAGCCTGGATACGATGCTCAGTGCGGTCGTATGTGTGTACGTGGTTCAGTCAGTAGTTCGTCCTATAGTGCCGAGATGACCATCGACTAGTCTCAGCCTCTCAGGTACTTATATAACCACGGTCGGAAATAGTGCCAGCGTCTAAGCTTGGTATACTACATACCGTGGCATACACTATATAAGAATTCGGGGTTTGTATAACTAGCCACCTCCTAACTTACCCGGTACGAATACTGAAGCATATCTGGACGAAGTCGACGAACGAGCAGAGCATGCAGCACGACGACAGGGGTCAAATACTAAACTCTGTCGAAGAAATTAAAGATAACACAACGAGGGGTCCTTGTGGGCACGCGCTACGTACTAAGAACTAAGTTACTAACCTGAGCAGCGTTAGTGGGGTTGGAACTTGGCTCAACTGTCATGCTCTTGTCTTGTCAAATGGTTAGTTAGTTAGGTTGTTAGGTTGTTCTTGTGTAAGGGGCCACACGGCGCGGTAATCCGCCAGGGGGAGACAAGATGGACTAGACAAGCTGAGCGGCGAGGATGACATGCTGTGCACATCATATTTTATTAAGTTAACTTTTAATCTATCTTTCGTCTGATGTACGGAGTAACTTAACTACGTACTAACTAGTTGACTACTACTACGAGAGAGTATGTATGTAGTAAGTTATTTGATTGTCATTATAGACCATAACGCTCTGATCTTATGTAGCAAGGATTCCAGCGCATTCAAAGTAAGCTGATACTTTACCAAGCCTTGATTCAGACGTTACGTGAACCATTGGAATCTCGCGTGTCTTGTCTTGTCTTGTCTTGTCTTGTCTTGCCCCTGAATCCCTAACAGATGGAATTCAATGCAATGCCTCTAGAATTTGACGAACATTGAACTCAATTCTTCGAGTCCCGACTCTAGAATGTAATGTACTGTCATAGTACGTACATGGTAACTAACTACGTAGTTAGTTACATCTGTAACTCGTCTGAAATCAAGCCAACTTAGTCAAGAGACAACTCACCCTGAAAGACGCACGAGCCCATCTCGCCGGCTGCCCACTTCGGTAATTTAGTCCCCATTAACCAGTCCCTAGTCCCGACTCCGCTAAGTGCCACTGCAAGCCCTCCCTAAGGGCCTAACCTGGCGCTCCTGCGTCCATGCTATTGCGGCTAGCCTAGGCCCAAGCCCATCAACTTATTAAGCCATTCCTCGCTTTAAGTTAGTTAACTAGTTAGGCAATTGGAATTTATATACGATTGTCCAATCACAACCGGCTATTCTCCTCTGAGCTTTGAATAGGGGCATCATACGGCTTGTGGTCCGTGGATGCTCCCGTTCATAGAGTTCATTATTCTACGTAGTTGAGTAACTTACTTAACTAGTCAATCAGGGTGGCTGAGTTCTGTAGGATCAGAACCTATATGGAGGTTACTACATACAGTACGGACTACGGAGTAGTAGACAAGCGATAGACATCAAATGGTTCTAGCTTACTTTTTTTTTAGTGGTCAATTGAGTTTGGCACATTGTACGGAGCACTACAGAGTACGAGTGAAAAAAGGGACCGGAATATCGCTAGTTACTACACGCTACGGTTTCACGCTTTCGCGAATGCTCGCTGTTCGATCAGAAACGAACGCTACTTGAGTCGACCCTTGAACTAGCCCTAACTCCCTAATTAGCACAACCCTGACAAGCAACAAGTTCATCATCAGTGATCACCATAACATACGCATCGGGAAGCTTTAGGAGACTAGTAGTCCATGCTTTATTCTTAGCACACACTAAATGCAAGACATTTTCTCTTGGTGTTTCAATGGTTCGTCGTTGACTCGTTGACTCCATAAAACAATCCACTTTCCCCTGGCTCAAGATGCCGAGCTTCTTAAGCTTCATTGTCCATGACTCCATCGAGTCTATTGTAAGCATTACAGTGATTACAAGCTGATACGCAATTACATTATGGCATATTATGTGTGTATGTTAGTTTGTCTCTCATTCCTTTTCTTTGGCTTGAAGCTTCCTGATGTTGCAAGCCTGGTGGGCTGGTACTGTACAGCAGTAGGACTTGACCAATAGTCAGAATCTGGTTCCATTAATTTAGACAAAAGCTTCATCTACCCTATGGGTTGTACGGATTAGACTCGAGACAGGAAGAACAATATAATTATAATGTCAAACTCCATAAGACACACGCGACTTCCTATCTACTCGTTGGAAGAACAAACTCCACGCTAAGAAGGATGCTTTTCATGCAACGGTATCAAAATAACAACCGAATCAAAAACGCCAATAATAACAAGCCTTGCCCAAAAGACAACAAGAAGAAGAACACGGTACAAGAATATAAACAACGAATCCCCTATAGGTAGTATTAGGTACATCATGCTCGAACAACTTGGGACGACTTCTTTGCAATAAAGTAGGTCAACAAGTTGCGCTGATCATTCCCAGCAGGATTGATCATGCGCCAGAACACCTCCTCATTCTGCACCATGTCATGTAATTCCACGCTAAATTCGGTAATAGCTCGTCTTATATCGGGTTGCGACTGCGCAAGGCTGGCGTTGGCAAACCGTCCTAATCGTTCAATCTCACCCTCGTTCAACGTCCTGTGGTCTTTGTTGAGACGCTTGAGTAGACCTGAAAGAATATAGATACCCATCGTGATGGCACGATTGCCTTCATCGTCATGTTTTTCTGTCTCGATCAAATCAAGAACAGCAAATATCACATCCACGGCTTCACAGGAAGCAATGATATCTTCCGCCGTCTCTTCAAGACCACTCACAATGTGATGGGTAAGTTCGTAGTTTTTGCGTGTATTAAGGAGTGCAGTCATCACCCGAGGATAATGAACGGCAAACCAGGCTCTGTTGTACGCAAATATGAGTCGAATAGTAACCAAGATTTGTATCTTGAGATCCATCGACCGAGGCACCGATGTTCGTTTGTCATCAGTAGGAGCTTCCAATGCATCTAGAAGTCCTAACAGCATCTCATCATACTTTGACTCATCCACAAATACCGAGTCGTGGTATTTGATAAGGCCTTGCAGTTTGCGGTATCCATGTACGTCCAAAGCCTTTGCTTTAATGCGAGTGATACCTTTATCCATCATTTCTTTGGCTTTCGTAGGGTCCTTTGATCTAGGACTGAGGCTTCGACGTCTCTCTGCTCCAACCTTTCCCAAAATTCTTTGACTATTATCCAATGAACTTGGTGATGCGACATTTACATTCATTGAACTGGCAGGCACTGCCTGCTGTTTTGCTACGCGTGGTGTGGGTGCGCTGGGCTCGTTGACAGGAATCTCTTCCAAGACCGGCTTTTTAGGGACTTCTGGACTCTGCGCAATAATATCGGACTGAGTCGTTTCAGCGCTAGCATTCGTCTCTGGGTCTTCATAGACTGTCAGACCAACAGGTCGTGGCTCTTCGAATACTAATGACCGAGAAGCAATAGGGCTTGGTATATGACTCGGTCTGTCGTCACTGCCATGACGTGAATGGCGTGCGCGAGGAGAGACCAAGACCGAGGAAGACGTGCCATTTGTCTCAACACTATTTGTTCGTGAATGTGTTACTGAAAGCCGGGATGGAGATGTGATTGCGTTGACGAGGATAGATTTTTCGTGATCAATGACTGGAGACTCTTCAAGCGACATCGCATCGTCCTGTGTATGCGTGGCAGGCATGGCAGGCGTGGTAGGTGTGGTAGGCATGGCGTCATGGTCATCCAATGCAATCACATTTGTGTGCTGAATCGGACGAGGTTCTTCGTAATGTGGTGATGGCTCTACTAGCTCATTCTCTATCGTAGGAAGAGCCTTGGTGATATCATCGGAGTCACTGCGAGACCCAGCCGGAGCGCGAAACTCGCCATTCTTCAAGCTGGAAATATCCAGTCTTTTTGGTTTACTCCTCGTAGTACTGCTTGCTGGAGCCGCGCCAGCTCTTGACTTGGGTCGTGCCGGTGATTTGGCACTAGGTGTAGCAACCGATTTCGGTCTCACTTTCGCCGGACTAACCTCTGGGCTCAGTGGTTTCACATGAGAAGCTGCACTCCCTGGCCGTCGGTCAGAATATGGATCCGCTGTGGCTGGTCGTGCTAACTCAGGTCGTCGCGGCTTTACCGCAGGCCGCATAGGAGCAGATGATAGGGAAGAGAGATGAGCACCAGTTGGAACAGTCCGTACACTGCTCGTAGACTTGGTTGCTGCCGGAGTGCGGGAGACAGGACGTGTGGGTTTCGTGTCGGCAAATGTGGATTGCGCTGATTCAGGTCGGGGTGGAATATTCTGGGCCGGGATATTCTTTGCTGCAGCGGCTCTCTTCTGTGCTGCAATCGTTTCTTTGAGACTGGGCCGCTGAGTTGATGCCGAAACACTACTTGAAAAGGTCTGACGAGAGCGACCTTCAGGCGCAGGTGCAGCATTGGGGTTGTGGGGATCTTTCTCTAGCAATGCCTTTGATTTGGCGTCCAGCGATGACATGATCCTATAGAAAAAGTCGTTAGCTTGGATCTTTACATATGTTCAGACATTATTCTATCTTACTCTTCGCCTCGATCCGGCCAGATCTGGTTAAAAGTCCAGAAAGTACCACGCATGCTCTCTCGAACTCCTGGATTTGGGTCACCGAGACATTTCTTGATACATTTTTCCACGAGATCAAGACCACCACCATGCTCTATGGAGCTCTTGTGGCGGGCCTGCTTTTTAAGCAGGGTCTTTAGCCAACCTGCAGCGAACAGACGGGGCTGGACATTTTTGTCTTGGCAAGCAAAAGACAGATGCTGAAGGATGCGAGGAACATATGTCACGTTCTGGATGATGGCATCGACGGTGGCATTGCCGTTCTGTGCACTGATTTTCTTCATTCCAGCACATACCTTAATCATATTCTGCATTAAGAGCTCGACCATATTATCGATCGCTGGTCCGCATATTTTTGCAATCTCTTGTAGAAGAAGGCAGCCTGCAGTAGATAGAGTTGTTCGCAGAGAGTTGACTACTTTCAAAATTCCATCAAGAAGGCTTTTGATGCCAGCGAGGAAATGTTGAGAGTATGCTTGCGGAGCATTGCCGCGCACGAGCTTTCGAAGGGTCTCTATCGACTTTTCACGAGGTACCCAATTGTGCTCTGTTTCTCTACCCTCAAAGTGCGGCAGCATATTTCGTATCATATCATCTATATCACGGTTTGAGTCCACGAAAATGGGCTCAATATATTCGCCTTCCAAAGCAGCAGCGGCCGAACCAGCTAGTGAGTCAGTACTGATACTGTGGGATAATCCCGAATGAAGGTCAACTTTCAGGGCTGGTCGAAGCGTATGTTCAGGGTCTGTTGACACAAGATTAGAATAAGATAGAGCAGAAATCTTGGTAACAAGAATTACCTTCTCGTGCAATGGCAGCCCGGCTCTGTGGACGTTGAGATAGGACAGAAGTCGGTCGAGGCGGGTCGTCACGGTGACGGGAAACCGCAAGACTACTTGCAGGACGACGTGTCTCCGAGCGGCTGCTTGCTAATACATCGTGGTCGGAAAGACCTAGGTTCGAGATAATTGCCGCAACGATGGACTTTCGAACACCATGTTCGGAGAGTTGCCGCTTCAGGTCCGATTTAGCTCGGGATGGGGCATTTCTGGAAGTAAAAATGGGTCAGTGTATGGGACGAAACGCAAGAGGGTATGTAACAACACACTGGAAAATTTCAATGATCGTAGTCTTTGCAGTATCTCGAACGCCGCTATCAGCGTCCTCTAGTGCGGCAACAAGTGACGGCACGTGTGAGCGGAACAAGATGTTGTGCTCCCTGGTCATCTGTAAACAATACGTGAGTTATATGCTCTGAGAATTCCTGTAGAGGAAACTCACAGTAGCCAGCCATATCATGCTCATTTCCCTGGCTCGCGCATTTTTGCCAACTAGAGCAGTCCCAAGAACATGCGCCTCCACGTCTTGTGGAGCGGCAATCCATAGATCGGTGAAAGCCTGGGAAGCTTGAGCGCGAAGGCGCTCTTTGTGGTCTCCGAGGCGCTCTAAACATATCGGGTATAATTGGCGGGCGTGAAAGAGCACTAGGTGATGATTTTCTTGTATGTAAAGTCGCTTTAGCAGATGAGCGAGGGTAGAAAACCCCGCGGATGATAGAGAGGAGTGCTGAGCGGAGATTGCTACGCGCAAAGATTCGAAAAGGGGGAGGACCGCTGGTTCGGGAACATTTTTCTGCTTGATATCGGATTTGACATTTGTGAGCGCCGCGATTTTGGCGTCAACCGAGACGTTTGGGTTTTTCAAAGTGCCTAATAGTTCTGTAGCTCTGGCCTCCATTTTGATATGTCGCTATTTTCAGGCCGTTGGGAGAAGAAACGGTTGCAGTGTATGCTTGTAGTACATAAAGGGCGGTTGCGACGATGTTCGTGTACGGAATTCACTTTCGAGTCGTAGATGATGCGATTGCGTTGGAAGAAAATCTGGAGTGGCGGAGACAAGAAAGATTTATTCAAAGCGATTATGCTGTGGGCAAATTCTACCAAGTCCAAACAGTCAGTGTATGCGGAGTAAACAACGGCAGTAGAGATGGTCAGGGCAGCACTGCTTTGAAAGTAATACATGCGCAATAGTCTCCCACAATAGCATGCGCTCCCTGTGTGAGGAAAGATGCGCTGCTTTAGTGTCGGCGCGGGGCGATGCTGCTGGGTGATTGTTGTCCAGGTGCGATAGCACCGCGCTAGGATTTGACGGAGGAGGACTTACCAAGGGTAGTCGCTGCTGCTCGTACATATAGAAGCGTTTTGTGTGCTGTATGTGCTCGCTATGTATAAGTCGCGATTGTTGTTTGACGATGTTCTAGAGGAGAAAAGTCGAGGCTTTTCGGATTGACAGTCAGGAGGTACCCTGGTGATGTTGTTGACAAAGCGGAAAGAGCGACCCAGCCGATTGGAGTAGGCGCAAGCTTGGCAAAAAGTCAATAGACGCTCCAGACGCGATTAAATAGAGATCTATGCAGTCGAAGAGATTCCAATTTTCTTATATTTGCAATCCAAACCGTGTCATTTCAGTTGTCAACTTGATCATAACTAACTCAAGACAATTGTAGTCAGGTAACCACTACCAATGGTGCCTTAGGCGATGAGGGGTTTACAACAGCCTATCACGGGCCATCCAGTTACTACCTAGGACCTAGGTACTTCTCCATAGCTACCGTGGTGGACCAAGTGTTTGTTGTTTTTCTACCCAATCGAGTTCTTTGGCGTGCGGTTCGACCATGCTGTATCTGATCTTGATATAGACAATTTAAAGTCGAGCATTCTACCAGTTAACTTGTTTTTGTCATTAAATATACTAGAGATACTAGTCAATTTTCTTCTCACTAAGTATGTCTCATCGCACGCTATACGACCATGCGGCTTTCAATAGGCTCCCACAGGAGTTAGCGCCAATCTCGATTGTTGAGCCCCAGAACATCACATATGTACCAACCCGTTCCTCTCCCTTGCTAGACCTATGAAGATTTCCTCATAGTTCTTCTCGTTATCAATCAGATCTCCAGCAACTAAGAGCGCGGTGTGGCTCTTATTAAAGTAAGTTAGGGCTGAGACTACCTGGTCAGTTATCAATCACGGAAGCATCAATCACCACCTCATTTTCAACACGATATCTTTCTTCTTGTTTTAGGATATTCGAAAGCAGTTAGAGGACTTATGCTAGAGCCATGGACTTATAGAATTCGGGCTTCTTTTGGAGGATCCGGAGTTTCCGGAGGTCAGGATTTCCTAATTAGGTAATCAACTGCCATGATTGAATAACTAACTTAACTAACTAGTTAGTTAGTTAACTTATGCTCAGACCATATGGTATCTGTGTTCTGTTGGGTGTATCAGACATAGGGTTCAAGTTGAATGCCTTTAATGCAGTGTTTGCTTGCTTGAAAATCAAGGGTTCTTTGGTTGCGACTCCGAGTCAGATGGAGGATATGCTGAAACTGGTTGCGACGTACGGTATCAAGTTGCATATCACTCGCCTGCCTTTGGAGAAAAGTGCCGGATGTGACTGATATGTACAAGGATCCAAGGGTCGATTGGTCATGGTCATTGATGAATAGAGACGATTTACGCTTGAATACCTGTGTCTGTGCTGGTCTATATTATGTAGAGTACTCTAGCTCGCATTAAATAGAGCATGTTACGCCCGAACTTGATTTTCTGAGATAATTTCTTTTTATGGGACCAAGAACTATATCATTATATTTCTTTTTCAAGGCTGGTTGTTCATCTCAAATACCTAAGTTGGTAGAAACCGCTAGGGCTCTTGTAGGCATGCCCTGGGTAGAGACTGTGTGGGCTTAATCCACCTCTCCTAAACGAAACAAAGGCAGATATCAACTTATTTTGTGATCTTTTTTTTTCTATAAATAAATCAGTTTAGTTTTTGTATAAACTGTTCCTACAAGGTGGTAAACCTGGACAACGAACCCTGCCATTGTATTGGACGGAAGCGTGGTAGCCTACGGTACTGGCAATTAACACGCAAGCTGTTGAATGTTTAATTCAACTCTTTTCCATTACATTCCACGACTCGAAATATCTACACCATCGAAAGCAGTACCATTGCTCTATCGGCAAAAGCAGCACTCTATAGTAGGAACAAGATAGGAATCCACACTAGATCGGTACTTTTACTACGTATTTATCGGATCGCTCGACTTGATTCATCATGACTACGACCAAAATCCCGGCTCCGTCACCTCTTCCAGTCATCACCAAACCTCAATCTCAGGAAGATGATAATATGACTCAAGCCACAAGCAAGGCAGCAATTCCTAAGCCAAAGCTAAGATTGCGTTTAGAAGACGCACGCCATTCAGCAGCTTCATCCTTTTTCGGCCTCATACCAGACCTAGAAGCTGTGCTCGACTCAGCGTTGACGGCAATTGTCGAGCAACTATACACTTCTCCCGGGGGACGACCACACAACAGTGACAATGGTGATGCATTGAAATCACCAATTCCATCATTTAAGCCCTTCATACCCCCCACTCGTTCCGTGACAATCATACTAAAAGACTTCAATGGCGTCGCCTACACCAACGGCACAGATCTCGACGACGACCACAAGGAAATCCATTTCTCACTCTCATATATCAATCACGTCTGCAAAGACGACCCCCAACCCCTCGCCGAACTAAAAGGTGTTCTAACGCATGAACTGGTACATTGCTACCAACACACTGCGCCCGATGGTGGCAATGATGACGTCCCGCGACCCCCCGGCGGCTTAATTGAAGGTATCGCGGACTTTGTCCGTCTAAAAGCCGGTCTGGGTGCAGCGCATTGGCAAAAGCCCAAATCTGCGCTGGATCGTGCCTCTGGTTGGGATGCGGGATATCAGCATACAGCTTACTTTCTGGCGTGGTTGGAAGATGTGCGATTTGGTAAAGGGGCGATTGGATTGCTCAATGATCGGTTGTTGAAGACGGGTTATTTGGGGGAGACGGAGGAGCAGAAGAAAAATAAGAAGCAGCCGGGGTTTTGGAGGGATTTATTTGGGGTTGAGGTTGATGATTTGTGGAAGGAGTATGGCCAATATCTGGACGAGGAAGGGAAGGAGGTGTGAAATGTTTCTAATTGTTTGATAGGATTACAGTATCTCTCACCAGGAGAACATAGGAACCATGATTGAAATCTAATGTATTCTTACAATGTCACCTGAATTTTCCTTGGAGATCTGATACTTACTATACAAGACATGATGATGATGACGATAACATGCAGTGGAAAATTCCGCGCCGATGCAACCTCATACCGAAAATATAAATAACACAATAAAGGAAAAGAAAAACAAAGTCACAGCGCCATGGATCCGCGGCATCAAAATGAGAAATATAAAGGCCGGTCCTTATACGTGAATGCTCCCCTCCTCGAGAAAGTCTCAACAATCATTTTATCCAGAAATTGTAAAAAGATCTTAGACGAAAATCTCCCCATAATCCACGTATACGGGCTTCCATAGCTTTGCACCTTCTTCTTCTTCTGTGGAACTAGGTACTCTAACATCCAAGGGGCTGTAGAGATACCAACCCTTGAGCGCTGCAACTGCAGCTCGAGTCCTGGCCTCGATAAGACTTGCTCCAGATCCTTCGCCCAATTTGTCCTTGCCAGAAAAGACGCCAACGTTGAAGACGGGATTCCTGCTGTGTCGACCGGTTTCGCTGATGATCTTGGCAACAGGAGGTTCGATGTTTTCACGGTGGCATAAATTAGCCAGATCGCGAGCAGGCTGTGTGAAAGAGAATAATTTGGTCATGTCGAGGTGGCGGGATATGATATGTTCCTTGAAGAATCGCTTGGCCGCTGGACGACCAGCATGTAGATAAATACCACCCACCAGCGCCTGCACAAATGTTGATGCGGCTTTTTCGGCGGTTACGCCAGGAATGGAGTCGATATCGGGGAGCCGGGATTCGACGTATTTCGGATTTTTGGTCCTGAGATCTGGGTCGCCGAATATATCGCCGTGGACAACGCTCGATGCGATCGACTTCCTCCAGTGTGTGTTTGGTCGTGTGGTCTTCTTCGCGTCTTGCACAATCTCTGTTCCTGGTTGTACCCGCTTAAACTGCAAAAGACCTGGGTCTACTTCGGGCCCAGGTACAGCAGCAAACTCCACACCCCATTCTCCAGCTATGGCTGCCAGTGTCCTTGGACCAATATATGCGTACATTGCGGCGTAGATCACGGTCATGGGAAGGCGAGGATAGGTACAGATGATGTGTTCGGTGGTATAATTGGCGAGGAGATCGTGGCCGAGCAAAGCCAAAGATGCATTATTAAAGCTGGGGTGGGGGTCTGCTGATGCATCTCTTAACGTTCGGGCTAGGGTCTCGAGGGGGAGTTTCTTGGGTAGAGCGAGACGAGAATGTAAAGCGTAGACTTTCGGTGATGGTTTCCGAAAACCTGCTCTTTCAAAAGTGTCGCGAATCTGGGGTTTCTCAGAAGGTGTGATTTCTTCTGATATTGTGTTATCAGTTGTTTGATCTTCTGATATTTGTGCAATTGGCGAAACTGTGGACTGATGCCGTGTTCTAGCATTGACCTGCCAGTACAAATGACCCCCCGACAGCGTCCTCGAGGACGGCGACAGGACCGAGCGGCTCCATCGCTGGAGCTGCAATCTCTTCATCGGGTGCCCTAACTGGAATATCAAAGATCGGCACCGAAAAGGTTCAATTGATGCGAGATTGAAGCGGTTGCGTGGTTAGTGAATGAACGGACACCCATATAACTTTTTTCGGAGAAAAATGTCAAGCTGCGCTCAAAGTCACGGGGACGGAGAAGGAGAGAAATCTGAGAAATTACACTAAACCCTTTTGATACTAGCTTCCAAGTCACGGGCTATCCGGACGAATCCCAAGCAGAACGTCAAATGAACACCACTTGATTTCAGATCAAGCCTCGATCTCTATATTTATATTTGTCCGCCATTCAATCGCTTTATTGAAAATGGGAGGAGGCGGAAAGATCCCGTACGTTATCTTATTCTCAGCAGACCTCGAATGACTCACCAATTGCGCATCGGAGCTGACCTACCATCACAGTTACCCCAAAGAGGTGTGGTCGCCAGCTGGTGGTTGGTACGCTCAACCAGGCAACTGGAAAGCCAACACTGCAGTCATGGGCCTAGCCATCGTCGGAATTGTCGCAGCAACATGGAGCCTTAGTGCCGAACGCGAATACCGTGACAAAATGCCTGAGCCAGGCCGATTCTTCCCAAGCCGAAAGTCAGTTGCCGATTGAATCTTACACCGGTTATAACATTCGCTGACAGTTGACGCCTACAGTTGGAGCAAACAGATCATTGAGCACGACCGACAGAATGCTACGAAAAACGAATCATAAGTCGGGAGATGTGTTAGAGATTAACGGCGATATCATTTTCTATGTGTTTATTTCTTTGACGCCGCGGATATGGCTTGCAGACATAGAGATGTCAATCATCAAGTTGATTGATAAAAGAGGCGTTAATTTATCACCCATTCATGGTCTTGCGGAAACTGCTCAAGAGTCTTGCATAACCGCTGTGTATAATTACGGAGTCGTTCACTGAATCCAGTTCCGTTCCAAGTTTCATATCCATTTGTTGTTGCGATTGTAGGCACACCAATCTGCTCTACAACAAACCCGGCTGCGACAGTAGCACAGATGAGAGCCTGGGGTATTTGGCCGTTATTGCCCCATTTGTTTTTGATCTTGTTCCAGTTATCTGACTTTGCCAATATATCATCCATGATTTGGCAGGGCTCGCGATCTTTGCTGATCATACCCTGGGCTAGCGCACCAAGGAAAGAGTTACCAGCTCCAGTAGGATCAACAATTTTTGATACTTGGTCTGATTCAGACTGGTGATATGCTGGAAGCCACAATCCCTTTTGACCTTTTGCATAGCTGTAGCTACCGTCTTTACCTGCTCTGATAACTAGTGCTCCTTTCTTTTCCGGGCCAATACCGGATTCTAGGATCTTTTGTACAAGTTTTCGGTCGCCCTCATCGGATTCATGCCAACCGGAACGTCCAAACATCATTCCCAGCTCCAGCTCATTGGGGCTGACCAGGTCGACCACGCGACAAGCTGCAAGGAACTTTTCTTGTTCCTCCGGTGTGCAGAGATCGGGGACGGGTTCCCAAACAAATATCGGTCGTGCAGACTGATTTGAGGAAACCGATTCTCGGCGGCGGAGAATTTCCTGCACGATGTGAATGCATCTTTCGGATGAGCACACCATATGAAATGTCTTAGAGAATAGCTGAGCATTGGATAACATGTAGGGTTCCAGGCGTAACTTGGGTGTCAAGTATTTGAAGTCTTGATCTGTTAGAGCGCTCTTCACATAGCAGGCACATAACTTCACCTCTCTTTTCATTCTCGCCGTAACCGTTCCATGCTCGTGTAGTTAAACGACCCTTGTCCTCTCGTATCACACATCCGGTGTTCCACGATAGAATTGTGCTCATCATATCTGGAGGAAAGTCGGATCCAGCGTCCACAATCCAGCTGACAGCCTTGCCATGGTCATTGCCAGCAACCATACGAGCTCCAACAACTGCAAAGGAGCCTGCCCCTCCTATGATCCCATGGACCGATGGAGTGGGGGGCTTGAACTCGATGTCATCTGAGATATGTTAGGAGGATATTCGTTTCTGAACAGACTCTAATTTGTGCCCAAGTGTGGAATAGCTAGAGCACATGCCTATTATGAACATGCCCAGAGTACAAAAGTCCACGTCGACTTCCGGCTTGTCAACTGCACGACTGTCATCTGGCATCTTGATATATATATATATTGTCCGATGTTGGTAGTTTATCAATCGTATCCACTTGGGGTGTATGATTGAACAGGGAGACGAATACAGTGTTTTGCTTAATTAGAGTACGAAAAAGACATCTTCGCAGCCAGCGTCACCGATAGGATAAATAAAGTGCTGTGGTTGTTGTGGATTGCTCTTGGAAAGGAAGCAGCGGAAGGAGGCCTTAGTCTTCAGGCATCAAACCTATGACGGGTTGAGCTGGCTTGTTAACCTTCCTCACCTGTTCAGCTATTTACTTCCACTTTCCTTCTGCCTGGAGTACCGTCTCGCTCTTTCTGCCATCCTTTTTTCTATTTTGTTATTGCAGCTGTGTCTAACCAGTTGCCAGAGCTTCCTATATTTCAGAACTCCGCTTTTCTACTGAAGCGGGGAACAAACTGTCCAAGTATACCCCTGATTCGAGCTTGAACCAGTCGTTCTATTCTATAGAGACCGTGAAGTCGACATTCCAACACAACAACCGCAACCATGGCTGGGAATCAGATGCATAACATGACAACCCTCATAAAGAGGTATGATTTCGGAATATACCTTTACGTTGATCATCGAAGGTGGAATGCAATACAGATGCTAACGACCACTCACTTGTAGGCTTGAGGCAGCGACCTCTCGTCTTGAGGATATGGCAATGTCATTCGAAGGAGCAAGCCCAACGAACCACGTCAACCTCGCGACTCCTGTACAACAAGCAGCCATAAAACCCTCAACCCAAGCTCCTTCCCCCCCTACCCCGACACCCGAACCGGATCCACCACAAATCGAGGACTTTGATGCATTGATTAAGAGCGACGTTCAAGCGTTCGTTGATCTCGGAAAGCAAATTGGAGGACTTGTTGGAGAACAGGTATCCTCCTTCTCACCTGAATACCTTATATTCTTGGAACGGGGTTGACAGAATGAACCAGGCCGAGGCTGTTCTTCAAGCATTCCAAGCCGAACGCACCTTTATTCTCGTGACTACGAAAGCAAAGAGACCCGAACCATTGGCCCCAGAACTCATGACAGAACTCCATAAAGCATCCGATACTATCAACAACATTCGCGAGTCCAACAGATCTTCTCCGTTTTTCGACCATTTCAGCGCTATTGCTGAAGGTATAGTTGCGCTGGGATGGTTTTTTGAGCTTAAACCGGCGACCTTTGTCAGTGACATGGTGGGCGGAATTCAATATTATGGTAACAAGGTATTGAAGCAGTACAAGGATAAGTGAGTACTGCAACAGGGAGGATCTCTTGATCTAAATTGAATGCTAATCCTCGGATAGAGAACCACTACATGTTCAGTACATTCAAGCATACTACAAAGTCTTCAAGTCGCTTTCCGCCTACCTCAATAATCACTATCGAACCGGCTTGACATGGAACAATAAAAGCGACCTCAGCGCTTTGGAAGCATTGAAACAGATTCAGTCTGGCTCAACCAAAGCAGCACCCGCTGCCCCTGCACCAGCGGCTGGTGCACCACCACCACCTCCCCCTCCCCCCCCTCCCCCTCCACCACCAGCTGACCTAGCTGTCCCTCCTGCATCGCAACCCAAGGGAGGGGATATGAACGCGGTATTTGCCCAGCTCAACCAGGGCGACTCCGTTACATCAGGTCTCCGCAAGGTAGACAAGTCTGAGATGACGCACAAGAACCCTAATCTCCGAGCAGGATCTACCGTTCCCGAGAGATCTGACTCTCAGAGCAGCTTGGGATCACCCCTCAACCGTGGAAAGTCGCCTGCACCCGGCAAGAAGCCCAAGCCAGAAAGTATGCGGGCCAAGAAACCTCCCCGAAAGGACCTCGAGGGCAGTAAATGGTACGTGGAACACTTCGACAACGTCTCTGACGTCGTCGAGATCAACGCCCAACAAAACCAATCCATCCTCATCTCCCGCTGCAACAAGACAATCGTCAAAGTGAACGGCAAAGCAAACGCAATCTCAATCGATAACTGCAGCGGCCTCTCTATCATCGTTGAGTCGCTGGTCAGCAGTCTGGAGGTGATCAAATCCACCAAATTCGCGCTTCAAGTTGATGGTGTTGTGCCCACTCTGCTTTTGGACCAGGTCGATGGTGCTACTGTCTATCTTTCTCCTGCAAGCATCAATTTGGAGATTTTTACTAGCAAGACCACCGGAACGAATATCTTGTTGCCGCCCAAGGAAGGCACGGATGACGATACGACGGAGTGTCCTGTTCCGGAGCAGATTAAGAGTTACGTCAAGAATGGCTTGCTTGTTAGCGAGATTGTTGAGCATGCTGGTTAGAATATGGAACAGGTTGCCGCTGGCAAGTCCATCTATGCGTCTTTATGTACTTGGAAACCTCGTTTTCTCTATGTTGAGACCACTTGTTATCTAGATAGTGTCTAGTATATTCTTGTAGATTAAACTTTTAGTTCACAGGTGTCATGTGAAGTAGAAAGCAATACCTTTTCATTATTTGGAGGCCATGTCTCAACTACTTGGATCACCACCATAAACCCAGGTATCTCCTGTTTTCTTATGACCTTGGAGTGTTTTGTGTCGTTACGCATCGTGCACCTGTGACTGGTGGCGGATAGGGGGATCAATAGACTCTTCAACACACCCTTGATCAACCGATTAAACAAGGGCTGGTAAGTTACCTATTGGCGATATATTGAAAAGTATTCGGAAATGGGACATGAATGGCTATCTACCTATGGTTCTTTTTCTGATACTTAGGTATTGGACTTCCTGAAACTTCACGCTCTCAGAACAACCCATACTTGAAGTAATGGATAAAAATTTTGATCCTTCATACCATGATTATACACATATATTGATAGTAACTAAGAATGTTTATGCACCCATACCCAACTTGAAAATAATTACATGATTGTTCTCATCCCCAAAGGCCGCTTTCCAGCAGTAGGCCATGCCATCATACGTCCACGCTAGAATCAATCCAGCACCAGTACTTATGGTTGTAATTATGAATATGGTGTGTAGATATATACAACTCATTCCTGAGAATCCGAGCTCTGCTCACCATTACAGCTCCACTCTCTGAGCCTCTGAGCCAAAAGGCTTTCGCCGATGCTAGAATAACCGGTAGGCGAAGTAGCAAGTTGGTGAGAATTGCCGTAATATTTGCTGTCATCGTTGCTCATTTCTGCGTCATCATTGCAAATATGTGGGGATTTTGGGGGCAGGGGAGAACCTAGAGACATCTCATCGGACGGCGAACGGTTTCCTGATTGCCATATATCATTGTTCGAAAAAAAGGACGGACCATCATCTTCGGTAGACGGTCCTCGTGAGTTGGGAATATTGAGTTTGAATGGTACGGGTTGGACCTGCTTGTGATTCGAGGATGCAGATGGTGAATCAGGATAGAACTTATCGTCAAAGAACTGGCTGCTGGTAAGTCCAACTCCGGTGCTACGTCTCCGATGGCTCTTGTCAAAAGCCGAAGCATCGCCAGCGGAATTATTTGATTCCTTTACGGGCTTGTAAGGGCTATATCGAGGCTCTGGAAGTTGAATTTCATTCCGTAATTTCTCTTTCCCATCAGGAACTCTGTTGGCAAAGACGACGCGAATGGTCGAATGGAGGTAGAATCGACCCTTACTTGGGCAGCAAATATTCAAATGAATAAGATACCTAAGAGTAGGCTTATCTTTCGGGTCACTTGTAGGATTGAGAGAAGCCTCGGGACGGTCAGTCCCCAGATTTTTTCGCGCAGTCAATGGCATGTCAATTATAGGACCTGCAGAGTAGCTGCGTTGCCTAATGAATGTTTTGGTGCCTGGTTCCATGTCGTCAAGATCATACGGCACCAAGAACAGTTTGACGGCTGTCTTGTTGGGATTCTTGATGACAATTTGCAGCTGACCTCGTTGAGGAATGCGATAGGAGCCGCCCGGAGGAGCCCGAGCCGAATCGGAACGACTTGAACGTTTTTCACGTCTCTGGCGCTCGCCGCAGTCTGGACTCGGTATGGGCGTGCTTGAACCACTATTATCATAAACTCGTGTCTTTTGCACACGAGGCCGCTTCTTCTCGCTCGAACCATTGCGAGATTGTGCATTTTGAAGATCGATCAACCCGACGTAGGGGCTAGGACTGTCGTCGGAGATAGACCGACCAGGCCCAGACGTTGGATAGCTGTAAAAAACAGCGGGAAACGGCACTGTAATATGTGGCGGGCATTTCAAATTAGATTTACATTTGCCCCTGCCTAAAACACCAATTTGTGCCGTAAAATCCAGAGGCTGTGATGGAGTCGTGGACATTCTGCCACGCAAGATGGACTCTTCATACGAGCCGACCATTGATGCATGTATGCGAGGAGATGAGTCTGATGCGAAGGATGGGCGCCGCAACCGGAAATGTGTTTGTGGTGATGACGATGCAGGTTGAAGGCTATAGAATGATGAACGATGTGGCTGATAGGCTTGGAGGCGTGAATCTTCGCTTCCGTGAGCTGAGGCAAATGACCTGCTTAGGTTGAAAGTTCGTGATTGATTGGGTGGCGAGCCACGTAGCTGCACAAATGCCTCTGACGGCAGCGTTCGCCGACGACTGTGCTTGATACTCTTTTCGAGATCATCAGTGGACTCACGCTTCGTCGAAAAATCTAAATCGGTATTGTTTGCTTGATGCACTAGAGGACTGGTCGGCGCTTTAAGGATGTAACTTGATGAGAAAGATCCTAAAGAAGGTGCCCGGGATCTTGCACCTAGTACACTCCTGACGTGCTGCCCGGCCAACGGGCTTACTTCAGTGTCCCGGGGTATGTGCCTCGCAGACGCAACATGATTGAACCATGGAGTGGTAGGCGAAGAGCCATATCGTTTGAAGGAGGGAGGCTGTGGTGAGCTGTTATACCCGTCAAAGTCCGGAAATTTCGTTTCCTGGTTTTGAGCAGCACCCTCTCGAAAGTCACCGGAATGCAGTGCAGAGCGTGGACGCTCAATTTCCGATGGTTTCGCTAGCTCAGATCTCTCGTCAACGCCGGATGCATCTGGTCGGACACTGTCCTTGTCTGACGTCGAGTCAGTGTTTCTCTCAAAATCCAGTGACCAATCTTGAAAAGATGAGTTTGATCGAGCAGGTTGATTTGAAAAATTCTTCTCTACATATTGATGTACCCAGGTAGGACTTTCTCCCCGCTTTATCGACTGGATGAGCTCCTCTCGGCTCTTTGAGTGTGACGTCAAGAAATGATAGTTATAAGTCGAGCTGTTTTGAGGCGATGATTCGCTCATCTCAATCTCTTTGAACTGATCTTTCTTCCATTTTGAGTCTGCAGAATGGTTCCTATGATTTCCGGTTTCACTGTTGGGTTGTCTGGCTGGAGGCGAAGTAGATCTTTCCGGGTAATGGAATATAGGCATCTTAAACTTTGGTTAGACGACCTGCAGCTATATTGAACTATACCATTGCAGCCAGGGTTTCCGGCCAAAAAAGACCTTTTTAATGTTGAGGTTTCAGAAGCAAAAGAAACCTCCGACGGTCACAGATAAAGCCCAGAAGTAACAACCGGGTGGCGGTAAGATGGTAGAGATGGCGTAATCTGGTTGGCGTCCTGGCCAGTACGGGTAAAGAAAAGGTCCAGAGGCAATAGGCAGACAACAAGCCCAGCACAGCACGAGACGCAGGAAAAGACCGAAAAAGAGGTTGAGTGAGGTCGAGGTTGGGAAGAGAAGTTGAAGAATCAATGACTCGATTAACTAGCAGAGGGAGACTTATCAAGTGACCGAATGACCCGTCCGTCGCCCGGCGGGTCCTGGTGAAGTCAGTGGGCGATCTATCTGTTCGGGACTCGGGAGGCCCTAACACTGCTGGTTAGCTAACAGATAAGTCAGCATTAAGTCACTGGTTAACTAGTTAGTTCGCCAGCACATAAGGTCTCGTGGTGTCGGTGGAAGTGCCCAACAACAACAACAAATACGTTGTCACCTCTGGATGCATGACAGAGTACTCAATCAAATACTATAGAAAAGAATAAATGAGTAAATGTCCACGATGGCTGAACTACGATGACTGGATCAATTCTAGCGCATCTTGGTAAGTTGGCACTTGCCTAACTTAGTGTGCCGGGTGGGGCTGTCCATGTCTGCGGAGTCAAAAAAATTCACTCTTCACTCGAAAGAGCAACGTGATTGCTCTCAAGTGCTTTAGTATCTACACTCACCATACACCGTCAAAATGTCTACTAAGCGTTCTCGAGCTACCGACGATGCCGTCGATGCAAAGACCGCCGCACCGGAAACCCATAAGCGCAGAAAAGGCTTCACCGTTGGACCGGAAAATCTCCCAGATGGCACATATCGGCGCAAAGGTATATATATATACATCTTTCCATGATAAATTGGCTGCTTTGCAATCACCATGCTAATTTCCTTGGGTAAAATCTAGCACAAAAAATAAAACGCGACCTCATTCAAAAAGCCAAAGTGAAAAAAGCATACGCCAAAATCAAAGCCGCCGAAGAAGCGTCCGCGCCCGCTGTTCGATCTCTCTACTACGATAATGAAGAAGCACCCGCCACAGTCACCACAAATAATGACGAACCGGCAGATCCATCCGCTAGTTTAGAATTACATCCCGACCGCCAGGCCATGCTCGATGCTCCGGAGCCCTCAATACCCGAAAAGCCAAAGATCAACCAAGAAAACAACAGAGATCGAAGCCGTCAAAAGCGACGACCAAAGCCATCCGCCTTCCAGAAAGAGATGGACATAGCCGAGAAACGCAGAAAAGAGCAGGAAGCGCGTCAGAAGGAGAGGGACCTGAAAGCTAAAGAGCGGCAGGCAATGACGAAGGCGAGGAGGCCCGATCAGTTCGGAAAGCGGAGGTTGGGCAGGGAGAGTACAGTGTTGTTGAGTAAGATACAGAGGACATTGGGTTCTCAGTAAAACGTGCAAGGCTCTGATTTAGATTAAGATACCCTTTCTTGCGGTTACATATGACTTATGTGTATAATGATTGATAAAATTGCATATTACAGCCAATTATTTGCATGTGCTACCTGGGTCTGAACTACTACTGCGTAGTCCCCTTGACACCACCAGACTTCACTTTCCTAAAACATGCAAATTCGCCCTTGGTATGCTCCCGCAACTTCTTCAATATACCCCTCATCTCTCCCAACTCAGCCTGTAACTTTGTCCGAGCCTCATTGTTCGTCCGTCGATCAAGTTCCAGATAAATCTGACTCTGGATTGAAGACGCCTCCTCGGTAACATATTGCGCCATTGTCTGCGCTATGAATTCCGTGTCGAGAGTGGCCTGCATCAGTGCAGGAAGTGTATATTTGGAGCGAGACTGAAATGCGGTGAGTAATGAGGTGGAGATTTTAGTGACGAGATATGTGAGAACACTGGTCAACAACGGGTTTGCCTGAGCCGAGGACGAGGAGGTTGACGAGAGGGATGTTCCTGGTTGGACGGGGATGGTTGTTGTGATTTCGGTGTGGACAAGGACGAGCGTCAACATGGTAGCGTATACGTATGGCTTGACTTGCTCCGGACGGCTTGTGTTGGGAACCCAGTCGGCCGCTGTAATGCCTTCTTGGATTATGGTATGTAAAGTTGCGCTTGTCGGGTTGGTGTATGATTGAAAAAGTCTATCATCAATCTGGCCGAGTACGTCTCGGATGGTGTTGGCTTCATCGGTCAGTTTCACCGAGAATGCTGTCTCGAAATTGGATACTAGCTGAGGCACAAAATCGGTTTGAAGTGCCTTGAGGTTCGATAGTGTCAAAAGCATCCGTATATTCTGGGAGTCTAGTTAGTACCTTCATCAATAAGAACAATAGTAACGTAGTTGAGACTTACTCTATTTCTTGCATCCACATTGTCCGTTGTGATAATGCTAGATGCAGCGTCAATACTCCTCACTGGAACAGTAGGTTTCAAAGCCCACTCCTCTTCATCGGCCATCTTGACCGGCCGCTCAGCATTTTCCACAAGGCCACTAAGAGCTTTGTAGACACTGGTTACGAACTGAGTTCGCACCATCTGCAGCAATTTGGCCGGAGGCGGCGTAACAACATCGACTGACCCAGCCTTGCTCATTGCTTCCGAAATATACAGTATCTTCTGCATTCCAGATAACACACTGCTTTCAAATGCAACAAAGAATCCTGGCATTTTTGTGAGTTCCCGTCTTTCTGGGTCTCGAGTCCAGTCTTCGAGCATCTTGCAGTTTTCGGCATCTTTGTTCCATGCAGCGCAAGCAGCTCTTACACACCTCTCGCGAGAAAGGCTGACAAGGTTCTTCAATCGATCATAAGAAGTGCTTCCTGTCTCTATTGGAGACATTGCGGACATATCACTTGCAGCCGTACCGATAAGAATCAAGAATTTACTCAAGTAGTGAACGCTACTCAAGGAGTTGGAATACGGGGGCCAGAATGCAAACTCTTCCCATGCTTCACCACGTCGGGGTGATGGAGGAGGTAAATTCTTAGGGTCGAGTTTGAAGCGAGATTCTGTGGGTGTGATACGGCTAATGGGGGTGATAGGACTTGGCGGTAGGGGCGAAGCTAAAAGAGAAATATCTTCTGGCGGAGGGTCAACGAATAGAGATAGAACACTCTTGCGAATCAAATCAACGAGCTCGATGATTCCATCCTGTAGCTGTCTCACGCCGTCACTGGAAAGACGATGGTGCTTGCGGCTTTCACCTTCGAAGCCTGCAGGCAACATCTTCTGTTTGCTTCCGTTAATGAAAGACTGAGCCGTCTCCCAAAACTCTGTAACTTCGCCGAGTAAGCCGGTCTGCATGGAGAGCAGCTTTGTCAAGTAGGTATTAATGCACTCCCATAGCTCAATTATTTGATCAGTGTCGAGTCTATCCTGCGAATCGGCCCCATCTCGCGTTGTTACCCGCAGAAACGTTGTCATGACCTGAGTGCTAGGTTTTTCTCCCATCGCAAGTCGTCGTCTGAGGATCTCAATCTCCACGCTTGATCGCTCGCAAAATGTGACAATTTTCGTTTTAAGGAGGTCGTAACGGCTTAGAAGCCAAATCCAAACAGGGTTATCCTCCACACCCAGTTCTAAGAGTGCCCCAATCAGTTCCATATGCTCTTCAACCGGTCCTGCTGCAGTCATATGCGAAGATGATGCATTGACATCACTTAGACGGTGCCATAGGTCTCGTTTGAATGCCTCGACCTGCTGTTCAACATCCACCCACATTCGTCCAGTCGCCAACATCGTATGGCTCTCTTGGTCTATCAATTGCCGTCCGCGCGTTGTTGCACGATCTGCTAGCTGTCTAGCCTCGTTCCTCAATGTCTTAGCGCGGCGATATTCGTCGAACACTGACTGATAGTCTCGTTGTTTGATCGCCCTGGCAATATTGCCTCCGACCTCATACACTGCTCGGTTCCTTTCGACCGCATTTACTAATGCATAAAGATTCTGCTCGCGATCTCGTCCACCAAGCGCAGGACCCCATAGTTCTTCTGCTTTGACGGATGCCTCAACCAAAGGTGTCCGAATGCCTTTAACTCCATATTCGGCCTCCTTTGTCAGGGCAGTCTTTTTCGCCGCTGGCGCCGGGGCCGGAGGCGCGGCACCGGCGAGTGAGTACCGATATTGACCGCTTGCTCGATGAGACTGAGGCCTGACTTTGGCTGCTCCTTGATCCCGCATCTCCGTGTATACACTATCAATGGTCGCCTTTGCTCGCACGAAACGTTCGAAATTGGCTTCGACGAGCACCTTCAACGATGCCGATTTTTGATCGATGGATCGCGAAAGGAATGCAAGGCCTTCAAGAAGCGAGTCAGTAGACGCATTTTGATGCGCCTGGGCTAGGAAAAGAGCGGGCGAAAACGACGTCGAAGACAGAAGATATCGATTTCGTAGGCGGGGGTCTTCGTCGACAGGTATACGTCGCTGCTTGAGAATGTGCATCACACTGTCAGAGGACCCCAGTGGATCAGGCTCATCCTTAACAGAAATATTATCCCCCGAAGCTCCTGTCCGCATGGAACCCGTTCTCATGCTCCTACTGTTGAGTCCAGCAAGCGCCGAATATCTCGTTGATCGTCTGTTGGATTTGGGACCAGCCCCTGTCGCGACATCGTCAGTTTCGGAAACGTCGTCCTCATCTAGTTCAGCGGGCCACTGATCTGGAAAGGCATTTTGGATGCCATAATGGCTAGCGACATCGATATCCTCAGCCATATCGACGCTGTAAACCTGTGCAAGTCGTAAATCGTAACTCGTCAAAATGGCAGGCGCCGAGGCGGAGCTGCAGCTACTCCTGTCGTGAGGCTACACTAACTCGATGGAGAACTTTCCGGCCAGAAGACCGTAGTTAAACTGGAAAGTAAATAAACCGCTCATACAGTAAGGTATAACCACAGCCAACTGCTACGTCGCATTGACCCATACAGCGACTACTTTCGTCCAGTAACTTAACAGGCTAACTGTTGATGTCACAGCAAGCCGAGTCTAAGTTCCGAAACGCGGAAGTTGGCAAGGTTTAGCCCACTCGATTTTTGCGGGTAACAAACGGGAATCGGAACTTGGTAGCTAAACCGGATAAACTCTTCACTCTACCACTCTCCGTCCTACAACCTGCCTTTTTCTCTCTGTCCTTTCTCCTCTCTACGCAAAAATTTCCATATTCTGGGCGGAGTTTGTGTGAGCATCATTTTTAAAAAAGTCTTCTGTTGTTTTACTCCTGTCACAATGATCTCTGCGCGTGCTTTCGTGGCGCCCTCCCGCCAATGCCTGCGGGGACTGCGAACTGTTCCTGCCCAAGCCTCTCCATTTTCTCAGGTATGCTCTAGGTCAAGCCTAGTTCTACACCTCAATTGCGCATTGCTAACGTATGTGGACACATTTACAGGCTCGTGGATATGCTGCTGCCGCTGGCGGTAGCCGTGTTGGCGCATTCAAGGGACAGAAAGGCTCAGATGTATGGTCTCCAACGCGTGGCGTCTGCTAATGCTTCCGCGACCCCTCTTGCGAAATAGAAAAGGTCGACTAAACATGATGTGAATAGGGCAACTATACTGTCACTTTGATTGAGGGTGATGGTATTGGACCTGAGATCTCTCAGTCCGTCAAGGATATTTTCGCTGCGGCTAAGGTGCGCTATTTCTTGTCGGTTGGAGAGCACATCGGAAGCTTACTTATATATATTATAGGTTCCTATCAAATGGGAGCCCGTCGACGTCACACCAATTCTCAAGGATGGACGAACCACAATCCCAGATGAGGCTATCCAGAGCGTGCAGAAGAACTACGTTGCTTTGAAGGGTCCTCTTGCGGTTCGTTTCCGTTCTTCCGGTAGTCGGTTACGGTACAGTACTGACTATCTTTGCAGACCCCTGTCGGAAAGGGACATGTTTCATTGAACTTGACTCTCCGCCGCACTTTCAACCTCTTCGCCAACTTGCGACCATGCCGCTCCATTGCTGGATACAAGACTCCATATGACAACGTCGACACTGTGTTGATCCGTGAGAACACCGAGGGTGAATACTCCGGAATTGAACACGTTGTCGTCGACGGTGTTGTCCAAAGTATTAAGCTTATCACTCGGGAAGCCTCTGAGCGTGTTTTGCGCTTTGCTTTCCAACATGCTCAGTCCTCTGGAAAGAACAAGGTCCGCGTCGTCCACAAGGCCACCATCATGAAGATGTCCGACGGTCTCTTCTTGAACACTGCCCGCGAAGTTGCTAAGGAATTCCCCGACATTGAATTCGATGCCGAGCTTCTTGACAACACCTGCTTGAAGATGGTTACCGACCCTACCCCATACAACGACAAGGTCCTTGTCATGCCCAACCTTTACGGTGATATTCTCTCCGATATGTGCGCTGGTCTCATCGGTGGTCTCGGTCTTACTCCCTCCGGAAACATCGGTGACGAGTGCTCCATCTTCGAAGCTGTCCACGGTTCTGCTCCTGATATCGCTGGCAAGGGTCTTGCCAACCCCACCGCTCTCTTGTTGAGTTCTATTATGATGTTGCAGCACATGGGTCTTAACGAGCACGCTTCTCGCATCCAGAAGGCTGCTTTCGACACTCTTGCTGAGGGCAAGGTACGTACTATTCGTCACTATAACTTACGATCCAACACTAACAATTATATAGACTCTCACTGGCGATCTTGGTGGCTCTTCCAAGACCCACGAATATGCTGGCGCCATCATCAAGCGCCTTTAAGCTCTTTTGAATATACCTAACTCGCTCCATCTTGTACTATTTATGCATCTTTAGATCCGGTTCACCATCCTACGAAATTCCCCTGTTGCATGTACGACGCGGTCGATCATGAAACAGTTCTTTTTACAATGTACTCGAATGTGCTAGTAATCAAAATAGATTTAAAATATATTCAGGCTTTACTGTTACTGTTCTAAACATTTCTCTTTAGGTTTACGCGGAACTCTTTAGAGTAATTTGACAAGACAGTTCTTAGGTATCTCTATGTTAGGAAAGGCAAGTAAAATACATCTAGTATACAAAGACCAATGCCGGCCATCTATAAACAAACAGCCAGATGATCAGCGTCGTCTTCCATGCCGCCTTGTCGTCGTACTTGCAGCAGCAGCACCCTTTTTATCTTTTTTCGACTTTGCAGTTTGCGTCCGCGTACTTCTCGTCGCCGGCGAGCTTACAGCTTCTGCATCACCCTCCTCGGCGTCCTTATCATCGGCATCACCGGCATCGCTATCTCCTTCCTCTTCGCCATCCTCATCTTCATCCGCGTCCTCCATTTGTTCGTCTTCGGTGCCGACGCTTGCTGAAGATGGCCGCTCAATTTCGACTTGTAATCTTGTAGTGCGCGTGCCGCGGGTGGATGCTCTGGTAGGTTTGCCGCGACGGCCACGAGATGGTGCGGGGGATGAGCGCGGTTCTATAAATCGAGTCAGCTCTGGTTCAGACAACCCAAAACTTCAACGTCTCCTACCGTCAGTATCAGCGACGGTGCTGTCCCTCCTAGATTCAGGATGAACAGATGTCTCCGGTGATTCTGATCGCTCGGCTGCAAGTCGTTTGGCAAACATCATCTCGCCGTATTCGTCTTCGGGTAATTCGAAAGGGCAGTATTCAGATTCGTCCGAGTCGTCCGCATCTTGAGAGATTATCGAGTCCTCCTATATTTAATCAATTATTTAAGAATCACAGATTGAACGCCAACATTACTTATACTGACCCTTTCGTCCAGCGCAGGGAGATTGTATAGAGAACCGAGCTTCTTCCAAATTCCTGGAATCCGGGTATGTTCTTCGTCTGCCGGTGCGTAGCCTTGACTCTTCATGTATTCCGCTATAGCCAGCATCCTAAAATGTTTATGCATCCCTGTCACAAATCAACAATTGTCCATCAATTCGAATAGTCGGAAAGGCATGAATACCAACGGGCTTCCACCTTACGATGCTTTTCAGCAACGCAGTCTCTTGTTCGTCGGTCCATGGATCATTGACCAAGTCATACTCTGGATCTGACTTTTGTGCACCATCCGTTGGACTGTGGGCGGAGGTTGACTGTTTTATCGTCTCGACTTGCGGCGTGCTGGACGTTGGGCGCGATGAGAGCTTTGGGCGTTTTCTGGGAGGCATTTTGATGGCGGTTGGTGGAGTCGAGGTTTATTGATTGACCTGGATTTTGCGCTGCCTTTCGAATATCGATACTATGAACTTGTTCGGGTAGAGTGTTCAATGCTCCAGATAATTGTGCCTTCTCAACCAGCAAGATTAACGGCAGACAAGTCGAAGAGCGTCGCAGTACGAGCGGGAATTAAGCAGTGGTCCGTGCACGAAACAACTCACACTATTCCGCTTGCAGCCTAGCCTTCCTTCGTAATCTGAATTGTTGACGCGATTCCCCGCGTGAGGTTCCTTCGTTGTTTTGACCGACGATAGGTACTGAATGGTGGAGGTTGGAAAAATGGAAGCTAGGGATGATATAGAAGATCCCTTCAAACTCAAGGATCTTTGGTGGCAGACCTCGAGCTTTGCTCTTGAATCACTTCCGCCGCTGGAATCGGTCCATCTTGAATCGGCCATTTCAGGTACAGCTGTGTTCTCTCCGCATTTGACCTAGGAACGACTAACGATCGTTGCTTTAGATATTCCAAACGGACTCTTCAGTTCTGCACTATACAACTTTGATAAGAACCAGTCTCTACTCTACGAGATCAATGTCTTCGGCACCGATAACACAGAGAACCTCTCGCTCGAGCTTCCCGATGCAGCGCAGTCTACCACCGATGACGATAAGACGGATACAACATCTTCGATTGAGGAACAAGAACAAGATAGCCCATGGAATATAGACTCGTTACTAAAATACCTTCATGAAGCGCCAAAAGATGGACCGAAACTCGCATCCTGGGACGGTTTTTTGGATCGCAATTACAAAGAACCTGCATCCGCATATCTGAGCGAATTCGGCAACAGAGGCTTTGATGCAGCATTATCACATCAAGCCACTGTGAGCGGGCTGGAGAATGCTGGCCGTATAATGCGATATTCGGTATTCTTGGATTGCCTTATTCGTCTCGGACTGGGGTGGAATTCAATGCTGTTTCATTATAACGAGCAGAAGAGGGTCTTTGAAAAGAGTATACAAGATATACGCATCACTGGGCTCAGTCTTGCTGCTCTCAACGGTATGATTAGCGATATCTCACGATGTGGTACGGACGTCCAGAGGATGCGAAAGTTTGTTCGAGCGAACCCATCAGTCAGTGAACAACCTTCTGCGCTGTCGAGTTTGGCCAGTGCTATTTCAGTATTGCTGTACAGTCTTGAGAAGCAGCTTTCAGGACATCTACGTGTCGATGTCTCCTTAATACAGGTCCATAACCTGTTTCAGAAATGCGGTCACCTTGTGAGCACGTTGGTAGATATAATTACAGCAGCGGAAACGGCCCGGAGCGAGAGTGATATTATCTCTGTACTTTTGGCCAAAAGTGAAGATCATGAACAGCGGGTACCCTGGCTGGCAAATACTTTATATGAGCTGATTCAGCGGTGCACAAAACCGTGGCTATCATCCGTCGAGACATGGATTGGACTCAAAAGCGAAAAGTTTCTTCTTGGTCAGGAGCAGTCAATGAGCAGAAGCTTTGTAGAGGTGGATCAATCTCAAAACCTAGCTAACACAGCTCCGAGGCCCGCAATTGTGGATTATATCTACCACCCGGAATTTGTACCTTCGTCTCTACCCGCCGAACAAGCACACTTACTATTCGAAACCGGAAAGACACTTCGTTTGCTCAAAAAGAACCAGCCAGACCACCCGATTTCAAGGGCCGATGTTGTCGAAGCCGCAGAAGCTCCTAGCCTTACATGTGCTTTCAACTGGGCACATATCGAGCAGATACAGAGAAGAGCTAATGAGTACGAAAGCCGACTGCGCCGGGAAATAACGAGGTACAACAACGGCGACACGTCAAGGTCTCGTCCTGGGACACGGCATGGGGAGGCGGAGCCTACCGAAAAGGGGCTGTATGCGGATGACGTCGCCGACAATAATTTTGAGCTCATTAATCTCGACGATGGAAAGCATGTCACTGGACTACTTGCCGGCGATGCACACATGGAGTCTGATAGGCTTTACCAAGATGCCGAAGAAAGTGAATTCTTCAGTCCACATACCTTGATACAAAATGATACAGCCTTTGGCCCTCCTCTCGGCTCGGTTTTGTACCTCTCTCTAGCACCGACTCTAGCAGTGCAAGCGAAATTGGTCGACTTTTCGTGTCTACATTTGCTTTTTAAGAAGCACAAGCTACGATATCATCTCACACTACAATGGCGGTTCCAGCTCCTGGGCGACGGCACATTTACTTCACGACTATCCCACTCTCTGTTTGACCCCGAGATGACGAGTGGTGAGCGAAAATCAGGCGTTGCCCGTGGTGGCTTTCATACAGGCTTACGGTTGGGGAATCGAGATACATGGCCACCAGCCAGCTCCGAGCTTCGACTGGTTCTTATGGGGCTGCTGAGTGACTGCTATGATGCGGGCGAAAACGACACGTTCTTATCGGAGCAACCAGAAACAAAAGAAAAAGAGCTGCCGGGCAACCTCAGTTTTGCTATTCGCGACCTCACTGGTAATGAATTGATCAAATGCAAGGATCCCAACGCCATAGAAGCCCTAGACTTTTTACGCATGCAATACAAACCATCAACCACAATCGAGAGCGTAATCACGCCCAAATCACTCGAAAAATACGACCAACTCTTCAGATACCTCCTACGACTATTACGCGTGGTCTCCGTTGTCAACGGTCTCATCCGCGACTCAACAGCTCGGACTTCTCTATCTGGAGATACACATAACATCTTCCAACAATTTCGCATCGAAACCCACCATTTCATACATGCTCTAAACGATTACATCTTCCAAGTCGCAATCGGCACGAACTGGCATCGATTCGAAGATACTTTGCGTTCTATCGAATCCTGCATCGACAGTGACGATATAGACGGCACCATCGACATAGCCGGCTCCCTGCACAGATTACGCAAATATCACGAAGATGTCCTCGATCAGATTTTGTTCTCGGTCTTCCTTGTTGACCCGAAAGACCCGAAAAGCCAGTCCCGTCGCAGTGCGCCATTGAAACAAGTAAACAAGATACTTGAAGAGATATTCGGCACAATTCTGGCATTTATGCCTCTTTCCAGACTTGATGGTGAACATGGAATACGCAGTCAGAATGAAAAGACGGTTTATCGCCTTTATGTCACGTTTAGGAGAGATGTAGGTAAATTGATGAGGTTTTTGAGGGGGTTGGATGGGAAGAGAGCGGGTTTGGCGGCGTCAAAAGCAAGTGTTAGTGGTTCTGCGCGAGGGATGTCGGCAAGAGGGACGTCGAGTATATATGAGTATTTACTTTTGCGGCTGGATATGAAGCAGTATTACTAGATTAGATGTGGAATTGGACAACTTGTCAAAAGTATGGTCATAATTCGTCCTCACGGTACATGTACGTTCTCCGCGATGCAAGTAATATATCAATCTATATACACACATATCCAATCCAGTCTCAATAAAACCAAACGCCCAAGGAAATGCGCACTCTATAATCGAACATTGAAAAGACAACAAATTAGGTATAATTAAAAGAAAACAAGATCATTCTCATCCCAGCCCATCTTCAACAACCCCGCCTTAACAGCCTTCTCCATACCCTCAGGTCCACAAATCAGGGCCAAACTATCCCCGGCCGCAGAAGGGGGAGCATGTTGTTTCAATAACTCTTCTCCTATTCTGCCCTTGAGACCTCTCCAGTCATCAGACGGTTTTGTGAGCGTGTGCACAATTGTGCATCGCTCGTCGTTTAGGGCAGAGTAAGAATCGAGTTCTTCGCGGCAGAGGATGTCTTCTTCCATCCTGTTGCCGTCGAGGACGACACAATGTGTTGGGTCCTCGGGGTTTGTGACCACGGCTCGAAGGACTTGGTAAATAGGCGTGATACCACTTCCACCGCAGATCATGCGGAAGGATTTCACGTTTCGTTGTTTGTCGTTTAGCAACACCCGGCCGTGGCCGAGGTAGATTAGTTTACCGATGGGACCCTTGATCTCGACGTTGTCGCCGATGGCGAGTTTGTCGAGTGCCATGGTCATTTTCCCGCCCTTTTCGGTTGGAGTGGGTGCGTAGACCTTCACGAGGAGGTCGAGAGTGCCTTGCTGGTTTGTTTCGGAGATAGGTGTGTAGGCACGGATGATGGATTCGGCTGTCGTAGAATCCTTGAGCTTAACCATTAGATGTTGTCCCGTGGGTAGACCAAGAGGTTGAAGGTCGTAGTCAAGTTTGAAGGTGAACACGCGGGTATCCCATGATATAGACCGTTTGGCGCAGAGTTCTGCTTTCTTCCAGACCTTGGGTTGGAGGTATTTCTCATCTGGCATGCCTGAAGAAGATTGGTTTTGAGCTTCATCGTGAAGGGCCTTTAGAGACTCCTTGTCTAGAGTGCCGATATGGTAGTCTGGCATCATTGCTTTGGCTGTCTCGCTGTCTATAGGATTGTTAGTGTTGATATCCTAACGGTGTTGGGGATGAGGAAACTTACGAATTGCAAGGAACTCCTCAGAGACATCCATGCCTGCCGCAGACACGATGCTCTGAGCACCACCAGGATGACCTTCCAAAAACTTCGTACCATCATAAACCTCGCCATTCACAACGAACCAAGGCTCTTCCGGAGAGACATGTGCCTTGAACTCTGCGAGATCGACCTTCCGGTCAAGACCTTCCTTCTTCATATTGATCTCTTCGACCGGCTTCTGATTGTTGGCCTCTGCCTCTTCATTATTCATCACTTCACCCCAGTGACCGTTTGTAAGGTCTCCACCAGCTTTTTTAACTCTCTCCATCCATCCACCAGGCATCAAAGCTGGCTGTGTAGGATGTTCGAATTTAATAGTATCTCCATCCTTGATAATTGCAACCCTGAACCAAGGGTTATTCATCATACCAAGAACAGACCAGTACATATCACGCGGTTGAATGCTAAGAGCTTCGTCCATAGCACGAACAAGAATTGCGTCGCTTTCGGTGAGGTCGGGGATGGGGATTTCGAGATTCCAGAAACACCAGCAGAAGCAAGTCTCGCGCCAGAACATGTCGACTCTGCCGCCGAAAAGGTCGGATTCGTACTCGCGGTATTTGTCTTCGGGATATTCTATGTTTGCCAGGCGCCATGCTATGAAGTATGTCAGTATTGTGAGTAAGATGTAACCTCATGGCCAACTCACATTTTCCTTTATCTAAAGATATCTCGACTCGGTTGATTCGTCGACCACCTCCAGCGTATGCGTATCCTTGTGCAGTATATGTTGCACCTGGACCAGCCTTTGCAGGTCGCAATACTTCATCATGTTGAGGATGTACAACAGCCGAGTTGACATTGAGATCATAGATAGCGTATCGATCGTCGTACCACCATTTCGGTTCTTTGGCAGATTGTTCAGGGGAGACCATTGTCCTGATGATGTCAGTTGATTTGGATTATGTTTTGGTATGCAGAAATAACTCACGGGAGCACCCGGTTATCGTAGATGTGGTACCAATTGTCGCTTGGCGCGTCGGTTAGGATCAGTTTTGTCAACCACTTGACACTTCGACCGCCGATTTGTCCTGGCACTACCGCTCTCAAGGGACGACCGTGATCAGGACGAAGATCTTCGCCGTTCATCTTGTGGGCGAGCATGATGCCTCGGTTCGGATCCATGACCCAGTTGAGCTTGACAGATGTTCCGTAATATCCGTTTGGCTACAGTAGAAGGTTAGTATGAAGCCATAAGCCTCAGGTACAGTATGCCTCACCAGTTTATCCGCTCCTTCCATACAAACATATTTGGCTCTTCTCATTGGCTTTGCTCGTTTGATAACGTCCCGCATCATTGGACCAGTAAACAGGGCGGTAGAGAGACCGGCTGCTCCCCATGAGAAACCCTTGGACTTTCGAACTTGGTTCTGCTCTTTGCGTCGGTTGCCAGCACATACAAGTGTGACGGGTGCAGTGATCTGGTCGAATTCTTGTAGGATCTGTCTAAAGTCAAGCACAATAGGGTGCTCAACAAGTCTATGAACATAAGTCAGTCAACGTATTCCTCAGAGTCATACCAAGGAGGATCTAACCCTTCGATGCTGAGTTCCCACTTTGGGATGTCTTCATCCCGGACTCGTGGGACGGGCCCATGGTTTCTGACGTAGAATAACTCTGGAGATGTTAAGAAACCTTCAGAAAAGTTAGTCGGCTTTCTAATTTGACAACCGGGAGGCGTTGAATGTACCCTCTTTGAACAGTGTTGTCAGTGGAGGTTCAACATTGAATGGATGAACACCAGTCAACCTAATCAGCCGTGGATCACGAGGCACATGGTTGTCTGGCGTATCCCGATCAACGCTTAGAATCTCTGTTGGTGCTTTGGATGGTGGCGGTAAAGGAATATCAGGTAATATATCAGAAACAATGGAAGCGCTATCGCTGTCGCTTTGTGAGGTCGAACCGTTATCACTCTCACTCGAGACCGGCAGGGAATACTCCAACATTCCCTGCTTGTATGCCTGCGTTTCTGTAGCCATCTTCTATAAATGTAGATTGCATATATCTGCGCCCATCTAATCACTTGCTACAGATTCAATGAGGCTTGAGTGATGATAGTGTTTGGGTCCGAAGAGCAGTCAGGCGAGAGTATATTGGACATTCAGTTCCGCCACGGTTCTTAGGGCTGGGATATAATAACCCTTCTGAGAAAACAAGCCTTAAAATGTACCCGCGGAAATCCAAGGTGCTATAAGATTTTCTAGTCGAAAACAACAACGTGTGCAACGGTGTACTAAAGGAACGACAGCCGGCCATGCCCGTCATTTGCTCCAACCGACAAAACACAGACAACTATTGGTTAACGACGGTCTAGAAAAAACATATCCTGGAGAGAGTGGGGCAATGCGGTAATGGACTAGATTTCTCTTTGCCCGAGCCTCTCGTCTTGGTTTCGGTGCCTCTCAGAACTTCTCCACGGTGATAAATGGACGACGACGACAATGATGAGGCATTACTACTACGTACAGCGCAAGTTAGTGATTACTCAATCTGGCAGCGATTAGGGCACTGAGGTCATGTGGCCAATCAGCGTCGCGGCACAAATTCCTTATCTCACGCTAATCCGGTGCGTTAGTGGTCCTTGCCGAAAGCGGATTAGCATGCGAGTGATCCACTCCTTCCGCGGAGTCTTTCTCCTAATTATCGCTCTTGATCATAAAGTAAATTTACACTATGTAAACTAGGTCTTCAAGGGAATGTTCATACGTACGTACTACGAGGACAACTTACAACGTACAACGTTTGCGTGATGTAAATACGTACATGCTGCGTGGGCCGGTCGCGACTGCGGTTGAGGCGCCACGGCTCCGTTATCGTAGTTGTTGTCGCCGCCAATCTGGTCCGCCATGGAGATAGAGCATGCCTTTGCGCGAATAATACGTAAAGGAGATTGTCCTATCTCAAATATCTCAAGGTCATCCCGCTTGTATCGTAGATGATTGGCGAGTTTGCGCCATCCAAGAGAAAGGCGTGGGCGATCGAAACTGAAATTCGAGGCCTGGCATTTGTTGCCCCTCCTGGATTAAATCTCACGTATATCCCACGGGGCTCTGCTCTTTCTCTCCTTCTCACGTAAACTTTTGAAGCATCACAGAACCCCAGCATACTGCATCATGGCGCCATTGATGCATGAAGATCCGTCGATAGAAGGCGTTATCGCCGGCATTGGCAGTCATCATGAGAGTGCGGTCCAGACGGTGTCTAGCCGGAAGAAGATTGTCATTGTTGGGCTTGGAATGGTGGCTATTTCATTTATGTATGCACGCATTCGGAGCAGGATGACAACGATGCAAAAGCTGACTTGAACAGTGAGAAAATCATGAAATGGGACGCCGAGCAACGACAATACGATATCGTGGTCATTGGCGAAGAACAACATCTTGCATATAACCGAGTCGGATTATCGACTTTTTTCGAACATCGGAAAATTGAAGACTTATATTTAAACTCACAAGAATGGGTGAGTTGGAAGTCGGTGTGATATTTCTGGTTCGTTGTTTCTGACCGCAATAGTACTCTTCCTTCACGGATGGATCATTTAACTATCACTTAAACACACTCGTCACGGAAATCGACGCAACAAAGAAACAAGTACAGACATCAGCCGGAAACTGGATATCCTACGATCTGCTCATCCTCGCAACCGGTTCCGATGCCGTGCTTCCCGAATCCACACCTGGCTACGACGCCAAGGGTATTTTCGTGTATAGAACAATCGACGATTTGGAACGATTAATCGAATTCGCATCCCATCACAAAGGCGAAACCGGTGTCACTGTTGGTGGTGGCTTACTTGGTCTTGAAGCGGCCAAGGCGATGACCGATCTAGAAGACTTTGGCAGTGTCAAGCTTGTCGATAGGAACAAATATGTCCTTGCGCGACAACTAGATGCTGATGCTGGATCACTCGTGACCGAGAAAATCCGAGAGCTGGGCTTGGATGTAATGCATCAGAAGAAAGTCGCACGCATCGAAACAGATGAGGAAAACAATGTGACTGGTATCACATTTGAGGATGGCGAGAAGATCGACTGTTGCTGTATCTGTTTTGCAGTATGTCCACCTTCTCCTTTTGATTTGGGCGGGGGCTAATATGACATAGATTGGAGTCCGACCGCGTGATGAGTTGGGTGCCAAAGCAGGCATTGAATGCGCTCCTCGAGGAGGATTTGTCATTAATGAAAGGTATGCTATAAGTCACCAAAGCAAGGATTTAGGGTTATTATTGACTTTTTCAGCCTTGAAACATCTGTATCGGATATTTATGCCATTGGAGAGTGCGCCAGCTGGGAGAATCAGACATTCGGTATCATTGCTCCCGGTATCGAAATGGCAGATGTACTTTCCTTCAACCTTACACACCGAGGTGAAGACCCAAAGAGGTTCCACCGCCCAGATCTGAGCACCAAACTAAAGCTGCTCGGTGTCGATGTGGCTAGTTTTGGCGACTTCTTCGCAGACAGGGATGGACCCAAATTTTTGCCTGGCCGACGAGCTTCAGCTGAACATGTCAGACCTTTCGAAACGTCGGAGCAGCCAAAAATCTCTACCAGTAAAGTCAAGGCGTTGACTTACAAAGATCCATTCGGCGCTGTCTATAAGAAATATCTCTTCACCATGGATGGAAAGTACCTGCTGGGTGGTATGATGATTGGTGACACCAAAGACTACATCAAATTGAACCAGATGGTCAAGTCTCAGAAGGAGTTGGATGTTCCTCCAAGCCAATTTATTCTGGGTTCACAGAGTGGCGGGGAAGAGAATGCCGACGATCTGTAAGTTTCAGCACGCTCGCTAAATTAAAAGAAACCATTTCCTAATAGTTTATAGGCCCGATGACACTCAGATTTGCTCTTGCCACAACGTCACCAAAGGTGATGTGGTGGAGAGCGTAAAGAATGGCACTTGCTCAACAATCGCACAAATCAAATCCTGCACCAAGGCTGGCACCGGATGCGGAGGTTGTATGCCCTTAGTTCAGTCTATCTTCAATAAAACCATGCTTGAAATGGGCCAAGAGGTTTCCAACCACTGTAAGTTTCTCTTACCCCTGTTTTGGTATGCAATTTACTAATATTTGAATAGTGTGCTCCCACATCCCATATTCCCGCGCAGACTTGTATAATATCGTTGCCATTAAGCAATTGAAGACTTTCGAAGATGTCATGAAGGCATGCGCAAAGAACCCGGAATCTCTAGGCTGTGAACTTTGCAAACCAGCCATTGGCTCAATCCTGTCCAGTCTCTACAACCCTCACCTTATGGACAAGCCAGTTCACGAGCTTCAAGACACCAACGATAGGTTCTTAGCCAACATTCAGCGCAACGGAACATTTTCCGTTGTACCCCGTGTTTCTGGTGGTGAAATCACACCCGAGAAACTTATTACTATCGGCCAAGTCGCAAAGAAATACAACCTTTACTGTAAGATTACTGGTGGTCAGCGAATTGACATGTTTGGTGCCAAGAAACAAGATCTTCTTGCTATCTGGACTGAATTGGTGGAAGGTGGTATGGAGAGTGGTCACGCTTACGCTAAATCACTCCGAACAGTCAAGAGTTGTGTCGGAACTACTTGGTGCCGATTCGGTGTTGGTGACAGTGTTGGTATGGCTGTCCGTCTTGAGGAGCGGTACAAGAGTATCCGAGGTCCTCACAAGTTCAAGGGTGGTGTCTCTGGTTGTGTCAGAGAGTGTGCTGAGGCACAAAGCAAAGAGTAAGCATAATTCATACACAGCATTAAAATCTTTCCACTAACGGAATACAGCTTCGGTCTCATTGCTACCGACAAAGGCTTCAACATCTTCGTTGGTGGTAACGGAGGTGCCAAGCCAAGACACGCCGAACTCCTTGCCAAAGACGTACCTCCAGAGGAGGTAGTCCCGATTCTCGACCGTTTCCTCATCTTCTACATCCGCACTGCCGACAAACTACAGCGTACCGCGCGATGGGTGGAGAATCTCCCGGGAGGTCTCAAGTATCTACAAGAGGTTATCTTGGAGGACAAGCTTGGCATCTGCGCAGATATGGAGCGACAAATGGAGGAGCTTGTTGGCAGCTTCTTCTGCGAATGGACAGAAACCGTCAACAACCCCGAACGACGCAAGTACTTTGAACAATTCGGCAACACCGAGGAAACCGTCGAGACGATTGAAGTGATTAAAGAACGTCACCAGAACAGACCTGCATACTGGCCCAAGGATGGCGCAAATGAAGACTTCAAGGGCCATCAATGGTCCAGCCTGTCATGGCAGCCAATCATCCAAGCCAGCCATTTCACCAACACCAAGCCCGAAGTATCATCTACCAACGTCAAGCGGGGCGACACACAATTGGCCATCTTCAAGATCAAGGGCAAATACTACGCAACACAACAAATGTGTCCTCACAAGCGCGCGTTTGTTCTTTCCGATGGCCTGATTGGTGACGACGACGCCGGTAAATACTGGGTATCCTGCCCTTACCACAAACGCAACTACGACTTGAACGGCGAGCAAGCCGGTCGCTGCTCAAATGATGAGAGTATGAACATTGCCACTTTCCCAGCTGAAGAGCGTGAGGATGGCTGGGTATACCTCAAGCTACCCCCTACTGAAGAATTGGACTCTCTTCTTGGAACGGAGAAGTGGAAGATCAAGAGCACTGAGTCCGAGGACCCTTTTGAGAAGGTTGATAAGATCTACAAGGGTACCAGGGGAAAGAAGATTGGTGACGTCAAAGCTGCCGCGAAGGCGGTCTCTTGTGGAGGTGGTGCTAATAACATCGATTGGTGAAGCAGACAGACATAGAGTAGATTTATGAGGACATGATTACTGTGTTTATATGGGGGCTTTTTCGGAGTTCGGGTTGCTTTAGTTAGATCAATATACCATCATAATCTATATATTATTATACCTGCATATACATGTTTCTCTTGATTCAATCTAGATCGGTATCTACTTCAATCGATATCCTATACTACGTAGATATCTTCCATCCTTCTACTAACTATACACTGTCTAACGTAAGTTAACTTCGTAGTTGGTAGATGACGCATACAAAGTAGGGCAACTGTAATCACGTGTGAGCATTAACCGTTTTCGTCGGGAAGCCAGACCTTCATCCAATCAAAATCCGTGTATTTCTTATCAGCGAGCGGATCCTCTGTACCCACATCGCGGATCACTAGCCTCTTAGCTTATCAAAATCCATTCTCCTTACTGAGGCTTACTCCGTAGACTCCCGTCCACACATACAAAACTTCGATAAGGACCCTCTCTGGGGCTATGAATAATACTCCGTTTCCAGATTATTTTACGCTGTAGTCATCACTCAAGAATTTGTATCTCCACTGATTCTCCGGAGAAGTCCTCCGCGGACAGGAACCGTTTTGACACGCGCCCTAAATCTCTTAATCCAGCAGTAGCTAACTTAGCTAACTTAACTATCAAAAAGCTGTGACTAAACTTTGTTATTTTGCCTTCCACGTTTTTTGCCTTATCCTTGGCCTTTTCTTGGATGCATACTGTCCGAGTGATTCTTATGCATTGTTCATGACGACTTGAGTCCTGACTATCTGCACCATCCCACTCCCATCCCTGCCCGAAGCATGGCCAGACGTCGTAGACTTGCCTGCCCACTGTCCAGGGTTGGTGTTGGGTTCATACAGAGGTTCGATGGTAGATGAATTTTCAGCCCTTCCTGTCCAATAAGCCGCAAGATAGTTATCTCGAATTCATTTTTCTTTTTCCTCCGGGTAGCCTTTGGGGGTGGTCGTTGTAGATCAACTAGCCTGGATCTGAGTACCCAATCATACCACTCCGTAGCTATTTTCTATTATTCTCTTTTTTCAAAGGGTCAACATACCAAAGTACATGTGTTTACAATATGGGCTGGGTTATGGAATGTGGTGGTGATAGATTCCCTCGTCCGGAGCACAAGGCCCCTTCTCCCTTTAAGGCGCTTTTGGCGCGATCCTTCTAGCCCTTCTTATCATAATTTTCCAGAGTGTACTCCGTCAATAAACCTTAAGCGTCAAACACACTATCAGCCCTGATACTCTGGCACCACTATCTCTCTGCCTTAACATATTGAGTTTTGTTATATCAATTTAAAGTCAATCTAATTGCCGCGGAAATGCTTCCGGAGGATTTCGACAATCTCCAAACTTCGATATAGATTCAGATTCGACTAAATCAGCGTGGGCAGTGAAGGATGTCAATTCAACACAGTTATCTATATATGTTGACTGTCCTTGCTTCCATGGTTCACTTCATATCCAGATCATCATCAAACAACAATCTAATAAACATCAGACGGGGATACCCAGATACCTAAATCGGTGGTACAAGTCGATCATATCCACACCACATTACATCAACATTCGAAAATTAGAAGACTGTCAAAAAATATATATTGGCATCTGGAACTCCACACTTTCCAGCCCATAATCGACCATCATCACCTGGGCAGGTGAAACCAGCAAGATGCCTTCCTACAGCGTGCTCACAAGCACCTACATGGCTCCCGAAGTCAACCCTCTCACAAACAAAGCATTATCAATTCCAATTTTCAACCCGATCAATCGATATGGCAGAGTATTCTTCTTCTCGTGGCTCGGTTTCTTTGTCGCGTTCCTGTCGTGGTTCGCTTTTCCACCTCTGGTGAGTTGACCTTACTATTCGAATGTCTTCTCTGCGGAATTGAACACTAACAGTGTCTAGTTGACTACCACCATTAAGAAAGATCTCAACATGACCCAGGCCGATGTAGCAAATTCTAACATTGTAGCACTCTTGGCCACGTAAGTGTTCGTTCTGTATCTGGCCACAATCCCATTTACTGACAATGAATAGTCTCCTCATGCGATTCATTTGCGGGCCTTTGTGTGATAAATTCGGACCTCGATGGGTCTTCATTGGAGTCCTATTTTGTGGCGCCATCCCCACTGCCATGGCAGGCCTGGTCACCACATCCTCTGGCTTGATTGCATTGAGATTCTTCGTCGGTATCCTCGGCGCCAGCTTCGTGCCTTGCCAGGTGTGGACCACTGGATGGTATGATAAGAGTGTTGTTGGTTATGCCAATGCCCTAGCTGCTGGTTTGGGTAATGCCGGTGGTGGTGTGACTTAGTATGTGCCCCCTTATGATTGAATCGGTGACGATACGGTTGCTAACCTGATGTCTGATACAGCTTCGCAATGCCCGCAATCTTCGACTCTCTCGTCAAACAGCAGGGTCTCTCTGACCACAAAGCCTGGAGAGTCGCCTACATCGTCCCATTCCTCATTATCACCGGCGTCGCTTTGGGCATGATGTTCCTCTGCGACGACACCCCAACTGGAAAATGGTCCGAACGCCATCTCGGAGGCATTGAGACTCCCATGGTCACATCCAACTACCCAGATGCATCATCGCCTTTCACTTCCGGCACCACAACCCCCAGAATTGCCAACGAAAAGATCGACGGCAAGATCGCTTCTTCCTCGTCTGCTGCCTCTGACACCGAAGCTCAGGTCGACAACTCCAAGGGTGATGTCATTGACGAGATGGTCATTGCACCAACATGGCGCGAAACGTTGCAGGTCACTTTCAGTATCCCCACCATCTCTCTCGCTGCTCTGTACGCTTGCTCCTTCGGTGCTGAATTGGCCCTTGACGGCGCCTTGGGTAACTACTACACCAAGAACTTCCCGAAAATGGGCCAGACCAAGACCGGTGAATGGGCAGCCATGTTCGGTCTTTTGAACGTCGTCACTCGTCCCCTGGGAGGATACATTGCAGATGTGATCTACCGTCGCACTTCCTCCGTGTGGGCTAAGAAGATTTGGCTGACATTCTTGGTCATTGTCACTGGAGCGTTCTTGATTGCCATCGGTCTCACAAACCCCAAAAGCGAAGCGACCATGTTTGGATTAATGGCTGGAATGGCTGTTTTCCTCGAAGCTGCCAACGGCGCTAGCTTTGCCTTGGTGCCTCATGTGTATCCTTTCGCCAATGGTATTGTCTCTGGTACAGTCGGCGCATTCGGAAACCTCGGAGGTGTGATTTTCAACATTATCTTCAGATATAATGGCACCCACTACGACCGTTCTATCTGGATCATGGGTGTTATTACTTTGGGTGTTGGCGTGTTACAATCCTGGACTCGACCTGTCCCCAAAGAGGCCATTGCAGGAAGGCGTTAATATTTTTTTTATTTGTTGTGATACCTTTATTTTATAGACTTTTCGGGTTTTAGCAAGCAAGAACTAGATGCGCCTTTCAAATTAATTTGTTTCATTGTCATTGCTTCATTTCTTAAAAAAGATAGTGTTTTTAACGATTCGCCTGACTGTCCATGACTTCAATTTAGTGGATCCATTGATCGACTTTGCCTAGACTTTCAAGACCTTATAAGACTGCATATTCAAGGATTTAGGTTGACGTAGTATACGATGGTGTACGTACTACTAGAAGTCCAGGACTCTAGGGCCGAAAAGGATGTCTTGGAAGGCTTGGATAGATGGATCGGAGCTCCCCGGTCCAATGACGGGCCGACCCCCTACAGCCTTGTTCCTGCGACTAGAGGACGTTCGATGATGTGCATTAGTTAGATGAAACCACCTGGGAAGCCTAAATATTGGTGTCATACCTTACGTTGTAACAATCCGATGGCATCTTACCTTATAGAAGTGACACGTCGTTGTATGCATTGCGTATCTGAAAGGCTGAGGAAACATGATCTGGTAGGAGACTCGGAGTGGCATGTTCTGGAAATAACAAGGTCCATGAAGAACGAAAGCCAAGAACGACATACCCACTAAGCTGTTACAGACATAGCGTTCTCCGACGGGCCGCATGCACGTGTTTTTGCTCACTGTGGGCTTCTGATTGGCTGTAGTCCCCACGTGAGTGCAATTTACAGTGGTTTAGCAACCCGATTGGGTTAGTCTTGTGGTACTCTATGTCAAGCCTGAAGTTAAGGGCAGCAAGGCAGACAAAGGAGAACGGCGCATCCAAGCCAGCCCATCCGTGGAAATACCGAGGGCGTTGAAATTCAGATTTGAGAGCGATCCCGGTGGGTTTTGCGGGGAACCAGGATACCTTGGATATCACACTTACATTTCATACACTTCCCCATCCCCAGAGTTTGTCTTCTCTTCATCAAATGAGAGATTGAATACTGATACGTGACACAACAAGGAAACCCTGTCGATGATGTCTCATGTCCACACTATCCTATTCTTGCGAGAATGAGTCATGTCGTCGGAGAACAAGACTCCTTTTATCACCATGAACGAGACTCGAAATAACAACAATATCACCACCGCCGCCAACAACAACAACAACAACAACAACAACAACAATAATAATAATAACGACAAACCCATCAACCCGAGATCCCGTATATTCCGCCCATGTCTAACATGCCGTCGGCGTAAAATAAGCGTTTGTACACCCGATTGCCTTCGGAAGTCGGGTCGTCCCTGAGCTGACTTGTTGTGGACAGTGCGACAAGACCAGGCCCAAATGCAAGAGATGTGCACAAACCGGCTATCAGTGCGAAGGGTATGGCGAAGAACGCCATTTCGTCTATGTCATCCCAACCCGATCAGCAACCCCATCAGACAGTAGCGACAGCGGTCAGCCCAGTAACAGAAGCAACAGCATTAGCAACAAAGACAGTCACAACTCGAAAAAGGTCACACTCCGCTCATCGCGACAATTACCGCCAGACCATCTGCAACAACAAATATGGAAACCGCAAACCGCACAGCTGCGCCCACCACGACTTTCCCGTATGATGACCTTAAACTCGTCCGACGTCAACCGTTTACAGATGGTATCCTATTTCATCGAGCGATATATGCCCGACCGCATGGCACAGCGAACTGAAAATATTACAGCAATGACATGGTTGATGGGTTTACCGAATTTGTTGGGGAAATGGAAAATATTGGATATGTCCCTTTCGGCTCTATCACTTGCGTATATAGGTGATATGCACGGGAATAAACAAACTTCGCGACAGGGAGAACATTTTTATAATCAAGCATTGCAACATATGAGAGGCCAATTGGCTCGGAATCAGATAGATGAAGGGATGCTTGCGGCCTGTATCTGCATGTCAATATATGAGGTGTGTTCCTTTCCTATTCCCTATGTGGATATCTTAAGGCTGACTGGTGAAAGATCTTTCATACAAGCGAGGGCGGAACAAGCGGGTGGATGTTCCATGTCAAAGGCGCTTGTCGATTACTCGAGCTCAGAGGACCGCCATCGCCATCGTCGCCTCTTGACATGAATCTCTTTCGTCGAATCCGAGCTGTAGCGGTAAGCTTCTCTTGCATTGCATTCCTGTATGTGGTGATACTGTTAGCTAACGTTCACAGCTTTGGGATTCATACGCCAGTGGTAAAACGTCATTTTTGGCGAAGCCCGAATGGCGAGGTCTTTCCGACACACCCTACGACCTGTTACTAGATATCCTTGTCCGTCTCACGGGATTACTCTCAAAAGCAGAGCATATTGATAGCATGGCCGCAAGTGGCCTTGAGGCTGGTGCAACAGCAGCCGCTCAGAAATTAATGTGGAAATGCCATGCTCTACGAGATGATTTGGTCACCTGGTACGCAGATTTCCAGACCAAAGAAACCGGGCCACTATTCTATCTAGAGCCTGAAGAGCAACATCCATACCTCGACCCCGACTCCGATTTGAATGATATATTCCCGGATAGCGTCACATTTCAGACCCCATATATAGCCCAATTATTACTGTTATACTGGTATGGCGAAGTCGTCGTCCATAGCGCCATGTCAACTGCCCACCGCCATCTCTGGGGTCCAAGCCCCAGCACCGAAACACCATCCCCCGCCTCTTCCTCCTCCCCATCAACAACCTCCTCCGTAACAACGGAGCGCCTAACAGAAGCTCGTCAGCAAATGACCATGCTCGAAGGCGAAACCCTCGCAAACATTGAAACAATCGGCGAATACTTCGCCGCAAAGATATGTCAAGCCATGGCCGGTATTGGACGAAATAGTCTTCGCGGTTATGGGTTTCAGATCGGCATGGTACCGCTCTGGTCCGCTCAGCAGTATTATTTGAATCGGTCGTCGCGCAAGTACATGTGGTGTCGGACTGTGCTTATGAATTTTGGCAGAAAGGGATTTGTCGTTGGGCAAAGCCTGGGGGCGTTGGCTTATAGGCAGTATCCTGGTCGATATGTGGGCAATAATACTAGTTCATCTATCGAAGAACTGATATCATAGCTCTTTCAACCCAGGAAAGAGTTGTAGGGCTTGTTATCACCCAGAGACGTTCCTATCTTTCATCGAAGCAGTGGAGCCCGGGAGTCATGAATCATGAATCACGAGATACGATGGAGTATACGAGACTAGGTGTTTCTCAGGAACTGTATGTATATTATCAGATTCTGGCTGGGCTGACAAGCAAGTACATGAGGCTTATCAGAATGTTATATTTTGGTTCTCTTGTACTGGTATTGAGCACAATCTTTTCATGATTTTGCCTGTTATATCCCGGATTATAAGAAATCAAGCCTGAATCTTCCATATTGTATGTATACAATGAAATAACTGTAATCTCGATAATATGTATACCAATATATCAATTATCATGGGTATCATTTCCCCCATGTATGTCCAATTATCAATCCAAACCCTAATCAAAACGTGAAACGCCAAATCATGAACACCGTATAACGCCGTGCCATGTGGAAAACAGAGATATCATAAGGACAAGAAATATAAGATAAGAAGATAGCAAGCAAGAGACGAGAGAATGATGGTCGTCTACCAGAGGCGAGGGAGGAGTTAATCAACAACCGGAGGCGACAAATCCTTCAAAAACTCGTACCCCGTCTCTTCCTCCGGCTTCTCCGGCTCCAGTCCAATGGCAGACCTCAAAGCCCTCACCTCCGACTGCAAAGCCTGAATAATCGCCGTCGGCGCCTGATCCTCTTCACACCTCAACCGATACGCCGTGCGCAACATCTCCGCCAGCCGCATGGCCTGCGCATGCCAATGGTCCCGATCCAGACGACTCGATAGATGAGCGTCGCGCTCAGCCTGCAACAAAGCGTTGTACTCTTTCTTTTGGGCGAGAAAGTACATGTTGTTGTTTTGGCAGTAGTTGCGGATTTGTTCGACCATGATGCCCATGCTGGTTTCGAATTCGCCGATGAGGCTTGTATTTTCAATTTGTTCTCGTTCTAAGGCTTCGACGATACGGCGTTCGCGGGCGAGGGCACGCTCGAGTTCGGCGATTCGTGCGGCTGCACACATGTTAGCACCTATCCGTAGAAAAATGTAATGTGGTGAGTATCGACTTACCAGAAATCTCCCCGCTGACTTGATGAATATCCGGACTCGTGCCCTCAGCAGTAGATCGACGCTACATCCATGTCAATAACAGTTCCTTTCCCAACGACCAGATCAAAGCATGATACATACCATTATCTCCTCGGCGCTCTGAACAATCCCCCTCGTCATTTCACGATTATTCTTCAAAATATCGCTAAACTCCACCACCATATCATATAAATTATTCAGATCCATCTGATGTCCTGCATTCATTGGCAGCCCATTCATCATCATATTATTACTATTATTATTGCCCATGCTGTTTCCAACACCGCCTGCACCACCACCACCGCCGCCGCCGCCGTTACCGTTCATTTGTGATGGGGATGGAGACATGGATTGACGCGACATGTTGGCCATATTCACGACGTTGGGCGAGTTGTCCATATAATTTCCCATCGCAGCGTTGTTGCCGTTCGTGGTCATACTCTCGCGATGAGCGCAAGATGTAACAGGAGCGACCTCGCGAGTGAGCGCACGTTCGAAGAGGTGGGTCAGGTCTAATGGCACATACAGAGTTGAGCGTTTGGCAGTAAAGTCTTTTTAGAGCTTTTGTCTCGGTATCGCCCTATTTGTGTTTGTGTTGTTGATGTTATATTTGGTTCGTCACATCATTGATACTAACAGCTTGGGTCGACGGATCGCTTTCTATTGGACAGAAAGGGAGTCCAGACTCTAAAAGCACAGACCGCCTACCTGAACAAGCAAGCACATTCAGATCACGTGAGATTTATTTGATATTGAAGATGTTTTTGTGATGATCTATAAATTTCTAGCTCCAAGATTACAATATGGCTAAAAGACGAAAGAGATACATCCTTAGCTGCACCTAATCAATGGGAGAAAGTCCGTTCTCTCTTCATAGCCCAAGGTTCGAAGACCTAGGGTCTATCCCCATATCACCGAAGCGATCTCTGTTTACCATGGTTCAATAGCCTCAGCCGCTTGACTTTGTGCTCATGCTTCATGGCTGGTACTGCAATAAAGATTGCTTAAGACCGTTCTGGACGTGGGCTCCGTCTATAAAAGAGTGAGGCCAGCTTCTTGACTTATTGACCCTCTACAGTATGGAGCTGTCTATGAGGGAAGCAAAGGCATTGTAGAGGTTGGCTCCACCATCGTCTTCAGCTCGTATCGAGTAGTGCCGCCAGTCGTTCTTCAGGGTCCGTAGAAGGAATTGTTTCAGATCCATCATCCGTCCGAACAACACGAGTGCTATTGACCCTCCCTGCAACCCTTGCCACCAACATGCGCATCTTATCAATTTCTCGAACCAATTCGCCATCTCTCGTAATGAGATTGGGTTGGATATTCTCTTGCGGATTCTTGAACGGCTCAAGGAGGGCTTCCAGTTGCTTGTATTGAGCCAATTGCCTCTGTTTCTCTTGTCGTTTGTTATCTAGTGCGACGAGTCGTTCGTAGAGGAGTTTGTATCTGTATCAATTCGTATCAATGATATGCATTTGCGTGGGGTTAAGAAATGAGTTTACCTCTCTTTCTCCTCGGGCGACACATTATCTCCGCGGTATTGTGGAGGTAGTTTCTCGATAATTCTGAGATACTATTAGCCTATTGAAAAGTATGCACGCCGTAGAATTGTTGCGTACAGATGATTTGACAGATCTGAACCAATTTCTACCCCCGTTGAACCTTGCGCTGGGTTGAGGACCTCGCTTTTGACGGATTCCCAATGTAGGCTTTCAATCTGTCGAGCGACGTGTTGGATTGCTTGGTTCGAGTAAACGACACGATTGTGTTGTTTCAATGTTGTATTCACTATTAGACAAATATCAGTCTCCGACCGTAGCCACTTGAGACCAGACTAAACGGACACTTTTGTAAAACTTCGTCCACGACCTTGTCGCTCAGATCATCCTCTGTATCCGGCGCCCAGTCCCTCCATCCTTCCTGAGGAGCGATAGATGCGGACAAAATTCGAATTTGGTTTCGTATAAAGGAGGTCTTGATTTCCGATATTGTTCGTGATTTCTCCATGGCTGTATGTTTGGTCTCTTGTTTGTTTCAGAAAGACAAGAACAGGCAAGTATGTTGATTCAAATCACGTGTTGATAAGCGTGGACGCGCCGATTAGGATCTCGATTTTCGTCCCCGCGTCCAATGACAACGACAATGTCTTACATGGTAAGCCTCAATCAAAATTATAACATAGATAATCTAAGTGGTTCCATGACCATGGCTTTGGTGGTGGTGGAAATGAGCTGAAGTATAGGTTGACGCTACATTTTTCCGTTCGAGAACCCTTCTTTTGATGGATGGATGAATCCTACAACGCTGGAAGCTGCAACTAAATCCTACCGGCTAGCCCGTGTACAGTAGTAGGTACTCTCTACTTGCCTCGGCAAATTGTTGTTTATCAACCGGCTCAATCTGAAAGCATTAAAGCTTGACGTATCTTTGAATCCAGCCCTTCGAAACATGATCCAATATCAAGTCTATATATATTAAACGACACAGTCGACCTTGTCTGAATAATGGCTCGACCTACTCAGCCCCGGGCACTTTTATTTGACATCGGCGGAGTTTGTGTAAGATATATCTGGTTCCTTTGGGAACTCTATGCTAAGAGCAAATACAGGTCGTCTCGCCATTTCAAGCAATTCTAGATTATGAAAAATCCAACGGGGTACCTCTAGGATGGATCAACTTCAGCATCTCACGAACAGCCCCAAATGGGACTTGGCACAAGCTTGAGCGCGGTGAAATATTACTAGATGCAGATTTCTTCAAAGGCTTCAAGCGAGATCTTCAACGGCCTCACTTATGGAAAGAATATCAGCAACGTCTGCGAGAGAAAGAAGGAAACTCTTCTTCGACCGAAGCACCTCTCCCCAACATAGATGCAGAGTTCTTATTCTGGGAGATGATGCGAGTATCTCGGGAACCAGATCCGTTCATGTTTCCGGCTTTGGGAAAACTGAAAGCCTCTAAAAAATACCTGATGGGCGCGTTGTCTAATACAGTCATATACCCACTCGGGCATCCCTTCAGCGAGGATAAAATAGGGCTACGGAAGCAATTCGATCTTTTCATCTCTTCGGCGCATACCGGTCTCCGCAAACCACACCCAGAGATATATGCATATGCACTGAAGAAGATAAATGAAGTCGCAGCGCAGAAAGGCCAGCCTCCTATAAGTGCATCTGAGATTGTATTTCTAGATGATATTGGAGAGAATCTGAAGGCGGCTAAGAAGGCTGGCTTTGGAACGATTAGAGTTGTCCTTGGGAAGTCGCAGGATGCGGTCAAGGAGTTGGAGAATATTACTGGTCTTCAGCTGTTGGATAACAGCGACAGGCCGAAGCTATGATATGTATCTACATTTGTAAACAAGATTATTCCTATGAGGATGGACGAGCTGTACAGCTTGCTGTGCTGTGTGGTCACTGTAAATGGTAAAGGTGCTTCAAGTCAAGGGAGTGACTGTCGTAATATATCCAAGTGCGAGGCACGTAAGAAAATCTCCTTTGAGCATCAATAATTAGTTCTTCACACAGTTGAAATCAGAAACATAATATCAACAACTGTGGACCTTACCAGAGTAAGGTCGCGTGCTTGGCGGGTACTTGGTAGATGTTGTCGTCGCCCACCTCGAATTGCGGGTGGTTCGTGGCCAACCTTTTTACCCGTAGAAACTTGAGATGGCGCTAAGCGAAGCACCCGCACAAAAGCCCTATCTACTTATCCCGCACTCTCCCTCAACTTTTTTTCTCAGTCTAGCAGCCAAGCCATACTCGACAAAAGGACAAATTCACAGTCCACGACAAATCCGTCAAGATGGTGAGTTGATACGATCCTGATGGCTTATTTTCGCCAATTTTATCTCCCTTAAAAATCCTCCGAAATGTGTTCTCAAAGAGTCGTGCAAGATGCTTCGGAGGGGGGATTTCTGAAGCGCAAATTGCTGACTCGCTTGTAGCCTTTCACCAAGCTCGTCAAGAACAGCGCGTACTACAGGTAAGTCTCAATCCTCTTGATATGCCAAAACCAATTGTTCGTTTACTGACTTTTGTTCAGTCGCTACCAGACCAAGTACCGCCGTCGTCGTGAGGGAAAGACCGATTACTATGCTCGTAAGCGCTTGATCACCCAGGCCAAGAACAAGTACTCTGCACGCAAGCATCGTCTTGTGGTGAGTTCAATATGATCCGCTGCAATCAATGCAAATCACGATCTCTGACAGCTGGCAGGTCCGCTTCACCAACCGTGATATCATCACCCAGATTGTCTACTCCGAAATCACCGGTGACAAGGTTATCGCTTCCGCTTACGCCCACGAATTGAAGCGCTATGGAATCGAGCACGGTTTGACCAACTGGTCCGCTGCTTACGCCACCGGTCTCCTTCTCGCTCGCCGTCTCCTCAAGAAGCTCGAGCTTGACGAGACCTTCGAGGGTGTTGAGGAGGCTGATGGTGAATACACTTTGACCGAAGCCGCTGAGACCGACGACGGTACCCGCCGCCCCTTCAAGGTCTTCTTGGATGTCGGTCTCGTCCGTACCTCCACCGGTGCCCGTGTCTTCGGTGCCTTGAAGGGTGCCTCTGACGGTGGTCTCTTCGTTCCTCACTCCGAGAACCGTTTCCCCGGTTTCGACATTGAGTCCGAGGAGCTCGATGCCGAGACTCTCCGCAAGTACATCACTGGCGGTCACGTTGCTGAGTACATGGAGGGTCTTGCCGACGACGACGAGGAGCGCTACAAGTCCCAGTTCTCCCAGTACATTGAAGACGAGATTGATGCCGGTGACCTCGAGGACGTGTACCTTGAGGCCCACAAGGCTATCCGCGAGGACCCCTTCAAGAAGGATGAGGACGCTGATGAGAAGAAGAGCAAGGAGGAGTGGAAGGCCGAGAGCAAGAAGTACCGCACCGGCAAGCTCTCCAAGGAGGAGAAGCGCCAGCGTGTGCAGGAGAAGATTCGCGAGTTGGCCGCTTAAATGGGCGACTTGCAATAGACCTTCTGATGACTTGTACTCGAAAAGTTTCTTCTGTTAAGAGCTATGACGCAGAACAAGAAAAAGTATTGATCTTCATGCCCTTCATGAAATCTTTCCTTCCACCTCTTTTTTTTCTACCTTTTTTCCTCGTATTAGTGTCATGGGTTCATGGATGATATCCTCATGTTTTGCATTATGTTTTCATTTTCTGGAGCAATAGGGCGGCCACAAGGATTTTTCTTTCTTCTGTTCAAATTCTTCCATGAACCTGTTGTAGTCCGTAGACGTACTTCTAAGAGCTCTCAACAAGTCTCAATACGCGGTACAATGAGCTGGCAGACATCCCACTCTCAAAGTGTAAATCCGCTGGGGAGCGAATAGTTAAAACTCAAAACCGTTGTCCGTAAACGCGTAATACCGAATACCGTAACGTACTAATACAGTATACGTTCCGAAAATCACCGGGAAAATACTGTGAGTTGATTGGTCAGCGCCGAGAGCAGACATGCTATCGGTCACATGACTCGCCTAGAATGGTCTGACAGTCCATGCATTTCCATGCAAGAATGGACTGGTGTCGCATTTTTGATCTCTGAAATGATTACGATGTACTCTGTACATATTTGATTGAAGCTTTGGTCATTCTCTTGGGTTTTTAGTACAATGTAGATACACGTAGAATCAACCACACAGACCCCATTTGCAAGAGCCTCCGATGACGGACTTTTGCTGTAACTTCTGCCAGCATTACGAGTCCGTACGGAAAGCCTGAGAGTCGTGGTATTTGAGGGCGCAGTCCAGCGAATTAGACAGCGGTCTCGTGACCCACAGATTACGTTTCTCTGGCTCATCCTCGGTAATTTACAGTCTTTGTTAAGTTTGCTTACATTGATTGCACTGTGGGTGGTCCGGAGTACTTCGCATCAACCCTATGTTAGACATCTTGTGTTTAGGGCTGAATTTTTCTCTTTTCTTCATTGTTTTCTCAACAAAATATATTTGGAGCATATTGTTGTGCTTCCTGTAAACACATTCCTCTTACTGTTTAATATCACCTTGCTTTTTGCTGTGCCAGTTCATGGCGAGTAAAGATGTCTCCTTTATGAGAGATAACGTGACATCATCCCACACCTGACCTACAGATCCCCCGTACAACCAGACGACATCACAACCTCACTCAACCCGGAAATTTGATCGATATTTCCGTGTTGTTGTGTATTTCTCCTTGTCGCCTTCTGGGTCAATAAATTCAAGGTCAGGGCAATATGGAGGGGTCCAATACGGTGGATGTGAGCTGGCTCCATCATTCACATCGAGGTATAGATTCCCATCTTGATTGTACGTGATCTGGGCAGTTTTGTATTGATACATTGGTCGCTACAGCGGATCAGATACAGCGGACCAAATCTGCCACCTCCTCAGTACACGAAAAGACTGACGGACAGGAGAATCCCAAACTTGAACGAAGCGGCTCGGATAAGCCATCACAACGATTACCCGATGACCCCCCGCAATCTACGAGTAATTCCCAGCAAAAACCCAACAGTACTACTACAGAGCAACCGCCGTCTAATGCGCGCAATGCGCCGGAGAAGAAACCAGCAAATCCCACAGCCACACCCGTCAAAGGAAGTGCTCCAAAATCTGTACCGGGAAGGCGGAATTCATGGATATCATCGATCAGCTCCAAATTCTCTACAGGGACAACGCCACCAGGACAAGGCGCTGTTCTTCACGCCTTACCAAAGATGAGTCCACCGGTCAAACCAGATATCAATCCTTTTGGTGCTTCGTTTTCTCCTAAAGATAAAGATGCGATCACTGGCGAGTCGCCCAATACTTTTACGTCCACAACATCTTCTCCAAAGAATCCGTCGTTCTTACAGAATGCGTTTCGGAAGTTTTCATCCGGTGGGGCTGGAATGGGAAAGTCAACAAACAACGGTGGTATATGCGAGCGCCGGATAATGAATGTCGATCCCAATCGAGACAGATGCAAGGTTCCGGAATTAAGTCAAGGAAAACTGAAGCGGGTTGCGTTTTGTGTTGATGTTGAAATAGCCGGCTTTGCTTCGCGCGACGATGATGAGATGACTCGGCGTGAACCCAGTAATGTGCCTACTTCGCAGGCGTCGAAGCTGAAGACCAAGGAAAGGAGCGAAGGATCAGTTTTGAAGAATCCCGAGGCTGCCCCGGAAGTTGTAAATCAGCCAAAACTCAACGATGTCGATCAAATACCGCCAACTCCGGCCACGAATGTTGACGCTACCGCGGATGGGCGGACCAAAGAGCCCACCAAGAAACAGGAAAAGAAGAAACGCTCAGAAGAGGAACGAAAGGAGCGCAAAGAGAGGAAGAGGAGACAGGCAGAGGAGAATGGGACTATTCCTATGCAGTTTAGACAAGGGGAAGACGAACAGTCCGCTTCGCCATCCGCAGCACCAAGCGGTTCGCGCTCCAAGACACAGAGCCATCCTACCACGGACCCTGTGCGTATTTATCGCCGTTGCTGTCAGCTCCGTGAAACCCCAGTTTTGAAAAAGCTTGTGGAGCAAATGACTTCACCATCATCAACACTTGTTGAGGCTCCTGGTACTGTGGCCGTGTTGGATTTAAGCGATTTTCCCATGACGCTGCAAGATATCGTTACTTTTAGTGATTGGCTTGCAATTGTACCTGTACGAAAGTTGATACTTGAGAATTGTGGCCTTACAGACGAAGGGGTGCGCTCAATTTTGGCAGGACTGTTGTCCACAAAGACCATGCAACAAGCTCGAAACCGACGCCGATCTACGAAAGAAACACTTGCATCTGTGCCTCCGCTTTTTGGGGTAGTGGAAAAAGTCTCGTTGAAAGATAATACCAAGATTGGCCCCGAAGGTTGGCGTCATATTTGTCTATTCATCCATCTCTCTAAATCGCTCAAAGCGATTGATCTCTCAGGCATCCCTTTTCCGAAGAAAATCGCCGATTGTCCAAGCCCTCTAAAAGCGGGTGATCTGGGGACGACTCTCGCAAGGTCACTTACGACCCGTTTCGGTGGCGATTACCTTGAGGAATTACTCCTCAGCGAGTGCCAACCGTCGACCGAAGATATAGAAAAAATATGCAATGCTGCTGCAGTTGTCAAACTGAGACGGTTGGGTTTGGCGAATAATAATATAACTCGCGAGGGTTTGGAGCACGTTGTCCGCTATCTTCGATCTGGCCAGTGTGAGGGAATTGATCTCGGAGGAAACGATTTGCACGAACATCTAAGTCTGCTGGCTGATGCCATTGATTCAGAAAACCCTTTGATAGCATTGAGTCTGGCAGACTGTTCATTGACACCGGCTACAATATTCCCTCTACTCCAAGCTTTTCCAACTCTGCCCAACTTCCGATTCATCGACTTTTCACATAACCCAGCACTATTCACCACCCAACCGGACTGTCTCTCTATGCTTAGGAAATTTCTACCTAGGATGGAAGCTTTGAAACGCATACATTTGGCGGATGTGGATCTTTCACCTGACCATGCAATCGCCCTTGCGGAGGTGTTGCCTGAATGTCCTAGCCTTTCTCATTTGAATATCTTGGAGAATCCAAAGATTGCAAGCCTTGGGTCATCTAGCGACCCTGCTGACCAAGAGGAGGCATGTGCTGTGTATGCCTCATTGATGGCAGCTGTTCGTGTTTCTCGTACTCTCATTGCAGTGGACATTGAAGTGCCCTGCGCAGAGAGCAATGAGGTTGTCAGAGCGTTGGCCTCTCAGATCGTGGCCTATTCTCTTCGAAACCTTGGTGCTCTCGAGGAACTCAGCGATGCCAGTCAAATTCAACGCTCAGAAGTGCCTATTCCCGAAGTCCTTCAGCACCTCGTGGGACATTCTGGTCCCGTTACACCCACCGAAGATGAACCTACACCAAATGAAGATTACGTTATTGGAGGATCAGGGGTCGTTAAAGCACTTGGTGTGTGTCTCGGCAACCTTGATCGTCAACAAGCTGAAATCGGAGGAGGGTCACGACCGGGAAGTGGTCGCTCAACACCTGTTCCGCAAGTCACGTCCTCTATTCATAAGACGAAGAAGGCGCGGGATATGTCGAAGAACCTGCTTGGATCTGCACGTAACATTCAAGCTAGAATCAAAATCGCGCTTGTTCGGGAGGATAGGGCTGGCAATGATGCCAACTACAGTGAGTTACACCTCGTCTTATTGTTGAATTTTTCTAATATTTTTTGAAACAGGGCGGTTGCAATTCCTTGACCAAACCCTCCAAAAGATCATTTCGCGTTTCGAAGAAGAGTTCCCGGAGTGCCGTGTATCCACAGACAACCAGACTGAGGAAACTTCATCCCAGCGGTCTAGCGAAGACATCCACGAACCAATCGCAGCAGTTGATACTGCTGTTTACATTCCTGATATTTCTACTGCGGAGGATGAAGAGGCAGATCCATTTGCTATCCGCCTATCCCGCCGTGGCTCCAATACCTCACTTCACTCTCGAGCACTAACATCAGAAGAAGGTCGTCTTCACAGGATCAGTCAAAATCTTCGAAGAGACTTCCTCAACCCATCACTCATTGCTCCTGAAGCTGGAGGCGTCGTATCCGGCGACGACTCCCATATCAATGCCCTCCGTGAGAAACTTGAGAATCTCAAAGGGGACGAGAAAATGGGTACTCACCCCGAGAGCGTTGGAGCCGACAAGGCTTTCCACGAACTGGGCTCGACGGTGGAAGAATTGTGGATCATACAGCAGCAAGATCAGGATGCATTTGAGCGGTGGAAGCAAAGTCAAATCGCCGCTCAGATCAATGCCGGTCTGAGATCGCCTCCATCTCACGATGAAGAGTCTTCATCGCAGCTCAGCAAGTGATTTGCCGGTTATGATGTACAAAACCGAACTTATCTCTCTCTATATTTTTTATTTTTTTGCTTTTTTCCTGTTTAGTTTTTAAGCGTGCCATGAAATTTGCCTTGGTTATTCGTTCCATATGCCATGCTGCTATTATTTGATGAGACATGACAGCGTCATGTACCAAGCTCCTTCCTTGATGTTGTGGCGTAGGGTACTCCTATCCACTAACCTTCTTTTCTCATGAGCAATTTGCATCTTGTATCATACTTGTTTATGATTTCTTGATCAATTACATGAATTATGAATATACAATAAATTAACCCTAGTTCATAGGCCTACTCCTTATAATTGCATTTTACTAAATTGAGCTAACAAACAATGTTCGGAGAATAGTTAGTTAACTAAGGCGCTTTACTATCAGCGGCGAAGATCGCGGAGATGGATGAACTTCGATTCCCGTGCCGTGACTCATATGTGTTTGGGGCCTACATTAAAAATCAGGCTTGAGATGCACACTAGACCCAGGCCTTTTCGTATAGAAGGTAATAATTACTAATTTTGCAAAGGTGTCGGCAGTGAAGATCGCGGAGACGGGTGAATTTCGACTCCCGTGCCGTGACCCATACCGGTACCTCATGTGTTAGACATACAGAAGAAGGATTGATTCTATTGCACCGCGTAGTTAGATCGACTCCTTGAGGCCAAAGTATATAAAGCTAAGTGATTCCACGAAAACTGCAGGAAATATCTCCATCCAGTCTTCTCATTCTTCTCAGACTACAATCAGCACTCACAAACTACAACTTCGTCCTTTTGACTCTAGCCTTCACCTACATATAAAATGGCTCCTATCCACATTGGCTCCTTGGTTTATGACTACCAAGCACTCGACGTCATTGGCCCCTTCGATTTGATCGGATCTGGGGGCAAACACGTTCTCAATGCAGTGAACTTCTACACCGAAATTGACAAGAAACTCCTCGACCGTGCCCCCGAGTTCGTTTTCCACCACATCGGAGAGACGCTCGATCCAGTTCCACTCCTCACGAGCTCCCTTATTGTCAAACCTACCGACACGATTGACAGCTGTCCTGAATTGGACTATTTGCTCGTTGGTGGGCCCGACGTCAAGGATTTCGAATTGTCACCGCGATATGCGGATTTCATCCGCCGACATGTAGCGGCTGGGAAAACCGTCTTTACTACCTGTACTGGCGCTGGGGTTCTTGCCTCAACAGGAGTTTTGGACGGGAAGAAGGCTACCATCAACAACCTTGAGTATGAATGGGTTGCCAAGAAATATCCCAAGGTTAAATGGACCATGGAAACGAAGTGGGTTGTTGATGGGAACATCTGGACTGGCAGCGGAGCGGTTGCTGGAATGGATATGTTCGCGCACTGGTTCAAGGAAAACTTTGGCTTGGATATGCTCATTCAGGGTGCCAAAGGTCTTGATTATGAGCCTCGTGACATTAACGGACTGTTCAAGGTCTTTCCACAACGTTATGACGAGAATGGAAAGCAGCTCTCTACACTTGTGTTGCCCTAAAAGAGACGGATTGTGGACAGCCAGGTACCTAGGTAATTACAAGAGGCCAGAATACATTAGTGACATCTTCTATGATGTACTAATAGAGGTTATCACCAGAATTGAAAACACTGTCACTCATTATCAATAGAATTTTAATTCTCTTGTCTGAATTTCGGCGATTCTGTCGTCCATTGTAGGTAGATAAGTAGAGTTGTTCTTATGACATATTAAGCCTTCACATTCAGCTGTCAGCGGCCATTCATTCAAGAGTATTAGTGACGGCAATGCGCACTCAGAACATGGTACAAGTGTCAGGGTTGGCATCACGTCCGTACCCTAACATTGGATTCCTGCGCTCCTGATTGGTCGGCTGATCTACGTTTGTTTGCTGTTCGTCTCTTTATTTCATGCTCACATCATCCTGTACATTCAAAGACTCATTTCTTTGCCTTTGTACGGAGCTCACCGTTATGTGGATTGGGAATCATCTGGCCCACCAGCTCATCCCGGAAACCAGCAGTTGTATCCTCCAAAAGATCAACCCAAAGCTTCTCATTTCTTAATAGTCAATATATTACCCTAGATTATGCTAGGAGTCTCCATCACCAAAAGATCACCCCATAGCTTCTCATCTTCTATCCTCTGGATTTCCATAGCGATAGCATTTTGTGGCGCAGGTTGGCTCGGAGCTTGGGTGACCTGGCGGTTTGAATACCGCAATGCAGGGCAACGGCGTAACCTCTGAACAGACGAAGCTGTGTTGTTCGAAGCATTAAGCTCGTGATGAGCATTACTACTGTCACGAACCTCTACGATGTCCTCTCTTGCTAATGCATAGGAAGTTCTTACGCTTTCCATGATCTCGGGAATCCTTGAAAAGAGGCTCTTCGTAGGTATTTGCCGGTCTGGTGATGACTTCATAATGTGTAGATAAGACAACAGAGTGTCAAAGTATGCTTGTAGATCCACCGTTTGCTGTGCAATCTCCACGTTCCATTCGGGTACTTCTAGCAGTCCTACGGACAACCTGTACAGCACAAATACTGTCAGAATAAGCTGATACCACGTGGAAAATGGCAAGCTACAGTGCCCTGTAACGGGAATTGCAAGAAAGGAATCGAGAGATTCTTTTGTAGAGGTGACGCATTTGATCAAGTTGCTGATGACCATTGGAGGCACAGATAACAGAGTGGAATCTGCCTGCGCCTTTGGAACTGGCGTTTTTCTCGGTCCATAGCGATATACCAAGCCCATTTCTTGAATCCGAATCTTGACGGTATGATAGGCATTGATCAGCAATACTAGAGATTTTCAATCAGCTAAATGGGAAGCGCAGAGCTTGAGAGAGACTAACTTGTATTGCGAAGATGCATCGATAGAGAGGACCACCAGTCTTCTAACCGCGTTGTGAATCGTTCAGCATGGATGTATAGACGAGGGCCATAAAGACCTTCTGACCTGTAAGTCTCACAGACCTCCTCGGCAAACTGTAGCACTTTCGTCACTGGATATATCAAGGAATCTGTCTCGAATTCTGGCTGTTGTTGTAGCATCATAGCGCATGGAAGCATGTTCTTATGATATTGAAGATTGTTGGGTCTTCCTGAAGACATTGTTATTCTATTCAGGTCAGCTCAAGCTCGTTGGCGCTTATCCCGGGTAGGGAATAACATCTTACATGCCAGATAGATAATAGCAGCCCAGATAAGCACGGCATGCTTCACGAGTATAGATATTGCCCAGCTCGGTCCGCCGCTCAAGCAAGTCGGCAGCCTCTTGATCGAGGTGAAGGTCAATCACCATGCTGATTGCGATTTGTAAGTACAAATAGTCTTGCTGACTTCCTGGAATAAAGTGAAATTGGAACCTGACATTAGTCAGCTTGCCTGCAGCGCCGACAAAAATAGACGGAAGCAAGAGCCTACCAAGCAAGGTGAACAAGTAGCCCTTGGAGCAGATCTAGATCTTTCTCACCAGCCATGACGACCCGCTTACTGAGAGATTCTTTAAATTGTCTGATCAGAGCGTCTTGAAGATGGCAGAATTTCGAGGACGCAGCAGCAACGGCTGCGAGCAATAGGAAAGGGCGATCTTCAGCCATTGACGCAGCAGTCCAGGATTCTGAGAGCTGCACGAATGGGAAGTAGGACACCATACCACGGAACGTATCTAAAAGATGATCGAGAACGACGAGGCCGAGTCCCAGGTCGGTGATCCAAGCAGCGTCCATGGCGGTAGACGCACCATATGATTCCTTCGGGGTATTTTCCGTGGCATTCTGATTATCACTCAACTCGGGGCTTTCGTCCAATTCAGAACCAGCCAGGTACCCTTGGCTTATCAATTCAGCTGCTGGATGTGGGCTGCTGCTGAAATAATCGGGAATTGCAGGCAGTCCAGAACCAGTCTCAACGGGAGTTTGGATTCCACCATGGGGTGCACTTGAGCGTGAAAGAAGACCGATTATGTTGGCGAGCTTGGACTCAAGATCGGCAAGTCGCCTTAATCCCCTTCCTGTCAGCAAAAAATGACCTGGTGTGCATGGAGCGCCCGCCCTCCATGGTAACTTACGGTCTCGCTCGTTGTGAAACTCGATCTCGCTGTCGCGGCTCTGGAAATACACATTGAGAGTTTGATCTGGCACATCTATTCAAATTAGGCTGATGGTAAGTACACAGTTAGGGATGTGAGCCGCACTTAGTACAAGGTTGTCCTTCCTCCGGTTGAATACATTTCACCTTGAGAGCACGGCATACTTCGCACGCAGATGTGGCTTTCTTCGGTTGACGAGATGGGACGGTCTGAGTTGCGTTGTTCATCGTCAGTTACTTATCTCAATGTTGCAAGCTCGAAAAATGACTCTGGTTTGAGACGCCGCCAAATTAGTTACAGTAGCTAGTTAACTAAGCTAAGTTAACTAACTTAGTCATTCTAGCTGACAAATCGACTAGTTATTAACTATGTTAGTTAACTAACTGCCGTCACCGCTTCCGTTGCCAAAACATCCAGCAAAGGAACGAAGACCAACTGTTGACCTGTAAACTCCGCAGACTCGCTCAGTTTCATTCTGTAAGCATTTAGAGTTCTCTGAATAGCATGTTCTGTAAATATTCCGGGTTAGGGTTTGGACAAGCCTACGGGGCTAGGAGATAACCCTAGAGTAGAGCTAAAAAGCAAAGTTGCATCATGGGCCATTCACATGCAAAAGAAAGTCTGGGGTTCTCCACTCTTTAATACGCAGCAATACACAGCACATAATTTGTATGCCGACGGTGTCTGTGTGTCCCAACACAGAATATCAGTCAGTAAAGAGAAAAAAGAGTATCTAGAGTTCTGGCAATCAAGAATAGATTTCCGGAAAAATCCTAGTCAAGCTGCCAATGAAGAGGGTCGACCGAATGGATACACGTCGACTATTGCGGGTATTGTAACCCCGTAATGGACCCGTAAGAACATCCTCGGCAGATTGGCCGGTGGAGTTGCCCACTTGGACGAACATCACCATCCGCATTCACATGTTAACATCTCCTCGCATGCTCTCAGCCAACTCAGTACAACTCAACCTCAATCAGTATTAATATACGTACTTATCACCTCACGAAGAAGATACACAATCCACCACATAGCCGTCCATCCTCAACACCATTGAGGATGATTCATTTCTGTCCTCGTCGTCTCCCTCGCTGTTCGACTTAGTTGATTGCTGAGATTGCCAACACACCAACCTATACCTCCCCGCCACGGCAGACCTACCTACCTACATGGGTATCTAGGTAATCCTCTCTACCTCACTGCATCCGCGAAGATGGCAGCGCTATCCAAGATGCGACTCCCAGAGCGCTCTGTTAGCCAGACCATCTCGCACCTGACGAGTCTGTACGTGAAACATCGCACCCGAATCTCACGCGCCGTCTCTCTCGCCTTGTTCCTCGCCCTCGCGAAGCGAATACATAATGCGATCGGAGAACAAAAAGCGGCATCCCGGCGACAGGCGGAGATGCGTGAGCGACCGGGAACGAGCAGTCTCGACAATAACACAGAGGACGAGAAGGGCGATGAGAAAAGCGCAAGCAGGAAAAAAGTGGAAATCAACCTTGAATTCTTCAGAAATCTCATACGCTTGTTACGCATTGTGATTCCGGGATGGAAGAGTAAAGAGTTCCGTTTGCTTTTGAGTCATAGTGTGTTTCTGGTGTTGCGGACTATACTGAGCATATATGTTGCTGAGTTGGATGGCAAGTTGGTTAGTCACTTAGTGCGTGGCAAGGGTAAGGAGTTTTTGATGAGTCTTGTTTGGTGGATGACGGTTGCTATCCCTGCCACTTTTACGAATTCTATGGTAAGTTTCTTTTAAAGCTGTGTGTGTTTCGTGTCTGACAAGTAAACATAGCTTTCTTATCATCAATGTCGTCTAGCGCTTGAATATCGCAGACGGCTCACAGAGCATGTCCATGACAAGTATTTGTCAAACATGACATTTTATGCACTTTCAGCCTTGGACGATCGGATCAAGAATCCGGATCAGATGGTCACAGTCGACATTTCCAGATTCTCCGACAGTTTAGCGGAGCTATACTCGAACTTAGCAAAACCCGTTTTGGATATGGCTCTATATAACTACCAACTCTCAAAGAACGTGGGCATGGAGGGCTTGTTCCTCATGAGTCTGCTGGTTCAACTATCAGCAAACATGATGCGCGCCTTGACACCTCCATTCGGCAAATACGTTGCCGATGAAGCTCGCTTGGAAGGCGAGTTTAGATTCCAACATACACGGTTGATAGACTATAGTGAAGAAGTCGGCCTCTATCACGGCCACGAAGCCGAGAAGGATAACCTTGACAAGGGTTATTTCACGCTTATAAAGCATGTCAATCGTATTCTTCGACGACGGTTGTATCATGGATTTATGGAGGATTTTGTCATCAAGTATTTCTGGGGTGCTTTGGGCCTTATGCTTTGCAGTGTTCCGGTGTTTTTCAAAATTCCGGGGCAGCTCAGTCAGACTATGGGCGATCGGACAGAGAGTGCGTTCCCAAAATTCCAACCGCAGTGAAGACTTTGTTAACCTCTGACAGGCTTCGTCACTAATCGACGACTACTCCTTTCCTCATCTGATGCATTCGGTCGTGTAATGTTCTCGTACAAAGAAGTATCAGAACTCGCAGGCCACACCGCTCGAGTCTCATCCCTCCTCGACGTCATGGAAGACGTAGCCGCCGGCCGATTCGAGAAGAAACTCGTATCATCAGCATCAACAGAAGAAAATGCAGCCGTCCTCGCAGGTCGAGGAACAGTTACCGAAGGCTCCTCCATCGAATTCACAGACGTCCCTATCGTCTCACCCAACGGCGATGTTCTTGTCCGAAAGCTCTCCTTCACCGTCCACCCAGGCGATCACCTACTGATTGTTGGACCAAACGGATGCGGTAAATCCTCTCTCTTCCGTATCCTCGGTGGTCTCTGGCCCGTCTACGGTGGAACAGTGAAGAAGCCCAGTTTTGACGACATTTTCTACATCCCGCAACGCCCCTATCTCTCCCGCGGCACTTTACGGCAGCAGGTAATATACCCAGATGGCGTCAAAGAAATGCGCGCCAAAGGCGTGACAGACGCCGATCTTTTCGAGGTCCTCTCCATCCTCGAAATTTCCAACATAGTCGACCGCGAAGGCGGCTGGGATGCAGAAGAAGAATGGCGCGACGTTTTGTCTGGTGGACTCCAGCAACGCATCGCTATGGCACGTCTCTTCTACCACAAACCGCGCTATGCAATCCTGGACGAATGCACATCATCCGTCACCCTGGAGATTGAGAAAGTCATGTACGAAACCGCCAAGAAGCTGGGAATCACGTTGATGACAGTCTCGCATCGACGGAGTTTGTGGCAATACCACAAGAAGATTTTGCAGTTTGATGGACAGGGCGGATATATTTTCACGGGATTGGATTGGGAGAAGAGATTGAAATTGGAAGAGTAAGTCCTTGCCCCTGGCTCTTTGTTGAGGTACGACCAAGGATACTAATTTTGGTATAATGATAGTGAGAAAGAAGATCTCGATTTACAATTGCGTGCCGTTCCGGATATTGAGAAACGGATTGCTGAGCTCTCGGCGGTTTGATCATGTACCAGTAGTTAGTCTAGGCTTGAAATCTAAGATGATACGTATTAGTGAGAAAATATCATGTATACAAGACGATGTACGATGGACTACTCATGCATAGACATATAGAATCTCATCTTTCGTTTGACTTGCTCATTCAATTCATTAATTGTGTATGTATAGTTGTGTGTTTGTATAACTACTAGGTATGATCATGTACAACGCTAACAACAAAAAAAAAAACCAAAAACCAAAAACCAAAACCAAAACTGAAAGCAGTGCATGCTCCATCTATTTCACGACACCATCATCTACTTTCGTTGCCTCAACACTATCCCCTTTCGTATCATCAGCATTGACCTGCTCTGCTTCAGGAGATGAAGCCGGACTAGGCAATATATCTTCTTTGCCTTCCGCTTCTGCAGCAATTATCTCCGGCGTAGTCGTCGTAGGAACAGTGTCATCATCCCCAATAACTATCTGCCTCTGCCCCAACGGCGACTTCGGTATCCCATCTACCATTCCATTCGAGCCGGTGACCGAAGTCGAGGACGCGGACCCACGGCGCGGGATGTCTAATGATCCCTTGCGGCTGGTTGATGATTCACTGTCGGAGTCGCTGCGATGATGATCCTTCATGCGTAGGACGCTGCTCCATCGTTTGCGGCGGCTCATGCTTCGGCCTAAAGTTGTTGATGATGTTGTCGGGAAGGGTGCTTCTTCACTTTCGCGGAGGGATGGTGCGTCTGTTGATTGGTGGCTATTGTTGTTGTCATTATTGGGTTGGTCCTTCATTTCAGTCTTCTCGTTAACGCTTGGAAGACCTGCGGGGTTTTTGGTCGTTGTTTCTGATGATGATGATGATGATGTTGGCGATGATATCGTACTTGTACTTGTCGTCGTCGTAATCCTCCGATCTTGCCATTCCTTGCGTCGCTCGCTGGCCCATGTCCCCCACGAACTAATATAAGCGCCCGCTTTCTGGCCTGCTACATTCATGGAAGTCTGTGCCTGCGTAATATCGACAGATGGCGAGCGACGGCTGCCGAACCACGAAGAGAATGGAGACTGATTCTCACTCGCGGGTGAGGGTGTATCATTCCGTGCGAATTGCACAGACTCGTTACTGACACTCTTATCGTCAGAGGACGATCGTTCCGTGACTCCAGCTCCGAATTTTTCTTCGTTCTTTTTCCGTTGCGCTTCTCGTAGAGCTTCGATATCTGCCCAGAAACTGTTGAAAGCGCTGCTTACTTTCTTCTGGCCTGATGCTAGTGTCTTATTGAGTGCTTCCCGGCCCTCGCGGACGCGCTCGTCTAGATGAAGTTCGGATACTTGCTGCGCCAGCCGGCGCTGAATATCATCTATCGTAAGTCCGCCTGCATAGGGATGTCGAGGCTCAACGATGGAGAACAGCAATGCGTCAGAGGTCAATCGATGAAATAGAGCATAATTCCGCGTAGTTTGCCAATGGGCGACAAAGTCTGTATTGAAATCCAGCGTCGGATCTCCTTCCGTATCGGCTGATTGTCCCTTGCTCTTTGCTTCTGCCGCTTTTCCGGGTGACATGGGTTGTACATGTTGTCGATGATTTGTGCTTGCTAATAATGCCAGAAGATACTCTTCAAACTGAAGTCTGATGAACTCCTCGGAGCCAACATAGCCATGTGTCTTGGGCTGTTCGGGATGCGCCGGGTCCCAGGTCTCGTTGATAGTTTGCGTGAGAAAGTCAACCCATCGTCTGTCTGCGGCTGTCAACGCCAGTGCTGCCCTCAGTGAAGGTGAATGGATACTGATAGTCCCTTCATCTAACTGTATAAATCTAAGTATGGTGATCGTAAAGAAGGCAGGCAATATAGAAACTTACATTAATCAAAATATCGCTATAACGGTCTTTTTGTTGGAGCAATAATGAGTTTGTAGACCCGACCACGTACGATTTCGTCCCGTGATCAGCCAGTAGATCCAATTGCTGCAATGGTGTGTATGGTCCAAATATACTTCCCTAGGTAGAGAGTCAGTTGATTGGCCATATTATCAGTTCATGGGTTGCCTACCTTGCCGAAAAGCTGCAATGGCAATCCCATATAGGCCAGTACTAGATCCAGACATCAGCAATCAATCATACGCTGCACGAGCCGCGGGCAATAGAACATACACGAACTCCGTTCGCTCGTCTTGAGAGACGTGGCCTTTTCAGCATTTTCAGCATATGAATCAAACGCCGGATCGGCACAGTCTTGTAAATTACTAAGTAAACCGGGTATCAAAGACAATAAAGAAAACTGTATCATGCATAGACGTTCGCAACGAGAGCCAAAGAATAACATCTATTTAGTTGTCAGTATTTTTTTTGTATCAGCCGGGGCAGTGGCATGTTACCTTTGGTTGTAATAGTAAACATTTGAATAGAACGAGTGTTTGTGATTTAAAGGTGTGAATCATTTCTCGCAAGGATAGACCTTGTCTGTGTTAGTCTAGCAAATTGTGACGTTAGGAGAGGTTCTATACCAAGGTACGTGTCTCTTTGCGCCTCTTCATTCTTCAAGCTTGTGATCAGGCTTTCGCGGAATTTCTAGATTCGATGAGTCCAGATCATGTATGCGTGGTCGGGTGCAACGAACCTTGAGGATATCAACGTCCGAGAAATCCCTAAACGTGATCTCAGCAGCCCGTCCAAAATTCCCAGTGTCTGATTATACCTTTGCGCAAACCACGCCGACGTCACCATTGACAACTTCTCCCTCAACGGCCCAAAATGTTGCGGCCCATCCGTCACAACCACTACCGCCTTCTGAACGGTCGAGCGCGTCACATCGGGGGAACGTACAATTAACGAACTCGCAGGGATCTGTCTCGTACAGGATATACCGAAAAGGGACGTCGCATTCTGGGTGGAGGTAGCTTCGCGTCGGAGCGTGAAATATGAGAAGTCTTCCGTCGAGCTATTAATTAATCCCTTCTTTTAGTATTTTCAAAAAGGCAATTTTTTGTTTGTAGCCATCGTGCATGGAGGAGAAAACGCCAAGTTTGGTGGTCCTTACTGCTGGCCGGCAGCAGTATCAGGAAAAGAGGAGACTAACGCATGTGCTCCATCCGACAATGCCATGAACGGCAGTAATGACCAGTCATTTTCCACAGCTGGATTCGATCCTTCATCGGCGAAACATAATTCTATCTCGGGGCCTCTGCTCGCATTCTGCAGCGTCAGCAATTGGCATCATTCTGCAGCACAGCTCAGCCCGTTGGGCCATGCATAGCGCAACCGAAAGAAAGAAAAAAAAGAAAAACAAACCTGGCATGATGAAAATCTATAACCAGGACAATCGGATCCTGGCGCATGATAGATTCTTGAGTCATGCTCAAGAGAACGAATTGTGAGGCGTCGCTCTCGAATTTCAAATTCGAGGTTTGGAGAAGAACGAAGTTTGGATGGGCGGACGACAAAATAATCCCGCGCTTGACGAATCTGACCTTATCGAGCTAGTTTATCATATGATCGACGCTACTTGAGCTGTGCACCGTACTATATGTATGACTGTACGACACAGTCTAATTATTTTATATCGAAATAGATGAGATTAACAAGTTTAATATATGGTAGGATTTGGCGATTTCTAGTATACATAACTAGTGGACTACAGATGAACTCAACATGGGTGTCGGGGCGGCTCTTCTGCGGGGAAACGAACCGTCGCATCTAAATCTCTTAGGTTAACAGCGTCATGATCTTCACCGCATCAAACTAATAGAATACAAGAATCATCAATTTACGAGTACTCTTTCGTAATTAATGCAGCTATTAAACAACATATGGCCTTGGATTCAAGCTACCATATGAATAAAACTTTCGTCTAAACGGCATCCCTTCATGGGTTTTGAAACTACCTCCGGCGTGGATCTATGAGCCGACGAAACGAAATCGACTGATCAGATCACCCAGGTGAACGCAACGACACATCAATTAAACTCAAACAAGCGGCCAGAATCGGGTAATATCGAGACAACGGAAGATATTTGTTATAGACGTATCGCATGCCTGAATGTACGCATTGTTTATATCAAATAGAATCGAAAAGAAAAGCTCAAAGGCGGAAATCAGCGCCAAATGCTTGCGAAAATATGTAAAGCACAAAAGGTCTCGAGAACCTGAACACCGTGTAGTGGCTTTCGAATATGTAATGAATCGCTTCATTTGCCTATGTACGACAAGGAAATTCGTCATGCGACTGGGCAGCTCTGTCGGTTTACTGTAAAGGAACTTGGGCGGGATCGGCGGATTGGTCAATGTTATGATAGTCCAATATCTCCGAGTACCTACAAAAAAGAAAACCACTTAATTAGTTACTTGTCGACGTAGGCCTCAGTTATTTCTTCGTACATCATGATCTTCCAAGTGTCCACGGGCAAATCAGCGTCATTAAACGACCAGTCGAACTTCTCATCGGCAACTGGTTCGTCGGTGGGGTCATGGTATGGAGCAAGATATTCATGGGCAAGCGCATCTCCGGCACGAATTCGCTTCTTTGGGTCAAAGACGAGCATCCGCTCGAGTAAGTCGATAGCTAAGACCCGTCAGCTCTGAATGTAGCAAGTCCACAGAAAAGAAAACATACCTGCTGGATCAGCATTCTTGAACTTAGCAGCAAGTGGTTGGCGTTCGCGCTTTGGTAGAGACTGTACAAATCGGAGGGTCTAGAGATCGTTAGCTGAGTCAGAAAGAACCGCCAGAATGACACGCACATTTTCACTGCAAATGGTTTCAATGACATCGTCAGGAGGAGTGCCTAGAAGCTCGGTGATGATCGAAAACTGGTGGACATGGTCTTTTCCAGGGAAAAGAGGCTTTCCATCCAGCATTTCGGCAAAGATACAGCCGGCACTCCAGATATCCACCTCGACATCATATTTCTGCCATGTGAGCATGATTTCGGGGGCACGGTAGTATCTCGTTGACACGTATCCCGTCATCTGAGGATCTTGGATTCGAGCTAGACCAAAGTCACAGATTTTCAAATCGCAATTTTCGTTGATCAGAATGTTGCTGGGTTTGAGATCACGGTGGACAACGCCAGCGGAGTGGACATATTTCAAGCCGCGCTATGGACCGTTAGCATTGAGCCAGTTTTGACTTCAGGAGAGAGCGGCGCACTAAAATCTGATAGAGGAAATACTGAATGAATTGTTTTTCAAGAGGACGCGAGGTAAGGAGTCGGTGCAAGTCAGTGCCTAGGAGCTCGGTGACGAAGTAACTATTGGCGAGCGATTAGCGACAAAGGTCGGTCGAGACCCAAATGTAAAATTCACGTACATGTCTTCCAATGGTGAGATGAAGATGTCGCTGAGGCTAATGACCTAGAGTCAAAAGTCTGTTAACATCATCTGGACAGAAGAACAGGACACAGCCAACCCACATTCTCATGCCGTAGATGTTTCAAAAGCTTGAGTTCTCGGTATGTGCGTTTTGACAGTACCGGAGTACTGAACGGCTTCATTATCTTCTTTACAGCGACCGGTTGACCAGTCAATTGATCCCTCGCAGAACTTTTAGTCGTCAGTCAATATCCGCCATATGATTTCCGAGGTCACGCCACCACCGAACGAGTGTACATACCAGACCAGGCCAAATGCACCCATTCCGACAGGTTGGAGATCGGTGTATCTGCTGAAGAATTAGTATGTTTTGATCTTGAGTAAATCTATGGTGCCAAAATAATGCGCACCTGCTGGTGATCTCAAAGGTTGTGCCAAAAATTTGGGCACGGACGAACTCCGCCATGATGGGCGCGTTGAATGGTTATTTTTGTGATGCAATCAAACCGAGGAGCGAGTAACGCGACGACAATCTTGCTTCTCTTTTTTGATGTTTATCACGATCCCTTCTTGTTGACAGCTTTTTTCCACAGTGGCGCGGGGACGTTGACTGACGGCGAAAGGTTCAAAGCAGTGTGCTCGAGGAATGCGGAATCAGCGCGGGAGGCGGGGGAGTCCAGACGTTTCGGGTAGACGGAATGAAGACCACAGGGTCTGTCAGGATGGAAGAATCGTGAGGATAGTTTGGGATGAGAATATCGGTAGAAAGGAGAAATAACAAGTTCAACAGAGGTTAACGTAGACGAGAATTGGTCTATAGGCTGGGTTGGGTTAATGTTAATCCAGATTGAGCAGAAACCTTGGGAGCTGGTGGTGGTGGGGGAGGGACCAGGAGGGAAAGACAGACTCTGACAGAGGGAAGGAGCGAAGGGTACAACACTAAATTTGGGGGGGGGGGGGGGGAGGAAAGACGAGAAACGCTGCGGTAACGGCAACCGGGCTGCTCCTTCTCCAATTAGAGGGCCAGAATGTGGGAAAGAATACTCACAAAAATACTCTGCAGTATACTTCTTTCCTCTTCTTGTGGTTCTGGCGTTCTTGCTCCTGCCAGTTTCCCAGAAAGCAGACAAGAATGACGTTGTTGAGTGCGCCCAAAGCGGTTTAGTGCATGCAAAGATGGATCTCCATGGCGCCATCCCGGTGGCTGACTGGCTGAATCCGGTCGAGACTCTCGAAAGCTCGGTAGACTTCAGTAGACCTTCTCTTCACTCCTTACTGTTTCTTTCATCTTCTCGCGATGATTTAGTAATATGTACTATATAACTACCAGAACTACCAGAAGACCCCCGAATCGACACTAGGTGGTTTCCACATGATTCTGTGCAGAATGTCGGTCAAGAGGGGCTACCGTATGCGACTACCTACATAGCAGTCGTGTCAGCCAAATCCCCAGGAGACTCTTCACCATCACCAACAGATCGCGTAACTCAATTCTGGATTCCAGTGTCCTCGGTTCCCATGGGCGGACACATCCACGGACATGTAGTATATATGTAGTATACTATGCACTCCGTATCTAGGTTAAAGACCATACAAAGCCGGTGAGAGCAAATAAGAAACTGCCCAAATCTTGAAGTGGCACACTACCGCTGCTTAGCTGGCACGATCCGATTCGACAGGGTCAAGGCTCGTCTTCGTCTTATCAAGACTCAGGGGTATCACAAAACACAACACTGCAACGTTCATGTGCTCAAAGGGCAAGTGAGGTGGCTCAATTCCTCGTGATGTTGGATTCCCATGAAGAGTCATCGGGTTGCTTAAGCGTATTGATATTTATCGGTTCCTCTGTCCTTGAGAACGAGCAGATGACTGCTGACCGTTTGCTGTAACCTGCCATGTTCTGGTCTACGCGAGTTCATTCTGCCTCTACATCATCCCTCATGTTATATCTGCAGTTTGGTCATCGGGGAAAAAGTCATGTGACTCCACCATTCGTCTTTTTCGCTGCGACGAAATCTCGACACGTCATTTATCTTTTGCACGATCAATAAATTCAATGCGGCTTAAGCCTTACAGACGTTTTAACCCAAGGTACCTAACGCTCAGACTGATGGCCGCTGTGCGGTGAAACTGGTCGCTGATAAGTGTTTTAAAAATAGATCCTACGCTCGGCGTCCAATGCGGGCTCTGCTAGGTAAGTGCCAACTTAAACGAGCCCCCGAGAATGGTATGTCACACATGCATACGGTGAGCCTCGTAGATCCTTTTGGGTCTGTGGCAGGGGCCAAACGTTTCAGATAACATACCACTATCAATTCATGGACATTGCATCAAATAGGGACGTTTGACGTCGAAGTCTCGAAGGGTGGGAAAGGGAAACATATTTAACGACGTACTCTGTACAACTAGAGGCTACATGTATGAGGCCAACGATTTCTCCAGATGCATTGCTCAATGCTCATATGGATATTCGCCTGGCGGGGCTGCGGGCAGATCCATGCCATCTGACTTGCATCCAAACTTCCGCAAAGAATGCGTCCGACCGAGCACAAGGTTCATTCAAAAAGAAATTGTCGTCAGTTATCGGCAACATATCATCTATTTGACTTTGTGATGATCCTACGTACGTCCCATGGCATGACTCGCCCTGCCTTCAGTAAGAGTAACGATGCTATCTTTGTTGCTCAAGAGGGCTAAAATTAGTGCGGGCAGATCCAAGTAGTAGCCATACTCTCTGTACACTCCCCTAAAACATCAAAGGAGCTGTACATGTACAGAGTCGCCTTTTTATTTGACATTTTCCTGAAACACTGACTTGTCGATCTCTAAAACGTGCTGTTTATTACTTCAAACTAAGTTAGTTGCGCATATTAAACTTATCGTGAGCCTTGTGCTTCATAAATATTTTCCAGGGACATTAAGGGGGTGTCGGTTTTCGGCCGGCGACTTGCAGGTACGCAAATAAGAGGCCGAGGAACAAATAACTCCTCGGATCGTAAATACGATGCCAACCCGGCATTTGTGATATGTATGTACTTATATCATATATGTACTTATGTGACAAGTCACCTAATTTCTCTTGTTCAATATTAGCCATTTGCTCCTTCGGAAATACACACAGACGCTCGAGTGGCTAAAGGTTAGGGTTGAATCTAAAAAATATTAGGCTACCAAAACAGGCTGAAGCACAGACTCCGACCCGTACAAACAAACCTCCAAATCCAAGGTTGATTATTGTTGAATACTGTATTTTAACTACATAGGTTAGTTACTATGATGGATTGATGATTCATCATGAGTTTGTTTAGCCTTTTTTTTTCTTGTACAAGCCCCGCTTAGTCGTATACCTTACGGAGTACTCCGTACTACAGACAGCAAAAAGAACCGTTTTCAAAGTTTATCTTCAACTTCAAGGACATCAACTTCCTACATAGTATGCAGTACTGCAGCACCAACACCCAAGGCTAATCACCGGCATGATACTAAGAAAAAAAAGGCAATGCACAGCGAAAGCCTAGGGCGCAACAGGTGTAGCCGCCAATCAAGGCGGGAATCGACTGGTAGGCTGAAACCTCAAGCTCTCAAAGTCTTGACACCGTCTGTGACTAATGCGCATAAGTGACGATGCCAAGGCTTTTCTCGCGAGTCACACTGCCCTCAAAGACCGGGAGAGATCGACATGGTTTTTTATTTACCACTTGATCCTGGTTCTTTGAGGATTGTAGTCGAATTCGAAGTAGTAGTTATGTTGGAACTATTGAGCACAAACCGAGTACGTGTTTAGGCACAAGTGTCGGTAATGTAAGTAATTTATTTATGTATTCGTACGGATCACAAGCAGCCGACTTGGTCCCGCCGGCTTGTTCTTGGATATTATTGGCTCTTATCTCTCGTCCCCGCCGCCCACGTGAGCTTACCGGAGTTCCCGCAATGGCCGGATCGTTCAGGATTATGGAGCAGGTAACTTAACTAACTTACTGCGTACCGTTTTGTAACCCGCCCACCCGGGGCCTTTTTACGGGGAACGTTTGTATCTCGATGGATTGTGTTCAAATTGAAACTGGATGGAGATCATACTACAGAGTAGTTCATATTCTCAATACATCCAATATGTTTCATGCCATACATTGGATGATCGCCTCGATCGGTATGTATACTACGAGCATAGACTTGTATCTCAAGACTTGGCAGTTATTATCATCTGCGAGGCATACTTTGGTGCAGTCACTTCTGTCAGGAAGCGCCCACAGCGCCCCATTGTATGGGTCTTATTGGGTGGATCGATCTATAGTTTCTCTACAATTCACTTTTCTTTGACACTGTTGACAGTCGATATCGGCAATTCGGTTATACCACGTAGTACGTGTGAAATTATATATACACGGAGTTCAAGTTGGGGATGCAAAGCGTCGGTGACTATTACCGGACCGGTCACCGCAGTTGATGAGTTTGTGTGTCAACCTAATATCTTCGCTTCGTATGTATCATACTGCGATACTACATCGTACACAGCGACTGCGACGTCTGTATTCCGTACAGTACCGAGTGGTACGGCTGTATGTATCAACCGGTGTCCATCTAGTTAGTATCTACGTAGTTAAATGACATTAATGTCCAATTTTCTACTGCGACGATCTTTAGAAGTGCGTATTTCCATGAAAGAACATCCGGAACCCACGAGTCATCGGCTTCTCCTTTTGTTGTCCTCATCCCGTGCTAAATCTTCTTATTATTTATTTTTGTTTACATTCATCTGCCCAGAGACAGAGCGGGATAATACAGATCATACCATGAGTTGCAGGTGTGTCTGTCGAGTTAACGTTCAAGAGGCTAGCCGAGCGGACCGTCAGCCCAGAGCCATAGCCACCTCACTACTCCGTATTTGGCGCTGGTAACCTCACCTTACGCTACATAACTCACTGTCTAGCGCTCGGCATCTCAGCTACTCTGGCCTGCTTCCCACTTAACTTCTCCTCCGTCCAGGCTCAACCACCACCACCATTCCATCTACCCACCAACCACCAACCACCACACCCACCACATCACCTCAGATCGCTTTCAGCCCTTCTCGGCTGAGACCATTAACATTGAACGATCTCTCAATATAGCCACTTTTCCTACTGCTTCTATCTCGTTCACCTCGGCCTCGCACCTCACGTCCGACTGTCAAAACACAACACCACATCCCGTTGTAAAGGCGCGAGTCTTCCGTTCCAGCGACACCCGTGTCATCAGCACTAAAACTCTGACATCCACAAACTTCGCAACCGACGATAATTACTTTCGAGAATTATCTTACGAAAGTCACACGGCAGGTGGATAACAAGACAAACGAGAAGAAAATAGGTATTCTTTGCTAGCGTTCAGACGGCTTCGGGCCACCGCGGCTCGTCTGGGGTTCTGAATCGTCGACAATATCGACTCTTTGGGGCGGGTGGATTGGATTTTTTTTTTATTAAACTCATTGGCACTCGAATCGGTTGATTCGACGTGGATTGATTGTTGCGTCGAATCGTCCTCCACGACTAGGGGATTTCGGATACTTTCAAAATCACTCCCACCTGGTTCGGTCATCATGGGTGGTTGTGTCAGCTCAGAGTCCAATGTGGACCTTGAACAGAAAAAGCGAAGTCAGATGATCGACAGAAAAATAGAGGAAGACTCGAGACGATTACGACGAGAATGCAAGATCTTACTACTCGGTAGGTTTATTTAGTTGATGCATTGAGAGATCAGACGGTCGGCTGATACTAATCTCTTGTTTTATCTAATCTACAGGCTCCGGCGAAAGTGGAAAGTCAACCATCGTCAAACAAATGAAGATTATTCACCAAAATGGTTACAGCGTCGAAGAATTGACAATGTACCGACTCACCGTCTACAAGAACCTGCTCGACTGCGCCAAATCTGTGATCGAGGCCTACGAACATTTCGATATAGAGCCGACCAGCCAGAAAGTGCGGGATTTCATCACATACATCTCAGAATACAACATAGATCCCGATCCTTCTATACCGTTAGACCCGAAAGTTGGCGATGCAGTGACATTTATATGGAATGATCCGTGTACGGCATCAGTTATGGAGCACCAGAGCGAGTTTTACCTGATGGATTCAGCGCCATAGTACGTTTGATTTTCCGGTTTTGTTAGGGCCAACTAAACTGATGGCGAACAGCTTTTTCGAAAATGCGAAGCGAATAGCAGCATCAGATTACATACCTAATGAGGCCGATGTGCTTCGGGCGCGTACCAAGACGACAGGAATCTACGAGACGAGGTTCACTATGGGCCAGCTCAGTATACAGTACGGTTGACCATTGCCTTCTATCACACTCAATCTAATCTGGTTATAGCATGTTTGATGTCGGCGGACAACGCAGTGAACGAAAGAAATGGATTCATTGTTTCGAAAACGTCACATCGATCATCTTTTGCGTTGCGCTCAGTGAATACGACCAAGTTCTGTTAGAAGAAAGCAATCAGGTATGAAAAACAAATCGTGTGCAAAGGTGAAGCCGGGCTAATTGGTGTTTAGAATCGAATGATGGAGAGCTTGGTTCTCTTCGATTCAGTTGTCAACTCGAGATGGTTCATGCGCACGAGTATAATTTTATTCATGAATAAAGTCGATCTCTTCCGACAAAAGCTTGGTCGATCACCCCTCAGCAATTACTTTCCAGATTACTCCGGCGGCAACGACGTTAACAGAGCAGCAAAGTACCTGTTGTGGAGGTTCAACCAGGTCAATCGAGCTCATCTGAACTTATACCCTCAGTACGTTCACTCACACTACCCGTTTCCCTTCCATCTATCACAGTACTGACTCTGTTTATCTCTAGTCTCACACAAGCCACCGATACAACCAATATTCGTCTTGTTTTCGCCGCCGTCAAAGAAACCATTCTACAAAACGCTTTGAAAGATTCCGGTATTCTCTCATATTGATGATATCCCTCTTACTTCGTTTCTTGCTGTCCAACGTTGTCGAACCATTTCTCCCCTGTATTTTCCCTCTTCCTTTTGCATGCAACTCTTAATGGGGAACTTTGTCTTTTCTGGGTTAAGGAGCGCGTCGTGTTATTTGTCTTTGTCGGTTGCTGCAGACCGTTTTAACGATCATTTTGGGGCCTTTTTTTTTTCTCTCTGTCATGTCCATTCTATTTTTTCATCCACCTCGACGTCAAGATAATCTTGTTTGTTACCATTTGATATCCCAGGGGGTCATTCCAACAATCCTCTTTTCATCATTCTGAACACAGAATTGGCGTTTATTTCTTTCCTATCTTTCTCCTTTTCTCTTGCGGAGGCGTCTTCTTAAAATACGGCTTCATGATGGATTTCTTTTCTCTCTTTTTTTTTCTATCACGTTCAAGCATACTTTGTTTATCCCCGTGGGACTAAAGATTTTATTCTTTAATATCCACTCAATCGATTCATCAAGCATACGAAGGCTTTTAACAATTACTACATAGTACTTCGTAAGGAACGATAATTATATTACAGTATTCTTAGAGCTGTTCATTAAAATATCGAGCAAACACTACAAATCAATCTCTTAGATCTCTTTCTGATATCAATGGCTACTGACTAACTAACTATTCAACGCTGGATCATGATGAAATCCAAGATATCGTACGAAGTCGGTATTGCTTGACATGACATCATCGGCATATATTGACTTTCCCTCCGACCGACCTCTTCTGTACACTGCGTGGTAAATATATATATACTCTGTATGTTGACAAGCGTATATACTATGTATGTCCATACTACAGTCCAGCGGTTACCAGTCAGTCGAGAGATGTAATACGTATCTGTATCAGAGCGTATCCAAAGAGCTATCCACCTCGCACGGACCATCCGAATCTAGGCCGTCCAGAGGAGTCGTGCCGCATCCAGACTAACTGCTTACGTAGTACGTAACGTTACTCTGTAAACTGTAAGTTACGTACTCTGTAAATGTTAAGTGGATAGCTTGTAGTTAGTAGCTACTGTGCCCCACCTTCAATGCTCATGACAGAATCGCATGATCTTTTTAATGGAAGAGCCATATAGATCTTTCCTTTCTATGTACTTGTACTTGCTTGACCTTGTTTTCAAGGAAGCTACCGTGGAGCACGGCCTCCTTCCTGCTACTTAGGCATACGTACTACGTAGTTGGTTGACTGACCCCTCTCTTGTGTAGTAGCTTCATCTTTCTCCTCTTTCATATTCCTCCTCCTCCTGCCCGACTGACTTTCTCAATCCACTAATTCGGCATCAAGAACGTCAGAACGGACAAAATGTCTTCCAAACGTCTAGCACGAGATCGCAAACCGTCCATTGGCGTCCCTGTTGCCGAACTACAAGCCGTTGGTCCCGGCTTCAGTCGTCCCAAGCACAAGAGAACATTCACAGGCTTTGGCCCGGCGGAGATCAAGGCTGTCGAAGCTAGCATTCCAGAGCATCTTAGGGAGATGTAAGAATAAATACTCCTTCAATGCTCTGCCAATGTTCTAAATTTATTTATGATCTGACTGTGAATAGATGGAAGAAATATGTATGATATTTCTCAAAAAACCGATTATCGATACTGTTATTCTAAAGACCGAAGCTGCTAACCATGTATGAGCCATAGTCCGCCACAGGTTTCGAGAACAAGGAAGAATTCGAGGTACCCATAAGCCCACGAAAAACGGAAGATATGGATTGAAGCTAACTTTACTATAAGCGGGAATTTGTTCGGCATATCGAAACGACCCTCGCCCGCTCCCTCTACAATTGCGACGATCTGTGAGTGCTCGAACAAGAGATCAAACGAGATGTCAATGCTAACACTTTAACTATTATAGAGCCGCGTACTCCGGCACAGCCCTCGCATTTCGTGAGAGACTGATTATCGATTGGAACAAGACACAACAACGCCAGACTTTGGCAGATCAGAAGCGTGTTTACTGTAAACGACTCTCTTATCCAGCAGGTACCTAAACACAATGGCTGACTTGCGCCACCTCCTAACAGACTTATCCCTCGAATTCTTGATGGGTCGCGCTCTTGACAATGCCATGTTGAATGTGGGCAAGAAGGATATTGCAAAAGGTAAGAAGCTTGCTGAAGGTTGTAGCTAGACTCCTTGCTCATTCACATCCTGTTCGATAGAGGGACTGGAGGACCTGGGCTTCCGTATCGAAGATATCATCAATCAAGAACATGACGCGGCACTCGGAAATGGAGGTCTCGGCCGTTTGGCTGCCTGTTTCCTCGACAGCCTGGCAACTCTGAACTACCCAGCGTGGGGTTATGGGTTGCGTTACCGGTACGGTATCTTCAAGCAAGAAATAATTGATGGATACCAGGTTGAGATTCCAGACTATTGGCTAGACTTCAACCCTTGGGAGTTCCCACGTCATGAAATCACGGTCGATATTCAGTTCTATGGCCAATCTGACCGACAGGAGGATGAAGATGGTAAGGTAACCTACAACTGGCATGGTGGTGAGATTGTACAAGCGGTCGCATATGACGTGCCGATCCCTGGTTATGGTACCACAACTACAAACAACCTCCGGTTATGGTCGAGCAAGGCAAGCAGTGGCGAGTTTGACTTTCAGAAGTTCAATGCTGGCGAGTACGAAAGTGCTGTGGCTGATCAGCAACGCGCTGAGACAATCTCAGCGGTTTTATACCCCAACGACAACCTCGATCGTGGCAAAGAACTTCGATTGAAGCAACAATACTTTTGGTGCGCAGCTTCTCTATATGATATTGTGCGCCGATTCAAAAAGACAAAGCGGGCCTGGTACGAGTTTCCAGACCAGGTTGCTATTCAGCTTAACGACACTCACCCCACGCTTGCTATTGTCGAGTTGCAGCGCATTTTGGTCGACCAGGAAGGTCTCGAATGGGATGAAGCATGGAGGATTGTTGTCGGCACTTTTGGATATACTAATCACACTGTTCTACCAGAAGCTTTGGAGAAATGGTCTGTTCCTCTAATGCAGCACTTGTTGCCACGACATCTCCAGATTATTTATGACATTAACTTGTTCTTCTTGCAAGACGTGGAAAAGAAATTCCCCAATGACCGTGATCTGTTGGCACGAGTTTCCATTATCGAGGAATCGCAGCCCAAGATGGTCCGCATGGCATACCTCGCCATTATTGGTTCTCATAAAGTTAATGGAGTCGCAGAATTGCATTCCGATCTCATCAAGTCAACAATATTCAAAGATTTTGTCAAGATATATGGTCCGGATAAATTCACCAACGTCACAAACGGCATAACCCCTAGAAGATGGTTGCACCAGGCCAATCCCCGGCTGTCGAAATTGATAGCGTCCAAGCTAGGTGGTTATGATTTCTTGACTGATTTGACGCTTTTGGATGGCATCGAGCGCTATGTTGATGATAAAGATTTCCGCAAGGAGTGGGCAGAAATCAAGACAGAGAACAAGAAGCGACTTGCCAAACACATCAAGGATACAACTGGATATATCGTCAATCCAACGGCCCTGTTTGATGTTCAAGTCAAACGTATCCATGAATACAAGAGACAGCAGCTCAACATTTTTGGTGTGATTCATCGATACCTGAAGATCAAATCATTGACGCCAGAAGAACGCAAAAAGTTGGTACCCCGTGTGTCAATCTTTGGAGGCAAAGCAGCTCCTGGATATTGGATGGCAAAGACGATTATCCATCTTACCAACAAAGTGGGCGAGGTGGTAAACAACGACAGCGAAGTCGGTGATTTGCTCAAGGTCATCTTCATTGAGGATTACAATGTGAGCAAGGCTGAAATTATCGTTCCTGCCTCGGACATCAGCGAGCACATCTCAACCGCTGGAACTGAAGCCAGTGGAACCAGTAATATGAAATTTGTGCTCAATGGAGGGCTGATCATTGGAACGTGTGATGGTGCTAATGTGAGTCTACCGAGCCTTTTACAACATACCCACGGTTGAAACTGACGTAAACAGATTGAAATCACGCGTGAAATCACCGAGTCCAACATTTTCCTCTTTGGCACTCTTGCTGAAGATGTTGAGACCCTTCGCGAGAATCATAGATACAAGGGCTTCACTTTGGATGAAGACTTGGCCAAAGTATTCGAGTCAATTCGATCAGGCACCTTTGGCGATCCCAAAGCATTTGAATCATTAATCGCTTCCATCACTGACCATGGAGATTATTACTTGGTCTCTGACGATTTCAAATCCTACATCCAGACTCAGGAGTTGGTTGACGAGGACTTCCGGAAACAGGATGAGTGGATCGTCAAGTCAATCAGCAGTGTTGCTCGCATGGGCTTCTTTTCAACGGACCGTGTGATTAACGAGTATGCGGAGAGTATCTGGAACGTGGAACCACTTGTCGTTGAGTAAAAACATCCTAGGGTCATTGATTCAATGCAGCACTAGCAGGCGCATTACTAATGTCCAGTATGTCTTCATGAACACGAACTTCCACATGGCTTGTTGAGTAATTAGTCAAGTACATACGCATAATGATGATGATATTTTAGTCTCATCCATTATTTTCACAAATGGTTCGTCACTTAAGATGGGCCTACCTAGGTACATTGCAAGTACATCCATATCACAGGCTACGTAACGTACGGAATCATCTCGTAACCGTGCAAAATCTTCCTCATCAAGAATAAAACCGTCTAATGAAGCATTGCCATAGGACCCGTGGCGGGAGAATCGTCTTCTTTTGAGATTTTGCTGACGGTGGCTTGGACTTGTTTCGTGAGGACTGAGGAGGCTCTGCTAGTTCGGCGATGTACCGTTCAAGGGGCGTAGGTCTTAATCATGGCTATTTTTACGGTGTCCCGAGACACGGAAAAGTTTGGCGAGTTTTATATAAAGTCCGGAGTGAATTGCAATGGGTTATTGACCGTAATACATACAGAGTACTACTCTCTGGAGGGTTGGTTTCTTAGAAGTCTTTCGACGCATCAAAATTTATATAGATCAACTGAATACAAAGTTCCAAAGCTGATTTTGGACCCTACAGGAAAAGAAATGTGAAAAAGATTTACAAGATAATAATATTTATTTATACTCAAGCCGGCTATCATCATCATGGCTGCATTCATAACGAAATGGACAAAAGAGCCTACCGATATCAATGGAACTTAAAAAAAGAGACACGCAAATTCTGTGTTATAGAGAAAGGAAATTCATGGTAAAGTAATGCAACACTTCGAATTGGAGTAGAAAAGGGAGTCGCTTATAAGTAGTAAAAGGAGTATAAGACAAGCCAGCCAGCAAGTAAGTTGTACGTTGATGAGAAAATGCAAAGAGAACAAGGTTATGCAATGTAGGCCAGTTCATCGTTATCCAAGCGCTCAATGTAATCTTTCTCCATGAGGGCTTCGATGTTCTTCTTGATATCGGGGATTTTGGGTGGGAAGCGCGCTTTGACTTGTTGAATGACTTCTTGGACGAGTTGAACGTGTTTCATCTTCTTGCGTGATTTCATGATTCGGACGATCGCGGACTGTTCATATATGAGTTAGCGGAATAGTGACAAAATCGAGTATGATGGGGGCATACCTGAAGGAGTAATTTACGGTCTTCCTCAATCGTCTTATGCGTATCGTCGGCTTCGGTCTTCTGCTCAGACTTTATTGCTAGGTTCAGATTGACCTTGACCTTCTTGTGCTTGAAGTTATGGTTTAGTGTGAAGGAGACTCCCGAAGCCGGTTTTGATCCCTCGGGGCTGGCTATCAGTACTTTCGCCTTCAACAACAGACTAATGTTCGGCTCAAGAACCTCGTTGGCAAGCTTGGTAGCCTTTTGGATCTCATCATAATCAAGGGAGTCATGCTCGTTGTAGAGAAGTAAAATTCCCATTTGGAATGTCGACACTTGGAATGTGTATGGAACTTTGGTGTTTTTGATGTAATTGGCCTTCATTTCACCTTTGCAAAGCTGCCATAACCATGTCAATTTGCGACCACTATGCTTGTCAAAGTAGAAATGCTGAAATCGCTCAGCCGTCTTGACGATTTCTGTTGGCGGAATAAACTCTGTCGAGGGTGCATTGAGAGGCCAGAATCCTGTACCCAGAATCTGAAAGTGAGGATCCACCATCTTCTTCCGGTCCTCTTCGTCATGAACCTTTTCTTGCCAATCCCGGTAACTAGCATTGAGATCCTTGGAAATCTGAATATCCTGGAACATACGCTGCAGCTTGTTGGTATACTCGAAACCACATGCCTCTTTCAACTTGCTAATCATGCTAGTCTCGGCATCATCTGAAACAGAGCTGACATGCACAAGACGCTTGGCAAGCGCTTTCGAGTAGAACTTCTGGAAGACATCCTTATCTTCAATGTATTTGAAGACAGTCATGATCTGGGTAAGCATCTCCTCCAACTCCGACTCTTCCGTTGCCCTGGATCCCTTCTTGAGCAATGAATCTGTGTAGCGTGCCAGTAATTCGGGCGACTTTGATGAACCAGTCTTGCAAATAGAGTTGCGGTTGACGAATTCACGGCAAGCGTTGTCCAAGGACCTAACAAACTCGGACTCGCCCGCGAAAGCAGCGTTGACTAGTTTCTGGTATCGAGAGTGAACTTGCAACAAAGCATCAACATACATCTTCGGCTCGAAATTCTCTCCTTCAGAAGCAACCTTCTCAACGGCAGCAATTCCTGAATTGCGAACGTGTTTCTCGAATTTGGCACGGAGGGGATCGAGACCATCTTTGATCCTCGATAACAAGCGATACATACGAGCCAGATCATCTTGTCGGTCGTTATCTAAAAGAACCTGGAATTCGTCGCGGAGAAGACCTGAATGAGCAGAAACCAAAACATCCAAGCACGTCTCTGTCAAGCGCTTCGTAATGTCAGGGTGCAAATATAGTCCGACACGAGCCTTTTCCTCATCAAGTCGAGTTTCTGCCTTCTTCATATACTCAACAACACTATTTTCAGAGACGAACTGACGGGATTCGTTTTCATAATAGACACGGGTGGCGTCTATGAAAGGCCGCTCGAAGTAGAATCGATAAACCTCAAGAGTCGATTTCGTACTGTCATTCTCATCCAGACCCAGCGAAACAAATGAATCCACTATGCTCTTGATCTGCGACTGCTCAATCGTCTCGCCGTTACGCTGCTTCTCGACAAGATTGAGCACCGCAGCCATGACCTTCTCTTGGACCCTCTTGAAGAAGTCTTCCCGCCATTTCACAAGATGAAGGGTGTAAACATCATAAATGTTCTTCTTTCCTTCGTCGATCTCTCGTTTGACCCAGTGTCGGTTCAAGTAGCGGAACAAATGGTTCACATACTTGGCAGCTGTTGTATACCGATCCCATTCCCGAATATAAAACCCTAGTAACGCTTCTTCACTGTGTGTTTCGGAGGCTTGATACACATTCTCTAAATGTCTCGATAGATATTGTCCGAGGAGGTTGTAAAGTTCTTCACCGAGGAGATGAGCTAGAAGTGAAATGTTAATGAGCATGCATTCAAACGAATTCGTGACCAACATACCGCCTCGAAGGGCCTGGAGCCCTCCAGTACTACCAACAGCTTTTTGTGATGTGCAAAAGTTATGTACCGCTCTAGATGAGATTAGCTTCGAACGCTGATCAAGCTGGGAATGTGAAATCGTACGTGTATAGGCCCATGTACTGAAAGAAACGAGAAATTAGTATCATGTCCAGATTTAAAGGAGCCTTCGTCACATACTGTCTTCATGTCAACGCCTTCATCCAACTTGAGCATCACGCTATTGATGCCATTTTCCAAGTAAGTCCATCTGTTGTAAGCGTTAGTCGTCATGACATCGATCGGGCGTATCATCGAGTACATACGTGTCTTGCACATCGTCCTTCTGGATTGTCGCCATTTTCGGCGTACGCGGCGTGTACTTTTTCAAGCGGTCTGATCGGCGGAGGGAGAGAGCAGGAGCTGCGAAGGCAGCAGTCGTTAGACCCATGTTGCCCACATATGCTTAAAGAAAGGTTGCAATCAAAGTCCAAAACGCGACAAATGGTGCAAGTAATAAGCAAGAACGACAAGAGCAGAGTAGAGAGAATTTGACGGAAGTGAGCGCAAGAAAGCAAAGGCTCGAGCGTGTAGTGCGGGGGAGTGCAGGCAGTAAGACCGCGAAGACAAAACGGATAAGCTAGAGATGACGCTGCCATTCTGTTTGGTACGACGCAAACTCTGTGTTCGTCGTCGTCCAATGTTGTGGACTGTCTTTTTCGGAACGAAACGAGGAAACCATGGAGAAGCCCAAGATATGCACTTTACGGGTGTCATCGAGGACGCACGCGTGCAACAAAGGATAGAGATAACTTTAAAAGATACAAAAAGCTAGTAGCCGCAAGCGAGAAAATATCAAACTACCGAAGAAAGGTGTGCAACTTACCAAGTGTTCGAAAGACAGCGCCGCAGCTGCTCGGTGATGTCCTGCAAAACAGCGACGGATGCTGATGCAATAACGGCGAAAGGTCTATGGAAACGACGTAACGAAAGTCAAGGCAGAACGTAACAGGTACTATGTCGAGGAATCAAAATGCAAACAATAGAAACGAAATAAAAGTAGGAGACAAGAGGATCGCAAAGAAGGGGTTCGGGCTAGTTGTCGAGTGATGCCAAATGAAGTTGATAAGCGCTGGATCAAAGTTAAGGATAACTTAGCAAGGCCTCTGGCGGCAACCGTGACGCTAACCCTGAACAGAAGTCGCCTCTTTCTGCTTGGGCGACCTTAACAAGGCAGCCGCGCAGTCTGATTGGATACGGCTGGGGCAAGTGGAGATATGCGCTTTACCGAATTCGACTTAGGCTGGATCTCATTCTCATCTGATCTATGCCAGGCATGACGTGCCTTCTCGTCCGTTGCCTCGTTGTATATGCTATATATGCTATGTTTTGTTTTTGATAAGTTGCGATTATTGCATGCGGTTGCTGGAATTCCTAACATACCTACGGGAAGCTTACTAAATATTTTTGGAGTATGCGTACGTCTGGATTAGAAGCAAAGCCTAACTCTAACCCTAACATGTGATGGTTGATGAATCACTGACAAAGGAGAAGCACTGGCTACTCTCCTGGTAGAGGATACATGGCGGTAAATACCCATGAATTGCGGCAGCTGCAAGAAATTATTTACCCATACCAGCTTCTGGGGTGTCAGTAGAAAGATTGTTCAATAGTGTTAGGGACTTAGTGGGCCTACGAAGACACTCATTAAGTGCGGGGACGATGAGGCGAGACATGTATAGATATAGTAGGATTTGAGATGGCGCGTGATACTTATATTACGAATATTATGCAAGCAACTCATCTTGATTTATTGTAAACTTCTTATTCGTGCGCACCCCTATGGACCAGGTCCGCATATTAAGCACGATTGACATGATGCGTGCAAACAACGGCTGATTAAATCACTTAAGGGGGAGGGGGAACGGGGAGACCGCAAAGATTCACATGGAGATCGGTGGCGGGTCCGCATCCTCTGGCCTTAGTACGGCCACGTACTGGGAAACCAGCAGGCCAATTTATTTCGTGGCAGGCAGGGCCGGTAGCGTTTACAGGGACGACCACGACTCTATGGCTTCCAAAAGGGTCTCCAAAGAGATCGTTCACACCATACCAAATCACATCGCCGACCCAGTCGTAGGTAAAGGTATATCGAGGTGCGGCGGTCAATATACCGTCTGGAGAGGTGGTAACCTTTATGTCTACACCCCCAGCAACTTGGTACCTCGTTCCAGCCCACTGACTGTTTGGCTGAACGGCGATATTTTGACCCTCACGAGAGCGCGTAGTCCAAATGTAGATGGCGAACTCGCAGTTATTTAAGATAACTATGTGACAGCCGTACGGTAAGCTATCACCAAGGCGCCGTGGCGGAGACTCTTGGCAGAGCTGGTAGGACTGAGGAGGGTATTCCCGTCGATAGGGCTTCGAACCCTGACAGTGCCATATTGGGATTGCTCCTTGAGCGGTGCCTAGTTGGGAAAGGCCCTCACACAAGGGAAGGCATAAATATCCTTTGCTAGGCGGATAGCTTCTTTTTCTTCTTTCCTTTTCTTCTCCATGTTTGATATTGCCTGTAGACTCGGTGCACCTAGATAGCTCAATCCATGGTTTTGACCACTGTCACAAACTACGCGGTCATCAGCAGAGGCTAAGGAAGAAAGGACGCTAATAGCAGTAATAATGATGAATAAGAGATGCATTGTATTTATTATTATTAATCAAGTTTAAAGTCTATATAGAGCACTACAGGCTATGACAGACTCGGTTGTAGCCTTGGCTAGGTCCCGGGGCCCTTAGCGCCTCGGGGCCTCAGCCCCTAACAGTCTCGGGCATTACACAAATCCAGGCGTTCATCTCGCCCCTATACGGCGTATTCGCCAAGGGCCTTCGGGCATGCTTATAGGCCACATGCCTATAAGGAGCCCTCATAGTCTCAAGCATAAGGGCACTTCTAGCGGCCATTAGGCCAGCTAGGGTGCCCGTATTTGATATGTCTTAGACAGTCAGGTAATTTGTTACGGGCTAGTCCCGCCTAATGCGCACTGTAAGGGCATATTAAAATAGAAAACATAACATGAAGAAAAGAAGGAAAGAAAACAACAAGATTCTCAGCTCGTACATGCAGTTCATATAGGGATAAGGAGCTCGCTGGTTCGGTCAATTCCTCCGTACGTTCAGCACCGTCTCGGTGCTTGTGAGGGAACTTCGTGTGCCATTCCCGTATGTTCGGGGCTTGCTCGGTAACGTTGGTACGGCCCTGGGAATAGTATCCCGGATGCATTTCCCAAGGGTGTTATCCTTAGGTGTCATGCTCAGCGCCTGTCCGGTACTCGGGAATATCTTCACGTGTCGCACGTTCTCGGTGAGGGCTTGACTGCCCGAACCTATTTCATATGAGGTCAGCTCATAACATAATTAAATTTATCGGCATATATTATGGGGGTAATGTAATTCTAAGATCCTACTTAGTAAGTTAGTATTATTTTTAATTTTTTATTCTTTCTGATTCACATGTTTAGAACTTTAGATATCAGGCTATTAAATAAATATAGTTAGCTATTAATACTCCTAAATGATGGTAGTATACTAATAAGATAGATATAATCATATAAAAGAGCCTAATGTCCCTTTAATAATCCTCCTATTCTTAGTATTAATTAGACTATAGTTATTATTATTATCTATCTATAATCTCAAATACAATGCATAGCGCACCAGCGGCCTTTCCAGGCACTATCCGGGTGCTAGGCACTGAACAAGCCCTAATAGAAGCAGCAGAGTGGCGCCCAGGGACAACCCTATGGTCAGATGGCTCTAGGCAAGACAACGGACGTACAGGCGCTGGTGTGGCGCTGCAGATAGTACCAGAGGCCCCGTGGGAGCACCTAGAGCTACCTATGGGCACTGGGTTTGAAGTTTTTGACGCGGAGCTCATGGGAGTGGCTTCGGCACTAGAATGGGCACTGGAGAGGCATCTCCCAGGGCCTATCCACGTCCTTTTAGATGCCCAAAACGCCATAAAGCGCCTCCAATCGACGGAGCCTGGGGCTGGACAGTCCCTAGCACTTAGGGCTCACATGGCCGCTTCCCGGCTTAGGCTTAGTGGTCGTCCTGTGACGATACAGTGGGTGCCTGGGCACAATGGAGTTGAAGGAAATGAGCAAGCAGACCAAGCAGCTAAGCCCGCTGCTAGCAAGCCCGCTGGGCCTGGTTTTGAGGGCTTATCCTTAGCCTACGTTAGGCGTGCTTGCACCGAGGCACGAAGAGCTGCGGTGGAGAATTGGGCTCGTGAGAACGCTGTACAAGGAGCTCATAGGCGAGGAAGAGCCTATAAGATGCCACGAGGCTGGGGACTTGATAGGATAGGCGCCAAAGCCCCTAAACGTGTAGCGAGCCGTTACTATCAGTTGAAAACAGGACATGCCCCTATAGGCACGTACTTGCACCGAATCAAAGCCCGGGACTCCCCGGAGTGCAGGGCCTGCGGAGAGCTTAGAGAGACGGTTTCCCACATTCTTTTTAAGTGCCGGGGACGACGTGGGCCCCGGAGGATACTGTATAAGGGGCTGGCTGACGCCGGCGTGCCCTTACCTACAGCGGCAGAGGACGCCCCGGAGGCACGACTTTTTAGTGAGCCCAAGGCCACCACGGCGCTGCTGCAATTTGTAGCCAGTGCCAACCTATTCCGGGATAAGGAGCAAGCCGCTAGAGAAGCTGAGCTTGGTGATCATTGGGGTTGGGAAGCCCTGCGAGACTGGGAGGATACGGGGGTTGGATAGGGGGACGGGCACCCTAGCTGGCCTAATGGCCGCTAGAAGTGCCCTTATGCTTGAGACTATAAGGGCTCCTTATAGGCATGTGGCCTATAAGCATGCCCGAAGGCCCTTGGCGAATACGCCGTATAGGAGCGAGATGAACGCCTGGATTTGTGTAATGCCCGAGACTGTTAGGGGCTGAGGCCCCGAGGCGCCAAGGGCCCCGGGACCTAGCCAAGGCTACAACCGAGTCTGTCATAGCCTGTAGTGCTCTATAGTTATAGACTTTAAACTTGATTAATAATAAGACATATCAAATTAGGCTACAGATAAAATTATTAAAATATAAAACAGTTAAGTAATTGAATCCATTAGTATGTGTCTGACGGTTCTAAGGTCTTGCTTAGCATTATTTCCACTCGTTCTGATGCCTTCGTATAGATCTGCTCTAACGTAATTGGACACCCCCCTAACCACTTTCGCCTAAAAACGGGCTTTATATTATTTACACAATTCCAACGCGCCAATATGCCACCAATACGCCACAAAAAACCGTAAGAGTCTGCAGACATTGAAGGCCGTATTCTATTAGCCATTCCTGATTTGAAAATGGCAGGATCCGCAGTATTTGGCAGGTCGCAGCTATTGATACAATACCTCATACAACTAACTCTCCAAGATTCATCTTCATAAATATGGATTACCCCCCACTCCCAAGCTATCTCTCAGACAAGATAGAGCAAACCCCCTTCTTGCTCAACGCGGAAATAAGTATATCAGTAAGTATTAGGGCTATCCACCATACATGTACAAGAGGGTATGTCGACCAAAGCGGTAGTTGGAACATGTGTATAGTAACAAGGCATGTTTACTATAGTGATACCTTGTTTACAGAGGAACAGAACCGTATATAGAGGCGAATCAAGGGGTTTCATCGTACGACAGACCTACAAGCGCTCTTCAACAAAAGAAAGGTCAGCTAGAACTGCCAACCTCTCAATTCATACTCGAAACCCGGGTGTTGGATCAGCTCCAGTAAATGGATCCGAAGGCAACCGCCACGTATGAAAACGCGGAAACAAGACAATCAATGCGAAGAGAACGCTGGCGCGGAAACCAATAGCAATGCACACGTAGACGACGCGTGCACCAGGTCAGCGCCGTTGTCCGTAAGGACCAGCGACACCGCGAACACCAATCTTGGGGTCAAGTGAATCAGAGGACATGAGAAAGTAATGAGGACAATGTACAGTCATTCTTGAAATCGGCTTGATCGATAACTAAGTTAGTTAGTTAACTAACTAAACATTGATGACTCTTTCCTTGCCCGCTAAGACCTTAGTCTGAAACTTAAGTTCTGTGGAGTTGCCTACTTTTAAATTTTAACTGAGGGCTGTTAACTATAACTAGTGCAATCTTTCATTAAAACGTTTCTTCCTTGCCTCAATATAAGCATGCCTGACATAAGGACAATCTTTCTAACCTAGATCTAGCGAGCTTGCCGGCGTCATGAGGAAAAGTGTAGTTAAGTTAACTAACAGTCTGTCAAGGATTACGTCAAACCAGAGCATTGGGCTTGGACCTAACTGCAGCTTCTATGACCTAACCCTTATTCTTACTTGCACCCAGTCTTACACCTAAATACGTATACATCTATAAGCCTATAAGAGGTGCCTCTTCAGTGATACTACATTATTCCTTACTCGCGAACCGGGGAAAATCAACCCGTTAGCTGGTAGAGATGATAACCAGCAAGGAGAAGACTGGTCAACCCTGAAATTTAGTGAGGGCCGCACTATTGACCCCTGATCAGCCCCCCGGAACATGCTGAGCGTGAGCAGGCCCGCTCAGTAAGCGCTCCAGGCAGCTCTGGGATCGATCCCTGCGCGTAAAGCGGCGTCGTCCACCGCGCACAAATGTTTTCTCTACGTGAACCTGCATGTATACATCAATTTATCGGTTGTCATGTATCAAGCATCAAGTTGATATCAGGTGGTTTATCACGGCATATCAACAGAGTGGTTCAATGTTCTCAACCGAGTACAAATTGGCAACGTTTGAACGAGATAGGTAGTTAGTTCAACGTTACAGTGTCTTGCTCGCATATCACACAAAATAGCACATGACCAGCAGGCTTTTCAAATTATGTATCTACTATATCTACTGTATCTACAAAAGCGACATTACGTATGTCACTCAACCCGCCATCGGCAATCAAAGTGTCACGTCACCTCATCCCGGCGTGGCGCTAGAACCCCAATACATCGGTCCACAACAAGCCCCTGCTCATCTACCACTCCACCCTTGACAAAGATGTCTCCGCGTCCCAGGTAACCAATCACCTGAAGGAAGTAGACGTCGTTGTCCCACAATGGCAATCCTCCATATACAAGCAGACTCACATCGATTCAACAACCCATGGAGTCGTTAGCGTCGTCTCGGGTCGGGCCCGATTCTGTTTTGGTGGAGAAGAGAATCCCGAAAGAGTTGAACGGGTAGTTGAAGTTGGTGATGTGACGATCACACCGGCTGGTGTGGCGCATCGTCTGTTGGAGGACCAAAGCGGTGGGTTTATCATGGTTGGTTCATACCCCAGGGGGAAGAATTGGGATATATGTTATGGTGCTGGAGATGAGCATGAGGATGAGATACAAAGCGCCATCTCACAGCTTCCTTCGTTCGATCATGATCCAATATATCGTCGCGATAGACCGGCCATCTAGGCGTGGCCTGTCATCCAGTGCCGAGCAAGGGTTCAAAAAGCAAAAATAACCCCGACGCTGTTAAAGATTTGAAAAACAAATGAAAACATAAAGTCGAATGTTCCAGCCCATATATAGCGATGAATCCTCATAGTAACCTTGAACGCCACGCTAAATATCCAAAAAAAAAGAAAGAAAACAGAGCAGAATATTGAAAAGCAACGATGGGGTAGAAGCCTTATTTTGAGACTCTTTCAACCAGCCGGAAAATGCTAATACAAAACGTGAGCAGCCATGCAATCAACGCGACAAGCAGAACCGATGCAAGTGCCTTTTGCCGGACACATAATGCATCGTTTCGATCATCTTCGATGTCATTAATCACCGCGTTCGTGCAGGTTCCCTGAACATCGTCTAGAGAAACAAAGGCAAGACTGAGGTTGGCCGCGTCGAAAACAATAAAAAAGAGATCCAGTAGAATTAAACGCATTTTGGCCTTTGGCGAGCGAAGGCCTAATGGCTTGCTGGCATATTCGTCATATGTGATGTATACCAAATAGACCAATGCTACCGCATCAACAACAATGGCCATGTCTGCTGAAGGACCCTGATCCCGATTGAGGTGGTACGCCAGCGCACGAATAGAGCCTCCAAGTGCGAGAGCACATAAAGAGAATATCCAGACTGTAAGTCGCAGTATTAATGGCACGATAGGGCTGTGTAGTAAATGCCGTTGAAAACGCTCAACCAAATTTCGCTGTCGTGGAGACCAAGTGGCGCGACCCAGTTCGGCATCTGATCCATCATGGCTAGCACCCCAGGGCTGTGAATAATCTCCTAGATTGTTGTTCAACCAGTCAAAAGACACTCGTTTCTCTCCGGCGCCAACTTCTGTACGAGGGTAAGTAGCCGTTTGAGCAAAGCGCTTCCATCGCGACTCGCGCTGTAGTGTTGTATTGTCAAGCTCATCATCGGTTCCTTTTAGCCGATTTCGATCCGGTTTCGACGCCTGGTAAGGCGAGTGATTGTGTTGTGCCACCTGCGCATCGTCTATTTCGGTTGGCAAAAGCCTCGAGGAAGCGTCGCTTTCGTCTTCGGGAACATCATATGACCTGACCCATGCTATAATCATTAACGGGTCAGTAAGTATATCCGCGATCGGCTTCCTTGTCTCTAATTGTCAATCGTTTTGTTACATACGAGGTAGAGTCCGGACTGGAGGAGTCGACCAGGCGTGAGTTGAGGTATCATGAGACCCGACGGTGACAGCAAAGGACGACTGGGTACGATTCGTAGCAGACGTCCTTGGTGGGATGAGAGAATCGTATTCCGGAGATGCGTTTAGGGACGTATTCTGGACAATCGGTGGAACAACCTCACATTCTCGCGCATCTGGGGCCATTGCATGCAACAAAGGACATGGCAAGTGGGCCAGCGCGATGCAGAGCGAAGGAGTGCCAGATGAGATCGAGTAAGAATCTCTGAAGTCCCTGCCAAGTCCCAGAGATGCTGAAAAAGACTGAACGAACGAACGGCAGATTCGAGTCAAAATTGAAAGATGAAGTTGGAGGTTGGAGGTTGAGAGTAAGTGAGCATCCAATTGGTTCGTAGGGCAGTGGTAGTCGATCCGGCCCGGCGATGAATGACGATGATGTCCTTGTCCAGACCTGAGCTGGTTGGTGCCTGGCAACCTGAATCTGCCCGGGGCACTAACTAACCGCTAACTAATTACGAACCAGTGGTATGACGTCTTGAACACATGTGCGAAGCTCCATATCAACCTCAAATTTAATATTTTTTGACTTTTCAATTTATCAACCATTTCACATATCTTGCAGCGAAAGAGAAAGATATCGGCCAGTCATAGATCGAGTATGATATCTACGCATTGATTACCTCGAATAATTTGCGCAAAAAAAACTGACATCACAATTCAGTTGCCTACCCTCCGTTAATTGACCGCTGCGATGCGTTTCGTCCTCGTCCCCATCTCAACCAAACGAGCCTTCATCTACTGTCGCTCGCCCAAAACCATAAAGATCGGATACGTCGACCGCGTGACGAACAAAGCTGCCGAGCTATGGGCTAGCTGGGAAAAGGCGGAGAAAGGCTGGAAGAAACAACTCGTCAGCTACGGACATGTCATTTTGCAGAGAATTCCATATGAGGAATGGGGGCTGAAAAGTATTCCCCCGCTGAATGAGAGTCGACAGATTCAAGAAGCGCGGCAGAAACAGAAGATTGACGTGATGTTTCCCAAAAATGCGATCAAGTGTGAGGATGTATTTGGTATTTTGAGGAAACTGGGCACAGAACGGCAGGAATTACATCGAAGGAAGATGTGGTGGTGTCTAGGAATTGCACCTTTTACTGCGCCTATTGCAATCATTCCACTGTAAGGCCCTGGAAGATTCTGCTCGCTGATTTCGATTGCGCTGATGATTCCAGTGTTCCGAATATTCCATTCTTCTATCTTGCATATCGAGCCTGGTCGCATTGGCGAGGTAAGTTGGCCTCCGGAGGATTCACCTTCAACTACTAACCGTGCCTCTAGCCTGGAGCGGTTCAAAACATCTTATCCACCTTCTCGATCTCAACTTGATTAACCCGCATGCATTCCCCGAATTGGAGAGCTTTTACGCAACTCGATTATCGAAAAATGGTGTCTCAGGCCACCAGACTACCAATGAAAATACTGAGAAGGATACGACTGTCCCTAAAGATGAGGCACCCACCGAGGAACGACTACTCTTGGATATGAAGGATGGCGAAGAACTTGGCAAGATCCTGGAAACTCCAGCAATTGCGATTGAAGTCGAGCGTGCTGTTCTGCAAGTTAGGCAGAAGCTGAAGCTCGATGAAGAAAAACGGCAAGAAAAGAACAACCAATAGATGTGCAATCGCAGTTATCACCACGTCTTAGAAAATGATGAAATAGAGATCAACGAAGGGTTATGATGGAACAAAAGGGCGGTTTACTTGAGGGCCGAGATACCCATTGCAGATCCTAAAGATGGATCTGGTGTACTTTTATATAGATTTGTATAGAATGTCTTGCCTGCTTAGTGTCAACTGGTCTTATGTATGATACTTGTGTGATGACCATGAGATAAGAACCAGCTGCTTCCTCCACTATTTAATATCTCGAATAGCCCGCTGACCAGGAGTCTGTTCCCACAGAAGTGATGCTTTGAAGAGCTAGCCCTAAATTACAGGCTATGTTTGAGGGGTTTACGATGCGAAGCACCCCAACACCTGGATACCATATGGGACCCCACCTCCTATAGCATTTCTGATACTTACTTTCATCTCGTACCGAACTAAGTACAGTAACTGCTTCAGGACCCATAAGCAGAGATTGGATCTATCGCTAGCCATAAGCAGAAGGTCGTATTGAGGTTATTGATCGAACTATATTTGACTCACTCCATACAGTCACTATGAGTCACCCAGACCAGCCTATGAGATTCTGATATTCGAGATCTTGAGATAGCTACAAATCCGTAACCCCTCGATATATAAGAAGATCGGATTCTTCCAATTCCGTGGTTTGCGTCCGTTGAGGTATAGATAATTCACGAAAGAGCAAGGCCAACAACTACATAACAGCCATGTCACAACACCCACCAACCATACAGTCCAGCCTCGCAAAGGATGCCAATGTGACTTATATCGATACCATACAAGCATATGACCAATGGGCCGATGTAAGTTCAAATCTTTAACCCAAGATATCGAACTAGAATACTAATATACCCCAAACAGGTCTATGATACAGATGGCAACTTCCTCCAAGCCCTCGACACAATTGAAATGCAATGGATGCTTCCCGAATTCTGGACAGAAATAAAGAACCAAACGCAACAGAAAGATTGCCGGCAATGGAAACTGGTCGATTTGGGCTGTGGTACGGGCAGGAATACATTGCAACTTCTGAATACCGTCTCCAGGGACGCACCAGAATCAGAGATTCAGATCATTGGCGTTGACGCCTCAAATGGGATGCTAGATATAGCACGACGAGGAATGACCGAAAGTATTTCTCAGACGCCATCAAATATAGAAGTGAAACTAGCACCACTCGACCTCCTCGCCGACATCGAGTCTCCGTCAAACGCTCAAGCCCTTGACCTCATGCGAGACGCCGATGGAATGATCTCAACCCTCGTCCTTGAACACATACCCCTAGACATCTTCTTCGGAGCAGCAGCTTCAGTCCTCCGCTCAGGCGCATATTTTCTAGTCACAAACATGCATTCTGACATGGGTCAACGGAGTCAAGCCGGCTTCGTGGACTCCGCTACAGGGAAAAAAGTGCGTCCATCGAGGAGCTATGCACATGAAATTGAGTATATTCTGGCGGAGGCTCAAAGGGTCGGGTTTGAGATTGTACAGTTGCCGACTATGACAGCGGCTGGGATGAAGGGTGGTGTTCAGGGTGTGGTTGAGAGGGAAGTGACGCCGGAAATGGTTGAGAGGCTTGGGCCGAGGGCGCAAAAGTATGTTGGCGTATGTCAGGTTTGGTTGGGGGTGTGTTTTAGAAAAAGATGAGGTAGACAAAAAAGTAATGATGTCGATTATAGCATGAGTGCTGTACATATATGGTACATGTCTATTGTATATTCAACCCAGATTTCAGATTGTTGCCAAATAACGCCGTATGCAGCTTTGTTTCTTTCCTCCTGTTTCACGCAAAATACTTTTCCAACAAAGCCTCGCGATGTCGTAGAAGATTTTCGTATTTAGACAACGAATGAGCCAGCCGGTTATATCTCCATCCCATTTTCTCATCTAAGATGAGGTGCGTGTATGCGAAAACGTTAGCATCAAACAGTCCCGGTTGGTTGCGATTGAAAAAGTACTTGTTGTCCCCAAGTAGAATAGAGAGAGCTTCGAATGCGCTATCTGCATCGGCTTCTAGCGTATTGACATCGATATATTCTGAATATTTGAGTAGTTCGTCCCTCGCTGCTTGTTGAAGTTGAACGGCTAGTGCTGTTTGAACGGCTGAAGATGAGGTAGCAGGGTCGATGTATCGTTTTCGAGCTACGTGATTGAAATTGAGTTCATTTAGATATAGTTGATGCAGCTGTATCGCAATGTTAGCAGCCTTACATCCTTTGCTACTGCAAGGTCGAGACTCACCCATGCATTGCGTATTCGGTGGTCAATCAACGACGCATATACGTCGAATCGGATATTGAGCTGTTGCTCTTCTTCACAGTGTACTTGCTCGATAGCCCATTTCTGTAGCTTATTGGAAGGTATGGGAGATCTCGTGGCCGCTGGCAGGGCTGGGTATAGGAAAGGTAGGGCACCCGTTGGAGAGGCATGGTTGTTGGAAGGGATGAGGTCAAAGTCTATGCCGACAAATTTCAGATAGGCCTGTCGAGGTCAATCAACGTGCGCAATAAGTTAACAACCATCCAATCTACACACCTGCCATCTGAGACATTGAGGATTGAATGACGGTGCCCCTGCCGTTGCCTGCTTGGGATCGATAAAAACGAACAGTCTATTCCGCTCAGAGCTTCCGCTGGTGTGCACATTGCCAGGAATTCCTTCTGCTTCATATGTTGTCAGAGGAAATTTGTCGAATATCCGTTTGACTGGCGCAGGCACGCCGAACAGCTTCTTTGGTTGCACTACACTGGGGGTTGCTGGCTGGGGAGGTTCGGTTTCATGCTCGGTTCCAGCCGGCGCAGCAGCGTTCACACGGGTTTGTGAGGTCATGGGTGCGGTGGTGACTGTTCAGGCGGATGCAAGAAGACCGCCCCCTCAAGCTGGTAGCTGTTGTAGAGTCGTGGAGCTCAGTATGATCACACCCAACAAATCCAGCTCAGTCGATAAATGTTTAATGGTAGACGCTGGCAATATCGAGACATAGCTCTCACCGCCCTGGGCCATTGACCACTCAGCAACCGGGACACAACATGCATTCCTATTGGACAGTTGGATTACGTTTTCTGGGTAGTGAACTTGTGCAGAGCATCCCCGCTTTCAGAACAATGAAATCCGGTTGGTTCAGTTCCAGATCTTGCTTCATCACTCTTCGACGGAGCTACGTACGGTGTTGTCGGACTTCCAATTGCATCGAGGACTGGCTGATTCACCGGCCTCTTGCTTCATTCTTTGACTCAGTGGTTAGTCTCGGCTGTCCAGCGCCTGCAACCGTGGTGTGGGGTCGGTCTGTTGTGCTGGCCGATCTTCTCGGCCCCAATCGCTGCAAGACTCGATTTTAATAAATCAATTACTAATATGCGCCAAAAGTATTCGAAGACCTGGTGGATTTGAGAAAGGCAAACTATCGTGAATTTTCCCGGATTCTCTTTGCATGGGATAAAAGCGAAACGTTTCAATCATGCCTCTTGACGAAGAAGGCGCCAAATGGTCGTGGTAAGAACCTTAGTGGCCACGGGAAAGCGTTGTGTGATGTTCTGACCCTAATCTGCGATTTCAGTGAGCCATGTATGCGTGGACATCGCTCATCAAAATGTCAGCATTTCGACCGTCTCATGATGAAAGTTCCCAAAGCCGGACGTCCATTGGCAAAATGTCCACATCCTAAAGGGACGTGCAGTTGCGAGAAGGTGTATGCATTTATGGTGCGAATACCTAAAGGTATGATCGTCCTCGGACTTGTAAGATCTTGTGGTTTATTATAATGACTGAATCTGGTGACAGGCTCGACTTGCTTGTGCAGACCACTGTATCAAGTTCCAGCTAGTTCGGCAGCCGAGACACAATCAGTTCCCACGTCTTCTAGGACACCGTCGTTACCACCTAATCCTACTATACCGACACCCACGACCGCGGCACCCGGCCGAATACAGAAGCATACGCGCAGACCCAGCAACTTTCAGAATCCCTCGGATAATGTCATCAAGGCTCTGGATTCCGAGCTTATCCAAGCTGACTATAAGAATGACATTCGAATAACAACGAAGACGGCTACGCTGGACCGCTCTGTAGCCTATACGCCTGTCTCTGGAGATACACATACGCCGTCATATGACCCGGGTCAATCATTACCGATTAAAGCAGAGAGCAAGCTAGGTGGATGTTGTTCTGCGAAAACGAAGCCTGTCACTCCAACACCGGAACCACAACAACGATCCTGTTGCGGGGGTGGTACGACGCCCCGGAAGAAAGAAGAGCAAGTTCCAAATATGCCAGAAAACCGCATCGACTCAGCGTGGAACGAATCATTTTATGGCTCCCAAGGACTATCATGGAACGCACAACTGCCAAATACCGATTTTGCCCCACAAAATAATACATATACAACTATGAACATGAAGGCTTCATATTATAACCAACCGCAATCGAATCAATCTGCGATGCCTCGAACGTTCCATAATATGGATACACAATACCAGACCAATATAAGTGGACCGCCCATGCATCCATTCTATCTAAATACCGCTTCATATCCTTTCGACATGTCGCTTCCATTTGTTGACGACAGTAATCACAACTGTTCGTGTGGCGACAGTTGTCAATGTCTAGGATGTGCCAGCCATCCATACAACGAAACAACGCGACAACACGTACAAGAAATGGGATATTTGATGACCATAAAAGAGGACGAAGAGAAGTCTGGGACTTCCAGTCCATTTACAGGTCTAAACAGTCCACCAGCAATGCTGTCCAACATTCCATCCAACCCTAACAACCCAGTGCGGACAAACGCACAACCGTCCTTTACAGACGACAATGCTTTATCTTCAACTTTCGATAATACCATTAATTCACCCACTCTCGCAAACAATCAGTTCATGCAACCCTCTGAATATTATACGATTGAGTATCCTGTCGGCTTGAATCTCTGCTCAGATATAACAGGGACATGCCAGTGTGGCAATGACTGCAGTTGCGTGGGATGCATCACCCACAGTGGTCACGACGGGATTGTCCTAGGGTCAATGCCAACAGAAGGCCAAGTTATAACCAACCCGGCCCCGCAGCAGCAGTTCCATGATCACTACAGTCAAAACCCGGATAACCCCCGTTCGATGGACCAGTATTCCCCATCGAGGTTGAGTCCGCCGGTTATTGAGACGCCGCTTGTGTAGAAGTGTAGTATGCATACATGTTGTTGAATGGCGAATGATGTTATGACGAATCATGGATACCCCTACTAGATGGCTGCAGAGAAACAGCTGCACATGGACAAGCTTTTCTGTTGCCAAAAGTTGATGAATAGTTACCAAAAGAAACATTCCACCTTCTCATACGCAGTAATTTGCGACATGCATTTACAAATAAAATAAAGACGTACTTCATCAGAGATCAAGCTTATGGACGGATGTATGTAGAATCAAGGTGTCCTCCATGGCTCCGTTGCTCATCCCTCTGTACATATATAATACATGGACAGTTTCAAACAGAAAAAGCGCACTGGTCTATTGCAACGCACAACCTCGACTTTCAACAAAGAGAAAAAAAAACATAAAAGAGTAGGATTCAGTTTCCACATATATATCCTTGCGGGGTAAAGTTCTCTTGCAAGGTTTATGGAATGCATAAAGGGTTATTGGATTGCGGTAGGACGCATTGATGATATATCAAAGAGGGCATCATTTTGGCACATTTTCGACGACTCGGGTAGACTCTCACGACCTGGATTGACGCACAGCATTGGCGATGGGGCTATCTCCATGTCGGAAGGCGGCTGACGAATTAACCATGTTAGTATAGGACGCAATTGTAGACTACCAAATTTATTGAGAAAGAACATACAATCGGCTTCTTCATATGCGCGACCAGCGCCAAAACCGAGACCGACCCAGGCAGGCCAGGCTCTCCGCTTGAAGAGGAGGACTGACAGAACGACACCGAATCCGAGGCCGATGGAAGAGCGAACGATCAAAGAGGAAATGGCGTGGTCCCACTATGGATTCAAGATTGAGTTAGTTGGAGCGGCTCTCCAGATGGATTGGAGCAATTGGGCAATGGCATAAGGGCGTTCCGGCTGCCATCACTAATTGATCGGTCGCTTACCTTCTCATTGAGGAGAGCCTCGCTCACAGGCTTGGTTGAGCGCGCAATCGGGACAGTCGGCTTGGTCTGGTTGGTTTCAGCCATTGCGACGGAATCTCTATTGCATGTCAGTCATAATACGTCAATGCCAGTTCTTCGGGTGCAGGCTGTACGAACGTATGAAAAGAAAGATGCACGGAGATCCGGTTGAAGATCGCGGAGTGTTGAACAGAATTAATCGATGTTGTTGATGTACGTAGTGAGCTCCTTGGCGGGCTCTCTGGTCGGAAAAACTAGGCTCGGCTTCTGTTGTCGTCATTTTCGGGCATGGGATTGGCTGGCGTCCTGATAGCACCAGAGCCGCTCGCGCTAGGCTTGATGCGGTAAGGTCTACTATTTTTTTGTCTATCGATAGAAGGAACAATGGACGATTATTTTCATTCGAGTTCGATATCTGACAGCTTTTGTTTTCTACGACGGTGATCAGGTCGCTGCGGTTGCCATGGCTCCTAGCAAAGATGTAAGTTCTGCTTTTAACAAGAGGTACTTTGGGATCGGTTATTTAATCATATATCTTGTACAAATCTAGACTGCCGGCCCGTCGCAGGAAGCGCTGCTGAGACTCGAAAAAAGTACAGAGGACAGCGACAGACAACTAGTCGCTGCAGCACAGATTCTGAAGCTAGATCTGTCCGACACTGCCTCTCCGTTACCGAGTCCAGACGCATTCGAGTTAATAACTCGACCCGCCCCGAAGGAAGAATGGGTGCTGAGATGGCTGCTTAAACGACTAAAGACAGCGACATATCGAGTGCACCCTCGTTCTTATATTCTCCTTCAAAAGCTTTTACAACGAATTTCCCGAAGGGCAATCGCATCGACGTTTGTTGAATACAAGTTTGCCCAGTTATTAAAGGATATCGTGGACGATCTGAACAACGCTGTCTTCAAGTCGCTTTCTGATGGCATAACCCGGTCACCTTCCGACTCCGAGACCAGTGAGACCGTCCAGGGATCTCCGGTCCGGTCAAAGAAACGAAAGAGAGGAAATGACAATGCCGGTGCGGATGATGATATCGTTATGCATGATGCGGGCAGTGGAGACTCACAATCGGAACATGCAGTTCTGGCTTACAGTCGGTTTTCGGATGCTTTATATGTTCTTATGAACCTAGTCAATGATCAGAGCGACCGAGGAAATGTGTCACAGTTTCATTTACAGCAATCGCTTCGGCTGGAACCTGCAGTTCTCGCTGGGATATTAGGCAAATTGATAAGACTATCTGGCGGTCTAGCCGTTGAGTATGTGCAGGAGAAGCAAAGCGATCAGCTGCTGCATCTTTTGAAGATGACTACCGCATATTTCAGTTTGTGGGATTTCAAAAAAGCGGGCATCAACAGTGCCGACAAGAGTTCTATCAATGTGAGTTTTGTCCTGCCAACATATTACTATGCAACGTCGCATGAAGCTGACTTTCACGAAGACCGCATTCTCGGAATCTTGCTTCCTCGAAGCTCTAAGACTTTATCGTATTGTACTCTCGTCTGGAGTGGATAGCGAAGATGCTCGTTTCATCACACGTTCTATTGAGAAGCTTATTGCTCTCCATGTCGTTCTCCCCGCACGAAGTCTGTTTATGGATCGAGGCGGATCTGGAATAGACTATTCAAAAGATGAAGACCCTGACTGGAGTGCCGTACAGCCAGTAACCGCAACATTCAAACCGCTCTTCGAAGACCGCTCTCCAATAGATATAAAATGCAATGATGCCAGCTCTGTCGACCAAAACTCCTGCATCTTCCCTGCAACCTGGAAACCAGCAGAACTCATTCCGACTTTCTACGATATTGTTGCGAGGTCTGTACCGAGAGATTCATTTCGCCGACAGAATACCGAAGCGTCATGGCTCGAAACAGTCTTTGTGGCACTAGCGGAGCTGGCGTATTCGAGTACCCAGAAGCTCGGCGGTGATTCCCTTGGCTTCATACCACTATTGGAACAGCTGTTCATTGTTGTCCGTGCTCGAAAAATAAGCTTATCTTTGCATACCTTCCTCACTCATGCCTCCTATACCGGTCTTTTGAAAGGAAAGGAATATCCCCAGCACATACGTTGGAGTCTCACAGCCTTGTTGATTGAGCTTGGTGCAGATATCTTCCTACCCAACTCTGGTTTCAAAGATTCAAGTCGTCTTTTAGATGCCCTATTTCAATCCCTTCATCATGTTCGGAGCGATATGAGCAACCAGGAAACTTATCAACTTGTGAAAAAGAAAGTGGTCATACCTTTACTGCGCGCATTTGCTGCTGCCAGAGATCTTCCGACTTTTGCCAGGTTTTGGTATGAGCAGTTGCGTGAGATTGAAGTTGCACGAGATAACCAGGACATGGTCACCGAAAAATCAATATATTCGGTATGGGAGGACGATGATGTTCTTGTCGTCTACCAGGAGGCATTGAAGAGTACTACAAGCAACGTCTTCCTGAAATCGCAGATCGAGACAGCTATATCTACTGTGACAAAATCAGGACATATTTCAAAATCGCCAGAGTCGTACGCCTATTTCGTCATCTTAGAAGCCGGTTCTCGTATATGGGGGCACAATGGGCTTCCAGGTTTACGCATTGACCTGGTGACTGGTTTGATGGAAGCACTGTACAAGACATTATCGAAACGCAAGGGAGATAGACATTGGCTTTGGCGTTTGTGGAGAGTGGCCCGGAACTTGATGTCGATCAGCCTCAAGAGCACTCTCAACACCCCGAATGAGCTTGCAGACAAGTTTAAACGCGAAGTCTTGGTTGTGACAAACTTTTCGACCGGGCCAACAAAGCTTAGATCTGGGTGGAATGGCCATCAGGAGAGCTTCGAGGCTTGTCGATTTTTGATGACCTTGAGCAAAGACTTATATCCTGCCACTTCGGCCGAACGGAGGGAAATTTTACATGTTATTATTAATTGCCTTACGGGATCATTCGACTCTATCATTGAAGCTAAGCTGGAAGGATGGAATGGTCGTTATCAAGATATTGATGGACTAGCTCAGCAGGCGACTGCCGTCATTGAGTGTCTGCTAGAACATCCGGACCTACTATCCGAGCTCGTGTTTGAAGACTTGAAAATCTTCGTCAAGTTCTTGTGGGATCTTACTTCTTCTTCCAGCAAGGACTGGAAACAGAACAAAATACCCGAAATTACCGAATGCGTGTCTTTCAAGCAATTATGGCGCGTTTTTGTATCCTATGACTATCTTACAGACAACCCACCATTGGCTTCGGCAGTTGCCCGCGCTCTTTGTGAGTCGTTCATGGAAACGATAGAGGACGGCCAAAAACAGTCGGCGATTTTTCGATATTTACCGGGCATTGTTCAGGACTTACCAGGCATTCCTGTTCGTCACAGCGAAGTGCCCAAATACAAAGACGTCGTCGAAGCTCTCATGACGAAAGTGGACTACCCTGCGGAGTTTGTTCCTTTCATAGTGTCTTTGATAAATGGGTGGTGTCATGAATCGCGACAGGTTGGGCCGGATATTCTAGAATGGATTACATCGGACATTCCGTTACAAGATTCGTCCGTGGACATGCGCACAATTGAATCCTTCCGATCCCTAATCTGCACGGTGTTTGATTGCGAGCTTAAAGCATGCAAGTCTCCTGCCGAGATGAGCAAATTCATGAAACGTTTCTATAAACTCACGACGTCCCGAGTTGAACCATCCACAAAACAGTTGGAATTAAGTGTCAAGAACAAGCGTCAACCATCAACCCTTACGCCTATCTTTGTGGGAACCTCCATGCGGTTGCTGTGGGAACGCCAGGCGGTTGAGTCGAAAGTATTGAGCGATATAGCTCGTCAGCGCGACAAGATCTTCGGTGTATTACTGGCCCGTCTTGATCATTGCACGAAGACTCTGCGGCAGAAATCGCAAACTGAAGTGGCTGTTCTACTTGCCACGACGTTTCAGATGTTAGAAGACTTTGACGATCTCGCATCCCAACAGAATGCAGAACTTGACAAGTCCTCCGAACTAGGAGAGAATTACCCCGATTTGAAAGTCGGTATACAAAGCATCGCTCAACGGCAGAAGATCGCTCGAGCAGCTAGGAGTAAGGGCTTTGGCTTCAATGATTCGACATTACTACAAGGTATTGGACTATGCCGAATGCAAGCCTGTGAACAGACATATCTTGCACGGGAGTTTACGACGAAGCTGAAGGATATGAATAATGCAGACCGCATCAAAGCGATTGACGAACTCAAAACTACTGGATTCAATGGTTCGGAGGGGGCAAGCCGACTGCTGCTTAGTGGGTTGGCGGTGTCAGTACTCGATGAAATCGTGGAGAAAGACAGTGCTGAAGCGCGAGAAGTTTCGTCATTATGCACTGCTGTTACGAACGTCCTACAGCATAGTATCAATGAGATTGAGCGGTTTTCTCTAGCAGCGGAGTGCGTTGATATCATTCTTCGCTTGCATCCCCGAGGAGTGATTCAATACAATATCGACAGCTGTCTCACGGCAGTCACGACAACGATGTCGAAAATTGATTCCACACGTGAGACAAATGATATATCCCCCAAGTCTATAAGTACAATCTACACACGTCTCTGTCGCATACTGGGCACCATTGTTGGACTTTATCGACAACAACTCGGCGGACGATTCCACCTCTTGATTCCGGCACTACAGAGTCTTCTCAAGGCACTATTTGCGCCGAATCAAAAGCGCACTCAAGGAAGTCGACTTGCCCTCGGGACCTCTCATACCGTACAATTCACACGTCTCCTTACATCCCTTTGCGACCCTACGGTATCAGCAGTATCCCGGCCTAGTCGACCTACCGGCAATAGTAGCCACAGCTTGATCGACCAAACCAAAAGGGCGAAAGTAATCGCAGGTCAACACCTCCGAATGCTCATTGAAAGCTATGCACAATATATGCTGGAAGCGCCACTTCAACCCGATATCAAGACCGCGCTGGCTCCGGGATTGTACGCGATACTCGACGCAATGCCGGCAGAGAGCAAACGGGGATTGAATGCCGGGATGGATATTTCGTCGCGCGCGATATTCAAGACGTTGCATGAGGAGTATGCTAGGTTTGGAAAGTGGAATAGCAAGGGATGATTGGCTACTAGTTGCATATCATAGCGTATCAATGTCACAGTGCGTACACACACTAGAGCAGAGTCCTCGTGCATCATGCTACTACAGTAGTCCGTAGATGGGATTCAAATCATTCAATGATAGTCGGCAAGGAAGACTATTTCCGTGAACATTCGCAGTGGCCCTAGTCCGGTCTCGGACTAGTGCCACGTGCTCGATGACAATCCCAGACTTAAACAAGTTAAAGTCAGATATGAAAACTCTAGTATAGAGTAGCCGCCATGGGAACAAGAAAGGTGAAGATAAGAAAAGCTAAAGGTGAAAGTTAAAGGAAAGGTAAACAAGGTCGCGACTCGCGAGTCGACATGCTGGACAATCGGCACAGGCCGCATACGTACTAAATAATGTGGAATTACTCGATCCCATCGAGTCAGCAAGTAAGCTTATCTCGGGACTGTTATCTTTTTGTGGCTTCGTTATCAGCTCCCGTGGCCAGATACGGCTAGCGTGGGCGTTCGGAAGCGATCCTATTCCGAAGTGGAGAAAGTCGGGTGTACCTGGTCAGTTTCCTTGACATCTCTATCGTATATTCGGTTCGAACAGGATGAGTCGGGCCAGTATGCGCTGCACCATCTGTGTGGAAAACAGAGTGTGCCTAGGTAGTGAGACCATATTCATTTGGCGTAACGAGCGCACCAGAGTACTCTATCATACTCTGTAGCAGCACTCGAGATCTGCATACAACGTCATGATAAGCAGCCAAACGGGACAAAGCGAGTCAGCCCAGCAGGAATTATATAATTTATTAGTGCTAAACCCCGGAATCTACGCGGCAAATCACATGGCCAGGATTCTCTGCTCCCTAGCTTATCAAGTTATCACCCTCCCTCCTGGACCTCCTGCTCAAAGCAGATAACGCCATCGTGACCACTCAGACCGCTCCCACTCACAATCCCACAGCTTATCGCATGGCTTTATTCTTTTCGTTTATTTTCTTATTTTCGCCCTCCATGCAATTATTTTATCCTTTCTGGTGCTAGCTCTGCTGGATTTGCAGAATGGATCAAAACTAAATTATATTATTCTGGATCGGCCCTTGGGACCCTTTCCTTTTCTCGTCGGGCTCCACTGTGAGTTCCAATATCCATCCATGGGTGCTGCCGCTGCGCGTCTCGATATAAATATGGGCCATAGCCACCCACCAATTTTTTTTTTTTTTTTGACATTCAATGGATTAACGATTTTTGTTTCTATATTTTCTCTTCTTGCTACTTTCATCTTATTTTTAATTTCTAGACATCAATCAGGCTTGGGTTGCTACCCGCCACCATGTCCGTCCGCCGTTTCGTGGACAAGCTCGCCGTCGAGAGCGAGCCTGGTTTATCCAACGCTCAGCTCATGCTGACCAACGATGATTTGCGACCAGGTATTTTATGCCCTATTCTGCCATTGGTCGTGACGCAACTGACATGATAAATAAATATAGTCCCTCCCGAACGCAGGACATGGGGATGGTGGAACTTCGTTGCTTTCTGGATTGCCGATTCCGCGAATATTGTATGTCTCTCTCTCTCTACAATTACCACGACTTTGCTGTGAACATGCAAACTAATTATGGCAGAACACATGGATGATCGCCTCGTCCTTCATTCAATCCACCACCGGTTCCAACACAATCGATCTCGCTTGGTGGCAGGCATGGATCTGTGTGTGGGTCGGATATTCCGTCTCCGCCATTCTGATCGTTGCGACTGGTCGCATTGGTGCGCAATATCACATTTCGTTCCCAGTTGCGTCGAGGGCGTCTTTCGGTATCTGGGGCTCGTTATGGCCGGTCTTTAATCGTGCTGCGATGGCTGTACGTTCTGTCTCGTTTGCACAGTTTGATGTTGGGTCGCTGGCTAATTGCATGGTAGTGCGTCTGGTATGGTGTTCAAGCATGGATCGGAGGTGAATGTGTGACTGTCATGATCACTGCCATCTGGCCTAGCTACGCCAACATTCCCAATCACATCCCCGGCTCTGGCACCACCACCAAAGACTTTGTCAGTTTCTTCCTCTTCTGGCTCTGCAGTCTGCCCGCCATCTGGTTCCCAGTCCATCAGATCCGTCACCTTTTCACAATCAAGTCAGTCTACACTCCAATTGCTATGATTGCCTTTTTTGCCTGGGCTATCAATCGCGCCAACGGTATCGGTCCTATCGTTCACCAACCCACTGCTTTGCATGGAAGTGCTCTCGCCTGGGCCATAGTTAAAGGCATCATGTCGTCTATTGCCAATTTCGCGACTTTGATTGTCAATGACCCAGATTTCTCACGTTTCTCAAAGACAAAGACCAGTTCATTATGGTCTCAGCTGTTTGCTATCCCCGTGGGATTTGCAGTTACCTCATTCATCGGAATTATCGCCTCATCTTCTTCAACAGTCATCTATGGCAAAACGATATGGAGCCCTCTCGATTTACTGTCTGAGTTCCTCAACGGAGCTAGTTCCGGCGAACGTTTCGGTATCTTTGTCATTGCTCTTGGATTCGCACTTGCCCAGTTAGGAACGAATATTGCAGCCAATTCTGTTTCTGCTGGTACCGATATGACTGCCCTCCTTCCCCGATTCCTCAACATCCGTCGTGGTGGTTATATCTGCGCCGCGGTCGGCTTGGTCATGTGTCCCTGGAAACTGACTTCGTCATCAAACAACTTCACCACTTACCTGTCTGCCTACACTGTTTTCCTCTCATCAATCGCCGCCGTCATCATCACGGATTACTACTTTGTGCGAAAGGGATATCTCGAGCTCCGCGAGCTGTACAGTGCCCGCAAGCATTCGCCATACTACTTCACCTTTGGCTTTTCATGGCGCGCATTCACCGCCTATATCTCCGGTATCCTGATCAACATCGTCGGATTCGCAGGCGCTGTTGGCGCGAAGGTGCCCATTGGCGCCCAGTATATCTACAACGTCAACTATTTCGCTGGATTTATTGTATCCGGCATAATTTATTATCTGCTATGTTGGGCCTTCCCCATCCCCGCAACGAGCGATACCTGGAACGAAGTCGACGTGGATGATGATCATCTCACGGTGGCCTATGACCAGGAAGTGGTCACTGATGAAGAGTCGAGGAGTACGCCCGAGGAAGATAACTTGGCTTATAACAAGAAGGATAAGAGTCAGGGATACTCGACTTTTTGATTGATGAGCTTGATGAAGTTAATTTTGCGCTTTGAACATTTGTTGATGCGATTTTTACGAACCGTATGACTCATGCTTGTTATTAGATGAGGGATATACATGCCCTAGGTAGAAGCAGTAAATAGGCAACAATCCATACAATGCACTCGGTGTTTTTTCATCTCAAACTGGATGCCGATGTTTGAATTCACAAAAGGCAGCAGCGGTAGACTAAGCCCGAAAAAGACGCCGCCAGCCAAAAGAGCGGGATGCGTGATGGCATTGGCCCATTGGTTTACACAGGGAACGTGCCGAGCCTCAATTTTTGATTTGACTTCAAAGAAAAGATATCTGGAGAATTCAAGACTTTGCTCGTTGAAGGTGTCTGCCTGCTGTACTTTAGTCAGAGAAGAGGCTATAAGAAGAGAAGGGTATCTCGCTCTTTTCTCAACAATCGTTCACAGCGGGGTACAACAGACAAAAACACCACAAGCCTTATTTCATTCATTCCAATTCGTTTTACAACTACGCTCACTATATCCTCCATCATATCAATAACCGTTCACTTGATCGCAAAAAAAAAAAAAAACATGGCTACCAGCGCCCTCCCCCTAACCCTCAAGTCAATCAGCTCCACCAAACTCGAAGAACTCTCCAAACAACGCGCCTTATTCAACCAACGCAAAGCCGAAATTTTGGATGCCGCCAACTCTGTCTCTGACAATGACCTACGCCGCAAAGTCCAGATCTTACTGGAAGGCGTAACCCGTCTGGCCGGTCGTCCGGAAGACGCCTTTGATTGCGACGATGACTTGGATTTGGCTGGCGGTGCGATAAATCCAGCTTCTTCCATATCCTCAGATGATTTCTCTTCGTCGGATTGGAAGAGGAGTCGAGATGTTAATATTCGGCGTTTCTTGTTCCAGAGTCAGTATGACCGGTCTGTTTCCGATGAAGTTTTGCGGGGATGGATTAAGAGTCTGGAGAGTGACTTGGAGATTTTGTCGGTCAAGTATGACCATGCCACTTTTTACAGTGAAATGGTGACTGAGTGGCTTTCGAACTTTGAAGAAAATGGTGCCAAAGACGAGGGTACAGATGATAGGGACGAGGAGGATGACGATACCAAGTCCGATAAATCTGCGTTTGAGAAAGTTGGTGGCGCCGCAATGCACGAACAGCGCGCTACTTGGGAGCATCTAGTCTTTTCGCCGGCAGATGTTGACTCTCAAAGTATCGAAACGTACCTGGAGCGGCTTTTTACTCGAACAAAGCTCTCTCAGCAGGCTCTTAGAGACCTCCGAGAGCAAATTAAAGCCTTCGGAACACAATTCAGATCAGAGGCAAAGGAGTCTTTCAATATTGAATTACTCAAGACTGTTAGTCGGTCACTGCTGGGCTCTGATCTGCTTTCTCCAGAAAAGGTCATGATATTGAAGGAATTTCTGAGGAATGATGAGGTTGCGCAGGAAGTGGTTGACGTGTTGAATCTGCGATTTGTCGCTCTCGATCGCTGGAATTGGTCGCCGGAAGGTGTGCCTGTGGAGATGCGTCGTCAGTTGAATGGAAAATACCGTGTGTTCATGGACGACGATCTCATCGATGTGCTTCTATTCCATTACATTGGGCTGAAATGGGCGGTCGAGTTTCGAAATGTATTCCTCCAATTTTTCGATTCCCGTGCATGGAAGTCTAATGCAAAAACTCTCCCGAAGGCATGGGTTGATCGACGACGATACTTCACGGGCCAATCAAGCCGAGGCGGCTGTGTTGATGACTTGCGTAAGACAATGTATCGAGATGACTATTTCATGAGTCAACTCCCGGAATCTCTCCAGGAAGGCAAACGAGGGTACGATGACGATGATGACGACGACGACCATGCCACGACAGAGCGAAAGTCAGCTATTGAGACGAAGCATTCGCTGCTTCATTTGCTCATAACGGAATCAATCATCCATAATCGAATTCGCGGCCAGTTCACTGTCATACGATCTGACTTTAAATGGTTCGGTCCTTCACTTCCTCATGGTACGCTACTAGCGGTGTTGAAGTTCTTTGGCGTCCCTCAAGACTGGCTGGAGTTCTTCAAGAAGTTCTTGGAGTGTCCACTGAAGTTTGATCAAGATGGTCCACAAGCTGAAGTGAAGAACCGAAAGCGAGGCATCCCTATCAGCCATTCTTTGTCAGACATGTTTGGAGAAGTTATTCTATTCTGCATGGACTATGCTGTTAATCAGCATGCAGATGGTGCCTTCCTTTACCGATTGCACGATGATTTCTGGTTCTGGGGAGAAGAAAAGACATGTCAAAAAGCGTGGAGGGCAATGACTGATTTCACTGCGGTGACTGGATTGGAGTTTAACGAAGAGAAGACTGGTACTGCTCGAATTGGAAGAATAATCAATTCACATGGTCAGCAACAGCGGCAACGACACGAGGAAGATTCATCTTCTAGTGATGAGGAGTCGCAAGAGGAGGAAGAGGAAGATTCCGAGTCTGATGCTGAAACTTTTATGGATGATTCTTTTGATCCACTGCCGCAAGGCGATATCCGTTGGGGATTTTTGAGGCTAGATCCGGAGCAAGGTCGCTTCCTTATCGACCAAGAGCAGGTTGATACTCATATAAAGGAACTGCAACACCAACTTTCTGCATGCAAGAGTATCTTTGCATGGGTTCAGGCCTGGAACAGCTATTTCTCGCGTTTCTTTGCCAACAATTTTGCCAAGCCCTCATTTGCATTTGGTCGAGAGCATATCGACATGGCAGTCAACGCCTTGAGCCGGATTGAACGAGAAGTTTTTGCACCCGCCGCGTCCACGGCTTCAGGGAATAAAGGCGTGGTAGACCATTTGCGTCGCGTGATTGCAGAGCGCTTCGATATTCACGACTTGCCCGATGGATTCTTCTATTTCCCCATTGAATTCGGCGGTCTGGAGCTCCACAACCCATTTGTCAGCCTTCTTGCAATGAGAGAGCGTATTACGCACACACCACAGAGAATCATCGAGGAAGTGTATCTACGAGAAGAAATCGAATATGAAGCCGCAAAGAAGAGATGGCAAGAGGGTGATCATGGCACTACTTGGCATAGCAGCGTTGCAAGGAAGAGAGAGGAAGAAGACGCTCCTGAGAAGTTTTGGTCGTTCGAAGAGCACACGGCTAACCTCGAAACCACGAGCAACACATTGAGACTCGCCTACGAAAACCTGTTACGCGTCCCCGACGAGATCCACGTCGGCCAAAGCGTAGACTTTAGCAGTGGCCACCTGCTACCAGCCGAGCAAAACAAGCTTGTTCGTAGATCAAAAGCACACAAACAGAAAGATCGTATCAGCTCAAATTGGATGCAGATGTCACCGTACTGGAAATGGGTTGCTGAAGTCTATTCTGCGGGTATGGTGCAAAAGTATGGTGGGTTGTCTGCTGTAGATAGGGCTTTGATGCCATTGGGTGTTGTGAAGGTGTTGAGACAGGGCAAGGTTCGGTGGCAGGGCTAAGCTTATGATTTATGATTGATGAGATAAAAGTATATAATATCCCTTGTCGTATTCGAATGAAATTAAGCGTATTTTTTAATGATATGTATGAGGTAGTGAGTGGTAACACCAACTGATATCAAACATTCAACTTTGAGAAATTAACCAACAATCTCCTTAAGCGAGTCTTTTCCTCCTCACCGCTGAAAATACTACCAACCCCCCTTTCACAGAGTGCAACCAAATCCTCATGTCCCAACCCAAAATGTTTCGAAGCAAGGAAGTATTCCTGCGAGACGGGACTACAGAAGAATCCCACATCGTCGGTCTATCCACATACCCCTTTTTAGCAAAAAAAGCTTTATACTTTTAATTTTTTTTATTTTTTTGAAAAAAAAAGAGGGAAACTCACACATAATGAAACAGCGCACTCCGACTTCATCCACCACTCCCCAAAATGATGATCCTCAAACCCACCACCACCAACAATCATCTTCGCATGCACATTACAGGACATACACAACTCCAATGCAATCCTTTTCGCGGCAATCTTTTCCTTGATGCTGTCGGGTACGTGGATTACATGGCCCAATCGATCCGGCTCGAAGGAGAGGAGAGTCTCAAGTTCCTCGGCGTTGTTTTCATTTGAGTAGATTGTTTCGGCGAAGTGGATAGTTATGCCTAGTTTATGAGTTTTTGCGTGGTCAAAGGCGCGGCGGAATGTTGAGACATCCCCCTTTAACGGGTTGCCGCAGAGGTCGATGCCTACTATGACTGGGTTGTTGGGTGAGGAGGTGCGATGGCGAATAGCGATGTTGACGACTTCTACAGCTGAGGATGGTGTATCGCGGTCTCTGTCGATGGATAGGATTAGGTAGACGGACATGTCCGTATCCGTTTCGTTATCGTTCTGCTGCTCTTGCTTGAATTCTTTGATACCCCTTAGGACAATATCGACATACTCCTCTTTTGAGATGAGCACTCGACCATCCTCATCATGGATTTCTCTAGGCGTAGTCCGTAATTCCAGATATCGGACTCCATCATGTCGGAAATCTTCCAGCACGGATTTTGTCGCATATAAGATAGTTTCAGCGTCATTGACGAGATTGTATATCGATTTTGAGAATACATCGAAAAATCTGCAAGCCACCATTCAATCTTTCCATTTTACTTTATTTTCAGCATAGATTAAACGGATGAGAAGGCTTACATATCAAGTCCATAATTTACTTTTCCGGGTGGCATGAGCACACCTGGATCCTCGATTGCGAAGTTTGGATTCTGCGCTTTCTTGTGAAGCCAGATTTCGTGGAGGCATTGCCGTGTTATGCTACCACTGAGATGGGCGTGTAACTTCATTCAAGGAACGAGCAAAAAAAAAGATTAGTTGACAGCTTGACACAAAGAAGGGTGTCGAGTAGAATGAGGCATTATTGTTTTTTTCACGGAATGGGACTGTTTATACCTCTATCTTTGGCAAACGTTTGGTGAATTCCTCCGTTACAGAGGATGATGCATCATTCATTTTCGAAATAAAATATGAATGATGATTTCTTGGGGTTGTTGTATTATCAAGCTGATTGATGCTGGAATAAGCTGCGCAAGAAAAGCCAAGTTGTTTGAGGGTGGGGTCACGGCAATCAATATATTATCCTTAAAAGGAGCTAAAGAAAAACGGAAAAGCGAAAAGGCCAATACTTTCCTTTACAAATAGGACCGAGAGACTTATAACCAGCTCATTCAAAGAGTCTCATACAAAAATAAGGAGTATCAACTTCAATATCAGAAAATAGTTCAGAGTTTAAGAGAGGCTATCTCCGAGCTTCGGCGTTTAGGGTTAAACATGATGCGCACCAATCAGAAGAATTTGTCAAACATCAGCTTGTTTCCTAAACAGTAATTTTATTCGACGGATTTAGGATAGCTATACGTAGTGAATAGAGACGAGGATAAGATGAGATGACCAGAAGTCAACAGTACAGATTACTCTGATGGTGAGTCATTCCAACTGATAACTGGGCTGACAGAGTCGACTATACTTTTATAACGCGAAAATAACTCTCGAGAACACCCTCGAAAAATTTTAAGGTCCCTTGAGGTGAATACAGGAAATTGGACATCTGAGGCTAAATACCAACAAAATGCAATACGTTCAAGGACAGCATCAAAATGGTATGTAAGCTTTGACATTAATGGAGCAAGTAAATAATAACCATGAATGATATGAATTATCACAGATTACCCGATACAGCGAATAACCTCGCCCAAAGCTCCAGATCACGGTTCGACTTTCTTGAACATCGACGATGACACGGATTCTGATAAGGAATTTCAGTCAGGTAGGTTTGGAACTACTCGTCATTGATGCATGTAAGACAGATCCCTGACCTGTCTTCCAGACTCGAGTGCATGCGAAGCGTACTCACCATATGTTTTGGAAAAGATCGAAGAAATATGTTCCCCTTATGCAAAAGGTATCAACAACATAAATCAAGGTACCTTTGCATTGATACTGCCGGAAAATTCCATGGTCAAAGTCAAGGTATGGTTCGAAGATTCGGTTGCCAAAACGATCTGGATCGAGGGCGCTTCACCTATCTCCTATCAACCGAAGGGCGCTCTACCAAGGAGGGAGCTTTATCAAAATCCTACCAGCATAAACAATAATTGCATATACTTTTCCTGCAAGCCAAATGGTTATTCGGCCTCGAATACACCTCCACAAGCAAGCGAATCGAACGAGGAGCACACTCTTATATCCCTACTCTATGCAATCATCGCTCAACTCCAGCGCCTTCTTCCACAAGAGTCCTGCTTCACTACGCCTGAGTTTCACGAAATTAAATTTGAATCACTTTATAAGAGCATAAAAAGTGCACCGGCTGCATTACAAATTATTCGAGCGTATCTCGAACATACTACTGCAACTTCTCTACTGTGGATCGTTGATGGGTTGCAGTTTGTTGTGAACGTAGATACAGAACCCTACTTGAAGGAATTGGTCAATATTATACGTGCCCAAGAACATGCCGCAAAATCTAAGTTGTGCTTCATGACAGAAGGGAAACGCGAAGTCATTTTTAAAATCATTAGTCCCTTTACAGCAGAGGATGCATTAAATGAAGCAAGGAGAAATCTCATGGAAAGGGAGTTTTGGCATCTTTGTGTGTGAGTTGCACTTAGATTTATATCTTACTTACCTAGGTAGCCTCAAAAGTTTGGTAACCAGGGATTCCAATGAGAGTTTTCGGATGTAGAAGGATATACTAACGACGTCGTCAAACGCACGAAATTCAAGGTTGTCCTACATGTAGTTTATGTCGATGAACAGAAGTGTATTTAAGTGCATATGGATATAATGAGGGTTCAGGGATGTTCCGTTAGAGAAATCCTATCAATTGATATACTCCCAGACTCATGACTCATTGCACAGAATATTATGAATGACCTAATCACAAAACTATAGAGACATCATCTCCTGCATGTCTTCAACAGGCCCCATCGAAGGATCGTGCATTGTCGGCTTGCCGTGCATGACCTTCAGCCACGAGGGACTTTTTGACATAGTTTCAGACCAGCGCTGCAGCTCTTCAGGAACGAGCTCGGTATTGCGGACTTCGATACAACGCAGTACGAGTGGAAGGAAGTGACTGTCGAGAACGGTAGGTCCAACCTTGGGGCCAAAGGTCCATTCGTTGTAGTTATTGAAAGCACCGCTTTGCTTGCGGTGCTCCACGACCTCTGCGAAGATGGTTTGAAGGTCTGCGCGGGCTTTGGCTACAATATCTGGATGAAAGGCTATGGCGTTATGGTCATTGTGGCTGGTAGGTTGAGTATATTAGCCAGTAACTATAGAAAATGAATCGTTGGCAAAAATGATTTGGCCAAAGGGCAATTGCAAGATAGAAGAGGTGACATACAATTTGAGTTTACCCTCAAGAAGTTTGCGGTATTCTGGGCTGATATCTGTCCTTTCGAGGATTTTCTCTACTGGTGAAGGGTTATAATGATCCATCACCGACGTCGGCTTTAGATTGCTGAATGATAGGCCATAAATGGAATGGAATCTTTGTAGCAGGTCTTTGATCACGGCGGCGTGTTCGGCTGGTAGCAAAGCTGGATAGTGTTTCTCGGCCATGTAGAGCGAGATGGATATGCTGTCGGTAAGAGGCTGCTCCAGAACATTCCCAGTCATGGCGGGCACCTGGCCTTTGGGGTTCACTCGCAGATAATCCTCTTCCAGATTCCTGTCCTTGCGGTGGTAGATGAAGTCTAGCGTGATTGATTTTGGAGGTCTCGCGTTCTGTGACATACGTCCCAACTGAATGGTATGGCGTGCCATCATAGAGTAGAGGGAAAAGGGGGACGAATAGAGCGTGTAATCAGCATTGTTTAGATCAGCCATCTTGGTGGTGGTTGTAGTGGCAATTGTAGTCACTATTGTGGTCAAGATGAGGCGCAAGTTAGATGGTAGTTACCGCGAGTATGTAGAGCGTTGAAAAACAATTTAGTTTTGGGCATAATGATGGTAAAGAGAGCTTTCTCCAATGACACCGGTTGCCCTAAGTAGGAGTACGGTCAACATCCGTCGGCACGAATTGCACAATTCTAACTATTTACCCCGCAATTGGAGGGGCAGAAACCATCTACCTATAATTTTCGTTTGCTTACAAGATTCAGCCTTCAATTTGTCCTTTGGGAGATCGTTTTGAATGAGTCAAGAATCAAAACTTCCGTTTCTGAGATTTTCACCTCCCGTGGGGGCCGAAAAATGGTCTGGATATGACCATCTGCTTGTCAAGCGGTAGTCCAAAGTAAAACTGAATCCTTATCCGCCGCTCTCCGTGGAGTACATAAGCGATACTACTCTGGGTAACCTGATATCACAAAAGAAGTGCTGGTTGCTTTAACAAAAAGGATTAAAGAGGGACCGGGCAAGGACTATCCTTGTTATTACGGTATTCATAACGACTGTAACATACGAAACACAATAAATACGACCAAAACAAAGATCACAATGACATGAATCTAGACATGATAGCCCTTGGATTTAACTGACTCTCAGCCGCCCTAAAAGCTTCTCTAATATAAACTATCATGCTTAAATATCAAGGACCACCTGCGTTATCTACCCTGGGTGAGAATGCAACATTCTCGAAATTTCCTATTTAGGCAATGTTCGGAAGCCCTAATATTGCCAGATACGGAAAGAGGGCATATGGATTGTCTGAATGTATACACACGTACAAGGCACACATTTTGTAAATTTCTTTCATAATAACGACGGGTTAATCTTCTCATCTATGTTGTAATCTAAATGTGTGGCTGTTATTTTGGGCAACGATCTGTTCTCTAACAAGGCTCAGTTCAAATCTTCACCTGTTAATAAGCTACTGTACAAACAATTCTAACTTATATTCAATAGTCTCAATTTTTGCAACTGTAAGTAATAGTTATAGAGAAAATTTGTGAAAGCAAGAAATCACATCTAATGAAGTCGAGCGATTATACTTAAGAATCGTTGTGGCTCGTATTGCCCCTGATTTTCAAACGAGATTATTTGCTGATTGTTCGGCTCTGAAACACAACCTATATGACAAACATTAAGACGAATCTAGAAAAAAATTTCCTGGATTCGCGTTGAATACAAGCTGTTTATAGGGATCCAAGCACGAGACTCCATGATATGCTGGAAAATGTTCGGAAGTGGTCTAGATGATTCTAGAGGAGTTGGCGCCGACTCAAGGCTACCAGTCTTTATGTTTAATTTCAACTTTGTCACACAACTTCCATGCTCTATGTCTGGTTCAGTCTGTTAAGGAAGCTTGTGTGAAGTAGACCCAGGTAGACATTATACCCTACGTGACTATGCAGGTAATAATTGTAGGGCAACTTTGCAAAGTTATGAAGCTAGAAATTCTGATCAGAAGTCACCAAGACGATTTTAATATCGCTTCAAAAGGTCTTTATGACCGCCTTGACATTCCGTCACGAGCGTTTTGAGAAGATCTTGCCACCTCCATTGAAGCCAAGGTTACTACGGTGTTTATGAATTGAGTCGCAGCATCAGACCTCATTACGGAGCTAGTCATACAGCTGCCTAGTGATATTGATAACATCTCCAGGTCAATATACCCGGGCAAGCCTTGAATATCACAACCCGCCATCCAACCATTATTTCCAAGTTAGCCCTACTCTAGCGTCCTGATGTTGCCAGCAAGTCTATGACAGTGCTGATGATGCATCGGTCAACATTCAAATATCTGCATGACTAGTGATATGAGACTAAATCTGACTCACCCAGTCATCAACCACGTAGGCAGCCAGGCTAGACCGACCACCATGACTATCCAATCTCCATCTTTGCCTAAATCTAATCTAATCCATGTCGACCGGTCTTGGCAGTGAAGAAATGCTTGAATTAGCAGGAAGCTGCATTATGAGGTAATTCGCGAACACAATTAGGCACGAGTGCAAGGTTGCTATCGAGATATGAACGATGTATCTAGTCAAGCAAGTCAGGCATGCTATTGGTGTCTGATGAGAGAAACTGGCCCGCTTGTGGCCGCCCCTAACACGACGTGGCAACGGAAAATGTGTTCGGCCATGTATATTAGTGTCACAAGGGTAAAGGTACAGTGAGCGAGGGGAAGAGTACATAAGGTGGCGAAACAGTACTTATTTCTTTCATTCTTGTTGTACAAGACTGAAACAGAAGTCAGACTGTTTCCTTGAACAGGAGATCAACATCTGTCGGCTGAAAGAATTGCCGAACCGGCTGACGTTTTAGGCAGTCAATCCACGTGATTTGATAACGTGACCGTGGCGGTGAGAGCCAGGCGAGTGTGGCGTTGGCCTCAGTCAGCCGTGCCTAACGTGGCGGGCTCATACCATAGCCAGAGGCTGGGATTAGTATGCTGAGTTCCTGACTGAATCTGCTATTCGCGCCTCTTTTTATTTCTCAACTTTTCTCATCTTGCTGTGACTCATACTATACTCATTGCTACGCGACATCTCGATACACCCAGGCAGAAAAGCTACGGTTTCGAGGCTACAGCCAACCACAACCACGACTTCCGAGCTTGAGTGGAGTCATCTCAGTCACACGACGACACCACGTATTGTTGTGGGATTTGGAGCTCGCTTCTGTGACTACAGCATTCGATCAATCCTCAAGAAAACCCCAGACTAGGCGGCCAGTGTCGGCCGTCGATAATCGATATTGTCGCAGTAGGCGTCCGCCTTGTGTTGTTGAGAAGTCGAAGCGCCGCGTTATTATGCGGTGGCGCCTACCGTACGAGCCAAGCTTACTCATTTAAGACTTGGGGCCGTCCGGAAAACTCTGGAAACCTGAAATCTCAGGTGGCAAATTTTTCTCCTTCGTGGATGCCTTACCACCAAGGATAGCCTCACTTCTATAAAACAAATAGGCCGCGTCCTTTCTGCAACTCACGTCATTATCTTGATTCCTTGTCGTCGCGTCTCGAATCTACATCCGCATCCTCGGTCGCACGAAACAGCACATTATTAATCCGTCCAGCAACCGAGACTACAACCCAAACTGAGATTGCCAAACAAGTCTCTAGACTTCCACCGAGAAGTTGCAGTTCTTCATGTCGGCTGTCATGGGAGACGGCACAGATTATCCCAGTCCAAGAAGTGAAGGACCTACCGGGCCCAGTGCTATCCTCATTGCTGCTCCAGAATCGCTCTCACCACCTACGAAAATGACCGATCCTCTATCAAACCTCGCAAACGTATCAGTGGATGGAACACGCCCTCGTCTCTCGGTGCGACGTTCGCGTGACCCCCCGAAGAACGAAAACAATCAGATCTTCTGCGATCATGTCGACTGCCAGGCTAATCCGCCTACATTCAGAAGACCCTGTGAATGGAAGTGAGTGCATCCCCGCGTCATTTTTTCAACTAGGACATTGCTAACTATCTTTCCTATTAGTAAACACATGGACAAGCATGACCGACCGTACAAATGCATGGAACCAGGCTGCGACAAGATTCAAGGTTTCACCTATTCCGGCGGACTTCTCCGACATCAACGAGAAGTCCACAAGAAGAATGCCACAACAAAGAAAGCCCTCATGTGTCCATACGCCGACTGCAATCGCAGTACCGGCAACGGATTTACGCGCCAAGAGAACTTGAAGGAACATCTTCGCCGTCGGCACATGCATACAGAAGGTGGAAACTCTCCCGAGTTACCCGTCCTGACTGTGGCAGATGTTGAAGGCCTGAAGTCGAGCTTTTTGGACCCCACAGTTGGCCTGAAGCGCAAACACGACGATACTACCGATCCAGAGCTGAACGGTGTCGACGCCATCGACGAATCAAGCAGCGTTGATCTTCACAACGAGGTGAAGCGGTTGCGCCGCGAAGTCGAAGAGAAGGACCGCCGCCTTGAGGAGCTAGAGAAGATTGTTGCAGGGTTGCAACAGTCGATTCCTCATCATGGACTACCCGTGGTTCACGTTCCCGGCGCCGAGCTATAGATGATACCTTGCCATTATTCCTTTGGGTCCGGATCTCCCCGCTTATATTCTCGAGACTCTCATATCATCCCCCTTTCTTTCCTTTTCTGTCTTCCGGTGTATTGGTGCATTCTTAGGCGTTATGCAGTTTCCATGGTCACAATTCTTTGACTGGGCTCATATGCATCCTGTGAACGGGTCTGATTTTGCCTGGGCGGTGGTCTGTTTTTGCGTCTGTTTTCATCTTTCATCTGCTCTGCTTGAATCTTCTCTTCCTAGATGGAGAGTTGAGAGGCGTTCTTTTCCAATATCTCATCTCTTCATTCCATGGCAATCGAGAGTTGTGGAGAAGCCCAGAACATGAGACTGGAATTTCTTCATTCCCTCATTGCAGCGGTTTGATGAGTCCATCAGGTGGTGGAGGCGTTTATTGATAGTGTCTCTTTCTTTCTCCTTTGTGTCTCTCTCTCCCCCCTGGTTCTATTTACCTCCCCTTTCTTTGTATTGTGGGCTGTTGTTCTCTCCTTTCTCTTGAGTGTTTTTAGTTTGAACAGATATACCCAATCTCTCTATTAAAGATAATGACACCACACTGCTACAGCTATCACTGTTTCATACCTAAATCAGTTCTTCTGTAGTTCTAGTCATTCTGTGCCTAGGCAACTCGAGAGATATCCTCCGATTGGATGAGACTATCCAAGCCAGATCGATCGTACTCCGTACAAGGGATTGAGCCTGCATGACATGTGAAGCATGGGACCACTGGTTACTCGTAGTACGTAGTTAGCTTTCTCGAGATGCCTCACCAAGTAACTACGTATACATACTACGTAGTTACTAGTTATTAGAGTAGTTAACGACTAATCAAACTAGCGCAGGCACTCAGCCTCATTCTGACCTCGGATTCGCCAGCCGAGTCAGTGAAGGTCCCGATTAGGTTTAGATTCCATCCGTCCAGCAGTGGCAGCACAGCCGCAGATCCACCTCAGCCCTTTCTCTCTTCAATAGTTATCTCTCCTAAGGATATCGCCTTGACTCTAACCTAACTCTTTAGATCATCTAGTTACTCCATACATGCCTCTATTCTGAGAGACTCACCCTTCATATCCTCAAATCTACTTCATCTTAGCCATACTTGTATGGGCATACCGTTGTTTGCTTGTCATATTGCCTAGACAGGACAGTCAGTCAGTCTGGCTGAGCTAACTAAACACTCAGCCGCATAACATACACATCACAATGACTGACGATACCCCAATGTCAAACATCCAAGGGCCCACAACTGTGCTGTATCCAGTCAATGCACAACAAAAGTCAGTTCCCCAAGGCCCAGGGGAACTCTATACTCCAGCCCATGATTATCATACATCTGTCCCTATTCCACGTCAAAAGATGGTTCCACCCTTGACGCTTGGCACTTATTCAGATGACAATATGATCCTGGAACCACCTAAGGAACACCCTTTTGAGGACGGGGAATTTGTTTCTCCTGGATTCTTCGATCGGGCCCATCATACCTGGTTCTCTCACCATGCATCTACTGCTGACTGGACGTACGCGAAGCGTCGTGACGCACAGCAAATTCTCCCTTTTCTATACTTGGGACCAGCATCTATGGCGCGGGACAGGGGCTTTGTTCAAAATGAAGGCATCACATTATTGTTATCCATTCGTGATAAACGATCTGCCATTGCCCGTTTGTTGTCTGGTGTCAAGATAGCCGAGGAGCTGGGTATCCAGGCAGATGCAGTCGATGTGGATAGCGAACAAGAACTCATCAGCCTATACCCCAAAATCATCCGAGCTATTAACCAACACATATCATCAGGGGTTTCTGCGCGGCCCGGCCTGCCACCGAGAGTGCTTGTCTTTTGTGAATCGGGCAATGGACGGTCTGCAAGCGTGGTGATCGCATACATAATGAGCATGATGAATCTGGATATGGCCTCGGCAATGTGGGCTGTCCACCATCGGCGTTTCTGTATTGATGTGGGCGAATCCATGCAGACGCTTCTTCATTCATACCAGGCCATTCTCGATGCGAAGAGGGAGGTCGCGAAAGCCCGTCGACAGGAAGCTAGTACCTCTTCTTCTCTAGCTATACAACCACCATCTCATCCAGGTGGTCAACTTACGAAGAAACGAAGCTTTATCGAATATGATGGCGATGCCAATACATCTGCCACCGATGAGAATACCGGCTCTTCTGTCCAAAAGAATGCGATTCAGGTCGACGATAACGCTGAGCATCCGAAACAGAGGCCTGCTCCTTTCATAGAGCGCGTTGTCTAATTGCGAGACATTACTGGGGCTTATTTTGCTTTTTAGATTTGGTTACTCACGTTTTGGTAGAACTTTGCGGCGTTTTGAGACTACAGGATCATACCCTTTGCATCTGTGCTGGTGGCGCATCAACATCAACACCAAACAGCAAGGCAGGATTATCTGGTTGGGACAGCATGAGAAGCACCTTGTATGATTAGAATATAGATATTGAAAAAATCAATGGTTTCAACGGAATATTCCAGATTTCTTTTCATGCAAGCCCAGAACAGGTATCAGGAGGATATGAAGGTGGAAAGTACCGACAAACAAGCAGTTCACAACTTCCGTCTCATCTTGTGCGCTTTTTTGGGTGACTTCAAACACAATCTTTTTGCCCCGGTGACACCCAAAGTAGGGCAATTGCCGATCTACCCAAAGAAAATCCCCTACGATGACAAGGTTGCCTCGACGCCTTTATTATGATTTCAGATAGGGCCAACTACTAAATTATCTCGATCTATCGCTCCCCTCCTCAAATGAAGATTGCGTGATGCTTATCTCTTAAACAAAGTCCCAACGTCTACTTCTTCATTCCTTCATCCACTCGATACTCTTCTCTTTCGTCGAAACGACTGAGAAAGCATATCTTCAGGGCAATTCATCGTGTCCTCGACCCAAAACGCAGCTTCATATTTACTTAAAAAGCCCGTCTGCAACAAACTATCGTCATTCAGATCTTCTTCTCGACTTAGATTCTCTTTCACTCGATTCTTCTCTTGCTTGCAGTTCAGCCATATTCTGATGATAGGGCTGGGTTTGCCATGAGGTTGCGACAAACCATCCGTGCCCCCTCACGGTATGAAGATGAATGTGAGCTCTCTACTGGTGTTTCTCCGCGACGATTGCCACGGCGCAGAAAAGCAGCAGCAGCAGTAGCAGAGGAAAGGGCAATAGCTTATGTTGACTACAACCCGAATCAACCTCCTGCCGCATTTCCCACCCTCGACCACCCGCTTCCCGCTGGGCAGACTTATCATTCTCCTACCACTACTGCGTCAACTTCTGCTGCTGCTGCCGCCGCTGCCAGCGCCAATCGTGCTACTGGTGATGCTGATCACGAAGCTGACGGACATCATCTAGACGCTTTCGATTCGCTTTATCGTGGTATCCCTCCAGCAGAGCTCGACAACTTCATCGCGAGTAATGGCCCCCAAAATCCACAATATAAGAGGAACATGGCGCTCCCGGCAAGAGAGGACGATAACTTCGATTTCGAGATTAGTGATGACGATGATGAGCAACAGCCACCTGGTAATGACGCTGCTGGCGAACAGTGGATTCACCGTGAAGTGCGTTTTATCATTTACCAACCTTTATTACCCAAATGTGATCGTCTATACTAACATTCAATTTCCCCTTTAGGAACCGATACCCACCAATCCGCAGTGGTCCGATATTTCATCGAGTCTACAAATAGAAATTGCGGAAAACATGTTAGAGACTCATAGGCTGTCCACAATTCAGCTCCTGCTTGGCCTGAACCAGTGTGATACTGATCAACTAACGCTCAATCTCAACATGAAGAAGGAAGATCTCGAATATGAAAATCGTATTCTCGAGGAAATGCGCAACAAGCAGCTGCAGGCTCTGATGTGTCTTGATAACTCTGATCTGAAACAGCACTCGGTACCAGCGCGGCTTGTCATGTCGAGGAAAGTGTGGAATCAGTGTCATCACATGATTCAAAAACAGTCGAAGATGAGGTATCTGTTTTGCCAAGCTAGAGATCTTTTGCTAGCACAAAAATTCTTGTCGAAACGAGGTCTACCTATGATATATGCTGGCGATTGGGACAACCAATTTGTTGCGACCCCATCGATATCAAACACTGCAGGTGTTCCTGAAACGTTACAATGGAAATCGACTGCAGAATCACAATCAAATTCATCTGCCGCGGCCGGAAGTACAGAGCTGCTGCCAGGAAACCCGCTTCACTCGGCCACTGGAACACAAACTGGTGTCCAGGGCGCATCTCCCGCCACCGTCAATGGTCTGCCGATTGTACGATTAGCATCAACCCAGCTTTCTAATCCGATGCCTCGAGCTAGCACTCAGCAAACTTCTAACGAGCAACAGCTAGTCTTACCAAATCAAGCCCTTGTGCATCTCAAGATCGGCCCCAGAAATGCAGCTCGTATACATATAGATCAACCGGCAATGCGATCTCGTCGACACATGGATATGCTTCTTGCTACTCCTCGACCACAAGTTAGAGAGCCAAACAGCGATGATACAATCGAAGAATCACCTTCCGGATCAACTGGGCTCGATGGTATGCATCATCAGTATTCAATGCCGGTGCGTCGCATGTTTGGCTCCTGGTCAACAGGCCTGTCTCAACTACAGCCACCGAAACCTTCACTTCCGACAAGGCCACTTACTGGAAGCTTTAATAGCATCATTCATCCTGAGGATAACCACATTCGACTCCCGAAGCTGGATGTTGAAATGTGTCTTGCAACTCCTAAGTCCTATCGCACTGCCGTCAGTGAGAGGCAGTTACAGTCGAGCATTTCAGCATACCAACAATCACCAATGCCTCCAAGTGATGATGCAGAGTTTGAGGATTCGGGATCTGCATCTGCGTCCTACTCGAGTTCAGACGCGACAGTTATGGAGCCGAAGAAGGAACAGAGGACTATACAAGCGGAGACTGATGTCTTTTCTCCCTCCAAGGCTATGAAAGGTCTGAATCTTTTACCTTCTGTATCTTTGAATCCAATAGAGACAGCGAAGAGACAGCCAGCCGAAGTCAGTAGCTTCGTAGCACAGCCGGAGACCAACACGAATCGCCTGCCCGATGAAGCACTCCAAGGGACTATAAATTCATTCAAAATGCTCCAACCATCCAAGCCCACCAAGCATACTAAGCCCCTTTTTGGCTTCGATAGGTTCGAGATTCACACAGACAATCAGAAAGCGACCCAAAATGCCAACATCAGCCAACAAAACCAGCCATATCCATCGACAGGTCAAGGACAGATATCAGTGGATACAATCGACACATCCCGGGACGAGAGTTCCGTGATGACTGACAAGTCTGCAGTTGAAGTGTCCGAGCCGCCTTCCACAAACGCTGAAACTGCTAATGCGGCCAAACCAGAGACCAAAGACCTCCCCAGTGATCACCTCTCGCCTATTTCCGCCAACGTTGCTGCGGATGGAACGCCGTCGACTCGAAAGACGCGTCAGTCGACGAGGAAGCAAACCACGGGCACAAAGCGAGATGCCAGCACTGAAATTAAAACAACGCGGCCAAAGCGAGGCAAGAATCTTGTTACGTCTCCCAATCTCATTACCAATCAGGCCGCTACTCCAACTTCAAATCCCCCTGTCACTCGTGGACGAGGACGACCTCGCAAGCATCCAGTCCAATAAAAGAATGAGCATGACTGTACGATACGAGCAGACGAATGTACGAATACCACTTGCTTTCTTGCATATCAATTTCTGATTGTCTTGTCTTTCCTTCTCAATGTACAAAAGAATGAACGATGTGTACGAATAAACGATTGTAGATGCATGCATGATGGAACCTTTGCAATGACTATGATATCATGGCGAAACTCTTCTTTCCTTTGTCGATATCTAGAGTTGGTGTTGATTCTGTCACTCATTCTATCTCTTTCCGTTCCTTTCTTCCCCTGGTTAGTCGAATACACGAGGTTTTGTATTATTATAATCAACTCCAACTGTTTGGGCCATGAAATTCATGCTCTCATGTAAACACGCAGTATCTGAACTTACCACAAGATATCATAAACATAGAGCCTCTAATCCATATCTATTCGCATGTGATGTCGTCAAGCCCTGCAAGGTACATGATGTGCCCCTGGTCCGCTTTCCTTGTTTGACCTTGGATACAAAATGGATGGAGGGTAAGCATCGCTCTTCTAAGCAACAATAATATATCAAGGGGTCACAACACCATGATAATCAAAAATAGTATACAAATCCACTCATCACAAAAATAAGAGAAGAAAAAGGCGCAGATCAATCAACGAAACTGTACAAATGTGGTTAAATAGCTCACGTGACAACGCGTGACGGGAGATCGCGTTTTTCAGTAGTGTCCGCGTCGCAACTACGTCGTTTTCCGACGAAGAGCTGAAAAAGGGCGGAGGCTAATTCCACGACGACAAAAGGTGAAGTTTGGGAAGGGTTGGACGTATACGTTTGAGATTTGGTCATACTTCAGGTGAAAATTGTTGGAGATTGGACGCGACTTTTATCGTCTCATTTCGTATCTTTCGTCCAGTGATTCTTTCATCCGATCCCTTGAGCGACACCAGAGCAAGAATCTCATTTCGATCACAGATCTCCCCATGGGCTCTCGAATTGTGGATTTCTTTGCCAATAGATGGGTTGGTCCGAACAAAACCCAGTCGATCGAACCCGAGATGTCAGGAGTAACGACACCTACAACTTTACCCGAATCACTTGAAGAAGCGACAACGGGCGCTTCTAGTGCACCTTCGCGACAACAGTCTAGTCCACCTACCTCGCCTGTGACAAAATCCGAATCCGAAGATGTGATAATGGAAGATGTTGAGAAGGAGAGCGAGTTGGAGAAACCCGTTGTTGCGGAGGGGGACGGTGATGAGGATGAGGATACGGAGGGCATGGATATGAAGGCTAGAGCGTTGACGAAGTTACTCCAAACCAGCTCCGTGAGTTTTATTGATATAATCTTGGAAGATTTCTGTCAACTGATGGATATCTTGATTAGGTCTTCGTGGCTATCATGTCCGATAAGATGAAAGCGCAACAAAAACAACAGCAAGAAGCAGCTAAGAAAGCAGCAGCCAAGAAACAAGCAGCGGTAGCGAAGGAACCTCCATCAACAACCGGACGACGCAGTTCTCGTCTGAAAAGTGGTGAAGACGCCGAAGGAGTTCCCGATCAGAAACAATCAAAGAAGGCAACCACAAAAAAGGTCGCCAAAAAGAATGCCGTCAACAGCAAAAGTATATCGAGCTATTTCAAGAAAGCTGATGTAGATGTCGGCGGAGATAACCCCAGCGTGCAGGAAGCATTGGCGCAAGCAGCAGATGAACTTGAGGCGAAACCATCGGCTCTCGGTGAACAGGAAGGTCTCGTGGCCACGGAGCAACCTTCGCTGGTGACCGGCGGGAAAATGCGCGAGTATCAACTAGAAGGTTTAGAGTGGATGAAGTCACTTTGGATCAATGGCCTGTGTGGTATCCTTGCCGATGAAATGGGTCTCGGCAAGACCGTTCAGACAATCTCACTGATGGCTTTTTTCAAAGAGAATAACATCTCTGGTCCCTTCTTGATCGCAGCACCATTGAGCACGGTGAGCAATTGGGTTGATGAATTCCAAAGGTGGACACCTAGCATCAAAACAGTCTTGTATCATGGATCTAAGTCTGAGCGTGTGGAACTTCGGAAACAGATGAAGTTGAAGGATCAGAAGGAGGCCGATTTTCCTGTTGTTTGCACGTCGTACGAGATTTGTATGAACGATCGTGCGTTTCTTGGGCAGTTTTCGTGGAAGTATATTGTTGTGGTAAGTTATCTGATGTTTAAATTGTCTATTCACTCGCTGACAGTTTATTACAGGACGAAGGCCACCGTCTGAAGAACATGAACTGCAAACTGATCAAAGAGCTACTCACTTACCACTCTGCAAACCGATTGCTCATAACCGGAACGCCGTTACAAAACAACATCTCCGAACTATGGTCATTACTACACTTCCTGCTTCCCGAAATCTTCAACGACCTGGACAGCTTCGAGAGCTGGTTCGATTTTTCTTCTGTCCTAGACAAAAATGGCCAAAGAGATGTGATTGAGAGACGCAAACGTAATCTCGTCACTACAATGCACTCTATCCTCAAACCATTCCTGTTGCGACGAGTCAAGACCGATGTTGAGACCAGTCTACCTAAGAAAAGAGAGTACATTCTATACGCTCCACTGACATCAGAGCAAAAGGAACTCTACAGAGAGATTCTGAGTGGTACTGGTCGTCAGTACTTGGAGAACAGGGCAATCGAACGTATCGAGGCCCGAAGTGGGCGAGTTTCTCGCTCGACCAGTTTGAAAAGAAAAGCCGACGATAGCGGTTCAATGACCCCCTCGAGCAAGAGCGTAAAATCTACTCGATCTTCAACACCAGGCAGCATTAGCGGCCGAGCGCGAAAGGGTCGTCAAAGCTACAGGGAGATTGGTGATCGAGAATTCAATGCTCAGCTTCGCAAACTCGAGAATGGTATTGAGGACGAAGAAGAAAAGGAAGAGTCTCCTGGTGAGACCGAACAAGAAGAGATTGAGCGTGCCAAAACCATCAAATTGGCCAAGAAGGAGATTGGTAGCAAAAAACTTCAGAATCCAATTATGCAGGCCCGTCTGGCGTGTAACTCTCCGCACAACTTTTACTGGCCTTGGGGTGACGATTCTTCCACAGTTGACGAAACACTTATCACCGCTTCCGGAAAGATGCTGCTTCTCGACCGCTTGGTACCCTGTCTCATGAAAAAGGGCCACAAGATTCTCATATTCTCTCAATTCAAAACCCAGCTCGATCTCATCCAAGACTGGGCAACTCAACTCCGCGGCTGGAACTGTTGTCGAATCGACGGTGGAGTCAGCCAGGTCGATCGTCGAGCTCAAATCAAAGCTTTCAACAGCAACAAGAACTTCAAAATCTTTTTGCTGTCTACTCGCGCCGGTGGACAAGGTATCAATCTAACAGCTGCCGACACCGTCATTCTCTTCGACTCGGACTGGAATCCGCAACAGGACCTCCAAGCGCAGGATCGCGCACATCGAATCGGCCAAACACGGCCAGTCATCGTCTACCGTCTCGCAACCAAGGGAACAGTCGAACAAACTCTTCTCGAAAAGGCAGATTCTAAACGTCGTCTCGAACGTCTCGTCATTCAGAAGGGCAAATTCAAAAGCCTGCTTGACAACAACACCACCCCAAACGACGTTGAAGATATCCGCAAAGCTTTGGGCGAAAATGAATTTGAGCAATTCCATATTCAGTCTGATGATCCAGAGTCTATTCTTTCGCAGCATGATCTTGATATTTTGACGGATAGAAGTGAAGAGGCCTACTTGCGTGCTGAGAAGGGTCTGGAGGAGAGTAGTGGGCGAGCTTTTCAGGCTGTTGAGACGAAGGAGGATCAAGGGATTATGGCTGAGTTGACTGTTCGATAGTTTTTTTCGCTTCATGGTCTTGGTGGATTTGAACTTCTTGTATAGTTTAATATGGTTGGGGTTCTGGTAAGCCTTGCTTGGTTGGTGTCTTGAGTTATGTTCTTAGCTGGGTTCTATATTTGCTTTGCATTGGTTGTTATTGGTATTGGCGTACTATGAAGAAGTGCGGCATTAGCGTCAAGCAGTTATGTTATACTTATCTGGAATTTGATAACATAGAAATATGGATTCGTTAAAACCTATCTACATATACAGACCGCTCAATAGGGGCAAGATCACCGGCTAGCTTTCTCATCCTCAATCTGCCTCCTCAACTCCGCCAACACCTCATTCCGCCTATCAAGATGATCCTTCAACCCATCCACCTGATCCGCCACCGTCTTGATATCCTCTCTTAGTCGCTCTAGATCCTGTCCATCTTTCGTCCGACCCGTCCCCTCCTTCATCTCACGCAACTCTCGCTCTTTATACTCTAGTAACTGCAAAGCCTCCTTTTTAATAATCGCCCAATTCGGTCGCCCGTCCTGGCGCGTAGATGAAGACGCATCACCACTTCGTCGCTCGTCCGAAACGCGATTGGCAGCTTCCAGTTTCTGTTCGAGTTCCGCCAATTCGCGCCGAAGACGGACTTTCTCCCACTCCTCGTCTTGGATGGTATTACTAAAATCCGTACCCTGTGGTCGATACGTGGATTTCACACCCAACCGACTCAGATACGTATCTCCAAATTTCGCCTTGCGGCCCGTGGTGGTTTCCGTGTCGCCGTCTGCGCCCCATTTTTGCGCGGGGCGGACGTTGTCGACTTGGTAGTCGATTTTATTGGATTCGAAGGATGCGCGGAGAGATGGGGGGACGGTGCGAGGGATGCGGAAGCCCTCGTGGCGGAAGTTCAGGATGTGAAGGAAGGCGAGGGAGGCGTCCTTGTTGATGGATGATGATGCCGCCGGGTTCACTAGGTTCCAGGCTGATCTGATATCAGTGTCGGGAACGTCAAGGGAGTCGTAAAGAGGTTGTAATGAGTCAACTATAAATCACATTAGATATGCATGCATCGCATCGAAACGAGTGAACGACAGTACTAACATGTAATCTCGCCGCGATGGTTCTTGTTCGCACTATAAATCTCCTCGTATTTCGCCTTGTCGGCCGGGCTCATATACCAGTCAAACCCATCCTTTAGACCGGGTGTATCGTCTTCATCTTCTATCCGCTCAAACTGTTCCTGGCGCCCGGTCAATGCCGCACTTGCCTGAACCAAATGCGCCTTTGATTCTGGAATGAGCCAATCCGGTAATGCTCGTGGGACTTCTTGGTATTCCTATCAATTGGCCCGGTTAGTCTCTATATCCCACGATCCGAATCCGGTTCCGGAGCCCTTATCATCACGCTCATTAGGGGCGCAGAGGAAAAGAGGGGAAACTCACCCCATTAACAAGATCAAAAATCAACCTCATCGCAACACAAAACTCCTCAAAATCTAACTCTCCGTCTCCATCCACATCCGCCAAATCCCATACTTTCTCGAGCTGGTCATCTCGTAATCGGCTGTTGCGGAGCACGCTGGCGGCTTGGGAGTTGTTGAGACGGGACTGGCCGTTGGCGAGTGATGAGAAGATCTCCCAGTATCGCTCGACTTCCCATTGTTCGATTCGTTTGGCCATTGTCGCTAGTTATTCTATATTTGAGTGTTGGGAATTGGAGGGAAGTGAGCGCGTGGCCCGGAGTGATTAATGTTGTCTAGAGTTAGACTAGGTTGTGTTGCTTTGGTTAAGGTGACTACCTAATGAGTGCACTGTCCGCCTGGGCCGGAGCTGGCGTCAATGTCTTGGCGGATTAACCTATTCTCCGCATTTACATGAACAGCTGTAAAGACAATTCGTTAACTAGTTAGATAGTAGATTGTTATGTTTGAATCATTAAATTCTTCATTCTTCAGCATAATTATATCGTACAGTCTCGCCGAATCATCGAGTCATAAGCAATCGCAACAAAGGGGAATCGTAACATGGACAAAGAGCTGAATGTCAAGAGGCAGGAAAACCGCAAAGGAAGGAAAGAAAACAAACGGACAGGCGGAGTTGAAAGGCTCGAAAAATAAAAAGGAAAAGACGAAAGTAAAAAGATAGAGGAGAAAATAACTCTCCGAGAAAGAATAAACCAGATATGTGAAGTCTAATAGACGGTGCTTCCAAACGGAGCAGTCTCCTTCAAATCTTCCACCAAGTCCTCGACATTACTGAGATAACGACCAAGCAGCTTTTGTTTCTCCTCGGTCGTGCGGGTCTCACGCTTCGACTGGTTATTTTCACTGGCTGACGAATAGCTCTTCGCAAATGCTCCCGATAGCTTGCTAGGGCTTCGATGCAATCCGACTACTGCCGTATTTGGTGCACTCGCCGCGACCGCGGGGATGGTAGGCACCTCTGGCATAAGATAAAAGTAAAGAAATTCCACAAGTTTCAGCTTGACTTCTCGGGATGTGGCACGCATTTTGAATAGAGATGTGACCGTCAGGAGTCCGTCTAGGGCCTCGAATGTGCGGGTGTTCGCTGGTTGGTCCAGCAGGGCGGTGACCAAGGTCAACAGTGTGGTGGACTGAATGGCAGGGCAATTGATCGGGTCTAAGAGGTCGAGGAGAATATTCATATATATTTCGCGCGCAAAGAGCGCTCGGGATGGAGGGTGAAGAAGGAGGATCCCTTGGATCAGGTCCAGGGTTGAGATGATGAGAAGATCGTTTGCGCCGTTACTTCCGCGACCGAGCAAATGTTCCAAGCAGGTAACTAGGCGTATAGCGACTGGACATGATCGATTAGATCTTCATGAGGCAATTTTGGGTATATGTTGACGACTTACCATTCCATTGAAAGCCCTCCTGCAACTTGAAGAACTCTCGAAAAGCCGGATCATCTGCCAATTCGTTCAGGGCTTTTGGCGCGGGTGGTGTTTGGCCTAAGGGGATCATGGATCTTCTCTTTTCGGCCGCAGTTTGTTTGCTTCGTGACAGACATATTTGCGCTAGAAGTCCTTCAACCTGACGGAGGCCCTTGCGAATTTTGTTGGGCTCGTATGAGGAGAGATAGTCGAAGGAATGCGTCAAAAGGGCCTCCATTGCCGTGACAATACTCAACTTATTGATGATGGGTATAGGAGAGAATAAATGAAGGTGACAGGAGGATAGAAGTTGAATATAATAAGTACGGAGTATGAAGAAAAGAAAAAGAAAATCGTCACCATGCAATACAATACGTAACACCCGTCCGAAGCAAGGAACAAACCTTGAGGTTAGTTACCAGTTGGCCTGGAGGCTGGAGCGAGAGAGCGATAAGGCTGGGCGGGTGGCAATATGAAACGAGCAGACGCACAGACAACTACGACTACTACGAGTATCCATCTTCAGCTCTTTATGGAGTCAATGGCTTAGTGCGATCGCATCCCGGCCGTGAAGTCCGAGAGCAAGATAGATTGTGATGGATTACATCAGAAGAGCACGAAGGTAAACAAAGCGCGGTTGGCTGGGTGAACGCTTTCTGCCACCGCCTTGGGCCCCGCGTGAGCTAGCCGCCGCTTTTGATACGTTCCTTGGTACCAGCGATGTAGTTATGTACTATACGTATGTACTGGTTAGTACTTACTACGTAGTTACTATGTGGACTCTGGTCTCTAGGTACGGTCGCCGCTAACTGGCCACTATTCTTATCAGTAATCACGGATGATATCTAGCTAGCTAGCTAGCTACTACATACGTAGTACACGTTTTAAAAGCCGAATAGAGGTTTCATTTCGAAAAGTGGCGGTCTGTTATCACAGTCGTTCATGTCGTACAGACCACTCAAAGCACCGGCAAGTCGCCGATTGGTATCCAAGTAGAGCTCAAGATACATACATACGTAGTAAGAATTGAGCCAGTGCATTGTTCTAGAAGACGGATCCGTTTCTAAAAGTAGAATCAATCATTGTGTGAGCGAACTTTAAATTAAAGAGCAATAGAGGGGATATTATCGAACGGAGTATTGTTTCAGGCAAAGCAATAAGAAGGGAACAATATTATCGCCTGCAAAATTAGGGCTGAAGGCGCCCACGTTCCGAGGTTGGCAGTGGATGCCTGGCTGGCTCCTGCCGCTATCAGTTACATCAGTTACACATAGCTCTCTCTCTCTTTTCCTCTCACCCCCCCCACCACACTACTACTCCTACTTCTTCTTCTTCTGTACTTATTCCCTCGACCTTCCTTTTCTTTGTCATTGGACATTACACATCGCATCCATTCCTTGCGTACAATCTATCTATCGTTCATCCTTTTACCACGAACTGCACAACCTGCAAAACATTCCTGTGGCAACCCCACATATCACCTATCTACTATCGAGCTCGTGACACTGCACTATCACCCATAACCATGACTTATGAAGTCAATCCCACTCTAATCCCACAATCGCTACAATCCCCCACTGCCATCCCTCCTCGAACAAGCTCCAACGGCGCCGTAAATGGCATCGCTTCGACCCCCCGACCAACTGCCCCGGGCTTAGGCTCTATCTCCGAAAGTGAATGGATGTCGTCGTCGAGGCGGAAGTCGCTCACCACAACGAGCAAACACGGTCGTAATCGATCGAGTATGGACTGGACAAAGACCAGAGATAGTCTATGGACACAGGAGAAAGAGAGTATTATTATGGGCCCGTACGACTATATCTCGAAGCAACCAGGGAAGGATATCCGCAAACAGATGATTGCCGCATTCAACGCGTGGTTGAAGGTACCTGAACAGAGCCTGGAGATTATCACCAGCGTCGTTGCTATGTTGCATAATGCTTCATTGCTGTAAGTCTTTGTCCTGACCATTGCGCAGCTGGGCGCATTACTAACGTATGGATGAATAGCATCGACGATGTGGAGGACAACTCTGTTCTACGACGAGGTATCCCGGTAGCGCACAATATTTTCGGCACAGCTCAGACTATCAACTCAGCAAACTATGTGTACTTCCTTGCTTTACAGGAATTGCGCAAACTCAACAGCCCTGCAGCCATAGAAATCTACACCGAGGAGCTCTTGAATCTACACAAAGGGCAGGGCATGGACTTGTTTTGGAGAGACACCTTGACCTGCCCTACTGAAGAAGAGTATCTTGAGATGGTCGACAATAAGACTGGAGGACTGTTCCGACTAGCTGTCAAGCTGATGCAGGCGGAGAGTGAGGCCGGAAAGTACGTCGAGTATCCAAGCTCTTGAAGAATCGCAAAATAGGTACTAATGATGAACAGAGACTGCGTCCCACTCGTCAACATCCTCGGCCTCATCTTCCAGATTTGCGACGACTACCTCAATCTGTCAGACAAAACATACAACAAAAACAAAGGTCTTTGCGAAGATCTGACGGAAGGAAAATTCTCGTTCCCCATCATCCACAGCATTCGCGCCGACCCATCGAATGTTCAATTGATCAACATCTTGAAACAGAGGACCAAAGACGAAGAAGTGAAGCTATACGCAGTCAACTACATGGAAAGAACGGGTAGTTTTGCGTATACCAAGAAAGTAGTTTCACAACTACGTGACAAGGCTTCGAAACTCATTGATGAAATGGATGGTATTTCTGAAGGGACTGAAGCGGTGGATGGTCCGCGAGACGGACGGTATGTAAGGGAGATTTTGGCGAAGATTGTTGAAATGACCCTCAAAGACAAAGAGAGGGAAGTTTAATCTTTCGGGCTTGTATTTATATTATCTTTCTGGTCTTTCGTTCTCGAGTCGGGACGGCTTTTTCTCGCCTTTTCTGGACATTTTTACCCTTCATTGTATTCAGTTGCAGATATTAACGCTTTATGACCGGCAAATCCATTATACCCCTCTGCTATGACAGTCTTTTGGCTATATACGTATATGTTGGACATTTTCAATTCCCATCAAATCGTAGCTAGAAGAAAGACCCATAGCTATAGTGTCATTATATATTTCATCAAGTATCCCACCGAACATGTAACAATACGAGAATAGCCCAAAAAGATACACAAATAGGGTACCAAATAGTCGTGAATTTACATAACAATACAGCAATCGCCCAGCTTCCGCAACACTCTGGGTAGAATCTTTTCAACAATCGCCTCAATATCATCTTGTTTACCGGGTTGCTGGCCATGTTGCTGACCATATTGTGGTTGCTGTTGACCAGGATATCCACCACCACCATAATGAGGTTGCTGCTGCTGAGGATATTGTTGCTGGTGTTGTTGATAAGGCGGCATCTCCGCTGGACCACCCGTCAAATTGACATAGATCCTCCCCGCATTCTCTTCTGTGGCATATTGCAGCCCCAATTCGCGACAGACTTGTTCGACTCGCGGTTTGATTTTTTGCACGTGATTGGCGGAGTGGTTTCCCTTTCCGACGATCCTAAAACCATCATCAATCAATAACCCTAGCAAGGGGGGGTGAGGAAGAGGAGAAAAGGGGGGACGTACACGTGTAAATGCGTCTGGCCATGTTGGCGCGCATACTTGATCCTCTCCTCAAGGATATCTTCCGCCTCCTCGACAAACTGCCCGTGCAAATCAATGGTATCCTCAGGTACTCTGCCCGAGGCATTGTTTTCGCGGAATATGAATTCGGAGGCTTGTTTGTTGTAGTCTTGCATTCGGCGGCCGTGCTCTTTGCCTTCTTCCGAGAGCTGTTTGGCGCGGGCTCCGTCGCCGTTTTCGTAGGCCTGTTTAGACTGCACACCATAGAAAGTGATTAGCTTCGATTGAGAGAAAGAAAAAAAAGATGGTGGATTGCAACATACCCGTTCGAAACAATTGTTGCGCTTGTTCGCTTCTTCGCGCGCAAGGCCGCGAAGGCGATCGTATTCCTCTTCGGATTGACTGGATTGGTCGTGATTGAAGGCTATCCATTATCGGATATCAGTTGAGTCCATGGTTAGAGCAGATGAATTTGACCTACCACGACTGCCAATGTGCTGCATTTGGTAAGACATTTTGATTGAATATGCACGCGTTGTATGTATATGTATATGTAGATGTAATATTCACAAAAAACAGAGCGAACAAGAGCCCAATTGATTTCAGAGGATGGTTGGGGAACGAAGGGATCGGACTCTGGCCGACCATCTTGACCAGGGCCAATCGCCAAGATCAGCCAATTAACGAATTAAAGCGACAACATGCGCCGGAAAATCGAAATGCCGAGATGAGAGATTGAGATCGCGCTATTTTGGGCAATCAGCGACGATGTCGATCTTTTTCTCCTTTTTTTTCTCTCTATCCCCACTCTTTCTGCGGACTTGCGAGTCCTTTGATAGGATTGTAGTCGCTGTATTGGATGGGCTGATAAAGGACCTACCATGGATCGGCCGAACCTTAAGTCGATTTGCCATTACAGACTACAGAGAAGTACGTACTCTGTGTTTGTGTGCGCGGAAATGGTGATTGGCATTTGCAGCTTTAGGGCTAAAGCTCTAATGATCGGACAAACTAACTAACTGTCGGATTATCGACGCTACGATCCGGGGCCTACAGCGCCGTACGCGTAGTGAACATATCGCGCACCGGAGCGGGATTACTATATCCCTAGCGCCCCCGTAACAACCTCGTATATAGCCACCTAGCCATCCCCGAGCCCCTACGGTTTTGGGGATCAGTCTTTTATAATGGAATATTTGTACTTATAAGCAGGCTCACCACGTAGGGCAGTTGGACCGCCCTTGCTCCCTATTCTATGCTATTGTGATACGGAATACAGCTAAACCAACACTGATCAGTGATGCCCTTAATACAAGAAACGGACCCTCATCAACTGCCGTACACCGTCTTCCCCTCAATTCAGACGTACTCGTGTGGAGAGAAGGAAACACCGGATATGCAGGAGAATGGACCGGATCATACAAATTACTAGCAGTCAACAATGAGACGTGTATTATCGAACTTCCAAGTGGACCGACCTCATTCCGGTCAACCGCCGTCAAGCCGTATCATGCTGAACCCGAAGCACAGCCAAATGGTCCTATCCCCAGTGAAAAAGACGTTACCCAGCCCGACCCTGAGAAAAGTATCCAAGAAGCCCCGGAAGCCTCCCCCAAGGCCATCTCACAGGCTATGATTCCACCTCTGCCGTCAGTCGTGATCCCACAATACGAACCTAAAGCAAGCAGCCTACCGCGCCCCCAACGAGATCGTCGCCTACCCGCACGGTATAGAGAAGATTACACGCAGCATACATTCCTTGGCCAGTTCACACAAGAGCATGAGGATGAGTCACGCCACCAATTCGCAGCTGCCGTATTAGCCCGATTCGAAGGCTCGCAGCGAAAAGAGGTCAACGGACTGCTAGAGCGAGGAGTATTCGAATACGTTCAAGAAAAGGATATCCCTCCAGGCACGAGAATCTTCACAGCAAGGTTCATTAACGACATAAAGAACCCCGGCACCGACAAAGCCTTTGAGAAATCGCGCCTCGTTGTACAAGCCTACAACGACGGAGACAAGGAATACGTACTAACACAGTCACCGACAATACAACGAGCCAGCCAACGAATCATTCTCTGCCTTGGCATGATTGTGGAAAACGTACGATATTATATTCGCGATATCACGCAGGCCTATATCCAGTCAACTACGAAGCTCAACCGCGATTTTTACATACGAATCACACCGGACCTCGCAGAATACTTCCCCGGAGCTACGTTTCTCAAAGTTGTGCGCCCTCTCTATGGAATCCCCGAAGCAGGCAACCACTGGTTCCGTACGTATCACAACCACCACACGGAAAAGCTCAATATGGAGACGTCGACCTACGACCCATGCCTTCTTCACTGCTCCGATTCAAAGCAAGGATTTGGTATCGTAGGCATGCAAACTGACGATACTCTTATCGTCGCTAACGACACCTTCGCAGTACGAGAGGAGGAAGAGATTCAACGTGCTAATATTCTTTGCAAACCCCGAGAAGAGCTAACGATTGATAACCCGCTCAAATTTAATGGTGCGGTTGTTACAGAGACTGCCCAGGGTATTACCCTCACCCAGAAACGCACCTGCAGTCATATTCGGCTTGTACAAGATCAACCAGCGGACACTACGAATTCACGTGGCAAGGTACGAAAAGATGCCACGCCGAAGGAACAATACATTGCCCAACGAGCCCTTGGTGCGTATATCGCTTCAATGTCACAACCTGAAGCCTCCTTCGATCTTTCCTTCGCAGCACAGACAACGGACCCCCAGAGGGACGATATCAAGGCTCTCAATAAGCGTTTACAATGGCAGCTCGACAACCCTGAACGAGGACTACGATTTGTCAAACTAGACGTACGAACTCTACGTCTTATCGCCCTCGTTGATGCTTCATTCGCCAACAACAAGGATTTGTCTTCACAACTCGGCTACGTTATCGTATTAGCAGACGAAGCAAACAACGCGAATATCCTCCACTGGTCCTCTACGAAGTGCAAGAGGATAACGCGAAGCGTACTCGGCTCCGAAACGTACGCACTAGCCAATGGATTTGATGCCGCAGCTGCAATCAAGTCAACTCTCACGCAGCTACTCCACCTTACCGAACCACTACCTCTCATTGTTTGCACCGATTCAAAGAGCTTGTACGAATGCCTCGTCAAGCTTGGGACGACACAGGAAAAACGCCTCATGATTGACCTCATGTGTCTACGCCAATCATACGAACGTCAAGAGATCTCAGAGGTCAGATGGATTGACGGCAACAGCAACCCAGCTGATGCCATGACAAAAGGCAAGCCATGCCACGCTTTGCAAGAGCTTATTGATACGAACAAGCTACGTATCAACGTTAACAGCTGGGTGGAAAGGACAGCTACGACACGCAGCCCTGAACCTAAGGCTGTAAGATTTGCTACACCATTGGAGTCCCCGGACCAGTAGCCGTATGGCTAGATGCCCCAATTCGCACCATTCTCTTGCTATTTTCCTATGCCTCCTTGACATTTCTATTCACTCTTTATATGCCTGTTTACCACACCAGACTGTATGTCGTTCACTACGCGTTTTTCCTTTCTTTTAGAGAGCTGCCAGTGTCGGATTATCGACGCTACGATCCGGGGCCTACAGCGCCGTACGCGTAGTGAACATATCGCGCACCGGAGCGGGATTACTATATCCCTAGCGCCCCCGTAACAACCTCGTATATAGCCACCTAGCCATCCCCGAGCCCCTACGGTTTTGGGGATCAGTCTTTTATAATGGAATATTTGTACTTATAAGCAGGCTCACCACGTAGGGCAGTTGGACCGCCCTTGCTCCCTATTCTATGCTATTGTGATACGGAATACAGCTAAACCAACACTAACTAAACAGCGGAAACAAAAGGAAACAACGCAAGAAACATTTGACTATATAACAGCACTGCCAACCCATAAACCTTGAAACATGCGATATAGTCATTAGTTATTCATTACTTACATAGTAGTCAACCCCAGCTGGTACGCCGACCCTTGGAACCGCCCACATAGAGGTAGGTTCCTCGGAAAGATGCATTGCATTGCATTGAATTAATCAAATCAATCAATCAACGATACTCAGACACGCGCCTCTTCCACGTCTCTCCGCCATCCTCGGGCCTTCTGCGGAACAATTGTAACGATTCACTGTACTTGAGAACTGTCCGGTGATCTGCGTCCTCTGTGTTCTCGTGGCAGTCGTTCTTGTCATCGTCATATCTTTGAATAAACACTGGAGTTATAGTATCCGTTCCGTCGGGAAATATCGATGCAAATGGTGATGGCGTGATTTGTGCCCCTTCATCGTCTTCGAGAGGGCCCGAAGACCCTTCTACAAGCGAAGAGCCAGGTGACGAAAACGACGAAGAGGGAGGATATGCCGAACCACTACGCTGTATCGGCTTGGATTCAGTCGTAGATTCACCCGTTGCTGCTGCTATCCTCGATGATTCCCACACCATAGTTGTAAAATCTCGCACAGCTGCATTGCTCGTACTAGAGCCAATATCCCCCAAACCCGAAGGATCAGTCGTGGTTGTGGCGGCAAGAATCGAATCCGATTGGAGCTGCCGCTCATGCATCCAACTACTTCCAGGACTGCTCCTTGTAGTAGTAGCAGTGCTAGCTTCAAAATCGCGATCAATTCGCCTCTCATCTGCACGATCATGTTGGTGTCCTCTCGCTAATGATGCAAGTGACCCACTAGTCGGTAAAGGGAATGAGCGCTGCGCTGAAATAGCCGATAATGGTCGTAGTATGTCTGAGGCTAAAGGGGAATTCGTTATTGGGAAAGATAATGGTGTTGTATGTTGTGGGGGTGGTGTTGATGGTGATTCATGCCTCGTGAATTCTTCAGTTTTTGTATCATCTCTCGTTATTTCATGCATGCCCTCATCTTTCTCGTCGCCGTGTGCTCGCCGTGGTTGATCCATTTTTCCTTCCCTCTACCCAGTATGATTCGCTCTCTTTTGGGTTTGTTGGTCTCTTCTGCTTATGCAGATACTATGCATTCCCTGAGCACCGCCTAACAAGAGTAGAAATCAATCCCGTGCTGATGAACTTTGTCTCTAATTTATATTGGTAAGACTTCGCCGCCTGAGGATAGTCCCGGAGATCTTTTTGTCTCTACGAGATCACTGCAGGCACAGTGGACAGCTTAGGTTGACAGACAAACCCTCTTCGAGACACAAGAATTGCCTCCCCCTCTCTCTTTGCTTAACAAGGCCACGTCGAGTGGGTCATAGACCTGTTTTGCTCACTCCCAGATCAATGCAGCCAGGCGGATTAGGAGTAGTGAAGGTTGTAGCTAGCGTTGAACAGCAAATAGGCGACAGCTAGGCGAAAAAAAGGTATGCAAGCCAACCCTGGGGTGTTCTGATCCCTATGGTACAGTCGTGTTCAATCTGGAAGCAATTCCAAAAACCTGAATATAAGCCTCTTATCTAATGCTTGGTGGAAGGCTTGACTTATATGCTCAGTCGGCCTACGACGAACCAAGCTGGCGGGACAAACAAGGACTATTTCCTCCAAAAAGCAACCAATACGAAACTCCGGCTAGGCTAATATTTATTCCCTTATTTCCCAGTCTCTCACCCAAGAAAGCAAATCATAGCTCCCTACAAGGCCGAATGAAAGGAAGGGGGGGCGCTTTACGAATCGAGTGGATTTCAGCTACGACATCCAACGCCACAGCCGTAATGATACAGGAATGGAATTTGCAACTAAGAGCTGGTGCTGTGCCATAAGCTTCCCCCATGTTGCTGACCTTCCCCTTGGGATTTTGAGATCGGAGATCCTTAGTAGGAAACCTTAAACGAATCATCGGAATTGTTGAGTAACAGTATATACCCCGTACGGAATATGATAGGAGGTTTGTTGTGTGCTAAGAGGCGTAGTGTAGAGTAGAGTATGTAGGGTTAGGTTAGTGGCGTAGGAAAAGGATATGCGAGATAAAAGTATCTAGGCAAAAGGCGAAAATCGGCCTGGGAATAGAATAGTTCAGTATCGGATGACTCTAGAACATAAGATTGATTGTCAGCTAGAAGGAGGGATTACAAATAGATAGAGTTAAGGCTGTTAAGCTAACGAGTGGATAAACCAATAGTTGAGCCCTAACGGTCAATCACAGTACGTATAAAAAATCCACCGCGGATGCTTGGAAGATACTCCGTTGTAGTGGAGGGGTAATGACCACATGCAGAATGATCATAATCTGACATGCTGCAGTCCGATCCCGAGTAAGAGGACATAGATGCATGATACATGTTCAAACTAACTGACAGTCTAACATAGATGCATGTGGCCTCATCAAGACCCAGACAGAACAAGAAGAGCCTGAGACATAAAGGGCAAACAGTACGAGACAACGCCAATGCCGAGACGTAAATGGCATTTTTTCAGCTCAGCCATGGATGGACGAATGAATGAGGCAACCTGGAAGCTCATCAAAGTTCAAACTCTGCGCAATTAGAGTTCTTAGTGGGCAGCCAGGCTATCCATAGTAGTGGGGATCCATTACAGAGTATACTACGTACATATCCTGGACTTCAGTCTTGTACTCTATAGACTTAGAGTAGAAAATGAAATGCCCTTGTACTACAGAGTAGAGCAAGCAAGCAAGAAGATGCATGAGAATTGGCAGCAGCTGATTGGGCTGGCGATATTACCAAAGCCGGGGAAGAAAAAACGGCCAATCACATCACGTGGTTCTCGCTAGGGCTGGGGACTTTCAGCTGCGCCGGGTCTGATGCTTTGTCCACAACGCCTCTGCTACGTAAGTTAGTAGATTAGCTCCCCTGTTCTTGTCTAAGTTTCTAGTTATCAGTCTTTGGCATCTCTGGTCCCAAAAAGCGGTCTCACCGACGAATCGCCCTGTGGCGCAAGGAGGATGCATGCGCCACTTCCCTCGCAGCCGATTGTGGCGCAGACATCCACCTTCAGTCGACTTCTCATAGAGTTCAACTACATAAGTTATACCTCGCCTCACTCCTCTCCACTCTTACGTACTATGGGACGCATTGGGATGTTATTCTCGCCTTAGCTTAGTCGCTATTAATGCCATCCAGGCAGCAGGATTTTGTCTCATCAAACTGCCTTTCGGCGGCGACATCGACTCAATCATGGCAGGATCTCCATCCATGTAGCTCACGTCAGACAGACGATTGGCACAATGATAGTTACTACACTATCACAGCTTACCCCGTAATCACTGTGGAAATTGCGACGCCTCCAGGCCTTAATACGCTTGCTTTATAGGGTTTCCAACTTCGACTCACTGCCGTGTGGGACAAACGACAATGACGCCAATTCCCGAAGACTTCTTTTCGAAGGCCACCTCATAATCAACATCCCGTATTCAGTATAATGCATCTATTTCATAAGATTCTGCTGTTTGTTGTGTATTTTGAGTTCTAACGGGAGGATCGCCGTGACAGGACCAGGACTGACGGGATCCTTCCGGTAGCCTGACGCACCCCCTAGCTCTCTCTCCTGGCTCGATCTCTGTAACCAATGTTCACATATCTTCCGGCACACGCTGGAAATCTTCCAACAATCTATCAAAGGCCACCCTCCGGCACATTGGGCATAATATCAGGGTTTCTTGTGCAAATTTCGGCTCAAGAATCCATGCATTCAACTTCCACATCCCATCCTTTTCCTTCAACCCCCTAAAATCATGTATAGGACCATTATTCGCGCCCGGCGTATTGCTAAAGGCCTCGCCAGCACGGAAATGTTTCATCAATGTCGTGCAGGTGATCTGCACCGTCTTTCCACCCTCGTGGATATCCACACGGGCACTGGCAATCGAGTAGTGCGTGTCCATTGGCCTGACAAGGTCGAAGCGTTTTTGACACAACTCATCCACCCCCTTTGTGGTTACTCCCGCGATGGTGGCGTCGGCGTTACCGGGGTCGGATGTTGTCCAGAAGGAAAGGAATACGTAGTTTGCAATCGTTTACGTCGAATGAGAGTGCGCAGCGAGTCATTAAATCGGCGAGTTCCTCGCGGTCTGTGACGAGGGTCAGAGATTTGTCGCAGGGGCATTATGTATATTGTAGTGTAGGAGTTCGTTTTATCGATCAGTCTCTCATATAAGTGGTTGAGTGATCACCTAGGCGGCTTATGCATTGTGTGCTGAGCTACCGATCAATTGATCATGGGATTGGACAGACCTATTCGTAATCGGTCAGACAATCCCTGCTAGATAAGTACTTAGATTAGTATTCTTTTCGGTCCCTACCACAACCAACATCTTTATATAATTTCAGTGGTTGTGGTTCGCCATGTTGGTCCTGAGTTTGAAGTTTTTGTACTCCATTACTCGGTGATGCGGTCCGCACAAGCCGACTACGATCGACGCTAAGTTTGAAAAATATACAAGGATGACATCCCATCACCGTGCTCAATTCAAGCTGACGGTTGACCAAATAACTTGGCCACAAGAGCTTTGTGCACCTGAGTGAATGTTATATCTGATTTCCCGCTCCTCCTCCGTTTTGTTTTAGGATTACACTTCGTCCTCGTTGCAAGTCTTAGTGTTGTCTCTTAAAAGTCCGATGACTAGAACGGATTGCTTATCAACGAACTCCGTATGAAATAGGTACTGAATCTGGAAGTGCTGTTCTCTATAGACGTTGAATATCTATCAACGTGGAGACGGCACCGCTCTACAGCATTTCTAAGAATTAAGCATGAATGTCTACGAATCAGTTTTCTGTTTAAGGGAATCCTTTCATTGTTTTTTTACTCTAAAGAAGCCCAATATTTGGCTTTCGGCTAAATCTAAATGGAACAAGACGTTCACCTGTGGCATCACCCGAATTGTCTTGAAAACTCGAGAATTTCCTAATTAGGAAGTCTCTGTGCCCGAACCCTAAAGCTCCCCGAACCTCGTAAATCACGATGAATCATCCTCCGCAGTCTAATGGGCCAGGTTGCTACTGACATAACCTTGGAAGAATTTGGGCATTACTCTTTGTCCGGGTGTGTAGCGTTTGATTTGGAATCGATGCTGATTACTTGTCTTGCTCCGTCTGAGACGTGGACTACGGTGTCAGACTGTTTCCAGTAGTATGTTCCCGTGAAGTAGCAAGTGAGTATGTGAATGTAGGTGCTTTCTGGTGGACGGCACTCGCATTGGCAAGCATCAAATCCCTATAGTTCAGGGACACCTCAGTTCATGTAGTTCGATGAGAACTTCATTCTCTGCAGGTTGTGGGATGCGAATTTCCTCGAGGCTCAGCAAGTCGACGCCGTCTTACCGTGCAAAACCTATTGTTTTATACTCTTCGTGGCCATTTTGTTCAGTACCTATTGTTTTGACCCAAATTCACTCTCAAGTCTAGGCGACCAGACATCTATCAGTCTACTGTATCGATAGCAACTCACGCCCTTTCATCTACATATTTAAGTAGGCCCATAATTACAGCCTATACGTTCTGCAGATAATTAAATATTGATGCTATCTATCCCACGAGATCTCAATGTCCACGAATAATGCATTGTATCCATTCAAAATCTTAATCGACTACATAATTATACCGTCGGTGGAATTATCGCTGTATTCGGCGTATGCATTCACCCGACCGGCTTTGTTGTTAGGGCTTGGTACCTTGCAGAAATAAGTCTCCGAGCCAGGACTAAGAATTGCGCCGTGGCTAAACATGATTAGCCCTAATTTCATCACAATAGAGTTTCATTGTACGCAAGTAAGGTTCAATATCAGGAGATCTTTTGTAAAAATGGTTGCATGCAGCTCGATAACAGGTGAGAAGGTATTATCGAGGTTGAGCTTCGATCCTTTAATGTTAGGTCTAGTTCAGTAGATTTAATACAAAATGTGCTTAATATACCATACTGATAGGAGTCCTCTGGTTGCACCTTTATTCGAATAGCCATTCCAATCAAGTTGCGTCACTATTCTAACTCAGTGAAAAACAGAATGTCCTTCAAAAAGCATGGCCGTCAGTACGATCTCATCGTGCTTGGAGCGACAGGTAATCCCTTGCCCTGGCCGTCAACGGTATTTTGGGGACTTTGATGTTTCGTATTGACTCGTCATTTACCTAGGATATTCGGGCCGGTTGACAGCAGAACAAATTACGATCAACCTTCCATCAAATCTGAAATGGGCAGTAGCTGGTCGTTCAGAAGACAAGCTCAACCACCTCGTCTCTCGATGCATGGATCTTAATCCACATCGTATCCAGCCAGGCATGGAACTTCAGAACCCAAGTTAATTCTGCCCAACGCACTAACATTGACCGAAGCAATCGAAATATGCAACCTTAATAATGAAGAAGTCTCCGAACTAGCGAAAAAGACATTTTGTCTAATCACCACGGTCGGTCCCTACGCGCTTCATGGAGAATACGCATTCAGAGCCTGCGCTGAAACAGGTACACATTACATTGATTGCACACCCGAAGTTCCATGGACGTTGGAAATGATCAAGAAATACGAAGCTACTGCCAAGGCGTCGGGTGCTTGGATGATACCTCAGTGTGCCATGGAATCTGCGCCGTCCGACATTCTCACCTGGGCGGTCGCTGAGGAAGTTCGGTCAGAGTTTTCGTCTCGGGTGGGAGATATTGTGATGGATCAGCATCAGTTGACGTAAGCTCACTCTCTATTTACTAACTTAACTATATGCCAAATAACTAACCTTGATTTTGAAGTTCTATTCCATCCGGTGGAACATTAGCTACCATCCTGAACCTCTTCGGCCAGTACCCTCTCAAGACCCTTCTGCAGTCGATTGAACCATATGCCCTATCTCCCGTACCAAATGGCCATCCACTCCCCAAACGATCCCGTTGGTCCTCACTCACCGGTGTCCACAAGATAGCAGGTCTCCCTCTATTGTCAACCAGTATATCCGGCAAAGCAAACGCAGCCATCGTCTCTCGCACATGGGGCCTATTCAAGCAAGAACCCAACTTAAAAAAGGAGTTTTATGGGCCCGAGTTCACTTATCAGGAATACATGTATGCACCTGGCTTCGTACGGGGCATGTTGATGCACTATTTTCTTGTGACGGGTGGATATCTTTTGTTGTTGGCACCTGTTCGGGCGTCAATTAGACGGTTTGTCACAAAGCCGGGCGATGGACCAGATACAAAAAAGGCTAAGGAGGAAGTAATTGAATTGCGAGCTGTCGCTAAGCCAGCTTCTAAAGCCGGGGAAAACAGGCAGGTCCTTGGGAAGCTTACATATCACGGGAGTATGTACTTTTGTAAGTTGTACCTTCAATCCAGCCAGCTATGAAGTGAAGATCTTTAAAACTCACATTTTTATAGTGACAGCTACATTCCTTGCGGAAGCAGCGGCAACGATGTTGGAGGAAGACGATTCTTCAAGATTGACAGGGGGAATTTATACGCCAGCATGTCTTGGGCAGGGGTATATTGATCGGCTGAGGGGAGTTGGTGTTCAAATCAGCACCGAGATACAGAATCTATAGTTTTTGTTACAGAAATTCCATTATACTGGTAATATCATAGCTGATATCTTTTGTTCGCGTGATTTATGGAACGAACGCTCAAGACTCCTTGCAAGAGTTCCAGTCCCTTCAAAGTTCTTTTTCTAATCAACCGAGTCGCAATTTAGCCAACTAATCAATCTATTACATTCTAAATAAATGTAAGGCTTGCAATCTACGCCCACCATGTTGCAGCTTTTCGTTGCTTGCTGGATGAGGATGGACAGTTAGGGCTAAGCTTAGGGCTTGGATCATGAAGAAAAGTCATGTGACCTTCATGCAGCTTACCCAGAGAAGTCTAGTGCGGACCCACCGGTTTTCAATGGATAAAGCCGAAGCTAAGTGACCACCATTACGTTTGTATACCAGAGTACTTGCCTCCACATCATAAACCTCAGAATCGCTCGATTGCGACGGACTACTATCCAAGCCGCGGAGAACATCAAACGACACCAAGGCAATAATTTGGGACGAGATTAACAAGACAGTCTCCCACAAGGGGAAACTAAGAACATCATGGCCCGCGATATCTATCAATCGCAACCACTACATGCAGAGCAACAACCCTCGTCTTCTAATGGAGACACCTACACAATTGACATAATCAACCTGAATAACCTCCTCGCCCGCCTAGAGCAGAACATATTTTTATCTTCGTCAACAGAGCACCGACTTATACAGCAATCTCATCTTGAATGCGTACGAATAGGCGCTGTACGTTCTCTTCTATGTTCATCCACTATAAACAAGATGGCATTTACTGATATATTTCTTATAGAATATCGACTATGCGCAAACACTTATAAAGAAGATTGACCGCTCATTACCGGCAGTAAAAGCACCCGCGATACGGCACGAGCGAACAACAGATCTCACAAAGAAGAGAGGAAGATATGAGAAAATCAAGGAGAGATTCGATTGGATCAAAGAGGATGTCGAGAGGAGGATGGGTCGAGATGATGAAGAAGATGTACAAGATATTGACGAGGAGGATGATATATGGGAGGGAATAGCGCCGGTTGAAAAGAGAGCAGCGGTAGCAGAACTCGAACCCGAGGTTCCGAATAATCTCATCTCGTCGGAAGAGACAACTACAATACGACAACGCCGTCCTGATAAAACTTCTTTGCCTCCTACAACCTCATCCACAACCGCAGCCTTGGCCAGCGGAACATCGACGTCAACATTCCCCGGCCCAAAACCCACACCAGCAACAACAGCACCGCCAATCGACACAAAAGAAACAGCTCTCGCCACCCACCGCACCGAACAAGAATCCTTGACAACTAGCCTTTTAACGCTAGCCACCCAACTCAAATCCTCCTCCGAAGCATTCCAGGCCTCGCTCGAAAATGAAAAGGGAATCCTTAACAGAGCCGTGGAAGGGCTGGATCGGAATATGACTGGAATGGAAGCTGCGGGGAAAAGGATGGGAGTGTTGAGACGAATGACTGAGGGGAGAGGGTGGTGGGGGAGGATGATGATGTATGCTTGGATATTTGGGTTGTGGATTGTGGCGTTGGCAATTGTATATTTGGGGCCTAAGTTGAGGTTTTAAGATGTTAGGTGTTCTGACATGGAATTAATGCCATTTATTATTCGAGAATATACACTGGGCTCTGAGGCTTCACTTTCGGGGACGTTGGTGAATCCGAGAGCTTGATCATTGATAGTAAACAGTCACGAAGGTGGTTGATTAGATAGGAGATACGCAGGTATATTGATGCCGATACGTACCAGATGTACCAATGGTACACGAATGGGAAACTACAAGACAACCATGGAGCCAGAGGCAGGAACCGGTACAGTTAAGTTCGGAACAAGAAGACACCAATCCGGAACATATCCTCATTTTCACCTTGCCTAAAAGCAAACTAGAAACGGTCAAGAACACAGAGGTATAATCAAGTAGACATCAGAAAGTAAAAAGGAAAAAAAAGGAAGCGACTGTATTGCAGAGAGAAAAAAGAAAAAGAAATGATATGCACATCCATTAATTGAAAAATGACATGATCAAATCAGTTTCCATTTTTCCACCCGTCGTCGGGATGCTGAGTGATATGAGAGTTTGTTGGTTGGGTTAGATGATACATCGAAGCTCATTGCAAGAAATAACAGACACAAGAAAATGGATAAAAGCCTCGCAGCAGAAGTACGTCTCAACGCCAAGTTTTGCCACGCAATTAAAAAGAAAAATAAAATGGAAATGAAGAAAAAAGGGAATATAAAATATGCAGAAAGAAGGGAAGAAACGAAAAATCTCATGTAACAGTTCTAAACATCGACGTCGATAGCCATAATATCTTACAATGGCTCATTCATTATATCAAACCACACAAACGGAGATTCTCTTGGATGATAATATCTGTAACATGGTTAGTATTATATTTGATCTAGCAGGGACAAGTCGAACGTACCATTGACGGCTGCCATGACGAAACGGATTTGGTTGGTATCCGTAGCGCATGTGAAGTGTGTATAGATTTGCTTCTGCTCGGCCTGATTGAGCGAAACGAAGCGGTTCAAGATATAGTCGCAAGCAGCGGCGTAATCGGCGCCACCCTCGTAGTCGGGGAAGTAGTTCTTCATGGGGCTGACAGGAAGCTTCTCCTTGAAGCGGTCGATCTTGTTCAAGAAGAGAATGATGGAGGTCTTAATGAACCACCGCGAGTTACAGATCGAGTCGAACAAGGTCAGAGCTTCTTGCATACGATTGACAGTCTCATCTTCGAAAAGGAGCTGGTCGTACTCGGAGATGGCGACAAGGAAGAGAATGGTGGTGACATTCTCGAAGCAGTGAATCCACTTCTTACGTTCGGAACGTTGACCACCAACGTCGAACATGCGGTAGGTGAGGTCGCCAATAATGAAAGTGGTCTCGGTGATACCGGTTGTCTTGACACGAGAACGGAGAACGTCCTGGTCGCTGGGAAGATAATCGGGTTGAGCAATGCGCTCAATGGAGTCAAAGTAGCTAGTAAAGTTAGCTTGTCCTGCATTGAATTGGCATATACAAGAAATGTGAATAAAACATACTATTTTGCAGAGTCGTTGAGTTGGTATTCGCGGGAGCGACGGAAACACTCCTGAACACCGGCGTCATGCCAAAGAGCCTGGATGGCACCGCCTACTTCAGGGGGAAGGCTGTCACCCTCGATCTGAGAGGGTTGCATAAAGATGGTCTGAACATGGTATTCGGCGCGGGGGTCCTCGAGAGGAAGCTCAAGGGACTCCATGGCTTCCAGAATGACACGCATCGACTGGACAGTGTTGCTGTAGATGATTTCCTTGAACGATTCCCGTTCATCGCGGGAGTAGCCACCCTCATTGATGAGTTTCATTTGTTTCAAGATGGTGGACTTTCCAGATTCACCAGCACCTAGAGTCTCTATTAGAAACGCCTAACTAGGACGCGAAATGAGGATAACTCACCCAAAAGCAACATCTTAATCTCATTGCGCTGCATCATCTTGTCACGCTTGAGCTGGTTCTCAATCTCCTCATTGCGCGCCTTCCCCTCCTTATCCTCAGTACTCATTCCGCAACCCATTGTGAATAGTGGTTCGTTGATTCGTCAAAAAAATGGTTAGGTTAGATGGATGGTGGTCGAGTGATGACTTCCTAGCAGAACTGGGGTTGTGTTAGATGATAAGAGCAAGAACGGTAGGCATGTGTTGAGGAGGAAGTCAAAGTAACGATGAACGTGACTGAGACGATAGGTGTACGAGACTTAAAAAGTGCATTGCGTTCCAAAGTAATGACCCATGGGTATGTAGTATTTGTTTCAGAGTCTCCAAAGAGACGACGGGGGATTTGTTTGGGACGTCAAACGGAGTGACCCAACAATAGAGCCGCGGACGGTGCAATAGGGTGTCAACAAACAGAATATCAACTCACCACCCTGGTTTCTGGTAAAGCCCAATGATAGATCGGACCGAAATGGACGGAGAGAAAAAAATTCGGAGCGCAGATTAATAAGGATAATAAGAAGAAGTAATTGGCAACTTTGTCTTTCTCCTGAGAGTGGGCGGCTCGACAAGTCAAGGGAGAGAGCTTTGGTAAAGCAAACGGCTGAAGGACTGAAAAGAGAAATGAATAAGAGAAGCAAATGAGAAGAAAAAAGGATACGATCGTGGTGTGATCTATTGGAAAAGAATCTCAGCAACGATCAAATCGACTCCGGGGTAGAAAACGATCGATCAAGGTTGGTTGGAATTGGATGAAGTTCGGAGGGAAGAAAGAAGAAAAGGGTTGCCCGTGCTATGTCGCAGCACCGCTGGATGGAAAGCGGGAAAGTGAAAGGGAGGAGGGCAAGGAGGGAAGGGACAACGGAAAAGGGTGGTACGGTACGTACTAGTGTTGCGTAACTTACAGGGCCCGGCTCACTATTTAGTTTTTAGGGCCGCCGTAGTCCTGTTCGGGAAGGATCGTGCGTTGAGTGATTGGCTGGTCGGTCGGCAGGGTTGGACAAGAAAGGTGACTGGCAGTGCTGATTGGCTGCAGAGCGGCAATTAGGTTATGCGCGCTGTATCAAAGGGTTCTTGGGTTACAGACCAATACAGGAAAAATACCGTGACTTGATGTCTCGCAGTTCTCCGTGCTAGCTAAACTAACTTAGTTGTGTTATTAGATAAGTTAACTAGTTAACTAACTAACTAACTAACTTAACTAACTAACTAGTGGTAACTAGTCAATTACTAATCGACTGAATCGTGCTTCAAGTTAGTTAACCATTCAGACAACTACGTGGTAAGGATAGTATGATACCGTCTTTGAGAGTCTTAGTCTCTGACTAGTAGAGATGTCTGTCTCGTACGCCGTCCGTCCGAGAAAGGACCAGCCCAGGGGGGGGGATATGGTGATGAAACGACCAGATCAATGACGGAGCTATATCAGACGCTGACGGCCGGTGATTGGCCACGGCTAGCGGCCGTACCATGTATCAGTCGCCCCATCAGATGGTATCAGCGCCGAAGAATGTTCCGCGCAGCTACACCAGTGTATCACATCATATGTTGATATCGCTGGGTATACACTGCTTACTATACAGAGTAGTCCGCATGATATCACTATCCATCGTATACTTGCGAGGCGTCAGAATGAAGTGCGTGTTGTAGACATGATCGCAATGGTCCTGATCCTCTGACACCCTGCTAGTCATGCAAAATGGCTGGGCCAGGACGTGCCCCGTACATGGCTAGTTCGTCCGGAAACACTCTATCAAGACTAACTAGTGCTTTCTACTACAGACCACTCCGTACAGAGTAGTTAGTACTCTGTACTGTCTACAGCACTGTACTCGCTACTCTGTAGAGCAATTCAACGGACGGCGGACCTGAGCCAGGGGGTTGTGTGATCCTTGTGGGTACATGGTCACCAATTGGGTGGATGAAACAGGAGGGAGACAGGGTGTTATTGGGTTAGTGTTGGTAATGTGGAGAGCAACCCTTTGTATTCTCCAGATTCGATCTAGCGGAGTATGATACGGGAACAACGTGTACGGATTGGGTATGGCTGACGAAAAGACTAGAAGATTTGGAGCATTCTCTCCCCTTTCCTTCGTCTGTACTCGTGTAACAATGCTGGATTTGCGAGATTGTGCGAGTCCGCTCCTTTATATACGTTGTGTTATTAAACCAGATGGGTCCTCTCGCCACGTGTTGCCAAAGTCTTCTACGCATGAATCCGATTCCGATCTCGCAAAAATTGTGTGATACCCACATGCCTGTTAATTTAGACTCAGGGACATCTAATTTTTCAAATCCCACAACTTATCTAACATTTGCAGTAAGTAACTCAAGATCCACATCAAATATCCTCGCTATGACACGATCACCAACACAACAACAGTAAGCACAATTCAACGCCATGTAGTTTATTTCTTTCTCAAACACTTCCCTTTCCTTTCCTGACTTGACTCAGCATATCTCATGTAAAATACTGCTCGTCTATGCCTCATCAGCCCCCGACAAACACGTCAACGCAGCTTGTAACTCATCCACAATCTTCTCCTCGAGACGGTTCTCAGCACCCGAAGACGACGCATGAAGGGGCTTTTTACGTGCCAACTCGGCCTCCTTTTCACTAGTAGCCACCATGCGAGCCCGTAGACTTGATCGACGACTGAGTAATTCCTCAATATCCTCTTTGAGTTGTGATTTGTCCCATTTCAAGTCCTGGATTGTCTGGCTGTCGACTCCCGCGCTGGGTCCGGCGGTTCGGTATCGCTCGAGGATGAAGGAGATGAGAGACAAGGAATAGGCCTCGGACGCCATGGAGAGGCAGATTCGTTTCTCGGGTTGAGAGGACGCCGATGATGCTGTCCCTGCGTGTATACTTGCAAATGACTCCGCTACGCGGGTCAGTCGTCCTTCGAATTGGTTGAGGAATGCCGCTACTTCAGATGCGGCGCGACTGACGTTGAAGAGCAGGTTGAGGCAAAGAGGTAAAAATCCTTCCCTCCATATGGCGTACAGGCGAGGTACTGGGTCGAATGGGCCGAATGTCTTGGCTTGTGAGAGAATACGAGTCAATCGGCTAGTAGAAAGCTTCATGAGCACTACCTCGACAGCCAAGTATTCTGCCAACATGGGAATGGCCGACAGTTCTACCAGGAAAATGATGCTCAGTTCTCCGTAGACCGGATCACCTTCAATCGTCAATTGGTCAGCCCATGAGAAAAGAGTAGTTGCGTATCTAGCCGTATCGTTATCCTCAATGTGAAAGACAATGTGCTCGTACAGTCTTTCTGCATCCTTGACTCGTAGAGCCGTCTGTAAGATCGCCGTGATTATGGCAAAGTCTTTCGGCGAGCACCGCTGCGGTTCGTCGTGCAGGTATGTCGTAAGGGAGCGGAACCCTTGTGCTATCACGACTTTAATCACCTCCAGCACAATGGTTAGATCGGGTGAGAGATCAGGTTTTTTCTTCTTGTTCACAGGTTCAGAAGCAGCAGATGGGAATTTTGCGACATGAAATTGGAGCGCAAGGAACAAAACGTTTAGCAGACCGCGGTAATAGTCTGTATTATCATGGATCAGGGCATTCTCGTAGGTAGTGCCAGATGCGCGCATTGCTTCCCATACAACCGCTAATAAGTCGGTCATCTCTGGACCTTCGGCATTGCATTCGACCAATCTTTGAAGCATCGAAAGGGCAAAATCCACTCTTGACTTTTGCAGCTTAGAAAATATGGGCTCCTCAGGAGTCGGACGCGTATTTGCAAGTAGGCAGTTCCGCACAATTAGCGCCATTGACTTTTGAATCTCTTGGTCCGGACTAAAGTCCAACGCATGTTCAATAGCGAAAAACTTCCAGCTATTGAACAGAGTCTGCATGGTGTGTGGTTAGCAAAACAATATTTATAAAACTCCTTTTGGTAGAAAACCTACAACTTGCGCTTCTACCACCGATAGATTGAGATTCGCCCGCTCAAACTCGCTTGCAAAGCCCTGGTCCTTTTTTCCTCTCCAAGAAAAGTCGTATGACAGTAATTTATCTGCCAAGTATAAATCATAGTAATAGTCCTTTCCCAATGGTCTTATCTCCAGAGCTGTGCGTTTCAACTGTTGAAGATGACAGCCTGCGTATTTCATCTCAAAGTTCTTCTTCAGATTGGCGTGAAGCGAAGCGTTATACCCGGAGACGTCGACGGCATTTTCGGCGTACCAAAAGACCAACGGGACAAGCATCTTAACAAAGGTTTTATCCCGAGCCTCCTTTGCCGAGTGCAAGTAGATCGCACACAAATTCGCAGTGATAGCAGCAATTTGAATCAAGCTGATTTGTGTCGTGATGGGCTCGCTTCCAATTTTTAGATGAGAAACATAATTAACAATGGAGCTGAAGAAGTTTGAATGGTTGCCCAATTGAGGTGTCGCCCAGGGCCAGTGTTCTTGCGCACATGAGATGAATTCGAGCAAGGATAACGAAACTATGGGATCGAGATGGTCAATATTTGCCAAAGAGTCAAGGGCTGTCTTGAGGAACGGTGTGTTTCGCATCTTTGGCGCTTTTTCGTCGCCTTTTTTGAGCTTCATTGAGTCCCGTGGTGAGCTTCCTGTAAGAAGATAAATAGCAACCCATTGTTGACGTTTGCCGACAAATGCGGATAGGAGCCGCCATATTGACACCAGCAAGGTCATGTCAGGGAGGGGTTTGTCAAATTGCGCGAGCACATCCAGAAAAAGGCAGGTTGATTCCGAGCCTAAATGGCCAAGAAAGGACGCAGGTTCTTTCTCGGCATCCAAAGCTGCCTTGGTGATTAGAAGTTCTAGAAGAGTCACAACAGGGAGGCGGAACTGGTCATGACAACTATAAAGCTTCACTAGAACAGGGGCTGCTTTGAAGAGTTGATCTTCGAGGAGAGATACAGTAGACCCACTCAACTGCGCTGCCTGTATCAATCTTGTAGCCAAGTCAAGGGTAGTAATAAGTTGGCGTTCAACGTGCTGTAACTGGCGGAGATAGACAGTGCTAGTCGGTATTTGTAAGCCACCGAGGATAATGCGCAGAACAGGATTTAATGGCAGTTCTTCTCTCGATTGAGGTCGTAGCACGTCAAGGATGTAATCTGCTGATTCTTGGAAGACAGCTGTAAGTTTAGTCTGGTGACTGTCCGTTTCATCAATACCATATGTGAAATAGATAATCCTCTCAAAGTTTCGGGCCAAAACAGCGTCCACCTGAAGTCTATGCTCCGGTTGATTGAAGCGCCAGTTACCAGAACTGTTGTATACTTCAACCATCGAACGTACAAAGTTGGATAAGACCTTGCTAATGACGTGAGAAGGCACACCAGCGCTTCGATCAAATGTATCGACTGCCTTGGCAATGGTGCGCGTTGTTATTTTTCGTATTGCAGCATTTGATATAGCATCTTCCACAATAGCCTCGAAGAGATCAGCACAACTGACGAGAAAGGGATAATTACCCGATGTCACCTCGCTTGCCGATACAATTGCCGAAAAACGACTTCCTTGACCACCAGGGCCTAACAAGCTACTCCGAGACAAGAATGGCCATGTGCGACTAGGCATGAAAGTAACAAGAACTCGAACGAATCGCATGCAGGCAACTGTAATGTCAAGCAAGTCAGAGGCACCAGACTGCGCTCCAGTACTTTCCAAACTTCGTTCCAAGATATTTAGGATAACGGATATAATGTCACTGCGTTCGTTCAAACCTTCACTGGCTATCTCAAGTATCTTCTTCGGTCCGGTTTCGTCGTCGGTTAGCTGACACGCAGCCATAAGATCAGCAAGCAGTCCGATGATTTCGGCAATGGCTTCATCATCCGAGTCAGGCATACAACCACCTTTATTTGCCCATTCTTCTAGCCAACTACCGAGAAAAGTTATGCTCGAGTAATTGTGGTACCACATGATAACGGCTGGTTTTGACTCTGAAACTACCTGGCCAGTTGTTGTTGGCTGAAGCTGTAAAGAGCTCGCAACAACGAGAGCGGTTTGTGTATCAGTTTGATCATTGAGCTTCGCGAATGTCGAGGCGATCATGGGAATCGGCTGGACGAGCGAAACGAAATTGGCGTTCTCGTCTTCACGTATCGTCTCGTAACCTTGGAAGTCAGGAGACACCATTTGAGTGAAAGTTTCCATGGCATCCAGCTCGCTCAATATCCGATCAGGACCAGTTCCGTTTATTTGATCCTTGGCGGTCAAGGCTCGACATAATTGCAAAAATGGTATGGATTCATAGGGAAAGCGAGATCGGGCAATGTGGAATATTCGACTCATGAGACCCTCGTCATGGAGAAAAACAGACCGGGGGTCACTTTGTTGAGTGATGTAATTTTCTTTTTGCGCCTGTAATGTATTTGTCGAAGCATTTAAGATCGAAAGTGTTGCCGCAACTAGCTCTGGAGAATAGTCAGTAACACGCGAGCTGACCCGGATAATTCCCATTAAAGAATTGCGAATCCATAGATTTGTGATCAAGTCATCGATGGCGGAAATTGAACCGACATTGGAGGCAATATTGTTGATTACTTCGAATACCTGGCCCTTTTCGATGGCCCCGACAGTCAACACACCCACGAAATCGTCTCCAAATGCCGGAACCCGCGCCATGTCTAGCAAGTCTTCGTAAAATGTCTGCTCGAATGAGCGCGTTACAGATGCTGAAGGCTGATTGGACTGGAAAGAGTCGACTGCGCTGTGAAATTGTTCCATTTCTCTGATATCTTTTGCGGCTTGTGCAATTTCTCGCATAGCATAGAGTATTGCCCCCCAGGCGAAAGCTGCAGGACTAGCGCTCAATATTCCCATGTCAATAGAATTGAGCAAGACTTCGTTGATCTCAGTAATATGTGTACGGGATAGAAGATACGGTTTAGACTCGGACAGAGCCTCTTCTTGCGACATACTGCCATTCTTTAAGACCAATGCCAAAGATTCAGGAAGCTTCAATAGACCAAGTGTAGTAACGGAAGCAAGGACCTGCAGGGACAGCCTGAGCACTACTGGGTCCTCACATGGCTGATGAAAGAAAAGGTTAGAAGATGTCTCATCAATCATGATCTACTTATACTTACTGGGTTAACTGGTTCCATGAAGCTGTATTCAGCCATGAGCCGCAGCCAAGCCAAAACAACTTCTCCACTGGTCACCACATCGCAAGACTGAACATGCAGATAAATAATCTGCATGATGTGCACGACCTCATCAACAAGTGATGTTCGCCAAGCATTCTCCGTATCAAAATTGCTCTCGGAAGCAGACAGCCATCCACCATCCGTCTGGAAATCGCTCAAACGTTTCTCGATGGCTTTGATAGCATCAAGTAGAAAGCGCGTACTCTCAGTTTCCGCTGATCTATTTTTGAAAAGTTGCTCTCCCAAACGCGTGAGACCATCCTCCCTTATGAACTGCTGGCCATCATGTGTAAGCGGTACGAGACGAGCATCGGCTGGAATCTTCCCATGTAAAAAGGCGGCCAATAATTTCCTCGAAGTTTTCACAATATGGCTCTTTTCCGACAAATAGATATTTTGTATCCGTATTCGTCTCAACTTTGCTGAAGCGAAGTCTGTGTCTGAGCCCCCATGAGCCTTTTTCAGAACCTCTTTCAATTGAGGGCCAGCCAGAGACACCCGAAAGCTATCCACACTTGCTGCATCTTGCAAGCTTGTCGCTTCTTCTTCAGAGAACCTTCCTAGCAGTCGAGCGTTTGGTCTAGTTTGCCATTCTTGCACCGTGATTCGGAGTGCCGCTACCTCGTCGATGTCGGCTTTTTGACTCAGCCACAGAGCATCGGCTTTAATCTCGTCAATCAGATAAGCTGCCTGGGGCGATGTATCGACATGAATAGCGGCTGTTTTGGACTCGAATTCGGATTTGGATTTTGTGGAAGGCGGTTCGAAGGGCGTAAAGCAATTCGAGAGCAAGCGGACGCTTTCAGGTTGTGATAGGAACGATGTTATGTAGTCGGAGTCATTGCTGTTATCTGATGGTGATGTCAGAGCAAGAAAGACTCGTTTCCAAGACCTATTCCAATTAGCATGAATACCGCATAATGTGTAATGTCCCTGGGAATCCCTACAGAAGCTGTGCGTCCCCAGAGAAACACTTGTCCAGGGACGCGAAATAGGCTTCCGGAGCCGGAGCCATTACTGAAGCAGCTATATCATTATCCAGCACAATATAATTCGAAGTGAACCAGAGCAAAGAGGATAAAGCTAGCGATGGTCGTCCACTGGTGAAGTGAGTGAGGCTGTTGGTGGTTGGAGCTTCCGTCAAGGGTAAATAAAGTCGTTCATCAGATTTGAATGAGCTAAAAACGAAGCTTCCCGCCGCAACATTCGCACCAGCAAACCGCGACAACCCTGATTTGGTTTAGCGCCACATCGGAATTATCCCACCTTCCTCCATCTTTGAGGACATCTTCTCTGAATTATCAGCTGACAGGTGCTGCAATCTTCTTCTCGAGATAAATTCGTGCAATTGCAGGTATTTTGTTGCACCAGCTCTGCTTTTACTTTGGTGATTTGCAACTTACTTGTATCTATACAGCTCGATTCTCGCCACTGCTGTTGTATGTTCACCGCAAAGAGACGATTCGAAATTGTGACTCATTCGGGTGGCCTCTCCAGTTTTAAGAAAGCAACTCTGGAAAGGTAACCCACAATCAATTGCCCTTCTCACTTTTGTAACTAACATATGAAGAACTTAGAATTGCACACTCAATCGCTAAAAATGGAGAACGGACTCGTTGATTATTCCCCCCACCATCCTGCGGAGGTAAAGAAACTTGACTCTGCCTCCAACGTGATCCTCATCGACAACTACGACTCATTCACTTGGAACGTATACCAATACCTGGCTCTGGAGGGCGCTACAGTCACCGTCTTTCGCAATGACCAAATTACTCTGGACGAATTGATCGCAAAGAAACCGACCCAGCTCGTTGTAAGCCCTGGTCCTGGACACCCTGAGACCGACTCAGGTGTTAGTAGAGATGCCATCAAATACTTCAGTGGGAAAATTCCGGTCTTTGGTGTTTGTATGGGGCATCAATGCATAATTTCCGTTTTCGGTGGCAAAGTGGATGTAACTGGCGAGATCTTGCATGGCAAAACTTCGGTGTTGACACACGACTCGAAGGGAGTGTATACAGGACTTCCTACCTCATTGAACGTCACCAGATATCACTCACTTGCTGGAACTCATCTCACTCTTCCGGACTCTCTTGAGGTGTCTTCATGGGCGAACATAGATGCTGGTCGAAACCCAATTATCATGGGATGCAGGCATAAGGGTATGTTCTCATGATAACCATGTTCGAGATGATGGACTAACAATCAGTGCAGAATATGCCACGGAGGGTGTCCAATTTCATCCTGAAAGTATCTTGACTGAACATGGAAGATCGATGTTCCGAAACTTCTTGAAATTGCGCGCCGGTACCTGGAAAGAGAATGAAGCTTTTCTTTCCGCAGTTTCCACTGGTACCAAACCGGACAAAAAGACATCCATCCTGGACAAAATTTACACACACCGAAAGGCGGCAGTTGCTGCTCAGAAATTGATACCGTCGCAAACCCCTGAAGATCTCCAAGCTTCCTACAACCTCGACATCTCGCCCCCGCAAATATCATTCCCTGCCAGGTTGAGAAAATCTCCGTATAACTTAGCGCTTATGGCCGAGATAAAGCGAGCTTCCCCTTCAAAGGGAATTATCGCTGCTTCGGTTTGTGCACCCGCCCAGGCTAGGAAGTACGCTATAGCTGGTGCAAGTGTCATTTCAGTTTTGACAGAACCTGAATGGTTTAAGGGTAGTCTTGATGACTTGCGTGCCGTACGACAAAGTCTTGAAGGATTTCCCAATCGTCCCGCGGTCCTAAGAAAGGAGTTTATTTTTGACGAGTATCAAATTCTTGAAGCGCGTCTTGCAGGTGCTGATACAGTGTTGCTCATTGTCAAGATGCTTAGTATCGAATTATTGACAAGGCTGTACAAGTATTCGCAAAGTCTGGGAATGGAGCCATTGGTTGAAGTCAATACCCCAGAAGAGATGAAGATTGCTGTTGAACTCGGCTCTAAAGTGATTGGAGTGAACAATCGTGACCTCACCAGCTTTGAAGTCGACTTGGGCACCACTAGCCGGTTGATGGACCTAGTTCCAGAAACCACTATTGTCTGTGCGTTGAGCGGTATCTCAGGGCCTGCCGATGTACAGGCGTATAAGAAGGATGGTGTGAAGGCGATCCTGGTGGGAGAGGCATTGATGAGGGCGAAAAACACAGCGAACTTCGTTTCCGAATTGCTTGGCGGAAACACAACCTCACAAACATCCAAGAGTTTATCACCTCTAGTCAAGATCTGCGGTACAAGGACTCCAGAGGCAGCACGTGCCGCTATCGAGGCCGGTGCCGATTTGATCGGGATAATTCAGGTTGAAGGTCGCAAAAGGCGAGTATCCGATGAAGTTGCTCTACAAATATCAAAGGTTGTCAAAACTACGCCTCGCCCATCCAGCAACAAGAATGTCAATACGGATGCCTCGATATATTTCGAATATTCCGCGAATCTGCTCCGCCATCCTACTCGTGCGCTTCTTGTTGGAGTTTTTGCCGGTCAACCTCTGTCATACATCATTGAACAACAACGCAAACTAGAACTTGACGTCGTCCAGCTACATGGAGATGAGCCTGTCGAATGGGCTAGCCTAATACCTGTTCCCGTCATTCGGAAATTCAGCCCAGGCGAGCTTAGTCTCGCACGTCAGGCTTACCATACGCTTCCTTTACTTGATTCTGGTGCTGGTGGCTCAGGAGAATTATTAGATTTGTCATCTGTGATTAAAGACTTGGAGAACAACGATGGGCTTCGTACTATTCTCGCTGGTGGTCTCAACCCTGAGAACGTAGCGGATGTGATCAAAAGTCTAGGCAATTCGGCTTCAAAAGTGGTTGGTGTTGATGTGAGTAGCGGTGTTGAGACTAATGGCGCTCAGGATCTTGAGAAGATTCGGGCTTTCATCTCAGCTGCGAAGTCACTAAAGATGTCTTGATATACTCAAATAGCACTCATTCTCGGGAGACTTATTCTGTCGCCACATATACAATAAAATTACCTTATTCTTCTCACCCCCTGCTCTTTCAGAACTACTCACTTCCATCTTACTCCGCCTCCCCTTGTTTGGTGGCGTTTGCGAGCTCAGATACACTTCACTTTCTGCCTACATCTACTCATCTCATATCTCTAGACTACCCAAATCTCTTTATTTATGCTCATACCAGTGAGAGCTTCTCAATTTACCCCAGTCATCAATCAGCAAGTGAGTTATACCCTGTGCCTTCGTAGCTGAAGAGTTTTGAGGTCAGCATCCTTCTCTCACCTTTGAGGATTTGTCGACAGAACTTGAACCCTGGAATTCTTCATCTTTCCTTCTCACTATCATCGCTGCTTATCCTACTTCCTCTTGCCTGCGCTTTCTTCGTGGTTCCACTTCATACATTATCATTTACATCACGAAATCCTCATTTACTCTTCCATCTACTTCTCCATCAGTACCCCCATCTACTCTCCTGTCTAACTCTGTTATCTACTATCTGCGTCTGTCTTCTCACACCTATACTCTCGGATCGACTTTCTCTCATCTTCTCTTCCATCAGCAAGAATTACAAATTGCCCACGTGAGCCATAGTTCGACTTTGAAATGGGCAACGGGTTCAAAAAAGTTAAAGCGTCTTTCGTGGGGTCGCACAAGGACAGTAACAAAATACCACAATGGCTTAAAGCACACGGCGGTGAATTTTCGCGTGAGATTGATCACTCTGTCACCCACCTCATCGCTACAGAATCCGCGATGGAGAACAATGTGGCAGGTATGAGCCCAAATCCCAACCCCCCATACATTGAAGCAAGCTTATTGACGTATTTGAGAAAATTCAGTTGAGAAAGCAAGATCTCTCAAGATAAAAATTGTTACCTACGACTGGCTCGAAGATTCGTTGATGTCCAAGCCCTGTAAACCTAAGCGCGAGGGCCCTTATCTATGGGATAAAATATTAAGGGAGCGTGACGACACATACAAAGTGACAAAGGATGGAAAAAATGAGAAAAAGGGGAAAAAGGGACGCAGACGTGTCGACACAGGTATGAAAGTCTTGTCGAAGCAACAAACCAACCTACTAATATAGCGTGTGTATTAGAGAAGATTCTTGGGGAATTCCAGAAAGGAGCCCGCGCTGTTGTCTCAGACATGGAAAAGTGTAAGTCTCCTGAATATTGTTTCACTATTTTAGTCATATGCTAATGGTTTCGGCAATATTCAGTGGGCTATCATCCCTACGTCGACAAATCTACTGGCGTAAGCTATTGTGCCACCTTGGTGCGCTATACTCTCGTCAATACTCGTTCTCGAAAAGAGACTTTCCTTACCAGAGTAAGTGGACCAGATACTTTCATTACCCAGCATCCTCATAATCCTCATTTGGTACGTGTGCCTATTTACAATCCATTTGCTTAACGAGTTCAGATGTACGAAACCAACAAAGAGCCACATACATATACGACCTTTGTGAAATATACTCGCGTTGGTGCAGCAAGCAAGGATATGCTTGCACCCAAAGGGAGCAGTCTGGACTCAGCCTTGCATGCATTTAAGAAGTTCTTTCTTGTGAAGACTGGGGTAGAGTGGAAGGATCGCTTCGACGACTCAAAATTACCTCTAAGCCCTAAAGCAGGTGCGAATGCGGAAATACCACTTCAACCTCCGGAAGGTACTTGGTTTCGATACAAACCTCCCAGTGGATTAATGGGAGCCTTGAACCACGATGTGGAAATAGCAGTCGATAAGGAGGTTGCAAATAATAAGAATTCCAAGGAGCGAGATTAGGAACCCGACATGGCATCGTTAATGGGATGAGATTTTCGGTCTCTTGGAGCACTCTTCAGGTCCATACGATTTTCGCTAAGCCGAGTTGGAAGGCTGATACTTTCGGGTTTAGAAAGGCAGGTCAGTCATATTTATAGCAATTTGGCATTGTGTATCTCTTTTCTTTTCCATTTATTTTTTCAATCAGAAATCTAGCCTAGCTATATACGTTATGCCAACGATATCATTATCAAGAACCCATATCAAACCCATCAATCGTACACTCCATAAGACGCCGTAATCACGCAATGTGATATATGCAAAGGTAGTATGTAACCGGCCCAGAAACTTTCCCGCCTATAGGTAATCCTTCTTCCGGCTCGTTCTCGTATATTGAGTAAGAGCCCACTCGACATCACCACCAGCATTCTTCTCCAACGTGCCCCCACGGATCTCGAAGAGTCGCATAGTCATACGCGGGCCAACTTCAGCCAGTTCCACATCCTGATATCCAGTTCGCACAAATACGTGATGCCGAACCTCGATGGCATCTTCTCTATTCTGAAATGTGACAACTCGGTTTCCGAGCTTTCCACCACCTTCTCTTGGCGGGAAGAGATGCTTAAGAATTTGAACCACACGCTTTCCGAGCTTTGTCGTGAATCCCTCAAAGATTAAATGCGGATAACTCTCGGAAACAGTTCCTCGAGACGAATCGGGAATATCGGCTCGTAGCATAACATTGTGTAGGGAGAAGCTAGCAGTTGGCCCATGCGGGAGATGTGAGATTGTAATCGCGGTAGGTGTACCACGATGCTCGTGCAAGAGAACCATATCGGTAAGCGCAGCGGCGTTTGCACTTGACACCAGGTCGGGCAGAATGAGATTGCCTCTGTTCAAACGGATCGATGTCGGGAGCAGTAAACGAATCTCTTTCGCAAAAGTGCTGAGTCGTGCCGATGGAGATCGGGATGTCGTGACCAGTGGACGGGGGTCTACCAGACCAGAAGTGAGAGCATATTCATCGTCAACGTCCATGAACTCGTCGTCTTTGCCTTGACCCTTGGAGGGCAGCGACTCGTCATATTTGAAGTCTTCACGGAGCTCGGCGTCATTGGCGATGGAGGGATCGAGTGGTTTTCCTGACGCTAAGGCAGCTTTGAGCTTTGCGCGCTTCTCGGCGATTGATGCATCTCGAAGTAAGAGTGCTAAGATAATGGTTAGTTTTATGATATCTAATCCAAGAAGATTCAGATCGAACCTTTGCGGTAAAGGTAGTCCCTTCGCTCTCGTGCTTGTCGGCGCTGAATAAAACATTAGTTGCTATCTTGGAATGATAAAAGTAATCGTAGATGACAATAAAACATCTTTAGACTTACAATCATGGCTGTGAGATGTAGAAGTTTGATTTGGCAATTGAGTAAAACAGTCGGATCAAAGCCCATAATTTTTTTATTCTGCCGATAAAGAAGTGCGGCTCTGGTCGGTGCGGGCGTCCCTAGAGGGGGATTTCCCATAAAGCGGAGGAAAGAGTGACTGCTGATTGGCGCTTTCCTCATTACTCATGCTATTACCGCCTTTGCGGAGGAGCTTTTCTTTGGCCGCCACACAATTTGGGTCTCTCTCCATCGCCAATTCATTATTCTCTCCCTGGCTTTGGTCATTCCAGTCCTGTCGGCGTGAGTTTTGAAACAAACTCTTTCCTGCCGATCCCGAAACTGTCGCTGTCATTTCCCTCGCCTCTCAACAAGACGTTGTGCAACCCCGCGTGCTCGCCGCACTTGATACACAAGGAAATCAGAGACACTCTCATTTCCAAAGTCCAACCACGAATCAGTCAAGTTCGTTACACTGCAAACCTCTTGACTCGAGAGCTCCGTCCTAAGGCTACGGCAAAATAGCCTGAATGCTATCATCCTGCTATTCAATACTCTCCCGATACAACCCTAGTTTCATTTTTTCATAAAGTGAATGTGTCTCCGCATGATCTCGACACGATGGACGCGTTTACGAACATAGGAAACCATATGGTCTCCGACTCCGCCTCGGCCATCAATGCAGACGATGGCTATTCTACAGTCGATCCAGATGAGAGTCTTCTAAGCCTGGCAGGTGGTGCCCGACGTAGGAGACACGATGATGAGGACGATGGTTCAGATGCTTTTGATGATGACGAACTGGAGAGTCTTGCAAGTGTTCCAGTTGGGGGTCGTCTTCAAAAGCAGAAGTATGAAGAAGAAAAGGAGCTCCCACCCCATGCCTGCGCGTGAGTATATTCTATTTCAGTTCATCTATCTATGATACTAAAGAATATAAATAGGTATTGTGGTATACATAACCCAAGTAGTGTCGTTAAATGTCTCTCCTGCAGTAAATGGTTCTGTAGTGCGCGTGGCAACACTTCCTCCTCGCATATTGTGAACCATTTGGTGCGTGCACGACACAAGGAAGTCCAGCTTCACCCAAGCTCTTCTCTTGGCGACACGATTCTTGAGTGCTATAACTGTGGAACAAAGAATGCCTTCCTTCTTGGTTTCATTCCTGCCAAATCTGACACGGTCGTCGTCCTCCTCTGCCGCCAACCATGTGCCGCCATGCCATCCTCGAAAGACATGAATTGGGATACGTCGCGCTGGCAGCCCCTCATCGAGGATCGATCTTTCTTGCCATGGCTTGTAGCGACACCTTCAGACCAAGAGCAACTCCGAGCCCGTCACTTGAGTCCACAAATGATTGCAAAATTGGAGGAAATGTGGAAAGACAACTCAACCGCCACTATCGCCGATCTCGAAAAAGCTAACAGTGTTGACGACGAGCCTGCTCCGGTTTTACTGCGATACGACGATGCATACCAATATCAGAATGTTTTTGGTCCTTTGGTCAAGATAGAGGCCGATTACGATCGCAAGTTGAAGGAATCACAGTCTCAAGATGGGTTGGTCGTTCGATGGGACCTCGGCCTTAACAACAAACATCTCGCCAGTTTTGTTCTCCCCAAGCTTGAACTAGGTGATGTGAAATTAGCTGTCGGGGATGAAATGCGCCTCAAGTATACTGGAGAATTACGTCCTAAATGGGAAGGGGTTGGTTATGTTATCAAGATCCCCAACAATCAGTCCGATGAAGTCACAATCGAATTGCGCGCTAAAGGCGATCACAAGTCAGTTCCTACGGAATGCACACACAATTTCACTGCAGACTATGTCTGGAAGGCCACCTCATTTGATCGTATGCAGTACGCTATGAAGACTTTTGCTGTGGACGAAATGAGTGTTTCGGGTTACCTTTTCCATCGCCTTCTAGGTCACGAAGTCGCCGCAGCGCCAATGAAGACTCAGATGCCGAAGAAATTCAGCGTACCTGGCCTTCCTGAATTGAACGGTAGTCAGATCAATGCAGTAAAAAGTGTTTTGCAGAAGCCGCTCAGTTTGATTCAAGGTCCTCCGGGAACGGGAAAGACGGTCACATCAGCTACAATCATCTATCATCTTGCCAAGATCAACGGTGGTCAAGTTCTCGTCTGCGCTCCGTCCAACGTTGCTGTCGACCAGCTCTGTGAAAGAATCCACCGCACTGGATTGAAGACTGTCCGTGTAACTGCCAAGTCTCGCGAGGATGTGGAATCGCCTGTTCGATTTCTGTCATTGCACGAACAAGTCCGAATGAACGATAGTAACATTGAACTCAACAAACTTAATCAGTTGAAGTCAGAGTTGGGTGAACTTTCCAGCCAAGATGAGAAGAAGTTCAAGCAACTCACCCGCGCTGCCGAGCGAGAAATCCTCACAAATGCTGATGTAATATGTTGTACTTGTGTTGGTGCTGGAGATCCACGACTTGCAAAGTTCAAGTTCCGAACAGTCCTCATTGACGAATCTACTCAATCTGCAGAGCCCGAGTGTATGATTCCTCTTGTATTGGGCTGCAAGCAGGTCGTACTTGTTGGTGATCATCAACAATTAGGACCTGTCATCATGAACAAGAAAGCTGCCAAGGCTGGTCTGAATCAATCACTCTTCGAGCGTCTTGTTATCCTTGGCTGCTCTCCGATCCGATTGAATGTTCAGTATCGTATGCATCCGTGCTTATCAGAGTTTCCGTCCAACATGTTCTACGAAGGATCTCTACAAAACGGTGTCTCTATGGCCCAACGACTTCGTCGTGATGTCGATTTTCCTTGGCCCGTGGCAGAGAACCCCATGATGTTCTGGTCCAACCTTGGTAACGAAGAAATCTCTGCTTCCGGAACTTCTTACCTCAATCGTACAGAGGCTGCAAATGTGGAGAAGATTGTGACTCGATTTTTCAAGGCTGGAGTTCAGCCCTCGGGCATTGGTATCATCACTCCTTATGAAGGCCAACGCAGCTACGTGGTTTCTTCCATGCAAGCTACTGGTACCTTCAAGAAAGAGCACTACAAGGAAATCGAGGTTGCATCAGTCGATGCGTTCCAGGGCCGAGAGAAGGACTTCATCGTTCTCTCTTGCGTGCGATCTAACGACCATCAAGGTATCGGTTTCTTGAGCGACCCTCGTCGTCTCAATGTCGCCCTTACGCGTGCTAAGTACGGAGTGGTTATCCTAGGCAATCCAAAGGTCTTGTCCAAGCACCCCCTATGGAACTACCTTCTTCTACACTTCAAGGAACGGAAATGTTTGGTTGAGGGACCATTGTCAAATCTTCAGGAGTCGCTTGTCCAGTTCAGCCGCCCCAAGCAGGCGTACCGTGGGCCACAGAGATTCCACATGGCCTACAACCATGCATCGAGTATGGCAAGTGGAATGTCTAACGGAAGAAATGGGAACCGCCCCGAATATCATGACACGGGCTCTGTGGTTGGATATATTCCAGATGATGTGTCCTCCGTACACTCCTCAGCCATCGGCGGTGTCGGTGTCCCGTCTGGATATCCGCCAATGTTCCAAAATTTCGCAGAAGCGTGGCCGTCTCTTCAAGGAGGTCGTCGAGCTAATGGCGCTCGCAACAAGGGTGCCCCAAGTGTCGCTGGCGAATCAGTTGCTGCTACGGAATCCGATATGACGAGCAGTGTGATTGACGGTAAAGGTGGCCAAGGTGGAGTCAGTCTGGCTGGTTTGAGTATCAACGATATGACAAAACAGCCTAGTCTCAGTCAATCAGACAGACTCAAACGTTACGTCGAGTCAGGGGGTCGTGATAGCTACAAATCCGGAGTCAACGATAGTGGCAGCATTTTCGGTGGCAGCTCGGCTAGCATTCGCGTGCCTCGTGGGCCTGGCCACGCTCAGGACGACGATGACGCTCGCAGTGTCTCGACGGCATTTGCCAGTCAAATTGGTGGCAACTACGATTGAATGAGTTAGCCTGAGTATCGGTCGTGCATTCATCACTTTTCGAATTGTGCATATGCCATCAAGAATCACGAGTTCGAGGCCCTCGTATAGTCTCCAACTATGGATTGACTCTGTCTTTCATCGACGGATCATAGGACGTATTATCGATATTTCACAAGTCAATGACGATACCAAACTTATGGCTTTCTGCTGTGAGGCCTTCGTACGAGGGTTTCAACCTGACTTTGTTGATTTGGTTCAACTTTCACCTGTGGAATATGTACTCCCATCATATCGACATGGCATCTATGCTGAAGCAGTCGTTGATACAGGTTTATCTGCATACTGGACGATGTTTTTCAGTGGTCATCTTCTCGGCGTATAGTTTTCCCTATGGCTAGTACAACGCTGCGCTAGTTGTGATCGTCTGTTGGTGTGTGCAGTAGAAGAGAAGAGGAGAAAGGTGGTATTGACTGTAGAGCGGTGGATCGAGCTTGCAGAAAAGTGGATGAAGGAGGTTGAACTTTTTGGAGAAGTATTACTGTCACTCGTTTGATTACATAGTAGAAACAGACTTTGGGATAGCAAATTCCGCTTATGTTGACTACGTCCATGGCACCTGTCGAGTCAGAACTGATCGTTAGCATCTCCATAGAATTAGTATCAATGATGTTTCTATACAACTTAGTTACCTTTCGCATTGTATGTCGGAATTGTACATAGGGCTGTGATGCCCTTTATCCATGGAATCCCAGGAGACTGTCCTTACGTGTTGCAACTCTGGGGATGATGCTACCTATTTACTAGCTTACCTTACTACATACTGTACGTCAATGGAGTAGGAAACATCTTTAATCCTAAAAGTCTCGCTACAGACTAGTTATTGCTCGTCCCGACTAATATACGAACACTGGAAGCATGGGGTATGAATCGGGTCTGGAACGGAGGCCAAAGAACTTTTTGAGTGACTCGGGAGAACTACGTGACTAGCTTGCACAAGTTGAAAATATAATAAATCATGAGTCCATTTGACTTAATAGAGATACAAAGAATAAACCACATTGAGCTCACTCGAAGCAACAGGCGGGCGGGCCAGCAAGAAAAGGCTTCGATCGGGGGGTATCGCGAAATAAGAATGCTATATGTAGATGCACAGAAAGCAAACGAATCCAGCTATGCTTGTCGCTTGAAACAACAGAACAAACCGAAAGCAAAGAGATAAATGATGATGGGGCGTAGCAAAGTTTGGATGACACGACACAGTCCCGATGCAAAGCGAACAAAGAATATCTGAATGTGATAGGATACGATGCTGATAATGATGATAACAAGACACCTTTCCATGACAATATGATGATGAATCTCGAACAAATGGAAATATACATCATCGAAAGAAAACGCCACCTCGGAACAGAAACCATCGCCAGCGATTCGAGAATGATATCCATGCATAAGAAACAAATACGACAAACAATGGCAATGATGATGCTGGACAAATTCGTTATGCAGTGAAGCCTTAAATGACTTAATCCTCCTGTAAATAAGAACGCCATTCCTGTTGACCCAACTTTCACAAAATGACGCTAACAAGAGATTCATAACAGTCTGCAATGAGGAACAAGGTTTTTTTAAAAAAAAAAATTGAACATGAACAAGAAAAGAAAAGCAAAAGAAAAAAAAGCAAGAAAGGAAATGATTGTCTCTCATTTTAAGAAAGTGTGTTCAGTGGTGGGATCATCGGTGATGTAGACTCGACAGGCTTAAGAAATGGTGAATATTCCTTGCTTCGAATAGACTCACTCTCGAATCGGTCACCGCCAGATTTCGTGGCTCGATCGCGTTCCTTGGACCGAGTTCTTTTAACGGTCTGACTGATCTGTTGTAATAGCCCTTTACGCTCGGCTTTCAGTTCCTCCAAGTCTAACCGTTGAACAGGCACCAATTCCTCTTTGGTGATCTTGCAAAACAGCGTAGAGAACAAGTATTGGTCTCCACTGTCATCATATAATGGGAGATAACGGTAGCCTTGGGAAAGACTGCTAAATTTTGCAGTAAAGCTGGCAAGCTGGATAGCACCACTGCTTCCACCAGTACGTCCGTCAGGCGAGCTCCACACCGTCCAACGAATAAAGACAAGATCGGGATATTTGGTCTCAACGGCCAGCCACAACTTCTCATTGAAGATTGGACTAAACCCATTGCTTGGCTCGATCTTAGTTCGACGACGGTGTGGTAGTCCTAAGCCGGACATGCCGTTACGAGCCGATACATCCTGCCCACCACCTCCAAGAGCAACGCACTGGCCGCGATCATCAGCCGAAAACATCTCAACTTCAATATACGGGTTGATGTTGTCGCCTGGCCCCATACTTCTTGGTCGTGGGAGCTGCTGAGCTGAAATGATGTCAACAGATAATCTAACAATTTCCCGTTCTGTAGTAGCGAGTTTCCCTTCACTCAATGCATCTAGCGCGGATGAAGGCTGACGGAACGCTTCTGGTTTGAGCACATAACCAGTACGATCGGTACCAGCGGCAAACATTGCCTGATTAATCTGCATACCAAGATCGTACGTCTGCCAGTTGAGCGCTGCCATTTGGACGCCACTTCGCCAGAATGAGATTGGGTCGAAGTTGGATGACTTCAAACGGAAGGCAGACGGGTAGACTCGCGTGAGAAAACGTCTGTTATGAATCTCAAACAGTGCTTTGCTCTCCGCATCACGGCAAACGCTTTCGTAAGCTCGTTCGGCGAATGAGTACACGTGATTGTATTTTTTGCTCTCGGGAGCCGCAAAACTGTGCCATTTATAACCGCGGGTATAAACACCAAGATCAGACAATGGCTTGGTAATTTTGCTCCGTTGCCGCCGCTTCTTTTCTCTATTGGCATTGATCAATGCACTATCGCTATCCTCCGTGGCACTGCTCAAGCTAGTGGTAGTTGCTGAGCGGCCTCCTGGGGTGAGCATAGGCATAGGCATGCTAGAGTCCAATTGAGGGCCGAGTGTCGGAGGACTTGAAAGTGGAATGTCGATAGCACCATGGAGGGTTTCGTAACCTGTGCTGCGCAAGAACGGAGTGCTAGAGCTTCGCTTGCGTCCATGATGAAAATTGGGCGTAGCCGAGCCGCCATCTGAAGGAGGAAGGAAAGCACCCAGAGGCTCGTCGCAGGTTTTCACTTTGACCAAGATTCTGTTTTTCAGCTCTTCTGGTGAGGGGAGTATGCTGCAGTTGGTAAGTAACGGCTCGAGAACCAATTGCTCGCCAAATGTCTCCTTCATTATTTTTACCATCGCAAATTGTTGTTCCGGGTTGCAATGAACTTCTAGTGACAAGATAAGAGGAAAATCAGAAGAGATAAAGGCGTATCGGTTGATGACAGTGATGCAATCAGCGAACAAGACACTGGTCGTCAAAGTGCGTCCATGTGAAACGATAGGGCGACCATCAGAGCCATCCCAACAGTCGATTTCGACGCAACGGCATCCTTGTTGAAGAGCAGTAATGTAAGCTTCTGTGCTCGAGGCCCCAGCCACCTGACGGCCGAGAAGGTATGTATTATGTGAACTGGAAATGATGTATTCATTTAGAGGGCGATCAAAGCGAGACTCGGGAGCATGAGAAGAATAGATGCCATTTGCCTCAGACTGGAGGAATGATGTCAAAGCATGTAAATTCATCCGCGGTAAATCGGCATCCGGAGAGTCCGGTAGACTTTGTGCCCTGGGACGAGTCCGACGTACAACCCGTGCAAAAATCGATGACCAGTACTCGCGGTCATGAACGATATCTTCTCGTTGAACGTCGCGTAGGAATTCAAGAAACTCATCAAGGCTGAGACCCTCTTCGGGATTGCTCACTGCAAGCTGCTTGTATAGATGCTTCAAATCTTTCCGCTCTTTCAGACCAGCAATGAATTCCTTAAACTCGCAATAGTTCAGGTTACCCTTCCCCGTAACGTCTGCCTTGGCAAATTGGGTGTGAAGCATATCCTTGGAGCAATTGATATGCAAACTCTGGCAGACAGACTCAAGAGCAGGTAGATCCAAAGATTCAGTCTCACCCGGTTGCAGTCCATGTGGATAGAGTCTCGACATTTCACGCTGCCAATGAGCCCGCAGAGAGGTCTCATTCTGACTGGGCCCTAGAAGACTAGTCATCAGACCAACCCTGTAGCGAACAACATGTTCAAGAGTGGCCTTCCACAGTTCTAAAGTATAATCGTCAGGGGTAATGAGGTGTATAGCTTTGAAAGGTCGCTGCTTTGAGCGATCAGGATCGTCGAGGATGATTGTAATCCATCTACTTTCGGCTTCAGCGGAAACTTGGTACTCTTCACGGTAGTTGCGAGCATCTGCGCCAACGTGTATGTGTAAAATGTCATCAATATAGAATTTTTTGGATGGATTAGACAAATCCCATCGCACTTTTGCAGCATCAAGGTCCAAAAAGAAGCGTACTTGTTTTTTCTTTTTCTTGGTGACCTTGGTGAGTAATGTGCCACGCTGTAGCACTGAATCGACCTTTGGAGCGATAGCACCGATTTCACGAGGCAAGAGAGTTCCGGGAAATTCACTGCTGATGCTATTCGCCTCAGAACCAGTCCAGCCGTTGGTGAAGGGCTCGTAGGCATCGGTGTCTTCGTCATCGAAACTCCAATCCAAAGTGCTCTCCCGACCGGTGCGAGGGTGGGCCTTGCTGTCACTTCGCCTTCGCATGATGACAGGGCCGGAGCTCCTCTCTCGTTTATCACGCTGTGTAGAAGATTGACGACGTCTTGTTAATTTGTTTGCGGCACCGCGAGAGATTCTACGCATAAGGCCCGTAGTCCCCTTTGCGGTAGATGGTACTTGATCAATGGATTGTGGCTGAACGGAAGGGGTACTGTTGACAGCCATCATGTTGTCATGCGTTTCGTCCAGCTCGAGGGGAACCGGCGACGCCAAAGTGTTTGGGAGGTATCGACCACGACCGCTGTCGGCAGCAAGCATGTAAGGCGTCCCAATGGGACTTGACGCATTTGAGAAACTACTTCGAGGAGCAAAAGTAGGACTGGAGTTGGAGGTAGTTGAAGTGGTGGCGGTAGTGGTAGTAGGAGTGAAGAAGGTCGTTGTGGAAGAAGTAATAGCGCTCGAAGGAACTGATGAGGCGGAAAAAGCGGCACTGATATTGGCAGCAATGCCAGAAGATGCTGACGTGAGAACATTCTGCAATTTAGGGCCCCGGGCCAGTGAAGACGTTGACAATTTAGACGAGACGCTATTATCGCCATTCAAGGCGGAGGATGAGGAAATTGCGGAATTCATAGCGGAAAGGAGGAGCTGAAGATATGAGCGACACCAGTGTCAAACTCCAAGTCACCTGGACCAGCCACGGGACAAGTAAGCAGACGAAGTTGCCTGTAATTATCCGGTCTGTGCGGTAATAGAAACAAAAGATAGGTAGATTCAGATAGCGCAAAGAGAATCAGATCCCAGAGATGTACGCGGTCAGCGATTAGCTATCTGCATCTTGGAATGCTGCAGTAACGTGGAGTCAGCCCTTCCCGAGGGCGCCGACACGGGACAGAAAGACGTCGAGGTATTATTTCCTTTTATGAATATAATCAGAAGGGAATTAAGGCGAGATTTGAAACTGAATTTGTGTCACTTTCAATGACGTACGACCGTGCGATGTGTTGCGTTTTTATACCACCCAAGACTGTAACAGCGAACTCCAGAAATTCCAAGCTCTTTTTCTTCAGTTGTGTATTGCCTAATCCGGCTATTGGACAATCCTCTTGTCTGGGATATCAAGCCGAGAATATATGTTTTGATGCACGAATATTATTCCGGGGGACAATTCCTTGTATGTCGATCAATCGAAGCGGACCAGCGCGATACTTGTCTGCAATTAATGTCGGCAGGGTAATAATGCCCCAATTGAATGCCACTGCGACTGCCAGGCTGTCTTAGAGGCAAGAGGGGACAAAGGACACTTCAAATGCGGCTTTTATGCACGTAAGTCAATGTGCAGCGTCTGTAATCTAATGAAAGAAGAATATGGCTCGGCTCGGCATGTCACCACAGGAAAGCAGGAAAGCGGGGCGAAGAATGCCAGCAGGTCGTCAAGATTGTCGTCAGCCCGTCACAGTTTTAGCCGTCGACGACTGACTAAAAGAAGGGGGAGGGGGGGGTTCAAGAAGCTAGAATTGAGCTCGTGAGATGTGACAAGGCGTTCGAGCGTGGGATGGCCACAATTGTCCGTTGGCCGCGAATAGATTATGTCACTAGCAGTGGGATATGGAGAATGACTCTTCTTTTTGCCAACGCAGCAAAAGCTATGCAAGTAATCCAAAGCGGTAAGCCTGAACTAATCTGCAGCGATCTTTTCGGGCGAAAGCGTGGTGGTGGTAGCAGTACGCTGTAGCTGTGATGATGGGCGTGGGTAGACTCGGCAGGCAGATGCAGGCAGGGATTGAATGCGCCAAGAAGGTGGTATTCTTGTAATATCCCTTGATTTTTTTGGTGAAAACGACTTTTGTTTCTTCCCTTGTTTTAGCTCAATGTTGGCGTTTCCTTGTCCTGCAAGTTCAGCTCGATCCAGTCGTAACGCGGGGGTTCAGGTGTAAATAAAAGTCGAGGGATGGGCGGTATTTGAAGCGATGCGCAGCGCGCAGTCAACGACGGGAACCTGCAGATAAATAAATTTATTGTTGGACGAATGGACGATTGCGGCGAACAAAGAAATACAATAGATATATGTATATCAATGTGCGATGCGATGCGATGCGATGCAGTACGTACAGATAATTCTGCAGAGTTGTCGTCGACGGAGGAAAAGTTGAATTATGTCGTCTGCGTAGTCCTGTCTCAAACAAAGATGCAGCAGTGGACAAAGGCGCTGAGTCACTTTGACGGACGGGAATTGGGGGTTAGGGAAAAAAAAGTTGCTTCCGGTGACGTTATTTCGGGTAGTATGCAATTGGTGATTGGCGGGTTGGCGGTCGATTGATTGATTCTGTGCAGAGTTGAGTACGTAGATTGTCGAGATGGACGAGGGAGAGAAGTGGGAGAAGACAGGAGAGGATATCGAAAAGGAGGAGGAGGTGTGAAAAGTACCGAAACGCGATGATCTTCTGCTTTGGCCTTATGGAGCCAGCAGGAAGGAAGGAAGGGGGGAAAGAGCGGATGGGGGGCAGAAAGGGCAGGAAGAGAAGGTGAAATCACCGAAAAGGGCAACAGCTGGGTGGGGCGTCCAGGTTTTTTTGTTTCTTGCACTTTGCAATAATTTTGCATTCTGGATTTTGTACAAAAAATCTCAGTGGGATAACGGCCTGAGGCTCGTCACACCAGATCCATAAAAAAGGGAGTGTGTCATTCTGGATACATCTTGTAGAGGTGACATCAAGTAGTGTGGTATGGAGTACGTATTCGACTGTTATAGACAGGGTCAGGTAAAATATAACTTACCTCCGTCATTCATATGATCATTAATTATCACAACGTTGTTAAGCCCAGAGCCCACTCTGGCTCTAGCACTTCTCGGACCCCAGTGGGCACAGGAATCAATCAATAGTGAGCAAAGCGTGCGGGTTGCCAATAAAAATAGTGCAGAAATAAAAATAAAAATAAAACGACCAACGGGCTGTAAATTGGGGTGCGTAAATAGTAAAACACGAATCAATCCTTCCTTTTTGCTTCGTCAATGATCCCTGCACATCCCTGGTTTAGTCTAGTACCCGGGTCCCGACACTGCGGTCGGTAATACCGTCTGGTAACTTACTCTGTACATTGAACGAAACGGCGGTATTTCTGGTATCAGACCGAGAGACGGAATAACGGTAAGCAATCAGTCGTCGAATCGATAGCTTGCTGAGCGAGATAACTGTGGATTGCCTGGTTTTGACGGAAGACTGACGCCAATTTGACTTTTGCGAGAAGAATCTTTGAGTGAAATTTTTTTTCTATCGAACGAAGTGGAAGGCATTTCCTTTATAGCAGCCTAACCGAAGGATTCGCAAATGACGACCCAACGTAGAAATGCAGTACGAATAACCCACGACCGTCGCTACGCATTATTATTGGAAGTAAATACTACTACTACTACTACATACTAGATTGCGAACACGACAGCCTGTCGAAAATGCCAATGTTTCACAGGCGGAAATAACTGGTGGTGATAACTGGTTTGGTTGCTAGGGGCCTAGGGCTTTCGTCGTAAAAAGTGGGTTGTTGTATGATTTCCCCTCCTTGGCCGAAAAGGTGGAAGTCCTCAAACAAGTAATTTCAGAAGGATCAGAAGAAAGCGGCGAGGGGTTGTGGACGGGATTGTGGAACAATGCAAGAGAGAAGAGGCTAAGAGGAAAAGGGTCACACACATGACAACTGACAACCTGAGGCTAAGCAAGTAATGAGCAGTCAATCAGTCAATTAACGATGCCCAAACAAAATCGTGACCGTTGCTCTCGAGGGAGAATGCATGCATGCGTGGAAAGGACGTACGACGCGGTCAGCTCTTGAATGGCGACGGACGGACGGGTACGGTACGCGCAATCATTGGCTTCGGGATGAAATTAATTGGCGGATTACGTCGTCAGGGAAAGTATTTACTTTCAGAGGAAAGAGATGAGAGATCTGTGACTGACGCTGACTGTCACCCAACATGGCGGATACGGCGTGGTCATTGGTCAATTTAGATTATATACGTAGATCTTGAACTTCTGGAGATTGAGAATACAGAGTACCGCTCACCATACATATACCATACCATACATACGTAGTCACTTTACCTTGGCCATGGAGTGCCTGGTATGTACGGAAGTGATGGGTTACCATAAACTTTCAGTCTTTCACCAGCAATGAATCGACCGTTTCACGTAAGATTATCCTTTATCTCCCTGGTACCAAGGGATGATGATCATATAACTCTATGGAGTACCATCCCTGTGCTATGACTTTAAATGTTTAATGATTTTCAGGAAGGCCGTGTGGAGAATCTGGAGGATCGGATCATACTGATTTATCGTATCGTAAATTACCAGACCCTCCGGTAGTGCCTAACGGACGGAGTGTTAGGGCAACGTACTCCGTACATACAGTTCAAAGGACCTTGGGAGAACAGCCGCAATCATTGATTCTCGCCTTCGTATTTCGTGAGTCCACACAAAAAGAAAGGAAAAAAAACAAAGAAATCCATTCAGCTCGGTGACTAGCACTCCGAATATATTTTGATCACAACCGACCATCTCAACTTGACCCGGGCCCGATTCACCCATAGTCACAAAGAACCTGCATAGCATCAATTAAGATTCAGCGGTCTGTTTGAAACAAAATTACTTTCAGAAGCTCCCAATGAATTATGGACATTGGAGGATGCCCGGGCTCAACCAGCCTTGATTGAAACTCGGCATTTAATTCCGCCGTCGGGATGACGATGAATCATGGCACTAAAAAATAACTAACTAGTTAACTACTACGTAGGTAGGTAGATGCCAGATACAGATTAAGTTGGCAGGAAGATTATCTTATTGGCAGGATGAAACAAGTGGTAAGACATAGGAGATTTCCCGTCCTGGCCCTGGCCAACATGATGTATCTTTCGAGCCATGAAAGGAATAATAAATGTGCAAGTGGAGAAATGCAGGGCTCTGTTCAGCTGAATTCCGCATGTATGCCGTGTACCCCATATGAATGCTCGACCAGGCAAGATTCGAGAAAGAAAAAAGAAAAATAACCATGATCTCTTTCTACTTCTGACTAGTAAAAGGACGTGGCCCTTGCTGACGGTACAAGGGCGCCACAAAAAACTTATTCTTGCCCTGTCATGCGGGGCATGATTCATATGTTGACTGGCAGCCTGTTTCGGCCCTCAATCTATCTACTCTGTAGTATACTACTCCGTACATATACGAAATGCAAGAATGGAACAAAAGTCAAGGAACTAACTACCAGACCATATCCAAGACACCAAAAAAGAGCCGAAAGTCGGTCAAACATCCATGGTGGAAAGAGTTCAATGAATAATTACCGTATACAGTAATATTATAGCAAAGCGGGTTTCATTTTCACTTTTGCCTAGGAAAATCGGATCGTGAAAGATGTCATGGGTACGGAGTACTAAAACCTCAATGTCTTAGCCAAGGCTTAGGGCTAACTAACTAGTAACTAATGTTGTCCATGTACGGGTAGACACCGCTCATTTCAAACCATTGATTTCCCAACCAGAATCATCGATATACACGCAAATCAAAAACTATTCGTAGCGGTGAGCGAACCAAAGCTTTATTTTTTCTTTTTTGCGTTTCCTCGAATGTTTGATAATCATTAACTGGGTACGCCGTAGTTAGTTAACTAGTTAACTTACATTCCCTTCGCCTTGTTGACCTAATTCCCTCGGGATCTTCTCCGTGGCCTTAGTTAGTTACTAACTTCCAACTACGTAACCGCGTCGTTCTCGTATTTTTTTATGGAACGAAGTACGAACTCCGTACTCCGTACCAAAACGGGGGAAACAGATAAACGCACACACACAAAAAAAAAGCAACGTTATGAAACCCGGAGCCTGCCGATAGGGATGCAGTTGTACCGGTATTGGGTTTAGTCTGCACGTCAAATCATTCAACCATGCTCATTTCAATCTGCTAACCGCCGCATGCTGCATGATTGAACAGGGAAGGTGAATACACTCTAAATTAGCAGAAAAAAGGAATGCAACTTGCAGCTCGCAGTAAGGGCAGGGCAGGACAGGACAATTCAGAATGGTAAGGTAGCCTTTCGGAGGGGCTGTCGTTTAATGATGATTGAAAATACTAAGGTGGGATTGTTCTGGCAACCCCGCCTATTGCTTCTCACTGAATACGTGCGTATTGGGGTTTGCGTCATACAGTCTGTGCCACTGATATATATTAATTAATTGATCAAACTGATTGATTCGATTGACGAACCATCAATTAATCAAAGAACTAGTTATAAACATGGGATGAATTACGTATTGACAGGCATGTTTGTTGTCAATGGTCAATGATTAACAGTGTGGTGCCGAACCCGTGAGCGTGTAACTAACAGACTCGTAAGCGGTCAAGCCTTCGCAATCAATCATGAGCCAATCACTTTATCATCGACAAATGCCGAAGTGCATCCTGGTACACGGAGTCGATATCAGCGATCAATAATCAAGCAGAAACGGATATATTGCTTGTGGTTGGCACAACAGACGGATAGGCAGAAAAGTAGTGAGGGGTGAGCCCGCGTGACTCGCAAGACAGGCCTGACCTAGCTAAGCACCTTAATGTAGCAACTAACTAGATAGTGACTTACTCTGTAACAGCAGCTACACCCTCAGGACTCAGGCATCCTGCACATCTGATTTGTTGATTTCCCCTTAGTTTCAACGGGCGGTTGCGAATTTGTCCTCTTCATTTGTCTATTCCGGGCTATGAACTTCCCATGCAATCTGCACTCTTTCGTACAGCATGCATATTTTTCAAAAAGCGTCTCCGCCATGCCAGAGTCATGGGAACATGTACATTGATTGTTTAATTAATTGTTATCTTGGCCGTGTAGCTAGGGCTCCTTCGACGTAGGTATGTCTCATTTGGGGTCATCCCACCAGCTTATCGATTAGGGTACCCCTCCCGATACGGGCTTATCGTTTTGGGTACAGAGTACGTACGAGTACGTACACGGTCCGTAGTATGTAAGTTTGCGTCCAACTTCCGACTCTAATCGTATCCGTATCATACTAGGTATGATATTGCGTACACTCAATACAGTGAATGGTTACGCAATACGACTAAACACTTAATTAGTTAGCAGCTACACAAGCCGATCTGCGGCCCGTACGGCTACTACGTATATAGTTGTTTGGTGGCTGGTGCTAGTCAATCTAAGTGCCTTATCGGAGCAAGCCGACACATCCCAGCATTGAGCATGCATGTCTTGCCCAAGGGTATGTAGGTTGTCACTGAGGCTAGCTGACAAATGTTGGCCCCCTTTTTGGCAGACGGATAGACAGAGTAGCTGATTTAGGGTTTCGACGAATGATACGACGAAGGTTCCGTAAGTGTTAATTTGCCTCTTTGGCGGTGTCGAAGGAGAAGAAAAAGTTCTGTTCCTGGACGGAGACCGTTTGCGGCACGGAAAGTTTGGAGCGAAACTCTGAATAGCCGAGTTTGCAAGCTGATTGGTCGGGCTGTGTCAGGGTATGTCGCCTTGTAATAATTATGTACGTACTCGTAGTAACTATTGCGTGGTGTATGACGGTTATTGTATTTAAATTTTTTAAGTGCTTCCAGTCATATTCCATCATTCTTCTAATTTGCTGACTACGACGCCTGATTGGTGGATTTGTGTCCAATTACATATATTTCACCATATTCCACAGCCGTCACCTGATTGAATATATCAACAATCTATTCGGACATCGGAGATTGCTCTATCATTGCACGTTCTAACAGATCTGTTGGCTATTATTGTGTCACATATTTTAAGAAGATAAACAAGACGGAGCAGCAAGAAGGAATAACAATAATCGCCGGTAATACTCCGGACTGTCGCGCTATGCTCGATACGGCGCATGTTTCAATCCACCTACGCAGTTTGTACGCTTCGCTCCATGATATCATCGACTCATTCCATCAACCAAGGCATGATCTGAGATTGTCAACTATGGTAATTATGCCAAGATAATTGGCAAATTTGACACTGAATGGAAGAGAAGACGAAGCAAGTCGGCTAACTAAGCCTCCAGCATTTCGCATGATGACAATACGAGAACGGAAATCTTGACATAAATTACGATTCTCGAACGGCCCCAAAGGCCAAGACTGAATATGTTTGCCTTGTGTCAAGGATATTATGGACAACGTTGTACTATTTCTAGAAAGTACGAAGAAGCCATCAGGTGGATTCATCACGGATGGATCTCGACGTCAGCATGGGCAAGTCGACGAGAGATTAAGGGTGCCGTGCCCTGGCCCCTTAGGGGTTGGCTGGCAAGCGACTCATTCTTTTATCATCAGTCTACTCCGGAGTTGGTTAACTTATGCACGTGCTATTCCATGCTAAATACCCAGGCGATTGGAAAGTTGCGCCTCGTGTCTCGTTTGGTCCCGACTATTAGTTATCCGCATGTTGGCATGGCCAGATACGAAGCCCTATTAGTTGCCTTGCAGATGGACTACCTACTCACTTATCACTAGGTAACTACTTAGTTGCTTGGTATGTATGAATCCCATATCACTTAACTGAGCGATTATACACATGATAAGAAGCTGACTGACTGCCTGGCTGATAGGATGAAGAGGCCTGAACTCCAACCTCTTCTTCTTGGAGTAACACGTGTTGTCCGTGCTACCACCAGCCCTTTCTGCGTGCCTGCATCTGCATGGCATGGGAATCAAATCACGTTTGTCTACAATGAATCATTGAATGTCAGCTTGGATTCATATACGTACAGAGTACGGTATTCCACCGAGCGCATGAGCCTCGCCCTGAACTGAATATGACCTGATCTAAACCAAACTACTACTTAGGGCTTCCCGCATGCGACAAGGCCGGCCGCGAAGAAACGATCCAAGCTCCGGACTAACTCGCCTCACTCTTTTTTTGCTCGTAGATTATTACGATGATTAAAAAAATTTCATCGTGTCGAGATTCCGGTTTTTGATCATGATGCTAACACTAATCAGATGAATGACCATGTTGGATTTCTTATATTACCGGTAATGTCCAAGGCAACACTCTTTGATAATCCAGCTCGGACAAGGCTAACTATTGTTATGCAGGTTTCCGACGAGATCCGCATTCGTCAAAACATACCTAACGCACGAAATATATTTTCTCAGAGTCATGTACGACCTTGAGGCTGAAAGCCAAAAGGAGCAAAACGTCAGTCAGGAGTGCTCAGATATCAGTTGAGACCGGTACCTATGTAGTAGTACGGTCACTACGGTGATACCTACACTATCAACGGCACGAGCCGCACTGATCGTGTTAGTCCGTCAGAGTCATGGCTAACTTCGAACCTACACAAAAAACGGGCATATGTATAGTATCTTGATGTATTAAATCAGAACACCTGACCCTGATTAATGCAAAATATATGAAACCTGAGTAATGGATTTATTTTCCTTCCAATGATGGGCAGCCGGGCACTTCCGAATCTGGATTGCCATGACATTCTAGATAGGTAGTAACTTATAGTAGAGAGACATTAATTTCGTGGATGTATTGCATGTTTCTTTTCGATTGATAATCAATCTTTTTCAAAGAGCGGATAGTTGCCGTGTTGCAGAAGGGCTATTGTAGGCATTGTATTGCTTTCATGTTGCTACGAGCAATATAACCCCCCATACTACGTGGTATGCACTGGAAGCAGCAATAGATCAGTGACATATATCGTGAGCTACACGTAACTCTTATCTGTCCGGAGTAATTCAATGATCAACCACGAAACCCGTTTATGTAACCATCCCAATCACTAACTACGTTAACTAACTAACTTAGCTAACTAGTTAAGAACTCAGTAGCCGACGGAATAATATGGTTCTCTAGCAGATAGATCTATTAGTTACCCGAGGTTACTATTACTAAGTTATTATCAGTCTGGATACACATATGTGGCACAGAGTACTGGAGATAAATCAAGGACAAAAAAAGAAAAACAATAATCAGCGGTTGTTATTTCCGGCGCAATGCGCGGCCAAAAGGAACAAATCATCCCACTGTTGCCTGCATACATATCCAAGTATCTCGCTGATAAGTGGTACTGCTACGTACCTAGGTAATATCACAGACTTACAGCGCTACGACAAACTCAATAACCGAGCCAGCATGCCGTGTTACGGACTTCGTATGTACGTACTATGTATGTATGGCCCTATTTAGGGTGCTGCGCATACGAAATGTTTTGTAAGTACGTACTAGCTAGGATACACAAATTGCGGGGAAAAGTGACAAGGGCCCCCAAAGCATGAGCATCAAGGGGCTCGAGCTTAAGCTTTGAAGCTGTTTTAGATTATGTACTTTTATTTGAGTTTCTTCAACTTTTTCCCCCTATTGAATAATAGTTAGTTAACTATAGATGTACACGTAGGTGCGTACCACGTAAGTTAGCTGATCCATGATCCTTCAATTAGACGACAGTCATGATTTCATACTTGTTGGGGTGAAATCAGCGTGAGTTTCATCATTAGTCGTGCGTGATCAGCATGTACTCCGGAGGCATGGATATGGGTTTTGTCTAACTGAAAATCATGTTGATTTGGATGGGAATTGGACTAGACTGGATTTTGACAGAGTAATAGATCAGCGGACTAATGTATGCTGTCATGCGTTCTACATGCTGAGCTGAATGTTAGAATTCTTTGCTGGGCATCCGTGTTGCCTGTTTGGTAGATGATTAGCCAAGGTACGTCTGGTATGGCTCAGTATCTTGTGATTGCATTGATTAATGATGAAATGTGTTTTTTGTCAAGATGGGTCTGCAAAATGAAAACCCCCGAAGTCAGACCGAATTAGGGCTGATTGCTAGCGCCGGCCTTTCATCGCCCATGTCCTCCAAAGGTACATACATGCTGGACGTGTTTAGGCCTGTTAGCACGCCCTTCTCTAATTTCTGTACCACCTGCAGCAGCGGCATATGTATACGACTCTCTGAACAAATCATTTCCCAGCAAGTGAAACCTATGCAGATACCGAGGTAGTGGTTTAACTCTCCTTGATTCTGTTGAAATTCAAAATCCTCTTAGAGATATCACTTAGCGTTTCCCGGATGTGTATAGTATAGTCAAAATCATGACTTCAAATTTTGTAATGGTAACAAAGCTTCGGTGCTATTGTAAGTCTCCCTGACCAATTCTGCTCTTTGTTGTAGAACATAGCACCTCTTTGTTCCTGCGTCACAAGCTTGATGGAATTCAGTAGGATTGGTCAGTTTTTTTTTAACCTAGCATTCATTTTCTAGATATACATCCTTCTTAAAATAAAATGAGTCCTGCTCCTAGAAGTATGCTCCGAAAGCAATCCCTATCTCATCCATTTTCTTCGACGCATCGTGCGAGTTCAGTGCTAGACAAGAAACTGGTATCGAAACAGTCCCCCAACCTCCTAAACCAACTAGACAAACACATTCGCACACCTGCTCCATCCCGTCAAGTGTAGAAATTGTCTCCATGCCTCCTAAATAGGAGAGCATAACTCAACAAGGCAGGCCAAATCGAGCAGTATCTCCGTGAGGATGGCCATCGCGCCTGGGGCAGTCTCATATATCAGTGTATATACCAGAGCGACATAGTCTGAGGCTAATTTATGCGTCGTCTACTCGCCAACACTGAGGAGATGCTAGATGGGGAAGAGGTTCTTGATTTACTTGGGTGTGTCTGCTTGGGGGGGAGAGCATCCCCGTAGATTGGTTGTTGCTAGTTTTCTTTTGGTTACCATATTCGAGCGAGGATGAGGAACATCGCCTATCAACTGGTTCCTGGATTTTATTTTATTTTATTTTATTTGGACTATCGCTCGTATCTGCCATTCTTATTGTAGGCCTCTCAAAGTTCTCCTCTTTTAATCGCGGCTATCGTTGGAGAGCGAAAACATTTCCTATTTGGGCAGTTTATTCCTACTTAGGCAACTAGTACAGGATTTGTTCGCCCATATCTGTCCACCGCGCGGTGCAGCTACATAAACCGTCTCAACATAACTCTATCAATAGTTCGCTAGGAAATAATTGATCAGAAAATAGCATGCTCAATTGCCCACAAATAAAACTCAGCACAGCCGCTCGCGGCTTCCACAGTGGCTTTGATAGCATTCCAGCTATCAAACAAGCTTTCCACACCAACGATTTGAAAAACAATAGCCTCCCAATCGTGTACGGGCAGTGTGCACAACCCACTCTGTACATAACACGTCGGATGCGTACTAAACGCAAAATCACTCAGCGCCGAACAATTGGCAAATGCCTGCGGCCCGCCGAGAGCGTATGGTACCAGGTCCCGTTGCAAACATAGCATGACCGCCTCCATCCACGTCTGACCTTCAGCCGATAGTAGAGAAGCATCGGCCTGGAATTTTTCACAGAATTTTTGCCCGTAACCAAGTGGATATTCACTTGGGGTACAGTTGTAGCGGGTTTGGAGACATTGGGCGTAGAATGAGCAGTCGTTGGGGCGAGGGTTGCTGCACTCACTGTTGTTGCTGTTGGTGGCAGCGATCGTTGGCCAGGTGGAGAGGGTGTCGTCAGGGCGTGCGAAGGCCAGGACGACTGACAGGAGGAGTGTAACGAGTCTCAACCTCATATTTTGTTCTTTCTGGATTGGAGACTGTAGCGTTACGGAGTCGGGAGGCAGTGAAGTTACAACTCTCGACACATCAGTTGACGTTGTCCGCCACGTGACGCATCCTTCTACAAGCTAAACTCTCTACGGTTTGGTTTTCGTATTTTCCCAACAGACAATTAATTATCAGAATCAAGTTATAGTCGACAAAATGAATGTACAACCGCTGGATACAGATTTCTGTTTAATCTCGGTCTATGTTTAGAAACGTACCTAACTATGTGCGGTTGACACGGCTTTACCGTTTGGAACCACTACCTACTGGTGCCTACAGCAAACCGATCAATCGCTGCTATGGTTGCCAATTAGGTTACCAATTAGAGTCGATGATTGATTATGATCTAATATTAATGAGCGCTCAGGAATTGCTAGGGCTCGCTCCGAATCCTTTGTAGTTCCGGGTTCAGTTCTTGTATTCTAGATCATAGAAAAGAGGCTGAATATACCTAGGTATTGGGTAGTTGTCTCAGCTAGCGATACTCTTTTCTGCAATTCCTCCGATTAGAAGCAAAAAGGGAAATATCTGACTCTTGATTGCCTGCGATCAATATTATTCATAGACACAATGTCGCCTGAGACAGACGGCAATGAGCACCTTCCATTCGGTGTGACTGAAAACACCACCTTCTACCATTGGAAAGACAACGACTACTTTCTTTCCATCCGAGATGCAGAGACGCTGAAATACATGACCGATCAATCTGGTTGCGCGAGCCAATACTTTGTATTTCTAAACGTATCGAATGAAATCTTCAATCTATACTTCACAGACACCAACGATTATCAATTCAACGCGGACTCATACTACTTGAACGAAGAAGCGATTGTTATCAAAATGATATCACCTATGCACGAGACGGCCCATTCTACATTCTTTTCGATTCTCGTTACAAAATTGAGTGATATGAAGCTGGACAGGAAACTGCAATCGCTTGCCGCCTCTGTAACGAAAGCGAACAATCGTCATAAAGAGCCCGATCAATCCTACAGGCCTTTCCGTCTTCCGAAAGGCCGCTCTCACAAATGGCCAAGTTTGACTGTCGAGGTTGGCTTTTCCGAGTCGAGGACGAAACTGGCAAACGACGCCCGCTGGTGGCTTACAGAATCGGCCGGAGATGTGAAAGATGTGATCACAATCTACATCCGCAAAGTCACTAAGGAGATAACAATTGAAAACTGGAATTTGGTTCCAGGCCCGAATGGGCCCATGTTTCCGCGAGTTACCTATCGGACGGTTCTTTCTCAAAAGAGAGATAGCGACGATGTGAAAATCAGTAACGAAGTGCCCATGACAATTCCATTCGAAAATCTGTTCCTCCGCCCTGCAGAAGGACCAATCGAGAGAGATGTTAAGTTTGAGAAGGATGACTTGAAGCACATTGCGGATTGTGTATGGTATGAACAAGATTATCCTGCATAATTCCTATATAAGTTACGGCTGTTTCTTGTCAAAATACGACAGTAGCACTATATGCTACGTCGTATGACAGCCAGGTAGCTCCTGACTACGGTACTTGAGAAAACACTAGCCTGTGTAGTGGCAAGGGGCGTTATACTTAGGAAGAAAAAATTTCTACCCCATTCTTTGTCTTTTGAGCTAGGTAGAGTGAGTGTATCAGACCTATTTTTAATATCAATTATTTTGCTTGGTGATAATAAGGCACATATGATTTTTGCCACCCTCAAAATACACTGGAAAAGGTACAAAGCCCTCCCATGTAGATTCTAGACTTGGTTCCATGCATTGCTACCCTATGCCTTGGCCTAGGAGGTGGACGGCAAAGATGAAAATGACGTTCGTGTAGGCAGTGGCTAGAAATTGAATGGGACTATCAGAGACATCGTTTTCTAGCTGAGTTGATGGCTATAACACTTGACCTGCATAGGCCCATTACACGAACAAGGACAAGACAACAGCCGAGATGATAGTTACAGGACTTATCGCCAACCCTGCAGCTTCAGCACTGGCAGTAGAAATAACAGCTGAGGAGCTGGCTGAAGCGGAAGACGACGAAGTTTTTGAACTCGAAGTGCTTGAACTGGTAGCGTTTGAACCGGTGGTGTTTGAGCTGGTGGTGTCTGAACTCGTGGTGTTTGAACTAGTAGTGTCTGAAACGAGTATGGTTGTACTACTTCCATTCTTTGTCGTCGATGTTGTCACGCTGGACTGGCTATTGCTGGTTGAGTTCGACAAGGCAATACTAGTATAAGCGCCAGTAGTGTCGCCGTAGGTGTAGGACTCGGCGGGATAGTAGTTGGTAATGTTGACCGACTCAACATACATCGTGAAAGGAGCATCATTGAAATCCGTCTCGCCACCGGCCCATTCGATAGTACCTTCGCCTTCGCTGGGGTCACCGCCAGCCCAGATGCCGAGTTTGAGCACCATGGGCGTCTGCGGGAAGTTTGCTCCGTTGAGTGCATCGTTGTATGCAAGTGTGCGTTTGAGGTCCCCGTCAATGAACCACTGGATCTGCTCCGTAGTCCAGTCGACACTATATGTGTGGAACGTATCACATGGAGTAGTGACATTGGGATACGTCGCGCGGTCGTAGCTTGTAGTGTTATCCTTGCCAAAGTAGTTGGTTTCGATTTCATAGTTATATGTACCAATTCCCTCCTATATTCGTAGTTAGTAAGTTGATTGAAGCTTTACCTCATCCAACATGGATCGAATGGTAACATACCCAGTCAATCTCGTCGAGATCGTCCGACAAGAATACTACGCTGCTGACAATACCCGTGCCGTTGGCAACTTTCATTTTGACATCAACGTGTCCAAAGAAGAAATAGAATGCTGTCTGTATAGTTGGGGAGTCTCCTTCTTTATTGATGGTGAATGCAGCACCTTGAGATGTACTATGGACAGTCCCAGCAGTCGTATTCCAGAACTCAAAAGCCGAGTCACCGACAGTGAAGTCTGTATAGAAGGTATAGTTCGCCAGACCAGGATCGGCAGGACATGTCCCTAATCTTGTTAGTACATGTCGACTTTCAATGGTTACTATGTCGACAAGAAATACTTACCATTCAGAGGATTACAGCTGCTGTATGTCTGTGCAGCAGCCAAAGGTATCGCAACAGCAGTAGCCAAAGCTGCTGTAACTAGTCTCATGAAAAGTGACATCTTGTCGTGTGTGCGTATGATAAAAACAAGGCTCTGCAAGATCTAGGTGGCTCGAATAAAAGAAAAAAAGCAATTCGAAAGGGAATGACGGGTTGAACAAAATCGCTTAACGAGAGACAAGAGAAGTTGTTTTGACTAGATTGAAACACTGAAGATTTGTTTTAGAAACAAAATCAATCAGATGGCTGAGGTATTGAGTCCCTATATTATGAGTCCATCTTTGGATCTGTCAGTGTTCACGCCGGTCGATCTCCATATTATTCTTAGCAACTGCGTCCACCCTGAGCAGTCAGAACCCACTTATAAGCTCCCCATCCTGAAAATCTAGTAGCCACTTCATGGCTGAGCTGACGTCTAGACTGGCCGATGTACTCCGTAAGCCTTTCGATTTGGGGATGACACTGATGGTGGAGATTAAGGATCCATCGACTTATCAAGATGTGAGGTGTCAATCAGGCTGAAGGAGATAAGTGGGTGTCACAGTTCAGAAATTGAATCACAGAACAATATGGCGCAGAACAAGCATTGGACAGTGGAGTGAAGTGGATGAGAAAAATTTAGGGGTTTCTTTCGGCTTGCGCAGATGTCTTGCGTGGCTGCCCTTTTTTAGTCAGGATGCCGCGTCATTCCCGGAGAAGTTCAACTTTTCTCTCTTTCTACTCAAAGACAACAACAATGGTAGCCACCATTTTTCAGCTTCTATTAAAACTCATGTCGTTTCATGCAAGACCAATTCAAGGACGCGTTTTGTCACCTCTCGAGGCTACACAGTCGGTCGGCGATTGCGGATGATCATCAATTTTGAAGTGCATGTCCGATTTGATCATCTCTCGCCGTTGCATCCGAGCATCAAGTTTGCATCTATGTCCCAGGGACTGATTTAAAACAAATGCTGCACCTCTAGATGCCAACAGTGCCTCTGCCGTGCAGTTGATTGGTCAGGCTTGTTTCGAACTACTTGAAAAGTTTCTGAGATGGAAAAAAAAAAAAGTCCATTAACGTGGTTGCGTAATTGAATGAATTCCATACCCTTCTATTCCTACAGAACGCCTGTCTTAACATCATTGTCGTAACAGTCATCCTCATGCTCAGCCTGTAATACAAGAAACTCGCGGTAGCCATGTTTGGAACCCTTCTGCACAAGACACGGTTCGGCGATGGGCATATCTGACTGCCGGCAGTCCACATATGGTACGCAAACTTCTTTCTGCATTCTTCTTCTCGCTTTCAAATGTCCTTTCCCGACTGATTCTTCTGGAGTCTCGTATGGATGCCATTGATTTTGCCTCCTTCTCTTCGGCAGAAGTTTTGATACCCAACACTCGTCGTACAACATCTGCCTCTAATTGGGCAGAAGCACTTGCAATTCGATAAGACCAACTCATTTTGACAGTCTCGCCAGATTCGAAGAGAAAGGCTGTTCCGATGTCAGGTCTCGCTCCCCCGTGCTTCAGAGGATTTACTTCTTTGATCAGTTTCGCCGACTGAACTATATTGGTAAGTGTTGCTGTGGCCGAACCTGGAGCGTGCTTTGACCATGCACTGTCGGAGTTTATATCGGTCGCTCTGCCAGTCTTTTCGAGAAGTTGATACACGAGACCATTAGGGTCTGCATAGATCGGAAACGAGCATTGGGTTGATTGAATCAGCCGTCTTAGTCGAATATGGCTTCCGCACCAAATGATGATTAACTTGGTATTGCTTGGAAGACCCGAATTACTCTTTAGTGATGACAAAAAATCTTTGATGAAAGCTCGACGCAATTGTTGCTGTTTTCAGGGCTTGTTAGTTCCCGCTGCTTTCATATTTGTACAAGTCTGCACTTACCCTGCAACAAAACGAAGGACGAATGAAGATTGTCATGACTTTTTCGTGTCTTTCTGTCTCCGTGAATGGAAAGTCGGATGAAGATGAGTATAATTCCCGGAACGGAAACTGGTTCCCATCTAGATCGACAATATCGAGCTTCCCGGCCCGCTCAATGATATTGTTGGTTGGGGTTTTACTACCACGAGAGGATCGACCGGTGGACTTGCTGTCCTTCTCTGAGGACTTGCTATGCGTGCTGCGTTTTCGTAGGCCCTCCACAGCATTGATCTGTGTTTCAACAGGCGTCAGCGGCAAAGGTTTGTCGACCACATATGGTTTCTTAATAGTGACGACTCGGACAGCAGCTGTGGTAGTGTTGCCTGTTTTAGTGACGTATGTAACACTTTTATTCTCTCTCTTTTGAGGATAATTGTCTTTGCCGTTGTTAATAGCCGTAACAGTGATGGCGTACGCAGTGGTAATTCGACCTGCGTTCTCGTGCTTATAGATCGTGGAAGACGAGAACGAGGAAGATGTCACCGGTAGAGCAGAGAATCTGCTTGACAAATCAACGAATGTCTGCGTACGAGATCGTAGCGCTGGCCTGTGACTTTTGTCGGATCCCGACTGATGCGAGCGATACATGTACTCAATTGGCATGTTGAGAGACATATCCGGAATATCAATATTGAAAAACATGAGGCCTTGACCAAGATTAATACGAGGTTATTGTTGAGTATTCAAGAAGTTGTCAACAGATACTCCTCAAGAGTGTTCGACTTCAGGGTATAAAAGCAGATCGAGAGAGCGCGTCGCGTGAATCCTCTCATATACGCATTCACGAAAATACGCGATGAAAAATTATTGGACCTTACTTGCAGCAGGCTTGATACATATACATATGCGTTTATATGTATGTACCCAGTATTCATATAAGTAGGAACAGTCGAAGTTGTACCTGCAGCGGATACCGGTAACTAACCTTATCATCGAAATGATCCATCTCCAGATCTGATACAAAATCGAAGATGATCTCCGGCAATTCTACATCAGATAGATAGTTCCTTCCTTGCAAATGGAGACACTCTCAGAAGAATTACGTCTTGATATTGCAGTCAATTCATTGCCTCGGTCGGTGGTCTCGCGACATAGACCGGTGTCAGGGCCAAGCCCTTGCTTGCCTAGGCCCTCATTTTGATACACTTTGAGTCCTTGCATCCTTGCAGGTAGAGAAGGACGAGTTTCGTAAATGTCCCAACTCGTTATGGAGGCTAAAGAATTCTTCTGCGGAGATTAGTATTCTTAACCAAGGATATATGTATGTAAATTGAATGCTAGTTATCTACATGCTGCATGTATCCAAAATGTCTCGGGTAGGGGCTAATTAATTAACATGATACATCTATGGTTTGTACTATCCCAGACCAAGGGAACAATCGCAAGGTTCAACGTTCGATCTAATAATCTAGATGTACTACTTGCTCACCGTTATTCCTAAATTATTGTCTATCTTCTTCTGCAGTAGTCTATTGAATGGAGGTTGTTTAGCTTGAGTGCACCAACCCGCTCACTCAATGACGATTGACATCCGGAGTCAACTGACTCGATGCATGCTACAGAGTACTCACATCTTGAATAAAAGTGAATATCCTGTAGGGTCCAATACCTGCTTGATTTCTAGATGAAATCCAAGTATCTCCAACTACTCCGTAGCCGAGGCTGCCAGTCCGAGGGGTTAGTCGCATGTGTGAGACTGAATGTTTCCATCGTCTACAAACAATGGATACGTGTATCAAATTTGTTCACTCCAGCATTACCTCTTCTATAGTTAACTACACGACACACCTTGCATGTTCTTCCTGGAAATTGTGTCGTGACCCAACCCCAACAGATGTGTAGGGTTAGGGCTACAGCTCAGCCACAGCGAGTGGTGGCTGGTGATGTTTAAGTCCGAGCTGAAGACGAGGGTCACAGCCCGCGCTAATCCCCGATAGGAAGCAACCTGCGAAATATATCCTGTTGCCTCAAACTATACGGAGTATCTTTTCACTTATATTCTTTTGCACTCGGCTTTGAAATCTTCTAGGATAGAGATTGAGATTATCTTGAAGAAAGCCCAACATGACGAAGAAAGGCCTACCAGACCAGCCCCAGCAGCCTGATGGTCAAGGCCAATTGCATCAAAATGCGGAGAACCACGAGGGCGACAACAACAACAATAACGTCTTCGATCAAACATTCACATCAGAACCTCCGCCATACTCTAGTCCCATATCTAATACTGCTATTCCCAGGCGACCAATAAGGACAGCATCGTCACCATCAGCATCTACATCAGCAACATTTCCCCTCATCGACTTCTCCAAATATACCATCCCGGACTCATTGCTCTCCAAAGACGGGTCTACAATCTCCACATATCATCCAGCCTTTTCCACCAATCCTGCAAATCTAGTACGCTTCATACAGGAGCAAGCAGCCTTACCGCCATTGCCATACATCCACATCATGGGAGATGATAATGGCGGTATGCAGCGAGATTTCGATATCAAAATCAATATGTTGCCAATGTTCATGAATCAGCTTGCAGGTAGCAATCAGAACAGATGGAATTACGTCAAATTGGTGGCAGACGGGGAATCGGCGTATCGAGGGAAAAGTGATGCCGCTATGTCACCTACGGTTAAAGGCGGGTTGGATGAATGGGCCAAGAGGTTTTGCAAGGAGGGCTCAGCTGTGAAATCGTACGTCTCCTTCCCCTTCCGTCGTTCTGCAATGCTGACGTTAATCGTAGATTTACATTAACCCGCCAACTCTCCAACTGGAACACGAGTTACATCGAAGGCCAAATACGAAGTCTAATCGCTTCGACGGGTTACAACAAACCCATCACCGTCACATTCCCCGTCAAATACTCCAAAGTAGTCGTCCATCCACCCCGCTCAAACAGTTTTAACAGCTTTTTTACAACATTGGTTTCGCCATTGCTAGACAAAAAGCGCTATGAGGTTGTTCGTGCTGTGTGGCCGTATGCTTCGTTACCGCCTGGTCCAACCACGAATACGAATCGTGTGCCGGTTGTCCAGACCGAGGAAATGTGGTGGGAGGAATGGAGGGATGTACTTCGGTGGGCGATTGTGAGTAAGAGGAGTTCTGGTTGGGTGTCGGTTGACGATATGTTGGAGTTCAAGATGGCGCCAGCGTAGTATTTATTCTACTCTTAGATTATAGCGTTTATTTTTCGGTATAATGTTTCATTATAAGAAGTGAGCATCATTAGTATAATCTATCTACACGTTTTTATCACGACGAGACCTTGGGAGCATATTTGGCGGCCGCTGTAGCAAAGAGAGCGCTCTTTTCTGCCAAATCAGTATTGAGCGCATGCGATGGTTGAAGAGACTCCAGACGTCTGCATTTAAAGGTCAGTGATATCCTTGTTATATTCAAGATCGTAGATGGGCGCAACATACGACATCAATTCAGTAGTATCTTTGCCCGTAAGCACGTTCAACACAATTGTGTTGGCAATCAACTCCACATCCTCGGGATATTTTTCAATGGCCGCTGTCAACGCGGCCTCTGCTTCGGGGAAACGTCCCAGGTGTAATTCGGCAATGGCTTGACCGACGATGGACAAGGGGGAGGTGCTGTTGGGGTTCGACGCTAGTTCTTCGTAGACGTAGAATGCAGATTGGTATTTCTCGCCGCCCTGTCGACATGAATGAGCATTTGAGCCACGGTATTTTATAGTTCCTTCACCCAGAGGAATTAGGGACATACCACTCGTAATCCAACCCAGGACTCTGCGATGTTGACCAGCAACGAATCTTGCGCCCAGCGCTTTGCCGCGGAGACTTCCTTAAGAGCGAGGTCGACCCGATTTGTTTGGAGGTAGATCTGAACTGAAAGAGCGACACTGGTACCTATCGTCAGCGAGCTTCTTCTCTATCGTCGGACCGTGTAGAAACTCACGCCTCGAGATTGCCTTGATGTTTCCCAAGCAATGCCAACGCCTCCTCTGTCTGACCCTGCGCCTGCAACACTGTACCAGCTAGTACCTGCACAGTCGCATTTTCACTCTGCGCCTCTGCCAATTTCTGCGCCAGTGCCAATGCTTCTTCCGTGTTTCCAGCTACTTGCTGTGCCAGCGCCTTGACAGCCACCAAATCCGGGACGTCGTCGGCTTCGGCTTCAATATCGGCTAGCACATCTTCTGTCTGTCCCAAAGCGATTTTGGCGCGGAGTTGGAGAATGCGAGAGGGCAAGGCGTTTTCGGGGGAGAAGGAGGAGGTGTCGAAGTCGATTACGGTTTGGTATTGGCCTTGGTGGAAGGCATTGTGGATGTTGACGAGCTCTGGTCAAGTCAGCGAATTAAGCAATAATGAGATATGTATTTACTCCGCCGTACCTCCTTCTGCTGAGAATGGATCCATTTTGACTGTTGGGGTTGTGTTTATTTGTGTTGTTCCTGCATGGAGGGATGCGGACACCTTACGCCTAACACACTGCCGCCATAGGTACCGGCACGATCGTCAAGCTTAGCCGGAGCATTCTATAAAGGGAAAGTTTTGCCGAGTTGTACAAAGTACTCAATCTACTCTGTATAGTTAACCACCAAGAATATCAATGATATACATACTTGACAATGGTAACTTACTTGACGCACTTCATTCAAATACTAACTCTCACGATTCGTCGTTCCAAAGACTTTTATCACGAGCGCGCAAAGCACTATTATTAAAGTCCTTCCTTCACCGGGATATTTTCCAGAACAATATTGTATACATTACACATTAGATCGACATTATAGGCAAGTAAAATGGTAGGAAGCCCAGCAGGGAGGGGCCGAATATGAGATGGCCATTAGAACACTGCTAGGCTTTTTGTACTCAACTCCTTCTTGTTCATGTCCGGTCCTTTCAGGCAATAATGATAGCACCCAACTGTGTTTATTTTTCGGAACCTTTCAGGAAGACTGAAGGCTGCTACAGTCTGGGGCCACCTAGTCAATGCCCATTCGACACATCCTCCTCCCCAGTCAACTCACAAAACGCCTTAAACGTCGTGAAATGCTGGCTGTGGTCTTCAGTCGTACTCTCAAGCACACACTCGGCATCAGCACCCACGAAAAACACGTATCCTTCCTTGACTTCTTCGGTTTTGGCAGGTCCCACGCTAATCTTGCCCTGTCCACTGGTGCAAATGACGATGCTTGGACCAGGGATAGGATCAAATGTCGCCTTTGCTCCCTTTTTGTTGAGATCAGTTTTGACGACGGCAAACTCTTCAATGGCGGCAGGGTCGTAGAGCATCGTGGATGAACCACTGGAGTAGGCCACCGAATTTAATGTTGCATAGGGGTACTCTGTGGGTTGCATTTTTTGTTCCTCAATAGGTGCATAGGAGTATGTCAGCATAGAGGTAAGAGTAGAGACATCCTTGAATTTGGGTGTGAATCCTGCGCGGACCACGTTATCGGATGACGCCATGCACTCAATGACGTCTCCGGAAACATAGGCGTGGATGTCGTCTGCTTTTAGAAACATTGCTTCTCCGGGCGAGAGCTTGACGAAGTTTAGGAAAAATAGAATGAATAGTCCAATATCGTTAGGGAATTGGCCATTCAGACGCACGACCAGTTCTGAAAGCTCAGATGCACCGGCTGGGTTTGTCTCGGAACTGGGATCGATTGCGAAACTGTTGGGAGAGTTTTGTGCCTCTGCAACGAGCTCTTTTGTCGCTTCTTCAATCTTGTCCTGAGGCGATTCGAGCAGGGATGTGAATACTGCTCTGAGGGCGTCTTTGTTACGGCTGACTGTTGCCTCGTCCTCTGCATGTTCGGACCCCTTGACGATCTGCTCGAACTGTGCTGCGGCTTGTTGTCCGACAAGGGAACGAAGTGGTTGAACGCGGTTCAAAAAGTGCACGATTTCAGAGAGCGGTCGAAAGCCGCAGAGTCCTTCAAAGGGTGTGATGGCGATGGTCATTTCGGGCTTGTGGTTGTCATCTGTCATGGAAAAAATGAGCAATGCGTACAGACAGTTATGGTGTTGATTTTTCCTACCAGGATAGTTCCTTGGGTCCCGAGCATGCAATTGCTCGGCAAGCTTTTTGTTGGGGTGTGCTTGAATGCTCAGCGCCTTGTTGATGGACAAGACCTTGAACAAGAATGGTAATTTTCCACCGTATTGTTGGGTGATTTCCTGACCCATGAGCGCTTGGTTGTCTTGCACCAGGTCTAGTAAAGTCCGCTGGGTCTCAACGTCTTTCGAAGGAAGTGATGGATGGGTCCCCATCCATAGCTGTATACCGCATTGTCAGTCTCTAAGAACGAAGCTCAATCGATAGGATAGTCTTCCCATACCTCTGCATAGGGTTTCGCCTCTTCAATGCTGAAATCCGAGCTAGCAGTAGCAGCTCCATATTTGGCGGCAGCAGACTGTTTGCCAACCTTACCTGGCCAAGAGTTGAGTTTCAATATACCCAGAATTGCCGATGATCTCCTAGGACTTACCCCAATCATAGCTGTTAACACCTGGTTTTGTTAGCTTACAAAGAAACAAGCAGCTTAAACAGAACTCACCACACTGTAAGCGAATCAAAGGCACCTGCATCTTGATTCTATTTTCTGCTAGCAACTTTGAAGGTCAAAGGAGGTGGTAATCACGACGCCGAGAGATGCTAGGCCAATCCTGTCCAGCTGTTTGTTACTTGAGGCACACAGCTCTCACAAGATTCCTTTTCGTATTTGTCTCTTCACACTCCTCAGTTAATGTCTTTTAGCAACGAAAAATGGTGTGAAACTGGGTATCTGTTTAAACAAAAGCTGTATGTTATATATTCCAGTGATTATTCCGTCTCCCATTGATCCTCCCCAGGCCCCTCACTCCCCCTCTGTTAACTCCGTGCCAGGAACAGTTAAGTCTAGCTTCAAAAGGCTTAGCGTATAGCAAGGCTCTTCACTACGTCATCACACTCCCGTGACTTTTACTGCCCTAAGCCCTGCCGCCTTCTCAAAGCAGGAAGCCTTCTGGCAGAATGAAGCTACGGTCAAGATCTAAGGTAGGCGGTGAAGGGGGTGAAGGGGAACAACCCCAGTCACCAGCCACAGCCATCGCCACATCCCCCATCAGCACGGAAGGAGACAAACACCAACAGGAAGACTCCGAGCATGCATCTAGCTCACAGTCTACCGTCACACTAGAAGGAGATTCCCCTCCTGTGACAAGTCAAGTGAAGGCTGGGGTGGAAGAAGCTAACAAGAAGAAGAAGAAAAAGAAGAAGAAAAAGGCCAAAAGATCAAAGAAGAATAAACAAACAAAGCCAGAGCTCGAAGTCAACGAGCCTCAGCCAGCTCCTCCAGTCCCCACCAATCAAGGACAACATAGTTACAACCTTAGACAGAGCGCAAGCAAAGTCGACCTCGACCAGGTTTCCAAGTGGAAAGCTCTTCGACGTGACAAGACAAGCACGCGCGAAGGATCAGCTTCTAGCTCCCAAACAGAACCATCTCAGTCACTCGGCATGTCTCGCAATCGTCCTCGTGGCCCCCCTACTAACAGGGACAATGGTATTGCTGCCAATGAGGAGATTGACATGTGGAACAAGATCATTCAAGACATTCGCAAAGCCAAGGAGAAGAACGACAAGCAAAAGACCATAGCTGAACTGATTTCTGCTCTCAATGAGAAGATTGCTCGTGAGGGCAACAGTAAGTCGACTTTTTCTACCACTCTTTACTATGATAACATATCTAACGTTTCAGAACCAACACTTGTCGAAATCAATCAACTCGACAGCTGGTACCGTCAGGTTTTAAAACTGAGCGAAGAGGAGAAGGCCATTCTTCTGGAAGAGCCTAGTGATGTGATCAAAAATCTGGGCTTGCTGACTGCTCTCCGCTCCGCATCGGAAGCAGAGACTACCATCAGTCGAGCAGCCTCACTACCCAAGTCTAGTAAGCAAAGCTTTGCTCGAGATGGCACTGCTAGCCATGCAGCTACAGCATCTAATTCAGCTTTGTTGCCAGACAAACTCAATCGGGTCAAGGGAAGCACTCAGCGTAGCTCCAGCGTGTCGAGTTCAGGTCATGCCAAAGATAGTCGTGACTCTGTTTCTGTCAAGTTGGAAGAAGTCGCTGAGGGTGCTGCCAAGGGAACCATTGCAGAACGTAATGGACAATTTGTCATTGGTGCCGAGGTGGTATACAAACACAAGAGCAAGCAGGGTGCTGAGGGCGAGGGCATCCAGTGCATCATCAAGAACATCTATGGCGATGGTTACAAGAAGAAGTATTTACACATGTTAAATCCAAGTTATACGTCTACAAGTCAGGGACTAACCATGCTCTGTTGTACTAGATACGATGTGCAAGACCCAGAGCCCAACGAGAATGGTGAAGAAGGAGCTATCTACAAGACTACGGCCGCGTGGTTGATCCCCATTCCTCAGATTGGCTCTGCTTTGCCTTCATTCCCGGTCGGAAAACAAGTCCTTGCTCGTTATCCCGACACTACGACTTTCTATCGTGCTGAAGTCATGGGTACCAAGAAGGATGTGTACCGCCTCAAGTTCGAGGGTGAGGAGGACGACAAGGAGATGGAAGTGGATCGACGCTTCGTCCTTGACATTCCTTCCAAGTAGTTCTTCTACTCAAATCATCAATCACGGCGTTATGACATTGATACGGCGCAATTTTTCAGGCATTCTTGGTGAGATCCGGCTTGGAGTTTATTTGGCAGATGAAGGAAAGGACTTTACGATTACACGACATTCTACTTTTCAGACTTCAATGTACATGATTGGTGAGGTTTAGCGAGACAATTGCCAGAATAGTATCATGAATGAAGATGAAATGTGCATACTGAAAAAGAAAGCCCGTAAATGTCACCTCGGCTATGGAAGACCACTTACGTAGCCGGCCACCGTTAGTTAACTACCGTATCGGCTGCACGTCAGATTTTGTAAGCGATGAAAAAAAGCCGAGGAACAACCAAGACTGACTCTGATTTCTATTCAAAGACTATACTTACGTCAATTGATGCTGAAACAGCGAAATCAAATCATAAGGCAAAAAGAAGAGAAAGAAAATAATGATCGGACGCTGATTCAGCATTGGATAATTGCTTTCATTAGTAATTTCTGGCGGATTCTTAGCAATGGACATCCAATCGGCCGGGATGGCGTTCCCCGCATAAAATTGAACGAAGACGGAGGGGCGCTGACATGAGAAATCAGTCATCCTTAGTTTCTTCCATACTACGATACTCTTGATGTTTATTCTGTCTGATTTATTCTGTTTTCTATGATTGCAATATATACCCTACCGGCCCCTCCTTTACTCTACACGCTCAATTGATATTTCGGCATCGCCACCATGGCGGAGAAATCTCCGTACATCGCTCCGCAACCACGACATCCGAATGCCTCCTTCGACGGTCTTGCGCTCAACGATACCGAATCCTCCTCCATACCAACAGAATCGCACGATATCACCAGTCACAGAAGCGTACTAGGCAGAGCATTAGCAAGCGAAAACACCAGCTCCAATGCCACCCCCGCTCTTCCCGAATCCATCATCTCGCCGGCCATCACACCACCCTCCACACCGGGAGGCACCATAATTCGCACTCAACAAGCCATTCATGACGCTCGAACTCACAAATATGTGCACAAGGCGCCCAAGTTGATGGAACGCTTGCCGAACGTAGAATGTATCGTTCGCGCACGAATCCCCACTACCACGGGTGCCGAGATGTTTCTCCACTTATATCAGAACGATGTCGATAATAAAGAGCATTTGGCGATTGTGTTTGGAAATAATATTCGATCGCGGAGTTTGGATCGTGTGCAGGAGGGGGAGACAGAGCTGGATAGGATGATTCGAGGTGCTTATGTTGGAAGACTACATCCTGGTCGAGTGAGCAGTCGATTTGATGACGAGGGTGGGTTGGAAGGAGAGGAAACGGATAAATCAAGAAAGACTCCCCAGGCTCCTCTCGTCAGAATTCATTCCGAGTGTTATACGGGTGAAACAGCTTGGTCTGCCCGATGCGATTGTGGAGAGCAATTGGATGAAGCGGCGCGGTTAATGTCGATGGCATCAGAATCGGCTTCCGAACTTAGGACCAGTGAAGATGGCCCAATTATCGAAAACACTGCTTCGCCGTCTTCTATCACAGCGCCGGCCTCAGAAAACGACGGCCCGGGAGGTGTCATTATCTACCTCCGACAGGAAGGTCGTGGAATCGGCCTGGGCGAGAAGCTCAAGGCATACAATTTACAGGATCTGGGCTCTGATACAGTCGAAGCCAACTTACTTTTACGCCATCCTGCAGATGCGCGCAGTTATGGCCTTGCTACTGCCATGCTGGTAGATTTGGGACTCGGTGCTGATGCATATCCGGAAGGTATCCGGCTGCTCACTAATAATCCAGATAAAGTTTTGGCCGTGGAAGGACCCAATAGAGAAGTTCGTGTCAAGGAACGAGTGGCTATGATACCGATTGCCTGGAGGACGGGCGGGCAGAAAGGTATAAGGAGTAGGGAAATAGAGGGATATTTGCAAACTAAGGTCAGTATCCACAACTTTCTCGAACGCAACACATTTGCTGATGTTCAGGCAGATTGGCAAAATGGGCCATATGATTCAATAGCGCAAAGCTTGCTTGTTGTATAGTTTAGACGATGTTCAATGGCGTCCGGTGCGGCGGGTGTAAATATATTGCATTGACTATCTGAGTATCTGTCCCCAGCAAAAACAGTACATATATTCCTATATTTCTCCATATCTCTCAATCATCAGAACAGACGATCTCGACATCTCGAGTGGATCGAGTATTACAGAGTACTACGTAGTAGATGGATGCTTGACTGCCAAGACCACCAAAAATCCCTCCCAGCCAACCAGCGTCCGCGATTGACAAAGGTAGAAAGAAAGCCAGCGCTTTGGCCGCTGTTCATTGACCTTCATTGTTTCTCGTGTACGATCGACTCTCCGTGATATACGCCTACAAAATCACGATTGATTGCTATCTACTCCATCTTGCTGCTAGCCTTCAATGCGAACCGGTGCCCCGTCAATTCAAACCCTCCCGGCTCTTCTTCGGTAACCAACTGCAGTGCACTGGTTGATGCGATCATAGACCTCGAGCTTGGCTCCCTCCCCCGCCGCGAAGTGAGCGCTTGGATCGGAAGCGCTTATTGACGAAGGCCCTTCTTTTATCGGTCAATTACTGTCCTTCGCCATAACGATCGACGGTCGTTTATTCCAGCACACCCCATTCGATTTCCCAGGTTCATGGAGACACATTAGAGAATGCGCCCGATGGGGTATGGGCCTCACATGATGCCAGTTTGAAGCGACATCTACCCAGGTCTAATAGCGCCATATGAATCATACTCGACGAATCTCTCAAAGGTTATCCAAGAAATCACGGAACTACAGTTCATCGCATTGATCGCCACCACGCAACAGAATCATGCAGTCGCCAAACGTCAAGCCCGAGCAAGCCTCGGCCGAATCTCTAGGGGGACTCAACCACACAATGGAACCGATTGACATGTCCAACCCTCATCACAACGGAAACGTGGTTGCAGGTACAAAACGCAAAATCAACAGCGCAAGCCCTCGTGGAGTGGCCAATTTGACTCCGGAGCAACTGGCCAGAAAACGTGCAAATGACCGCCAAGCACAACGAGCGATACGGGAGCGTACAAAGGCCCAGATCGAGGCATTAGAGCGGCGAGTGCATGAATTGACGTCGCAGCAGCCGTATCAGGATATTCAGAATTTGGCGTCAGAAAAAGAGAGGATTTTGAGAGAGAATCAAGATATCAAGCGCCGGTTGAGTGCTATGATGAATATCCTGCAGCCGCTGATGGAGAGAGATGGTACGCCTTTTGTCCACTTCATAGAAACGACACTGCTAACATGACTAGGCATGCCAACGACATCGCCAACGAACGCCCAGTTACCGACGACAACGGTACCATTGACCAACAACGCCGCAATAACACCAACGAATCCGGTGCCAATCCCGGCGGAAACGACGCATCCATCCCCATTTACAGATCGAAGTCACGACACGCCTATCAGCTTGGAATCTCATCAGTTGGATCACTCCTGGAACGAATCAATCGCAGGGAACGTGTCCCCTACCACTGTCGAACTTCAATGCGCACCTCGGCCGGATGCTGTGAGCGTAATGAGCATAATTACTAATCCGCAGCTGACAACTCAAGAGTTTGGCGAGAAACTCATTCTAAATTTTCTACTCGACAATCCTCGGCAGATCCCCAGGATTGGAGACATTCCGAAACTCTCCGCGGATCACAATCGCAGTCCTGACCCGCCCAAACTCGATTCTTCATTATCAACTGGAGCTGTGGCTAGCGCAGGTGCAGCAGCGGCAAACGATCATCGTCAAGCACACTTGATAGCTGTGCAAAATCTCAAACCTACCTGTGCCCTCGACTCCATATTTTTGGACTTTCTCAAAAATCGACGCGGTGAGTTGACGAGTGGCACTCAACAACGAATGGCCTACCCGAGTGTATCATCATTACTCAACCCCTCCGAGAACAGCACCTATTCCTACTCCATCAGCAAAGTGTTCAGCGACATCCTGCGCACATTTCCCGACATTTCCTCTCTCCCAGAACAAGTGGGCACTCTATACACCATGTTCCAAATCATGCGATGGCAGATCTACCCGACGCAAGAGAACTACGACCGGATTCCACACTGGCTCACGCCGCGACCCGCTCAATTATTCAACCCTCACCCAGCCTGGATGGATTACATCCTCTGGCCCAAAGTCCGTGACCGACTGTCCTACGCATACCGCGACTACCCCTTTGAAACTTGGTTTGTGCCTTATACACGTACGATATCATGTAACTGGCCGTATGAGCCCACGGACTGTCTATTACACAACACAGACTCGGATGAGTTGCTGATCAACCCGGTGTTTGAGCGACATATTCGAGACTTGAATAATTGGTCTGTGGGGACGGAGTTTGCAGAGGCGTTTCCGGCGCTGGTGGATGCGGTTAAGATTAAATCTGATGGGAGGAGGGCACGACCGTCTTAGTCTTTCTTCTTCAACTTTCTTGGTGTTTTTTTTTTTTAATTCCTTGAGTCCCTCCTGGCAGGAGGCCCACTGTTTATAACTTGGTTGGGTGGGTTTTTGTATAGTACGGTTTGTGTCTGGAACTCTGACTGCATTTGGAGCTATTTTCTAATATCTGTATAAATGTTCATCTACATTGTACCATTGTATTCAGCGGCCTATCTAAATGAAGAAGAAGAGATATATCGGCCGATATGATAACTTGATAAGATATGGAACTCCACTTGCCGAACTAAGTCGATTTCTTCTCTCGGGAATCACTTGCCTATCCCGGTATATTTATCTACATGCATCCTGGGGATATAGGATCTATTTTAGATTCATTTCATGTCTGGAGGAGTATATAAACCATAGTAGTCTCATTAAACACCAAGAATATCAGGATACGGCACATACAAGGTCAGAAAAGACAACATGGCAGCAACACAAATCGGCTGGGTACATCCATCCACTCCTTCGCGATTCATGAACATCATCTGAGCGCTCAACTAACAACATAACAGTATGGCCTCGGCTCAATGGGCCTCGCAATGGCAACCAACCTTCAACGCCATCTCTCCGCCAAACAAGGCCTGGCCCTGCTGTACTCAAACCGCACGCTCTCTCGCGGCGAGCCCCTTCAACAACTCGGCGCAGTCCCCCAGCCCAGTTTCAGCGACCTTGTCTCCAAATCAAGCATCATCTTCACCATGGTCTCCAACGACGCCGTTTTGGAGTCGTTAATCACCGATGTTATCAAAAGTGGGGAGTCCCTCGACTCCAAAATCTTCATTGATTGCTCAACCGTGCACCCTGCAACAATCACCTCCATCTCCTCCCAACTGTCATCTAAAAGTGCATCGTTCCTATGCGCCCCTGTATTTGGCGGAAACCCCGTCGCAACAGCCGGAAAACTAGTCTTTGCGCTTGCGGGTGCAACGCCTGAAGTTCGTCAAAACGTCATCAAGCCCTTGATTCAAGATGTAATGGGCCGGAAAGTGATTGACTGCGGCGAAGACCCAGCGAAATCCTCTCTGCTCAAGATTGCGGGGAATATTGTTACAGTCTCATTGATGGAGACGGTCGGTGAAGCGCAGGTTTTTGCGGAGAAGACGGGGTTGGGCACGGGGGCGATGGAGGAGTTGATTGATGAGGCTTTTGGGCCGATTGCGGGGGGTTACTCCAAACGGTACGCTCGTTTACCTTTCTTCACATTTAGGAATGTTGGCTGACATCTTTTTTCTTCTTCAAGATTAACGACAGGCGTCTATGCGCCTCCCCTGACATCGCGTCCAGGTTTCGGCGTCTCCCTCGCTATCAAGGACGCAAATCATGCACTCAGTATCGCCAAGGATAATGGCGTTGAGTTGCCCTCCGTCGAGTTGGCACGAAACAATATGTCCTCTGCTAGAGAGTATGGTGGTGAGTGTTTGGATAGTTCGTCTATGTATGGCATTTTGAGGCAAAAGGCCGGGTTGGCGTTTTGGAATGAGAAGAGTAGGCAGGGTGGAAAGTAACTTTTCGTATCTTTTTTGGGCTTGGTTTTTGGCGGATTGCATTTTGGTTATGGGTAGATAGATTATAGATATCCTTATTAGAAACGATTAAAATCAGATGAAATCGTGATTTTTATTTGATTGATTCTATGTACTAAACTAGGACGAATCGCCGCACATCTCCATTCAGCCTACGCTATATAACATCGACAACACGCAAGACACAAAACGAGAAAGACGCTTTTACTGCCTTGGTCCCAGTTTGTCCAGGGCTCGCACTCCTTCCTCTTGCCACTCGGCTTTGGTTACCCACATGTCTTCTTTGTCGGCGATCTATTATCATCGTATCAGTTCAGATATCTTGTCATTGAGGGGAAAGTAAACATACCAGGTTGGCTAAGACAGCACCACCAAGGAACACCATGTGTCTTCGTCGAGGTGGATCTTCGATGCGCACCTTAAATTTCTACCAGGCATTAGCTTCGGTGTACTACATTCTAGGATGGAGGGACTCACGTTCAACCGCTCAGGATTACCCTGCAACACCCTCGTCAACCACAACTGCTTCAATTCTTTCTCCAGCCGAGACGGGAGTCCCGGATACATTGAACTTCCACCACTAAGCACAATGGCCTTGTAAAGACTGCTGCGCACATCCATATCCGTACCCTGTATTGTGTTGAAGAGCAACTCTGCAATACCCGCCTGATCAACATCGACCAAATGAGGCTGGAACAGACACTCGGGAGCCTCAAATCGCTCACTGCCCACTCTGATAACGCGGCCGTCGGGCAGGGTATAAGACTCGACAAGAACCGTGGTATCTTCCGAGAGTCTCTGGTCGAGCTCCAGGTCATATGAAACGTAGCAAAGCTTTTCTTTGATTTGGCGCACAGTCTCGAAATCGGCGGTTCGGTTGAGTGCGTATCCACGACGGAGTAAAAGCGCAATCAGATTTCGCGTAACGTCTCGTCCAGCGACGTCGAGGCGGCGGATGTGGTGGTTCAAGACGGTGGATTCGAAGACGGGAACAATGTGAGTGACACCGTCGCCGGAGTCGACCACCACACCGCTACTGAGACCTGTCCAGTATTAGCCGGCTATTGTCATCTAATTGGATGGTGAGCAGCTAGCTACCTTGAGCATATAACGCAAGCACAGCCTGGATCGCAACATATACACCACCGAATCCGTAACCTTCAAGCATCACCTCGGCCATGGTCTGTCTGTTTTTGAGAGGGTCTAACTGTGTCAGCATATCATAGACAGGCTTCTCGAGGAACGGCACGCACTCATTGGTGGTTCTGTCAAGAGAATCTTCCGGCCCGTCGGATCAATCTTCATCTTGTCATAGAATGTGTAGTTCCATAGGTGTTGCATATCCTCCCATTTCTTGACGATACCATTCTCCATCTACCAAGAATTAGCATTATTCCCCATCCTTCTTCGTTCGGATTGCCTATCACATACAGGATAGCTAATCTGAAGCATCGATCGAGCCGCCGCAGCTTCATCTCCGCACATGATATCCTTGAGAACGATGTCGCTTTCTCCCTGTTCTTCGGATCGGAGGATAGGTCGTCCAACTATGCTGGGGAATTGAAACTCTGGGAAGTTCTTCACAGAATGTAAGTAAGGTCCTGCGCAACGATGAGGTGCGTGTCTGGGTGTAATATACCTGTGCGGCATATCCGACCTTGAGGAAACCGGTTCCTCCGTCGAGAACTATATTGAAACGGCAAATGTTAGCGCATTCTGTATCTGTGGTCGTAAAAGCCGAGCCACCTCGTGCATAGAGTGCTTGCACGAGGGCATTCGATGAGACGCAACGAAAGCGGGATCGCTGGATAAACAAGGCACCAACTTACCAATAGGCACCTTCGACATTGTGATTGCGTTGTGCTATGGCAAGCCGATTTCAAGGGGAGTATGAGATATATTATTGTAGAATTAACATCAACAATGCACAAGCTCAAATAATGCAATCGTCTTGTGATGCTCTACTGTAGGGGAAGTTGTGGTCTAGGCGGGGAACCGTCAAGTCGGAGAGCAGCCGTTCAGTCCAGAGAGAGTGACGATGTGTCCACCCAATGAGGCTTAGCTGCTATTTACTCCACATGCCACAAAGCTTTCCAATTGTGTCATAGCCTCCTAAATCAACACAACCGTCAGGGCAAGATGGCCGAGCGGTCTAAGGCGCTAGTTTTAGGCACCAATCATGTTGATTGTTGTTAATTTTCACTAGTCCGAAAGGGCGTGGGTTCGAATCCCACTCTTGTCAAATGTTCTCTTTTTGCAATCTCTTTTTTTTTTAATTTTTTATTAGTTGGGAGAGAGAGAGACACACACACGATGATGGATGGATGGATGATGATGCAACAGTTATTTTAGAACTTACTAACTACTACTACATACGTGTCTACATTGAGGGCTTGCTAGGCCCAACCGTTTAGTTTGAAAGATATCAAATGGTACACTATGTATATATATATATATATATCAACCCTCCCTGTTCCTCCTCTCTCCCTATCCTGCTCCTGATCCGTTGTACGTCATGTTAGTGACGGTTGTCATGGATCGGTCAGTGTATATATATATATGGTTTCGTGCATATATACTTTTGTTGCGCGAGAAATGGCACCCGCTAATGCTCACATCGGATTCCTGATATTTTATGTTTCTCGGTGTCGAATCGGATGACAGTTTCTATATGGGGTTACATCTGCAAGGGTTCTTCTATAGACTCTTCAGCCACATCCCAGCCCTAAAATGTCAGGATTCTCGTTCCTTAATTTGGCCTACTTCTTCCTCATATTTTTTACACATGGGGTTTCTCATTGATTCGAGAACCTGTGACAGCCATACACGGCTTAGGCCTTCGTCCTGGAAACTCCCGTCAATATCCTTTGTTTACGGGACATACCTGAATCTCTGTACGTAACTAGATAGTATTGGAAGGAGATATCCGGAGCATGAGGATATGAGCTCACGTGCCTGTTGCCTATATATATGGCTCCAGTGCTCAACTCAATCCTAGTCTTCTATTCTCCTCTCCATGCTTAGTTTTCTCGTCGACCGCTACCCAATAAGATATATTGGCCTGGGCACTTTCACAAACCGATATATATAGATCACGAACCCCAGGCCCCCCACATTACTGCTTTGGGCTTGGAATCATTCCATCGAAAGACTTAAGTGCTCCCTATCGATAATAACTAGACGGTAATGCAGATAGACATGCACTCAATTTCATCGGGCCTAGAGTTTGAAAGTACCCGGTCTTACTCGTTTCTTGATACGAACAACTGCTAATGGTGCAACTTTCATATTTTCCGTCTTCGTATGGTAGTTACATACACCAGTATGGACTTAGATTTCAAACAAACACACTGAATATGCTTCAGTCTATCCCGTATCTCGTTATTCCAAATTCGACAAACCGAATGCTTCTTCTAGTAACCATAATTGAATCCGAAATAGCAGTCAGAGCACTGGGGGGCGGCGAGTTGGAGGATCCTTTCTAAGAATAGTCATTAAGAGTGCTCGAGAGAAAAGAATGACATTAAACGCATCTTCAACCCCTCCAGCACCCTACTTCCCGAAGAATAGATATCCATTCGTCTTGCTCTATTGCAAGTGATACATAGCGAGCCTTTTTGCTCGTGTACCATTCGCTCATAGTACCAGTTTTGAGACGCTCTTCATGAACTAGCTAGCCTACAAGAAGCATACGAAAAGAGAGAGCTTCTCACAATAAGGCGCAGTTTGCATTCTGCTGAATAAAGCACTCTTTTTGCAGACTGATAACAAGGCAAGATGGCCGAGCGGTCTAAGGCGCTAGCTTAAGGTGGCCAACCAGATAATCATCTGGTTGATCTTCGCTAGTCCGAAAGGGCGTGGGTTCGAATCCCACTCTTGTCATCCAATTCTTTTTTACTCAGTCTTGCATAAAACCAAGAAGGATGGATAGATCCTGCCATAGGTAGTAAACACAACGCCAGCCTTATTTTGCTGTTATGGCACAGGCATATATATAATTTATTTTTTAATTTCGCTAGAGGTGGTGGCAAGCTAAGGAGATCCCGCTGCGCACCAGGGCACCATGCACAGGAATCAGACCTTGCCTAGGGCCACCTTCCGTGGGATTAGGTTTTTGGCAGACTGAACGAGGCCCGGGGACCGGGGTGCCCAATCAATAGGGGGCTTGCCTAGTTAGTGAAGATGTTGGCTGATGTCGTGTTCATTTTGCCATTGGTTTTTATTTGCTCCAAACAGATATTCTCGACAACAGGTCAAAAAAAGCATTGTAGAGACGTGGCGCGCTTGAACCGCCGATTGTATGTAGTACATGCTCCTGTTCACATACTGCTGCAACTTTGCAGGGCAAAAACAAAAATGTAACCCAAAAAAGAGATATGTTGTGACAAGAGTGGGATTCGAACCCACGCCCTTTCGGAATGCGATTCGCCAATATACATTGTATAAATACGCTGTATATAGCCTGAACACACCGCCTTAGACCGCTCGGCCATCTTGCCATAAAGGGCAAATTCTGACTTTCCATCCAAGTCGCTTAGTATCAATATAGGAGATTTTATGTTGACATCGAAAGCACTCTAGATGTTTATTCGGCATGAAGAACGAAACTCCATAATATATGGTATGAAAGATATCGAGCGCTACCTGTCATATTCGGGCTACATTCCACGCCCAGAAATAATAGGTCACGTCCTCTGAGTCGATCACACATCAACTCATTCATGTCCCCCGATTGACCTTTGAATTGTTCGAGCAATGGCTTCTTGATCCCATTTTCTGAAGGCTAAATACATAGACCTCTCACCGTCGTGAAGCTGTTTTAACAAAATATCCTCCGTACAAAAAAGAGCATGAAACAGCTTGAGATTTAATACGCCAACAATTAGATCAGGAGCAACGAGGAAAAAAAAAGGCAGAGAAGTAATTGGACGGAGCACACAGCATGATCAAGAGATAGCAATAACAATAAAATATCTAAGGATGGATGGATGTATGTATGTACAAGAAATGACTAACCAGATAAATCGCCCCTAAGAATGACTAACCTATGCGTTACATACGACAACCTCTAACCTCTAACCGGAGGAATAAAGGAAGAGAAACAATTACTCGTCGCTATCGGAATCAGGACCGTCCTCTGCGAAACGGCGCCTCCTCTCCTCATCAAGTTCTCGGTACGTGCTATAACTTAGCAACAAAAAGGCAGCAATAATTAAAACGCCGCCTGAAACAGCGGCAGCGGACAGGGGCTTTCCAGTTCGTAGCCAGTCCACGATGGCAACCAGGAAGATAGTCAATAGCGCTGCTACAGACGAGAGTACCGGCGAAGTCAATGAAATCAGAACCAGGAAGGAGCCGGAGAATGCTAGAAACGAAATGTTAGCAACCGTCCACGACGTCATAGAGCGCTAAAGGAAACATACTAGCATTTGCAATAACAGAAATCAGAAGCATCCAGGCGGCTTCACCAGTAGGCCAGCGGAATGTTTCTAGTCCCGTCCAATGCAATATAGGCAGAGGGAACCACAAGACCAGCAAAGTGAACGTCCCAATCAAGCTTCCCACTGTATTCGCAAAGATCATGCTTCGTCCAGGACTGGTGCCTTCCGGAGGACATGCCAGTTTCTTATATAGCACCTCGTATAATCCGTACAACACACTTCCAACCCCAATGACAATATTGCCCAGTGTACGAGAATCGGCTGAGCCACTGCTCTCGCCCGCCTCTGAACCAGAATCTCCGTATGCAACGACCAACACGCCAACAATGGCCACCAAGACAGAAAAAATCTTATCGAAACGAAGTTTATCTTTCAATAGCGGAACAGAGAATGCATAAGCAAAAAACGCCGAGCAATTGTATATAGCCGTCAAATCGCTAGCTGTCGTCATATTCACGGCAACATACCAGGAACCACCGGCAATGGTCAAGGCAGTGGTGATAAAAGCTGTGGTCTTCAGCATATAAGGGACCGGTGATCGATGATCGTCTCGGGTGGTGAGATGCAGGTCCTGCCGCTCCACCATCTGGGCTGTTGTGCGCAGTAGGAATACATGTCTTCGCCAGAAAGCGTCCCATGATAGTTTTCGTTTCTGGATTCGCAGGATCAGGAGCTGCATTGGCCATAGTAATGACCAGGAGCCGTGGGTAAGATATCTAGACCACAACATATATAGTTAGTTGAGAGGAACAACCGCCTAGAATGAATGGGATGACATACAACATGCAATATGGCTTATCCCAGTGAAGCTCATGTTGAATATACACCGCCGTCTCTGTCTGAACCACAAAACTGATCAAACTCAACAGCAGAAAGCCCGAAGCTAGCATATATTTCCGACGAGTTAGATTCTTGTCTTCGATATCCGGTGTGCGACTGCGAAAGGTCGATCTGCGAGACATATGCGGTCTTTCAAGTAATCGTTCATGGGATTCGGCAAAGGTATTGGTTTCCCGTCGCGGTCCATTTTCTTTTAGGAGCGGCTGTTGCGAATGTGCATCGTTCGGCCGGTGGAAAGGTGAGCGGAAAGGCATCGTTCCGATATCGACGACGTCGTCGTCCTCTTCCGAGACATTGAAGTCGTTGGGGTCTGGATGTTGATGTTGATGTTGATCTTGAAGAAAATCTTCTTGCACTCCAACCTCGTCGGTAGGCCTCGACAGGCGTGTGTCTGCTGGAAGTGAAGCCACAATGACGGTTCACCGAATAGATAAACAAATCAGCAACCAGTGGTAACTTGGTAAGCCACGATGTTCAATGAGTGGCCACTCCAGCGGTAGAAGCGGGGCGTGTTCAGATAGTGTTGTAGCGACAGTGGGCGTGACCGGTTATGTAACTCATGTAATATAGTTAGTTAACTAGTTAGTAAACCAACTATGTGGAAGACGTATTGATCAAGGTTCAAGGGTGTGTCCGAGTCATCTGCAGTAGCGAGATAAGTGAATGGATTTCATATGCCAGTCTGGCTGGTATGTTGGTATCAAGGGACGCTAAGGATGGAACCAGGCGGAGCTGATCTGGCCGCGTGCAATGTGTTCGGTGTTCACGGGTTTCAACTCGACGACATCGAGTCAATGCGACAGCAAGAGACAAGACAATAATGGTTCAGGGGAATTCTTGAAGAGAAGTAATGATAATTGCAGCAAAGCATCAACGATTAGGTAAAATACACAATGGAGATGATTCAGCCACTGCCTACTCCGATCCAATTGTTCAATCCGGGGGGACCCAGGGCTACCAATCAAAGAAGATAAAAACAGCCGATGGGTCCTGCCGATCTTGCCCTTGGTTCTGATTGATCACGTGACTTTAAAGCCTGAGGCCACCAACCATCGTATCTTTGGCAGACAAAAGTATCACGGCAACTTCCTATGCCTATTTCTACAACTCATATGTACAACGACATCTGCTGAAAAGTCCTAGCAGGTTTTCTTCAAGGAAGGAAAGATGGTTTCGCTCATTTAATCAGGTCGTTATTCTTCAATATTGAACATCGACATAAGGATCAAAGACAATGCCCAGCGACGAGTACGCCGCCATCAGCGGTGGCGGAAAACTGAAACTAAAAGGCTCCAAAGTCAAAGATGGTCGGATAGACAAGACGAAAAAGAAGAAAAAGAAGGCCGAGCCAGAAGGAGCTACAGCAACGACTGGGAAAGAAGCAGAAGAAGAAGCCCTAGACGGGCCGAATGACGCTATCGACAAGAAGTTGGATGAGGAGTTATCGGATTCGGGCGAGAAGAGAGTCGTATTCAAGACTGAGGCAGAGAGGAAACATGAAGAGCAACGAAAGAAGAGGGTGTGTATTCTTCTTAATTTACCCCTGAATAACATAAAAAACAGCGATCTAAGAGGCAACAGTTAAACGACAGACTGCGCCGGGAAGGCGTCAAAACACACAAGGAACGAGTGGAGGAATTGAATCGATATCTGAGTACGCTCAGTGAGCATCACGACATGTATGTTATCTTTTTATCTCCTTCCAAGGGCCTTACTGATATGTTCCATTTTAGGCCAAAAATCGGACCAGGATAACACCCTTTCTCGGTTATCGATTTTGCTTTTCTTTGTCTGGGTATTTCTAGCTTTCTGATCCTGAAGAATCGATCTACATACGCAATAACCACGTCGGGAGTGTATACTGATGACATCTTAAAATTTAAATAAAATTTATTTGGAACCACTTGAATTACAATTCAAAATATCTAACTGAGCCATGATAATAATAGAAACATCGTGGAAAGTACGTCGTTCGACAGCCACTGACGACAAGGATCTATCTCAGTTTAAGTTAGCCGGAAGTGATTGGACGGCAGAGAGAAGCGGGTTCATCCCATCTCCGTAGATCTTCCCTGCGTTTATTCAGTACTCAATTGTGAGGTTTAGTTAATGAAGTGCTTAGATGAATTAGCTAGTTATATAGTACATTGTTTTCATAATTGATGAGTTGGATGGTTTGAAGCGGGTCTTTGGGATGAAATCATGACTTTGGTACTAGTTATAGATAAAGGGTGAGTCATACATAGTGGCTGTACAGTCTACGATAAGCCGCGATACATGTAACTATACAACAGAAGAGACAGTTCGATAATAGATGGTTTATGTATAGATTCAATATATATATTATCTGACAACCATTTCAAAATCGCTGATAAATCTTCAATAACCCTGTACAATGACCACTGAAAAGTGTCGATCGTGTGATTCAGTTCCTGTGACCCGAAACCCAACCAGACAACCGTTGTGACTTTGCCAGTATTATCCAAAATAGAAGAGATATCTATAGATCATAAGGCGGCAGGTAGATAGAGCGACAGCTGTCGAACTAGCCCAAGGATCCCAAACCAGACCTAGCCGTATAGCTCAAAAAGGGGGGATAACGCCGTAGAACGCCATGCAAAAGAAGCTCGCAAATCGCAGAGAGAAGTAATAAAAAAAATCCGGGTATTCGCATACGATAGCCGAATCGCATCGCTAATTCCGAATGAATTCAAATGAAGAGAAGGAAAAAAGGGTTAAACGCCCTTGATGACGGTCGTTCGCTCGCTGTTGAGTTTATCTGCGTTTCGGGCATGTGACTCCTTCTTGCAGTCTTCCAAGCCGCTGCAGGCGTGCGATTCTAGCATGCGGTGCTTATCGCAGAAATGACCATTGCAGAATGTGCAGTCGCCGATGATGCGTTGAGCTGCATTCTTGCACTCCTTGAAGTTGCAACGGGGTTTGCGGGCAGCCATGATGTTATGTTGGTTCGGGAGATTCGCAGGGAGTCGCAGCGAGAGGGAGGAGAGGATGGGTGGGTTGGATTTGTGGATGATAGTAAGGGCAAAAAAAAAAAAAAAAACTCTTCTAATTTAGAGAGTGGAATGCATATAAGGATGGGTGGCGATGTTGGAGTGCCAAAGAAGGAAGAAGGAAGATAGCGTATGTTGGATGAAGCTTTCGGGGATGTGTCCGATAACGGCCGAGATAACGACAATCAGTCTAGCACGGGTGATTCACAATCTGAAGTAGAGATTGATCCGAAAGACTATCTTCTGGAGTAATGCAGAAATTATGAGTGGATGGTGCCGGAGGAGCGCGGTAAAAGAACGCAAAGCGCAACAAAGACAGGATAGAAGGTTGGTGAAGGAAGTGGTTGGGGATGAAGCAACAGGCAGGGATGGATGGGGAAGGGCAACGTTATATACCTAGCACTCCGTAAGTGGTTAGTCTCCTTAATAATAAGGAGAAGTGACTAGAAGAAAGGAGCGTGACCTGTCCCAAGACACTCAGTGCAAGTATTTAGTAAGTACTCAAAGAACCTTGGGTCGGACCGTCAGAGTTTTTGAGCGGTTGACCTGTCCTGGGTGGACACGAGCGCCAGGACCTGCGCAGCTGATGAGGCAAACGACGATCCGATGCATACTACAGATTACGGAGAGCCAGGTCGGTAAGACCGCAAGAGACTAAGACCAGAAAGCCCGAAATGGGGTAGCCGAAGGCTACTGCAATTAGATTCATTAGAAATGCAGCCATGGACCCATTATTCAGAAGTTAATGGCGCCGGTGGAGGCGAGGTCAGGCGAGGCAACTTTCCATTGTAATTGTAAGGAGCCACACTAGCCAACTGAGGGAGGGAAAGTACGGAGTACCGTACCAGAGCAACTAACTAGTTAACTAGTGATTCTTTGATTCATCAATCAATGGATCAAGAATCTTCCAGACTCCCATACTCTCCCATACTCGCGTCCGTATAATACTTCTCTTCTGCACCTCCACATTTTCCCGTCCTTGAAATCAGAAAAGCTTCCATGTGCAAAAGATGAATGAGAACCACCGATTTCGATCGTCTCGTCATGGCAAGATGGCCGAGCGGGTACGTTTTCATCTGATCTCTCCATCCCATCAACCACACGCTAATCCTAAATAGTCTAAGGCGCTAGCTTAAGGTGACCAATCAGGTATCTATGATCTGTACGATTCTATGATTGACATACGCTAGTCCGAAAGGGCGTGGGTTCGAATCCCACTCTTGTCAAACGGTTTCTTTTTTTTCTCTTTTGGATCTTCTTTCCAACGGAACGGCACCCCCCCCCCAATTGCGGATCTCAATTGATCTTGAGATGAATACTCTGTACAGGTGCCACTGAGCGAACCAACCCTCGGCTCGCGTATTGGCCGAGAGCTCTGCATCTCAACCCTTAGGCATCACGGTACCTCCGTCTGTACTACCTACCTATATCGTATCCGATCCAGCCAGTCGGCTCTCTTTTACTTTGGCTCTTTGACCGTAGTACACGTTTCAGTCAGTTACATCTTGTGGTTGACGGTTGGCCGTCCGTTTTCGGCATGCCTTGACAAAACTCTAAGATCGATTGGGTACGGAGGTACGGAGTACATGTGGCAAATTCACTTTGACTGCAATTGTCCTGTGGAGGATACCAATTGAGTCATGACTGAAACGTATTCTCACGACAGACGTTGAGATAATGGTATCATCTCTCTCATCTCATCTTTTCCAAGCAACTAGTTACTAGTTGAAGTTAGAACTGACGAAAAGCGGTACATATCAGTCATCCGACCATTACGTGGCAGGCGAATATCAGGTGACACTCACCTCTTATCTGGGTCGCATACTACGTACACCAGCCACCTACCGCTCGTCCGTCCTATAGATGGCAGATGCGTACGGAAGAATAGTCGACTCATTCCAGTAGTAAGGACATCCACGCCAAGTAAGTATATCTACCCGATCAAACACAACGGTCGAGTCTCGCATGCGCTTGGGTACATATTACAACTACGTGGCATGCAAGCAACAGCACTGCGCCGTGATAGCACACACATACATACTACATATAGTTACCATGCTCGACTTGTCAATTATATCATTAATTCATTAAAATCGGTCAATTCATCAATCAAACGGAATCGGTCGTAGCCCCCCACCACCCATGCGCTTCCTCATCTCCTCACCTGCCGCTATAGTACTAGGAACTTTGATACCGCAACAGTCACCCCAAAAGTCATCGCCATGCGTATGATTATGATCGTGACCATGACCCAGTTGGTCTTGCTGTTCAGATGATGTCGCCTCATCCGACAACTGGCCCATCTCTGGCGACGCCGCGATCAAACTCCCAAATAAGAAATGTTGCATAATCGGTAATTTGCCAAGCACTTCCTTGACAAACATCTTCTTCATCCCGCTCTCGACTTTGATCCAGTTCTTTGCGCCCGAGATATCGTCTAGCATGGGACTGTGCCATCGGAGACCCTTGACGGTTTTGACGCTGTCTACCCATCGCACCTGGTCGAGATAGAGATATTTGTCGCCTTCCTCGTCGAGAACGGCACTGCTGTGGATAGCGCGAGGTGTGATGTAGGGATGCTCCACGAGCTGAGAAGCTCCGAATAGGAAAGGAAGGAAATGATAATCATCCAGACCCCAGACACCATGTGAACCAGCCGGTTCAAGATAATATGTCGATTGTATCCGGCGCATTAGGTGCAAATAACTGTAATAAACCTTGAAAACGAGCATAGGAAAGTCCGCAACCGACACAATTCGCAGCTCATACAGACACAAGAGCCACATCATGAAATGCAGTTCATGCCCTGAGCCATAATCGAGTCGATCTCGTGATCCAAGGGAGTGGATCAGATATGTTGATATCTCATCCACCGCACCTGCATCTTTGATTCCTAGTATCTCGCGATGCCATTCGGGGCTTTGGGACGCGGTGTCGTCGAAGAGGGAACGGAACGCTGGGTTGCCGAAACGTGATCCTCCTTGGTCTTCTGCAGGGTTCTTTTCGACTAGAGAGCTCAATAAGTCGATTATGCGTAGAATCTTTTCAATGTTCTCCGGTACTTGTTCATTTTGAATGTCTGTGATGGCCCGCCGGCGGACCTTGTCTGATAGACCAAATATGAACGCGAGGATAAGTGTGTATGCGGGAGAAGATGCGAATGCGTCGAGATCTTTAGGTGATAAAATACGACGGCATGGTCGGCTGAATGTATGCGAAGAGAGGTCGATAGGCGCAGGGAGAGCTGGTGTCACTGGTGGCGGGTCTTGTTGTTGGCGGGCAGTAGGAGGGGAACGTCTTGACTTGCTGGCGCGTAATTCAGCTAATTTGGCTGAAAGGTCAGGCTTTGAGCCTGTATTGGTAGTCTCTGCAGCGGGCATATTGGCTAGCTCTATGAAATTCGAGATGATATCGTAACAAAAAAAAAAAAAAAACAACGAAGTGCATGAAGCCAGTCCAGAGGCAAGCACGCAGAATTACATTAAAACGGAGCTAGCGTAAATATTGCCAGCTCTCACCGCCCTGGAGGGTAGTCCACATGCAGACCCCGGCTGTCATTGGCTCAGCTCGCTCAATCCCGGATAACGCTAGAAATATCTCATGACCGCAATCGAGTCAACCGCTTCACGAGACCGCGCCCAATTGAAGCTTCTTTGCTTGTGGCAAGTTGTCTCAGTTTATGTGTCCGTATATACATACCCTACCCCCTGTATGAATTGAGTCGGAGTAAAAGGTAGGAGACTTTCTTCTCTTATCCGCTACTACGTATATTTCAACCATTTCAATTGCACTAACTAACTAACTAGTTACTACTACTTATGTAACCAGTCATTTGTGACTAACGTATCAGCAGTTACATGGATAGTCGCGTGCTCGTCTTTGCGTGATTGGGCCGAGATTTCGCAATAAATTCAATTATTCGACTACATCAATCATCATAGCCGACTAGCAAAAAGCAACGAATATAATTGCTGCCGCGGGAGTTGGTAATTCCCCCCACGCCAGTCTACGACAGGGAAAAACAAACCAACCGTCAAAATGGCTACCAATAGAGTATCATCGACAATGAATGGTTCGTTTCAGGATAATCAATACCAATCGACCGGCCAATTATCTAGAGATGATGGAACCACTGCTCGAAATTCGTGGAACGATGAATATAACCATGATGAAGCACGACGGAACGGACAGCAGCAACCGGTAAATAATAGAAAAAGCAACGATAATACCAATCGCAATCGTGACGGGACAAATGATAATATTAATTCCAGCGGCAATCACTATAACAACAACAACAATAATACTCCAGCTCAACCCGATGAAGATGATGCAGCTGTACATCCGCCGTGGTTTCGTCGTGTAGCGGAGAAATATGGTACTTTGGAACTGGACAATAAGGGCAGTGTTGCACGAGATCACCTTGCATTAGGTATATGCACACACAATAACCCCTCGGCATGGAATATTTGACTAACAGATACAGAACGCACATTCCTCGCCTGGCTCCGAACATCACTCGCATTCGCCTCCATCGGCATCGCAATAACACAACTATTCCGTCTCAACAGCTCCGTATCCTGCGGCCCATCACAAGCAACCGGCTCGAATATCGATGACACCGACAATTTATTCAGAGACCAATTACAATTACGATCATCGCCCTCTCTCCTCGAAGTCCTCCTCGCTCCTCCTACACCATCACAATCATTCGACACAACAGGCATCGTTGCAATAACGGGCACACGCGGCCAATATCGAAACATCGGCAAACCTCTCGGCGCAACATTCATCGGCATCGCAATCCTGATTCTGGTTATTGGATACCGTCGTTACTTCGAGTCACAATACTGGATTGTGCGCGGAAAGTTCCCGGCTAGTAGAGGGAGTGTTGCGTTAGTAGCGTTTGTAGCGGCTGGGTTAGTGATTGCGAGTTTTGTGGTTATTCTGGTCATTGCGCCGAATACGATTGAGTTGTAGTCTTTTTCTTGTTCAGTGTTCTCGGTGTTTATGGATGTATATATTTTATTTGTTTCATGAGAGGTAATACATATTTCAAATGTTTATGCTATCACCGATCCTTTTACGCCTAGTTACACATTGAACGCCCATACAGTACCCTCGCAACTGAGGAGGTATCACTAAAACAACCCATGACCGGAAATCAAACAAAAACTAAGGGGGAGCAAATCAAGGAGCAACAGCCTCTTTCTGCCCAGCATCTGGATTCAAGTAATTCTCCTTCTCCGCCGCCTCATACTCCTTGATCAAATCCACAACCACCGCTTTTGCTTCATCAAACTCGCCCAATCCTTCCGCAAAGGGGGCCTCCTTCTTGTACTGATCCAAAAACGCATTTCGTTTGCGTAGTCTGTCGTATTGTTGCACGATGCGTTTGAATAATGTTGCGACAGAGGTGTGGTTCGCGAGCATCAATCCGCTGACGCGATGTGTGTGTTGGATGTAGGGTGATTTCTTGGTCAAGGCGACTTGGATACTTGCGGGACCCCAGGGGATGAACGAGGCGAGTCGTCGTTCACGAATTCGAAGCAGTGATTTGTGGACATCTGTGGGATCGGCTTCGCCCTGGATGATGTTCAGAATACTGATGTAGCAGCTTGATTTGCTGGGTGTGACGGAGACCATGCGGTTTTTCGGTTGGAGTAATCGTCTCATGACGTCTAGAACGGTGGTTTTGCGGACGGTCTTTGCTTGTTCGATGTTGTCGCTGGTAAAAGGAGTGTAGGAGGTGACGAGGAAATGGGCTCGTGGTGTGGGGATGAGCGATGCGATGATGCCCACGAGATCGTTGTGCATGTAACCTGGATAGCGGAGTGTGGTAGTAGATGCCGACATAACAGTCGAGACTAATTGATTCGTCTGTTGAAAAGATGGCTCCTGCACATGCATTCTATCGGCGACGATTCTCGACAGCGCGCCATTATCCAAAACAACAACCGAGTCGGCATCTTGTGTCAATCGTCGCATTGTCAAGAGACTGTTATAAGGGTTGACCACAACGTCTGCCGCTTGACCGTCTGGAAACACCGAGTATGTGTGGATCAATTTCTTGGGGAACCGATCGTTCATCCGTTCGAGCATGTAACTTCCCAGACCGGAGCCCGTACCTCCCGCTATTGAATGGAGAAGCATGAAGCCCTGTGCTGCGTTAATGTTTCTCGCCCGTCCATAAAGAGTATCCAGAGCATACCTCCAATGAATCACTCCCATCAGCCTCCCGATCGATCATATCAAAGATCTCCTCGTGAACATGTTCGCCCTGTGCGTAACCCGCAGCCCAATTATTTCCGGCTCCGCTACCTTGTGGATCTATGAAGAAATTTTCGGGGTTGTAGATATTTCGGTATGGTCCGGTTTGAATAGCGTTTATCACCTAGCATCACCACGCAGTCAGACGAGAGTTCCAGTAGCGGATAGTTTCAGACCTACTCGAGGTTCGAGGTCTAGTAGAATAGCTCGGGGGATATATCTCGTGTCGTCACTCTAGAACAAGTATCCTCAATCAGTACTTTTTCGATAAATTCTCTATATCTCAAAAGCAAAGTGTTTACTAACCTGGTAGAAAAACACATCTTTCCGATCTCCGCCCTCAGTCGCGAATTCCTCCAAATTACCATCTTGGTTTATTCCATGTTCAAGACAGAGTTGCTGCCAGAACTGACTGCCAACTAGTCAAAGTCAGACTTGGTTTCCTCTTGCGTAAATTTGTCAAATCGATGTAGCGGGGTTGAGTTGAACGCACCGTTATTGCCGCATTGGCCGGCTTGGATTGTGATGATTTCTCTGCAACAGGGCGGTCAATTGATCGATCAGGATTATTCAGTATTCAAAGTCAACACACCTGGGCATTATATGTCGTTATCATGAGCTGGTCGTCAAGTCAAAATAGGAAAAGATAATGTGTATGGCGCGTCTGATGATTGAAACGCGTTAGGCCGCGGAGGTTCAAAAGATGTGGTTGGTTGGTGCCTTATCGCCTTATCGATATCACTTCTGCCTCAGGCTAACAACTGGGGATCTATGTAAGTACAGGGACATGGGTGCAAAATTCATTCGATAATGAATTAGTTGTATTGAAATTACATGTAGAGTGACAACTATATATATTGAAGCAAGTCAATCAAAAAAGTCATCAGTCGTCAACGTTAAAGAACCCGAAAAGACGTGCACCACAATTGCATCCCAACTAAACCCGAGCTTTGCAGGCATTTACAAGCAATCCAACTCCAGCGACAACTCCGTCCACTATATGCACATTCTCTCCTTCGGTTTCTCCATACGCCTTGATACACCCCGCGCGCACAGCTTCTTCCATTCCCGCCATCCCAGCGCAACCCAAACACACAGCTCGCACCGGATGCGCAGTCCCCTTGAGCAGCTTCTCAGTAGCCTCAATCATACGTCTCCGTACTTCCTGCGGCGGCGTCTCATGCAACTCAACAGCCGTCAACCCCGTCGTCTCCACACCCGCAAACCGCGGCACCGAAACAGGTGCCTGTGGTGATGGCGCCGGACTCATCGCATCGCCAACATCCGACTTCATCTTCTTCTCTTCACTCTCATCCGGGCCATTTATCATAGCGCCCACAGCCTTGGTAAGCTCCTGTTTCCATACCGCGCCGGTCGTGACAATCCCAAAAGTGTCCTGCGACTGTATCTTGTGATGACTCCAATCCGCCAGCAAATCGAAACTGCTAATCAGCATCATTGAAGTAGTCACACTAGCTTCAAAGATACCAGTAACATATTTCTTCCCTTTGCTTGGAATGATTGCTTGCCCGTCGGCGAAGACATGTAATGTCCCACTGTCGGACTGACGAGCTTTATTTTCAAGAGCCTTTATAGTCGACCGTAGCATGCCCACGAGCGGGTGCGCAGAGTAGCAAGCCACCAGAAAAGCGTCATATTTTGGCATCAATGGGTCCACAAAGGGTCGACAGTGCTGCGCTGATTGTACCGAGTCATCGCCCGAATTGATGCTGGGGACGGGCTCGATGACTTGGCCATCGGGAAGGGTGATGGACTGTTTTGGTGCGGTGAAATAGTCAAAGTGAATGTCGGTGTAATTAAGTCCCTGGATGATGGGTTTGAGGGCTTCGGTCATTTGAGTTGAGGTATTGGGGTTGATGATTAGGACTCGGAAGGAAGCAGAACTGGCGGGGTCCTGTTCCTGCATGTTGGGCTTATCAGATTGTTATATTGAATCAGATATATTTTTTTCCCTCCAAGGAGATTCTTCAGTTAAGCAATTTGAGAACCCCCTTATGTTTAGATGCGTATGATTTAGATTGTTATGACTCGAGGTCAAGTCTTGGAGACAAATTAGAGGTTGTCGAAACAAGAAAAAAACTGCACGGGTACTTCCGAGAGATCCATACAGATCGATCGGTGTTCTATTATCATCACCTATCTTATCTTGAACGCATTTTCATACATGAATACTCCTCTGTATGTGTTCATTAATACAAAAGAATAAGAGAGCCGAGGATTGGAAAGGACAAGAATGATAATGCGGCTAATATTGTACTCCCTCCGAGGCTCTGATACAGGGCTATTTGTGCCCTGTTTCAGATTTACCCAATACGGAAATAAGCTGCAACCACAACTGTCTCACCTCGTCTATGGCTTCTACATCAGTATACATGGGGGGAAATAATCTGATGGTTATTATATTCTCAAACGTTGCCGCTCTGCACGGTTGAGAATGAAGCCATATGGTTGACTATAATCAAAACAAAACAGGAGAACCTGATGCATCCCTGTGGTCCTTTAATGGTCCTTTTGATAGGTGCATTAAGATGTCGGCTTTTTGCTATCGGCATATAAAGCATCAATGTATACCTGGTTAGAGATGACTTCTCTCCATTTCTCATAAACAAAAACTGAAATATTCTCTCGCTTATCGGATCTGGTGTCTGCCTACTTCACAAACTATCTACTTTCTTTTACATATTTTGTTTATTTTTACGTCGCCGATTGTTCCAAACGAACGAAAAAATGCTTCTACACATCGTCAGCACTGTCCTATTCGCCGCGCAAGCCATGGCTATGCCCAGGCCAGCCAACACGAATGTTAACCCTAATGCCATCACCAACACAACATGTACTGCGCCGGGCGTGTAAGTATTCCAATCTACCCACTTCACCCTATTTTGAGAGTTTAAGCTAATACGAGTATTTGACATAGAACTTTGAATAGCCACAACATCAACGTCGCCATCCTCTCAATCTGCGGCGGCATCTCAGGCAAAATACAACAATGCCAGGGACAACCCACAACGACCACTGGTGCCTCGGGCGATGCAAAATTAAATCTTCAAGTTGAGACCAAGGGCACAAAGATTATTATTACAAAGGGACGTTGGGAAGGTTGTATGCGTGCGGCGAGGGCTGTTTGTGGCGACAGCCCCTTTTCGAGTACGTGTATTGGAGGTGCGAATGATAATAAGAATAATGTCTTGTTTCAGCTAGTGAAGCAATGATATGTATATATATATATATATGTATAGTGAATAAATATATTGATGGGCTGTTACATTATATACCTAAGTAACCAAAGTAACGGCTCTATAGAAAGAATCACTTCTTGAAAAGAGCCGCCTGGGTATCATAAGTGTACTTGAGCTCAAGATGCCAATAAGGCGCCGTAGTAGCCTTGCACAATAACCACGCCTGATCCAAAGCATCAACAACATCCTGGGGCAAAGGTCCCTTTTCTAGATCCGCCAGATTATTCTTCAACTGATCCAGGCTGCTAACACCGAGAATCACACCGTCGTCACCACCGTTGTCCCACTTCAATACCGAATGGTGTCGGAGCCAGCGGAAGGCAATCTCCAAGAGTGTAAGGTTGTGTTTGGCAGCTACATTCTCGACGAGTTCTAGGGCTTTGAAAGTCTCGTCCTTGAAGTAGCGCTCGCGATACCGTTCGCCGGAGATGGCGACGTCGCTGAATCGGCCTTCGTCAGGCTTGATGTCTTTGCTCTTGATTTTGCCGGAGAAGAGGCCACCAGCAAGAGGATTATAGACTACGATGCTCATACCGTATCTGCGGAGAGCGTGCACGAGCTCAGTCTCGATTGATCGTGCTATGAATGATCAGTATCCAAGCCAATGGGGACAATGTGCGAAGGCTTATACTCACTGATGGCATTGTACATGGCCTGGTAGATCGTCGGACGAACCCATCCTCGCTCATTGCAAATAGTCACAATCTCAGCAACTTCAAAAGCTGTATAGTTACTCAAACCCAATTCCACAAACTTGCCCTCCTTGTGCAACTTATTGACTTCTTCGAAAGTCTCCGCGAACGGCACCGATCGATCAGGCGCATGCAAATAAAATATATCAACCTGCTCTGTTCCCAATTCCTTCAACGACAACTCGAATAATCGTCGAAGAGTTTCGGGCTTGTGCAACCCGGCCTCTGTAGGGTAGACCTTGGTAGCGATCTTGAGGCCGCGCTCTTTCCAGCGAGCTTCGCGCGTGAATGCTTCTTGTTGCCCGCCGACATACACACGCGCAGTGTCGATTTCGTAATAACCCTGCGATTGGAGGTAGTCGAGATGCTGGTTGAATTCCTCGAGACTGCTGATGCGCGCGCCGGTTTTGGGGTCGGGACCGTATGTCATCAGTCCGAGGATGACTCGGGGTTTCCCTGTTGATGCGATGAGAGGCATTTTGGCTATTTTCTCAATATTCAAGCGATGGCAATTGATCAAGTGAGTTTTAAAAGGAAGAAGATGACGTGATGAGAAAGAGAGTGAGTTGACTCATTCAGAAAGGTACTCCACAAGCGGGCCCCGGTATGATTCGAGAACGAAGCCCCTCCGTCATTCTTATCGAGATTCATCATATTTTTTGACTCTGTTGCTCATTGAGGAATATCTGCGGTATCGGCTTGCTAGGGGTTCGAATTGGGGCTGCAATAGTTACTGCAGTAACTATCAGGGATCAAGTACCATGTCACTAACAAACAACCACACTCGGGATTTGTTGGTTAGGGCTATTGTAGGGTTATGTATGCTAAGCTCTTGATGTAGATAGGCATATTTCTAATCTTATTCTATAAGGTATTTATTAGTATTATACCATTACTAGCTCTATTACAGTTTAAACATTACGTATAAGATTGCCTATAACAATAGTATGACTACCTGTACTACATATCACTTATTTGGCTCTTAAGCAATCTGAGGATTCTAATCACATATCTCCTAGGTATAGCCGCCGGCACCTGGCGAATCTCACGCATGAAAACAATTTCATTAATTAGAAAGCAAAGAACAAGAAAGAAATATCTAGATATGCTAGCCATAGATGTAGCTAGTAATCCTTCTCAGTATAAATTTTCAGAATACTTGTTCTCCTCTCCCAAGACCTCCAGATGTCACATTGACCAATCAATATCCCGGCGCCATTGCCCCCCCCCCCCCCCCGGGTAATCTGAAAACCTCTAGCATAAAAACTTCATCCCATCGGTGCGCTATGAGCGAGGTTTTAAAGAAGTGGCTTTCAGAGCTCCTTGGAGGACCCAACAGCGGATCGATGAACCTATCATTCATATGTGCAAGTCCAAGGTAACCTTGTCGTTTATAGTCCCATATATAGAGACCAAGGTAGTCCGGAAACTGGTAACTATAGCCATCTGACGTTAAGAGGCTTCTAATCCTATCATCGAACTAGAAGGACCAATAAGAGGACCTGTAGCTGCTGTTTGTTCATTTTGTCAACGCTTGAGCGTAACTGCCCATTGTGCAACCCCTCTTTGACTGGTGCTACAGGCTTCGGCTCTTCAAACATCCAGTGTGAAGTTTCCTTGTACGTAGTGGAAAATGTCCATTCTGCAAGCCTGGTCTCTGGGCATTCTCGACTAGTAAAAGGCACAAATGGGGTATTATGGTAATCACAACTGAGAAATTTCTGAGTTGCTGCTTGCACACACTTCATTTCTTCGATTTCATGATGTATCTTCCAATCCTTGTCTTCTAGCACAAGGGGCAGAATGCATGGGGTGATATCCCGTATTTTGGCACGATAATGAGAAAATAAGAAACCCTCCGTCTCCTCGAGGTCGGGGCAAATTGCGCGGATGTTCTAATAAATCAACAATTTCTAATATGCTCGCGTGATGCGTATCTTTTCAGCCCATGAGGGCGACCACCAAGCAGCCTTTCGGAAACAGACGTTGTTCTTATACATTATCGAACGAGAACCCGACTCTCTTTCGTTCGCAGATGGAATGTACCATATCGCTTCATGGATATTTTGAAGAGAGACGAAGCATATATGTTGAAGAATCTCTATGCGGTATGCTGTAAGAACTAGGTAGCGAGGGCCCGGTGTTCCGGTTTCAAAGGCAAAAGATGCTGGAGCTGTAGTAAGCACATCTTCTGGTGCATCGTTCTTGTACCTGTCGAGCAGTTTTTCAAAGGTTAGATGTGATAATGTCACTAAGAATATGCCTATAATAGCAACCATACGCGCTAGATGTTTAAAGTCTAGAATAGAGCGTTCTATGGCTGGGTCTAGAATACGAGCTAGACTGAGTTGAAATGCTGTATTCACGTTTGCGGATGCACATATGAATTTATAGTTGATGGAAGATCAGGCGCATGTCGAAGAATGATTGTCAACACCTCAAGTGGAAGACAAGATAAAGAGGTAGTCATATTGGCTTTTGCTCAAGACATGTAGTATGATTTACTCTGGTCGTTGATCCGGACACAATATCAATGAGTAGTTATCAAGATGAAAATTTACGATTTGAAGCTGTTGAGAAAATAGCAAAGGGATGTTTAGGCTGCCGTGGAAAAATCATTATGATGACAGCTAGAAGTGTGGACAACGGAACTATCAATTGATATATACCTCAAGCTATATAGTTGTCGCAAAGTCAAATCTTAAAGCACTTTTCTTAGAGTATGATAATTGGAAGAAGATGAGCAAATTATGATGTCTAAAAAGGATATACATAGTTTTATATCATCAAAGGCAAGACATCAATATGCCGAGTTGTAAGAGTGGCATCCTGCCAGATATCTGGATAAATGTCCAGTCTAAGCAAATCTCTGCACCGTGTATGTTTTGGATTATTCAGACTTCCGTGTGAGTAGATCAACTAGTGCCTTACGAACATTTCTAATTCTTGCTTCTCGAAACCAGATACTGATGTGCATACCAATCCATAGAATTCCAGTGACTATCCAGGCAACAGAGCGAATACAATCTAATCTATGAAATAGCCAGTTGAATTGCCGGAATATATCTTCTGATCTATGGATGCACGCCGAATACGAGAGCCGAATTACAGCCAGAGAATGCTTAAAAAAACACTATTTAGACTATAAAAAGTCTACTATCTAATAGGTCTTTATATAGTTCCGAATTGAGGCTACAGTAACTATCAGGGATCTTCAAGTACCGTGTCACCAACAAATAACCGCACTCGGGAATTCCGATTTGTTGGTTAGGGCTATTGTAGGGTTATATATACTAAACTCTTGGATGTAGATTTGACTGACCTCTAGGTATGCTTCATTCCAGGTGTCGGAAGGGCATTACAAAGTCCAGACTCCTACCCCGCCTTCCGATCCACCTTATATTCTCCTCCCCCGTCAAAGAAACCCGGATAGAACTGTGGAGTACAGAAGCGACGTACCTTACCGTCACTTGATCGAATAGATAATATCCACATGGGCTTACGACCAACAATATAGGATTGGATGTCAATGGAGTTGTATATTGTTTATAAATATGATCAAGTATTTTTGAACTTTTTTCGAACCACCACCACTTACCGTCTCACACCAAACTGAACACAAATTCGCAAGTATGATGGGGTTCTTCGTGCAACTGCGCCTGAGGATCATCGTCTTCTTCCTTCGATTTATGCATCGCCTCACAGCAAAGCGCCCTCAAGCCCACCCAGACTTTGTCCTTCAAATCCCCTCTCGCGATGCTGGCCGATCCATCAAGGCACATGTATACCGCCCTGCCGATCCTCAAAACCCGAGTCCAGTGCTCCTCAACTTCCATGGCTCTGGCTTCGTACTGCCCCTTCACGGCAGTGATAATTTTTACTGCCGCCGCATCAGCAAAGAGGCCCCATTTACGGTCCTTGATATCCAATATCGACTCTCGCCGGAGAACCCTTTCCCAGCTCCGCTGTACGACGTTGAAGATGTCGTCAAATACATCAAGTCTTCGCCTACCGACAACAATCACGGCATCACTTATGACACCAACTGTATCTGCATCAGTGGCTTCAGCGCCGGAGGAAACCTGGCGCTTGCTTCATCTTCAATGATCCTACCGCCCAACACATTCCGAAGCGTGATTGCCTTCTACCCCCCCGCTGATCTCGCAACTCCACCGGACGCCAAATCACCGCCTGAGCCCAGCAACAAGCAAATCCCGGCGTGGATGGCCAAGGTCTTTGATGGATCGTATTTCCAGGACCGAGACGCTCATGATCCTCGAATTTCGCCATTCTATGCGCCTGCTGAGAACTTCCCGGATAATGTGTTGATTGTAACGGCGGGTCAGGATTATCTAGCTGATGAGGCAGCCGCGTTGGCTGAGAGAATAAAGAAGGAGGCTCGCGATAAGCATGTTGTTTCGCTGCGAGTAGAGGGCTGTGGGCACGCATGGGATAAGAATATTGGCGAGGAGGACTCTCACAGAGCGAAGAAAAGAGATGAAGCTTATGCGGCGGCGGTTGAGATGTTGAAAAGATCGATTAGTTGAATTGATAGGTTTGATATATTTTCTCTTCAACATCAAGAACGCTTCGTCTTCTATCTGCTAGGCCCGTTGTATGTATATCGCGATTGACTATATCCAAGATGGCATTTCGTATCTACTGTCCAATTCGGTCGAATTCAAATAGCAATAATCATTCTTTTTTTTTTACGTTGGCATGACCATCGACTATTCTAGTTCCTGTAGACGGTTCCTGATTCTATGTTAAACAAATGATGTATCACGACGATGACCTGCCAAAAAAGTAAACCGACCAACAATTGTCCCATCCGAATTCAACAGCCACGTACCGTATCCACTTGAACACATAGTCACCCAGCCAACTACAGTCTAGAGTACGTGTTATACGTAGTACGGAGGACAACCGACGAAGTCCATAAAGTGGACCGTACTCCGTAAATCGACTGATCCGTACGCTGTAACGGTGCAAGTACGTGCTAAAACTGTCTCAAATCGGCTTCGTGCGGAGATGAATGACTAATGAGCATACGTATTTCGTACTTTTGTTTATTTTAAACAGGGAGAGATAGCGGATGTCCAACTACTACCGAGTATATAACTAACTAACTAGTTAGTTAAGTTAGTTATTAGTTAGTTAGTTAGTTGAGCTATTTGATTTTCTAATACGTGGTCGTGCCGAGTGCCCCGTGCCTAGATACCAGATCTGGTACACAACTGATGCTCCAAGTGGCATGGTAATATGAAGGATCATTTTGATCGACGGACAAATTAATTAACAATTTAACATACAGCCTGGTCCATCCGTTCGTGCAGTTTGAACCCTTTGAGGTGGAATTGCAAGGGTTAGGCTTCCTTGTGGAGTCTCTTGTTCCATTGTGGCATGGTGAGTACGAGACGAGAACCACATAGTACAAGTTTGTCGTGGCTTGTGGCTGTGCCGTTTCAATGGGGGTTGAAACTCTGCTCTGAGACAGAGTGAAAATCTTTCTTTATTTGGGTTTGCAAAGTCGTAGCTCGTATAAGCGAAAGGGTCCGGGTTCTGAAAAATGAGGTCATTAGACAGGCAATTATTGATGCCCTTGTGTCACATACGCGGATATACATTATACACGCAACTTACAGGTACCTTCGAGAACCTGGATTGCTGATCGAGAAGACAGACTATGTCGCCTTCCGTTATCGTCGACTCGTCGAGGCACTGGTGGCTGCGAGTCATCCAGCTGATGATCCTTGGCCGGGCCTAGACGGTGGCAAAAGAAAGTCGGTCAGTCCATGTCGTATGCATTCAGAGTTGTGCATTGCAAGCGAATTGATCCCATCCAATTGACGAATTGAGGTTTAGTAGTTACTCGGTAGAAAAGTGTGGCATACAGAGATGACAAGCATGCTCCGTACGACATACATACCATACTGTGCAGTACGTACTACGAGTAAGTGCAAACGAACGACTCCACAATTGATTAAACAGACCCATAAGGGCAGTTAGGCTCCGTGCATCTGGCCAATCACAGACGCCTTGAAAAAGTAAGGAGCCGCAGACCAGCCAATCACACGCGGCACATCGACGGAGTCAAAGGTTATGCACCCCCCCCCCCCCTTAATCCGGACCTTACCGGTTCGAGTCAGCTGGAGATTGCTGTCTCTCCTCTGGCTGGCTGTCGCAATGGGGCCGGGCGCCAAGACTACCACCCCCGGACTATGATCCAAACACAGGAAAAGTGCTGAGCCAATCGTTGGTTTGCCATTTTCGACTCGACTCGACTTATCGTCTGCCTTTTAACCGCAGTACATATTCCTCCGAACCAGCGGTATGCACGATGTACCACTACCACCTGTCCAGGACGAGCATAGCGAATGATTATTCTAACTGTGTGGTGTGTTCTACAGCACGTAAACGTTCATCGGATGGGGTCTCAAAATGTTTCATCAGTTCAGGCGAAGTCACAACTATGGCCCAAGCTGAATTCAAGCCTCGATGCGATCCTCTGTATGTACGTAGTAACTTAGTATTTGGCAAGTTGGCGGTTCGCTAATTAGTAATAGTGCATGTAAGCGGAATACTGATTGGATGCGACATTGGCTGTGCAGAGCGCAGTGGCAGTGTCAGGTCAGTGTGCAGTGACTCCAGTCGGATATGCTACTACCTGAGCGGCCTAGTACCTACTACATCAAATTCGGAATATGCTGCGTGGCCAATTCTCAAGGCGATGTTTCTTTGTACAATGCAGCTATGTTACATAGCTTTTCATTGACAACAGTTACAACAGCTTGCTTCAAAACTATGAGTTTGTCAAAACCGGACAGTAGGGATTGCACTGGACGGTCTCGCGGCTGATCACGATCCCCTAGCAACGGCTCTTATCTCTCCGGGACGACTAGTCGGCCACCGTCCTTGCTCCTCCTCCATATTAGTCCGTGGTGATGCACCTAATAATACCTCTGTATAGTGCTTCGATCGCTTCCTCCTTGCCATTGAAGGCCCTCCCAGTCTAATGCCTTGATCGAAATGCAACCCTTCAACGGATTAATACTCGTAGTAATTCTTCACAATAAAACCAAGCTTATTGCGTACTAGACCGTGTAATCTAATCAAGGTAACTAAATGCACAACATGAACATGGCGTTGGCGTGGCCAATCAGGGGCGGCCTGTGCCTGGGCGACTTGCCGTAGTCTTCAGGCTTGCGCACGCCGGCCTCAGGCGGCAAAGTAACCCTCAGGCAAGGCTTGGCGCTCTGCCCTGGCGGCCTGCTGAGTGCTCCCCCAAACAAATCCTCTCCTTCGCTTTTTGTCTGCGTCTCAGCCAGTTCAGTACAACCTCTCCCTCTCTCTTTTCTCCCTCCCCTTCTATTCCCTCCCCCCCGGCCGCCCACAGCCTTTCGTAGGGCTTGTTCTCCTTCCCCTTGTTTTTGTTTTCCCTTTATTCAATTTATTCGTTTCCTTCGTTTTGATTTTCGTCTTCTTATTCCTGCTGCTGCATTTCTTTTCTCGAGCGAAACAACAACTGAACATTCCCCGTTCCGTGGCGGTTGAAACCTTTGGCCCAGTTTTGTGGCCGTCCGTTCATTACGAATAAAATCGCTTATTGTTCAACACTTGTCGACGTTTCGCGACTTTACAACCCATTCAATAATCTGCGTCCGCTTGTCTTGCAGCCTAGTTTCAGCACCGGACGACTTGACTCGCAAGAATCTCACTTCTACGCCCTCCTTCCCGCTCCGTCTGCATTCGACCACCTTGATGTTGCCTATCCTCTGGTGACTGGCCTCCGGCTCGCGCAATTACGACTTTCGACTGCTTGACGACCGATAGAGGAAAGTCTTGTGGGAGTCTGGAGGCCGGTATTGGGATCTTGCGTTCGTGACGGCACTCTTAATGATTGTATTGACTGTTGCTCTTACAAAGGCATTGTTTGAGTTAATTCTCTGAAAGACCAGCATTTTTCGTCCAGTCTTGGAAATTCGTGGACTGATTATATGGTTCATGACATCCATGTCATCTTCTTTGAGAGTCCCCGTCGGGACGATGGATTATAATCCAGACGATCTCGACGGCGTGACTCTACACAATCAACTTCCTAATCCCCCGTTCGAATTCCCACTGAGATCCTCCACCGACGCAATGCGCGACTATACACCTGCTCCGCTGCCGGCGTTTTCTTTCAATCCGGGCAACATACATGCGTCCACACCATCAACATCTACGATCACAGCCCCCAGACCTATCGGCCACAGACGGCGTCCTAGCGAACTGATTCGGGCAGATGGTCCCCCAAGTCCTCGAATGATGGCTACAAGTCCTGGAACTGCGGATGGAGAAAACACAGCTTTGCCTCCGCCAGGAATCAGCGCACCGCCTCGTGGTCCCGGCCGGCGGGGTCATGCTCATCGCCGCTCTCAGGCCATGTCAAGTATGGACCTGACTGCTCTTACTCTCGCTGCACCTCCAACTGCACCTCCGACCCTGACAGTTGGAAGTGCTCCCACGACGCCTGCCGATAACAAGTACGACTTCCAGGGTCATATGTCCCGCCCAATGTCTCGTTCCGCTATCGATCTACTCCCACAACCTAGTCCGCCAGCTTCTCCAGCGAAACAACCGGCGACTCTTCGCCCAGATTTTGCCTTCCACGACAGACCTCGTCCAGTATCGATGATATCCACAGAAACATCCAGCAGCCTATCAACTGTTCGACCGAACCATTCCAGGGTAAGTAGTGCAGCACCAAGTAACAAACTTGAAGGCTCTTACTCGGCAGAAACAATCAAAGCCCGGCCAAAGACTGCGGATCCAGGTGTACTGTTGTCTAAATTATCGAAACCATCGGAACACTTTGGCGAAATGTCTTTTCTAAGGAGGTCATCTGTGGGCATGGGACCATTAGGTTTAGGGCGCCAATCATCTGAGACCGTGGATCTGTCGGATACCGAATCTATAAAGGAGAAACACTCTTCGAAAAAGAATAAAAAGAAGAAGAAGAAGAGAAAAGAGGAGGAAAAGGCGACTTTTGAGGAACAAAAACGCCAGTGGAATTTACTATCTGCTGAACGAACACTTGATATTTCACAGGACCCGTCGGTCGAAAAGTGGGAATCAGCTTCTAGCTTCAATTCGCGGTCCGGCGCTGAAGACGGCAGTCCTCATAAAGGGGATGGGTCTCACAGCAAAAAGCAGAAGAAAGTCCGTAACTGGGCTGGTCACATATTCCCACTCAAGAACAAGCGAACTCATGTTAAACGACCATTATCCCGAAGAAGCCCGACGCCGCCTCCTATCCTAACTCGTACCAATTCCGACTTGGGTTCGATCGAAGTCAACTTCGACGAAGACAACACGGTTATCATACGCACACCCACGAATCCCAACATACCGAAACAGACCACTCAGGACACAGAGGAAGAAAGCGACAAAGCATTTGAGAAAGCATGGAAACCACGCAGCTTCTATGAGCAAGGTCTTGAACATGACACGTTTAGTCCTGTCATTGATCTTGACGCAGCATTAGGCCCTTTCAATACTCCTGAAATGGGTGCTGGTAGAATTGCCGGAAGTGCATTTTCACAGGCAACCAAACGGATGTATAGCGGTGGACGTCGCGGTGAATTTGTCGGTCCAGAGATGCGCTACCACCGACGAGCCGAAAGCGCACCGGAAATGCCTCCCTTTGATCGCAGTGCGCTGGTTGGATTTCCTCGCTTGGGTAGCGACAACGCTATGGCCAGTGTGGATGTTTTCTACGAAGAGGAGGAAGATGCGTTTTTGGCAGAGCATCAGTCTCCTATAACCAAAAACAAGGATCATGCCGATGAAGAGCAAGAAAATGTCGAGTTCGGAAGCGTTCTTGATGAAGAAAGTGAAGGTGATCTGCTTCCTTCAAGTAGTGAGACCTTACAGGCTCTTCCGCGACCAACATCCGCTCTTGATTTTTCTCGTGACGATGGCCTTGGCATTCAGGTTGTAGATGACGCTGTTGAGGAAGACGGACCAGGCGATGCTGTCGAAGAGGAAGAAGAAGAAGAAGAAGAAGAAGAAGAAGAAGAAGAAGAAGTGGAAGGGAATGATATAGTACCCTCGCATTATCAGGTACAGAAGAAGAACTCAGTGGAAATAGTCGAGGCGGATCAGTGGGCGCATCCTCGCGTGCCACATCACGCAAACAACAGCCCTGATCTATCTCCTCGCATGCTAGCTATTGAGAAGCGACCTTGCTCATCACCACTTGATCTGAACTCCGGTCTGTCCCAGTTGACACTTCCCTCTCGTCACGCTTCAAGTTCTGCTTTCCCGTCACCGGATCCGTCAAACATGTCTTTTGATGGACCGAGATCTGCGACAGCGTCATCCATGACCGATCACACCACTTTCAATCAATCTCTTCACGACCAGAGGCAGAGCTCGTTTGAAGATGTTCCATCTTTGAGCAGCAGTGCATCAACACGGACGAATCCTCGAGCGCGATTCTCATCCAGCTTCTATCCTCATTCGTCGAGCGAACGACGGGAATCTTTTAATGCTTTACCACCCCGCTCTAGCCATTCAAATTCTGCAAAGCGCTCTAGTCTGGTTAGTCTATCCAGACTGGTGGGCGCCTCATACGGCGAGAAAAGCAAATTGAGCCATGAAGAGAAACCACCAGCAGATGAAGCCGAAAAGACTCGAAGGAAGAGTAATCGGGTCAGTCGGTTGATGTTCTGGAAGTCGAAAGACAAACAGAGTGACTCTTAGAGAGAATCCTCCTTTTCGTCGTCATTTCGGTTTCTTGTTTGCGTTTCTCATGGCAGGCTCGGCGCACTCTACGGCTTTTTGTTTTACGAAATGACCCACATAATAATATGATGGGCATTGGTAATGGCGGCGTCTTTTTTTTTCTCTATCAAGTTTCATACAACATTTCTCTTCTCTCATATTATTCGAGTCTATGTATTTATGTCGGCGCATAACTTTCTGGATGTACAGCCATTGTGGACGATTATCTTTTTTCTATTTTTGTTGCAAGAGGTCTTGTATGAGTCATTGTCTTTTCTACTCCCATTCATTACCTTTCATTCTTGAAGAGCGAAGGATTTTGTATTTTTTTTTGTTGGCATTGTTACTGTCACATCCTCATCACTCTTTTCTTCCATTTTTTCATCATCGTCTTCTAGAAGACCCTCGTTTTGAGCCAGATTTTCATCTCTTCTCGTTCCACATTTTACATTCTCATCATTACGTCCTAGACGAATCAATGACATCTCTTACATTGTCTATATCCAGTCGTTTCTTATTAACGGTGTGTTTGAGCAAGTAGAATTATTGAAACAAGCTAGATAAGTCGCCAACATATACATATGTTATGTAGAAGGTCTAGGTACTACTACCTATCTTAGGGTTTGATATGAAGGTAGAGAGACCGGTCTTGCTGGCTCCGCAACAATTGGCTCCTGCGTCCCACTTGCTCCCCACTATCGATTACTTTTTTTTATACAAACGATGGACATGAAAACTAAGATCGATTTGTTCCAGTTCAACGATTCGAATTATGATAATACATGAAAACAAGTCCAATACAAACAACACTAGAGTCTCTGTAAGGGAAAAACCGAAAAAATGGGAGGAGGAGGAAACGGAAAAGCGAAGTGGAAATGCGGGTCCAAAAACAAGCAATCATCAGCATCGCAGCAGCATCAATCTAATAATGCAAAAAAAGCACCAGCATCAGCAGCAGCTAAGGATCGAAGAAAAGAAGACGAGATTGAACGAATCGATCTCTCGGCTTCGGCAAAGAGTATATCACCAGACCTGCAACAATTATTACTGAATGTATTCAAACATGCGCTTTTCACTTCTATCTCATCGGATAGAAATGCCGAGAATACGGAAGAAGGAGAAGAGAAGGATATCAACATGCAAATCCAACAACTGAAAACGCACCTGTACAATCGAGACTTTGAATCTGCGTTCGCGGATGCCTCGCCCTCGTTGTTGAGGGCTTATGCGTTAAGGTGGTCTGCGTCGAGGTCGTTGGCGTATTGTGGGTTGTTTAGGGGGATTGTTGATTGTGCACTTGAATCTGGTCATCGGTTGGATGATGGTGATGTTGGTGATAATGAAAAAGAGGATGTTGGGGTATTGTGTATTGGAGGCGGAGCTGGTGCAGAGATTGTTGCTTTGGCGGGTGCTTGGAGGGTGCTACAAGACGAGCAAAACTCTTCAAAGAACCCAACCACGGATGAGTCACCCGTCGAAGGGATTGAGGCTTTATCTCTGAATAATGAGACTACATCATCATCCCCGAAAAGGAAGAAGAGGAAATTGGCTATAACCGCCATTGATATTGCAGAATGGTCTGATGTCGTCCACAGAGTGACGACGGCGATACATTCCGCTGATATTTTTGGTGCAAAGACATGTGCGGCACCTTTGATACATGGGCAAGAAGATCAGAGGATTGACATCTGCTTCAATAAAATGGATATCTTGGCCCTTTCCGAAGAGGATCTCAAATCATTGCTCCGTCGTCAGCGAGTCATATCACTGATGTTCACGCTCAATGAACTCTTCTCAACATCCATATCAAAAACGACACAATTCCTTCTCCGAATGACCGATATAACGGACCCCGGTACGATATTAATGGTTGTCGATAGTCCGGGGAGTTATTCAACTCTGTCATTCACAAAGACCGAGTCCTCGGATACACAGCAACAGCAACAACAACAACAACGACAGTACCCCATGAAATTCCTCCTTGACCACACTCTCCTAAGTGTAGCGGAAGGGTCATGGGAAAAACTCGTCTCGCAAGACTCGAGATGGTTCCGGAAAGAAGCCAATCACAAACTACACTACAACGTGGACCTAGAAGGTGGACAGGGCTTCATAAAATTGGAGGATATGAGATTTCAGATTCACGTTTATCGAAGATTGGCTTCGTCGAGTAGAAACGAATAGAGAGGAAAAAAAAAAAGCGAAGAGGTCCTAGGATATTGCTACATACATGGAGAATTAAACGAACAAGGTATGACTAATGCACATTATTTTTTGAAATACATTGAGAGAGAGAGAGAGAGAGAGAGAGAGAGAAAAGAAGAAAATCAAGATCTCAATCCCAAAAGTAGACTTGTTCCTTTACCCTCTTTCCCTTCACCACCACCCGGCAAATAAGTAACGTTAGGATTACCTGCCAACGTAGCTGCAATGTCTTTACTAGCCTCAATTCGTCGAATCTCAATCAAACCAGTACCGGCTTTGGCAACAGCCTTGGAAATAATCTCTGCACTCTCGGCTTCACCCTCGGCGCGGATAACGTTTGCCTGACGTTCCTGCTCGGCACGTTCGACGATGAATCGTGCTCGTTCAGCGTCTTGTTGTGCGATTTGTTTCTGTTCGACAGCCCGCGTAAATTCCTTGCCGAAGGTCATGTGTGTGATGGAGACGTCTTCGAGGGCGATATTGAATTGTTCGGCGCGACGCATGAGGTCTGTTCGGATGCGGTTGGAGACTGCTTCTCGCTGGGTGATGAGTTCGGCGGCATCGAATTGGGCGACGATGGCTTTTAGGACTTCGTTTCCGATGGAAGGGAGGACACGCTCGTCATAATCTGTTCCGTAGGACTACAATCTTATCAGCACAAAATTCCCCCATGCAGGCGATAGGGATGGGACATACTTGGTAGATCTTAGGCAAATTCGGCACCTCCGGACGATGCAACACTCGCAACGTCAAGCTCACCATCTGCAAATCCTTGGACCCAGTCGTTGTCGAAATATTTCTGGGCTTTGTGCGCACATCAAAAATGATGCTCCGTTGCAGCCAGGGGATGAGGAAGTGTGTTCCTTCGCCAACCACTTTTTCCTGAACTCCGGTCAATCGGTCGAATATAACGGCGCGAGAGCCGCCCTTGACATCGTACATGGAGGCGTCGATGGCGAGGGCGCCTGCAATAGGGAGTGCGAACCATCGCAGGAGTGCGTTTGGGGATGCCATTTTTGTTATATTGTTTTGTGTTGTGTGATGCTGTTGATGGACGATGCCCTGGGTGTTGAAGATTAACAATCGGTGGTTTGAGCTCCTTCTGCCAGTTGTTACCGCCTTACGGGCTTGTCTATTCCGTAAACAGACTAGTGCAAGAAACGTTGCACTAGTCCCGATCGAGTAACAAGAGTCAGTTCCGATTCATGACGAAATGCTCAACTTCATCGTCATCCTTTCAATCAACAAACATTCAATTAGATATTCATTCGTTGAAATATATCACCTTCTCCATTTTGTCAGATAACCAGGCCTTGGGGATCGACAATGGTTACACACGCAGACCCAAAGAATGGATAGTGAGTGCTCATCATGCTCCATGGACTAGTGCTGTTATCGATAATAGCTAGTTACCTAGTTCAACCAGCTCGATATTCACCTTCATTCTCTACACGTACTGAGTCAATATATATAGGTGTGAATGTGCTAATATATCAGCAGCTATGCCGGCAGATTTGGTGCTTTAGGTATGATTCATCCAGACTCCAGTTATTCCTTCAACCAACGCTCGACCAACTCGGCCTGCCTACCCTATCACCTTTAGTCCTGACGGTCGTACGAAAATCGTCACTTGACTTGCATCAAAATCGAGACATCAATTCCAGTTCCAATTGCCTTGAACAAGTGACTAAACCTGACTACTAAAATCGATGTTCAGGCTGTCCCACCCCTCAACGAGGAATCGCCGCATACAGCATCTCCCCAAACCGTCAGGACCCTCTGGCCGGCACATTCAACGCTGCAATTTTCAATACTTTCCGCCGTTTCCGCCATCAAGTTCTTTACTTTGCGCCGCCGTTTATCGTTGCGTATGCGGCGATGAATTGGGCTGTTGAAAAGTGTGTCTCTTTATTAAATGGAATCTGGGGATTGGATCTGCTAACTTCGTTTGTGTTTGAAGAAATGAGTACCTGAACTCAAAGCCCGGTCGATTCGTTGATGGTGGGGAGGAGTAGTTAACTATGTTATGACTGAGTGATTTTATTGCATTATCTAGAATACGAGGTGTCGAGTTGCAAGGTGAATGGCGTTTATGTCCGGAGCGTATGGCTTGGTTGAGGAGGATCTGGGAACGGTTGGGAGCATTGCAAAATCTTGTATTCGGTCCTTTATATCTGATGGCTTGCCCTAAGTCGGCCGCAGGGTACTTGTATGATTGTGACTCTAATCAAGAGACACCGGCTTTGACTTCCTGGTGCAATTCAATTATAGAGTTTTTTTTTAAAAAAAAAAAGAAAAAAAGAGAGAAAGAAAAAGAAAAAGAAAAAAAAAAAAGCTATAGTATAATAAAAACTCAATCGCAAACGTGAACAGTGTAGAATTTCCCGATTCAGCCAAAGATGCGCCGTGATAAATAACCGCACAGAGCAACCCACCCCACTGATTGTCTTCCAGTTTCGGCGCAGTCTGGGCGGTCGAGCAATTCTCGGACGACCCCGCCACGCCACGGTCAGCCAGTTGGGCAGATGTCATTGGAAAAGCAGAAAAAAAATAAGCCCGCAAAAAATAGAGCGTCGTCTTTCTCCTTTTCTTTCCCTCCTCCGTTCATACATTGTTATATGATACCTCGTTGTTTACTGTCTTTTCGCGGTAATTCAGTCACTCGATTCTCGTGTCACCAATTGACCCCTCTTCTTCGTTCTTTTCCAAGAAATAAGTCAACTTTTACAACAACAACAATCACAATGTCCGAAATCACACACCCCACCATCAAGGGTATGCATACATTCCATCCTCCAATTCCTCATCTTTGTCGAGCTCATGAAACTAATATGCCATTTCACCTTCTTCAGATGGCTGGTTCTCCGAGACCTCCGACATGTGGCCCGGTCAGGCCATGACCCTCAAGGTCAAGGAAGTCCTCCACCACGAGAAGTCGCAATACCAGGATGTTCTTGTCTTTGAGAGCACCGACTACGGCACTGTCCTCGTTTTGGACAATGTCATTCAGTGCACTGAGCGCGACGAATTCTCGTACGTTTCCATCTTTCACTTGCCCTTGAAAAGTGCTTGACGTTGCTGACGAATTTTCCTTCTTGTAGATACCAGGAAATGATCACCCACCTTGCCATGAACTCCCACCCCAACCCCAAGAAGGTCCTTGTCATCGGTGGCGGTGACGGTGGTGTCCTCCGTGAGGTCGTCAAGCACGAGACCGTCGAGGAGGCTATTCTCTGCGACATTGACGAGGTACCTTTTTACTCTACCAACAAACAATCCATCCCCCACCCGCAAGTACTAATTAATATAGGCTGTCATCCGCGTCTCCAAGAAATACCTCCCCGGCATGAGCATCGGCTTCCAGCACCCCAACGTCAAGGTCCACGTTGGTGACGGCTTCAAGTTCCTTGCCGACTACAAGAACGAATTCGACGTCATCATCACCGACAGCTCTGACCCCGAGGGACCAGCAGAGTCCTTGTTCCAGAAACCTTACTTTGAGTTGTTGAATGGCGCTTTGCGCGAAGGCGGTGTTATTACTACCCAAGGTTGTTCGTCGCCTTTCTTTTATGATTTTTTTTTTCTCGAGTCCTTTCCTTTCTTTTTCACTATATTTCCTTGTTTATCTCTTTCTCGTCTTTTTTTTTTTTTTTTGGTTTGGGGAATTGCTAACTTCGTTTGTGTTGTAGCCGAAAACCAATGGCTCCATCTCTCCCTCATCACCGACCTCAAGAAGTCCTGCAAGGAAGTCTTCCCCGTCGCCGAATACGCCTACACCACCATCCCCACCTACCCATCCGGCCAGATCGGTTTCATGGTCTGCTGCAAGGATGCTACACGCAACGTCAAGGAGCCCGTGCGCTCTTGGTCTCGCGAGGAGGAGGAGAAGTTGTGCCGATACTATAACGCTGATATCCACCGAGCGAGCTTCGTGTTGCCCAACTTTGCCCGCAAGGCTCTCGAGTAGGTCTCTTCTCATTATGAAAAATGGGCTTCCGGTTTAAGATAGGTAAAAAATAGTATAATAAATGTTTTGCCAAAATTATCAATTCAAACAAACCTGGGCGGTGTTAGGAATCCTACGGACACACAAAAGTCTAACAAAGTAAATTATGTTCATTTCGCATACATAACATCAAAGTCTAGATATAACCTGATCCAACCATCGTTTTTTAAGCCCTTCGTGAAATAATCTAGATAATTTGCTCGAAAGCACGGTTAATAGGAGAGCGAGGCTTGGTACCCTTGTAGAAGTCGATGGTGGCAAGGGCGCGCTTGCTGATACCCTCGGGAGTGATCTCGAATTTCTGCAAACAATTAGTATATCAAGTATATTATAGAAAAAAGATGGTACTTACCTCGTAGACCTTCTTGTATGGGCCAGAGGCACCGAATCGGTTGATACCAAACTGCTCGTGAGAGTAGCGCTCCCAACCAAGAGTGCAGGCAGCCTCAACGGACAAGATGGGGATACCGTCAGGGAGGACTGAGAGACGGTACTCCTTGGACTGAGCATCAAAGACCTCGAAGCAAGGAATGGAGACAACACGAGCAGCAACACCGTGGTTGTCCTTCAAGTACTGAGCAGCGTCAATGGCGATGCCGACTTCGGAACCAGTCGAGACAATGATGACAGCAGCATCAGGAGCGTCAACAGCGACGTAACCACCCTTGAGACCGTTCTCAATGGATGAGTTCTGGAGCTGAGGAAGGTTCTGACGGGTAAGAGCGAGAATGGAGGGGGTGTGCTTGGAGGTAAGGGCGGAGTAGTAGGCAGCGCTGGTCTCGTTGCCGTCGGCGGGACGCCAGACCATGAGGTTAGGCATAGCACGGAAATGTGCAAGAGTCTCAATAGGTTGGTGGGTAGGACCATCTTCACCAAGACCAATGGAGTCGTGAGTGGCGACCCAGATAACGCGGACCTGAGACAAAGCCGAAAGACGGACGGCACCGGCAGCGTAGGCAACGAAGTTCAAGAAAGTACCAGCAGCGGGGATGACGGTACCGTAAGCTGCGAGACCGTTCATGATGGCACCCATGGAGTGCTCACGGACACCGTAGCGGAGGTAACGACCACTCCACTCACCAATGCCGTATTCGGGGGGCTGGAAGTCAACAGCAGCCTTCCAGCGAGTGTTGTTGGAGCCAGTCAAATCAGCGGAACCAGAGAGAAGCTCAGGAACAGGGCCGTAGATCTTCTCCAAGACAGTCTCGGACAACTTACGAGATGCAACGGCGGCATCGGTAGGCTTGTAGGTGGGGAGGTTCTTCTCCCAGCCCTCGGGAAGCTCTCCAGCAAGACGTCTGGTCAAATCGGCGTGCTCCGACTTGTATTCTTCAGCGTATTTCTGGAGGAGGTTGGTCCATTCCTGCTCTTTGGCGGCACCTGCGGCAGCGGTCTTGGAGTACAAGTCGTAGACTTCCTGGGGGACGACGAAGCTCTGGGAAGGATCGAAGCCGAAAGCCTTCTTGACACCCTCGGCGTCATCGGCCTTGAGGGGGTTACCGTGGACACCACCGGTACCCTGGAGCTTGGAACCGAAACCAATGGTGGTGGTGACCTTGATAACAGTGGGCTTGTCCTTGACCTGTTGGGCCTTGCGGATGGCCTCCTCAATGCCTTGGAGATCGTGGTCACCATCGGCGACCTCGAGAGTGTGCCAGCCATAGGATTCGAAACGCTTCATGACATCTTCGGTGAAAGCGCACTTGGTGTCACCGTCTAAACCCATGTTAGACTCTTATCTTTCCAGTATCTGGAGGGAAAACCTTACCAATGGAAATGTGATTGTCATCGTAAATAGCAATGAGGTTACCGAGCTTCAAGTGACCAGCGGTACTGGCAGCTTCGCTAGCAACACCCTCCATAGCACAACCATCACCGAAGATGGTATATGTGTAGTTATCGAAGAGGTCGTAGCCGGGCTTGTTGAAGACAGCGGCACTGTGAGCTTGGGCGATGGCGAGACCAACGGCGTTGGCGAAACCTTGACCGAGAGGGCCAGTGGTGACCTCAATACCGGGGGTGTCGTGTGCTTCAGGGTGACCAGGGGTTTTGCTGCCGAGTTGCTAGAAAGGTCAGCTTAGAGCGACCCACTCTAACAAATATATAAACATACACGGAAAGCCTTAAGGTCGTCGAGGCTGAGATCGTATCCGAAAAGGTGGAGAAGAGCATATTGGAGCATACATGCGTGACCGTTGCTGAACGAAATCCCTGTTAGCGTGTCGACTCATGCCACCGTCCGGCACATCTGCAACCAGCAAAAGTATACTTACGAGAGGACGAATCGATCGCGGTTAGCCCAGTTAGGGTTCTTAGGGTTGAAGTTCATGAACTTGCTGAAGAGGACGTGAGAGGCAGGAGCCAAGCCCATAGGAGCTCCGGGGTGACCTTTTCATAATCAGCATTGTAATGAAAATCGCGCCCGCGGAGACGCAGGAGTAGGGGAAAAAAAGGGAATATTTACCGGAGTTGGCCTTGGATGTGGCATCGATCTGTATGATGCAAATAAGGCTAAATTAGTAATGCCCAGAAAATAATCGCAATGGTAATTGACGGTTATTGAGCCATCATGGTAAAGCTGTGGTGCTGTGTACAGCCATCAAACGCTCTCTCACCGATAACTCCGTAACCATGTACACCGGGAAGAAAATATGGCGTTTCCTGGTCTCGTCCCGGTGTACGGTTGGCGGACGGCGTTTCTCCGAGAAAGCGTTGATACAAGCACGGCCACAACGCCGACGGACCGGGTAAAAAGAGATGAAAGGGGAAAAAACATACCGCGAGAATACGGATCGTGTTGACGGCCAACTGATCAACTTCGGTGTAGGCCATGATTGTGATATCTGTAGTAGTGAATAGTTCAGTAATTGAAATGAAATATTTTTTGTCTCTGTCGCGACGAAGAAGGGATGATGGGCGGTTAAAAGCAAGAAAAGAGAGAGAGGAGGGGCAGGGCAGAGCAATCGCGGGGCCGGAATGGAGGGAGCAACTCAGTTAGGTCATACCGGTACAATTTAACAGAAGAAGAACAGTTCAATTGACAGAAAGCGATACAAAAAGAATGCGATACTTTCTGTATTGGATTCTGATGATATGAATTGATCAAAGATGGATGAGATTGATGAAGAAGAGAGAAGAGGAGGAGAAGAAAGAATGAAGAGGGAGCAGGAGCGAATGGTTGGGGCAGCTACACACCACAACCCCCGTGACAAAGCAGTTCCTGTAGGAAAAAGTCGGTGGGGCAATGATGGCTTTCGGCCTGGCGGGGCGTCTCTTTAGGTGCTTTTATACTCTGTACAGGGTACTCGCTTTGACACAATCTGACAATGCAATTGTCAGTTCATTATCTTACGACAATTGTTCTACAATTCCGTCTACTCTAAGGGAAAGACTTTATATTTGTCCTGCTGATGAGATATATCCGACGAATGAGTCGCATCGGATATCTGGACCACGGTAAGATATCCCGCGTGCATCCTGTCTAGGTACATGCAGAGAGCCCATCCAAAAAGCAAAAAAGGGACCTTTGGACAACAAACGCAAATACCCTAATTACCCGGCTAGGAAAAAAAAAATATGCTAATCACGTATACCACCCAAACAACGTGTCCCTCCTATTTGAAGGTCTGTTATCAGCATCTCCGGGATTGCGGGGCATCGTGGTCCGGTGTACTTTTTCCTCTAGACTCAAGTTTCAACCCAGCAACCAGAGGCTAGAATCAAGCATATTATCCTCCTAAAATCTGGAATAGCCTGCTTATACAATCATAGACTAAAAACTGACTAATGAATTCTGGTAACCACCTGCTACTTACTCCTACTCCGTAGAGTCCGTACGGAGTCTACGGAGACGTCACTCCTTCGGCTAATGAGCTTTCTCCATGGAGATGCAGAGATAATTCCGACTTACACATGAGATTGCAAATACTTTGTTCCCGCTGACAGTACCAAAGTAAGCAGTGTTTTAGTCAGTTATTAGTAAGGGAAAAGCGGTACGGACACCCGCCACGTAACTCAGGGACGCCCAGATTTTACGTACTGAAAGCAGTACTTGCGAGATGCTGGTAAATTCTTAGCGTTCCTGGCTCCCTTCGGGGCTCGGGTGGAGGAGGCCCGGGTGGGAGCTTCTTGGAAGCTTGCTCGGAGGTAGGACGCTAAGAAATTTCCATGTAAAAATTTTGTCAAGACTGTTTTTACTGAATACTGTATCACGATTCCCCAGTAATCTTTTTATCCAGGGCATAATTCACGTGCCCCAAATGCTGTGTGACGTCAAATCATATCCAAATCATATTGGTTAGGGTATGTCCTCCATGATTGGCCCAGCAGCTCATACTTGGTATTGTCAGGCCACTGGCAGCACGTAGACTAGCACGCTGCATATCGTAGATCCTACTTGTTTCGTTGCCAAACAGAAGGTCTGAGTATCACATATTATCGTTTTAATTGACTCATATTGATAAATGTACTATGTTACACAGGAGATGTGTCTGAGTAGCGATGTGGTGATTGGAGAGAAGTGATCAATCAATGAGCAGAGATATATAGAGGTTTAGCTTGTCATATGCGATTTAGCTTCTTGAGAAAAACTCGGGTGCTCTCATTTTCAGGTATCAGAAATTAGACACTCCGTGGGGTGGTATATGTTGAAAGAAAGGATCCCAGTCTACCCAGTCGATCATGACTCCGTCGTTTGAGAGCATGCTCGGGCTCTCACCAAACATGTCTGGAAGGTTTAGGTTGTCGACAGCGAAGTACTGTGCGTTTCCTGTGTTCTCACTTCCAGGGACATATGTACCCTGAGGCAGACCCGGGTATGTCGTTGTATAAACAGGCTGCTGTCCTTGTTGGTGTTGCTGCTCCTGTTCAATTCCGGTCGAAGGAGCAGAAGACGACACGGTCGGTCCTTGGTCTGATCGGCTGGGGGTGCCCTTGCGACCTTTAGACGCAGAAGAGTGCTTGTTGAGTAACTCGACTATCCTCGGACACGAAGGAACTGGCACCCCCAAACTTTGATACTCCTCCAAATTAGAACTCCAGGCTTTAGCAGCAAGTCTCAGACAAACGATGTGCAAGGGACCTCGGGCCTCAGGTCCAAGTCGTTGATGATACGGCACAAACAAATCATCCATACACTTCCACGCCTGTCGCGTATCCTCTGAGAGGACTGATCTCTTCGACAGTTCAGATATCATGTATAACATAATAGGCCAGGGTAGGTGCCAATCAAGATGCCATATAAAGCGTCGGAGAACATCGTCGTTGCGTAGTCGGCCATTGTGCCTAATAAGATCCAAACATGTCGCAAAGAGCTCATCGTTTTCGGTCCGCGATAATGGCGGTAATTTCAAATCCGGCACCCATAGATAAAACGGACGAGTCACGACTAGTTGCATCACGGAGGTGATTGTATGCGCCGAACCGTTGACAAGGATATGCAACGGGATAGACGGATCACAGAATCGGACGATCTTGTCGTGGAGAATTGCTCTAAATTCATCAACTGCTTTCTGTCTGCGCTGAGCTTTTTCTTCTCGAAGTTGTGGTTTCTCATCAGTACCTGAAAACATAGACTCGACGAATTGAGGTTGGCGCTCCTGCCATTTGCCAAGCTCCTGTCGTAATTGACTGAATATCATATCGGTACCGATATCATTTCTTTCGACGGGTGGCTCTTTCATGTTAGGGTGAAGATCGCTGTCGTTCACGTTCAGGGGGTAATGAGTATCGTTTGCGGGCAATGGAGCGGAGATAAATCCAGATGACCGCGTGATGGACTTGTCCATGTAGATAATATGCCACCATACACGACGTCTCATCTCAGTCTCAAAGACAGATAGCCCCAAGTTAGAGCCATCTCGGTGGAGGCCCATTTGCTGCGCGATTCTTATTGCTGTACCACTCAGACACCATGTTGTCCTTCGATCATATGTGGAACGGCACGAAACCTTGACAATCAGCATTTCCCCCCTAAATTTCAATACTGAACGATCAAAACATACAAGGTATAAACAAAAGGCTTGTAATAGCACCAAGTCTGTTGTTTTGAGTAATCCCGCATTAGCCAGCGCTTTCTGTGTCGCTATACGGAACCTAGCCTGCAGCAGACTCTTCTCTTGACCGAGTTCTTTTTGCACTTCCTCATCTGTCATTGAATGCAAGGCGCAGCTATAGATCGAAAACAGCAAAGCCTCCATTCCCTTTCCCATGGAGCTCAAATCGCCTATCGCGTTGAGCATTTGCTGTTGTAAGACAGGTGCATGAATGACTTTCGTCAGTGGGTTCACATTCTCAAGAAATACTTGCCATAGTTTGAAGATATGCACTGGGTCGGGGTGCAGACTAGACAAGGTCTCATTTGATGGTGCCGAGAATAGTACATCATATCCATGATCGAGGAGAAATGATTCATTTTCATGTTTGGGAGAGAGATAATCCGCACTCTCGGTATCACTCTCATCTGGTATGCAATCGGAGTCTTCGAGCTGCGTTGCAGTTTAGTATTTTGACCGAGGAGAGCTTCATACGAAAAGCAAGCATGATATGTGCACACCTCGCTTCCAAGAGTATTCCAAACGTCACTATACAGACAGATATGGTCAACATGGCGAATTCTGCTTGGTTTTTCGTCCAGAGCTTACTTTTCCAAATAAAGAGATTTCCCTCCTTTTGACACAAATTGACCCGTAAGGGGTTGTGTAAACATTCCCGGACGACTCACAGGACTCGATGCGGGTTTGGAGTCCGATAACCTTAGCGCACTCATCTCATGCTGGACTTCAGTACTACCACCGCCAGCAGTGGTTGCAACATCATCACTATTAACACCAGGATCGATCCCGTGCTGCCGCAAAAGACTTTCATAATGCCTCAGCCTCGACAACAAGGCATGCTCAGCCCTCCGTTTGTGGTGACGAGCCGGTATAGACTCGCGAAAGATGCATTCTGCGTTGGCCCTAATGCAGTTTGAGCATGGGTATTTGCGGTCACATTTCACTTTTCTTTTGCGACAGAGAATGCATGAGGGTTGTTTTGCTGTCGCTGATCCTGAGGTTGTTGTGGGACTGTTATTTGAGTCTGTCATTCTGACTGGATTGTTGTGTGTGTGTGTGTGTGTGTGTGTGAGAGAGAGAGAGAGAGTTGGTACTCCGGGTTACATTGATTGATGTTTGTCGATGCACAAATTGGATCGGTTGGTGCCTGATACGACGATCACAGATTGTAACATCAAGTCATACCGACCGCTGCTGTCAAGGTCTAAACAACCATCGACTAATTTGCACGTATATAATGATCACTGAACAATGAAAATCGACAGCTGATTTACGTATCTATAGAGTATGCGATGTCTATGTTGATCTTTACTGAGAGAACAAGCTGGAAAGATGGTAAATTCTTAGGTCTGGACAACAGATAGTTAACTAGTTAGTTACCTAGATTATATAATCACATACTGTGACTCGAGTAGTTAACTAGCCACGGGCTTTTTAATAAGACTCCGATATATCGAGTCAAACGGACCTTGGGCTCAGAAATATGTCCACAGTCAAATCCAGCAGCCATGTATACAAAAGCCCTCATGGCTGCGTACTGCAATCTTCGCCTCGATGTTTATCCTGGTCGGAACTACCCATTCTTGTTGTATCGAAACAGAACTCCGCTTTGCTAGGCTGCTTCTCAGGAGTGCAATGTATCATGAATTAGAGGCGACCCCTAGTTCACGTTGTTGCCGGTGTCGTTGCTCTTGTCCACGAATGGTTACGTTGTTTGAAATCCGGGATGCTACAGACATGATACAATGGACCACAAGAACAATCAGTGCGGGGTTTCCATCTCAGTCACAGTTAGGGAATACAACATCACAGGCATTCATATAACAGTGAGCTAAAATCATATATACATCATTCCCACCATATAACTGTTCTGGCAGAACAACGAGAAAGAGGCAACTCAAAAACATACCCACAAGAATCACTCGCCAGGCGCTCATATTGAACAAATAACAGAGAATCCAACCATAAAATTGTCAAACCTAATTATCCATTTCCTTTCCCATGACCATATCATAAACTCCGTCACCCTGCAACTCAGTACTCGTATCCAACAATAGTAAACAGAAAGAAAAGACGTTGTGTTTAAGCCATCAGGGAACGATCCCAGCCGTCAAATATACCAAGATCGACGAAATCTTCTTCGGCAGACGGAATCATGATCCCTTTAACGGCATCAACCATTTGTAAAGATTGCGTCAAGTCAAAATCCTTGAAAGGGAGACCATCATCCGTATTCATCGTATTTTCCGCAGGGTAGCTTCGTACGCCGTCATGTACGTAGGATACATCGCCACTACTGCAGGCAGACCATGCCTCCGACGATGTATCCTGTGGACTCAATCGTACGTGTTGCTGCATGATCGGCGCATAAGCTGATGTACTCTGATGAGGAGAGTAACTATTGTCAATGGGAACGTTTGAGCTCGGCTGATCAGCACATTCTTGTCCGCCATATATTCCAGTGAAAATGTTCAAGTTGCCGTGATCGAGATCGCTCAGTATACCCTCCCACTCCGCTGCTGATAATGCCATCTTCGAGACATCAGTAGTGGACACGGAACGAAGAGAGTCCGCATTCAAAGGATAATAGTCCACATTGACGCCTGACGATATATCAAATGACTTGGGTCGACTCATTGTCCGTGGAGGGTCCATTGCGCCCGGCTGTTGACGCATCTGTTGAGGAGACCTGTGTGGCGCGCTCAGATTTGAAATGGTGTTCCTTCTTGACTGTACACCATCTTTTGCAGATTTTGGTTCAGCGCCCACATCGGCACGGGACTGCGATGTTTGTAGAGCCTTCTTTATCTTCATAGACCGTTGGCTATCAGCGCCGGTTATGAGATTGGAAAGTATTCTAAACTCGGTCGCAGCTGTGTTAGACTCTGGCTCGAGTTGTACTTTAACATCAAGAAGTAAGTTCCGGCTTTCCTGGACCAACTTGTTGCCTCGTTCCAATGTCATATCTTGCCACAAAATTCCAAGACCAGAGAGGTATGCTACCTCGAGGCGGTTGATGGCTAGCGACAGGCTCAGGCGTCGTTCATCGAGGAGCTGCAAAATTTGAATTATATGTTTACTGGAGTCACTGATAGTCAGCAAAGCTGGATTCATAATGTCAGCAGTGCCAAAGCAGGCTGCAGGACGATGGATCAAAATCCGAATAAAGTAGTACACCAAGGACTAGACTAGGTTAGCTCGCGAATACTCTCGAGATAACAATAGAACTTACTAATAACGGAGACCGACTGCTTGTCACATTAGTACTTGGCCGATCCTGAATGAAAATCAGTTTAAGATGGGTTGGAAGACCCTTGTTCCAAGTGTCTAGCTCTTCCGACAAGCCATGTAGCTTTGTTACGGATACTTGAGCGTTAGCTGCTGAAGGATAAAGAATTTCGAGCGCTTTGCCTAAAATCCGAGAAGCCTCTATCAAAGCAAGCGCACTTGACATGCGAGTGCATTCATCCGGTAAGCCGGGCAGCAGCCCGTCTTCGGTTATATTCTCGTCGTCAATGTCTGCAGGCATTTCAGTGCCAATGCGGTCATCTCGGAGCATAACGGGTAAGCCAGTCATGGTAGCGGTGAAGCTTAGGCGTTGTTAGATCATTCACAAGAATAACGAATGTGTAGTGAATCCTTACCGATCGAGCATATACTGGCACCAGAACACTTTCTTACGAGTCTCGTGAAGTAGCGGGTCACGAACAAAGTCCTGCTGGCTTTGATCAAGTCCAAGAGACTGAATTGTGCCCACGGAAAGCGCGCGATAGCGAAGCAAAGACTGGTAATCTCCTTTAGTCAAGAAATACATCTGAGCGAGAACCATGCACTGTATGGCAGGTACAGACATCTCTCCACTGAGAGACTCGAGCGGTGTGTACCAGTTATTCTCAAAAAGCTTTGGGTCTTGATTGGTCCGTGACTGAGTGGCAGTTAGCTTTGGGGATTTGTGTATAGCTTGATGTGTCTAAAATACATACCATTGAGGAAAGTGCAGCAATGCCGAAAATAAGATTCAGTTGTATAATGGTAAGAGGCTGATCCTTCAATAGCGATGGATCGGCAAGGTAGCGATCGTAGGCTTTGAGAATCGTAGAGCGGTGCACCACTGGGTACAGAGGAGCCCATTCTTGAAAATATATGTTTATTAACTGGTCTGACACGAGTCTCGGTAGCGACTGCAGAGACGAGGCCTTGCGTTGATAAGTCTTGGGAGGGAAAGCCGTCAAAGCCTTTGTCGAGAAGGAAGACGAAGATATACCTCGTGCCTCCAACTTGCTTGTCAGAGTAGACGAAAAAGCGCGAACACTGGATGGTCCGGCAAAAGGCGAACTGCCAGACGACTTGGTGGGGTATTTAACCGTAATGACGCGCTCTGTTTCGGCTGGAGATGGTTTCGCTTCTTCCGATAAGGGTGATCGAGAAGTCTCCGAGACTGCACCGGACGTGGATGCTGGCGAAGGAGTAGAATTCGGCTGCGCCTTCTGACGTGGCGTACCGAACGAATGAATACGCGACAGGACTTCAATCTTCTCATCCCGTTCGTCCAATAAAGTCTTCAAATCCCTAACCTCAGCTTCCAGTGCTCGAACACGATCCTCCAACGACTCGGTATATCCACGCGGAAAAGCTCGTCGACTCAACTTGTCACTAGTCTTGCACTCAAAGCCAACATTCTTGCATTGAGTGCAACACGGTCGAACGCCATCGCATCGAATTTTCTTGGAGCGGCAGCGATCGCAGGCTTGGGCGATGCGGCTCTGGGCGTTGGATCCCATCTTGATCACTTTCATTGGCAGGATTCCCGGCATTTTGGCGGTTAGGTGGAATACTATCTATGATGAACTATGTATTGTCGAATGAGACGGCTGTCGTGAGTCGGTCATCCGCCAAAGCAAGCGGCGATGAGTTGTGGCGAACCCGTTTACTGATCAGACGAGCGAAACAGATGAGTGGTAGGCGTCGTGATGGCTGGTGTAGGCAGAGTATATACAAGTGAAGCAACTTCCAGAGTCGCTCCAAGGGCGAATCATCAGTTGTGCAGCACGTTGTAGTAGGCGTAGCGGTGGTGGTCGGAGTAGTAGCACGGCGACGGTGTGTATGTACATGTACAACGTCAAGTACAGTGAACGTCGAGTGGATTATGTGAGGAAATACCAGAGTGGGCTTAACTAGTGGAGAGGGAAAGGGCGCAGGCGGGCAGCGGCAAAGACGGAAATTCTATTGTTCCGCCAAGCCCCCAACACGCCAATCAAGAGCAGATCATGTTGGCTGGCCACATTCCGAAACGGGACTAGGTGTGGGGTTCCCCAAGTTCTCTTAATTGAGGGAACTCAAATCACGTTCGACCTCGCACTCCGGAGCACGCTTTCTGGAGTACTAACTACCAATGCCATGTCCGCGACCAATCGCGTCCCGCCAATTACACTTTCGCTCAGCATCTTGACTTTTGAGGCGCTCCTATACGACATCATACAATCTCTCGGGTTTTGAGTCATACGTATTCACGAAAAGTCTTCTTCTTCCGGTTGTTGCTGCTGCTTGAGATACTCCTGGACTGCTTGCGAAGCCATCAACTGGTCGATCTGTAGTGAGCGATGTTAGCCGTCGGCTCGAATAAGATAAGTACTTGATATGGTGTCTCACCTCGTTAGCAAGATCCTTCAGACCCCACTGTAACAGTGCAGTTTCCCCAAGCCGAAGTTTCCGAATCATCTCGTAAACCGCACTACGGACGCCGGTCTGACTACCGTCCGCATCATGTTCTACACTCTCAAACGCCATCTCCATTTCCCCTCCCAGCATTTCTACGCGAGATTGCAAGCATTGCTGCACCAGCACCGCTGCACGTAACTGGAACAAATCCCAAAGCGGGTCCTGGGAAAGAATAGTTCGCAACTCTCTCAGATTTGAGTTTGGCGGTAATCCTGGGATGACTTGTCCGATCTCGATTTCGCCTTTCCATAGAGCCTTGAGTTCCACTGGTCCTTCGACTGGTTGAATCATCTCAATGGAGAGACCGTCTTCTTCATTCACGCACCCCCAGAATATAAAGTCACTTTCCCATACTGTTTTGCCATTTTCTACGGCCAATCGTAGGCCTGGAGCGGTCTTTTTCCCCGAGATTCTCTTCTTAGCTTGTTTTAGCAGATCATCGTCTGGTATATCAATCGGTAAGAACAGCTGTCGTGCGTCCTCGACCGAGTTCTCCAGAAAGCCGTATGAAAAGACCATTTCAGATGCCCCTTTCTCATCTCCATAACTGTTGAATCGTTAGATAGCCGATAGACAGAGATTATGCTCAACATACGTTATAGTAACCTCCTCCTCTCGCTTGAGTTTCTTCCCCCATCGAAGTTGCAACACCGCATTCCGCTCCTTATCCGTCTCATACAACGCAACGGTCTCCTCGCCCGATGCATGATTAGCCATATCCACACAGGGAACCATCACGTGTCCCGAGCCCGGCAAATCCAACGCTCTAGACCTATACATGGCATCCACAATCTTCCAATCATCCAGCGTCAATTGACCCGTCTCCTCATCCCACCATTCCCTTTCACACCAAGCGATAGATCGCGTGGCGTCCCGAAGACGATCAAACTCTGCCTCAAGAGCGGATAGTTTGTGATCCACGGCATCTTTCAGAGATGTGCCATAGAGTAAGACGAGTTCGTCTTCTGTCCATAATGTAGGAAGTAAGGTTTCACTGGGTAGGAATTTGATGTATTCCGACCAGGGGTTTTGGACGCCTATTTTGGCGTGTGTATTGCTTGCGTATGTGATGTGGCAGAGCAGAAATATGAGGATGGCCCCGCGAGCAGTCTACACAACTTTAGTAACTGTTCAGATATAGACTTCCTGTGTTCCCTAAGTGCAAGAAGTTCATACCCACCCAAAATCACCACTAGCCTCCAACACCGCCCTCAAATACGGATCCGATTTCGCAAACTCGTGCACCAAATCAAGCGACAATACCATGTCAGGAGGAACAGTCATCAATATCTCCGGTTTCTCCGCCGCTTCTTGAGCGGAAGAATATTCTTTATCTGTTTTGGCGACTATACCAGACCCATACTCGAGCTTTTTAAACTCGATGTCGTGGAATTTGATGCCATTGAGCTGGGCCCATGCCGGTAGGGCATCGATGGGTAGGAGCTGCCGGTTTAGCATGTCCGATTTCTGGATTTGGCGTTGGTACTTGGAGCGATGACTCGTTTGATCGCTGGTAGATGGCTGCGTTGATCTGTCGGTGTAGTACTGTGGATGTTTGGGTTATGGAGTGTGGAGCACAGAAAATTGTGTAGGATTTAATCAGATGCTTAGGTACCGTATGGGTTTTGGTATTTCACACGTATCCGTCGACAGATATAAAATTCTTTCCTACCCTATGATAATTCTGTGGCGATTTTGGAAGATAGAACGATATTCACAATGGATTGTGATCGATTAGAGATGATAAATAAAATATTCCCAGAGAAGCAGTCTGATACATGATGCTATGTCTCCAGAGTCTAGAGTATGTATGTATGATACCATCGTTACCAGTACTGCGTGTGCAACAACACCCCGCGAAAGCTTATCGATAAGATTAGCTGTATCGGTACGATCGCGATAACCAAATCCATTCCGCCTCATTGCAGCATCCCGACGTCATGGGCCTCATTTCAAGAGTATATGTAGAATCAATTCAGGAATCACTATTCTAGAAACATATCACAGTCAGACTCGGTTAATTTAGAAGCTTACAACAATAACAGCAGCAGCAGCAGCATTGTTACGTTATCCGGCAAACTCAAAGGAATCAATCACAATGCACCGCTCCCTAATCCCCAATCCACCACGCCCGTACCTCTTCCCCCTCAACGCCATCCTCCAACCAGCCTCCTTCCACACTCCTCACAGTGTCCGCGCCCGATTCTCCAGCGACTCCCTTCAAACCCAGCAACAGAACTCAGAATCCCACTCCAGCCGCTCCTCAACCGTCAAAGGCCACAAATTCCAAGAATGGAAGGGCTCCTCCACAGCAGACCACGCTACCAACCGCGCCGCCAAAAACGACGTTACAGATCCCGAGGTTGAGGGCGTGGTAAAAGGTAGAGCGGAAAAGCAACGAAGTTCGGGGCTTGCAGATTCTACGATGAGTGGTGCTATGACGGAAAGAGATCTGGGGAGGAATGCGAAGAGGGCCAAGGAGGAGCATCCGAAAAGTCCGGAGCCGATTATTGGAATGAATGATGAGAGGGGGGAGGTTAGTCTTTTTGTTTGACTCGCAGACCTTGTTATAGGATTTATTGCTGACTTGTGAGAGAAAATAGAAGGGTCAATGAGGATATATGTATGTCATTTGCCCTAGATGCAATACCAAGAGCGATATATTTTGATCGAGTATTTCATTTCCTTTCATTATAACCATAGTAGGCGTTTAGCGGCCAACTCGGAACGAGAGTACCTGTATCAAGCGGTCAGCAAATTATTCTCGGAGCCATAAGGTGGTATACGTACATCGTGCTTTCCGACTGCCACGACTTCATCCTCGGAAACGCGTACTCCCCCAGCTCCTTCAACGTAGGCTATAGGGACATCACCCATGACTTTCCGTGCTACATCACCGACTGTGCTATTTCTATTGCTTGTTAGTGGATCGATTCTTAAATGCAAGGGAGAAGCATACTTTTTAACCAATACGCAATCACGGAATACAGCATTTGATCCTGATCCGGAGGCGTATGTGTGGATATTCCGCACTGGAAATATTGGGACGAGTCCCAAAACCTCTGCAGCCCGTGACAAGCATTGCACAACGCCGGTTGATCCGAATCGATATAGAACCATGTCTTTGAGATTCTCAACACGTCTGTTGCACGTCAGTATCCATAGCCGAGCCGCGCACAAAAAAAAAAAAGACATACTGCTTCAGCTTCTCATCCATCTCTTTCAAGCCTCCTCCATCGGGATCACCCATTTCTATGAGGTCTTCTCGAGTATCAACAAATTCGCTTCCTTCGACATATTTGACGTATTTTTGTTTCGCAAGTCTTCGCAAAAAAACTTCTGATATTGCTGAGCAGAGCACGATTGAATTCGCATCTTGCATTCGGGCGATTTTGCTTATATTCTGGTATATACAGTCAGCTAACTCCTACAGGATAGAAATTTCCAGGGGTCGAAAGTGAATACCTTATCTGCATCTGGATGATCAATTTTATTCAAGGCATAAACCGTGGGGAACTTTTCATCCACAAATGCATTGACCACCTTTTCAACTGTCTCGTTTGACCACTCTTCGAGAGGTTCTCTTAGATTCAGTCGGTCGAGACATCGAGCCACTGTTTGCGAGGTACTTCCGTAACCGGAGAATTGGGCCTGTAATGTTTCGACTGGGTTGGCCTCTGTGAATTATTAGCAACGATAGAACTAGAGAACCATGCAGAAACCAGGTTTAACGTACTCGTAGCTTGATGCTTCCGTTTGATAGAGCCCCTGCATTTTCAGTTAAAATCAGGTTGGCAGGAAGAAGAGACAGAGGGCCAAAAAATACCATTTCTCCATCAAATTCCCCTGAACCCATCGCACAATCTCCGATCTCAACCACACAATATCTTGCGACGGATCATAGCCTCGGGTCTCCTTCCCTGTTGTTCCTTCAGTCACGACAACTCCCAGACCAAAAAGGACATAAAGTCTATACCTTCGGCATCCGTCGTCCCACTAACATCAACAACATGAATCAAAGCATCAGCATGCCGCAAATCATCCAAAAACTTATTCCCAAGACCTTTTCCTTCGTGCGCTCCGGGCACTAAACCGGCAACATCGAGAAGTTCAATTGGAACCGATCTTCGTCCTTCGGTGCATCCGCCGTAGTTTGGTCGGCATTTATCTGCGAGGTTGAATCTTTTGCAGGCGCAATCTATCTGGAGGTATCCGATTGCTCGTTGCGGATCGATTGTGGTGAAACTAAACGTCCGTTGGGTCAGTTATGAAAAAGTTTCGTGACGGAGGATGATGCGCCGTACGGGAAGTTTCCTGGACTTGTTAGTATTTCAACATTGCTAACTGTGTGTAATGTCCTCTACTAACCAACTTTGGACGATGCATCAGTCAGACTGTTCAAGGTGGTGGATTTTCCACTAGAAGGCTTTGTTACCAGTCTGGTCAGCGCGGAGATGCGTGCGGGGTGGACATGGTCGAGCGTACTTTGCCTACAAGGCCGATGAGGGGATCGCGAGGCATGATTGCTTATATGCAAGTATTGTCCGATCTCAGACAACCGATGCTCTGGTCAACGGCAGCCTTTGCTATGATGTTGCTTTCAATCAAAAGATAAGGCTTGATACATTTCGGGGATAATTCTTACAATTTCTGCCGCTCGGAGTGAAGGCGGTGATGGTGGGATGTGATTGGTAGGTAATGCCTCAGGTGTCTACATGTATACTTTGTTTTCAACTCGACTCCTCAACTCGACCTAACACACCTGCAATCACGATGCGATATATGTTATACAAATTATGATGGGGATGTGATACTACTTCATACAAGAATCAGTCGTGATAGAACTTTCAACCATCAACACCTCGGTGAGATGGCTCAGATGGCTCCTAAAATTCTCATGATTGCACCAAGGTGCGATTCATCATGTTCATCAAGGTGGACAATTGAACAATCGCTTGGAGACTAAGCATGACGGATGGTCGGTGATTCGAATTGGCCCAGAAAGGTCAGGATTACACGGGGGCTCCCGACCAAGAAGTTTCGATGCGGTTTGATGTCGCTCGGAAGCACGCGACACAACCAACATACTAGACTTGAGTCTCCGACCACTGTTCTTGAGATGGTTCTCCATTTGTGATGCGGAGTGTCCCGAGCACGGTTCCTGATAGATTGGCATCGCTGACGTCGATTATCCTGATTGAGTGTGTCGCGTGTTCTCTGTGTTTATATGAGGGTGAGCTATATCCGGCAAGCCCATTCGGGAAGGACTGAGGTAATACGTCGACAAAACGAACTGGGATGACAACAACGAATGGATCTTCCCTGTTGATTGAGGTTCCATAATGGATTGAACAGTGAGAATTCACTAAGAAGAGATGAGGCAATGGAAGGAACATCTTTGTCCTGTGTGGGCTGGGTTTACGTCATTGGGGCACCGCTGCAAGAAACGTCACATTCTCTCGACAACCACCCCTATATAAGTCAACTTCTGCTTCAACTTACGCATTAACTTTGATCAATCATATCACCAACACGTCGTCTTACTTCAACCTACAAAGTTTGAAAGTCATCCATCAAATCAACATGTCTTCCTCCAACTTCCACACAACCACCCAAGACTTGCGCAAGCCTGAGTCCAAAGTCTCCCGAGGCGGCGTGACTCCAGCTGACTCGGACCTTTCAATCATGAAGGTATGCCCTTCATCAACGAATGATTCAATAAACACAGGCCTAACATACACAGTCCGTCCTTGACTCCGGCACCGACAAACAAAAACAAATCGAGCAAGTTAGCCAAAATCTTCCCCTTCCAGACCAACCACCCGTTGCCAGCGACTGGAACTCAGCCGATCAGCGAACCGTCAACGTTGGCTCCGGCCGCGTCGAAGGTCCCGTTTCGGGCGAAGGCAACAGTGCTCTTCGTGGACCGGCTACTGTGGCCAGCAGCGCCCGTATTGATGGTGAGGAGTTTCATAAGGCCACTGCGCCTGGATCGGGTGTTGGTCGACAGGGCGAAGAGGGATTAGATCATTTGCCCAAGGATGCTCGTACCCGATAAATCAGCTGGATGAGCTACGAAACCTTATGATGAATCATGTACATTAGAAGTTTGCCGTTGAATTTCTTCGCTTCTCTAGCTATTAATTAGATTTTAGAAAGTATAAAAACTGATGAGAAGGATATTTAACCTGGAGGAGGGAATAGATCACTACAGAATTTCACTTACCGTAGAAACTCGACAGAAACTCAAGAAATAATCATCACGGGATGATGGACAGGTCCTGAGATTGCCGTAACGGGACGGCGTAACCCTAAAAGGCCCAATCCAGCCAGATAAAGGCAGACGATCAACACGATCAAGAGAGAGTCTAGACTACATATAGTTTCACATGATATCTATCGATCCCTTGATAAGAGTCCGAGTGACAGCTTCGTATGATGTCATATCTGGACATTCACCCCAGAAAGGAATATCTCATACAACCAAATCCTCATGCCTATTCTTCTCCACTTGGATCAACTCGCGCGATCTGTTAGACTGTTCCACCCAGGGAGTTATCTAGCAGCAGTTATTATGGATATCAAAGAGGCACTTGACGTTATCAGACCCAGCAGCACCGTAAGTGTGACATCATGTCTGGATATCAAATCAAATGGATGAGTTAACTCATCCTAATGCTGGTTCAGTTGTTTATAATGGCGACACTTCTCTTTCTTTCTAATGTTTCACACTCTTCTCAAACCTCAACGCATAATCACGACTCGAATCCGCTTGTGATACCTAGGTACTACATACTAACATCTACACGGCTGAACAGACCGCCACAATGGATATGCCAGGAAAGCCCATCGGAAACTCGACTGGTGGCACCAAGGTGAGCTTGACAACTTGCTCTGTCAGGTTTGACAAGCACACTAACACGTCTCGAAGGTCACCACCGACCCAGCCAGCAGCATCCCCCATCAAGAAGGTCCCGGCGCCGTTACCAACGACTCTCTCGCCGGCGAATCCGTCCGACAAGGCGGCGCATTCTCCCAAAACCCCAACAGCGAGCCCTTGAGCGTCTCAGGCTCTAACTCCACCTTTAACAACACCGACACCTCTGACGCCACCACCCTCCGATCAGCAGCACAGGCCGCAGACCGTGACATAGATCGCAAGGAGCGATACCCAGATGCTCTAGGAGGCCAGGGCCAATACCCCGGTGCTCACATACCAGAATCTGGATATGCAGGTGGCTCAACACAGGCCAAGCGTGAGCTTGGTATTGGCGGCCATCAGCATCAATATAACACCACTGAGCGTGCCGCTGCTGCTGAAGCCGGTGGCAGCGCCGGTTTCCGTAGCGAACACAACGGCGGTACAGCACCAAGCTACATCACACCCGTCGTCCAGAACGTGGGCAACACCAAACCAAATGGCGTCAACATCAAAGAAGGGGGCTTCGACAGCAACCCCAAGAACAACGCCAGCTTCAACTCGGATATCGGCACCAACATGGATCCTGGTCGTCTCGCTGAGCAGAAGTTCCAGAAGTATACGGCCCAGAGTGGCGCAAATGCTGGTTATACGAACCCTACTGTGGATGCAAATCAACCTTATGGAAATTTGGGGTCTGACCAGCGTATTTAAAAGTGGGTTGGCACCTAGTTATGCTTAACGGGTCAAAGCTCTGGTGTTCTACAGATCAAGTTTGCATGTGAACTCAGTTACCCTATAGATATTATTGTTTCCATCGGAATCGCCTACTCAAGTAACCCTCCTCAAACCCTAATACTCTGTAAATTACCTCGTCAGTTTCTAGAACACCACGTGGCCAATACAATCCGACTTCGTAATTGGCTTTAATTGTTTCCATGAGATATCAATGCATTATTCATTTGTAACGGGCTTTGCATGGATCCTCAGATGTCAGTGCTTTCACCTCAGGGAAATTGAGGCTTGAAACGCTGAGCCGGTTCGCCTGTCATGTCTACCTGCCCATCCACGTGGGGTTAGACGATTCGCCCTAAGTCCCTCTAGTCGCGGTCTGTCTTTAAGCCTCCAGTCAGCCGGCTACCTTTGGACCTGTACCTGAAGTTTTTTTTTTCTTCTCTTTTTTCTTTTTCTCTATTTTCATTTCGTTTCTTTTTGATCTCATTGGCTGGGTTAAGATTGCGACAGGAACGTGTCGAGTGTTGCCATGTCTGGAACGGACTTGATTTGGGGCAAATTCAAGCGACAAATTTTAGACTTCTACCCGACAATACGTACCGGTACGTACGATTAACGTTGATCAAATCTCCGATCGTCTAAAATTCCATGTTAGAAACTTAGAATTCGCTTAGTGTGGACGATTTTTAGCGAAGATAAGCATGTTAGCAGCTCGCCTACTAGGATGAACAATTCTTGGATCTCAGATATATTCAAGCAAGGGACTGATGGCATAGCTACTCTCGTACTACGTAGTAGAAGTTACCGTCCAGGCAGTGCAATTCGGTTTCACGACACCCCAGCAAGGGGCGTGAATTCAATTCCACGCTGATGCCCCCACACGCTCTCAGATAACTTCCATCCCAGGAAACGATTTACGTACACAAGCTTTTCTAACTACACAGCACAGTAACACTAAGTTAGTCTGCACTTTGTCCTCTGGAGATGACAAAATGTACATAAAATAACTATGTAGCACATCATTGATCCGTGCAGACGGGACGACGCAATTGAGAGCATTACTTACGCATTACGAGGTGATATTCAGCTGAGTCAGTAATCTTAACGATTTTCATGCAGCGAATCAGCGACGTTGTGTGACAGTCTCATTTCGTTCGATAGGACTTCTAGGTACACTACTGGTTATCGCAATGCCCGAGTACGGTTCTAAGTCGTACAGCACGCCACGGTGCTACAGGCAATAAGTTGCGAGAATCTGAGTAGAACAGTCGGTAGGCCATACTTAACTTACTACATACGTAGTTACTCGTGGCGGCTTCCCTAGCCCTAAGTCCTGCGTGAGCGCGGCGAGCCGACACTAACTTGGCTAACTAACTATCCCTTGACTCAGCGATGTAAGGTCTAGTTAACTTACCTTAACTATAACGTTAACTTAACCACTACATGGCTCGAAATCGCGACATTCGACTACTACGCTAGCTCAATACCCATCCGTAGAATGCAGAAACATTTTCATGCCCAAAACACCCCATTGGCTCGTCCGAAACAACAAGTATGCTTCTCAAAGTCCCCGATCACAGAGAATGCGGTGAAATCTTATTTTTCAATACATCTGTGACCTGTCTAGTAAGTTACAGGAAGCAAACAAAATCTCCTGAAAGAAAGCTTGGCTTGTGTGGGCGGAGCCATGTCTGGGTTTGACTTTGTCTATGCTCCTCTAGGAACTCCGTACAATGCATATTCCGCACTCCGTAAGTTAGTTCAGCCTCGAAAGAGGTTAAGAATTATGGGGTGATCAGACGCTCTATAGTAAAGCGTACTAAGCACGTACCCGTACTAGCTGATCAGGTTGTTTCGTTCTTTAAAGTTACATGAATTTAAACGATGTAAAGTGTAACTATGAGTTAGGGTTATCCCTTCTTCATTCTTCAGTACATGCCCTCCATCTTGACGAAATGTGATGGTTGACATTTGGTCAAGTTCAGCTCAAGTAATCATCAATCTTGTAGTATCTAAGTTACTAGTTTATGCTTAGTAGACATTAAAATCAGCTGTCGACGAGCCTCGATTTCTAATCATAGCCTCAAGACCCTCTTTGTTCTCTGCTGTTACGGTCGTATACGGTTATTCTTACCGCACCCTTCGGCCTGTATTTCCCTGTGATTTTAGGCCCCATCCATTCAATTGGAATGTAGGCGTTTTCTACCTTTCTTTTTCTTCTCGCTCGTTTTTTTTTTCCTCTCTTCCAATTTCCTCCTTCTTTCAATTCCGACGAAGCCAAAATTTTGGGCAAAGATTTCTCTTGTGTAAAAAAAGAAGGAAAAGAATTGAAGAAAAGGAAAGCCCGTAGGGCCGAATACGAGAGGGAAGGATTGCATTACTTGCGCCACAAAAACACCAACTCCCAATGCCTGTGGAACTTTAAATACCCTCGACCGGTACATAACACGCCTTCAATTTGCGCATTTAATTTTGTTTTCTATACAATTTTCTTCACTTTTGCGACATCTTTGAACATATACAATGGCTCCGTCTCGAATCAACGTTGACACGATGCCGGAAAGTCAGCCCGAGGCTGTTACCAAACTTTCCAACGATGCTGTATGTTACATCTCACAGACAATTCGTGAGAAACCCTTTTACTGATCCTCGAATTTCATATACAGAGCATATTGAAGGACCTAATGGAGGAGGAACTACGCAATTACAAATCGCAAAGGGGGACAATACGGCGCATCCCGTCGTACTGGAAATCATCACATCGAGGGGAATATTACCCTCGAACAAGAAAAGATCGACATGACAACGCTGTTTCTTGGGAATGCGACTCTGAAACCGGATGTCATGCACGAACGGATGTTGATCGAGACAATCGACAGTCCGTTAGAACGCCTACAAAATCCAATGGACAGCAGATGCCTCTCTTGGTAGATGACGATGAGCCGGACACCACTTCAGACAACCAAGATGATGGCCACGAAGATCCGGAATTTGACGAGGAAGAAGAAGAAGAACAAGAAGAAGACGTCTCGCTCGACAACTACGAACAACTCAAAGAACTCTATAGGAATTGTCATTCCAGTTCCGGGGAAAATCGCTATAGTCATCTCCTCGACTGCTCGTCCTACAACCAACAAAATGAACATTCACGCCCGCATACACCCGGATATTATATAACTACAAACCCTCAATCACGATTCCTCAACTCCCTGAAAAGCGCAGCAGCGAACTCAAACGGCCTAAGCGATATGTTCCATCGCGCCCCAGGCACAGTTACATTGACTCTCATGGTGCTCTTGATTATCGCGATTATGCTCGTTGAGATGGTCGATGTCTTTTGTTTTAGACGTCGACGGAGGTCCCGAGACAACGACGAGGAGGAACGGTTTCGCAAAATGACGAGACGGCGGTTACGAACGAGGGCTGTTCGGATCCCTACCGTGACGGTATATGAGTCGTCACCCGTTGCATATGAAAGCGAAAAGACCTGTTGAAAACTCGACATGCCGGAAACCCACGGTATAATCCTTTATTATATTCATACCTCATAATGTGTTAATACTCACTGTGTATACGATCATTCACCAGGATTCTTTCCTTTCCCCTTTTTTCTGTACCATTACCATTCATTCAAAGATACCAACGTTTTTTTCCCTTCCCCCTTCCAATCAGTGAAACACTCAGAAACACGCTAGTGTCCCCTCTTCAGATCCTATCAGGCTCCCGAGGCTAATCATGTACATTATCTCCATTTGGAAGTGTTCTATCACAATGTATCCTAATCGAGACGTCTCCGAGGAGATTCATTCTCTACCCTTCACTATGGAGTAGGTAGGTCCACGACGTCTCAAGACTCAATATTGTATATGCTAGGACTCTGACGGTTACTGGTCAGCGATCGTTCGTATTGCTATATTGACAATACGACATTTCTGAATTTTGGGAAGAAAAACGGTTTTTTTTTTTTTTTTCTTTTTAATTCCCTGCAAATGTCTCAGATTTCACCCATACTAGGCAGCCATTGGCACAGCCTACTACTACATACAGAGTAGACAGGCATTGTACGTAGCATAGATTATTTCCATTTCTGTCTTAGTATGGACGCTAGCACAGAAGAAGTAAGGCGAGCAAGGATCCTGTGTTAGTCAGCAACCCTCTGCAGTCTCGGTTATCGGACCCACAACACCAACAATTTTGTCAACCACAACGTGAATCTTGGACTTTCTCGTATTCCGACACACTCACGCACAACTCTCATCATCGTCCCATAACCTTTTACGACAAGGTCCAACACATCAATCGCAATGGCCAAGGTACATACATCTCTTTGAAATCAACAATGCAAAAAAGAATTGTGCTCACGAGGATATCGTTTAGGCTAAGAAAACCGGTGATACCATCTCCAGCCGTTTGGCTTTGGTTATGAAGAGTGGAAAGGTCACCATGGGCCAGAAGTCCACTCTCAAGTCCCTCCGATCTGGCAAGGCCAAGCTTGTATGTCGACTTTTCCATAAAATCGAAAGGGGAGAAGAATTGCGTCTAATGAAACTTACAGATCCTCATCGCTGGAAACTGCCCTCCTCTCCGCAAGTCTGAGCTTGAGTGTAAGCTGCCCTCAAAAGAGTCGGAGTGATTTGAATCATAAAAACTAATTTCCCGTGAATAGACTACGCTATGCTCGCCAAGACTCCCGTCCACCACTTCAGCGGAAACAACGTGAGTCTTTTCCCCGTTCCAATTCCTTAGAAGAACCCCGAGATATACGGCCCATACAGTATATCGTACTTCGGAGGCAATCTCCGTTGCTCAGAGAAGAGTGCTACTCTCAAGTCCTCTTCTACGCAAAATTGAAGAGAGCGTGAGAGGAGCTCTCGGAGAGCGGATTTTGCTCGGAGAAGGGATCACCTTTCTACAAAAGGGATTCTGGAGAGCTTGATTTTCTAACTGTGTAATTTTGATGAATAGATTGAGCTTGGAACTGCCTGCGGTAAACTTTTCCGGTGAGTTCAATCCTTTTCAAATATCATCACATAGGAGAAAACATGCTGATTTATATTCTATAGCTGCTCCACCATGGCTGTCCTCGACCAGGGTGACTCCGACATTCTCTCCCAGGAGGCTTAAATGATTCGATGACCTTGCCCCCAAAACCTCTCTTGTAGAGGTCTCTCAAGGAATTCGACGATTTGATGAGTGTGAGAGAGCCGGTCTCATGTGAAACATGCCAAATTCGGTTTCTTCTGGATCCCGTCGCATGTCGGTAATATGTTCTGTATACCCAACAGTCATCCGGGAGAAGTGAGGAAATTGAATGACAAACAAAAAGTTTTTGATTTCTTCATGATAATAATTTATCTTTTCTATGATACCACGATAAGCGATGTCTTTATTTTTTGACGAACTTGTCCTTGTAATGCCGTATGTCTAGACTCGTAATTAAACTGTAGACTCGGGCGATAATTGAGTAAAAAGTCTAATGACTGTAGCTTTGCACTGCACGTGAATTGTTTGATTCGTTCTTGAGAAATCATTTTGTTGAATTCCTGCCTCTGAAATACACCACAAAAAACGCCAAGATCCCCAAAAAATCAGATCAAAATCAGATCATATCAAACCTGATGCTATCACCCATGGGAAAAGATGACAGACAAAGAGACCTTTCCCTCATGCCAAACTCAGACAAGAGCAATGAGCAAAGAACAAAAGCCAAAAAGACATAGAAATATACAAAAAAAAAACCTCTACTTGACCAGAAAATCAAACCTTGACTTTCTCTTGCTCCTTAAGAGCCAATTTCACCAACTCCGCATACACCTTGCTGAAGTCCTCTTCATCACCATCCTCAGACTTCTTGCTCTTCTTTCCTGATTTCGGTGTAACCATGACAACACTTGTAGGCCTCTTGGTGGCTCCGGCAGCACCGAGCTCGGCGCGCGATGTGACAAAGATGTAGGGAACGCCGTGATCCTCGCACAGGATGGGGATGTGGCTGATGACATCTAAGGGGGAAATGTCTGCTGCGAGAATAACGACGCCAAGAGGCTCTGTGATGGGTGCATTGGCTGCTGGGATGGGGCTTTTGCGGAGGGCTTTGACGACTTCTTTGACGCCTCGTTTGAGGGATTTGTTGACGGCAGCTGTTTAATATTAGCTATGCCCTTAAAATATCTCATCTTGTAGGGGGAGGAGGGCAAAAAAAGACGCACCCTTCTTCACGGTCTTAAACACCTTCTTAGCGGTCTTATCCTCTGCCAATGGATTGGCAAATGGCACCAAAGCGCCAATTGGCTTCTCTGTGACTTCGACATCGACAGCAATGACTTCTTCAACAGCACCCTTCGCCTCCAATCCTTCAAGAACCTGGGCTGTGAGTTCCTTCTCGGCGGCGTCAGACAGCTTCTTCTCCTTCTTTTCCTTCTTGGAGGACTTGTGAACACCGTCGGTTTCGGAGCGCTTCTTCTCCTTCTTCTCCTTCTTGTCTTTCTTTTCGGACTTGTCCTTTCCCATTTTGGCTGATTTTGAAATTAAGAATAAATATATATGCTGGTGATAAGGTGGGTTTGGCTGGACAATATGTGAGGTCGATATGCTTTGCGGCAGAGAAAAAAAATGTTGTCTAAAAATTTAGTTCTCCGCACCAGGATTTCTTGGCTCGATTACCTGCGCTAGTCCTTATTGGGCTTCGAGCTTGACTTCCGCGTCTTGCGCAAAACAACACTCGCTCAGATTTACTACTTTCTTTTCGAAAATAATCGTTTGTCGTAAAGACAATCGGTCACATTGTTCGTGTTTTTCTCTCTTCTGGCCTGAGCGGTCCGCTCAGACCGTTTACTGCAATGGCTTCGAATCCGGCCTTTCGACAATCTGTTCGACCATCACAACCCGTCAAGAATGGTGAGATTGACCGCACTCAGATCGACTGTAGGAAGCGATTAACAGAGTTATTAGATTTTGAGAATGAGGAACTGCGTGTTCAAGTGAATACCCTGCGCTACGAGCTAGATAATCTCAAACAAGAGCGAGACCTCACCGAATTGCGACACGAGAAGGAGTTGCGCGATCTGCAACTCCGCGCGGATTCAGATTTCAGGAAAGCCCAAGTATGCATCATGTCCAATTTACACGTTCTTTATGTGTCTTAAAAGTGTGTATTGACAACTACCCAGGGCGCCGAAGCAGCCAGCAATCGAGCCAACCAAAAAAGCGAAGCCCTAGCAAAGGAACTGAAAGAATCCCAAGAATCAGCACTTGGCGAGAAAGCCAGCTTTGAGCGACGTATCCGAACCCTACAAGACCAAAATCAGTCCCTACAAGAAGAGGCTACCGAAGTAGAGGCACAACGAGCTGACCAGGAAAGACAATTCAAACGTCAAATCACCGAACTCGACACGTTACGTATCACATTAGCCCAGACATTACAAGACGTGCAACAGGACTTGCAAAATGTGCAGAATACACTCCATTCTGCGAATGCGCAGGTGGCGAGACTTAAGAATGATGTTGCGGCCCTGGAAGCTGAGAATCTGCGTCTAAGGGCTGACGGTAATGGGGGTGAAGAATTGGTCGTTCTCAAAAGAGAACTTTCGGAACAGGTCGCACATATCAAAACCCTCGAATCCACAAACCGCGAACAAACGACAGAGCTCCGCCATCTGCGCAAAGTCCAGAAAAATGTTGAAGTGGTCGAGGAACAGAAGAAGTCCCTCGAAAACCAACTACAACTAATGTCTACTCTGGAGGCAGAACTGGGAAATGTGCAGATTCAAAAGCGAGTCCTAGAAGACGAGCGGCGATCATGGTCCACCATGCTTGAGTCGAATAGCGATTTTCCCGATTTCGATTCGCCGGAAGCAGTTGTCAAAGCACTTGTGGAGGAACGGATCGAAAAATTGACATTGATCGATAAACTCGGCAGTGTTGAGCCGCAACTCTTGGAGAAAGACGAGATCATTCAGGGGCTCGAAACTGAGAAGCGGCAATTCAAACAGGAGATCGAGAAATTACGAAGTGCCGCGTCTGCTCCCGGTGGTGCTTTGGATACTCGTGCCAAAATGAGACTGGAGCGTCAGCGAGCACTGGCTGTAAAGGAAGTGGAATATTTGCGCGCACAACTCAGGGCGTTTGACACGGAGGAGTTGACGATGCACGAAGAGGGGAGTCATTACGACGAGCAAAAGAATCAGCAGATCGAACAGCTAGAGAAACTTGTTGATGAATACCGAGTCGAATTGCACAAAGTTCATGAAGATTTATCGGCTCTTGAAAAGACCGCTTCGCAGGACGAAGAAGGCGCCGCTCTTACCGCATCTCGAGGATTAAAGAGGCCGCTATCGCCAGCAGACAGCGACGCAGAGTCAGAGAGAATATCCGTTCTATCTCGGAAAAATCGCATACTACAAGAATCCCTCTCGAAATCGGAACAAGCTGCCAAAGTTCTTCGTCATGAATTGGACGCCACCAAATCCCACCTTTCCTCTCTACAAGAACAATCTCGAACCCGAATCCTAGAACTACGAGCAAACCCCACCGCTGAAGCCGAGAACCTGAAAATGTCTACCTTGCGAACACTCCAGGCTGAGAATCGCGACTTACTGGCTCAGCTACGCGGCGACAATGCCAAGGTCGCCCGCGTGGTCCCCGTGAGTACACTGGACAGCCTAAAACTCGAAATGCAAGAGATGGAACGCACCGTGGCCGAGAAAGAGAAACGCATGCGTCGCCTCAAAGAGATCTGGGCCGCAAAATCCTCCGAGTTCCGTGAAGCAGTCGCTTCAGTCCTAGGGTACAAACTCGATTTTCTACCCAATGGCCGCGTACGAGTAACATCCATGTTCCATCTCTCTCCCGCCTATCGCCACGGAGCCGGATCAACCGCCTCATCAGGACCGGGGAGCATGGGTAACGGGGAAGAGAATTCAATAATCTTTGACGGCGAGAACGGGACGATGAAGATATCCGGTGGACCAAACAGTTTGTTTGCGCTCGAAATCAAGCATTTGATTAAGTTTTGGGTTGAGGAGAGGAAGGATATCCCCTGTTTTCTGGCGGCGATGACGTTGGAGTTTTATGATAAGACTACTAGGGCGGCGAGGGTTTGATGGGGACTTTGTATTATATATATATATATATATTTCTTCGGCATTTCATGAGTATTCAAGAACGAGGTTGGCGTATGCTATATGAATCACTTTACTCTGGGGGGACACATGTGTTGGTAGAGCTGAACTATCAGGCACTCATCTCAATTATGAATACATTAAGGAGGCACTCTGATTTCAGACAAACGTTCCACTATATACAAATAAGTACAATTTTGCCAAAACTAAGTTCCAATTGACGAAGGGTCAATAACAGTTGGTATTTAGGATTCGTGCAATCAACTCGGTGGGTGAAGTGTATGTGCAAAATTCAAAAGCATCCAGAGGACTAACGATACGCGCATGCTAGGTGGGTTTAAAATTCAAGACAAATCCAAAATAGCCATGTAGACTGGAAAAGAAGGGAACGTGTTCGCTCGGTCAGGAGGTGTGCAATAAGAGGATAGCTTTTGCAAAAGGTATATGATCATCGCATTAGTCATCAAGTCTCCAGATCAAGATGCAACGTATTTTCCAGTGGCTAACTTGCGCACGGTTTGAACTGGCTTCCATGCGGTGCTGATAGACGCTGATTGAGGTGTCGTAGAACCATCGTCGGCGAATGGGTCGTGCTCTGTTCCCGAGACTGCAGTCTCGGCGAGACTCACGCCCAAACGTGAAGTTGAGTGTGTCGTATGGTGCTCGAACTTGGCTTCAACTCGACCTTTGCGTGGCCAGCTAGCTGATGTCGTGAATCGGGCTAGGAGTTTCTCTTCCGATCCAACTCGGACCTCTAGTTCGGGTATCTTCCATACAACCGCAGAGTGTTTGCGACGAAACAGCGCACCCGTGTTTGGAAACATGACGGCTCCTGTTGCACGTACCACTTCGCGAGGTTGCTTGGTTGCCTCATCCTCGGGGCTGAGGTCCAAGTTGACCGTGATCACGACATTCTTCAGAAGAAGGGAACCCGATGCGAGTTTGTCCACAAATTCTGGGTTGACGGAATAGAACACAATGACGCTCGCCTGGAATTCCTCAAGGTTCCACACCGGTCTGAATAATATTGGCGAATATGAGGACAGATCCGAGGGAGAAAGATGAAGTTGGTATTTGAATGCGACTGTCGGAATAGCACGAGCAATTTTTCCCACGGCAACACTGTATTCTCCTCGTTTCTCATCATCTGTTTTGGAAACCTCCGTCACAAAGTGTGGGTTGGCTGCAACCTTTTCAAGTAATGAAAAGTTATCCAAGCGGACAACATTCTCAGGTGTCGTTGAGCCCGGGGTAACATTGTACGCCAACGCTAGCTCACCAACAACAAATGATTTCGTTACAGCACCATTTTCGAACCAACTGCTGACGGTTTCGATAATAGAGGCATTCAAGCCAGGTTCGTGAAGTTCTGGATGAGAAACTGGTCCTGAGATATTTTGCAAAGTGTGTGAAGAATGAATCGATGTAGTATCTGACATTGCTCGATCTTCATGAGAAAGGGTTGCTGATACTGGAGCAGGCGACTCAGGTTGTCCGCTAGATGAGGTTGCCGTCGGTGTGCCTAACAAAGCTGCAGGTATTATTTCTGCAGCTGTTGATGGTGATATAAATGCCGTGTTTCGAACATCGCGACGGCCACGAATAGTGCCCGCATTCCTTCTGAGCCCAACTTGCAGACCTTGCTATTGAAATAATCAACATTTACAGTTCCACGGCTGGATTTCTCACGACAATCATACCATACGTAGCGTATTTGCCATTTCGTCCATGGCTTGCTTGGCTTGTGTTTCATCTTCATGGATGGGTTGATCCCGAATGGTCAAGTTAAGACCAGTATCCTCGATTCTCAAGAATTTATCAGCATTTTGTCATGGAGCTTCAAGGAAATAGTTTCATACCCTGATGCCTCTCTCTGAGCCTGAGTGATCTCATCAACCAGTTGTGGTCTCTCGGAATACCCTTCGGAATCCACCTGGATCTAGAAAGCAGACATAAATCAGTAGTCGAAATGGGACAGTTAGAAATTGTCATACCTCGTTCGCTACTACCGGAGGGGCTACAGCGTCCATGTGATTGGACGCCAACCCATTCGTAGTTGCGGTGATTTCTGTTGTTTCCGCAATTGGAGTAATAGCATCGTCAGATGGGACATAGTCATTAACAGTGGATCCGGTAGGAGGCGGGCTGCCTATGGACTCGCTAGCAATGCTGGGAGTATCTCGGCCTGGCGGAGTAGAAGGGAGTTGGGTGTGCACGTTCGAGGACGAATCTCCTCGTCGAAATCCAAAAGCCGGTCGACTCTTCTTCTCAGATGGAAGGGAGGTGCCAGAACCTATAACGACGCTCTTCCGTCGGTTCATGACGGTTCCTAATCTACGCAGACCTCCCATCCTTGGCATGTGTCGGGGTTCGGGAACTAGTTCAAGTTAGCTTTGTCGATGCCTGATGAATTGCTGGGCGTTCAAAGTATACCTGGCGGCGGCACGCGAGCAACACGACCTGATCGGTTCGAATGCTGACTCGCAGCATCATCTTGAATCCTAGGAGGTGGTGGAAGGTCGGCCTCGCTGCTTGGTGCACGAGCTGGAGCCGGTGTCACAGAAGCAGCAGCTACCGAGCTGTTCCGTATCGGAACTGGATCTCTTCCTCCATTCAATTTTGCGGCGAATGTCTTGATCTCATCCTCTGTCTGTACATTAAGCAGCGCGTTCAAACAGCTCTCTGCTGTCTGGCGACTGCGTTCGATTTGATCCACCTCATGGGTTTGCAACTGAGTGAGAACATCTCGTAGGTGGTTGAGTCTACTTTCGTCGACGGCTTGAAGCTGTTCGAATACAAATGGGGCCCGCGACTCCCATTGCTGAGTGGCTTCCGTCACAGAGGTAACGGCGGCTGCAACCTTGTCTACTCCTTTGGCGCCTTTTTCTTTTGCTTTCTCCAATTTCTTTTGTGCAGCGTCTAGCCCCTTTGCCAGATTTACCAGATCAGAGTGGATGGAAGGCATTGAGCTTAAATCCCGGTTCCTCGACCCGTAATCCCTCAACGGCCGTTCGACATCTTCTTCGATCTTCGAGGCGAGCACTTCATGAGAGGCTGCGAGCGCTTCGGTGGCGGAAGTTATACGGTTCCATGGTAGTTGAAAAATGCTAGAGCCATCTTGTAAGCTTCGTCCATATATGCGCTTCAAGAGTACTCCACTTACCCCAGCGCGGCACCTCCATCTAGCTGTGGTCTTCTGGCGAGTTTGCGCAGACCTTGAACGTATAGTTCTTCGACGCGCCTCCGTTCCTACGGGCCCCAAATTAATGACTGTTTGTTGATAACTGCCGCTAAAGCCTTAAAGATGGCCCACCTGTAGCCAGTCGGCAATGTCGGTATTGACTTTATTGATGAGACGAATGCGATCATTGAGAACGGCGGCGGCCTGATTCGGCTGCAACGAGGTCTATTGACAGTGGAAGTTATGTTAGTAACTCCTAAAGATAGCGAGCTAGTCAATGGATCTCCCATCAACGTACCAACAATGCAGGGTACTCCTGCCTTGACAGTTCCATAGCTGTGACGTCTATGGCAGCGCCAAGTACATAATCAACAAGGGAAGGACGTAGCTAATAATAACGCAACGAGAGAAACGATATCAATTATTGGCGTAAAGCTTTATATGCTGCAAGCTATCCATAAATCAAGAGAGGTAAAACCAACAGCACATAAGTGTAGTACGTCGAAGGGTAGGATCGCAGGATGCGACGGTTAGTCAGACGAGGCCGGAAGTTCCCAAAGGCGGGAGACCCGTTCGTCCTGACGTAAGAGCTGTGATTGGCCAATCCGGAAACCGGAGAGAAGCAATAAGGTAACTAACTACGTACCAACCATGCTCGTGTTGCTCCTTCCTCTTCAATCCTGTTCGTCTGTATTCGCTTTGGTCATGTTCCTAAATTCTTTTAATTCTTAAGTGCTCGCCTAAACATCCACCTTATTATAAGCCCATGTCACAGACAGAACGTCATTAGGGTTGACGCATGATGGTATCGCATTGGGCCGAGCTGGGGTGCTGAATTAGCCAATCACAGCCTGATCTCTTTCTCCCCCGGATGAACCATCCGTTGCCGAACCAACAACATCATGTTGCGACCAACACAATGGCGGAGGACTGGAGAGTCTCATATGAGTTCAGCAAACGGCTGAAACGGATGTCAGAAATGTGAGTAGTCAACAGTCCAATATCGATATTCTTTTCTCACCCAGCGTAGCACGTCCGCTTACCGTAAACTCTCACCGTCCTTGACCTTTGCGGAAGCTCAACCACATTCCGCCCGTTATGAAAGGGAGGCTTACGCCAAAGCGACTTCAGAGGTTCGATCTCGCTTTTCATACGAACGTTCATTGGTTTTAGCTACTTGATTCGTCAAACAACCGCTCACATGTGGTTACTAGGCAGAATATGATCGGTTATGTCAGAGGATCATCGATGAGTTCGAGGAGGACTATGCCAACGTACCAGTGACTGAGAGTCCCAAAGTGCTATCAAACGAGCCAGCAGAATCTGAGCCAAGTGCGGGAGCTGCTAACGCTGTCAAAATTGGCGCATATGAAAATTGCGTCCATCATGCTGACGGGCTAATGTCCACTGTTTATCGATCAAAGAGAACTGATGGTACCTTGGTTGCTCTGAAGGTCACGACGCCTCATATGATGAGCCCTCCCCATGACTCTAAACGAGAAGCGCGTATTTTGCGATGGACAAAAGATCAAAAACACATCATCACATTGCTCGAGACCTTCGATTTGGCCGGCGGACGGCTTGTTCTCGTCTTCCCCTTCATGCGGTACAACTTTGCCGAAGTACTGCATCAGAACATTTTGACAACACTCCAGACCAAGGCAATCTTGAGAGACATGTTTTGTGGTCTTGAACATGCGCACGGGCTCCACATCATTCATCGAGATGTAAAACCCTCGAATATCCTCCTAGATAGTCTAGATGGCCCAGCCTACCTAGCCGATTTTGGTATCTCATGGAAGGAAGCAGATCCAGGCTCTGAACCTTCAAAAGAGAAGATCATTGATGTCGGCACCACCAGCTATCGCCCACCAGAAATCCTTTTTGGTTCGACAGAATACGACACGTCGTTGGACATGTGGGCGGCAGGTTGCGTGGTTGCAGAAGCGGTGGATATCCGCCATCGTCAGCTTTTTGACTCTGGAGATTTGGGCAGTGAACTTGCTCTTATCAAATCGATTTTCACCACATTGGGGACTCCCAATGCTGAAGTGTGGCCGGTACATATAATCCATTCAATTGTTTGTCGGACCATCTAATTGAAGCGTTGTTAGGAGTCAGCAAAGCTTCCGGATTGGGGCAAATTTCAATTCTACGAGTACCCTGCCAAACCTTGGGAAGCGATATTGGAAGGGGCATCCTCTCAAGGACGTGACCTGGTTAGCAAGTTGATATGCTATGAATCTTCTTCCAGGTTGACAGCTGAACAGGTATTCAACTTAATCCATCCTATCGAACAAGGCTGACAGTTTCCAGGCTTTACGACATCCATTCCTGCCACAGAAGAAGAATCTGTCCGAGCAAGACGGGTAAAGGCGACATACTACAGTAATATTTAGGCAGCATCAGTATAGTCCGAAATTGTTCTACGAGAGAACACTTCTCACGTGTCCGGCGACTCATTATGATACTCAAGTTATTATTAAGATGCCTGAAATATCGCCTCTTTGAATTCTCACTAACGACAAGTATTAAGTGCTATAACTTGACTAATGAATTGTTAAAGAAGGCTTGTGTGCGTAACCAGGCGTTGAAGGGCGGATCAAGATAGGGCCACTCGGGCCATGCATGTTCTGGGGTGCCCCAAAGATTTTGCAGACAGTGAATTCCTACGCGTCAACTATCGTGAATACCGGCAAATCCCTGTATTAATTATTATCATCTTACTCTGTAGTTATAATTTTCATGCATAGGGCTTGAATTCCATGTGTGCTGGGCGAACGCGGAAATCCGTCTCTTCACTCGAACACGGTCCACCAAGTCATTATTATGAGCAGATCCGCGGCTCTCCGAGTACGATGAGCTGTGAAATCACCGATAGAGCCTACAAACACACGGCCAATTAGAAAAAGAGGCGCCCACCGCCTGCACAAACAATGAGGTTAGTCTGCATGCCCAGCCAAGGCTAACCATTCTAGACTGACGCGAATCTCCGACACGGCCGCCAGCCGAGGCCTCCGACCGCTGATTGGAGGGTTGGCTCCTTTGTTCCTGGACCTAGGGTCTAGTTCGTGCGCCACATTACGGAGGCGTTACCAGGTACAATACCATCTTTACCACCCCCAACCTTCCTCGCGCGCCTCTCGTTGGGCCCTCGGTTGTTAGAGTGTTTGGATATGTTACACGTGTTACCCATGTGACCAGCATTGCCCAGAAACAACCAACCACTCTGCTTCATTTCCATGTCGCCGCGCTAATACACCGCCCGTACTACGTATGGGATACCGTATTGTGCCCCAAAGGCTCGAGGGTTCATCAAACTATTGTAGTTTGTTTCAAGTTCAGTCCGTCCTGGGCATTCCTCCTTCCGCTTCTTCCTCTTCGTCCTCCTCCTCCTCCTCTTCCTCTCTTCACGCTTCCTCTCCCTCGTGGAATCTACATTCTTTCATGTGGTGATCTCTCCACACTCCCATCTTTCTGCTGTAGCCTGGCTGCTCGTCTCATTCATTATATGTTCGTGATTACGATTTGACCTGCACAGGCTGTAGTAGTCTGCCTTTCGTTCTCTACCCCACGTTCTCTTTCAAAGTATTTGTGTATCTTCCTCTGGCGCTGGCTATCGACCTCCAGCGCTGTCCTTCCCTACCAGAGTACTGCCTGGTTCGTACTCGTTTCGCATTTTCGATCCTCGGATCACCATTCGTCTCGATATCGTTATCTTTCGCATATGACAGTTTGAATCGCCATAATACCGCGCCAATTACTTGTTGAACTTGTAAACAGCCATATTATCCAAGAGCTTCGTCATGTCGCACGCCCATTTCCACCGTCATGAAAGACGGAATTTCATTTCGGACGTGGAGGATTTCTTTGGGGTCAATTACGCAAAGGGTCCACAGAGTACTGTAACTGAAACTGCGTCGATTGTATACGTGACTGCGTCGCCAACCTTCACCGGCCCAATCGGTGGTTATATCACGGGCACAGATACTGCCAGCCCTGCGGATCCAACTACAACCGCAGGAAAGGGTGCTCCTGTAGCTCAGTCATCAACAAAGACAACCGCCGCGAGTTCAAAATCAGACACATCTACCACCACTAAGGTTCCTGCTCCCACGACTCATACTACTTCAACTCTCTCGACAACGTCAACCTCGCTGTCCGACTTGTTGACCACCTCGAGCGATCCTCCTGCGACAACTTTCTTGACGTCTTCTTCAACGCAATCTGCATCTTCCACTTCAACCGATACAGCACTAGACCAGCTCTCGTCTTCTCCCACTGCTTCTCCCACTACTTCTGCAGCCGCATCCACTTCCAATGGTCTTACAGGAGGTGCCAAAGCAGGAATCGCCATTGGTGTCTTGTTCGGCGTTGGTCTTATTGCTGGATTGATTCTGTTCTGGCTACATAAGCAGAAGAAGAACAGAGAAGAAGCGGCTGCTGCTGCCGCTGCTGCAGAAAATGAGAAATTTACTCCAAGTCAACCCCCACCAATGACTAGCGCTCAGTCACCACAGTCAATGGCAGCTTACTCTTCTGCGCCGTCAACTCCAGCGACTGCCCCTCAAGTCAGCTTGCGTCCGATCACTCAGTTCAACCCTTTGTTGAGCCAGCCTGGTGGTGCCAATCCTTACGCCGCTGGTGCTGTAGGTGCTGCCGTCGGTGGTGCTGCTGCTGCTGCCGGTGGCCTACAAGTAAATCGGTCAGCTGAACGCCCTTACAGCGGCTCAGCACATGTTCCTCCTCAGTCTCCTCGTCAAGATCCATTCACTGATCCTGTTAATCCTTTCGATAATGGAGCGCAAACTGCATCTCCTCCTATGCCCCCTGCTAAAGATGCATCGTCTCCAGTCAGGGATTTGACGCCTTCGCCTACCGGTAGTGCCCACAACTTGGCCAGCCCTATTGCTGAAGAACCGTCCGCTGGGTCAGTAGAAGCTGCCGCTGCCGGTGCTGTCGCAGGTGCTGCTGTTGGCGCTGCTGCTGTTGCGGCCGCTGCTGCAAAGTCCGATGACAAGCCAGCTGAATCACGAACACCGTCGCCTGAATATGTTGAAAATGCTGGATCTCGACCTCAATCCCCAGTTGTCGGTGGTGCCGGTGCTCCAGTTAGTAACGTTCACCGTGTTCAAATGGACTTCACGCCTTCCCTGGCCGATGAAATGGAACTTCGCGCCGGTCAGCTTGTCAGACTCTTGAAGTCGTACGATGATGGATGGGTAAGCATTATTCTCAGCTTGAATAGAATTGCATACTAACGTACATATAGACTCAATGCTCCAGCATGGATGGCTCAGTCCAGGGTATCGCACCACGCACATGTCTCTCTGCCCGACCTCTACAGCCTCGACGCTCGCCTGGACCTAACGGACCTGGTGGTCCTCGTGGTCCACCCATCATGGCTCCCAATGGAAGGCCCATGTCCCCAGCAGGTGGCCGAATGGGACCTCCCCCTCAGATGAAAGGAGCTCCTCCACGTTTCTACAATGACGGTCGCCCTATGACTCCAACTGGTTCCGGAATGCCGCAGTTTCCACCACCTCCTGGCACTCCACGAGCCATGTCACCTGGACCCGGCCGTGGTGTCGATGTTCCGCGCCCATTAACACCGGGAGGATCACGTCCTGCTAGCCCTGCTGGGGGGCGATCGCGTAGCAACAGCGCTAGTGTTGCTCAAATGGGCGGACGTCCTGCCATGCATCGAGGAAGTCAAAGTCCTCTAGCTCCACCAACTGGTCCTTTACCAGGCCCTCCTATGCAACCTGTACAGAGCCCTACCGCAGCCCCGGCAGCACCAGCACCTCAAGTCCAGAATGATGCACGTCCCGAGCCAGCTATAGAAAGGAAACCCGTTCCCGGTCAACAATAGCCATACGCTTGGCTCTGAAGTTTTCATTTCATTCTAGACACGATACCCATTGCCAAACTATTTTATTCTGAGGGCTCTCTCTTTTTACTTTCTATCTTCTATTTGCCATGTTCTGACGAACAACAACGGCGGCATTTTCTACACTTTATTCTTCTTCGTAGGGATCGTGTACCATACCGATATCCCCCTTTTTATCGTCTATATTTTTCGTCTTTGTGAGATGTTGTATGTTCATTGTATGTGTACATAGAAAAACAGTGATGCGATATCTACATTGATGATTGAGCTGGTTGGTGTGTGAGTAGATAGTTAAGAATTTATTACTTACCCAATAATTTGCTCTTCCTTCCAAGGTTGTCTCAAAAAGTTTAAAAATCACTGATCATTGTAGGTACCTATTCAAGCTCCAGACCCTGAGGACTTGTGTATTTTTATCCATCGCGTCTAGTAACTATATATAAGCAAATCAGATGGTCTAATTAAAACTCCGCCCACATTCAAGCTCTAAATGATACTTTCTTTTCCTTCTCCTTCCTCTTTATCCTCGATCTCCTCGTCATGCTGCAGATCACAGATGCGGCACCTTAAAACTAGCAAGAATCAAATTCGCGATACTCAGCACCCCCTCACCGAGTATAAGTCCCGACGCGAGCACCACCACAGTCGACGAGGTCGTATCCTCTTGACTTGGGTCAAGTGGGGATGGTTGCGATTTGGTCGTAGGTGGTACCTCGGCCCTCGCAGATATGAGAGGAGATGATGGAGACGACGTCTGCTGTTCATCTCTGTCGTCCGTTTCACTTGTGGTAGGGTTGACGATATGTCCATGATCCGAGGAGGGAGGAAGAGGAATAGGTGTGACGGGATTCCGTCGAGCCCACCACCAGGCTATCACACCTCCAATAGCCCTTGCAAGCGTAAAAGAAGGGACATTAAACATGCCCACCGCAACCGCAATCCCACCAGGCACAAACGAAATCCACGACGGGGGCGAAGAGCTTTGTCCACGTCTAACCGTAGCCACAATCCTGAGAACAGTAGTGCCGACAAACACCGCTCCAAACAACATAGCAACCTGCCACGCCATAGGCGGCAAACCCTGACCCGTCACAAGTCGTGCCGTAAAAATCCATACAAACGCCGCGGGGATCTGGAACTGATCACCAGGCACAGGGTACACATTAACGTACATCTTATACACAGCCGTAGACACCACAGCACCAAATATACTCCCAATAACCTGTCCATAAAACTGCGCCTTGGGGCTTGCGCCTAATATATGACCCGTCTTGAGGTCTTGCATCATGTCACCAGCCTGCAGAGCGCCGGCTTCGGAGACCGCTCCAGCGAGAAGGTTTGTGACGACGGCCGAGCGACGGGTGTGCATTGATGAGGGTGTGACGAGGGAGAAGATGAGTTGGGTTAGTTTGCTGATTCCAGAGACTGGGTTGAGGTCTGTTTCGCCGAGGGCGCGGACGCCCATTATTGAGAGGAGGACTGCTAGTAAAGTGGCGAAGGTGGAAAGGAAAGGGGTTATAATGTCGCCGAAGGCGATGTGCATGCATATCACGTTTAACACTAAAGTGAGTGGGAGGAAGATGGCGATGGTGCGGTTGGAGATGAGTTCGGAGGGTGGAGCGTCGGGTTCTTCTTCTAATTCTGCTTCTTCCTCTTCGATGTTTAACTCTTCGGCGTTCGCGGGTGCGTGGAGAGCTGAATATTGGACATGCGAACGATGTCTCCGCTCAGAGATAGCTCCTTTCAATCCCTTTCGCTTGAGAGCATGTAGCTTAGTCTTGAGCCAGGGCAGAGATCCGTACGACGTTCGCAGAATCAGCCATCCCAGGTTTATAATTGAGTCTGCGAGCATGATAGCCAGAGACACCCATATAATCCAGCCTTTACTGCCATTTGCCCAGTCATCGACCGGTCCTGGTGCCCAGCCATTGTGTTTGGCGATTGGGGATAGGATTGCCCAGCCTAGGACTGCGCCTATTAACATATGCATTGAGGTTGAAGGACCCATGATAATTCCCTGGCCGACATATGCCGGAGATGGGTTTAGAGTCCATAGCCAGTTCTGAGCTAAGGATAGACCAAAGATTGGGAGGTCACGGACTTGAGGGACGAAGTATGAGAAGAGCGTCTGTTCTTGTTAGCACTTTCGAGATGGGCTTCACATCTCAACGATAGGGAGGACTGACATAAAAAGCTGAAACAGCAAATGCACCTATGAGTAAGCGGATCTTTGACTTCCAGTCCCGACGACCGTCACCCTTGACTTGGACATCACGGCCCATAGATGCTGAAGAAACCGGTCTTCTTATGGAAGCACTTGAATCAGGCAGTATTCGACGACTATGCTGGCTCTCCGACTTCTCGTCCGCCGACGTCCCATGCAACATCCTAATCATCAACGCCGTTGCCGTTCCACTCGGAAACTTCAACTTCTCCCGGATAATCACCTCCTTCCTTAGCGGAACAGCAAATATAGCACCAAACAAGCAAACTCCCAGGCTCCAAATCACCAGCTTCCAAAAACCCACATTTAACGGACCACCTTCACCGGTCCCTCCATCTCCAAGCTTACCATCCTCCCCTTCTTTAAGCAGAAACTCAAGAGCCGGAATGACACCCACAAACCCACATCCCAGCGGCATAGTGCCCACGGCCCCGGCAACAGTTTGAATAAGCACATTCTCCACGGGTGTGAATGGGAAAGAGAGATGTTTAGCTAGACTCTTGAACACGGCAAAGCCAATCAGGGAAGATGGCATGGTCATCAGACTCATCCATCCCGTCTGCAAGCCGAAATATGTATTCGAGAATATGATCAAGGTGCCGATTCCGAGGCCAACGATCAACGAGCGCGGAGTGAAGCTTTGGGCTGGTGTGGTTGGCGCGATTTTATCGCCATTGGTGTCGGTATTAATGGGATCAATATTTGCAGTGGTATTATTCTCACTGCTTGCGCTGTCTGCCGTGGTGGGCATTGTGCGATAGTTCATTGTGTCATTCATGAGATTAGTCAACACCACGGGGCGTGTCCGATCGATATAGCTGTTATCGAATGACTGCTTCTACCAGGTAGTCATTCATCGGATATCATAGGGGCGCGACCGTTGTTCTTGATGGCGCAGACTGGTATTATCTCAAACTGAGAAACCCCTCATTCCTGATCATTTATAGACGCACGATGGAAGTTGAAATGCTGATTAAACAGAGCAAAGATAGCCGCTTATGAGCGATGATGCCATTTCTAAGATATAAAATTTAGAGGTTAAGAAGTTAGAGTTTTTCGTTCCATAACATGGACTTATAACTCAGTTGGTTAGAGTGCCGTACTAATATCAGCTTGCATTGCAAGCTACTATTGGTCATGCGGAAGTCCACAGTTCGAGCCTGTGTTGGTCCATTTCTTTTTGCTTTTTTTTGCTCCTGTTCAGTGTGAACAAGAATTTCATTTTACTGCAGAAATGTAACTATTTTTGATTATTTGTCTTCTTTTTCGATGTCGCCAACATAATATATTGCAAATCGAGATAGTCTTCTGTTACACAACCGAGGACGGTCAGGCAAACATTAATGTCTTTTCGACATTGAACCGTTCCCCTTTCAATATATACAACCCTACAACAGATGCTCACATTATCTCATTTTTCTGCCACCATCGACCCAGCGCACACCTTTCCTCGTCTTCTACCCCGAGTCCATTATTATCAGCATCTTGGATACATGCTGGGTGTATATGGTATATAGAAAAGTGGATACATTCTCCCCTGGATCAGGTAGACGAGATGGTGCTGATAAGGCAATCCTTCAAGCTTTACCTGCCTAGAGATTTCCATCTACGGCAAAACTTTTATATAGCAACCCGAATATAGTGATAGGTAGTCACTGCAAAGGACAAGGAAGGGTTAAATATGACCATCGCGGATCATTCTGGTCGGCCTAGGCTATCATCATAAGTGCAAGGAGTAGTAGTTCCGAACCTATGACCAAGACTTGCCCACCCGGACGAACGCTAGAAAAATATAGGACGGCGGATACAAATGGATAGATTCTTAGACCGGTAGACCAAAAAGAACAATGTCCTGGCCACCAAGGAGATCGAACCCTCATGATACATTTATGGGAAAGGGAAATCGCGGGGAACCCAAAGTATCGCATACACTGTACGTATACACTTATCGTGCATGAAAGACCATACGTACTTAAAATAATGTTAATAATCCGATATACCCTTAGTGTCGTAAATATAGAGTTGTGAAGACACCGCGCGCGCAGCTATTTGCTTCTTTACCCATCTGCATATAACCTTACAAATACCCTGGTTAAACCAAGCCATTATCAATTAAATCCATAACTCCTCAAAATCCACCAAGCATAGACAGCAATACAACGAAAAGGATCTCCCCCTCTGCTCTCTTCTTGTGGTGGCTCGAGAAACCACAGATGGTCAAAATAGTTCCCTAATTCGGCAAAAAGATCCGTCGCGCCGTGGCTCTTTTCACTTTCCAACCCAGGCCTCATGTAATGTATCCAATGCCTGGGAGCACCAAGATAAGATCCTGACCCCTCATTGTGGGAGTGTGATAACGGTCTATGCAGCCGTTTCGGGTAACTTAGTTCTTATCTATGGATCTTTTTTGAGTATTGAACCATGGGCATACTGCTGTAGATATCGTCGGTCCATGCTTGGTAGTTTCGAGGATTGCGCAATGTTTATTTTCTTTTGGAATGTATTACTAGTTGATGGAGTCCGGTTGAATGAATAAAGTCTCAACTATTTTGTTGTCGTCCCAATCGACATACACCAGTGTAACCACCGATGATACCGGACAACGACAAAATGTCATCCGCATACATCAAGCAGATCCAACAATTCCTCTCCCAAAACCGGGGGCAAATCCACGATGCCGTCCTCGCTGTCACGATAGTCGCTTCATTGACATGGGTGTTGTACATAGCACTACAGGCCCTAAAATCTCGATATCAACAGAGCACCACAAAGCCAAGAGCGTCGACGCCCGATGTTGAGAAGAATAAAAGGAAATATGGTGGTATGTTATGTCTGCATACTACTTTGAACCACTGAGTCAAGGCTGACAAGGAGAATAGAATGGACACCGTCGTCGTTCAAAAGACCAGAGCCAAAGCCGTATGAGAATTGGGACGTCAAGACGACCAAGCCGTTGTTGTATCGGCCTTTTCGATATGGACCGTATGTATATTTTTTTCAGCTATATGAAAGATAATCACTGAACAAGGGGTGACAATAGGAAGTACTTTGTGACCATGGGACTGAGGAATATGAAATGGGACGAATGGATTGGTAAGAACATCCCGATTCATGAGACGGGATTGAGTCGAATCTGACGAATGTTTAGAATTGGACAACCACTACCCTCGCTACCACGCCGACAAAGCCCGCCGCATCAAAGAACGGGCCTCGAAATGCTGCCGTACAGCCCCCGAAGCCATGGACGGCGCAATCGAGTTGCTCGAAGAACTGTACATCCGCCCCCCCCCCCCCCCCACCAAAGTCTCCAGCCTCAAACCTCAAAATCAGTGCTAACCAGTATACTTTCGTATAGAGCATCATACCTCCCCGCGCGCTACCCAACACTCTACCGTGCCACTCCCGTCGGACTCGACAACCTCCTAACCGGTGAATCATTCAACATCGTCCAACGACCCCTCGCCGAAGATCCCATGATCACATCCGCGCGTCTCGTGCAGGATGACCTGGCACTTATGGTCGAAAAGCCCGATGGACAATACTATCTCCTCGCCGGCGCAATTTTGCTTCCAGGGTTCTGGCGCTTAGAAGACAAATTCGGCATGGCACTCAGCGAAATCCATACTTCGGGTGACGTGCCCCAATACAAGGAAAAGCTGGAAAAGGGGATGATGAATTTCTTCCGCCGATTAAAGCCGGAAGGCCCAGTGTTACGAAACAATTATTTCTTGCAGGTTGATGATCAACTTGCTTGGTCCCCATCCATCGGGTCAGAGGATGAGCCGGGTATTTCGTGGAATACCGCTCAAAAGAACAGGGCCATTGAGCATCACTATTTCAGATCCGAGCGACAGTCGTTGCGGCGGTTGCCGAGGTCGGGAGTTGTGGTGTTTACGATCAGGACGTATTTTGAGCCCATCACTGAAATTGCGAAGGAGCCGTATGTGCCGGGCAGATTGGCGTCTGCCATCCGATCGTGGGAGGATGACGTGTCGATATACAAGGGCAAGGAGAAGTATGGAGAAGTGCTGTTGGAGTATCTTGACAAGCAACATGAGGAGCAAATAGCAAATGGCTTGGATTTGGAGAAGGAGGATGGAGTTCGTGCTTATCCGTATTGATGTTTCCACTCTTTTCGGATGTTGAGATGTTTTCGATTCTAATGAAGAACGCCTATCCATGCATGCATGAGGACATGATATGTGAGACTATGTACATACCGTATGAGATTCATGATAGAGATGCTTCCATGCAAAATGATACAAAATGTATACCAACAGACCAAAATCAAACCGGCCCAAGCATTTCCATCGCAGCCTTGGACAACCTCCTCCGCCTCGTCGCAAATTCATATTCCTTCGATATACGCCAATCGCATTCCTCTCGAAAATCGCATATCCGACACTTCCATGCATCAAACACCTCAACCCCTCGCGGCGCGCGGTTACCTCGCCACCAACTCAATTGGTCGGATGTATACGACGTCAGATCTGAAGGATCGAACAGAAATGAGCGGCTACCGAGTTCGTCGGGCACACCATCTTCCGATGTCTTTGTAGACGACAGGTATTTCGCTGTCAACACCGGAGAAATAACAGTAGGATATAGCGCCAGGGACGCTGGCTGGACCGCAGCGGGGATAGACGGGGCTATATCCTGGTTGTGCGATGTGGGCAAGAATGTATATCGAAGATGTTTCTTCATCAGATCCCACAGACTATGTAGATTATTATGCGAAAGCAGAATGCTTACGGAATCCTGACTGCTCCCTACAGGCACGTAGTCAGGATCCAAGCTCGATGTCGGCGAAGAAGAAGCATCGTAGAATTCCTCATTGAGTCCGCCGACTTCAGCAATAAATGCGTCGGAAAATGGGCGCTGGTGGTCCAGGTCATATCTTTTTGCGATTGCTTCTATTGTGATGTCGTCGCTGGTCACTGATCGATTAAGCATGTGGTAGTATAGCTGCAACTGCAGATGCGTTGGCCGAAATCCGGTACTCTTGACCGTAGGCACGGAGCGACTCGCCCGAGTTTTGATGTCTGTAATATATATCCTCGGGACATCGAGGTACGACCGATCGAGATCAGTCCCATAATCGTCATCAACCTCTTTCGCGGGTTCCTCAGGCTCTTTCCACATCTCATCCAACGGCTTCCCGGCCCCGGAAGACATGAAATAATCCGAAATCGACATCTGATACTCCGGCAATGCAGCTCGTGCCGCCTCAGCATCCGCATAATGTTGCGCAGCACTTGCCTCCAAGTTTGGGTCTGGACAGATGTATGAAAGCTGATCGATGATTCCCGTGACAATCTCGCCTTCGACAAGACCCCATACCTCAAGCTCGCGCGCCAATCCGTATGTTCGAAGCGTCCGAAGGCCCTGAATCACATTCCATATCCTCAATGCCCATCCATCTTCCTTTGTAGTTATATCGACCGGTACGGTGGTGTGTACTTCATCTTCGAGGACTTTATGGACCGCAGTACCCTGCATCATAGCCGGCGTCCTTCGTTTCCGTCCATGTTTCGTCAATGTATACCAATACTGCAACTCGCACCAAGCCGGAGAAATCAAATCAGACACCGAAAAGGCTTTATTAGGTGGTTTGCGGAATCGTTCTATCGGTGATTTTTCCTCAGCACTGGTTGCTGCCGTCACGTCCTCATTTCCGTTGTTCAAAGCGGTCTCCGTCTGCGGCTCGGATTTGGCTTCTGTTTTGCCTTCGGCGTTCGTCCATTCTTTCTCTCTATCTCGCTGTCGTTCTCGATCTCGTGGTCTGCCTTCAGGAGAGCCCTCGCGTTCTATCAAGCGCTACAATGTCAGGACGTCAGCTTTTCAACCAAATCAAAACCATCACAACACGGCGAAAAGTAACATACCACCGATCTGCGCGCGGATGTCGACTGCTGCCGAAGATACCGGGGGCTGACTAGACCATAACCTCCGCGCTGTACCACTTGTCTGCTGCCTCTGCTGCCACACGCGTTTGGTCGCAGGACTCCATGCTTCCCGACCCAGCACCCTAGGGACGCGGGCGGAATGAGGAACTTCATAATCCTCGATATCGGAGACGATTAGTGGATCGGATAAGGGTTGTAAATCATCCAGCAATAATTTTGCTAATTCCTGTTGCTGGGATTCGGATGTCGTTGTGGTTTCTTCGGCGGCGGTTGTGGTGGTAGAAATTTGGCGTTCCGGTGCGACGACGCGTGCAAGCAGTTCGTTCAACAGCTCTTCTTCGTCCGGAGTGAATTCTGAGCCGTAGTCGCTGCTATCGTCGTCCTCAAAATCATTCGGTTGCCTATCGGTTTGTTTAGCGGAACGGTACATGGTTGCTATCTCGTCCAGGGGCGAAAGATGCTAGCTGCACAAGGATTCTTCTAATGTTCGGATGACGCGTGACCCACGTTCAAGGACGAATTAGGAAATATTAGTCTAGTACAAAGAATCAAAATATTGTCAGTTCTGTTTATATATATCTAAGGTCTATGTAAGTCTATGTATCGTATCTATGTAAATGGCCAGAACTATGCAAATCTATCATGCAGGGCCACCCATCAAAGGAAAGGGGCGCAAAAAGGGTATCACAGAAAAAGAAAGAAATCAGGCCGCCTGCGAAATCCGACTATCCGAAGTTTTCAATGAGCCATCAACACCGTTGAGAGCAACAGCAGCCTCAGCAGCCGCAACCTCCTTCGCGGCCTTCTGATTCAACCAACTCAAATACGTCTGCCAGCCCACCGCGATCGTCCCGCCAAACACCGACCTAAAATGCGGCGGAATATACATAAAACTAAACGCCGTCACAGCCGGCCAGAGCTTGACGCTATTCTTGATACTGTTGGGTACAGCCAACTTCAAACGTTCCCATGTTTCTGCGATTGATGCGCCGGCCAGGAGGGATTGCATGCTGAAGAAGTACGTGTTGAAGACGGGGGTGAAGACGGCTTGTTGGACGGCGACTTTGGTGGTTATGCTGAGGAATTTGGAGGTGTAGTTGAAATTAAAGTGGAGGAACATGAACCTGTTAGTATCAAGTCAGTCTTCATGATCCCCAGATCTCGTAGACAAGAGGGGAGGGGTGTACCATTTATAAGAAGGAATACTCGACACAAGCCCAACAGTCAAATGTCTCAACGTTCGCAGCGGATCATACCCCACCGTCGCTGTCTCTCCTTCCTCTCCATCCTTATTTTCGGTTGTTTTCACTTCAGACGGAAACAGTAACTGTGCGCTCAAATCCCCCGCCAAATAAACTATAAACGAACTCGCGAGCTGCGTAACGTAGGGTCTTTTGTGCTGCGCATTCGTGTACCAATTCCCAAACCGACCAATAGGTCCCGATTTTATAATTTCGCCTATACTCCGGCTGCTGCGTGCTGCTGGGAGTGGTGAAGTCGCCGCTCCAACGGAGGATGTTACTGAGCCTGTGGGTGGAGGGGCGGTCGTAGGAGTAGAAGCTGTAGACTCGGATACAGGCGATTCTTTTGTTGGCACAGGATCATTCTTTTCTGTAGAGTTATTCGAGTTTTGTCGTCGTTGGGATTTATTTCCGTTTGTCGTTCTTCGGCTTCTCAGTGACGAGAGATTGGTCCCGGGTCGGCGTCTAGCCGAGATGAACAGGTCTGATATTACTCGGCGCATTGCGATTGTATATGCGTATCGTTTGCGAAAGAGATGGTAGAATCGGTAGAGACCGTGACTCTGACCAGTATTTAATGTCAATACTGCCCGGTAGATTTGTCACGATAAAGGTTGAAATAAAATGATAGCGTCGCCGACAATTGGAGTCTATTTCCGGAGCTGGCTGTTGATTGTGAGCACAGGACACACAAAACCACCCTGCTAGACGCACAAGGCCAAGGGATCAGAAGTGACAAAAAGAAGAAGAACAACAGCAAAGAGATTGTATAGACCAACCAACAAGGAAATAAGAAAGCACGCAATATGGGGTAGTGTGACGAACAGAAAGATATGCTTAACTCCGGTCGGAGTTGGTATTTTTAGGGCAGAGGAGGCGGAGCCAGTCTGAGCAATATTAGAGCGAGTATAGATCGGAATGTCACGTGGTGGACAACTGCCGAACAGCCGGGTATATACAGTAGTATTTACTTCTATGAATGTGAATATAAACATTATGTATTATCTATAACTAGAAGTGTGCGTGATGCAGGCTTATGCTAATCACAATTCCAGAAATCAAGACAAAAACTCCACTGACTCATCCCGAGCCGTATGCAAGTGCAACAAAAGACAATGTTCTATAACAGTCAAAAATACAAATGAAACCCACCCGAAAAAAAAAAAAAGATGGTATAGTTAGGCAGAACTATTGTGGAGCAGACTTTTTAGGCGAAGTAAGGCTGAAGTCTGAGTCTTTGGTGTTGACACGATCAATGTCGTAGGGGTTGCCTTCATATTCAACCCTGCCGTGAGCGCTGCTCGCGGTTCGAGTGGAAGCGCGGGAGTACATGCGACGAGCGGGTTCGGTTTCTTCTTCTGCCTCAGACTCAGAGCTGATATCGTGAGGTGCGGGGGCTTCAGCGCGGTCAAAATTGGCCTCTTCGTTCTTCTCGCCATCTGTTTCTGCTTGTTGTTGCGCTGATTGGTGCAGTCTGCGGATAAAGGCAATTGATTCGGCGGCGTACTTGCACTTCTCACGGATCCTGCTGCCGTACTTGTAGAAGAGGAACGGGAATGGGACACAGGCCAGGGCCAAGAAGGCGGGGATGGTTGAGGCCCAGTGAATACCCAGATCCCTGTACATGTAAGTAGCGAACAGAGGGAAAGCAGCACCACAGAGCGAACGAAGCACGGAGTTTGCAGCGAGTACGGATGCAGCGAAGATAGTATACGAGTCGATCAAATAGTTCATGACGCTGAGGAAGACCAAGACCATTCCAAAACCGAATGGAACACTTGCAGCGATACTAACCATCCAGTGGATTGATGGGTAGTTTGTCCAAGCAAACCAGAACAAACCGATAGGAAGAGCAATAGAACCAACAAGACAAGGAGGCAGACGAGACTCGGGTGCTGCAAATCCGCCTTCTTTCTCTTCTTCTCTCAGATAACGATTGTTGTCCCAAATACTGTAGGCGACGGCCATCAACATGCCTACCATGACACCAAGGAAAGCAAGACCGGAAATGCCCTGGCTCCAGCCACGGGTTCCAATGTAGACGATAGGGAATGCACTGAACAACATGTACAATGTTCCGTAGATGATGGCCAAGTAGATGGAGAGAAGCAAGACAATTGGCTCTTTGAACAACAGAATCCACGGTCTGGAAAGGGAAGTCTTGAGAGCCTGGGTAAGTGTGACCTTGCCTCGCAGCGCGTCCATCTCTGTCAAATAAACCTTGCCCGTCATCTCGGACAACTTCTTGGCGCGTTGGCGAAGCAAGACAGGTGAATAAGTCTCTGGAATGAGCGTAGATCCCGCAATCCAAAGCAGACCGGAAAACGCAGCCATGAAACCCATCACCCAGCGCCAACCCGCATACTCGCCCAAGAAACCGCCAATAACAGGGCCCAGCACAGGACCCAAAAAGGGAGCAACAGCGAAAAAGCTCATGGCCAGACCTCGATCGGAAGCGGGGAACATATCGGCAATGACACCACCGGCATTGGTGAGCGGGGAGGAACCAAAGGCGCCGGCAAAGAATCGTAGAATAATCAAGGCATATGAAGTCTGAGCACCGGCGCATGCAGCATTGAAAGCAGTAAGCATGGCATAGGTGATGATGAAGGTCACCTGTCGACCAAACAACTCACTCATAGGCGCCCAGATCAAAGGTCCAATCGCGAAACCCAGCACGAACAACGAAATACCCAGAACGGCAACCTCCTGATCAATTTTAAACGCGGCCATGATTTGCAGAATACCACCGCTGTACACGGAGGAACCGAGAGCGACTGCGAGCGTACAAATAGCCATCGTCATAGTAATAAACCATTTTGTGAATACAGAGAAGAGCATGGGGTTGCGCGGGTCGTGGGGGATCCATGAGATGAGGTAGGGGTCTTCCTCTGTACCGGAGCCGCGATACGGATGGTTCTCGACTTCGGGGGTAATGCCTGCCTGATCGACAATTTTGCGCCAGTAGGAGATTCGTTTTGGTTCGACAGCTTCGAGGGGCTGGTCCCTTTTCTCGTGGTCGTCGTTGGTAGTTTCCGTCATTTTGTCCGACATAGATCGCAATTGCCTTTCTGGTGTCCCTGGGCAGATAGGGAAGTTGTATATATATTTCCGTTTTTGGCAGTCGTGAGCAATGGGGTTGATTGCTATTGTATTGAATTAGAGTACCGCTGTCTATCAGTAGCGTATGTATGAAGACTAACCTTCAGGGTATCTTGTACTGCAAGCAATACCAACGAAACTATACCGACTCGCGACTAGGGAGGGAACAGCCCATGCTTTTAAATCACATTTTCATCACAGACGGACGACCTAAGTCCAAGACCCTGATTATTTTATTTTTTCCTGGCTAAAAACCGCTAGCATATTCTTTCTACTCCGCCGTGCAGCCACCCGACCATAGAAGCTGCAACCAAATTTTTAGTCCATTCCTAATCTACAGTGAAAGAAGCAGGGCGATTGAGCTACTTCTGGAAAACCGTCCGCGGTTGAGGATCGGGAAGACTCCACCCGTTTACGTTCTCGGCAGTGGTAGCTCGGCAGTGATGTGGTAGGCTGGTAGCTCGGCAAATTGTGCATTAATAATGTAAGACAAGAGGATAGATAAGTTAACCAAGCTACAATGAATTACTATGTAACTGATAACTTACAGGTGAGATGCGGCGTGGGCTGTGGGCGCTGATTCATTGTTTTGGCTGATTCCACTGGCATCAATCAATCGAAACACTGACATGTATACAAAAGGACGAGTCATTGGTACAAAATTTGCAGAAACTAACCAACCAGGCAATTCCGCAACAGATGACTGGTGAGACACTGAGAACCGACGGCCGGTAGGGTGGGCTGCACCAATCAGGGGGAGTCCCGTGATGGGTCTAAGCCCCTCCTGGACAAACCGCCGCGGCTCTCACAGCCAAACACGTGCCGACTTCCGGGTCGAGTGGATGACATCAACCACTTGGACATAGTTAGCATAACTAGTTAGTTAACTAACTTAAAGAAGCTCCTGAGTTAGTCCACTTGTGCAGAGCCTTACGTGCGTACGGACCACGGAGTTGCCGTCTGCGAGTTATGCTACTACATAATACATACGCCCAGCTCAACTCTCGAAGAGCCCAGACTCGGATCGCCCGGCTTGGCTGACTGTTTTTTCAGGCATCGACGTCGGTTTAGATCAAGCGAAACCGATGGGGCGGTCTCGATCTGATAAACTTACCTTACTTAGAAGATTTGGTGTTGAGGGTTGAGCCGTTTTGCTGATTATGACGCTGTGGGATCTGTGAGATCGCTGGGGTGAAGCCGTTCTACGAACTAGTGTGCTTTCGTCAGTGAATATTGTGTCAGTCATCCATGTAGATCGGCCAGCCAGTTAATCATTAGCGAGTACCTAGGATCAGGTGGACACCGCTGGTGTTGTGATTCTTCGGGCAGCCAGGCATGTCTATACGCATGAGTGATCACGATGTTCAATATTTGATTCAACTGGTTAAATCTGTGTCTTGTTCAGCCTATTGGAATGCCGGTTGATTGTAGTTGTAGCCTAGTTTCCTCTCCCGAAAGTCTCGGACATTGAAGGTGTTCGTTAGGTCAATTTCGATAGTACATCTTCAAGATGGATCCCACCACTCCACTCCACAACGACTCCCATCCGCCCTCTTGAATCGTGCATCTACCACAATCCTAGACCGGGCATCAAGAAGAGCAAACATAGAACCATTACATAGCTCATTAGTACACGTATATATAGTGAAGCAGCCCTACGGTGGTGGACATGGTCCGGCGTGTTCACTGTTCACCGACATTTCGATATCGAGATATCGTCACTGCATCAAATTAGTACATCGCCGGTCGCTCGTATGACTTCCGCCAGGTAGTCTGGATGGTTGACAACAACTACCTCCACTTAATTCAGTACGTAGCGATCTTACAAGACAGTGTCTGGATAAACATAGACATTATTTGCTTGCATAAACAGTTTTGACGTCTACAAATGAACCATGACCAACACATATCACACCCGCATGCACTTCTACCGCGCCGCGAGAAACATGCGACCGCGCACAATAAATACTCGATACGAAGGTCTCGCGAACGCGTTCATTACTAGCTAGAGCTATCTAAGGAAATAGCAAATGGAAAGAAGCCGACATGCTTTGTAGACATCAAGTCTATTGTCATCAGATTGGTCTCGATAATATACATTTCGATGGACTGGACCTTTTTGGTGTGGTCGGTCACTGCCTTCTGACCATTGCTATTCAGAGCTGAAGGTGAACGAAGAAAAACACAAGATGGAATACCCAGTAATAACCCATAAAAGAACAAAAGCAGAACCCGTCATTTCTCGCCAGTAGTCATGATAAAATGAACAAGAGTAATATGAAAAAGCAAGACCCCCATGATCGCCATCCCAATTAATCGTGAGTCATATGAAAGGTATATTGACTCATCGAATCACGTCAAGAACAAGAAAGAATTTATGAGCGCTCGCCACGGAGACGGCGGGCAAGCTGGATGTCCTTGCTCTGGATGGTGACACGCTTGGCGTGGATGGCGCACAAGTTGGTGTCCTCGAAGAGGGAGACAAGGTAGGCCTCAACGGACTCCTGGAGCGCACCGATGGCGGAGGACTGGAAGCGGAGGTCGGACTTGAAGTCTTGAGCAATTTCACGGACAAGACGCTGGAAAGGCAACTTGCGGATCAAGAGCTCGGTGGACTTCTGGTAGCGACGAATCTCACGGAGAGCGACGGTACCTGGTATTTGTTAGAAGTTAAAAAGACAAAAATGTACTGAGGCATGACATACCAGGCTTATAACGATGAGGCTTCTTGACACCTCCGGTGGAGGGGGCAGCCTTACGGGCAGCCTTGGAAGCAAGCTGCTTACGAGGGGCCTTGCCACCAGTGGATTTACCTAAGAGATGATGTTAGTCGAGAGTAAAGGCAAGAAAATGTGAGGTGGAAGTCAGCCGCGTCGCGGTCGGCGGTAGCACCAAGACGCGTCGCCAGCCAACAAGACACACAAAGATGAAGGGAAAGTGATGTGAAAATAAACTTACGGGCTGTCTGCTTGGTACGAGCCATTGTGTATGTGATTTATTTGATGAATGGGATAAGTTTGATGATGAAAAGTGTTGGTGTTGATGGATGGTAATCACGGAGTGGATGGATGAGAGAGAGATGTAGGAGGGAAGAGAAAGTGGGCGGGGGGGAAAGTATTTGTAGTGGGCGAGGGGCGGGTGGGTGATCTGAGTGACTGCCTGTTGGGCGGGTGCAGATTTGGATCAGAAAAACCGGGCGGGAAAGCTGGTTGCGATAAGCGTGATTCTGACATGCATTTTTGTTAGGGAAATCAGAATGAATATGCTGGTGGCCCCGGCTTGGCGGGCTAACGAGTATGTAAGCGAGTCTGATCTTCCCGTCCGCCAATCAGAGAGCAGGATCACGGAATGCAAATACCATTCTGATCCCAACCACAACCGATATTTTTGATCCGAATCAAAATGACGGCCGGTAATTCGCTGGATCAGAATGCGTATTCCACTTGCTAAAATGACTGATCTGCGTTTCCATTGCTGGTAATGCGAGGATCAGTGTATCAGCGTTGAATCAGTAAGCACCGCCTCCAGGTCAATCGCCGGGCCCGCTGATTGGTCAGACCACCCACTAGCGCGTGATCCCAGGCACCTTCCCGCGTACGGCTCCTTCTATAGAAATATCTCCCGCCGCGTCTTCTCTCCCACCTTCTTTCTCCTCTCCATCTCCAGTCTCCATCTTCAAATCCTACTCATCATCACCAACGCGTTTACACATCCACATTCAATTACCTTTTTTTATCTCATCCCAATACATCAAAATGTCTGGACGTGAGTACCTTCCCTCCCTTCAATCGTCTCTTACTTTATAGTTCATCGCTGACTTGCTTCAACAGGTGGCAAAGGTGGAAAGGGTCTCGGCAAGGGTGGTGCCAAGCGTCACCGCAAGATCTTGCGTGACAACATCCAGGGTATCACCAAGCCCGCTATCCGCCGTCTCGCTCGTCGTGGTGGTGTCAAGCGTATCTCCGCCATGATCTACGAAGAAACCCGTGGTGTCCTCAAGACCTTCCTCGAGGGTGTTATCCGTGATGCCGTCACATACACTGAGCACGCCAAGCGAAAGACTGTCACATCTCTCGATGTTGTCTACGCTCTCAAGCGACAGGGCCGTAAGTTTCTTTGCCTTTCACACACACGTGTCTTCAACGCGTCTAACATGTTCTCTCAGGTACCCTCTACGGTTTCGGTGGTTAAACGTTTTCTCTTCATTGTTTTGTCACGGCCTCGCCAACGCGGTCGGCGCGTCTGCTCGCCGCTGTGGTGACGCGTTGCTCCTTATTCTGGGTTGGGTTTCGGTATGACGGTCGTCAGGGTGTTCTCTGAATAGTTTTTCTTGTTTTGTTCACGTCTTTATGGGTCTGGGATTTGCATTTTTCTACTACTACTTTTTAAATTATACCTCGTCTACACTGGTCGGCTTGTGACCTATGGGTCCGAACATCTTTGTATCATAGCGGCCGTTTATCCTAGGTGGATTGGAGTTGCGACTGCTCGGTCATCGCACACGAAATGAATGAACTTAAAAGACCTTCTCTTGCCTTCTTGCTCTTGTAACTTCATGTCTTTCTTCGTATTCATTTGCTTCGTTGTCTTTACTTCTCGGTGCGCGTCTGGTGTTCGTGTTATGTTTGTGTTTTTGGTTGTCACGGTTCGCGTCTATGCTACTGTATCAAGCATACATGAACTACATGGCCCTCTGTTTCGATATGTGTACGTTATTGAATAAACGTAGAACTAGCACTGCGTCTATCCAATGTATTCGGTAAACAATTCATTCTTACGTAGTGTCGTTGTTGTAGTTGAGGATGTAAGTTGACTTTGCTGTCGTGGATTGTTCTGCGGTCGACGGGGTAGATTCTCGCGACACATGCACGATAACATACGTATTTGGGCTTATTTTGCCTCGATGGGTACTCTGTGGTGGTATATACACTAGCTTGTGCGTAATTTGATATGCCTATGAGCGATTTTGGTGTGTTGGGTGGTTACGTTGCCATGATCTACTATAAACGTAGTAGTGATGTGTATAAATATATATCCATATTGTAGTTGAAAACAATATCAAACGACCAAACGCGTACAACATGTCCAGAAGGTACCACAGAAAGGTAAAAACTAGTAGTATTACCCTAGGCACCATAGTAAACGTACCCGAGCCATCATTAAGCATGAAGAACGAGATGGTTGACCGTGAGCGCCAATATAAAAATCAATCGATTTTACGATCGCTGCGCGGATACATCATACAAATCGCAGCCGTCATGCCAATATCCGGCGACAGCCCACCAAAAATGCCCGAAAACGCGCCTAAAATGGATATATAATGATACTAGGCTATATAGCTATAATAAAAATAAGTTCAATGCCAAAGAAATACAAGCGAATATCGCGACATCACATTGAAGACAGAAAAATCGTCGTCGCTCAGCGTTGATGCCTCAGGCATGCAAAGTCACTACATCTTGGCGTCGTTGAGATGGTCGGGACCATGAATTGGGACGGGCGCGTATGCGTCGATGCATCAACGAGGTTTGGGTGTGGTTGTTCATACCACGAAGTTCATTACGATTGCCCTGTAATATGGCATAGATCAAATATCCACCAATCACCAACAACGAGAAATTAAGGCAGGCATAGCACAATTTTGCTTCGTACTCATTGACCGGACGGTATCCGAACGCGTTCGGGCGAAACCATGACGCGACTATGAACCTACGAGCGAACGCCATTTATCGAGTTTGCAACCACGTATCAGGTTTTACAAATGTCAAGTATGTGCTGCTGTCACTCACCTCACGATTGTACGGACATAAGCTTCGTTCCGGATATCGCACCGCCTTCGTCGACCATTGCCTGTTGGGAGCTGTACAGACACGCCAGATGATCGCGCACATCGAATCCAGAACTGTACGAGACGAAGATAGTGCATGGACACAAGATTGGAATGGAAGACAGTCCAACGGATTGCTTGCACCTACTTTCCGAGATGCGACATAGCCATCTATCGTACGCCGATCCTGACGTATGACCTCTTTCGAGCAGAAATGTCTCGACAAGCCCGAAAAGAAGGATCACCCGAAGGTGCGGGCAGCTCCGAGACGGCTATATCGAGGAGGACAAATAGAAAGAAGCAGGGTGCGTGTCGCTCGCAAGAAACCGGCCTTCGAGTGAATCATCTCGCATTAACAAAGACTGGCGTTAAAATGCCCACTCTGACCCCTCACATCAGCCCAGTTCATGACCGGGAAGGATGGTCTTCGTTTCCCTATGCTAGCCTCTGGATTTCTCGGGCAGTATGACAAGATCATCCTTCCTGTGCACGTCAAGATACTCCTGCTCTCCAAAAGTCGGTATATCAAGAAGGGTTAGTTCTGCACCGGCTCTCTCACATCCTTTCCACGTCGTGTTGCTTCCCACTCGTATATGCTTGAAACATGTGGGCTGTCCTTCTCATATATAACCGCATACGGTAGGTCGCGAGTTCTATCTGTCAGATGGATGACCTGCATTCGGCTCTAGAATCCATCATCCATGCTGATATTTGACATACATTGTATGTCGTGGAATGGAGATCAACGTCGTCTTTAACTCCTCCGCCCATTCCGCATCGACGGCAGACTCGAAAGAAAACGTCAAATGCTCAGCTTGTCTCTTTGTCAGAGCTCGGCCTCCTAGCCTTCGTCTCGTGATTGTCGATGATCATCTCATTCGGTGGTGGCGACCTTCACTGATTGCTCTGCATGATATTCGGTATAGCTCGCCTCTATAAAATCGTTGATGGAAGCAGCGCCAAGACGATGTTCATCCTCCATCAGCCCAACAAACCAGTCCGACGAAGGTTGAAGACTAAAATCAACTGCGCATGCCAGTCCCAGGGAATCATTCTCGACCTACCTTGTTATCACCTGGGATAAGCAGACTATTTGCGTCTGCACTGTCGATTCATCACTGCCCATAGGGCTGTATACCCGCGGTATCGCGTTGCAAATCGACATTTCCGTCCTTGGTCGATTAAAAAAGAGGACTACAAAGTCCAAAAACGACTCTCGTATATGGATCTTCAACTGCTCCTGGTTTTATCCTTTGCCATTTGGATTCGATAACAGTTTGTCGTCACGTGCCTCTGCGTTCGTTGCATATCGCGACTCAATTGGAAGCCAAGTACGAGAACCTTTCTCCAGTCTATCTCCGTGAGTGCCGGCACTAATACCCTGGTAGTCCTTCTTATGACTGAAGGGCTCGATTCGCACGTTACTGGTTTGTACCGTCTGAAATGTAGAATTCATACTGTCCTATAGAACCTACTGGCGACATCCAGAGGAAGGAGGCAGTTCAGTACTTACCGTTGCTTAATTCACCTGGAGCGCGTCAAACATATTGAAACACTCGCCGAACTCGACCGAGAGAGCAATAGACTGATTTCAATCTGTGTCTTACGAGCGAGCTCGACGGATCAAAATCCGTCCCATAAGAATATTTTTTCTGGACGTCTCCTAGGTAGGTGCTTTTGCAACTTACCAGTGTTAACCGGGGACCAGGATTCGTTTGGAAAAGATGTATCTGGTCTATACAGGACATCGAGTATATCCGGAATATGCCAACCATACGGCTAGTGTAATAGCCGAGCATGGGCGTCTCACTATTGAATCTCATTGCCATACATGAGTCATATTTTGGGGGTTCTCAACTCTATGACTCGACCAACTACGAAATATGATACATATGGTGGACCATCCTTGATTTCAGGGGCCTAGGAAGTCCCACCCTCCAAATCGAGAACAGGGCTGCCTGCAACCCTACCGACTTGTCAAGTGGTTCATTGCTAACAGATGTCTCCATTGATTGATGGTCCGCCGGCTGTGCTCGAAGAGGTGTCCCGTAGTCTTGATTACGATTCCGGTTGACAACCAAGTAGCCATCCTCCCAGTTGTCTTGTACGAAGTACCATTTCAGTTTATGAGAACAGTAACTTTTGTATAGAAACAGAGTAGCGAGAGACAAAGGTATCATGTCTAGGATATATTGAACTCTTCCAAGGTCTTTGAAATGGTCACACCTTTTGATATTGTATTTTCTATCTCCGTATCAAGTGAAGCTATACAGGCTTATTCTACGATAGGTTAATATGGTTTGTGCACCCTTTTCTTCAATAAGTGAAAATTATCAATCGAGTTGTTAATTCTATGACCAGCAGTATATTGAATTCTACGTATTCATAAACGTAGTGAAATTGCAATTCAAGGCTCATTTCTTCAAGGCTGTTATGTTTTTGTGCGTTTGATTTGAGCCTGAGAGCCCAGGCATGCACAGCATCAATATTGATGCCCATTAGTTACCTATGCTATCAATCAATTATCAATATAATCATCACAATTTCTCCTTATCACCATCAACGCGGCCCCCCTTCACCCATCGATAATAGATAATAGATACGAACAACATCCTTCCGAGCACCTTCCAGAAACAAGTGGAGACAATCGGAACGATCAAAAGCCCCACGCGCACGGGTCCCATTGATAATAGACGTCCGAGTACGTGCTAAAAAAAGAAAACAGCGAGAATCTGCCGAACCTTCCGAGACGGAAACTGCCCCACCAGCCCCTTTTTCTGTTCGGATTGATGTGTTGTCTGTTTGTTGACAGCACATCGGCTCAGCCACAGTGTGTGGTACCGTACCCATTGTTATCGATAAGATAATCATAATACTCTGTATAATTTTTTCAATCGGATAGTGTACGGAGTACGGAGTAACATCGTTTACTTAAGATTAGGTTTTTTTTTTTTTTTTAGATGAGGAAACGGGTTACAATGCTGACACCTCAAAAATGAGGATGAGTGCGACAGTAACACTCAACAAAAAACCTTAGAATTTAGAAAACTCAAGCGGTTGAATGAGACACGGGAAAATATTCTAGAGGTCTGTGAGCTATAGAAATCTTAAGGTTATCAAAGTTTTCCCTGATCCGATATCTTCAGCTGGGCTGTCAAGACTCCGCGGATGATCCCGGTACGGGTCCATCTAACCTATCGCGCTATCAATCAATGCCATGTGGTTGAAGGTTTGAGCGAGATCGGTGTGTGCTATCTATCCGTAACTCTGTACCGCGGTATATCGGGTAACGGCAATGGCTCGGTGAGGAACTGAGGATGTAGATCATTGATTTCTCCTGTTGCCAATGGGGAATCACGTAAAAGGCATGTACTCCATGATAGTGCTATGGTGTTTACACAATCCGATAATCGGTAAATGCTGACAATACCAACGCCACAGCTAATGCAACTGGGACCTTGCCTTCTAGCCAGTCTTTCCTGCAGGTAGGTCCAGTCTCAGCTGGAGTGTCGATATCCAAACACTAGTTACAGACAGGTACGCCGCGGAAATGTTTCATACAAGATGTCTATCATCAAAATGTCGACACAGGTCCTCAGACATAAACAAACAAATGAAAATTTTTTTTTTCATTAAGCTTTAGCCTAAATGTGCAGAAGAAGATGAGGCTTATGCATGTCTGCATGACAAGCCCAATCGTAACGACGAAAACCGATAAATGGAGTCCTCTGTTCCAGCCGCTAAGGACAAAACTCGGCAGGACGGAAGGCTTCTGGAATGGCCTCTGCATGGCGGCAGGGTTTTGCTCGCGTGGAAAATTTTTTTTCTTCTTCTTAGGCGATGCCTAGTGTCCGAAAACATACATTAGCGCAGATCATGGAGACGGGCTGATTTTCTGGATGTGGTGTGGTGCCGGGGGGTCCGTGTACCCGGTGTATTGGGTGGTATTGTGGTGTGTATTGTATGGAAAGGGTTGTAATGAACTATGCGAAACTGTGTTTATCAGAATTTTCTGCGCTAGGGGAGATTTTTCTCGTAGAGTTTCTTGGTGAGTTTGAGTCCACGGAGAATATGTTTAAGGATACGCTCGCCCGTAGGCTAAGTTTCATGTTTATGGTGTGTTGTTGTTGTACCCAATCGTATGGGAATGTATCCGAGGCTCGGTCGATGAGTTTGTTCCGCTCTACGGGTTTGTGCTTACTGTGGAGTTCATCGTATGGATACTTTAACCAATAAGCAATCTAGATCTAGTAAGATCTCATAGAGAGCATAATAACTTGATGGACTGATCTCTCTCATCTGGCTATCTCTGGGTCTTGGATGGGTGATCGGCGTGCTCATCAGCCTTGGACAGAACTTAGTTGATGCTCACTAATTTGTTGTCCAGATCAATTCAAACCCCCTGCATATCTGGCATGAGTCTCACATGAATCAAAACAAAAGATATCAAAATACGCATACATGGATTGATCTAGATGTGCATCGTTGTGTATATACAAAATCTATAAGATGTTCTGGGCCTGGCGTTGATGGGGGCCTAGAACGCAAAGCCCCTGCAACATCAGACCATCGGAAAATGGTCCAGATTCTGCGCGAACATGTTCACTCCCATTTTTTAGTCTTTTTAGCATTCTACAATAGGCTTTGACAGAAATTTTAGTCGCATGGAAGAAACACACTTGTCTCAGTATCGCTGCAGCTAGTCCTGTACAGTCGACGCATCTCCTCGGCCTGGTAACTTGTGAGATAATGATTACCACTGGGCATAAAAAAATTGTGTCAATGCTCGGGTGGCTGGGTAACCAAATCACTAATCAGTTCGTATCGAATGGGAATCCTGGGGTGACAGATCTGTGGCTCAAGCCTCAGGCTTGCTCAAGTGATACGAATCCGGCTTGCCGGCACCCCGGGCCGAGATATAGCCTTACTATGTCCGTTCGGTTCCCGCTCGGTAAAAGAATCGGCAAAGACAACCCCAGTGGAATGCCTGTATGAACGCACGCACTCTTACAATTATGTATCCCGTGGCAGATGTACGTCTCTTGATTTGTAGCGTGTCTCAGTTTTATGTACATCTCAGCTGAGAAACTCCGTACGATGGCAACATTGACAAGGCCAGGGTCTGGAGAAATGCTAGAGGATAATTCAGCCGAGGGTATACCAGCCTTACCCCGCAAAAGCTAGAGAGATTCTCATTTTTTTCTTCTTTTCCCTTTCTCCACGGGATCACGAACCCTTTCCTCGGGTGGGCCAATCATATAGTCGGGTTGACATATTTGGAAATTCCAATTCCACTTTCTGCCCGTGTGACCTTTCTCGGTCGATACAAATCTGGAGAATACTACGAGTATGTTGGTTTTTGAAATACAATTTTCAAGTAGTTATACGATCTAAGGTATTGGATAATCCAATAGACTTAGTTTCACATAGTACTTTGTAGAATACGCAGGTCAGCTGACCACCGTCACGCGTTCTCGGCCAGCCTCGGCTTACGAGTAATTCGACTTGCGGGAAGTGACTACCTGATCATTCTTGGTAACTCCGAGGCATTGTATATGCTAATACATGCTATATGACTTGTAATAACCAGAATAACCAGGGTCTGGGCATGAGTTGTCTGAGTCACACCACTAGTTGAAACCAAGTCCCTGCCTAAAGCATTTGGAGATAACTTGGCATCAAGGCGGCGATATCCGTACCAGGGTCAGCTGATAGTGTGTTGTTCGATCTACGAGGATGAGGAAGACAACGTGGAAAGAATTCTGTTGCCTTGATAGATCGTCAGTCGCAAATCAGCATGCTAGGAACAGGTGAAAAATTTTTAACGTTGATGCACAAAGGTCGATAAACGAGGGCCCTAGATCTGATGGCTGATCGGTGCGCCATATTGTGGCTGAGTAGGCAGATTTCAGTTGCTGATAGGCTCCCGGTCTTTTGGGACAGAGGAAACGTCAAGCCACAAATGCATATTCTCCCGTTTTGGGGTGAACTACGGAGTATGTAACTAGAAGACTGAAGAAAAATTCTCTTTCGTTGCCGGAGCCGAGTGCCAATGGCATAAACTCAAAAGAGGTCGGCGTTCGGTCGGGGTTGGTCGTTGCTCATCAAAGAGTGGCTGACAACCTGTGGCTGATGCCCGAGCACTGGGTAGCAGCGGTCGTGGACAGCGCTGGTTGGCGGGCGAAAGCGGAAATGCTGCCAGGGATGTCTCACCCAATCAGCGCCCGCATTCTAGTACCTTCTGTAATGCCTCGTACAGAAACCGTAATGATACGCCGTGGAGCGAAACCATACACGGGAATGACCGATGAGCAAACGATAGTGGGTCCTGGGCTTAGCTTTGCTGCATTATGAGCCCAGGGTCTGTCACCCATCCATCTCTAAAATAGTTCAAACGTCATACTATGGTTACTATTATCGTCCATGCATAGTAAGACATGAAAATTCTTTCAGAGTTTATAATAACAATGAAGTGCCCCGTTTGTAGAGTAGAATTTTATTACTGATCATCAAATATTTTATCCAACATTACTCATCACCATCCACTATTATCAACAACACTCCAAACTACACTAGACTCCCGCGTCATACCGGAACGACTGCAAACTATATACGACACACACATCAGACATCTGCCTATTTCCGCTGACTCATATCCGAGTTAAACTGACTGTCTGATCAACTGTCTGGAACTACTCCCGATCCATCCATCCCCCCTCGGAAAGCTTCCACCTCCTTCGATGGTGTACTAGTAATCGCACCGCAACCCAACTCGTGATCTGGAAAAAGTCAAAACAATTCCGCATCGAAAGTGCACGGCCACAGTAAGTTTGTCCAGCCAAAGAAAACCCAGAATCCATCAAAAAAGTTTGGCACACTGATTTGTAAACCGCGGATCAGTTTCCAAGCTTTAGGAAAACCTTCCCACCAGTGCGACTATATAATCGACGTCCCCCCCCCGGGTGGCAAGCCTCTTCCGCCCTAAGAGAACTTACCTTACTCCACTTTTCCTCTCATACCGAACTATGCTCCTCTACCCTACCGTACGTAATAAGGACCTCATCACTCACGCTCAGTGGCCGTATCCCATCAACAACACCGCCGACCTGGACATCCTACAAGACGGCCAACTTCCTCCTGACCTTCTCGTCAATAACATCTACGGCCAGGACATTTCTCAGCAGACATATCAATCCCAACGACAATCTCCTTTCAACTCTCCTGAACTGCAATTCCTACCATCGTCTGGCTGCTCATCTCCCGCCTTCTCCTCCTTCTCGCCGGCGTTCTCGTCGGATCGCTCTCCAGTCACGAACTTCTCTGGAGACTTTCCCATCTTTGACGGCAGCTGGTCTGAAGCACCATCCATGAGTGTCGCCTCATCTTACAATCCCGCATTCCACCTTGCACCACCGGCGCCATCGCCGTATCCCAACGCTCAATACTCTACGCCTCAGTACTTGGCACAACATTCTCCCATGTTGGCGCAGTCTGGTATCTCAACCAACACCTACGGTAGCTGGGATACCGACACCAACTCCCAGTTGCTCAGCCCAGCTCACGCACAAAAGGGTGCACACAAGCGAGCAGCCTCGGGATCCTCCGGCAAGACAGGATCGAATTCGCCACAAACAGCGACAGCATTTGCCGGACAATATCAAAATTCGAATCCCAAAAAGTCGCTGCCTACTCCTGTGCAGACGCCAGTGCAGAACTCGTTTCTAGCTCCTGCATTTCAGAACTACGACCCTTTGACACATAATGGCGACACTGCCGCCGCGGAACAGGCAATGAGGCAAGCAGTCATGGAACAGCACAGCCACGGCAGCAATCACAACAACAATCATCCGACCGCCGAAGACGATACCTCCTTCCACTACTCCCTCCCCCCATCTGTGTCTAGCCTCAGTCACCACAACTCGCCGGTGACTCCTCAAACTACATATGACGAGCTCGATGATGGATCAAAAGCGGTAGTCCATGGTGAGGACCGATCTCCTGACTTTGACCGCTGGATGGGTGATTACTTACAGTTCGATGCGAATCCAGACTTTAATAACCAAACCTCCATGTCGATGGGCGTGCCGAAACTCAACCGAACTATCTCTGAGATCTATCAAGATGAGCTCTACAATACGAATGTCGTCCCGGCGTCTTCACAGCAGATGCGGAAAGCCAACACCAATATGGGTAGTGCGCCATACCGAAATTTGTTTGCCGATCGACTCAACGCTGCCAACCAGGGACATCTATCAGCTCGTTCTCAATCGCCAGCTGGCACTTCGGTGAACAGGGAGCGATCGCCATTCCGTCAAGGGTCTCCTCTTGCTGCAGATTTCCAGCATCAACAGTCTCATCTTGCTTCGGGTTTGGGCTCTGCTTTGCAGTTGCAGGAAGGAGAGATCAAGACTATTTCCCCCAAGGATGCTCTCCTGGAGTACAATGAAGGTCCCGATGACCTGGCTAATGGATTACCATCGCTGTTTCCTACAAACGACATGACTCTTGGTGGTAGCGATATGACCTCTCGCCGACAGAGTGCCACCAGCGCTTTCCAACCTACATTGGCCTACAACTCCATGGAAACATTTCCGACTCAATACGCTACTCAGGCTGCCGGTTTACAGCAACCCATGAACAATTTCATGCAACCACAATTACCGACACAAAATCTCCATGCCAACAATACTCTGCTGCAGCAAACCCCAGGCTTCCCTGCATCGCTACCCTCGATGGAGTCTACGAATAGCGACCGGATGATGGAAACTCCATCCAAACGGCCTAATGACACCTCATCAGACTCGGGTACATACACATGCACATACCACGGGTGTACATTACGGTTTGAGACACCGGCGAAGCTACAAAAACACAAGCGCGAAGCTCATCGGCAGACGATGGCTGGAGACACCAACCCATCATTGGCTCTACGAAATTCGCAAGCTGGCCCCCACAAATGTGAACGAATCAATCCGTCTACGGGCAAGCCATGCAACTCTATTTTCTCACGGCCATATGATTTGACACGGCATGAGGACACAATCCACAATGCGCGCAAGCAGAAAGTGCGGTGTCATTTGTGCACAGAAGAAAAGACCTTTTCGCGCAACGATGCACTTACTCGACATATGCGAGTGGTGCATCCTGAAGTGGATTGGCCGGGGAAGCAACGGCGCAAGGGACATTAGCCTTCCCTTCGACAGGAAGCAATTCCACATAGTCAGTCATTTTGCCTGAAAGATCGGGCAATGATGACGGAGGGGCTTCCCTCCACTGACGTCATAGGCGCTTACCGCATCGAGTAAGGAGCCATAGCAGCTTCGGATCGGCAGGCCGATTCTTACCTAAGCATCACCCAGAAAGCCGTTGACGTCATCGGCTACGACTCGACTCATTTTTTTGACTTCCTCTTCGAGTCTATTGACCTCATTCTTTTCTTTTCTGTCTATTACTTCTTACATTGTTCATAATAACTAGACTGTTATGTCATGACCCGATCACGTCTTGTTCTGTATTGATCCGTTTTCGACAGCGTTTTTTTCCCTTTTCTTTTCTTTTTTCTTTTAGCATCGGAATGATGGGATGTGTGCTACGACTGAGTTATGTTTATGTTTATGTTACGACTATATTTTTTTTTTTGGCTCATACTGCATTCTTATTACTTATTGCATTGGATGGTGTGTTAATATTGGGATGGTACATAAGGACAAAAAAAGGTGGTGCTTTTTCGTTTGTTGTCTTGTACAAAATATTTGTATTATATGATTTGATGATGACCAACTGATAGATAGAAAGAAAGATTGTACTTTTACTTTCTTCATATACATCAACTTTCGAGAATAGTTAGTTCATTGTAAGGTAACTGTAGATCTCTCCTTCCACTGTAGCATAGCATAGACTTGAAGCCCTGTCGATACATGCATGTCTTACACCTCCACCACTAGCCATAGGGGCCAATTGCCTTTAGTAGAGATAACAAAAGCCACGAATTGGTCGGTATCTCGCCGATCTTATTAGCCAACCACCAACCGTCAATTGCGTTACTGTTTCATTTGATCTTAAGAAATTTGGTGTATCTTGTGGCTTTGGAGGGCAGGGGGTTGGGTTGGGAGTTTCATTTCTATTTTTGTACATGGACACAGTATCATCAGTTTATCGTAAGTTGATTGCCCGATTGATAGAATAATCAAATACATACGTAGTATTGGTTAACTAAAGAGAGAATGTATTTGTCATTGATTACTTACTTACCTTGTACATTACTCCTTCACTGACTCTCTGTCTCCCTTGTAGTTCGTTACTATACATATCTCCCTACTGATAAGAACTGGCTGCGGGTCCACAAAGGGATCGGCGAACGGGAAATCCGTGCATACGATAGTATCCGTATGCTTTACCCACTTAATGGCCCACTTGATCCACAGAGAAGTCTCTGTGTCATTTACATTCAATTGAGATGGGAGATTGAGATCATGAATGTTATTACTCTGAACTGTGTCCGGACTTGATCGAAGAGTGTGGAAGGATTCTACATTCTAAGACGTCTTTGCTCAATACCTAGAGGATGCAAGAACCCATCCGATCCTTCCAGAAACTAGAGTCGTAGTTAATGAATTGGTGGGGAACATTGGACGCACCTAAACAAGCCATAATTCAAAATTTGACACCTTGGCTAACTAATAGTAAACCTTCAAGTACGTACGATGTATGCATAGATCATAGTCGTATGATTGGTGTGTGTTTTCGCGGCAAGTAGATCGGTGCCTTTCTGCCTCATTCTATCCTCTATTGTCCAGTGCCCTACACTTTTGGATAGATACGATACCGGAGGGGTGTGTGTATTGAAATACGGATGTTACGAGACATGGAAATTTATATCCAACAAACTCCACACGATACCCGGCTATATGTTCTCCATTCTATCCGCCATCCGCCGCCCACAGGGTGCACATACCACAAATGAATACGGATAGATAGATACTACGGATCAAATCAACCCCGCTACCTATTCTACGTGCACTGTGGAAACGAATCGGGAGGGACCGGATTGTGTGCTTTCTCTGCCTGACCCGAATATTCTATTGCTGAGTCTATCGTACGAGAGACGTCGGGGAAAGTGAATGCCATTGCCCATATCGCCCGAGTTCAGTCAGTCCCGAACGGGTGAAACGATACGTACGTCGGTCGATTGGAGGGCGGCCGAGAAGAGGCCGGGTGGATCGACACGTACTAAATTAAGGTGTGGCTGTGCAATAGAACTTCTTGGGACAGACGGGAGATCACTACGTAAACTTTTTGACTTAGGCAGATGAATTTAATGTTTCTTCATTGGGTAACATGTGATATTCAGGCCAAGGTCAAGGTAAGACGTTGCCGCGGGGCTGCATCAAGACGTAGGCACAATATACAATACAGTAAGTACGATGTTTTGGCCAGGAAGTGAAATTGTAACTGCAGCTTATTGATATTTGTCATCGCTATAACTATCCAATGATATGACAAAGCTTTTAAAGATTGATTGACAGTAAACGGTTACTTGGTCTCATTCGTACCGAGGACCGCATTCTACACCACACGTTAGCAAAGTCGGTCATCAATAAGATAAAAAAAAAGAGACTTACTCTGGCAACCTCGTAAACCGGCGTAATCCCCGTCCAGTACTCAAACTGGTACACTCCCTGCCCGACAAGAGCTTCTAGTCCTGGAATGGTAGTCCATCCATAATCAGACGCCAACTGTATCAACGGAGTCACCGATGGCTTGTATGCCATTTCTAGCAGAACACCCGATTCGTCACCGGCACTACCGCTGCGCTGGAAAATGGTGCAGAGGATTTCGCGTATATTTGACTCAATGGGCTTGTCACCCGGAATGGTGCCTACTGCGACACGGGGGATGCTTTCAACATCATTGGCATGTTCTAGGACGCGAATGTCGAAGCCTGTCGGGAAGGTAGAGGCCATGTTTTGAATCTTTTCAGGTGAACGGCCGAGGACGTAAATGGTTGAAAAGCCCATGTGATGCAGAGCGTAGATTGCGGCGCGGGCAGTGCCTCCGCCGCCGATCACTAGAGCACTGGATTTGCCTTCGTTGCTGTGTGCACCGGCCTCGCGGAGACATCGTACAATGCCAGACCAGTCGGTGTTGCGACCAACCAGGCGAGTGCTGCCGTCTTTGCCCTCGACGGGGATGATGGTGTTGACTGCACCGATGATCTCGGCTTCGTTCAGGATCTCGTCGATGAGTGGGATGATGTCCAGCTTGAGTGGGATTGTGACTGATGCACCTCCGAAATCGGGAGAGCGAATGAATTCCTTCACATCCTGTGCTTTGTCAGTCTCCAATCGGGTGTATACATGCGGCAATCCATTCTGCTCGAAGAGCGTGTTGTGCATTGGAGGTGACCGGGAGGCTGAGACAGGTTTTCCGAGGACCGCAAATTTCTTGGCTGGGATTTCACCCATAATTGACAATCCTCTACGGATTTCGGCAGCTGACAGTTGTCCGGGTGCAGCCTTGAATGGAAGAGCAGGGTGGCTGACAGGAGTCAAAAAACCGTTGAGCATGCGACTGAGTTGTCCCTTGTCACCCATGTTGATGGCGATGACAGGCACATCCGGATGAGCCTGTTCAGCCCAGTCTTTGAAGTCTTTCAGCGATGTGTTGTCCTTGAGGGTTTCTGCCACGCCCACTAACTTGATAATGTCTCCGTACTGTAGGGCTTTGTTGTAGTACTGAATCCAGGATCCATTGGCCCAATTCAACTTTCCTCGTGGGTCATGATGAGACGCAATAATCTTAGCATGAGCCTTGGATTCAGTCACTTTTCGTAGCAGGTCTTCTGGGAATGTAATCTCAAGATCGATAAACTCGCATCCACTGCGGATAGCGAGCATGATCAACTCCAAGGCAGCATCGTGTGCGTCATCAGGGAATTTACCTCCCTGGCTGACTGTACGTATCGTGAAGACAATAGGAAGGGAAACCCGACTGCGGTAGAATGAGATCTGCTCAGCCACATACTCTGCTGAAGGAATTACGCTGTCTGATGATGGATCCTTGAGTAAATCAACGCGTAGCTCCACAGCATCTGAACCAGAAGCAACTGTGCGAAGTAAATCACCACTCTCGCGCAAATCTGGCAAAGTAAGAGACACAAAGAAAGAAAGGTGTTTCTTTCTAATGGCAGCCAGATAATCAGTCTGGCCAGATACGAACTGAATGAACCGCCCAAAGTCATCCATGGCAAGTGCAAGCTCTGGGGAGCTGCTATGCCTGCTGTAGTATTGAACGTTGCTGCATTCCTGATACCAAGGCTGGCGTCGTAGCCACACACTCATCATGTCTTCAATATAAGCGGGTCTGGTCTTGTCGATGTTCAAGAATTCCATGACCTTTTTGATATCTCTCATGACCAAAAGAACGTTACCCTTGTTCTTGTGGTAGTCAACAAGGATTTTTCTTGCTTCCGCAATTTCAACAATACCACCACCGCAGGCAAAAACATGACCAGTAGGTCGCTCAGCCAATGCACGCTTGAATAGTGAAAGCTCAGCATCGCGGAATCCCTGCCAACCACGTTCCTTGATGAGATCTGGAATAGTCTTGCCCTCAGTCTGCTCCAGCTCAACATCCAGATCAATGAATTTCCGGTTGAGTGCTTTTGCAGCCCAGCGACCAGTTGTCGTCTTTCCTGCTCCACGCATACCGATGATGATGATGGATGCATTTGATCGATCAGCGGATCCATGCGTAACTTCACTCTCAGCGAGTTCCTTGCCTTCGAGTTGCACTCCGAATTTCTGTTTCAGAGCGTCCCAGTATGTTGGCCATGTCTTACCGACACATTCCTTTTCAAGAATGAGCGTAGACGTGGGAGCTACTAGCGACAAAATGCTGAAGCTGAATGCGACACGGTGGTCGTCATAGCAGAAAACGCCGCCAGCGGGATGTCGAAGAGAAGACCGATTAATACCATCAATCTCAAGGCCATCAGGATGCTCGCGACATACAACGCCAAATTTGGCCAATTCAACCCTCATAGCCTCGATACGGTTGCATTCCTTGACTCGCTGATTGGCAATACCATAAATCCTGGTTGTATTGTTTCCTCCCTTGCCTTGTGCAATTGCAGCAAGAACGGAAGCACCCAAGAACGCATCTGTCATTGGTTCCATATCAACATTTGGCAGCGGGCGCAAAACGCCATCTGCTGGACCTGTGACTGTAGTAGAAGTAGCAGTCTGCTCGACATTGCATCCCATCGGTCTCAATACCTCCACGGCAAAGCGGGCATCACCTTGTAAACTAGCTGAACCAATGTTGGGGACAGTGCAGGTTGTGCCGGTGACCGCAGCAATTGCCAGAGGGTAGGTTGCAGAACTAGCATCACTTTCAATAACGTATTCTGGGGGGTTGGTGTAAGAGCCTTGTGGGATGTGGTAGGTCCATTCCTCGGTTGTTGACTTCTGCACATCAATTCCAAACGATCGCATCATAGCCGTGGTCATTTCAATGTAGGACAGGGAAATTGGCTTGCCTCCAACTAGTTTCAGGGTGACCGGCTCCTTCGCGTAAGGCGCGCACATCAAAAGTGAAGAAACATATTGGGATGAAACCTTGGCAGCGAGGTTAATACGACCACCTTTGAATCCACCCGACGCAGCAATCTTCAATGGCAAACTGCCAGCCTTCTCCAAGTACTCAACTTGAGCACCATTGACAGTAAGAGCATCGACCAAGTCACCAATAGGTCTCTGCTTCATACGGTTGTTTCCGGTGAGAATGTTGTAATCAACAGATCCTTTACCGGAGAGCGTTGCAACCGATGTAAGGAATCTCGAGGCTGTACCGGCGTTACCCAAGTATAACTCTGTAGGACTGGCCTGCATCTTGCCACCGTTGCCATTCACAACGAGCACCTCTCCTTCATCTTCCCAGGCAAAAGTCGCGGCACCAAGGCGCTCTAGAGCGTTAAGCATGACCTCTGTGTCGTCCGAGTGAAGTAAGTTCTTGACTCGAACTGTTCCCGAACCGAGAGCTGCAAGGACAAGAGCTCTGTTGGAGATACTCTTTGAGCCGGGAGGGGCACAAACGACATTAAGGTTTTTGGGCACACCGGGGATTACTTCAATGCTGGGTGCGAGGACAACCCTGATGTCTTCGTTCGAAACGACACTGGCCTTTGGCTCGTAGGTTTTTCCGATGGCTGATAGCAGGACAACCTTTTTCTTGGGACCGTCGTTCTTCTTATCCAAGGCCATGTTGGCCATCAGCTGCTCCAAAGAGCAGTGCTTGCCAGCAGTGTGTTTCCTCACGCGCGCGTCTTTCAGAGATGTAGGCAGACCATATTTAGAAAGGCATTTGACCATTCGGGAAACGGCGATAGGCTTAAGGATTCCGAGGTATCGTGCGAGTTCCAACTCCTTGACCATACCGATAGCAACGCATTCACCATGGAGGACTTGAGGTGACAGAATTGCTTCGATCGCATGCCCAATCGAATGACCCAAATTGAGGAGATTGCGCAATCCGCCTTCTCGCTCGTCTGCGGTCACCACATACGCCTTGTGTCGTGCTGAGGCGACAATGCGATCCTTCAAGACTTGTCGCACCGAATCGAACCGTCCCTTTCCAGCCTTGCTACGAGCAGCTTTCAAAATTGCATCGGCATGCTGCTCCAAAGCGGCAAACTCCTTTTCGTCAGAAATCGCTGCAGTTTTGATGACTTCTGCCATACCGTTGATGAATTCTCTTTCGGGAAGGGTGTCGATAAAGTCAATGTCAATGTAGATTCGATGAGGTTGCCAGATCGCGCCAATCAGGTTCTTGCCCAAAGGAGTGTCAATCGCAGTCTTTCCTCCGATAGAAGAGTCAACCATCGCCAACAAGGTCGTAGGAACCTGGACGAATCTGATACCCCGCATGTAGGTTGAGGCGACGAAACCGAGCAAATCTCCAATCACACCACCGCCCAAAGCAATAATAACAGTGTCTCGACCACATGTCTGTTGAAGCATCCAATCCTCGATATCGGCTTTTCCTTGGCGGGACTTGGAGTTTTCTCCGGGGGGGATTTCTTTGGTGAGGAGACGAGGAGCCGGCGACAATGCCGCAGCGGCTTCATTGAAGACTTTTGCGAACTTTTCACGATATATAGAGCCGAGATTGGTATCCGTGACGAGGACATATGTAGTCGAGGGAAGATTGGTCAACAGGTCTTGGACAATGTATGTTCCCCAGATGCCATATTCCGCAACGATGCTCTCCCGCCCTAAAATCGAGATCTTGGTCGGTTCTGCCATTGTGTTGTATGAACGTTTGTGTAGTATGACAGAATTCAATGATGATTTCGGAGGGTCTCAATTCATGGCGGAGAGTCTGTGTCTGTGAGTCAATGGCCATTTCGCCTTCTATGAATGTCCCAGCGGGTATACACCGACCTTTCGAAATCGCAATTGCAGGCAGGTGTCGCGCTGACTTTGCGTATTCGTCTTGTCTATCCACAAATTGACAAACCCAATGCTTGGACAGAGTAATAAAATGTCAGTGTACCTCAATAGATGATGAGGTCTTTCTTGTCTTTTTGTATGAGTCACTGGAGAGGTTCGCTGTGCACCCCAGGAATTTTTGTGTTAGTAATTGAAACGGGCATAGCGCCCTGTCAACGGAGCCCGTGCTTGCATCTGCCCCCACAGTGTGAGTTTCCAATTGCTCATTCGATCGTGTAGCCCTTATCGACTATGATTCTAGTAGTGTTTTTCTATTATTTTATTACAACAGTGACTGGCACTATGGGGCTTTATGTGTTGGCTATGCCAGATGTCTTCTATTTTCGTATATTGTTGTGGTCAAGTCGTGAGCTTCATAGAGTCTCTGTACGAAGTAGTACTCAGAGCTCCGATATCGCCCCTGTATGGACTGACCAATCATGTGCCCTAGTGCCCGCATACACCAGAGCCTCTTTAGGGCGAGTCAGGATTATCTGTACATAGTAGGTAGGGTTACCATCGGGAATTAAACAGAATACCGTGCGATATTATTGACCTAATTGCAAATCATACAAAGACTTTTAAGAACATGGAACAGAAGTGATATTTAGGAATGAAGATAACGGTAGCGTGTTTGCGAGTCCAGCTCAATTTGGGTATCATACAGATGTTCTAGCTCTAAGCTAAATGCACAGGTACTTTGCCTTCATTGAGACACCACACAATTGTACACTTTACATGCATAAACAACAGAACTAGTATCGATCGTAGCCATCGCTACGCCTAGAGTTGTACCCGCCACGGCTCTGAGATTGGTAGCCACCTCTGTTGTTGTTGTAGCCTCTTGAGTCTCCTCGATTACCGCCACCGCCTCGTTGCGCATTGTAATATCCTTGCTGGTTATAGTCCGCAGGAGGAGCCGAGTAGTTATACTGATTCTGACCACGCTGGTAGCTGTTGTCTTGACCATAGTAACCGGACTGATTGTAGCCCTGTGGCTGGTTCTGATAACCATGACTGCCACCGCGTGGGGGAGGTGGAGGGCCGCGAGAGTAACCAGAACCACCTGCAGGAGGAGCCCATCCACTAGCTCCGCCCTGAGGCGGAGGGACAAAGGATGGGTCCAAATGCGCTGCAAATGGGTTCGCTCGGTCGTTCATGCCTGGCCTTGGAGCGTTGTACTGGTTGTATTGATTACCGCCTCTGCCGCCACCATTGTTGGGCCTGAAACCTCCCCGTCCGTTGAATCGAGATTTATTTCGAACAGCAGAGATATCTCCTTGATCTAGGGCTGGAGGTGCAAATCGCACTCCCCGAAGGAGCATGGATTTGTGTAGATGGGTTGACTTTGGAATCTCGTAGTTGACCCTATAAGAAACGTTAGCATCGGATAATCTGGAACATTCATGATGAAAATATAGAGCATCGCGTACATCATAGACCTGTTCTCATCTAGAGATGGCATATCAACATCATAAGGAGGGTCAAGAGAGCTGTGAGGAATGTGATTGTCGTCCCGTTCTACCTTCCCTGCCAATCCTTCACTAACACGCATGTCCAGAGCGAACTTCGATGTGCTCTGCTTTTTACTGTAGAAATTTGCTGCAAGTTCCTGATACAACGGATGTTGGTCGGAAATTAGGAGAACATCAGTACCAACTGTGTTACGGGCGTGCTCATCTGCACTCAACAATGGGTATTTCTTCTCCATTGCAGCGAGTAGTCTAGTTTCATCGATGAATGGAAGTAAAACAACTCCTTGCCATGCAAATTTCTTGCCGTTCAGATCGACGGGGAAATCTTCCGGATAGAAATCGATGATCTCGCTGTTCGGATCCGACATCAAATCATGGAAAATTTCCGGAATAGCATGATTTGACGATGCTGGTAGAACTCCCATCAGTTGTTCAAAAGGCCGAAACGGTTTGCCTTTCTCAAAGCTTGGTTTCATACTACCAATATCAACAAAGTCTGCAGCAAAAGGTGCATAATGGTACGGGTAGTACCAGGTCCAAGAAGGACATCCTTGCATGTAGTAGAGAAGGACCCATTGCAGACCTTCGGCATATGATCTTGCAACCTGATAGCGGAACTCGACATTACTAGGATCGACATGGAACTTTTGTTCGTAGTACCTTTCGGTATACCCAGACTCCCATAACCGTACTGTGTCTGGAGGTAACTCATCTGACGGCTTTGCGGGTCCAGCTGCTACTGGCGAGTCTCTGCCGGGTGTCCCATTATCCGCATCAGTTAGATCCTCGACCTTTCTCTTGCCCAAAACGGACGGCGAAGTTTCCAATGATTCCTCTTCTCCACTTGGGATCTCACTATTGGTAGTCTCAGTTTCAGCATTGGTTGGCACTTTTCCTTTCAGTAACTGGCTTTTCAACGCAGCAGCAGCACTCTTGTTCGCCTCATTAGCTTTGTAAATGGCCGATCGATTAACAACCATGCTGTGTGTCAATTGCCTTGTCTCTTTGTCGAGGTGTCCTCGGCTTGGAGTGATTAATGTCACTTCTGTTGACGCGATGAAACCCTCTCCTGACTTCCGACCTTTGGCTGGTGGAGCAGAGAGACCTGCCTCCCCGGCTGTATAATCTGGCGAGCTTCTCCGGCGCTTCTGTGATCGTTCTGCATTGCGTGCTTTTTCTTCTTCCTTCCTACGCTGTTCATTGGCAGCCTTTCTTTCTTCCGCTTGTCTTCTTCTTCTGAAAATTCCATCTTCTTGCTTACCCAGGCCATTCAGGATGAGTTGGGCGTGGTTGAAGTTGACAATACCGTCCTTCGTGACATAATCGTCCATGAGTGGAATGTTTTCTCTCCAAATAGAAATCAACAGGTCAATTGCATTTTCCTTAATATCCAGAGAAGGAAGATGGGGCAAGAAATCGTTTCCGACGAAGAAACACATGAACACCCAATCATCCAGGGCTCGTTCCAAGTCAAACGGGAATCGCTGCTGGGGAACTTGGAGCTCAACAGCAAGATACTCCCTAAGCACGGAAACGTTTAGCCAGATGAAAGGCTTCAGAGGCGCAGCTTTCTGTTTCTCATCGAACTCGCCATTCTTCTCTTTGGCCTCGCCTCTACATTCCTCGGCTTTATGACCAGGTTGGCCACAAAGGCGGCATGTTCTGGGCCTCGACTCCTGAAAGAAAACGTCTTCACGCAGAACTCGGAAATGTGGTTCATGAGTTGCAAGACCAAGCATAATCAAGTCTGCATCCAATCCATACAGGACGTGGCGAGTATTCGGATCGTGACTGGGATCCTGTCGTTGAGACCGAATAAAATTCATAACCTTGTGTTCGCCCTCTCCGGGAACGGTGGCATCACTAATGATGATTTTCATCTTGACAATGGTTAACTAAATAATCGATAGCAGCGTAGGACTCGAAAACGTACCTTTTCCCATGCGGGGTCGGTGTTCAGCTTGTAAGAAATCCAGTAACGTAGAGATGCGGAGAGGATATCCATGAACGGAGTACCGGGAGTAATCACATTACTGGGAGAATACATTTGTTAGCACTGCCCTGATCTCCGTTCCTCGCACCCGACTCACCTATCCCATGTTTTCTGAATGACCTGTTCCTTGATATCTTTGTCCGGATCAATTCCCTTAGCAGCATTTTGTTTGACCAGCAGTTTTTGAAATTCTTCCTTTTTTTGATCGTTCTCCCTAGCTTCTTGCGCAGAGCGGAATCGTCGAGAGCGTTGTTGGTTCATCTTCGCACGGGGTGCGACACCATCTGGAACACAGTACGTGATTAGCACATAGCGAAGGTAAGGTAACGCCGCACCAAAATAAAGAGTCATGTCTTACCAACTGCGATCATCAAAAGCTTCCTCGGGCGAACCATGTTCACCACTCGATCGGTGTAACGAAAGATCTCCAGCATCATCTCCTGCTCGTTTGCTGGCGGGGGCTTGCCCTCGGGATGTGTACACGGATGGACAATACCATTCATATCCAGGTACAAGTTGTCCGTTTCCTCGCCATTGGGATTTGGCTTGGTCGTATCAACGGGAATCACTTCGCCATTGACTTCGTATGGTTGCTCCTCTATGACGGGAGAGATGATTTTTGGGTATTTGTTGGAGAGCCAACGGAAAAGAGCCGGAACACCCATGATGGTTATTTCTAGCAGATACTGTAATTGTCGTGTGTAGTTGGAAATCTTCAATGTTCGCAATCCATCTATCGTTAATAGCGCAAGAACAAGAATGAATGGCTGTCACCAGGACGTCCCAGAACAACTGCAAGTAATTCCTGAGCTTGCATCAACTCAAGTCGGACACTCACAGAGAGAGATACAGCGAGAGAATAAACCAGATACACAGAAAATGAAATTCAGCTTGAGCGCCGAATCTGCTGCGTACGGATCAAAATCTATTCTGTCGAGTCGCGATTGGAATTAATTATGCACTGCCGTTTCGGTGCAATGTTTTTCCGGCTTATCCAGGTTTGCTCCTTCCGATTTAGAGAGCTAAAGTGGGCTAGTCTTGATCGGGGAAAGCTCAAACAGGCAGCTGCCAGCCTGCCAGCGAGGCGACATGCACTAATACCTGGCCTCTAACTAAACGTTTGGTTAACACTATCAACAAGACCAGACGATTCACATTGGATAGCTCCCAGATGCCTTGATTACAGGAAATGGTCTACTGACCATGATAATTGATCGACATGTTTCGGATACTCGAATCGCAAGCGCCGGCGAAGCAGACGGCCACTGATGCAATCAGTGTACTATCGAATAGACTACAAAGCGCAACACTACTGGAGGACCGTCGAGCAGCAATACTTGGACTACGGAGTTTTGCGAAAAATTACCCCGCGAGTGTAGCTTCTGGGTCACTTCGAGACCTAATTGGCAGCGTTCGGAAAGATGCAGAAGATGTGGACACTTTGAAAGTGGTGTTGGAGACATTGTTGATGTTATTCTCACCTGATGAGAACAGCGTTAGTGCCCTGAAGACAGCTTAAGGAATGGCCTTAAGTACCAAGAAGCTGATTTCCTTCACAGCCTGAAGCTTCAGAAGAGATTGTACTATGGCTTGCAGATGAATTCACCCAGGTAAAGACACCTGCTATATATGGTTGGAAATGTATTTAACGACATGGAAGCGTCAAGATAATATAACGGCTCTGCTGGACCTCCTCGAAACCAAGGAATTTTACTCCCGACTTTATTCTTTGCAATTAATCTCGGCCATCTGTGCAGCGAGACCCGATCGAACCCAGGAGTGCATCTTTACCGCTCCGCTAGGCATCTCCAGATTGGTTGGTGTGTTATCGGATGCTCGAGAACCTGTTCGAAATGGTAAGTCCCGGAATTCAAGTTCTCACGAATAAATGGATCTGATACTGGTGCTCTCATGTAGAGGCTCTTGTTCTCCTCATTGCTCTCACTCCTTCGTCGGCCGAGTTACAAAAACTGGTTGCATTCGAAAATGCCTTTGACCGTGTCTTCGACCTCATTGAAGCGGAAGGATTCTTATCACACGGATCCGAGGTGGTAGTGGATTGCCTCTCTCTCTTGGCAAACCTACTTCGACTCAATGTCTCAAACCAAACCTACTTCAGAGAAACAGGATGTGTCAAGAAACTTGTAGCTCTACTTACGGATGTGACAAACCCACCAGACCCGGAAGAAGAATTGCCAACATGGTTGGTAGCTCGACGAGACAAAAATTTATGGGGACTGCTAGCTATCATTCAGCTGTTCCTTGTCAAGGGCAGCATATTGAAGACCAATCAAACATCTTTCTGGCAAGCTGGAATCATGGAAAAAGTGCTACTTGTTGCATTCGGCAAGGACTTTGATGTCCCTGTTATTGCAAAAGTATGTTGCATTGCGTCTTAATAAGGAACGTCTGCTAATTGTTTGTAGGCCTTGGAGACCTGCGCGGGATTGATTCGTGGAAATCCATCGCTGCAAGAGAAGTTCGCAGATGTCGATGTATCCTGGAATACCGAATCCGTGGGTACAGCAACGTTGAATGGCACTTCGAAGCCCAATGAACCCGTACGGATCAACGTTCTTGAGGCCTTACTCAAGCTGACCCTGGAACCGGCACCCGTTTTTGCACTTGAAGCTCGACTTGCAGCATGCGAATGTATCCAAGCTTTCTTTGCGAAACACAACGGCATTCGGTTACATTTCCTGGGCCGTGCTATCGACGGTCATATGAGCGGAAACGATCAGATACCAAACATCATGACAACTTTGCTAGAAACTCTAGAGTCGCGCACACGGGCTGATCCGTACGGCAGCTGGATGGCGTCCGTCTTAATGTTCCACTTATTATTCGAAGATCCAGAAGCCAAAGCCCTCGCGCTCAAAGTTACGGAAGGAAATGCAGAGAAAGGCGAGGAAGTAGTTACATGCATCCAGACGATAGCCAGTAACTTGATCACAGGGTTACAGAGAGGCGATGACGACCGAGTTTCCGTCGCATATTTGATGCTTTTGTGTGGTTGGTTATTTGAAGATCCGGATGCAGTGAACGACTTTTTAGGGGAGGGCAGTATCGTCCAGTCGTTGATCAGAGAGATAAAACAGAGTGGTGCCGGCAATATCCTGGTTCCTGGTTTAGCGTGTGTCTTGTTGGGTATTATTTATGAGTTCTCTACAAAGGACTCTCCTATTCCCAGAGAGACTCTCCATAACTTACTGAACAGTGGACTTGGCAGAGAACAGTATATTGACAAGATAACCAAGCTTCGAGAGGACCCTTTGGTTCGAGACTTCGAGGTTCTACCGCGCACAGGCCGAGGTGATCGTGATGGAGCACTTCCCGATATTTTCTTCGATGCAGTCTTCATAGAGTTCCTGAAAGATCATTTCAGCCACTTCCTGCGCGCAATCGACCGCGAGCCGGGTATGGAAATCCCAGTTATGACCAATGGTATTCAGAAGGGAATTTCTAGGGAACTAGTTGACTCGTTGCGGGCCCAAGTGGAGCAACACAACCAGACTATACAAAAATTGGAACTAGACTTACTGAACATGCAGCAGAAACTGGAACAAGAACAATTGGATCATCGACGAACGAAGGAGTCCACAAGCCATGAGATGGCTCGCATTAAGAACATTAACGAGGGCTTGCAGAAGAATCACGAAGTAGAAATTTCGAGGCTGAAGGAATATTACAAAGACATGAATGACAGCCTCCAGAAAAATCATAGGATGGAGCTGTCAAAACTAGAAGAGCACCACCAACAGGAATTATCAAAATTGGAGGATCATCACCAGCAGAGCAATACGAACCTGCAAAAGGATCATACTTTGGAACTGTCGAAATTGGAAGATCAACATAGACAAGGACGAAATGACTTGCTCAAGCAGCATGACGAACAGTTGCGAGCGATTGATAGTCAGCTGAAAGACACCACTGCAGACTACGAACGGAAAAGCGCTAGATTACGTCAGCGTCATGAAGACGAAGTGGCTGATCTCAAGAAATCTATATCTGATTTGGAAGGCAACCTTGACAAAGCTAGCAACGATCATATACAAGAGCTTCAGAAGATCCGAGACGAGCACTCAACTAGATATGTCGACTTTGAGACTCAGCTCAAGCAAGCTATTGAACAAGCATCAGAAGCTGAAAAGCGTGCGCAAGAATTCGAAAAAGAACTTTCAGAGGCCAAGGAAGCTGCACAAAGAGCAGAAAGCATGGCCACGGACGCCGAAAATGCTCGAAAAGAAGCTCAAAGTGAATTGGAGGATCTTTTGATTGTATTTGGGGATTTGGAAACGAAGAGAAATCAAGAAAAGGTAGGCCTTACCTCGAGTTCACATCGTGAACATGAAGACTAATGTTTTGATAGCAACGTCTGAAAGAACTTGGCGAAGAAGTGTCAGAGGATGAGGATGAGGATGAAGACGAGGATGAAGATGCTGATTGAAAAGTCGCGATGATACCCATTGAGTACATAGAGCGAAGTCCTGACTAGATTACGAGATCTATCGTGCGCAATACTATTTATTGCCATGTACAAATATATTTCTGATATGTAACCTATCCATATCGCGCTAACAATCTTAAAGACGCTCGGACCAATTATGATTGCGGCACAAAAAGTGCTTGTAAAAAAAGTGCGGCGGGGTGACTCATCCCCGCCATCTTCCCTTTCGATCCTCTATTTGTATCCCAAAACACGGCTCTTCCTAGGAATTGACTGTGACAAAATTGTGATATACTTTCAGCCATGTCCATTGACTTTCCCGCTGAAGAGGAGGCCGTCCTCAAGCGGTGGAGGGAGATCGATGCCTTTCGCCGACAGGTTGAGCTCTCCCGCGGCCGGAAGCCTTACAGTAAGCGATTATCCCACGAGGACTGCCAAATGCGAAGGGATAGCTAACAGCGCAATAACTACAGCTTTCTACGATGGACCTCCTTTCGCAACCGGTCTTCCCCATTATGGCCACTTGCTCGCGAGTACCATCAAGGCACGTGCTTCAAACCAAGCAGATCCTCGTTTGAAGTGCTAACTGAGATGCGGCTATTTAGGACATCATTCCTCGTTACTTTTCAATGACCGGTCACTACTGCGAGCGAAGATTCGGCTGGGGTAATATCGCCTGTTATATATGACGTGATATTTCTACTAACACGAAAGATAGATACACACGGTGTGCCAATCGAACATGAAATCGACAAGAAGCTCGGAATGTCCGGGTCTGAAGCCGTCGAAAAACTAGGTATCGCCCAGTACAACGCAGAATGTCGAGCAATCGTGATGAGATACGCCGGAGAATGGCGACAAACTATCGAAAGACTCGGTCGTTGGATTGATTTCGACAACCCCTATCGTACCCTCGACGCTACCTTCATGGAGTCGGTTTGGTGGATCTTCAAGCAATTGGCGGACAAGGACATGGTATACCGTGGATACAGAGTTATGCCGTACTCAACAGCCCTCAATACACCTTTGAGTAACTTTGAGGCTTCTCAAAACTATAAAGATGTGACCGACCCGGCCGTTGTAGTCGCCTTCCCCCTAGTCGAGGACCCGAATGTGTGTCTGTTGGCATGGACAACCACGCCTTGGACCCTTCCATCAAACACCGGTCTCTGCGTGAACCCCGAATTCGATTACATCAAGATTCTCGATGAAGCGTCCGGAAAACACTATATTCTGATGGAGAGCCTACTACGCACGCTCTATAAAGACCCCAAGAAAGCCAAATTCAAGATCGTTGACAAGTTTAAGGGATCTGTTATGAAGGGGTGGAAGTATGAGCCACTTTTCGACTACTTCGCCGATGAATTCACAGAGACTGGATTCCGTGTGTGCAACGATGGATATGTCACTTCCGATGCTGGTACCGGTATTGTCCACCAAGCACCTGCATTTGGTGAGGACGATTACAGAGTTGCTGTAGAACATGGAGTTATTACAGATAAACGACTACCACCCAACCCTGTGGATCCCACTGGTAACTTCACATCAGAAGTCCGTGATTTCGTCGGTCAGCATGTCAAGGCTGCCGACAGAGCTATTATCAAGCACCTCAAGGGGATTGGTCGCTTGATTGTCGACGGCCAGATTACTCACAGCTACCCATTCTGCTGGCGCTCAGACACGCCTCTTATCTATCGAGCCGTGCCAGCCTGGTTCGTCAAGGTTGGACCTGTCATCCCAACCATGCTCAAAGGCATTGAAGATTCCCACTGGGTCCCATCCTTCGTCAAGGAAAAGCGATTCGCGAACTGGATCTCAAATGCTAGGGACTGGAACATTGCTAGGAACCGTTACTGGGGAACCCCAATTCCTCTTTGGGTCAGTGACGACTTTAAGGAGGTTGTTGCCATTGGCAGTGTTGCGGAATTGAAAGAACTTAGCGGTTACGAGGGTGAATTGACTGATCTCCATCGTGACAAAATCGACCACATCACCATCCCAAGCAAGCAAGGCAAAGGCGTGTTGCGCCGTGTGCCCGAGGTCTTTGATTGTTGGTTCGAGAGTGGTTCAATGCCTTATGCAGCAGTCCACTATCCGTTCGAACGTCAAGAAGAGTTCCAGAACGCATTCCCTGCTCAATTCATTGCTGAGGGTCTTGGTAAGTCTTTTTACTCCCTTTAGTATTTTCGCAATATTAACTCTTAGACAGACCAAACACGTGGTTGGTTTTATACATTGTCTGTTCTGGGTTGTCATCTTTTTGGAAAGTTGCCGTACCAGAACGTTATTGTCAATGGAATCGTGTTGGCTGAAGATGGTAAGAAGATGTCTAAGCGATTGAAAAATTATCCCGATCCAACTTTGATCATGGATCGTTACGGTTCCGATGCTCTACGACTCTACCTTATCAACTCTCCCGTTGTGCGAGCTGAGCCCCTCCGATTCAAAGAAGCAGGTGTGAAGGAGATTATTTCCAAAGTTTTGTTGCCATTGTGGAACAGCTACAAGTTCTTCGAAGGACAGGTTGCTCTTTTGAAGAAGATTGAGAACATTGACTATGTTTTCGATCCCGAGGCGGAAGTCACCAACACCAATGTCATGGACCGATGGATTTTGGCCAGCTGTCAGAGTCTCCTCAAATTCGTAAACCAGGAAATGTCTGCTTATCGTTTGTATACTGTGGTTCCAAGACTTCTTGAACTCATTGACAACACAACGAACTGGTATATCAGATTCAACCGAAGACGTCTGAAGGGTGAGAATGGTGTTGAAGATACACAGCATGCGCTCAACACATTGTTTGAGGTCTTGTACACCCTTGTTCGCGGACTTGCGCCATTCATTCCTTTCATCACCGACACCATCTACTTGCGCCTTCTCCCCCATATTCCGCAGTCACTACGCGGGGAAGACGATCGCAGTGTGCACTTCCAGCCATACCCTCAAGTTCGCGAGGAGCTCTTTGACGAAGTTATCGAGAGACGTGTGGCTAGAATGCAAAGAGTCATTGAGCTGGGCCGTGTTTCCCGTGAGCGCCGTACTCTGGCATTGAGGACACCCCTGAAGACACTCGTTGTCATTCACCAGGATCAGCAATACTTGGACGATGTCAAGTCTCTTGAGTCTTATATTGTTGAGGAACTCAACGTGCGGGATCTTATCCTGTCCTCAGATGAAGAGAAGTACAACGTACAATACAGTGTCTCCGCAGACTGGCCCACACTGGGCAAGAAGCTCAAGAAGGACGCGCAAAAGGTGAAGAAGTCCTTGCCTTCATTGACAAGCGAAGATGTCAAGAGGTTTGTTGCCGAAAAACGCATTGTCGTTGATGGCATCGAACTCGCCGAAGAGGACTTGGTCGTCAAGCGTGGTATCAAGGAAGACGAGACGTCTCAGAATATGGAGACAAACTCTGACAGCGACGTCCTTACCATCTTGGATGTCAATGTCTACCCCGAACTGGCAGACGAGGGTATCGGACGAGAGATTATCAGCCGTGTCCAAAGACTACGTAAGAAGGCGGGCTTGCAGACTACAGATGATGTCAAGATGGAGTACAAAGTGCTTTCTGATCCCGAGGACATCGGCTTGGCGAAGGTATTCCAGACCCAATCCGCGGCCTTTGAGAAAGTGTTGCGCAGACCTATCGATCACCATGTCATTACTAAGGTGGCCGGGGAAATCCCCAAGGAAGAGGAGCCAGGTCTCATCGTGGAAGAGGAGCAAGAAGTTCAAAAAGCAACCTTCTTGCTCAGACTACTCAAGCTGTGATGATCAATTTCTCGGGCCAACTCATTTCATGTACGATTCCCACGTCTAAAAAAAGAATATTCTATAGCATTCTATAGGGTTCGTCGCTTCTAGCTGGATAGTGAATGCATAGTTATACATCTTTCCTTTGATCATTTCTTCTTTGAAGCCGCCTAGTTTCTAGTCAGTAAATCTTTCTCTTTCCATCCCAGATGCACGACCTTACCAAGAAGCAATCCTTGAGTCGCATAAACTCTTTAGCGCACATGTCCTTTTGGACAGCGTTATAGTCGGCAACGACGCATTTTCCATATGCAGCAGCCTTTGAGCAAAATCAGTATGTAAATGGGCGAATAATTCAGATAAGGATATACCTCAACAGAGCATTGAGATGCAGCCTGGGCAAACTTCTCAAGAGGCCGGACTTTGCTCGACATTTTGTAATGTAGTGCGATCACATCAAAAGGCGTTGATGATTGATGAAAGAACTTGAGTCTACTAATCTCGGTGGGTTTCACGTGACATAAGCGAGTCTATTGGCCAATTGTGCCATTGTGGAGTAAGCCCCAACATCGCGCATTCCTAGAAACAATGTTTCGTCAAAACACGCTTGGTCTCCAGACTCGACAATGCGCCCACGCCATGGCTCTGGCCAGTAAATATACTCTTGGAAGAAATGATATCAGCTCGGAGATGATGCATACGCGATTTTGAACTCTATATTGGTTGATAGCTTTGTCACTTTTGGATCTTCTCAATCGCCGCCGCGATGACCTTGATCGGCTCTCGCGTCAATGCTGTCTTTCGAAAAAGCGCCATAACTTGCGATTCTTCCAATGTCTCCAATTCCCGCGCAACGTCCGATTCTTTTAGATAGGGACCGAGCTCTGTCTGATCAAGGTAGAGTAATCGAGACTTTGTTCGCATGAACATTATACTAATAGTTTCGCGGTTGATTTCTAGATGTCGGACTTCTTTATCAAATTATTAGTCGCGCCGAGCAGAATCCTGACGTCGACCGTTTACCCTACAGAGCACTATTTGCAGCGTACGATGAAGTTCTCACCGAACATGGCGGGCCAGACGCAGACCCGGACCAGGTCTGCATGCACTTTCTATTCAAGATGGGCACCGGCGGCCTTGCAAATCAGTCCTTGTTCGATAAATTTGAGAATATTCTACAACGCATGGGAATCATCCTTTCATTTGATGACACGGCATCTGAAGAGATCGGTCGTTATGCGCTGCCATCTATACAAGAGGTTGAAGACGAAGGACAATTCACCGACCGGATCGCTGAAGATACAACGCAAAGATCGCAGCGCAAAAGAAGGGCTTCATTTAACTCAATGTACGATGTCAATGAAGATGCCACACAACGATATGGAAATCGGCCGAGTTCGAGGTCCTCGATGTCTCGACTTGATCCAGGCAAGCCAGACTTCGTGGAGACCGATGATGAACCTCGAAATAAACAAACTCAACAAGATCCAGCAACTTTGCTTGATAAAAACCAATTATTGGCACAGTTTCTGGAAATGGGACGTCGGCTGATGGGTGGTTTAGATCCAACGAGAGGAGAACAACAACTACCTCACAATAATCAACCTATTCAGACAGCAACAAATGGACATTTGAGCTCATCTCCACAATCATCTCGGAGCGGTTCAGAGATCATGAGACAAACGGACGGCAACCAGTTTCCTCAAGATGACAGAAGCTTCTACCCAGAAGACATGGTGGAATTCAATGATATGAATCTCAAACCTAGTTTGTCTGACATGTTGCAAGATGCATCTAGCTTCTTGATGTATCGGAGACGAGTAACAGCAAGGAACATTATCTCATACTGGCTAGACCAAGCCGTTCGCTTACAGCAGAGAAATCGAGAAATGGAGGCAGTGGCTCTTAATCAAGACCGAGCAACACTTCTACGGCAAGCCCTTGACTTGTGGCGAGCAGAGCTTGAAAAGAAACGCCAAAATTCTCGTACAAAGCGATTTTTTCGACACCTCGAAAAACGAGCAGCAAAAGCAAGGGATTTGTATCTCATGACCAAAGCTTTCAGTCATTGGGCACAGCTTGCATCCGATGAACTGTCGAAAACATCAGCGGCGCGCGAATATATCCTAAGTATCAAATATTTCAATGCTTGGCGCGAGATAACAGCAGTCAATGGAATAAAGACACAGCGTTTCGCAATTCAAAAGCCTCTTGATGGCTGGAGAAGAAAAATGCAGCAAATCAAAGAGCTGAACGACCATGCCATTGTCACTCACGAATATAATATGAAACGAAAGTTTTTGTTGTTGCTGCGTTCAAATTTCTATTATGAGCATCGAGCGCCAGAATGGAGTGACTTTCGACTGATGAAGGGGTCCTTTCTTTCTTGGATTCGTGCTCTAAGAACACAGCGAGAACGTGAGGCCGATATAGATCAATCAAAACGTCAAGAGCTGCTACATGCAGCACTAAAAACATGGTCTTATCGACTGAGGTCAGTGAACGCTGCTGAGGTTGATGCAAAAACAAGTCATAAGAATAAGTTATTGGGAGAGCAAATCGAGGTATGGAGTGCGCAGACTCGGCTGCACCCAGCAGCTATTCAGACAGCCACAAAGATAGATACGAGAGTACTCAAGACTACCCTTACCAAATGGCGACTACGGAATGAGAGCATGCAGCAGGCAAAAGAAGCTGATCGATTGAGAGTACTATATAATACTTGGACTACTTGGAATGATCATCTACGTTGTTATGCACTGAAAGAGCGCATTGATGAACGACTAAAGAAAGAAGCTATCTACCGATGGGTTCTGGCGGAAAGGTATCGCCTTGCACAGCGAATAAGAGACCAACGCATACAACGCGAGGCTTTTGCTCAATTCATTTTCACTGTTCGGGATACATCAAAAGAGCTGTTGCAGCGTGAAGTACAATATTCTCACTGCTATAATGAGGATCTAGCACGCTCCGCTCTCGAGTGTTGGAGGAATAAGCTTGCCATCCAACGTCAAAGAGAGTATGCTGCCATGGAATTCTACGTTCCTCGAATCGAGCAAGAGGCGATTACCATCTGGAACGGCAGGCACCAACATCTTCAGAATCTAGATAAATGGTCGAGGGATGCTCGGTTCTATTTCGTGACAACCAGGTTTGTTAAGCTTTGGCACAATGCTGCTTTAGATGCATCGAAGAAGCGCCGGCAAGAAGCCTACGTCAAGATTCGCAGAAAAGTCAAGATGAACATTGCAGCGAGTGCTTTGCGCGTTTGGCATGACAAATCGCGGCATATGACAAATCTTCACAATCAGGCCAATGAACTCAGCCAAACAAAGCTACTTATATACTCAACTAAGCTTATCGGTCGTTGGCGGGACAAGACCGCAAAGGTCATTCAGGATACCCAGGACGCCGAGGTGTATTACCACAGACAACTTGCTTATCATCAGCTGACACGATGGGTGGACGAGTATGAAACATGTCGCGGCATGGAAGAGCAAGCTGACGGTATGAATCTGATACGTGTCTCTGGTGTCGCTTCTGCACAGTTGCGTAAGCTCAGCCTTCGTATCTTCCAGATCCGAAGTGCAGCCGAGATGGGGGAGTCAATGCATGATCGTATATTGAGAAAGCATTACCGAAACATGCTTCGACATTGGACCACCAAGCTTAGAGCGCAGCGTGGCGAACAAGAAGCAATCGTATCAACTGGCATTGACATTGTGACCCATGAACCTAACACGCCGGGCACAGCTATGATACCTGAATCAGCAGATGACACCCTGAACATGAGCGAATTAGGTTCTTTACCCGACTTTCGCTTAGCCTCAACAACGCCAATTGCGACTCCTGGGTATTTGGCATCTCCCTCCAGACGAGCCGCTCGAGCACGCATGCTCGCTCAAATGTCAACCACTCCAGCGACTCCCCTATTCACACCTTTTGCAACTCGTCTTCGTGCAGCTCTAGATGGAGACAAATATGGCTCAGAAAATAAGACTCGAAGCCGGCGTGGTTCCATGGCAACAATGGTTCGATTTGCCATCGAAGAACCCGAGTCACCGACTGAAGGACGGAAATCGTCAACAAGAAGGGACTGAAGACTTTGCCATTTTTGCACCTGTTCTTCAATCATTCATAACATGGGAGTGCCTTACTTTTTTTTTTTTTCTCTGGTTACATTGATACCCCGTTTTGGCATTTATTCGTTTTCGCATAGTATTGGGCATTGGTATGAGGAACGAAAGCTTCAAGATAGCATATAAGTAGAATTTACCGTTGAATATACTCTCTAAAAACGAGACGACACCTTCATTATACTACGTGGAGATAATCGCTAGTAACTACGTATATCGTATTGATCGGGTTGTAACTGGTTGACGTCGACGGCGGATCACGCGCAGCTGCCGCGTGGTGCTCCAACAATTAACTCCGCATCCCGTCCAGTGAGACTCCAACAACTACATATTCAAGCTCCAACTACCACTTTCTCTGCCATTTACCTGTCACCACTTCATTTCCATCGTTTACACTCGTATCTGAGTACTTCCGGCTATGGTCTAGAGCTAGTGAAGCCCCATTGACCGTGGGCTTCCAAACCAAATCCTCCTCTCCATGCGTGCGGTACTTCCAGGGCGGCCTGAGTCGAAGCTGCAAGCTCTCAGCACCGCGTTCTGGGATGGCCTACGGATTGTTGTAAGACAAACACTGCAAGCTCCTTGAAACTTACCGTGCTATTCATAAACGTTAGTTAACTCCATTCTATCGCAGGCATACATCTCTGGTCATGCGCTCGTTATCCTGACCGGAGCACAAACGCTCCTACAAACCATCTACGTCGACGATTCCGAGTTTCTAGAGACGATCGCTATAGATGAATCCAGCGGCCAAATTGCTGTTAGTAGCGGTCCGGACATTTACATCTACCGCCCTAATGGCTTCAAAGGCGAATCTCTCAAGGTTGGAATATCCCTGCGAAACGGACCGATGAGCGCATCACCACTGTTGGTAGAATTGAGCTAATATACGGTATGGGAAAATAGTGGTCACTCGCTGTTACGTTCCGTGCAAAGGACGACGATGAAAAGGTCAACACATTATCATGGGGTTCCTCGGAAGAATTGCTCGTGGCCAATTCGTGCCTTTCGGTGTGGTTTCTGAATGATGAACCCCGTCTCATGTGGAAGAAGAAACTTGCGGGCCCTACAAAGTTCGCCGAGTTCTCCCCCGATGCCGAGCTGGTAGCCACGACTGGGGAATACGATCGACTCGTTAAGTTGTGGAGGAGGCTCTCGTTTGGCGCCGATGACGTCCGATTCGAGGTATTCTACCTTCCTCATCCAGCCACGGTTACTGGAATACATTGGAGGAAACCCAGGCATCGCGAACAGTCAATGGACAATGTACTCTATACGATATGTACAGATAACAAGATCCGGGTTTGGACGGTTTCTGATCACCAGGACCTATCAGCGATGCACCTGTGGACCGAGATAGATATGGATTCATCAATTCAGCCACGGGATAATTCACAGAACTTGTCGAGTCGCCGGTATGGGTTTATTATTGACAGTCGGGATTTTGCCGCGGCGACTGAGCGTGCAGTACAACGAAATACCGAGAAGAATAATCTGGTTTTAGAGCACCTCGTCGACGTCGCGACAAAAAACCCAGAGATTTGTGCTATAATTGATGACCAGGGTCACATGTGTGCATGGGCTTTGGAAAACGTCGGGGGTAAAACAAAATCTCCAGCAGATGTTTTCAACATCCTACACATAGAAGGCGTGCAGTTTTCGTTTCCGAAAGGGGTCCCTCTGGACGAGGACTATGCACAGTTTTACGCATTCGGTACCTCAACGGCCACGGATTCGTTGTCATTATTGGTACATTACTTTGATGGAAGAATAGAATGGTTTGATTCTCAGATCGATATTCTCTTCGATCCGACGCCACGAAAACATCGAATAAAGTCTCAGGGCATATGGTCTGGGCACACCGAACCGATCAAGAAGATTGTGCGAAATGCGAGCGGACGTGTTCTTGTATCACGGACCGATGACAATAATGCGATGATCTGGCGCCAAAAAATGAGCGGCCCTCAATCCATTCTAGCCACTCAAAGCTCGCTTTCCTCACAGGAACATATTCACCGGACTTGTGTCATTGAGGAGGGTTCTTTTCTGGTGAACCTGCATCACAAAGGTATCTCTCTCTGGGATATTCGATCATCTCCTGCTGTCAAAATAGGCTCTTGTGAATTTGTGTCCGCTAGCAAGCCGCTCTGCGTTTTGACAGTGCCAAATCCCGAGCCATCGAATCGAACTGTATACGTTGCAATGATAAGCGCAGGCATGAAGGGTATCGCATGGGAGATTGATTTGCCTGGCAAGCAATCTTCTAGCCCAAAGGAATCGATTTCTTTACGACAGTATTGTACTTTTGATATGAGATTGGATACCGAAGTAGCCTATATCCTGGCAGTCGACCCAGCCGGACAGATGGCACGACATTCTGGCTTTCTAGATCTCTTCGCGGCCGACATAGCACTCTCGTATACCGAAAAAGGAACCATCCATACATGGGCAGCTAAAATTGACAAGACGAACCGGACGTTAGACTGGCTTTTGACCTCTACTGTTGAAACCGGCATTCAAACACCATCACTGGCAAGTGGAAGCGCGATTCGCAAAGCTGCACTAGTGGATCAAGAACGGACACGCCTCACCATTTGGGACACAAGTGGTGCTCAATTAGAATTTGAAGAGCGCTTCCCTGATCATGATATGATTTACGACCTTGATTGGACAACCACGCCAGATCAGCAGTCCATATTAGCCGTTGGCTTTTCTCATAAAGTCGTCCTTCTCTCACAACTCAGATATGATTACTTGGATGCTGGCCCATCCTGGACTGCGGTCCGCGAAATCCGTATTCGAGACGTGACACCACATCCCATTGGAGACTCGTGTTGGTCGGGTAGTGGAAATCTTGTCGTGGGAGCTGGAAATCAGCTATTTATATACGACCCAGCGGTTGAGATTGACAGTCACCTGGTTTCAAAGCTGCGTATTCCAGCTCGTGGAGGCTCAGACGTGAATCTTTTCGAGATTGTCAGCCGACTGAACGGTCCGCTTCCTGTCTACCACCCTCAGTTTCTCGCTCAATGTATCCTGTCTGGCAAGACCAACCTTGTACATCTCATTCTAATGAACCTTCATAAGAAGCTGAAATTTTACACTAAGGGTGATGAGATTGACACTCTGCTTGGAATACCGGTTGAAGAATTCTACCGAGATGATAATGTAAGACCTTTAAGGATCCTTGCGAAAGAAAATACTAACATAAAGCAGGAATTACGAAACTCTGCATGGAAAGAAATGCAAGTTTCTAACGATTATGTTGAAGACGAGCCACGAGTCTTGGATGAAACGGTGGCCGTAATGCTCAATGAGAACTTGACTCAATTCAGCCTACCACAGCTTTCAAGTCAGGAACAGTTCCGCCTCGTAGACACAATAGAGTGTGTCGCGATGGTTGAGAAACATCGAAGATCCATGGATGCGAACGCTGCTCGATATTTATTGTTCTTCCGCCAACATATGCTACGGAGAATTCAGGGTGTCGCTCATAGGAATACAGTGTCGTGGCGAGAAATTGTATGGGCTTTCCACAGTGAAAGTCAAGATATCCTTACGGATCTTGTATCTCGTCAGTTCGGTGGTAAACTTCTATGGAAAGCAGCGAGAGAAAGCGGCATATTCATGTGGTTATCAGATGTCACGGCTGTGGTAGGTCCACTGAAGGCTATTTCGTCTTTAAGATACTAATAATTAGCAGAGAGCTCAGCTTGAAATCGTCGCTCGCAATGAGTACACCAAAACGGATGAAAGAAATCCGGTCGACTGCGCGCTATACTATCTGGCTTTACGGAAGAAGAACGTTCTCCAAGGGTTGTGGCGCATGGCAACTTGGAATCGTGAACAGGGAGCTACACAACGTCTATTGGCGAACAACTTCCAGGAAGCAAGGTGGAGGACAGCAGCGTTAAAGAATGCATATGCTCTGCTTGGAAAGCGGCGATTTGGTAAGCCTACTCATTGATTAGGATACTCTCGCAGCCCTTGCTAATCATACACAGAATACTCTGCCGCCTTCTTTCTTCTAGCAGACCACCTACGTGAGGCCGCAAATGTGTGCATCAATCAGATTGGAGACATTCATTTAGCAATAGCAATTACTCGAGCTTATGAGGGAGATGATGGACCGGTACTTAAAGAGATTCTGGAGGAAACAGTCCTTACCGAAGCTGCAACAGAAGGTAACCGCTGGATGGCGTCTTGGGCTTTTTGGATGCTGAATCGCCGAAGTTCGGCGGTTCGCGCTTTAATTGTGAGCGAACCATATATTGGTAAATGTTCCAGTGTTTACTAACGGATTCCAGTCACCTGTCGATACTCTCATCCCCCCTACTCCTGCATCCCCGGGAAGTCCAGGTATGATCTCATTACAGGCACGATCATACCTCTCGAATGATCCTGCATTGGTTGTCTTATACAGACAAATCCGTGAAATATCTCTCCAAACTCTCAAAGGTGCAACGCAAGTCGCACCGGCTGACGAATGGGCCTTCGTTCTACGCAACGCACGTCTCTATGACCGCATGGGCTGTGACCTACTGGCCCTTGATCTCGTAGCCCACTGGGAATTCCTACGAACCCCGCCCCGGGGCGTACCAACAACCGATTTTACGGCCAAAGCGGAACCGGACTATCGAAAGTTGCTCCGAAGGCATAGTAGCCTTGTCATCGCTGATCTGCCTGTCCGACTTCCGCCGGAGATGGCCCCTGGCGGCGATGACGGTGCTGCTAAATCTCCCAAACCGCAAGCCAAGCCGACTACGTTTCACGAACCAGATGCCAATTCATTATTGGACAGTTTTGGGTTTTGATCGTTGCCATGGTGTGCACTATATAATGGTATATATAAGAATTGCCAATGTCATTTTATGTGGCTATAGTATAAAATACCTACTGTCATAATATCCAGCTATACGTATGAAAGTAATAATCCCAAAGTGCTTGGGTAAATTGTTGAGGAGGTCTCTTAATTTCAAGATTACAATTGCCATCATGTGGCCTCGTCGATAAATTCTGATATATCAAACACTTCAATATGCTGATCTATGTACATATACTTCTCAACCTTTCCCAATGCAAACCATACATGCAAGCCAATTGGAAAACCATTTATATCGTAAACTCATATCCATCCAAATCATACGCCGGCAAAAACAAAGGAACGAGATGCCGATAAAACTTTTCAGAAAACACGTCGAACCGGCCTCTTCAAATCAGTCCCAATCTCCGAACAGTCCAATCGAACCCACACATCACTAAAAGCGCCAAAATTCCTCGGCGTGCATGTACTCTGTACCTGGCGGTTCTCGACGGGCGCCACGAGCAGCGGCTCATCAATACAACCGGGCACTTCATGCACGGTGATATTGCAGTCTTGAAAGGGTGTGATGGTGAGAAGCTGAGCAACCACGGATACGGAGCCAGAGTCGATGTGTCGTGCTGTCATGATGGGGACCGGTTGGCATTGGCCCTGGGTTATGTTGACGGCGGGGGAGCGGATGGTTGCCGTTTCGGTATTGCGGGATACGATGGCGGAGCGGAATTGTGATCTTTTGGAGAGGACTGAGGACGATGTTGAGTCTGGTTTTATGCGTGATCCCAATGATGCTGACGATGATGGGAAATGGGATGCCGAACTGGATGGAGATGGTTCGGTGGAATGTACTGGACTAGGTGAAGATTGGGTCTCTGCTCGGTTTCCAGTGGATTGTTTGAGGGAGGAGACGGTGAATGTGAGTTCCTCAATTTCGCTGATCTCGTTGGGACAGTCTTTGTAGAAGTTGACCCATGCTGTGCCGCCGGTGAGAGCGAGTGTGGGAACCGAGCAAAAGAGAGTTAAGTATAGTGTGGAAAGTATCTATGAGAATTAAATTAGATCAGATCATGCCAAATTTTGAGAAGATCAGGATACTCACCGTTAAAGAACGCATCTTGGAAGTGTTGGGATTGATCTGTTTTAATATGAACGGTGGTGCAATAAGTTGATCGATGTAGCCAATGACGAAGGTTTAGGCGTTGAAAACGATATTGCTTTTCACGCAGATGAATAGTGAGCTTTTTGGTTTATGTGTCTATGAAGTTGATGATTGAAGTAGGAATGGGGTACTGGATGTAAGCAGAACCATCGTTATATAGGCAACACTGCTAATGGTCTGGTCAAACCCATCTCGTAGCGAACTTGGAACGTGATTGTCCATGGCTGGTAGAATACAAAGTAAAGACGCCAAGATCACCAACCTCTTGATTTAAGCATATAACCACCCATTTGAGACGGAATCATAACTTTCCCGTCCAGTCATTCGGTCTCCTAGGTGGCATCGACACAACCTGCCACATTCCAGAACGTTTAGCAGCATTCCGTCGCGTCTACAGAGAACCCGCCATGTCGGAGTTTTTGCTTGTTGGCCAAAGCTTGTCAGCGTAGCGTGGCAGTGAGTATATCTGTGAAAGGAATGTGGCATCTTTTGTACGCCTCGGAGGCACATTCCAGGTGGCTAGAAAGTGGCAAGTTGGTAAACCTCGTGTCGAGAAGCGTTCCGCCAGTCAGCCGTGAGAACACGACACGATGATAGGACGTCTGGCGTAATCATCTTGAATTAGGCGAATTACCTCGGTGAATACTCTACCCAGGCTAGAATTAGCAAGAACAAGAGAAAAAGGAAAGGGGATTGAGGTTAAACTGAGCTCTGACAGTTTCCTACCCCATACTTTGACCAATCAACGCCGCCGCTGCACCCCTACCATTAAACGGATCCATTAATACTGATGTGCACTGCATCTTGATTCTAGAAGCTTTATTCTAACCAGCACGGTCATTGGACATAGCTATGCTATGTAGTCGTCCGGATCAACGAGTGGCAGTTGCTGTACTGGCAGCATTCCCGACGACGCGAGGCCCTAATGTGTGGCTTGTGGGCGTATTATGAAATATGTGCAGGTCATGTGCTTTGTATGACTTTATTCCACACTTCTCGAAGTCTATATGGAGGATACGTATCAAGCGTGTTCTGCTATGTTTGACATCTAGTTCCCCCTTGATGGTCACAATATACTTAGGGTTGTTAGGGTTATTCTGTAAATATGATTACGATTAGCCCCACTATATCACATATCAGCCAATCATGACTCGATATTTCCGAAGCTTTGCGATAAGATAAGCACCCTTTTCTTTCCAAGTTTCCCCTCTTTTTACTTCATCAACCAAATGAACAGATCATCAAGGCTGTTTAGAATGGTGCCCCGAGTACACTGCGTGCGACATGCACAAGTATGCATTTCCCTTTTGGACTATGATCGAGGAGGCTGAAGCATTCAACAGGGCGAACACAACAAAGGAGGTGACGCCTATCTGATCTCGGACCCTCGGCTCACAGAAGCAGGAATCAAAGAATGTCAAGCTCTTGAAGCTCGGTTCCCTTATCAGTCCTCTATCGACTTGATTGTAGCTTCTCCACTCAAAAGAACGATACAAACTGCATTGTACTCGTTTCAGCCTGCGATCAAGCGCGGTGTTAGAGTTGTTGCTCTCGCTGAACTTCCGGAGACGAGTGACGTAGCTTGTGATACTGGCAGCGATGTGGCAGACTTGAAGCGAGAGTTTTCCGAATACCTGCTTGCGTCGGGGACTCCTGTTGTGGATTTCAGTCTAGTTCCGGAAGATTGGACTAAAAAGGTGCCTGTTCTTGATCTGCTACGGGGTGTAATCTATGGAGCTGACTCCCGGAAACCAGATCGGTAAATGGGCTCCTTCCTCTGACGCCTTGATAAACAGAGCTTGTGCTGCACGCCGGTGGCTGCGGCAAAGACCCGAGAAGGAAATAGTCGTTATATGCCATGGTGGATTCCTGCATTACTTTACACAGGACTGGAGTGGAATCAAGGCTGAAGAACATGGTTAATATAAAATTTCTACTCTTATGCCCTACAAGGGAAATAGAGAACGAGTTTAAAACATACTGACGCGTTATTCTAAACGATAGCAAGTGCATGGGAAAACTGCGACTTCCGAACATATCAATTCGTCGATAGTCCAGACAATGAGGCGACAATGCTGGAGACCGACGAGTCACGACATGCCAGAGGTGCTGCGGATCAAAAGGTGCCCACCAAGGAAGAGCAGCAGAAACTATACCTGCAAGCGATGCAAACGTGGGAAGATCGAGGATTTCAGAACCCATTGAAACTGAACGAACAATTCTCGTGACCGCGCCTATTCATATAACCTTACAGGGCTGTAGATAGAGAACAGTTACATAGCTACTGTTTATAGAATAAATTGTCCCAGGGCGTGTATCAATGTGGGGCAGCGCATGGTTCTGGCTGTCGATTGGTGTGTCCGAATAGTTACAGCCAACATCAACACTGATTATCAATCGGTGGGTTTCGTTGAGTGGGTATATAAATGTAGAAGGCCTTTTTTCTTTCTTTCGTCGATTGTTTTCGACGCCAGACTTCTGATCGTCTAAATCAATCATGGCAGAACACCGCCATCTAGTCCATCTACAAGCGGGACTATTTGATCCCCCCCATCAATTCACGGCCCCTCCAGGCATAACCCTAACTCAAGAACACCATTCAACCACATCCCCAGAGCAGCTTCATGCCCGTATCCGGGATGCCACAATCATTGTCTTTAGCTATACACGCATCGACGCCGAAGCCTTATCCGAAGCAGTATCACCCAAACTCAAATTAATAGCGGTCACTGCCGTGGGGACAGACTCGGTGGATCTGGAAGCGTGTCGCAAACGCGACATTCGAGTTACCAACTGCCCAGGATCGAATGTGGAAGCCGTATCAAATCATGTCATGGCCTTGTATTTTGCCGCCAGACGGAATATCCTACGCATGGATCGCGCGACTAAGGATGGCACTTGGGCTAGATTTAGTTCGTCGTTATCCGACGGTATGGCAGATCGATATGGGAACTGGTGTTTGACTTGCGATGAAGAGGTTATGGGTATTTTGGGGTATGGATATGTTGGTAAAAGAGTCGCAAAGATGGCACAGGCTCTCGGAATGAAGGTTTTGGTAGCCGGTCGAAAAGGCGAGACTAACCCCTCTACCAATGGCGATACCGACATACAACGAACGGCTTTTGGCGAGGTTCTCAGAAGAAGCACGGTCCTAGTTATTGCCGTTCCTCGAATCACCGAGACTATGAACATGATATCAACCGCTGAGTTTGCGAAAATGTCATACAAAACAGTTCTGGTCAATGTCGCTCGTGGAGGAATCGTTAACGAGGTTGCTCTTTTGCAGGCACTCAAGGATCGTACTATACATGGCGTAGCAACGGACGTGTTTACCGTCGAACCTGCCTCAGCAGAGACGTCACCTTTGCTGGCAGAGGGCGTAAATGAGTTGAATCTGACGACGACTCCTCATCTAGCATGGAATGCAGATAAGACGGCGGAAAATTATGCACGGATGTCGCCTGAGAATGTCATGAATTACCTTCTTGATCATCCGACGAATATAGTTGTATAGACATCTTCCAAAGAAGGGTGAACAACATATACACAGAGAGGACACTGGTACCACATATAGATTCCGGTTGAATCCACAAATATATATCTCTACCCAAACGACATTGAACCTTCAGTCCAACATTATAACTCGAACCAGAAATAGATGATAGAATGTGGTGCTCACGATACAGATTGCTTAAAAAAAAAAAAACAGACCAGGATTAAGGATTAATCTTCCATTGTTCAAGACAGAAAAAAAAGATACAGAAAAAAGTATCACTCCGTAAGGAATACGGAGTGAAAAAGCAAAAAGAAATGGACCAACACAGGCTCGAACTGTGGACTTCCGCATGACCAATAATAGCTTGCAATGCAAACTGATATTAGTACGGCACTCTAACCAACTGAGTTATAAGTCCATGTTATAAGTCGAAAAACTTTTGTTACAAGACCAATCCTACATAGTAAGCCAATGATGGGCCGCCAGTGACTGATCGGACACCAAAAGAATCATCACATCACTACTCCGTACTAACTACAGAGTAGTCAACTACACCACACTAATATCCGCTAGTTATTCTCTATCACCGATTTTTCCAGCCACAATTTGCAGTACTAGGCGTTCATCAATTGTTCTATCTTCTAGAAATTACGCGATCGATTTTGCACAACCGGTATAATTCTGCTCGTTGCTTTAGACTTCGTTGCCTCATCTATTGTAGATTAAGTTAAGCTTCTCTCAATCGATCTTCCACAAGGCACCATATGCTCTCCCCAGTCCAAACCCGATAAGACACCTAGTACCATAGGCTAGTCCACAATAGCACAAATAAAAATGAGAATATCGACCAATCGACGCATTCCATGATGCACTAATGCTGCATTTTTCAGCTACAAGGACTATGATTGGTTGATGACTATGTTCCTAATATGATCCTTTATTTTTAGTTCCCGCTCATTCAGGTCGCTTAGATCAGTTGGTTAGATCGTGGTGCTAATATAGACTCGCCTATAAAGCAGTCACGCCAAGGTCAAGGGTTCGACCCCCTTAGTGACCAGAACATTGTTCTTTTTTTGCTCCTTTTGATTCTTTTTTGCCTCCTAATGATCCAGGCATACAATGTCCATTCCATGGTTTCGAGTTCTTACCTGGATGGGCGAGCTTGGGTTGCATTTCTAAGGTTCACCAAAGACTTCTCCTTTTGATGCTAGCCTGGCAGGGATTGTGAACATGGTAGATGTATATATTTTCATAAGACCTCCCAACGTCGTGAATCATTATCTAGTAATAAATTCAGATGCCGACGTAGGAGACTTTACACCTTGATGTGAGTGTGCCGGGGGTGAACTAGTAATCACCGGCTTGAACTATTAACCCCCGAAGTCTGTTAGACGAGGATGTCCATATACTGTTAATGATAGATAGTTGGCAAGTTTAGTGATTTTGGAATAATCCACAAAGACTGCGTTCTCCTCCCAACCGCGCGAAGAAAGATGGAGTCTGGCGTCGCTTAATTCGAAAAGTGAGCCCCAAAGGGCTGTCCAATCGGGCAGGGGGGCTCCTGGAATCCGAACTTGGTAGTTATAAGGCTACAATGTCCGTATATTGAAATCATCGTCTTAGCTTAAGGGACACGTTGATTAGTGTGTTCATGGAAAGATATAGTCATTTGGTGTCCCGATTGGACACTTCCAACCTTCCAGGATGTATAAGTACAGCTAATTTTCTGACCTGTGAAATTGTCATGACGAAGCCTGTCTCCGTCGTAACAAACAATAATCTCCCCAATGCCGCCTAAATCGACTAGGAACGAAAGGTAAATTCGGAATCCACAACACCCGACCCAAAGTTGCGGTTTCTGATACATCTAGGAATTGATGGCAAGCCAGTACCTCCCAGTCCTCCTGGTTGTGTATGTAATCCAGCTCTAGGTCTGTCGATGGTCTACTGGGGAAGTAGGAATCGACCAAAAATGTACATTGAGAGATGTCAACCTATTCGATTTTAGTCATCAGAGGAATGACAAGTATGAGATTGTAGAATGCTTACGTATTTTGATAGATCCTCCTCGTTTCGATCATTCATACCCGTGGGAATCGCAGATGTACCCGCGAGTAATGTCTGCATACTGGCTCCCTCGGGAAACTCACCAGGTAACAAACCTGAGAACTCACTCTTCACAAATTTGGCTCGCATGGATTGCGGCAGGAAGAAAGAAGAAGGGAATCGGTACCATTCCTTGCCCAAGCAGAGAAAGTCACCGTCCTGCGCAAGTCCTGGTGTGTCGAGCGCATCATATACTTTCAAGGGCGCTCCGTAAGCAGTCATCATGCCGACAGATCTCAAAAGTCCCGCGTTGATGGAAAGCAACATAAATGCTGCAACGGCCATGAACTTGACTTTGCCTGGGATGAGACCCATCAAAGTGTCCGGCTTGTTTGTTCCGACGTATGCCAATATCAGGTGAAGAGCAAGTGCTGCGTTGAGGGCAAGAAAGGGATACGCAGGATACATGAATCGTTCTTCCTTGTGAGGTTGGACGGTGAAAATCGCTTGCCAGAGGTAGAAAGGAGAGACAAAGGCGAGAGACCTTAAAACCGCCTGACTGGATGAAGCACGACCTCCGAACAAGGCCTGCAAGATGAGAAGAGGCGCAATTGAAGCGGCCAGGATAAACCAAACATTGAAATTCAAGAGCAAATTCCGAATGTAAAAGGTCCATGGCTCAGTGCCGAAAATGTTCGGTCCTCTTCCTTCGCCTCCGAATACATTGTATGCGACGATGTTCCACGGAACAAATGCGAACTTTTGGAAGAAAAGAGAATCGACTCCGATTTCCAGTCCCTACTATTGTTAGCAAGTCATCATAAAGATTGCTCACAGCCTTACACTTACAAGGATAACAATGCACCTAATGCCCCCATTGACAATCTGCCGCAGGGTATTTCCAAGGTGACCGGAGAAAATAGACGAAAGAACTTCTTCGGTAAGTAGAGGAAGAAGTAAGGCGCCGGAAAACGGCCAGCCAACGATAGCACCTATGCCAAACCACATGATGCCCTCAGCGATTTTGTTCTTGCCACTTCGATCCAAAAATGCCGTCAATCCTAACATCGACGTATACATCGTGAAGGTAGACGGTAAAAACGCCGCCGATGCGTGGAAGAAGCCGGGGCTGAAAACCGTAATGATCAAGAAAAGCAGGCCAATTCTTTTATTGAGAGTTCTGGAAATCGCGGAATATAACCGGGTTTCACAGGCAGCACAGACGAAGGCGAGAGCGGCTCGGATGACATAGAATTGGGTTTTCTTGTTTGAACTCCAGATCTTCGTTATCATTCCAACGGCGGCATGGAGACTAACGTATAGCCAGCTTCGGATGGAATATTCGGGTGAGTATTCCCATGTCTGTAGTCCATATCCATGGTCAAGATAGTGTGTTGGCTCCCAGTAGTTGAAGATCTCATCGCAGTCTTGAATCGGCGCATAGGCAGCTGCAATTGCGTTGGAGCCGAGAAAAGCGTAGAAGGCGACGTTCAATGGGAGGTAGAATGGTGAGGGTGTTCTTTACACGTATCCTCAGTTAGTCTCTGGATTCTTGATTGATTGGGTTGTCGGCATACTTTGTTCGTCGCCCAGAGCCGCTGTGCGAGTCGTCGGAATGTTCATCTTCAGAGGACGACATTGCGATAGATTAATTGGTTCTTGGTAGAATCGATCGGTGTCCTTGTTCTGTCCTCGGGGTTGATCGAGACGTCACGATAGAAAATACCGTTCTTATCGATAAGCTCGTGCGGGTCAGCAACCAATCAGGCAACTAGCTCCAAGAAAAAGTCTCCGCCACTTCTTTCCATTCAATTATTTTTTTTTTATCGAAGCAGAATTCCTGCATCATTTTTCTTCTTTGATTGCAACGAATTCTTCTTGGTGTTCTTTTTGAATATAAAAACATGGATAACCAACCTGATATTCAGATGCAACTCGGAGAAGGGCAGCTGCAACCCAAGTTGGAGCAGTCAGAAACTTCGATTTCTGTCTCGACAACACCGCTCGGAGCCAGCAGCGATTTCTACAATACGCCATTGACTGGCCAGACGCCTGTTTATCCCGCAGATAATACAACTGTGGCTTCTAATGGGATTAAAGAATCAGATATCCCCGCAACGTCTGCGCCAGTCATTCCTGGTTTATCCCTCAAGAATGACGATGAAGACAAACCCGCAATTCCCACGGAGGGCCAAAGTACGGAGAATCCTCAAACGAACGGGGCCCTTGTGAATGGAGTCAGCAGTGTTGCTCAGCAAACTCCCAACGCGCAACCGGGTGAAAGCGCATCGACAGACGCTATGGATACCGACCAAGCCGCAACAGACCAGCGCATGACCACCGAGGAAGAACATCCTGAATGGGAGATTGACTCTTCGCCCTACGAATCTTCATCAGACAGCTCTTCTGATTCCTCCGATAGCGACGACAGCGACGAAGATGAAGAGGATTACCCTATCTTATCGGCAGAGGAAACAGCCCGAATACTTATGCAGGTAGAAGGCGGCTCGGATGATGAAGGTGACCACAAGGCAGGTGGCGGATCTCATTTACGAACGGCAAACGAACAAATCGAGGAGGCGCCGCCGATTCCTGATATCAAAGTCACTGAAGATATGAAAATTGTACCGCTTGGTTACCTTGAAAGTATGGTTGAAAATCTTATACTCATCAAAGCCACCGTGTCCGGCGATTACCAAGTCCTCGAAGGTAATTCGCTTTTGTGCCTCGAGGATAGGACTGTTATTGGCGTGGTGGCAGATACTTTGGGAAGGGTGGAAGAACCTCTTTACACCGTCAGGTACCAAGATCCAGCAAAGATCCAGGAGTTGGGTCTTGAGAAAGGAAAACATATCTATTACGTAGAGAGTCACTCTGAATTCGTCTTTACACAACCTCTCAAGGGAATGAAGGGCAGCGATGCTTCCAACTTCCACGACGAAGAAGTCGCTGAAGATGAGATTGAATTCTCGGACGACGAAGCGGAAGTCGAGTATAAACGAAGACTGAAACAAAAGAAGAAGGAAAAAAAGGATAACCGAGGTGATGGCGGAAAACCGAAAACTGCTCCAGGGCCTTCACCGCTTGGGCGAGGTGAATTGAATTATGATGATGTTGAAGGAGATAAAAACGTCGAGGATGGCTATACACCTCTGGCCCGTCCAAAGAATTACCACGAAATGATGAACCACCCAGAAGCTCGCACGGAGTCATCTCCTTCCTTCCAGAATAACAGAGGCAATTTCCGCGGTAGAGGACGAGGACGAGGAGGCTTCGACAGAGGCTCCGGACGTGGTCGAGGCAACGACAGACGCGGAAGAGGCAACTACCACAACTATTCGCAAGACACCAGCCATCGATCAGACTACTCCCGCGAAAACCCTGCTCCATCCCAATACGCTGCACCTACGGCCGCATTCCCAACTCAACAATACGCTCAATACCCTCCTTTCCCACAGCCACAGCCGCAGCCACACCAACAGCAACCTCAACAACAGCATCAATTCCCAGCATTCGGACAACCGCAAACAGCAGGGATGCCGCAGTTTCCATTCCAGATGCCATATCAGCAGAACCCCTATCAGCAGACTACATATCAGCCGAATCCGTACCAATCCGTACCAGCTGGCGCTCATATCAATCCAGCATTCTTCGCTGCGTTGCAACAGCAATTACAACAGCAGCAGCAACACCAACAGCCTACCGCCCCTCCTGTACAGCAAAACCAGGCTACTGCAAACGGTCAATCGACTTTTAGCCAAGTGCAAGATATTCTACGGCAATTAGGTGGTGGAAATCCACCTAGATAGGAAAAGTTTTGATTGCTTTGTTTATACCCATGGTATGATTTGGTAAAAGCATTGGGTTAGGAGTTTTGTTGAGTTAGGAATATTGAATTTCCTGTTTCGGCTTTTTCAAAGTCTTTCTTTCCGTACCTATCTTCTAAGTTATTCAGGCAGAAATGTGTGCCATTATAGGTATCAGTAGAGTAATGATATACATGTAGAAATCGAGAGATCACAATGAGCAATCCGAGATGCAGGCGCTAAACTTGAACAACATATTGCATTATAATCAAAAAGCCGCTGGCTTATGAGTCTTCGCCAAGACCCAGAAATTCTCCATCTTAGCCCGCGCCAAAGTCTCCTTCGCAGCGCCATCGGTCTCACAAACTCGAGCGCCCAACCACTTCCTGAAAGCTCTCGATTTCTGCTGACCTTCCCAGAGGAGTGTACATGTGTTGGAACCGAGGTCACGCAGTTCACCCTTTTCATCCTCCGGATTGAGCCATGATGTCGATGACTCGCGGTTTCCGTTTCCTCCCTCGCGCTGTGGACCGGGACCAGAGTTCTCTGTCCAGTCGATGCGGTTGAGCATCAGTTTTCTGTATTGGTTTATCGAGTGAGAGCCGCCTTCTACGATGACTAGGTTGAGCTTTGGGTGCATCACACACACGCCGGTGAGTGCCATTTGTTCGGCGTTCTTGCTGATCTTGAAGCGATGGCGGCCGTTCGCTAGGCAGTCAATCTTGAACACCATTACGTGTATGCCTTTCTCGGCGTCCTTTTCTTGTTGAAGAGCGAGTTTCTCTTTTCGCTGTTCTTTTGTTAATTTGCGTTCCTCGTTGGCAGTTTCGTGTTTGTCGTGACGCTCTGCAATTTCACGATTGACACGGGCCTCTACAGCCGTGGGATCCTTGACAGCTTCTTCTCCGAGTACGCGCATCAGGTTAGACTTCTTGACTTTTGGTGGCGGTGCGGGTTCAAGACCCAGTCTGATCTTTGCTTGTTGTTCCTTCAAATCTGCCATGCGGCGCTGTCGGCGCAATTTCGCTTGTTCCTTTGACGTCAAATACATAGGCTTCTGTTGTGGAATCAACTTTTCCTGAGGCGGGTCCAGCAAAACGGGATGCTGTATGTAGATCGTGACAAGTGAATCATCGGTGTCGACTTTGATATTCTGAGGATTATCAACTGCCGCATAGCTGTCTCCGTTAACTAAGCCTTCGTCCCACCACTCTAAAGCGGGAGGTGCGGGAACTTCAAAGGCTTTCTCAAGACTTAGCTCCTCATCTACACCGGCCTGGCGGGCCATGCTAGCGATCCGCTTCTTCATTTCTTCCATTTGTGCCTGACGGCGTAAAGCTGCAGCTTGTGCGATGTATTTCCCCTTCTGATTGAACACGAGCTGCTTGGATATACGAGGTTTCGATGTAGCATGAAGACTGTCATCGTAATAAGGATTCTGTCTTATCTCGTCCAAGGAGGGCCCAGACAGATCTAATCCTGGCTTCTTCAGGCCTGAGACTGGAGTCGCTGAGCGGCGATTTGCCATGGTTGTAGCAAACTTTGGTTGCACAGCACCGCGACCTTTGGATAGTCGCTGATCTTGTGTTGTATCGGCCAAAAGGGCGGGATGGAGGCCGACTCCCAAGCCGCCTCGCGCTTTTGATAAATCATCGTCAAAACGATTTGTTGGTTGTTCGATGGACGTGGGAGGCGTTGGGGTCGGGGTCGGGGCCGGTCTGTGTTGAGTTGTGGCAGCACCCACTTTCCCTGTAGCTGCAGCCACTCTCGCTCTCATCTGTTCGATACGAGACATTGTTGATCCGGTAGTTGTAGCTGGGGGTGCTGGGCTGGGTGAGGCTGAAGCCGACGCTGCACCACCACGCGCCATATTCAGTCTGGCTCTGACTTCCTCGGCCTTGGCTCTCGCTTCGGCGACCATGCGTTCAATGTCGACTTTGCTCTTCGGTGCGGCGCCATTGTTGCCAGGCATAGGAGAGCCATTATTGGATCGCGTTCTCTTCTGTGCGTTCAGTTCTTCATCCTCCGGGTGAGGCCTCTTCAGCGACACATCGGCCATGATGGAGGTATAGATCTACTCACCCGTGCGTCGACCGTAAGATATTGAGTAGGAAGAAAAAGGTTCGACGTAAATCACCGCTAACCGAAGGATGCCAAGATGTAGAAAGGCTGATTAGTTGATGTTAGCAATCCGGTAGTGACGTGAATCCCAAATAGTGTTCTGAGGCTAATTCTGCGCCAGGAGATAGCCGGCCACCCATTGGCTGACTACAAAAGCGGTGAAAGACAGCAATAAAATTTCCCCAAAAAAGTTTCTTAGCTTCGCCATTTCCCGCCAAATACTCGAAGCATCAGCAGAAAAATTGTGAAGTCTTTCACAGCGTCCTTTTCTGTTGTTCGAAGCATGGTTGTTGGGCTCTATTAGAGCGCATTAACAATGGCTTCCTTCGCCCGTCCTGTCGCAAGTGAGCTTGCGTCAGTCGACTTCTCAGTCTACTCGTCTGAAGATATCAAAAAAATATCGGTCAAGCGCATTTTCAATACGCCGTCTTTGGACTCACTTCACAACCCTATACCTCACTCACTTTACGATCCGGCTTTGGGAGCTTGGGGAGACCATGTGTAGGTTCCACCATTATTTCTGTGTTTTCTGATTTCCATATCTAATGCGACAATGATTTGCAAAAACTGAACAAAAACTGATTGAATTGTATCTAGCTGTACTACTTGCCGTGCGAGCTCTTGGTCGTGCCCAGGTCATCCTGGTCACATAGAGCTACCTGTTCCCGTTTGGAATGTGACGTTCTTTGATCAGGTATATCGCCTACTTCGAGCAAAGTGCGATTACTGTCACCGCCTGCGAATGCCTCGGATTGAGATTAATGCATTTGCCTGCAAACTACGACTCCTTCAGTATGGATTGGTCGACCAGACGGCTAAGATCGATATGATAGGTGAGGATGCACAGGATGCCGCAGTCGACGCAGACGAGAAAGGAAATGTTGATCCTCAGACAAAAATGGAGCTACGGAACAAGTTCGTCAAGAAATGCATCCGCGAGGCTCAGAAGCAAGGCGACGGTGATGCTCTCTTTGGAGGAGCAAAGAACCCAGTTTCCGCTGAGCAACGAAGAGAATTGATCAAGGAATTTTTTAAGGAGGCCGCTAAGAATCCCCAGAAGCCTTGTGCCAATTGTCATTAGTAAGGATCAGTCCCCGAATCTCTACTATTTTGTTTTCTGATTATTGTATAGTACATCGCCCGGTTACCGAAAAGACCGATACGCCAAGATCTTTCGCAAAGCCATGACCACCAAGGCGTTGGTTGCAAATCAAATGGCCGGAATGTCAGCTCCCAATCCTGTCATCGTCCTTCAAGAGGAAAAAAGACTTCTCAATAAAACCAAAGAGCAAGATAAACAAAATGGTACCGCTATTGGGGATGTTGCCGAGCTTCACGGAGCTGAAGAGGAAGTCGTCCGAGCAAACGCTGCGATTGACCAAGGCTCACTAGCTGGTGGTCAAGTAGGCGGACAACAGTTTGTTTCAGCACCCGAAGTCCATGCCGCTATATGCTTGCTGTTTGAAAAAGAGCGGGAGATTTTAAACTTGGTTTACAGCTCACGACTTGGCTTTAAGATCAACCCCGATATGATGTTCGTCAGAAACATTCTCGTTCCACCAAATCGTTTTCGTCCACCTGCACAGCAAGGAGGCCAAATTATGGAGGCGCAGCAGAACACACCTTTCACGCAGATCTTGAAGACATGTGATTTGATAAACACGATTAGCCACTCAAGGCAAACTGCGGAAACCGATGGTGCTAGAATGCGAGAATATCGTGATCTACTTCAGGCAATAGTTACTCTCCAGGAACAAGTCAACAGTCTCATTGATAGTGATCGTGGCCCTGGCGGAATGGCTGCCGCACGTGCGGCAAATGGCATCAAGCAGATCTTGGAAAAGAAAGAAGGTCTTTTCAGAAAGAACATGATGGGAAAGCGTGTCAACTATGCTGCCCGAAGTGTCATTTCTCCTGATCCCAGTCTTGAGACCCACGAGGTCGGTGTTCCTATGGTTTTTGCTAAGAAGTTGACTTTCCCCGAACCAGTCACATCCTTCAACTTTCACGAGTTGAGAGAGGCTGTGATCAACGGACCAGACAAGTACCCTGGAGCTTCGGCGATCGAGAACGAGTCAGGCCAGGTCGTCAACCTTAAGTTTAAGAATCTTGAAGAGCGTACTGCACTTGCCAATCAGTTACTTGCACCATCACACGCAAAGATGAAGGGCAACCGCAACAAGAAAGTATATCGACATCTTACTACTGGCGATTACGTCGTGATGAATCGTCAACCTACTCTTCACAAGCCTTCCATGATGGGACATCGTGCGCGAGTCTTACCGAATGAGAGAGTTCTCCGGCTGCCATACCCAAACACAAACTCATACAACGCCGATTATGACGGTGACGAAATGAACATGCACTTCCCGCAAAATACGCTAGCTCGATCTGAGCTCTTGATGATCACAGATGCTGACCGTCAATACATATCTTCGACCGATGGAAAGCCGCTTCGAGGTTTGATTCAAGATCATATTACAGTATCTACCTTCTTGACGAGCCGAGATACGTTCTTTGAGGAAGAGGAATATCATGAACTTTTGTATAGTTGTTTGCGACCAGAAAATGCCAACACTGTCACCGACCGGATTCAGTTGGTTGAACCTGCCTTCATCCGCCCGCGGCGTCTTTGGACTGGCAAGCAAGTCATATCAACAGTCCTGAAAAACATCATGCCGCCAAACAGGAGAGGTCTCAACCTTCAAGGAAAGTCATCTACTCCTGGAGACAGGTGGGGCAAGGGAAATGAAGAAGACAAGGTCATTTTCAAGGATGGTGAGCTTCTTTGTGGTATCCTTGATAAGAAACAGATTGGTGCCTCAGGAGGTGGTTTCATCGACGCCATCCATGAAATTTACGGCAATACGATTGCAGGCAGCTTATTGAGTATTCTTGGACGACTTCTTACCCGCTACCTCAATATGCGAGCGTTCAGTTGTGGTATCGAGGATCTTCGACTAACGCCAGAAGGAGATCAAAAACGTGTTGAGATTCTTAAGAAAGCCGGCGAACTCGGAAAAAACGTTTCATTGAAATACGTCACGCTTGACCAGAACCCCGCTGCTGATCAGGATGCCGAACTGAAGCGTCGTCTTGAAGATGTCTTGCGCGATGATCAGAAACAGTCAGGCTTGGATAGTGTCTACAACTCTCAGACAAGGAAGCTTACCTCGGACATCACAGCTGGATGTCTTCCACACGGTCTTATCAAGCAATTTCCCTGGAATCAAATGCAGCTGATGACTACAACTGGTGCTAAAGGTTCAAGCGTTAACGCAAATTTGATTTCGTGCAATCTCGGACAGCAAGTTTTGGAAGGTCGTCGTGTTCCAGTCATGGTCAGCGGAAAGACGTTACCATCTTACCGGGCGTTTGAGACTCATCCACAAGCTGGTGGGTATGTCTGTGGTCGTTTCTTGACAGGTATCAAACCTCAAGAGTACTATTTCCACACCATGGCTGGTCGTGAGGGTCTTATTGATACTGCTGTCAAGACTGCGAAATCAGGTTACTTGCAGCGTTGTTTGATCAAGGGTATGGAAGCCGTCAAGGTCGAATATGATTCTTCCGTGCGAGATACTGCCAATGGAGGATCCGTCATTCAGTTCATCTATGGTGAGGACGGTCTAGATGTTGCCAAGCAGGTTCATCTGCAGAATTTCAGCTTCTTGGCGCAAAACTATGTCTCGACTATGGCACAACTGAACATGAACCAAGACTACCACAAGCTTGAGAAGCCGGAGGTCACCGAGTGGCACAAGGATGCTATGAAGCAGGTCAAGAGGACTGGCAGGTTGGATGCGAAGGATCCGGTTCTAGCCGTATATCAGCCTGGTGGACATTTTGGAAGTGTTTCTGAGGCTTTCTCACAGGCTTTGAAGAAGGTAAGATTGTTATCAATTTTCAGTAGGTAAAACATGAGCTAATGGTCTTTGCAGTACGAGGACAGCAATCCGGACAAACTTCTCAAGGACAAGAAAGCAGGTATTGCTGGTGCGCTAAGCAAGAAAGCCTTTGAAAGTGTTATGCACATGAAGTACTTGAATAGCGTCATCGATCCTGGTGATGCTGTCGGTATTGTTGCTGGTCAGTCTATTGGATCGCAAACCACTCAAATGACTCTCAACACGTAAGTATATATGCATCTGCCTGTTAATTACTTTCACTAATCTCATTTCAGGTTCCATTTGGCAGGTCACAGTGCCCGTAACGTTACTCTTGGTGTTCCTCGACTTCGAGAAATTGTGATGACAGCAAGTAAAAAGCCAATGACTCCTACCATGACTGTAGAAGTCATCGAAGAGTTGAGTGAGGAGAAAGGAGAATCCTTCGCAAAAGGAATCAGCAGACTTAGCATAGCAGAAGTTATTGATTCCCTGCAAGTGAGAGAGACAACCTCTGGCAAGGACGAGAAATTCAAGATCTATGATATCGACATGAAGTTCTTTGACTCCAAAGAATACGAGAAAGAATATGCCATCACGAAACGTGACCTTGTGAGAGCGCTTCAGGATGAATTCCTTCCCAAGTTTATCAAAAAGATCAGTGACGAGATCAAGAGGCGCTATGATGAGCAAAATCTCGCGGGATTTTCAGCTGCTCAGCCTGAAATTGGTGTCTCTATCGGCACAACTGAACGTTTCGAAGGCGCCATCCGAGAAACACAGGCAGGGGGTGCGGGCGATGACGATGACGATGCGGACGAGGATAACGAGGACGACGAAGAAGACGCAAAACGTGGCCAGAGCAAACAGAACCGTGACAACCAAGTCAGCTACGAAGCACCGGACGATGACGAGGATATAATTAGAAAAGAACAAGATGAGTCCGACCTTGAAGACGACGACGAGGACAATGAAAACAAACAGAAACAAGACCGAAAACTTGAAGATGAATCTGAGTCATCCGACTCATCCGATGACGAGGATGAAATGACTGAGCAAGCAAAACTGGATCGAACTGATGTGGAGGAGCGTACTAAGGAGATCTTGGGCAAATATCCTGAAATCAGTATCTTCAAATATAACGCCCAGGAAGGTAATTCGTGCTTCATTCGTCTTCAGTACAAGATCAGCACGCCCAAGCTTCTGGTTCTCCCTCTCGTCGAAGATTGTGCTCGACGTGCCGTCATCCAAGCTGTCCAGGATATCGGTTCATGCCTTTACACCCCAGCCGACGCAGAGAATAAAGAACCCGCCAAGATCGATATCGAAGGTGTCAACCTTCTGGCTATGCGCGATTACCAAGATTACATCAAACCGCATACCATCCGCACAAATTCGATTCACGACATGCTCATTTACTACGGTGTCGAAGCAGCCCGCTCCACCATCATTCGCGAAATGTCAGACGTCTTCTCTGGTCACAGCATCACCGTCGATAACCGCCATTTGAACCTGATCGGTGACGTGATGACACACAGCGGTGGCTTCAAGTCCTACAGCCGTAACGGTCTAATCAGGGAAAGCAACTCGCCTTTCTCAAAGAGTTCCTTTGAGACCAGCGTTGGTTTCATGAGAGATGCCGTTCTTGAGCGCGACTTTGACGATTTGAAGAGTCCCAGTAGTCGTATTGTTGTTGGCCGCCTTGGTAATGTCGGAACTGGGGCGTTCGATATATTCGCTCCTGTGGCATAAGCCCTGCTCGTCATTGTTTTCCTTCGTTGTAAATCAGCATCCATCATTGTTTTGACTTCGTCGTTCTGGAGTTTGGAAGCCTTCTCTTTTGATTACGATTAGATGATATCTGTCTATCTTGCCTTTCTATAGAAAAAAAATGTTTTGTCAGTGTGTCGATTACGAGAAGAGATAGAGGACTATGTAGAGACAAATGCAAATATTCATACTGATTACATTGAGCCTACGCTGTAAGGGGTTTGCTAAAATCTCGATTCATATAAGTCATGATTTCACTCCATGAGTTCATTCCAATTTTTGATACCTAAAGACCTATTTATTTGACCGACCATCACATGCAGCTTTTGAGAAGATATACCGCTAGACTTAAACGCCATCCGGAATCCGTGCACATTGATGAAGAACGAACCATAACCGCACTGTTGTACACGCCCCACGAAAAGAAAAGAAAGCATGCAAGCCCGCAGCAAGTGCCTTTAAGCATCCAGCATCATCATTTCATCGTCAATATCATCATCAAACTCATCAGCCTGTGCACCGACTGCACGATTACCCCCATCCCTCTGCCGAGCAGCAACAGGTTCCTCCCCTCTCTCGACTCGCTCCTCTTCCATCTTTCGTTTCACAATCTGTTCCTCTAATTGCGCCGGAGTCCAGCTAGATATACCCTCATGATCTTTGGCCCTGAATGGTTGCGCCATTGTTCGCAAGAAGTTCTTTGCCGTGGCAACGGCCATATCCGTACTGAGATTGACTTCGCTTTCGAGGATGTTCTGACTGATCCATTTGGGGAGTTGCGATCGTTTGCGGGCGAAGCGTTTGTCGGCTAGAACCATAATACCATAGTCATCTTTGCCGCGGATGACGCGTCCTAAGCACTGGGACGCATGCCTCATGGCTGATATAAGTAGATTTGATCGTTAGATTCGACAGCCTCATGAGTGCTTGAACATGGATGATGAGACTCACCATCGAAAGAAAGAAAGTCGTTCTCTCGGATGCCGTAATTTTCTCGAAGGAATTCGAGACGTGCTCTTAGGATACGCGACTCGGTGTACTGGAAGGGAACACCTATGCAGATAACTGCACGTCCATACTGATGATCGAAATCGACTCCTTCTGCCACTTTGCCTCTACTCAGAGTTAGTAGTTTGGCCAAGTGACTATGTTGTTAGCATTCTTTAACGTACCGTGCGACAGACATCAAAATACTGTTCGGATTTGTCAGCCTCGATCTAGTCTTCTCGGGATGGGATAGAAAGGTACATACGCTCCACGGCCATTACAACATGCCGTCCGATACGTCTCAAGAGCTAGAGATGACTCTTGCGCATCCGGGGTTTCAACCAAGATCAGCTTATAATTCCAGATCATGTCCAATATACCCATGCCGGACCAAACATGCAATGTGGACTCCATATACAAATAAGATGGGAAGAAGACCACGATGCCATCAGGTACGATTTTGGCAAAATCTAGCAATAACGAGCCAAAATTGCGCAAATTGCTTGGATCATTTCTTGTTTGGAAAGATGAGGATATTTGTGATTGATCAGATCCTCTGGTGACTATCATCGGAAGGAAGGACCGACGGGCAAGAGTCATAGTATAAGACTCTTGAAGCACTGGGGTAAAGTTGAGCATTTTGGGGAACATGTCGAGAGGAGTAAGGGTACCTTGGAAGAAATTAGCAAAATTATAAAGCAATAGATAGAGCCTCTGTAGTTACCGGATGTCACGACTATGGACGAAAAGCGTTCCACGACAGGTCGGAAAGCAATAGCAGCATCTAGACACGCAAGGTGTAGCACGGGATTAGGAACTGTGGCTGCTTCGGACTCAAATGGCTCTAGAATTAGCAGAAACCCGCGGTCGTAAGTGCTGACAAGTGTTGCAAACATTGCTACTTCCTGAAGAGGTTGATAATCTTCAATATTCATGAGCTCGAGCGTACGGACAAGAGAGGTAAGTCTTTCCGAGCAGAACCTCAAAGGCTTTGCCTCGATAAAAACTAGCTCACGCAGATGTTGTAAAAAGCTTGGTGTTGTCTCACTGATGGTGTGAGTGACTTTCATTCGTGTCATGAGATATTGTATGAATCTTTGTAAAAAGGCGATAAAGTGCTCGGCGCGACGAATGTTTCCAGGGACGGCCTCTTCAATTGAAATTAGTGACTTACACTTATTGATGCGTGCTGGAAGTTACAACATACCGCTTAGAAGATCTTGGGGCAACACAGGATTTGACATGATCAAATCTTCATCTCGCGCTTCTTCGGTAGCTTTCAGACCTTCGACGAGTTTCGTGTACTCGGACTGTAATTTCTCCGCGTCTGAAGACTTCATTTCTTCAATCTTTCGCTCAAGATTCTTGGCTCCTCTCGATGCTTTTCGCAAAGAATCCTCAGTCAAGTCGATGCTAGAAAGTTTTTTCAGTACATAGTCAGAAATAATTAGTTGACGTGTCCCACCTGAGAGATTCGATAGCGACGTTATCGATATTGTGAGCCTGGAGGGTCGTTAGAAAGCAGGCCGTGAATGTCCGGGGGATTTTTGGTTCAAGCACACCTCGTCAAAAACAACAATACAATCTTTCGATAGCTCTCTTGAAACTCGTTCTGCAATCTTGGGATCCAGAAGATAGTGATAACTGTAAATTATGACGTTGCAGTATGGCAACTGATGGTGAAGCGTCAGCGTAATACATCTTCAAATACAGGAAATATTGACCCACCATTCGTCTTACTGTGAAATATGGACATGTAACTTTTTCTTGGCAGTACCTCAAGAGATCACCAAATGTGAACACACCTGGCTCAATGAGATTATGCGGTTCTAACAGATCCAAGTTCTTTGATCCGAGTCAGTGACTTATGTTGCAAATTTTGTCATATAATAGAGAACCAACATCATGATACGTGCAAGTCTCAACATCCTCACCGCGTTCCTTCTTTTGGACCACAAAAGAGGCAGTGAGACTCCTGCATCGAGCATCGACAACCGCTCCACTCTTTTCGCGCTTTACAGATGGATGCAAGCATAAGTTCTTTCGACTAGAAAGCCCAAGTCCACGGAAGTCCTCTGTATAGCCTAGTTGTGACGCTCGATACTTCATAAGAGCTTTTAATTCATGGAGAGCCTTGTCTTTTTTATGTCAGTTTTGAACGTGCAATCTCTTGAAGTGGGCGAAATACCAATCTCACTCATGGTTCGAGAGCAATATATAAGTTTTCTGGAGTCGCCATGATGCTGTTGATAGGCGACAATAAGTGATAACAGGGTCACAGTTTTTCCTTATCCAAATATCAACTATCGGCGTAGAGTGATGGTGGGCTCCAAAGTTCTTACCAGTGCCCGAAGGCATCTCAAGCACACAGTGTCCGCTGGCATCTAGTGCCTTTTTCAGGTCGCACATATACTGCCTGATGATATGTCAGAAATTTACTTGCTCAGATGGAGATTTAAGACAAACCATTGTTCGGGATAGATCTTGGGATACGGGAAGAGCACTTCAAGCTCACTGGAGATAGATATTTTGATCAGTAAAAGTTGATTATTTGTCTAAAGACTGGTAGAGCTAACTCTATCTTGAACCTCATCTTGGCGTCAAGATGATAGTTCAAGACGCCCGTATTCTTCAACAAGACCTGATCCGAGAAAATGAATCAAAATGGATGACAAAGGTCCCCTGCTGTATGATCTGGAGGTAGCAGTTTGTGTACACGACTAAAAGGTGGTATAAGTTAAATCGCACGCCTGAGGATGAGGTCTGACGACGAATTCCTGATGGAAGAGATGTTGAAGAGAAAATATCTGAGATGGAGAAGTGACGTTGGGATAAGAATAAGCTGATAGGGCCGTGACTAACCTAGCCTAATCAGGACTAGTGCAGCGCGTAGGCGGACGCCAACGCACGTGACGTCAAAGCCTTCCCCAAGCGGGAGCCCGCAGTGGTAAGAGCCTAAAAGAAAACATGACTCTGTTTTATATTGCCTAACTTATTCTCTGGCTTTATATCAAAGGAAGCTGGGGCTGCATATTATACTTAAAGCGTACAGCTCCTGTATATTTGGTCAACTCTTGTGCATGCGGAAAGGATATCAGTGTGGCATCGTTGCGTCCTCGGACCCCGCACGATGAGCAAGAAATTCAAATCGCAGGCCTCCAGTAGCCGCGCTGCTACCAGCGGGCTTGGAGGCTTTACCAATACATTTGGCGGATTCTCAAGTGCTACAGCCTCACAAGCAACCGCGCCCTCGTCACTGTCATATGTGGCCGAGCCTCCGGATCTATCCCGCATCACAGATCCGAACCTGGTGGTGGCGTTCAAAAGTCTGACCAAAAAGGATGATATTACCAAGACTAAAGCACTAGAAGACATCAAAGAGACAGTCTTGAGACTTGGGAACCGTAGTGAAGATCTCGAAGAAGGATTCCTGGAAGCTTGGGTATGATCGTTTGTTATAAGCTCAATGCCAGATATGATAGTAACAGAATTCGCAGACCAAAGTATATCCACGCAACTCAATAGAGAATGCTCGCAGAGTGAGACAACTCGCGCATACCATCCAAGGATTGATCTCGTCACTTGCTGGAAAGCGAGTGGCTCGTCATCTCGCAAAGGTAGTCGGTGCTTGGCTAGCAGGGCTGTACGACAATGACAGACTCGTCTCGCGCTCAGTAGTGGAGTCAATTTCACAAGTATTCCCTACCGATGAAAAGAGAAACGGTCTTTGGAAAATCTTTCAAACTTCAATCCTGGAGTTTGTTGACGATGTTATCCTTCATCAGACTGTTTTGACACTAAGTGATGAGAGGATCGTAAAGCCGGATGATGCTGAAGCCAAGTACGCAAGAGTCTCAGCTACTGCGATTCTATTGCTCAACCGCATTTTGAGTATGATTATCGAAGTGATCAAAAAATACTAAATTTTGCTAATAAAACTTTTTTAGGCACCACCTCGCCAGAGCAGATAGCAAAAGATCGGTTAACCATCCAGACCATCCTGAACAGCAAAAATACCTGGTCTTTCACTCACCATGCGGACCCATTCGTCCGAAGATCAGTCTACAATCTGCTTCGTTCTTCCCTAGCACAAGACATTGAGGATCTGGACTGGTGGATCATCAGCAACAGCATAATATCACAAGCTCTACCAACCCCTCAGCTGGGATCCGCCACTGAATTTTCTGAGACCTTACTCCAATTATCGCAGAACAGACCGCAAATATGGACCACGGATTTCAGTGGAAAGACCGACTCCAGTAAAAGGTTGCATCAGTACATCAAAAAAGGATCTCAGGGTGCTACTGAACTATTTTGGACAAATTTGCTTGATCTGTTGCAAACAATCCCAAGAGATATAATCAGCCGCTATGGATCAGAAGGGGGCAACGAGTCATCTGATATTGGAATCTCGCAAGCAAAGGCCTTGATGAACGATCTGTTGACAGGCCTGATGTCTAGGGATGAGCCTCGACATAATCTCAAAACAGGATGGGCTGCTTATTACGATATAGGAATCTGGCTGTCAACGCTTATAGCAGAGACAGAAAAGAGTGAATTGGTCACTGAATACTTGACAAAGATTTTTGACCCATATGTGAACGGCAACGGTGAAGATCAGTGGATATTACCATCTTCCATCGCCTCTGCAACGTGCAACGTTGCTTTTCTGAGACTTACGAATCATGGTTACGAGAAGGAATTGAAAGAAGCATGGGAGACTGTGACGCAAAATGTGCTACAAGCAGTGAAACTATCTTTACCAGAACAGTCAAAAGATTTCAGGTCTTCCCAGGACGCTGTATGCACCAAAGCCACGCAGTATTTCAAGCTCGAGGCAGCAGTTCTTTCCAATTTGCCATCAGAAAACACAAAAATACCTGATATGTTCAAGGAAACGACTTTACTTCTGTTGAAAGGCTCATTGAAGGTGCTTCAGGCGCGAAATGGAAAGCCCTACGGTGCAGCTGCAGTTGTGGAAGAAGCTATTCGTTATGTTCCAGAGTTCATCAAAGACTCTGAAGAAATTATTAATTCCCTCAAGGACGCGATTACCCAGCTTTTACCAACTCCATCTGCAGATAGAATCATGTCGATTATCCTCATGTGCAGTGACTGGGAAGGGTTCGAATCTGTGTTTGATGCCTCCCTCGAATCAATGACGGAAGCGACTATGCAAGACTCAAGTGGATCTGCACTTCAAAAATTGCTTTCCACTGTTGATTTCCAAAAAGTTCAAGAATCATCACACTTTATTTCGATTGTCTCATCGAACGTTGAGAAGGCCATCGCAGGAAACTCTTCACAATGGCCGTTTGTCTTCTCAGTGATTGAAAACAAAACAGTGCCCGGTGAAACGATCGACCAAATAGTTATGGTTCTGGTACACGGTTTGTCGTCGGATGACGAGACCATTGTTGCTACGCTTTCTGGGCTGTCGAGCCTTGAAGGACAAAAACCCGAAGCCCTTAAACGCCTTAGAAACGGCAAAGAAGGCTCTAGGCTTGTGTCACGATTGCTCTACCTTACGGAGTCACCGATCGATGAAATAAGTCAAAAAGCCGAGCATTTGGAGAAAACGATGCGAGCAACTGTATCTGCGGATGTTACCTCAGCGTCCACGCGTGAGATCTTAAAGCAGGAATTGCACGAAGTGGGACCGCAGTCATTGTCGTAAGTACTTATCGGGTCTATCAATAAGTGCTGATACTAATTTCTCGCTTCTAGTGTTGCTGTGTTGTCTGGCATGGCCCAGGATCTACTTCGGAATACGGAGGCTAAAGATCTTGGAACATTGTTGGCAGACATATTTCCATCATATGAGCTATGGAAGACAACTTTGGAACAATTTCTGAGACTACCCATCAGAAATTCCACGTCAATTACCAGTCCATTGGCCGGAGCCGTCTATCTCGTGAACAACGATTCCGTGACTGGCCGTCTGGACTTAGACGGTATACAGAGAGACTCTGATGGAGCATCATCGGCATCCCGGTTAACGACATATGTTGTGAACATTCTCTCTTCACCAGATGTGCTTGTATCGCTCGGCCGCAAGCAACGCGAAGCCTTGTTTTATCACTTACCTCTTGCTCTGCAATTGATCGATGATGATGCTAGCATTGAAGGCTCGATAGGATTGATTGGACTTAGTCTCACAGAAGATAGAGACGAGGCTTTGGAAACTGTCAGCGAGGGCCGTTCAATGATAAGAAAATGGATTCGCCTGGACACTGTATCGGAAGACCTGTTAACTTTATGGGACCAGAAAGTTGCTGAATTAGATAATACATCACCCGAAAGTTATCGAATCGGTCAAGCATATGCAACAGTCAAGTCAGAGGCAGATCCCACCAAGTCTTCGGATGATCTTATGAGCCTCGCGAGAGAGGTTAGAAAGTATAATCCTATACGTGCGGCCGCTGAGCTGGCTGTATGGGGCCCGGCTTTGGCCTCTTCGGCATCCGGTACACGCTTATGCAATGAATTGATTGCAGATGCCACTGGCTTCAAGCCTGGCCGGAACCCCTCCGAAGGTAAGAAGAATGCTGGTATCCCTGCTTACCAATCTTAATGTTAATCGAGTATAGGCCCTAGAAGTATCGTTCTCCTCAACATCCTTGCCCAGAGTATGAGGGAAATTCTAGACACAATCCCTACACAGCGCATGGTCTTTCTTGTCAAGAACCTTATTCAGGTATTACAGTCCAGCTCAGATTCAACAAGCATCAGAACAGAAGCATTCAAAGCCCTGTCGATGTTTTTGAGACCTCTTTCCGAGATATATGGCTCGCACTGGATGGAGTCGATTGAAGCATTGTGCAGTACTTGGAAGGAAATCGGTGGCGGAGATGCAGGATTACCAGTTTTGCATTCTTCTCTGAGACTTTTTGCTGTGCTCAGGGATTTAGTGAAGAGTGACGCCAACGACGATTTGGTGGACGCATGGAAAGATTCTAAGCAAGACCTCTTTGAAAGTCTTGTTTTGACGCTGGATAAGCTGGGTATGTTAAGCAAGATTCATGAATGGGTACGCCTGTAACTGACAAGAGTAGACTCTACAAGTGCCGTTTATCTGCCCCGAGATATAACGGCGGACCTATTGCGCCGCGAACTCGTACTTGTTCCAATAGAGTCTCTGTCAAACAAGAATGATATGTTCTCGTTATTGGCGGTCGAATGCAAAATCATCCAGCAGACAGCATTCGAATTACTGCATCGCTATATCCCACAAGCCCAAGAGCAAGTGTCATTTGATGTTGCCTTGTCAAAGACGACGGTCAATCTCCCCGATGAGTTGTTGTCTTTGCTACTTGAGGCTCCTCAGGCAAATCTAGTTGCTACAGTGAGCGATGCGAAGACCTTGTTGAGAATCAGGGCTTATCTGATGAGCTGGAAATTGGTTTTTGACCATTTTTCTTCGAGTGCTGTTAGTATCTTCTCCCCTTTCCCTTCAAAACGATAAAACTGACCCATTGTAGTCGCTCCCCGTTCAAGAAAATTACGCAGAAAACATCAAAGAGCACCAGATTCTGGCACCATTGTTAGAGTTTACTTTTGACTTTCTCCAAAAGTCCTATGGGAAACTCGTTGATGCATCGAAATTCGACATCCGCTCATGGGAACCGATTGACGAGCCAAGTGAAAGGGATACACAGTGGCTTCTGATTCACCTCTATTATTTATCACTCAAGCATCTTTCGTTATTCACCAAGAACTGGTGGATTGACAGCAAGAAGCGGATCAAAGGTCCTGTCGAGACCTGGACACAGAAATATGTAAGTATCTCTCTATCGAGTTCTGATAATGGTCTAATCGTAGTCACTAATATAACGTTTTATAGATCACGCCGTCCATCATTGAAGACGCCCTCACAGGAGTCTCAACCTGGATCCAGACACAAGAAGACGACGACGAGCGCCCACTCACCGTCAAAGTCTCACACCGCACCGCCGAGCTCGTCGCCAGCATCCCAGTCGACGAAGACTCTCCACCCGTCGCAATGGCAATCTCATTACCACCTGCCTACCCACTCCATCCCGCAATAGTCACCGGCCGCAGTCGTGTTCTAGTCGACGAAAAGAAATGGCGCAGCTGGATGCTTATCATCCAGGGAGTAATCATGTTCTCCAACGGCAATCTTGTGGACGGCCTCCTTGCTTTCCGTCGAAATGTCCAGGGTGCTCTGAAGGGACAGAGCGAGTGCGCTATTTGTTATTCAGTTATTTCGACGGATATGCAGACTCCTAATAAGCGCTGCGCGACGTGCAAGAATGCGTTCCATTCGGTATGTTTGTTCCGGTGGTTTAAGAGCAGCAACCAGAGCACATGTCCTCTTTGCCGAAACAATTTCGTGTACATTTGAGGAGCACGGGTTGTGTTCTTGGAGGATTAATGAATGCTCGGTTTTGCATCTACGAAAATGTATAGTAGATAGATAGACAATAGACACCTTCTAGAGAGGAATATAAATAGGAAGGTAGAGCTTGGCTTGTAGTAAAAATAGCTCTGTTAAAAATGGATTTCTGTCTGTACCTAACAGTTCTAACTGTTTGAACTGTGGGGCTAAATACTTGATACCCCACCGAAAGATCAAAGACTCACAACATCACCCTTCTTCCATGTTATATCATAATGCCATGGAAGAAAAGCATGACCGCATTAACATATGGACCTGAATAGATCGTACTAAGCATGTCAGCAAACCAAATACCCAATCTCAACACCCTCCGGCGCGGCGGAGGGGGTCTCAGAGGCCGTCTCCGTGGTCGAGGAGCAGGGGGTCGCGGTTCAGGCGCCACTACACCAGATGAGGAAAACCATACTAGAAACAACACTGCAGCTGCAAAGGATAATATTATTCAAGGCACTGACAATGATGCCAGCGTCTCGAGGTTGAGTGCCGTGGAGTTGGGGTATCTGGATGATGTATTTGCGCGGGCTTTGACGGTGGGAGGTGGAGGGCCGGGGTCGAGGAGGTTTCCTATTATTAATAGAGGTGAGTACGCGCTCGAGTGGTAACTTGTCTTATATGGCTGGTGTGGCGCTAATGTCGTTTCTAGGTACATATGTTAGAACCACGGCAATTGACGAGCTGGTCAATCGCTTTCTTGATGAAGATGGTGCACAGCAACCCACAAGGAAGCAAATAATATCTCTTGGAGCGGGCTCAGATACTCGTGCATTTCGAATATTCAGCAGGAAACCGTCAACTCGGTTGGTATATCATGAACTTGATTTTTCGGTTAATACATCGGCCAAGATCAAGGCGATTCGTTCGTCGCCGCTTCTTCAGAGAGCAATACATGCCTACAAAGATGATACGACAGCAAGAGGAAATGAGCAATACCTTGCTGGTGATTCTTTGCATTTACCAAACTATCATATTCATCCCATCGATTTACGGAGTCTAGCTGCCAAAGCAAGCCAATCCTCTACAAGCCCGACAGAGTCTGCCACGAATGACTCGCAACAGTCGACTGAAGACAACAGCACTTCCAAAACGGCCGAAACAAACATAAGCCTCCCAGGAATAGACCCAAACCTCCCAACCCTCCTCATCTCCGAATGCTGCCTCATTTACCTCTCCCCCACTTCCGCAGACGCCGTAATTGACTACTTCGCCCAAACCCTCTTCCCACCTACAACGCCCCTGGGGCTAATAATCTACGAACCCATCCGCCCGGAAGACCCCTTTGGTAAAACAATGGTCTCAAACCTCGCTGCGAGGGGGATACAATTACAAACATTACACAAATATGCATCTTTACCGGCAGAACGACAACGGTTTGTGGATCACGGATTAGGCACGGGCCAGGGAGCGGCGGATATTGATTTTATTTGGAATTGGTGGATTGGTGAGGGTGAGAAGGAGAGGGTTGCGGCGTTGGAGATGATGGATGAGATTGAGGAGTGGAGGTTGTTGGCGCAGCACTATTGTGTGGCGTGGGGATGGAGGGATAGTGTTGATGATGGTGTTTTTGGTTTGTGGAGGGAACTCAGAAGCGAGTGATGGTTGTAAAGTGAAGAAATAGAACGTAGTATGAAGAATAAATATGTTATGGGAACGGCCGGGATTGATCGTATGATGATAACTACCGTAGCTATGTACTGACGTCATCATTAAGCTATTTGGAGCTCTCCCCGCCAGAACTCGTCTTTCTTTTCCATTCATTCACTTTACAACTGACTGTTGGCTCAAGTACATCTCGCAATCTCATTTAAGATACAATAGTTACTTAATTCTGTACCAAAAAAAATGTCCAACTCCTTCGCTGCCCTCCGCAAACAACGCCGTGACGAACTCGCAAAGCTCGCTGACCAACACCTCCAAAACGACCTGCAAGAATCAGACCGCGACACCCTCAAAGCCGCCGCCGCACGAATCTCAACCTGGACTCTGATTGGGTCTGCAGTCGGAATTGGATTTGGATTCTACGTTGCGTTTCGACTCAGGAGTGCGCGAAAGACGATGTTTGAGGCGTTCAAGGCGCAGCAGAAGCCTGTTAGTGTTGTGTTTGCAGACGGACGGACAGGTATGTATTCCTTTCTGTGTGTTAGAGGTTGGGAATTGTACTGATTATGAGCTAAACAGAGAGCATTCCTGATATTACGCCGTTGCTGACACCATCTGCCTGGGGAGACTTTGCGACTTATTTCTTCGCTTCGGCCGGTGGACTGTTCCTCGGCGGAGAGCTTGGTATGTCCTTTTAATCTCTTTCTCAAGGAGGAAATAATTAATTAAATTACTCTTGCAGGTTTACTTGGAGGCTCAGCCAGCGCCAACCGCAGCATTACCAAAGATCCTGAAATGAGGAAAAGGATAGAAACTGCATTCCGAAAGTTCAGAGTGGATGTGTTGCGCAAGGAAGCCGATGAGCTTGATCGGGCCGATAGCGTGTGGGATAAGATGTTTTGATTGAGCCGGTAATGGTCGGCATGTTTCGTTTCTGTGTTTGAACTTCATTTATGTCTACAGAGTCATGCTGAAAGAATATGGATTGTAATACTAAGGAACCCAGGTTGATAAAGCTGACAGACAGCTTAATGTCCGTGAAAAATTTATTGATATAGATACAAGTAATCAAATATGCCACATCACAACCATGATGGGCCTATACAATGTTCCCTCTTATGGTCTGTCAAGTCTTCATTCAAGCGCAAACTTGAACTGAACGCTAGGAACGTCGGAGCTATTCGCTGGCATGGTGAATGTCAAATTCCAAAATTCAAATCCACTAATAAACCAAAAGAGTTAGCAGTGGCACCAACTTGGTAATCAAATACAGATGCACATCGACTTACTGGATAATATTGCAAGTTCCGCCCACCAAACCACAGAACGATATCTCAGGCACTGGATCAACAGTACCGCCCACAACCTCAATCTTCAAACCATTGACATCTTGTAGTCCAGTAATATCTCTCTTCGACCCCAACGGATTTGACGCAAGAACAAAAGTAAAGCTGCTCTTCGCGTCGCCAAGAGGATACGTCAAATTCAGCGCGTACGGAGTTACTTCTGCCTTCAATGCAGTTTCAGTAGGATACAAATTGAAATATCCAATTGATCCGCCTGGACGGATCCATTGAACGACCGAAGGGCTGAAAGACCTTGAGTCCTCTGAATAACCACCGACGACACTCTGATTGAATGAGTCTGTGCCAATTGTCAAGTTTGCGGATACCCAAGTCGTAATGTTGCGAGGCTCGTAGTCCGCTGGAGGAGCGTATGTATGTCCGGAATAAGTATGCTCTCCAGCGAAGGACTTGAATCGTGAAATGACACTATCCGAGATAAGGCTCTTGTGGAATTTAGAGAGCACGGCGATGACAGGCGCCAATTGGAAATCGTCGGAATGCGTCATTGTGGAAATCGGGGAGCTGTAGTGCCAGACATGTTCCTTGCCAATTATTGCCCAGATCCATTCTGACATGATGGCTACATAGTTGTTCATGTCGTAGCCGTAAGAGCGGTCCCAGGGACCGGCAAAGTTGCGCATATTGGGGTTCCAGAGCAAGGATTCGTATTCCCAAATATCCTGAATTACGCGTTTGGCGTTTTGGCCAATAACAGATTCCGTAGATGACAGGTATTTCGCTGCGATCGTAAGGGCATAAAGTGACACACCGGCATATGTTGGACCATTGAACTCGGACAGAGTGTTATTGAGATTGAAAAGATCCAGGAACTCCTGTGCCCATTTGTCTCCCGAAATAGTCATATTCGAATCGTTCAGTTTCAGTCCTGTCCAGGAGCTGGCCACGGTTCTCATTATCCAGGCATTTGAGTAGGCTGGATACAAATTGTCATGATCGACACCACCAACACGGTAGGTGTCGCCGATGGTATTGTTTTGAAGGCTTTCGAGGATCAGGGTTTGGACATTGGTTGGCAATAATTTTCCGAACTCCTCGTAGATAATGATCAATGCCGTGCCAATAAAACCTCTCCAGTTGGGGTCCCAGGAATTGTAGATCTGTATTTCATATAATCAGAATGTGATAATCTCGGAAACGGACTGGAATATTATACATTTGGAGCATACGCAGGACTTCCGACAGTTGGCTGCTCAGGATACACGGTATAATCACCGTACCACTGTACCGTTTCATTCTTCTCTTGGTCACCAATGACGTTCTCAATAATTTTTATAGCCTCCTTCACGTCGTTTCCGCGATTCCGCTGCAGGAGCCCTATGGAATACCACACGGTTGACCGGGTTTCATGAGGACCGGCGGCAAGAGGGTAATAGAAGTTGCGCAGATATGACACCTCGGGGTCGTAAATCTGGTCCTGGAAGGACATGGATTGATCGAATAGAGAACGTGCATCCTGGGTCAACTGAACTGAGCGCACAACATCGGCGCTCAAGAGGCCGAGGCCCAAGATCCAATTGATATTAGGTAACATGTCTTAAGGGGTTGATTTTTGCTGTGTGACATCAAAGAGAGATTCTTGCACAAAGGACAGACACATGTCCATCTTGCACTTATATTGCTCATGTGCACCCTCGCTCGTATCAACATCGTCGATAGACAGCATTTTCCAACCCCGCCTCTGTACGCCAACCATCTCTTCTGGTTCGAGATAAGATCCACATACTCGGCATGTTATCCGAATTTGTTTTTCTGTTCCGCCGCGTTGGAGCACCGCTTGCACGCAAGAGGAAATGTGGGTTATAGGGTTACTCAAAATTATTTTGAGGCAAAGAAAATAGCTCGGCTAATATTCGGCTAAATCCGGTGAACCCGGTCCGGTGCTTATCGGGTGGGTCGATAAGCTATCGATAAGGAGGAGCGGCATGCACCTTCCCTTTTGGGGCCGAGAGCACGTTCCTTCCTTTTAGTACCGTCTGGAGAATTAGCTTCATAAAACATGGCTCATCCCCTCAATCAGATCTCTTGTTTCTGTTACGACACTGCAGAGGTCCTTATACGGAATATCATTAGTCATGGCGGAGTATACTACCAAAGACCCCATGGTCCAGGCCAAGGGTGAGCCTGACATGAACGCTGACGAGCTACGACTGGCTCAAATGGGTATGTTTGCTATAGCTTCGCCCAAAATATCAAATGGGAAGTAGTCGCGTGCTGATCGACTCTGGAAGGCCATACCCAAGAACTCAAACGTCATTTCAGCATCTTGTCCCTAATCGGCCTCGCTTCTACGACTACCATCTCCTGGACCGGCCTTGGATTGAGCATCGTCACCGAAATCAATGCCGGTGGACCAAGTGCTATTATCTACGGCTTCATTCTCGTGACGATTCTGCAAAGCTTTCTTGGAGCCTCTCTGGCCGAGTTTGTGTCTAGTTATCCGACCGAGGGTGGCATGTACCATTGGATTGCCGCTATTGCTCCAAAGAAATATAGTGCTTTTCTAAGTTTTGTTACGGGTTGGCTGACTGTTTGTGGTTGTAAGTGATAACCATAAGCACATTCTGAAGATTGTCAAAATTCATGCTCATATTCTGCTATAGGGATATTTACTACCGCCTCAACAAACTTGATCTTTGCGGACGTCGGTACGTGACATGGGTAGTCCGAGTTACTCGAAAAAGATCTTCTGACTGACAAATTAATAGTCCAAGCGCTTTACGCTCTCTATCACCCTGACCTAGTTCTTCAGACATGGCAGACTTTTGTTATCTATCAGATACTTAACTTGTTGACAGCTGCCGTTGTTCTTTTCGGCAACAAAGTTATTCCAGCCCTCAACAAGTTCTCTCTATTCTACCTACAGATTGGCTGGTTGGTTGTATTGATCACAGTGGTGGCATGCGCCCCCACACACCAGAGTACCGAATTCGTTTTCAGAACTTGGATCAACAATACCGGCTGGAACAGCAATGTTATTTGTTTCATTACCGGCTTGGTCAACCCTTTGTATAGTCTTGGTGGACTTGATGGTGTTACGCATATTACCGAGGAGATGCCTAATGTACGTGCTGGTCCCCTTCCCATTCTACGTGAGATGTGTACTAATACAAATTTAGCCCTCGCGTAATGCCCCACTTGCAATTGCCATTACCCTAACAATCGCATTCCTGACTGGTTTGACCTATCTCATTGCCCTAATGTTCAGCGTTCAAGACTTCGCTGCTCTATCTACCACCAATACCGGTCTGCCTCTCGCCGAATTGTTCTATCAGGCAACACAATCAGCCGGTGGCGCGTTTGGCTTGACATTTATCCTATTCGTCGCACTCGGCCCTTGTGTTATTTCATCCCAGCTCTCTACATCACGAGTCCTCTGGGCCTTTGCTCGTGATGGTGCTATGCCTTTCTCTGATATCTGGGCAAAAGTGAGCAAGCGTTTTGGAATTCCATTCAATGCGCAACTGTTGGTTGCTGCTGCCAATGCAGTTTTGGGCTGCCTCTACCTCGGTAGTAGCACCGCTTTCAACAGCATGCTTGGTGCTGCCGTTACTATCAACAATGTCGCCTACTTGATTCCCATTGCAACGAACATGATCATGGGCAGGACAGGAATGCACAAGGGTGTATTCCACATGGGAAAATGGGGCTGGCTCATCAATGGCGTAACCGTGGCTTGGCTACTGTTTGCAATTGTCTTCTTCAGCTTCCCTTACAGCATGCCTGTCACAGTGCAGAGCATGAACTACACATGTGTCGTTGTTGGAGGGCTGCCTATCTTGATTTTGGTGTGGTGGTTCTTGGGTAGTAAGAAGTACAAGGACAAAATCGCTCGTGCTAAGGAAGAATAGACGTGGCATTCATAGGGGAGGATGTATTAAGATGATTCTCATACTGAGGATAGCCTCATAGCTAGAATACCTTTTTATGTGCTGCACAGCTGCAGACAATACTCGAAAATAACACTATGCATTTAAAACAGAAACCTGAATTTCCTGTTACAAGTACAGTGATGACATTCTACATTCGACCAGTGTGCAAAAAATCGAGCTATTTTGAGCCCATCGATAATCATCAGCGAGAAGACGTCAAGGTCTTATTACAACTAGGTAGAAATAGCCCTCATAATCAAAGACTTGCAAAATTAACCGAGACGAATCTATGAAATCGTCACTAATGCAGGGACCAAGAGAGTGTTGGCATGACCTAAAACGAGCCTCGTTCGATCCACAGCAACTGTACCAACTCCACAAGCCAAGTTCCGGGATGATTTCATTCAACACATACTAAGGCATCACCTGTCGCGTGGCCTCCCCCTCCAGATGTGGGGAGGCCACGCGACAGGTAACATAATTCAGATCTTCCACATGCTAAGTTAGACACTATGGGGACGGCCCTGTTTCTCCGGTGTCCTCGACTGATAACTTAGGGCTGAGCAACAAATGCCGGGTTTGCCGGTTCGTCCGGACCCTACCGGTCTGGATCCTTGTGAGATCAGCCCTGTCAGCAGTCTCGGCTTCAAGAAATGTAAAAGTCATTGGCTGACGTTGCTTCTTGAGAATTCGCCTGATTTAGTTGACATGGCTGGACTGAAGAAAGAATCGTAATGATTTGGTAATTTCCGTTGTGGAAACTGAGAAAAACAAATATAGACTTGGATTCAAAGAAAATCACATCTTCATTTTCACTTCAAATATCATAACTTACAAACAAAACAAAATATCCAAGTTTTGTTTTTAGAAAGACGAGCAAGAAATAGCGACTCAGCTTTATTACATATTGGCCGTTATCGTGAACCTACTGCTACCGACAACATGCGCCTGATCATTCGAGAAACACAAGACCAAACAGCACAATACATTGCTGATTATATAATTAGTAAGACCTTCTGCGTGTTTTGAAAAACCACAACATCATCAACATAGTCTGAGGCTGACCGCAACAGAACGAATCAATGCCTTTGCGCCCACAGCAGAACGACCTTTCGTCCTCGGACTACCTACAGGTAGCAGTCCACTAGGCATATATAAGGCCCTCATCGAAGCATACAGCCAAGGCAAAATCTCGTTTCGCAATGTGGTGACGTTCAACATGGATGAGTACGTGGGTTTGCCGCGCGAACATCCGGAATCGTATCACTCGTTCATGTTTGCGAATTTCTTTAGTCATGTTGATATCGACTCGAAGAATGTCAATTTACTGAACGGGAACGCGCCGGATTTGCGTGAAGAGTGTCTTTCATACGAAGCGAAGATCAAGGCTCTTGGTGGAATTGAGCTGTTCCTTGGCGGAGTCGGTAGCGATGGACATATTGCATTCAATGAGCCTGGTTCGAGTCTGGCTAGTCGCACAAGAATCAAATCTCTAGCTCATGAGACCATTGTCGCCAACGCGCGCTTTTTCAATAATGATTTGAGTCTGGTGCCGCGGATGGCTCTCACGGTGGGTGTGCAGACAATCATGGATGCGAAGGAGGTGGTCATCATTGCGTCGGGAACCGCAAAGGCGCCTGCTATCCAACAAGCAATTGAAGGAGGTGTTAGCCATCTATGTACGTTGTCGTGTCTGCAGCTTCACCCCTGCAGTATGGTGGTTGTGGATGAGGATGCGACTATGGAACTCAAAGTCAAGACGGTGAAGGTAAGACGGACTCTTTCTTCTTATCCTGATAAGGAATCAAGTAACTGATCTCGATTTGCATAGTATTTCACGAGTGTCGAGCGAACCATCCTGCAACAAGGTCTAGACGACGAACCCCCCAAGAAACGCGTCGAACTCACTCTCGACACTAATATATCAAAAGTCCCACTGGAGGGCGACCTGACTCCAGACAGCATGTCATCTCGCATCGGAGAACAGAAATTCTTCGTCCACAGATCAGCTACCATCCCATTCGCATTATCCTAAATTCGGTTCTTCATTGACATTAGGTGCCGGCCAGTCAGTGTACATCATCTGCTGAAGGCTAGACCGGTCAAAGATTTGCCATGACAGGTCCATCGGTGCGCTCATTGTGAGGTCATCATAACTATTTTGCTGTTGTTGACGGAAATCTGCCGAAGCAGGTGTGTGAACGTTAGTGAGGCTGAGTTCTAAACGATTTATGAGTTTGTCGCAAAGGCTGGGTTTGGTTTTGTTCATTCTTTTTAGCATTTCAAGATGTACTCTGATGTTTGTGAGATCTATAGACCGGAATATTATTAGTTTGTTTTTGCTTTCGACTTTTGAACTAGAAAGTGGAAAAGTGTAAACCTTACCATCAGGATCACCGGCCCCTCCTTCAATACCCTGGACAACGATGAGCGCTGCCCAAGTGATCATAATCAAGTCCCAATTAGACCAGATCGAGTCATCATGCAAGTGAAGCTTGAGCGTCGCGCGGGCCGAGAGAAGCAATTCATATTGCTCTTTTGGCGTAATACTCCACAGGTCACAACCCCTACCCGGGTGATATATAGATAGAACTACCAGTCGATGGAGGACGTATTGACGAAAAACCAGCTTCAAATCCTGATCAGAGCCTTCGAGACCCTGACTAAAATCAACTAGCCATTCGTCTAGTTGTCTGGCCCAATCTCTGATAACAGCTGCATCCACGGCGGTAAAGTTATTACTCAAAGTCACTGTTGCTGGCGGTTGGTCTGTAGTGAAACAAGACCAAATTGTCGGTAATCCGCGCCCAGTGAAATGTGTCAGTCCGGTACGCATCATTCGAGATAGTCGGTAGAGTTGGTCGCGAGGCGAAGTTCGAAGACCTGGAAGTGGTGATTCAATGGGTATAACGGGGCAGGAGAGATGTAGGGAGGCATGCTCAAGGTCGATGATTTGTACCCCGCTGAAAAGCTTGCGCCATTCTCGTGAGGTCTCGTCAATATGTGCGGGACAATGCTCAAGGATCAGCCTGTATGCTATTGATATCCATATACCAGTCTCGCGAACGGTCGCTTCTGTGAGCAGCCCGGCAATGACAATGCCGAGTACGGTCTGAAACGCCCATTCCTCACTGTCTACTGGTGTCTGACCGATTTGACTGCTGGGGATGCATAGTTGGGCGATTGCGTTGCATAGGATGGCGAAATAGTGCGGCGCTAGGTCTGCCATATCTGGAGGGCCGCGCATACTCGAGCAATATAAAATCGATGCTAGAAGGATAGGCTGTGGCGCAGAGAATGTTTGCCTGCGGGGCATAAAATGAAGGCCTGGCATTCGATCATGAAACCTGTAGTTACGATTAGCTTGAGTTCCTCGGATGTAAAACTTTTTGTTGAAACCCACGAGAGCCAAAGGTCTCTAATGGTGTGCCTTCGCCATATTGCGCGCGGTACTGAGCAAGGAGCACTCTGGAGAACCACTACAGCATCCCACAGTGCACTTAAGCTGTTGAACTCGTCCGATGTTTCTTCCTCGTCATCGAATCCTTCATCATTGCCGCCATCTATAGATTCCAAGTTCCCGTTTGATCCTTCAGACAGACCCAAGGTATCCTCAATAATTTGCAGCCTACGTAGAACATCTGTCTTGAAACCACCTTCTCTAGAGCCATTCTTAAACTCTGGTAATGTTGCAGCATTTGCACGAGGCACAAAAATACAAGGCATGCCGGACCGGCGACATCGACGACACTCGTTACTATCGTCTTCGACGAGACATTTCATCTTTTGCCGCCGGCAGTTAACTGTAACATGTCTACTTAGTACTAGTAACACATCATTGGACCCTGAGGTAAGGAAGGAGGACTGACTGCAAGCCTTTCGAGCCCTCTGCTCTGAGCCATATTCCTCCTCCTGGACGTGACGTCCATCGCTGTATTCAACACGAGAACGCTTGTTATTGGTGGGCATGTCTGTCATTTCGCGCGCAGAGCTCAATGTCGTGAAGCTCTTGTGTAATTGCATCTGGGGTCTTCCCCGGCAAAGTCAGGAGATGTTCGGACGATGTCCGAATAAAAAGTGGAGTCTCGGCCACTCCGAGTTTCCGACTCTCTAGGGAGAATGCGGAGCGATTAGACTTCCGGTGATATCCGGCCATCACCGGCAATTATGGCCGCGCATTCCGAGTATCTTCATCTTTCTCACAATTGGACATTAGCACAAATTTACTACAATGTAACTCTTTCTAGTCTAGAAGAGGAACTCAAGACATGGTGCCTCGCAATGTTTAATCAAAGAATATAGCACTTCGACGACCTCGCCATGTGCCGTGGAACTGAAATACCTTAATCACTGTCGCTATCGTTGGTAATGTCACCCGTTACCAATGACCACCAAACCGGCTTACTGGCGCAAGCCCAGCGTATTGCTGATGAATTCAACTTCGGTCCTGAAGATGTCCAGCGTGTGGCAGGTCATTTCGTTCGCCAAATGAGTGAGTCTGATACTCGTCAATCTCTAATGGTGCTGTGTGAAGGATTGCTGACGAACTGCCAGGAGATGGCCTCGTCAATAACCGCGCATGGCAGCTCCCAAGTTTCGTGACAAGCGTGCCGACAGGGGCGGAGAAGGGTACCTTTCTAGCGGTTGACCTAGGAGGTAGTAATTGCAGGATATGTCTTGTCAATTTGCATGGCGATTCTACCTTTACAGTGACCCAGAGCAGACACAGGGTACCACCCGAGGTCATGGTGTGCCAAAGCTATAAACCTCTATTCGATTTTATTGCAGGAAAGATTGGAGATTTCCTCGTCGAGAATTCAGCTTCTGATGCCAAAGGCCACAATGGCATACACGATCAACGCGCTACACCATACAGATTAGGATTCACATTCAGCTTCACCTGCGAACAAACATCCCTCGCGAGCGGAACACTCATTCGCTGGGATAAAGGCTGGGATATTCCGGAGGCAGTGGGAAAGGATCCTTGTATGATGCTACAAGAGGCTATCGACAAACTGGAATTGCCAGTGTTGGTCACGGTGCTCGCCAATGATAGTGTTGGCACGCTCTTGACAAGATCGTATACCGCAGGTCAGAAGAGTTCCACACTGGCTGCGGTGATATTCGGAACGGGCACGAATGCCGCATATGTTGAGAAAATATCTAATTTAAAACGACTCGGTACGGCAAGGGGAGGCACAGGCCAGATAATGGTGATAAATACTGAATGGGGCTGTTTGGATGACAAAATGGAAGTTTTACCGCGGACTCTTTATGATGACCAGCTTGATACGGAATCGACCGATCCTGGCAGCCAAATGTTTGAAAAAAGGATCTCGGGAATGTATTTGGGTGAGCTCCTGCGGCTAGTACTTGTGCAATTGGTGCAAGGGGGTGCCTTTGAGATGAGCGTTAATAAAGAGTCAACACTGCTCCAAAGACAGGGGGTTGATAGCTCTTTTTTATCCGAACTTGCAATTGCAGGTAGTGGTTCCCGAGCTTCTACTCTTGTCGAAAACCATTTATCCGCAAAGAATGTCACGATAAGCGATGTGCAAGCCATACAAGTGCTCTCTACTGCTATTGTACGCCGAGCAGCACGACTAGCTGGAGCATCATTGGCAGCTATCCTAATACAGAGTGGTCGACTTGAATCCTCTTTAGCACAGATGAAGTATCCCGACGCCCAGATTTCAGAACGCGAAGCTTCAGCCACTACGAATACACCTATTTCTAGCGTTCAAAGACTTCGCCTCAAACTGAATTCGTTATTGCGCCGGATCATCAAACTATTCGCCCGCTTGAACTTGTCTCGACAAAAGTCTCCATCGGCTAGTATCCTCCCACGTTTTTCCAAGACCGTGGAGCCTGATCCGGAAAAGTCGATTATTGATATCGGTGCCGATGGCTCACTATTTGAGTTATACCCAACATTCGAGGCCGATATTCGTGGGGCACTTCAAGAGGTCCAGGAAATCGGACAAGCTGGCGAGAATAAAGTGCGTATAGGCCTTGCCAAGGATGGATCTGGTGTCGGAGCTGCTTTAATGGCGCAAGCAGCGTTTGAAATGGAGAAAAGAGAAGAACAATAAGGCATGTATTATCATAATCATAGATTAGACGTCCTCTAGATCAAAGGCTGAATTGCATAAAAAGCAAAAGACTAATTTAGCAAGCATTACAGCTAGTATGCTCTTGCATTTTATCTTTCTCTTCAGGCAATCTTCCATCCCTAATACCCGCCAAAGTCCCAAGCAGCTCAGAAACATCCGGTGCTCCATCAAACCTATACTTGCCCTGTACAATAACAACCGGCACCCCCTTATTAGTGCCGATCAAATCCCTAGCCCTTTCAAGTTGAATCTGGAGTTCTTTACTACCAACATCCTTGTCCTTATCCATCCATTCATCAGCCTCCACTGTATCAACGCCTGCGTCAATAGCAATTGACCTCAAAATCCCACGATCCGTAATATCCATCGCCCTCTCATGAAACGCTCCAGATACATTGTCTAAAACCCGATCCCTAATCTCCGAACTCTTCCGACTCTGCGCAAGTTGGATCAAGCGATGCACCTCCCTCGTACCACCAATCTTGCCATCCAAAAAATTAAACAGTATCCCATAACTGCGCCCAATTTGCGTGATGCGTGTATAGGTTATATTCTGGTGTTTGCGTGGTGTAATAACTCCTTGTAAATCCGTTTTATCTCTGCTTGGTAATGTGGGATCGAGAAGGTAGTAAGGGAGATAGGTTACGTTGAAGATGTCGGCCGATCCGTTGGGGATTGTGGTTCGGTATAAGCGGATTGTTCGTTCGAGGGCGCGATGGGCGATGAAACACCACTTTTGGATATTAACCTTTTTTTCAGCTTAAGATTTTGTTTTGATGAATATGGGAAATGTACCGAGCATATTGGGTCTGAGATGACCTCGATGTTGAAAGTAACCATCTCAAGCGTCCAGTGTCAGATACAAACTAGGAAATCTCGTGTCTTGAATGTTGATAATGGAACGTTTTTTGGAGGGTGCTAGAGAGCGTAGCCCGAATTTCCAGTGTTCAGTGTGACCCCAATTTATAAAGAAAAACATCTTACCTTTATATACAACTTCATTGTTGGCTAACGGTGATGCTGCCTAGTCACCGAATCGCCGGATCACCGAACGGATCATTAAATGACACAATTCAACTTGGAGAATACGAAATGTCTTACTCGTTTTTAGGACGCTTTCAAGATTATGAATGAGATATTCCTCAGCACTTCTTCAAGGATATTGGCCAATCGAGGATACCGACACCGAGTTTCGAGATATGAAGTTAGGTCTTAGGGCTTTTGATTAGGGTTTGAGATAACGATGACCCTATCTATAACTACCTACTGGTATACGAGTGTGGTTCGATATACTGTTACACCCATATCTGCCCAGGTCGTGTTCAATACTTAATCATGGGTTGAGCTACATTTTCCTGATTCTATTTGCGCACAGATCTAAATTTCTGTGTATTAAGGAATAGGGATTTTGAATAAGAGTCTGGTGGGATGAAGTAGCGAGATCCATTCTCCCACATACACCCGACATTACACTGACATAAAAGTCACTGGCCTCCAATACAGAATGATAAGACTGGGAAACAACAATCTTGGTTGTGACAGGAAGTGTTGTCGTAACATTTCTGGAGCTTTGGTCCATTCAGTGAGTGGGAGGATTAATCCGGGACCTTATGTTTAGTGTGGGTATCGCTTTGCCGGGTGCTATGGTGCCCTCCTTCTATGGAGATAATTGGGATCCTTGATTTCATACCCATTCCATTGTCTTGGCCCGTTGTATGATAGATAAGTAGAAGTGCCTCTATCTGAAACTTGCGACACACAGCATGACATTTGTCCGGTGCCTCCATAAAATCATTGCATTGATGATGAAACTCTTCTAAACCATACTTTAGTACAATCTACTGTATAACCAACTATGGTATGAGCATATATGACTTGCAACAATGCAGCAAATGAGGCTCCCTACTGCATTCAAATTCAGACCAGTTTTTTTGACAATCTCCCGTTCCAGAATTCTCAAACATCTGGTTTCAGGATCCCGGTTTCTCTTTCCTGTCAGATGATTTGAAAATGGTAGGAGTAAACAACCTAATACAAAGATACCTGCATAGAATCAGTGGCAAAAAACCAGGGCATTTCCAGTACATTGGCAAATTCCAAGCCTGTAATTTCGACATAAAAAGAAAGGATTCTTCAGAATTCACTACCTTGTGGTCGCTTGCCTTTCTGCTCATTCATGTCGTCAATAAAAGAGCCGCCATGAAGCTTGTTACAGATTTTGACTGCGTTTCCGGCTGCAATATCTGTATATATTTGAGCACCAGTCTCATCATCCTGATCTTCTGGGCCAGATCATCGTCAAACATACCCGAGAAACACATGTTACCTAGAGATCACAAACACATGGACGACCAACTACACTATAATGAGGCGCTTGTGTTCCCTGGGCGCACATCTCATACACGAGTACTCCCTAAAGTCCATTCATTCTTGTATGCCTTTCTCATTATTGCAGTTCCTATCAGGAACTGCAAATCCAACTGGTTCGCGGCAATCGATAATAAAACCAAACTATGGTGGCGTCGAGGATGGCTTCAGGTTGATTCCCCGGATCATCTCCATCGAGGGGATGATAAGCGTGGGTTGAGCCATAAGCTTGATCAGTATCTTGAATCCAAGGTACATACCTTTCTTTATGATTACACATACACACAATGGCATTGCTGTCCATCGTTACTAACCAAATATTCTTAGCAATATATTCCGGCTAAATACCCCACAGTATGGCTTGTCACATTCCTAGGATACAAATCCGATCAAGCATCATTCTGGTACTTGTATACTGCCGAGGGCCGACTTGACTTGATGATCATCGAAGCCAACAACAATTTTTCTGAGAGAAAGGTGTGGGTAGTTCCTACAGCCGACGATCATGATACATCCGGTGAAACAACAAAGAAACAACGACGAAAGTTTCGTCAGACTTGGTCAAAGGAGTTCCATGTGTCTCCCTTCAACTCAATGCGTGGTTTCTACTCGATATCTACATTAGATTCGTTTCCTCCGGACAAGTCTCTTGATGAAGTGGATACTATTGATATCACCATCACGCTTCTGACTTCACAACGTCGCCCCAAACTGGTGGCTCGTGTTTGGTCGACATCAAAGCCTTTAGTTCCGTCGAAAATCTCCCCTCTGTATGGATTCTCTTTTTTCGCGTTGTGGTGCTTGACTGGTCCGCTTATTCGTGAGTTCTGCTTGGCTCCTTTCTCTATATTATTTTAGCTAAATGTCACCTTTTAACAGAGCCACGGACACTTTTTCAAGCATTCCTTCTATCTCAGAAACACAAACTGACGATTCGAGACCGACCTGAACCTGACGGGAAAGTGTTTCCCCGGCATAGTACTCCAGCTGAACGGTACGTGCTCTATTGTCGCCCCTGGTATCTTAATACAAGAGCTATAGGCACCTTTGACGCAGGCTACGAGTGAAACTAATATTGCCTATTAGATGCATCCGGGAGATCTTCATAGACTATCTCCGAGAAATTATGAATGCATCCGCGGATAACTTCCATATTCATCTTTGTGATCTCAGCGATTCCAGTATCAAGATAAATTTTAGTACACCAGCCGCTGACGAGAAGTCACCCTACTACAGCATGTACGTCTTGACACCCAAGTTTTACGCCGTCGCGTTAACTTGTCCTTCCATCAATATGTTCCTACATGAAGCCTTCCTCCACAAGACCCAAGAGCGACGGACAGCTGGTACAGATGCTACCAATCCAGAGGCGTTCATCCAGCTGTTGAAACATGCAACTGATTCGCATTACCGTACCTCTGGCATTACGGATACACAAGCTTGGACTTTCATGATATCGAAGTCGGTAATTTCGGTCTTACTGTGGTTGGTATGGCCTTGTGTGACACTTGTCCGAGCAATTTTCCTTCTGAAAATTAGCGGCGAGGGGTCAAACTCATCCATTGGGCAGGCTTGTGGTAGTACAAAGAAACAAATCGATGGCAAGTTCTTTTCACATGGTGATCCCTGTGGACAGGTAAAACTTACCACTGACTCGGGATCTTTCTTGGATCAGTACGTACACTGCCACTGCCGACCTGTGCTAATCCTAAAATACTCGCTCGCCAACTTGACTACCATTGTGAGGGAGCGAATCCTGAGCATTGTTGGTGGAGGTTGATGACTTCAACGACTACAAAAGAATAAATTCATTTTATGTGAGGACATAGATACACACACATATATATTATATTACTATCGGTGGTTAGATTTGCTTTTTGTTTACTAGATATTATTTCTCGAGGCCCTTAGGGCTCGGAACAGTCTTGCCCTAGTTCAGAATTGTTGAACTTTTCATGTCTATCATTCCTGATGACGTATAACTAACAGTATAGGATTTGTAAATCTGTATTTGATACACAAAGCCTATGTCGATCATTCATGTTTTGAGTCATCTTACAATCATATGGAGAAATATGTGACAGTGGGATACGGCTGGAGACAGCAACGGAGCTAGGATTCGTAGACCCCCCTAGCGGTGGCCGTATCTGGGAATAACCTGCGCGGTACCCGATATGGCTGGTCAATGGGCTCACACAAAGAATAATATAAAATGACCTCTACAAGGCGGATATGGGATATCTCTTTATCTTTCCTGTCAACGCTCAATATTCTCTGTTAAGACTCACCTCGGTATGTAGGAGAATTAAATATTCGAATGTATGAGATTGGCGCCGTTACAAATACGTCTTGTAATAATATAGCATTCACCCTCCAATCTATTATTCCTGTGGTCATGAGTGTTGCTAATGAGATCTAGTTTTCTTCTTCACACATATCAACATCCTTCTGTACTACAACCAGACTTGTTGACATGTTGATCTTCTGGTTCTTAGTATGAATCTTGTTACAAGTCCAGCGACTGCTGACCCTGCACCGGTTCCCATCCCCGGTGAACCTCAGAGAATTGACCCAACCAATGCTGTGATTGAGGTTATGCTTTTAATTTTGTAGACAGCCCAAGCAGGTATAGTACATTGTTATGCTATGGTTTATTCTCAGCATAAATCAGCAAACAGACAACTTACCTACAGATTGTGACAGCCGTACGGTAAGCTATCACCAAGGCGCCGTGGCGGAGACTCTTGGCAGAGCTGGTAGGACTGAGGAGGGTATTCCCGTCGATAGGGCTTCGAACCCTGACAGTGCCATATTGGGATTGCTCCTTGAGCGGTGCCTAGTTGGGAAAGGCCCTCACACAAGGGAAGGCATAAATATCCTTTGCTAGGCGGATAGCTTCTTTTTCTTCTTTCCTTTTCTTCTCCATGTTTGATATTGCCTGTAGACTCGGTGCACCTAGATAGCTCAATCCATGGTTTTGACCACTGTCACACAGATGGTCCAGTGGGTGATTCTAATTGGTAGCCAGGCGTATTTTAAAATTTTCAATCTTGTTGGTGGTTGTGAGGAGGTGTGCGTGGCAGCTGAAGCTGGATTGGTGGCTTTTGTAATTGAAGATGTTTATTATAAGACTTGCTAGCTAGTATGTATATAATTTTATGAATGTATAATAGGAGAAAAGATATCCTCATATGTCTTGTTTAATTTATATTCCCACTGGGTGTAACTCATCTCGCTTGTGATGGCACAATACAATTATCTGGATGCTGCAGAACAACGACCTTGCCAGGTATTCCTACTAGGAATGAATGAAGCTTCTCAGTTCAACCCTAATTATCAGTTTAACACAGTCCAAGAACACAAAGTATGGATTAGTGTAAGGCTAATCTGCTACAGCCTATGAAACGTAAGTCCAATCAATAATATAGTTGATCCCTAATACTAATGATGACTGATTTCTAGGATATCTACGGAGGGGATGTAGGTATATTTATGCTTGTGTAGAGGTCTTTGTATGGCTGTATCTAGGCATTTGTATGGCCTTATCCCACAAAGAATTGATGCTATTCCTAGTATATGAAACAGTGAATGATGCACTCTTTGAAGTTGAAAGATGTGGTATATGGATCACTGAGCTCAAACACTTATGAAACGGTACAAGCCGGTAAATGCATGTAAACAGTTGGTATAGTCTTGGAGAAGTCCTTTGTTTCAGTTTATTGTTTAATCTTCAAGGTCTTTGTCATTGGATGGATATCAACTAAGTATCATGATGGGGCACAAGGTGAGAAGCTTACTTGCTAGTTCCGTAACTAAGTATCAAAATTGCTGACAAACGTACAATGTTTGGCTCCTAGACTATATAAGATGAAGCTCTCAATACCTGATAACTCTCCTCGTGCCTCCTCGCGCCTCTCCTCGTGCCTCCTCGCGCCTCTCCTCGTGCCTCTCCTTGTGTCCCTCCTCACTCTCTCATCGTCTTTTTTTTCGCTCGTTCCTGTCCTCAGCTTTCCTCATTTCTATCCTCATTTCTAGACTTTCTCTTTGTTGATTTCGCCTCACAAGACGCCGCTAAAAGACGCGAGGTAGCGTCCTTATTATATCCAAGATAATGTTTGAGTTTCAACAGAAATCCCAGGCACGTATTGCCATAGTCGGTGGCGGGGTATCTGGGATTGCATGCGCTTGGGGACTACGACATACGGATCATGAAGTGCATCTATATGAAGCTGATACACAGATTGGCGGCCATGCACACTCTTTCACATTTGAGAAGAATGGGAATAAGGTCACCGTGGACACAGGCTTTATTGTGATGCAGGAGGATATGTATCGTAAATTTACATCTTTCCTCTTCCCTCAAGATAATTGATTGCTCATACTTTCAATAGCAACTCTCACTACCTTCCTGAAAGAGTTGAATGTCGCGACGATAGCAACAGACATGTCAACCAGCGTTTCGGAAGAAGATGGACCCGTGGCATGGGGCAGCACATCTATCTGGAATTTTATTGGCAGCTGGTCTCGACTATGTAGCCCATGGTTCTGGCGGCTGATGTTTGATATCCTTAGGTTCAACTTCTTTGCGACAGATATATTTGCTGAAAAATCCAACAAATCTCGACTCGATGAACCTGACAAAAATGAGAAGCTAGAGTCCATCGGGGAATACTTGGATCGCCACGGATATTCAGAGCAATTCAAGCGATACTACCTGATAGCTGATGTCGCTGCTATCTGGTGCATGTCGACCGCAGATGTGTTCGAGGATTACCCTGCGGAAGCCCTAATTCACTTCATGTGAGCTTTGTCATTCTACACATCATTAGGTAAAAATGACTGACATCGCCTAGGTCAACCCACCGACTTCTGAATACAGTTACGGAGAGCCTAAAATGGGGAACTGTAAAGAATGGCTCAAAATCATACGTGGATGCCTTCTTACAAACTATGCCCGAGAAGCACCACTGTCACCTGGAAACAAAAATCCGCCGTGTACAACGTGAACCCGATAACTCAGTGTCTATTGTCTTCATGGACGGCTCTGTTGAGAACTTCGATCATTTGGTCTTCGCTGTACATGCCAATCAAGCACTGAATTTGTTGGGAGAACAGGCAACTGCTCTTGAAAAAGAGATACTTGGTGCTTTTCGTACAAGCAAAAATGACATCGTGTTGCATCTTGATCCCACAGTAAGCAACACAATCCACATTCTCCCTGCAGAATTTGCCACATAAATCATATTATATCTGTCTTCTAACATCTGTGACAGGTCCTACCGGCCTCTAAATCGGCTCACGCGGCTTGGAATTGCGTAATACCAAGCACGCAAGACAACCAGTCGCGCGAAAACTACTCTAGACGACAAATCTGCGTACACAACGACATGAACCGATTGCAATCAATCCCTTGGCCCGGACAACCTAACAGTCCCGGTCGTGTCTTGGTTACTTTGAACCCTCTTCGGCGCCCCGATTCAATCCAGTGCCAGCGGACCTATTACCTTCCTATCATATCCTCCGCAAGTGTCAAGGCAGCACGCAAGCTGCATCTACTCAATGAGGCAGACAATATCAGCTTTGCGGGTGCTTGGATGGGTTACGCGTTCCATGAAGATGGTTTCAGTGCTGGATTGGCAGTCGCAAAGAAGATACTTACAGGCACTTACGAAAATCCAACGCGGTTTAGGTATGGAGAAGATCTCAAAGAGTCGACACAACCGCTGTCTTTGAAGATTAGACTGCTTCGACTTGCCATTGGCACTGTACAATTTGGGATTGCGAGCATGGAGTGGTTACATCGTGGGCGGATTTCCAAGAAATTGGACTGAAATTGACTGTTCGTTTGATGATTGGGAACAATACCTGCTGGGAGACATGGAATTATTGAGGGTACGGGTTGATGGACGGTAGAGCAGAACTACGTATTATTAATTCTTTGTGACACAAGGTGATTCGATGGCATGGTTGTATAACTTCAAGATTCAATAAATATTAATTGGCAATAACGTCCGTACTGATTTGCTTTGGTAGAAATTCAATCTGGCAGACAAACCAACATTCATACAATCCCATTTTGAGGTTTTCCTCACATCGTAGGATGATGAAACTCCTCATTACTAGCCCCAACCATATCCTGCTCACTCGTAAAATGTTCCGTATCTGGCACCAAATGACCAGTCTTATCGTAATCAGTCTCAAACTGCTTTTCGACCGGTAGGGCAGCTAGATCGTCATCAGAGAAGGAGCCAGTGCTGGTTTTGCGGGTCTGCTGGGATTGTCCCTGTTTGTGCATGCTCCAGAAAGGCTTTTGCTTTTTTTGCTTATTGTCCATGTTGGGCTCGTCTTGATTCAAGGTGCTGCGGAGTCCTTGATGATACTGTTTTTGTTCTGAGGAGCCGGTGAAGTGAGGGAGATGTTTGTTTAGTGATTTCATGATGTTTGTCATTGGTCAAAGATTCCGTAAACGATCTTTTAAATATGGTAGTTCTTGTTTGTCTTGCAAGGTATACTTAGGAGATTGAAAGAGATCTAAGTCATGGGACGTCTTCACTGTTTTATAGTTATCAACCCACTTTGCCCCAATGAATCACCGTCGTGGCTATCTGGTAGGATCAATATTACGCAATAGAATTAGACAATTGTATGATTGCATCAAATGATACAGAGAGGGTAATAAGTACAGAGAGAATAGTATCAGATGATTGTTATTGCGTCTCTAGCAACTGATATTAATCGACTTCGGAGGCGATCTCTTAACATACTGATACATGTAAGTTTGATGACAGACCTATTTCTGTCATTGATAAGACAATAAAAACACTCTCTAAATGCCATAGCAGTTCTCCTAATATTCACCACCATAGCGCAACCTTTTAAACGAGTGAGTAGAGCAGTATGGGCCGTGATAATACCATAATAATCAGTGTGGATGAATTGACCAAATTCATTGACAATACCGAACGAAATCTAATCCAACAGAAAATGACAACTCCAAAACGTATTTATCTATAATAGCTCATCAATATGAATGTCATGACATCAGTTGAGTTCAGCAGTGGCGAGTTGAGATTAGGGTTCATGTGGGGGTGGATTTCTCCAGTATCCCGGGGTCAACCCTCAAACAATTCGATAAGTATTGTCTATATTATAATATGTGCATCCATAAATACGGACCTATACAGTAGAATAAAAACAGTTGTCTTGATTTTCATGCTCCTGGCCTGCTATAGTCGAGAAGCTTGACTCGTTTCCATACTTCACGTACGGTGCGTTCCTGCGACTGTCGACCTGTTTCACTTGCCGAAGGTCCAGCGGGTCTATTTAATTTTGAGATATTAACAATGGAGTTCATAAGACGACGACCAAACTGCGAAAACTAACCTGATAGCCAAATATAACCGACTACCGAGCCTCACATCTTCGATCTTCGCCGTATCTGGATCTTCGGGCGGATTGGCCGTAGTTACCAACCCTCCGGCTTCTAATAGAATGGCAACACCGGCCGCAACATCCCTGAAAGCATCACGAAAATAGATTAGCGGACGAAATCGAGCAAAGAGGAGGAAGGACAAACCACTCCCAGCATCCACCCTCCCACCAGATATCCAATGAACCCATAGCCGTATATGCCAAATCTAACGTTGCGCTTCCCAAACTCCTCACACCGTGTACCATGCCCCTCAACCCATCGGCATTCTCTCCACCCTTCTCCGCTGCCATGTTCATGAAACTGCTAATCTTCTTTCGCAGGTTGCCTCCGGAAACGTTTCGGCGATCTTTCCCCCACTCGCACGAGAAGATGCATCTACTCGGAGCATTTTCAGGCATGGGCGGAACGCCGTAGTTATCTTTATTATCCTTTGCAACATTATCCTTCGCATTTTTGATCAAGGGTAGACGGGTTGTTTCATTGAGCCAGGCACCATGGCCAAGACACGATGAGAACAGTTGGTTCAGCATTGGAGCATATATCACGCCAATAACGGGTTTTCCACCGACGATAAAAGCGATGCTCACGCAGAACATGGGGAACATATGCGTATAGTTGACTGTGCCGTCGAGAGGGTCGACACACCACGTGGGCTCGGAGGTTATGAGGTATTCGCGGGCGGAGGACGATGTCTTTGCATAAGTCTCTTCGCCGATGAATCTTTTAGAGGATAATATCAAAATCAGTTCCTGTGTTTCATTTGACCTGCTTGGGATTGTCACATACTTATGAGAGGGATATCTGGTCGAGATAGCCTCATGGATGAATCGTTCCACTAGAAAGCATTAGACAGCCCGCACAGGGTGATAGAGCCAAAAAGTTTGGAGGTCCTACCATCTGTATAATTTCAGTAAACTATGCCCCAGCCTGCATTTCCCTCTCTTTATGAGACAAAGGATCAAAGCAGAAAACAATTGGAGGGTATGATAACTAACCCTCATCAACTTGCGTAACAATATCGACCGCATTGTCCTTTTCTTCAAACGCCAAGTTACTTGTCATGTTCGCATTGCTTGCAACATTCGACGAGATTTCTGATATAGTGCCTCCAATTCTTGCATGTATACCGTCCATCAACTTCGCGCCGGCTTTTTTCCCGAGATCGATTGCGAATTGGTAGATTTCTTCGAGTTGGGAGTCGCTTATTTCTCCGGATATCGTCGACATGATTGCGGTTGAACTGGAACAAGTCAAAAACATGTACGATTAATTTAAAAGACAATATACACTCTATTGTGCAAGAATACAGGATCCAGCTCAGTTTGACTCACGGAGAGGAGATTTCGATTGTGGGGATCCCAACTAGCCGTTGATAGCCGCCGCTTGCCGTCGGATAAGAGCATCTCCGGCCGTACATCGTTAATAATATAACCTCATTGATACTATTTCAGGAAAAACACAAATGGCACGGCATGAACGCAATCACTTTGAGAAAATGATCGACCTAATACATTGAAACTCACTCAATACTCATTGAGCTTCGCCGGCCCTGCTGGCCATCTATCACCCTGCACTGGAAATGACTCTAATATGTCCTGAATCTGCTTCATATCAGTATTAGTTAACCCCACATCTTTCGCATTCTCCAACGCAGTCTCCGGAGATCTTGCACCAACAACAGGCACAATGACCGGCATACCAGGCTCAGTACCCTTCTTCTTGACCCATGACAGCGCCAATTGAGCCGGAGTGCAGCCCTTTGACCTTGCCATTGCCTTGACCTGTTTGATTAACTTGACGTTATTCTCGACATTTTCCGGCACAAACCGAGGTCGACCTTTCATTATGGCGGGAAGATCGTCGAATGATTCGTATTTGCCGGTCAGAATACCGCCTCCAAGGGGAGTATGTGCGACCAGGACTATGCCGTGCTCAGCACACGCCTCTGCTACTCCATTGCTGAAGACCTCAGTAGACCAAAGGCTGATTTCGGCTTCGACTATATCGATTTTTGTAACGCTGGAAGCGCGCCCCATGGTTTCGGCTCTTACTTCGGTAAGCTGTATGCCACCAATTCTTCCTCCTTCGCGCAATTCGGCAAGAGCTTTCACACTTTCTTCCACGGGAACATCGGGATCAACGCGCGAAAGACCGAAGATATCGATCTTTGTCATTGTTCCTTTTAATATGTCCAGTGACCGATGCGCAAATTCACGTAGTCCTTCGGGTGAACAATCCATCTTGTATGTTGCGTGATCACGAAGACCACTCTTGATGCATAGCACGAATTTATCAGCATCTTCAGGATGGGCGGTCAGGTAGCGGTTGATTAGGTGCAATGAGTTGTTTTCTGATGTGCCATAAAAGTCGGCGCCGTTCCAGACAGTCATGCCAGCTGAAAGGGCGGCTTTGAGGATCGGGAATGTCTGAGAGTCGGGAAGGGGTGCAATGTGCCATGTCAGGCCTGTAACTTTCTTAGTTTCTTATCAACAAGACAACACCTTCGATCAAAGTGAAAGGTAGCGACAGGAAATGAGACTACTTGGTTCAACGTACGCATCAAGCCCAGGCCATCACGGCCGATGGGCTTGCCGGCAAGAGAGTACTTGAATGTTGCAGCCATGGTTGTCAACTTATTTGAGTATCTCAGAGAGATTGATATTTTCTCAGAACCAAGAAGCGGACACTGGCTCTTATTTATATTTCCTCCTCTTTTCTTGTCGACCAAGGTAACGGGTCAGAATAGGAGAAAGCGGACTTTAGACGCTTATATTTGGGTTTAAATCCATTCAAATTCCGTCTTGTGTCCGGGCGTAGACCTTTATTCAAAAAGATTTTCGACTTGTTAAATGCATTCTACTGAGATATGGCCATGAAATTACCTGATATGGAAATTCGGACATGGTTATGACCAGTTGGTTACCGTATCTGGAATAGCGCCGTATCTTCTCTACGTCGATTTCTACGCCGTGAAAGGTGTTATTGGCACACAAGATGTTTAACTTTTAGAAGAATTGGTTTCTTTTCACGTGATATGTGAGAATATGACACGGTTTCCATTTTTAAGCAAAGTCCTGACGATGGACTTCCGGTTCTCGCACTGTAATCCGATTGTTGGAGGTAAGAGTTAGGGCAAACGCAGCACGTGCAGAAGCCATTTTCAACTAAGCACAGTAGGAAAGAAGTCTTGTTTCGACTCTTTAAGATTATGCTAAGATATTATTTTTAAAATGTTGCTTGATGAAAGATATTGATTTGTTTGCAGTATAAAAGTATGACATTTGTATCATGTGTTAATGTAGCGCTCTCTATGGTTCCACCCTTCCAGCCATTCCATTGTGACTTCTAGGTCGATCGGAATGTCTCCCTCGGCACTTCTTTGCTTGTGAATTTTCTTATGGAACCTTTTATTCGAAATTGGTTTGTGGATGGTCACAAGCATTTCTTTCAAATGGTATAGGTTTCTTTTCAGACTATGACGCTCAGTTGTCCTGCACTGCAACTTTGAGACGCTATTTGAATGCCAGTGTCATCAGCTGCAGTCCATCATTCTACCTCCCAATGTCTCAGATGAAAGTCAAATAGTTGGCATGATGAGTAACATGAACTTTGTATATGACTAGACCAAGCAAGGACAAAGAAAGAAGGTTGAATCTGCATCTTTCCGAGTTGCACATCAAACGGTACAGTATGCCACTTATATGTAGCGCAGAAGAAACACTACAGCACTCGGGTACAACTACATTTTTGTGAAGAAATGAAGATTTTTGAGACTCATCAATATTCAATCAAATTCAGTGGCAATGAAGATAGTTGGTTATTGATCACTGCTAGCAAAGGCATACTAGGAATCATGGATTATAGGAGCAGGAGTGCTATATCAATGGAGATATACAAAACATCCATAGTTCTCTGGGCGTTTGATATGAATTGTATACGTACTGGGAGATACAAGGATGTTTCCTATATTTACATCTGTACAACGTGATACCCCAGTCCTGGGTCTTGCGGAAATGAAAATCTTTGCTACATAGATAGTATACCTCATTGTCCTACTTTGGCGAGACATTGGATTATATCCAGACCACAGCACTGCATAAATGCTACTAGTATGCTAATTGTTTTAGGCACTATTACATTCAAACGTTCCACCAGAATCTGATTATAAAATGTTCCCACTGCTCTGCTTGAATGGTTTTCAGTTGCTCTCCATCAGACGTCCAATAACCACATATTATTCTTTCCAAAAAGCCAAATGTTGTTTAAAAAGGCACTTCTGTCTTGCCTTCTTGTAGGCGCAGCTAATGTCAAAGCCCTTCAACCAACCTTGACCGAAGGTACTCTCATCGGAAGAACAGCCGCAAACTCACCACAGAGAGAAGTTGGTGCAACTAAAGCCGCTGCACCGTCCCCAACACAGCCGGGTCTCATCTCAACATGCAATGCCTATTATCGCGTACAACGAGGCGATTACTGCGCTACTGTTGTTGACAAGTTTTATGGACTTACACTGAATGAATTCTACGTTTGGAATCCGTAAGTTGTAAACCACCCTTATCAAAGTCTCCCGTTTAGTGGGCGTTGGCTGAATCATCTGTGCCTGCTTGCAAGTGCCGTGAAATCGGACTGTTCCGAATTGCTAGATCGATATTATGTGTGTGTAGGCGTTCCTGATCCTCTACCAAGCACGGCCGCATATAATATTGCGGCATCCGGTCTCCAGGCAAGGGCAGAACCTGTTCCGAGTCCGATACAGAGTGGAATTGCAAGCAACTGTGGGTTGGCATCTACGTCTTTTCATCCAAGTCAAATAAATGGTTCGTTGTAGATGCAAAGTGCTAACCCACGCCTTTGCACCAGGCAATAACTACTACAAGGTTGTTTCCGATGATACATGCTTAGGCATCGCCTATCAACATGCCATCACGCTGTCCCAGTTCTATACTTGGAATCCAGCAGTGGGAACTAATTGTCAGGTTCTCCTGGCTGGCTACTACGTTTGTGTTGGAATTTCAGGTAGGCATATCTCTCTCCATCTCTGGCAATCATGTGCAAAAGTCAAACAGGTTGCTAAAGAACCAATCCAGAAAGCACTGTAACTACCTCATCAACCAGCACCACACCAACACCAGCACCACCACCGTCCACCGACGCACCTCAACCTACTCAACCTGGCATAACCCCGGATTGCACAGGATACTACGAGGCACAATGGGGAGACACGTGCGTTTCTATTGTGCAGAAGTATAAGAAGCAGGGTTACTTTATTACGCTTTCAGCTTTTGAGCGCTGGAATCCTGCGGTTGGGGAGAACTGTACCGATCTCTTGGCTGGTTATTTCTATTGTGTAGCGACGAAGAATACGCATGGTGAAATGGTTTTGTGAATGCTCCGTTGAAATGAGCAGGGAGTTGGGAGGTACAGGTTGATATGCCTGTCAATGGCGAGCTGTGATGCGACGCGAACTTAACAGTAGAAGCGGTCATTCACCGGGAGAAAAGAGACCATTAATAATTATCGATATTATCATACGCTGGGTATCAGACAAATAATATATATGCTCTATTTACATTAGAATCTATGTACTGGTATCTATTCGTTGTCAAGACCATCTATCTACGTAGACACCAAAGAAGGCGCGGTCTCAACCTTCTCAGAAACTGAGTGAACAGCAGCTTCAGCCGCCTCCGCAGCCTTGCGCTGATCTTTCTTGCTCACTTGCATCGCCCCCTTCGCTAAAGCTTCCTCTGGCAAAGGGCGAACATATGGCTGACATACCCACCATGGACGACTATATTCCGCAATCGTCGCTTTGGATCCTTGAAGGTTCTTTGCATCCTGCGGCTTCTTGTCGAATGCATCGGGATTCTTTTCGTATTCTAATATTCCTTCTTTGACGGCATCTTCGACCATGCTCAGGATCCGCTCAAACCTTGAAATATCACCTGCACGTGTCCTTGCTAGTGTATCGCGGATATGAGTTTGTTTAGAAATCAAAGAACGTAGAAGCTGGAACAAATGACCTTGCATGGCGGTAAGGTTAGGATCTGTCACTTTTGTGTCTTTGTTGCGTTTTTGCCTTTTGCTAGGTGGTTCAGCCGCTTTTTCGTGGCCATCGTCTTCGGCTTTTCTCTTGCCATTGACCTGTCCGTTTTGGTCTGTACCGTTCTGTGTGCCTTTGCTTTCCTCAACGACATCGGCAACGGGATCTGAGGGCAAGAAAAGTGGTTTGCGCTCTGGCACCGGATTGCGGAGAACGTACTCATGGATAATATTCATATAACGTCTGAAGACCGCGTCCATGCGGTAACCTCCTCTTCCATCGCGACCGCGCCAGTATTCGCGTCCCTCGTTGCCGATTTCAGGTGCCTTGCCGAATATACTTGGATCTGACAGATTGCCCTCAGCGCTCATGACTCCATCAGCACCTGTAGCTTCCAGACAGCGTTCAATGTCTGCTTGACCCAGAATATTCCCATTTGCGAAAATGACCGTTTCAGGTGGGAGGTTATCCCTCAAATATCTGACATAACTCCAGTCTGCAACTCCTGTATTGTGTCCCTTTTGCTCTCGTCGTCGACCGTGAACTGTGATTATACTGGCGCCGGCCGACAAAATCATTTTAGCGTATTCCAGAGTCTTCTCTTTGGTCTCTTGAATACGAAACTTGGCCGTGACTGGTATGGGTAGCTCTGTATGCAGCTTGTTGATCAAATTATAGATTAAATCCCAATCCTCTTGCAAGAATGCACCATAATGTCCCTTGCGCGCAATTCCCTGAGGGCAGCCTAGATTCAGATCAACCGCATCACAATATGGTGCAGCTAAGCGAGCGGCTTCAAGAAAATCATCTGGATCGTTTGCGCAGAACTGGACGAAGAGGGGTCGGTCAATGGCTGGGTTGCCGTCGAGATATGGAACATCGGTATCGGTTTGATCGTTATGGCGTATGGGCTGCATGCATTGCGTACGGTGCCCTTCTGATTCTTTGTATAATCTAGCGTGGAACATGGGCGAGTATGCGATGAGGCGTTGTGATTGGTCTTTTTCCATGAAGGATCGTGTGAGCATTCTCCAGGCCTATGGATGAATGGTTTTGAATTAGTGGCTTGGTTATTTAACAGAAAAGCCGAGGAAGAGGCGCACAAATTCTGATCGCTCCACCATAGGTGCCACAATATATTTTGGGCTTCCAATACTTTTATAGAATTCTCGCCCAGTCAGTTTCGCAGGCCTGCTCTCAGGCGCGCTTGCTGTAGACATTTTGAAGATCGAGCCAACCCAGTGTCGGAGGAGCTTCTGTCCCCGAAAGGGAGCTCTCAAAGTGAGAAGACCTATTTTGAGAGAATTCTTCTGTCGACTGCGAATCTCAAAATCGTAGAAATCGTTGCTTTGAAGCAATTATGAACTTGTCGAACTTTTTTTTGGTCTTCCTTCTGGCTCTATTCGGCGCGGAACAAAGACGGCCCGGCTTATCTTATCGCCCGCCTATTTTTTGTATGGTTCAGGCACCAAGGCACGAACAAATCAACGCCCTTCTGCTGGACCCTTGAATATACCATCAACAATTACCATTGTGTTTCTGATAGGTTCTTCGACTCTCTAGCAGCCACGAATTGGTCCAGATGGCTTTCCCTGGAAGTCATGGAGGTTAGTAAATGTGAACGGGGTCGCCTCAGAGATCTGGGGATACTTCAACACGTGTTTGATACATGATTGACGTGAGCCAGCCCATATAGGTCCAACAATAGTGACTGTTTCTCGTGATGGAGACTATATTGTACGCGTACATGGCAAAGAGGTTTCAGTGCACTCAGCTACGCCCATAGAAGGGTCGCGCGTTCTTCGGTCCATAAAACTCCCAGAGCCCCTTGCTTCGCAACTCAAATTCGTCAAAATATCCCTGTCAAACTCACAGGATGTTAATCATGTCGGAGCTCGAATGCAAATTGAAGATGACGGCCCATTGGACCTCGTTTTACATCAGCGTTTATTGTGCGCAACCAATAACCGGATATCAGTCTGGCAACTCAATTCCCTAGAATGGCATGCTGATATTGAAAACATTGAACCAAGCGTGACTGCCATCGACTTTGGCGCGAGTAATGATGAAGTGATCCTGTTTCATGCATGGAGCTCAAAAGTGACGGTTTTCAATCTGGAGTCCGCATCTAGTCTGATAATCAAGTCGCCCAAGTTCTGCAATCCAAGCAGCCAGGGGCATGGTTATCGGCCACAAACAAATCAGCTTGCAATATTACTGAAGCCCGAAGCTAGTGACTTGCTCACCATTCATGAAGCTAATTCATATGAAACAATATCTAAAGCTAACCTGCCAACAGTCGATGCGCAAGGCTTAAAATGGAGTCCGGATGGCAGATGGATTGCAATCTGGGATGCAGCTAGTAGTGGCACAAAGGTGCTTATTTACACGGCCGATGGACAGCATTTTCGTACATATACTGGAAGAGATGATGCGGAAAATACACATGATCTTGGCGTGAAATGTATAGAATGGGCACCATTGAAACCGCGACAGCAGAATAGCGAAGTTCTGGCAGTAGGGAAGTACGACGGAACAGTTGATTTACTCAACACTCGTACAGTACATAGCCTGTTTTCAATACTACTATGACGAATGGTGCTAATGTTGATAACAGTTCTCATGTTCCACTACACTCTCACACACCTTTCACATCAACGCCGAGTCACCTCGAGTCTGGCGCGAACGTATGTCTCCCGACGGAAAGCTCGAATATGCAGAAGCAGCATCTTCATCTGCCTTCATTACCGCTGGAAATGACTCTACTTCCCAGCTACCTCGTGGTATATCAATGCTACAGTTTTCACCACATGGCGACTTCCTAGCCACAGTAGACCAGACACGGCCCAATATTGTATGGATATGGGCCATGACTACGCCACCAGCTCTTGAAACAGCGCTTGTACACGAGCATAATATCAAAAATATGTTATGGCACTCGAAGAACCAAGAGTTACTCATCATAACAGCAAATACTATACTTGCTGTGGTACATCTGTGGTCGAGAGAACGATCTCCCGTGATATCGGAAATCCCTATATCACGCAGCGAAGCAGGTCGATATGATATTACGTGGGTGAAGTCGGGTGACCTAGCGCCACTAGGATATTTCTGGTTCAGCAATTCAGAAGACGCCATTCTTGGTCGTATTGTAGTAAATGATGAGGGAAATGCTCCGTTCGACTCACATCATGTGGTGAGTCGCGGCGGCTTAGTGGGAATGTGAGCAGAATAATTGTTTCTCTTAACGAAATTTCAGATATTGTATTTGAAATACTATGTATGCTGTATTAATTATCTACAAGTTTTAATCACGCTGCAATAGCCTTACTGCGGAAAGCAATATCCTGCGAAAGCTTGCTGATCGGACTGGCTGACATGACCTCCAACAGCGAGATATCCGACTTGATCTCCCTGAACACCCAGTTACGCATCTCCACTGCTGCCAGCGAATCCACACCATAGTGATACAGTGGCTTACTGGCGTCAATTTCTGACGGCGATGTCTGCAGGAATTTCGCCACCCGGTTGATAAGGGCCTCCTGAACCAAGGGCACGGCCTCTTCGTGAGATGCGAGGCCGGAGATTTGCGTCTCAATCGAGACCTCGCCTCCAGCACCCTCCTCGCCCTGCTCGCCTGCCAGGCTCAGGGTGGAAAACCGAGCGTCATCAAAGAAGTAAGGTCGCGAAATACCGGCAGCTTGCACTGTTTTCCCTGTTGGCATACCAGTGATGATCTGGGCTGGAGTAGATAAGCCGGAGACTTCGTCAACAATGACCTTCTTAATCATTGCATGGAATGTCACGTCGCTGATCGCGAATGGTTCAAAGTCCTTTAGATTAGCCGTTGTTCCTTGCTCAGCCAGAACTCCCGAATCGCGCATGACTCCCAGGTCAATGGTCACTGCCTTGAGTCCTTGGCTGCGACGGTAATACGCCAGAGCATCTTCGTATGCTCCCGCAGCTGCGTAATTGCCTTGGCCTTGGTTACCGAATACACCAGCAAATGAACTTAGGGTAATGAAAAAGTCCATATCATTTGGCAGAAATTGGTGGAGGTTCCATGTGCCTTGCACCTTGGGCCTCGTGGACTCGATCCACTGCTGGTAAGACATTTGCTCAAAGAGCACATCGCGGAGTACCATTGCTCCCTGAATGACACCTTTGATGGGAGGAAGATTTTCTTCGATATGCTCAACGGCGTCTTTAACAGCTGACGGACTAGAAACATCGCACTGGTACACCTGAACTCGTGTACCGAGCTGCTCAAGTTCAGCTACACAGGCTTTAGCCGCTGCTGAAGCAACACCGGACCGGGAGAAGACTGCCAGATGCCGTGCGCCACTCGCAGCAAACATGCGTAATAAACTGCGTCCAAGTCCTCCAAATCCACCGATAAGGACATATGTCGCATCAGGATTGAGTCGTAGTGCGTCGTCTGCACGTCGGAGCATAGGTACGACGTCCTCAGGGCTGTAAGAGAGGACTAGCTTGCCTTGATGGCGACCGGCCTGCATCAGACGGAATGCGCTCTCCATCTGAGACACTGGATAAGCAGTCACTGGAGCTACAGGCTTTAGGAAACCCTGCTCTAGAAGCCCGAAGACACCTAGTCCAATCTCCTCAATGAGTTTTGGGTTAATGGTGGCAATGTTCTCCAGATTAAAGAAGCAGAAGGTAGCGTGTTTCTTAAAGGGTAACATATCCAAGCCTGTATTGCTAAGGATATCTTTCATTCCAATCTCCACGAAGACACCGAATGGTGCGAGGCAGTACCACGTCTGTCTCAACATCTCACCCGACAAGGAGTTAAGCACACAGTCAACACCCCGGCCCTTAGTCATTCGCAGCAAACCCTTGACGAAGCTGATGTCTCGCGAGTTGAAGATGTGGTCATTTTGGATCCCGTACAGGTCTTTGATGAGCGTTCTCTTTGCATCAGATCCAACGGTAGCAAAGACCTCTGCACCAAAATGCTGAGCAATTTGAATGGCAGCCTGTCCAACACCACCCGCAGCAGCATGGATCAAAACGGTCTGTCCTTTTCGGATACGGGCTAGGTTGACCAAAGCGTGGTATGCGGTATAATGCACCATGGGTAGAGTGGCACCTTCTTCGAAGGAGAGATGTTCCGGAATGCGTTGGCATTGCACAACAGGAACGCGAATCAGAGGCTTATGAGCAGCGTGGGCCAGGCAGCAGACTCTATCACCAATCTGGAAGCGAGTCACATCCTTTCCAATTTTACGGACTACGCCGCTGGCTTCTAGTCCGACCGATTCATCGGGAATCTGGCCCATCGCAGTCATCACATCACGGAAGCTGGAAACTAGGTCAGTATATTTGAAGATATGGAAAGGAATTTAGATACTTACTTGACACCACTAGCACGAACTTCAATCTCGACCTCGCCATCGGCAATGGGGCCTTCCAGACTCTCATCCAACTCAAAGCACAAAGAATCAAGCAGGCCAGGGTTTTGAACAACCAATTTCTGAGGACGCACTGTCTGAGATAGAGGTGTGAGAACCTTCTCTCCTCTTTGAAGCCCGTCGATGGCGCCGCTCAAACCATGATCTTCAAGAAGACGGCTGACTTGAAGTATACCATTTTCAATTCGTAGCTCGTTGTCGCGAATAGGTGATGTAATCACCTTGACAATAGACGAAGCCAAATTCTCATAAGATCCAAACGAGCCTGGGGGTGCCTGCAAGGTAGAAAGCTGTAAACCAGCAATCTCATTGCGAGCCGTTCGTGCAAGGCCGGCAATTAAAGATGCTGCAGGACCGTCGACGCCAACAAACCATACAAGGCTAGACGTCTCTAGAAGAATACTCTTCAAGCTTTCAAATCCAGACTCAGATAGGTCTTCTAAGAAAGAGGACTCCACTTCGATAAGCGAGATGCAGCGCTTACCCTTCAGCTCTGCCAATGGTGCTTGTAAGGTGATGCGCTTTGAGGGGATAGAGGCAGCATCTAGCTGCGCGGTAACTTGTGTTGCGACGGCATCTGCAGTTGGCGAAGGAACAGCTGGTTCCAGAATGATAATTTCGTCTGTAACTATTCCGTTACCGTTGGTGACAGGCACCGATGCAACAGTGAGATTTGTTTGCCCAGCTGCAGTGCTGAAGTCAAGATGAAAACCATGCTTTAACAAGACAGAATCTCGGTCAACAGATCCAGTGGGTAAATTATCAACAAAGAGAACCTTTGCTCCTGGCTTAACAATGCTGCCGAATCGCTCAAGGATGGTATTAAGATCAGTAGAGTCTCCTGGGGTAAAATCGGACATTGCAATGTCAAAGCCGCTGCCCGATAATTCTTTCTTCTCGTCAAGCAATGTGAACTGTGGACTGAGACCTGAATCTTTGAGGTTGCCCTCGGCTTCCTTCAGCCATTCCCCGTCGGCACTTGCCAGCATGTAGTTGAGAGGAGAGCCAATATGGCTTGCAGAAATGCCAGACAGCAATGGTAGGCCAGTCTGACCAAACTCCACGACTGAGCTCTCCGGCTTTGTTTGGGCAATCAATTTTATGATCTGAAATATGAGTCAATTTAGGATTTCAGAATTAAGCGGGGTCGTCTTTCACTTACCTGGTGAATCATTGAGCGAGACTTGATCTTCTCTGACTCTCCATCATACACTGTTGATAGACCAGAGGTATTTGAATTAGCAGCCAGGTCTTCCACAACCTTCTGAAGTTGTTCGGAAGACAGCAGCTCAATTGCCGGTAGCCAGGTATTGCTGGTACACAAATTCACAGCATCGGCGGCAGCATCAGTCATCTCAACGCTGCCAGCGACATCGGCACAGCAGAAGCCGGTGATAGAGACTGAATGATTTCGCAGACTGCTGTCGAACATGTGCACATCTGACATAATCTCTTTGAATCCATGCTTGGACGCCGTGGCGAACCCATGGAATACTGACTTCTCTGCGATGTCAATGTCGGCAGCAATGGTAATCTGGTCGATTGATTTGGGAACCATTGCACCCTTGAGCACTCCACTTGGTCCCTTCAAAGCTGCAAAGACAGCGTGGAACATTGCGTCGAGCGTGGTAGGATGGATGATATATGGGCGCTTGACCGAGGCCGGAGGAACCACAGTTGACCCATGAACAGCGACCTCCACAGTGCAGCAAGAAACTCCGTTGCCCAGACGGATTTCCGTCACTAGGCTAAAGGTAGGTCCGTAGTTTAGTCCGAGTGAGGCGAGGTCCTCGTAGAACTTGGCGGGTTCCTCCTGAGTGATACAAGAGGACTTGATATCAGCGTACTGCTCTGTAGCTGCGATGGCTGCAATTTCATTCTCGATGCTCATAGCCGACCCTTCATCTGACTTGTACTCCACAAGCATCAACCCGGCACAGTTCTGTCTTAGCTCCTGGCCAGCAGCACAAGTACTGATGGAGAATTCCCACCACGAGAATGCCTTGTCTCTGGTCCCATTCGCGTGAGGACGCATATGAAGCATGATCTCAACATCTGCGTCATCTGTCACCGTGGCGGCGGCCCCAATCTGGATATCTCGTAGCTTGAACGCTGAGATTTCCCGGCTTTTGTCGGCGAGTTGTCGGGCACCTTCAATTGCCATAGCAATGTATCCTGCCGCCGGGTACAGGACAAGATTCTGGATGCGATGGTCGCGGATCCAAGGTTCTTCTGAAATGCGGAGGAGGCCTTTCCAGTCACGCTCATTCTCGCTCATGCGAGGCAATGGCGCTCCAACGAGACTGTAGCGCGGATGCTCCCTAAACCGGTACTCGCGGTTGACGCGTGGTTCAGCCCAGAAGGTTCGGGTGTGGTTCCAGGCGTATGCAGGGAGGTCATGCAGTGGTGTCAGGGTAGATCCAGAAGCATGATACTGATTGACCTCCTTAATCTCTACCGGAACACCTCGAAGAGAGAGTGTACCGATACATCCGAGTGCAGTTTGCACAGCTGACTTGCCTCGTGACAGAATGGATTGGTACTCGACGTCTTTTACTTCAATCTCCCTGAGGATCTGCTTAACAGGCCCTCCGAGTGCAGAGTGTGGCCCAATTTCAACTAGGATATCGACGGCAGCTGTCTTCACTTGCTCTCCGGACTCGTCAATCGGTAGAACAAGGCTACCCAGCGCATCAGAGAATCGGACAGGATTGGTCAAGTTTCGGACCCAGTACATCGGGCCAAGTTCATCAGCTTCGACAAGGTCTCCTGACACACTAGAGTGCATTGTCCGTTCCGGATGGCTCTCTGCGGTATTGATGCCACTGATGGCCTCAAGGTATTGAGCAGCAATTGTCTGCATGTGGCTAGAGTGATAGGCAACACCGACTTTAAGCTTTCGTTCAAACACGCCATCCTGCCGTAAGAGCTCCTGGAGCTCATCGACTCCGGTTGTGTCACCTGAGACAGTGACGCTTGAGGGAGAGTTCACACAGGCAACAGTAACGGAACCTTTCGAAACGCGAGCAATATATTGTTCGGCATCTCCTTCTGACAACCCAACTGCAATCATCGAGCCCTTGAGATTGGGGTTTAATGTAGGAATTTGAGAGGAGAGTACACCTCTCCAATAGGCAGCCGACCACGCATCTTCACGAGTCAATGCCCCTAAGCAATATGCTGCTCCGATCTCACCACTCGAGTGACCCGCGACTGCAACAGGGGTAATTCCCCAGGAAGACAAAAGCTCAACAATGGCTACCTGAAGGACTGTACACAAGGCTTGGCTAAATTCTGGTAAATTGATGCGAGAGTCGCCTTCTTCGCGTTCCATCTCCTCAATCACCGACCAAGGGCAGTTCAACTCATTCTTGAAAAATGCCTCGGCACTCTCAAGGGACGACTGAAAGATATCGTATTGACGCAGCTCCATACCCATTCGCGCCCACTGTGCTCCCTGGCCTGTAAAAACAAAACCAAGACGAGGGCCGTCTTTCGAACGACCAGATGGTGGTACAGACGCGCGGAGCTCTTCAACCAGCTGCTCTATATTGGCTGCAATGGCAAATGACTTCCATGGTAGTGCAGACCGACGCTCACTCAAAGTATAAGCGAGGCGATTCAAGTATACATCCTGTTTCATGGAGGGGATGTTGGCCACTTGTGACTGTATGAACTTGGCCAAAGACTCCCTCTGGCGCGCTAAACCATCTTGGTCATGGGAGCTGATGGCAAACAGTCGAGGTCCATTAGTGGCTCTTTCGGATCCTGGTTTAATTCCTTGGATACCAGTGAGTTGGTATCCTCTCTCACGCAAATAATGCTCAGCACCATCCAATACTGCATGGGCATTGGTACCTCCAGCACCAAACGAGTTTACACTCATCCGCCTGACACCGTCACTCGGCCATGGAGTGAGAGCAGTTGGAACTTGGACCCTCCATTTCTCGAACTGGATCTTTGGGTTTGGAGTATTAAAGAGAATATTTGGTGGAATGAGGCCGTTCTCCAGAGCCAGAACTCCTTTGATAACACCTGCAATTCCAGCACTTGCTTCGACGTGGCCGATCTATGATTCTTAGTCAGTCGTGTGTAGCAGAAAAGTTAGATCGATGGACCTTACATTCGGCTTGACAGACCCGACGAGGATCTTTTTATCTGCTGCAAGGGCAGCTCCGATGGTGAGTGATACGGCTTCCAGTTCGGTAGGGTCGCCGGCTTGCGTTCCTGTGCCCTATATCTATGTCAGTAATGGAAATGGAGATGGCTCGGAATACTTACGTGGGCCTCGAAATACTGAGTGTCTCCTAAATCTAAACCGGCGGAGGCGTACGTGGAGCGAATGAGCTCGGCTTGAGCAACCGCGTTAGGCAGTGTAATGCCCTTGGTCTTGCCGTCTTGATTCACACCAGTGCCGCGAACGATAGCCCTAATATTATCTCCATCTCGGATTGCATCTTCCACACGTTTAAGTACAACAACGCCACATCCTTCACCACGACCATATCCGTCTCCACTGGCATCAAAGGTTTTGGATCGACCTTCTTGACTCAGAAACCCTTGATTGGACAGATACATGAAAAAGTCAGGATTTAGGTGCACACTAACACCACCTGCAATCGCCATCGTCGACTCCCGTGTCCTCAAGCTCTGGCAGGCAAGATGGAACGCCACCAAACTAGACGAGCATGCTGTGTTCAGTGTAAAGCTCGGTCCCTTCATGTTAAAGAACCACGAGACACGATTGGAGATGAACTCTGAGCCGACACCAGTACCGGTATACATGGGCGCAGCCTCCGCATCCCGTGTCATCGCCTCTCTCCAATCACTTGTAAATCCACCCATGTAGCAACCGGTCTGGCTATTGGAGAGTTTATCAATGGGAACACCAGCGTTCTCGAAAGCTTCGTAGGAAACCTCGAGCGTAAGACGCTGCTGAGGGTCCATTGATGATGCTTCATTTTGGCTAATGTTGAAAAAGGCTGCGTCAAAGGCTGCCAAGTCTTGTTCAAGGAAGTGGCCACCGCCGGCTACACTGGTTCCCAGTCGTCCACGCTTGGAGTGGTGGAAGGCGTCGACATTCCATCTTTTTGAGGCGGATGAGTAGGCAGCTAGAGAATGGTGACATCAGCTAGGCTGTCGCCATATATGCAGGACTTTCCAGAGGGTGCATACATCGTCCTTTGCGTAGAAGATCCCAGAATTCTTGAGGCCCGGAGGCTTCTCCAGGGAAACGACAGGCAAGACCGATGACGGCAATGTCATCACCTGTCGGTTCTGGACTGATCATAAGCGGCATCTTGAATAAAGAATCTTAAAAAGGCGGATATATTCGTACAACTAAAGAAAATAAAAGCCTGGGGTATATAAAGTGACAACAGATATGGGTATATGCTGTTGTCCTATAAGCTGTGGTCCATCCAAACAACCTCTGGGCTTCTCCGTTTATTTAAGACTTCCCAAAGATGAGGAATAGTTACAGCGTCAGATCTTTATTGACGAATGGGTCTTTGAGTGACTCTTTTCCTCGCGACCCTGGCCATGCCTTCCTTCGTCTGTTCGTGCAGTCCACCACATGGATGACCGACGACGCCCACCTCGTTGAAACAAACTAAATTAATCTTAGCTCAGCTATGGAGCTGAACCGTATCGAGTTGAACTTTTGCTATCGAGAGCATCCACAATTCCATTTCAACCCAGCCCGGCGCTGTTTACAGCAAATCAGTCGTCGTTATCTAGAACACGTAGTCAACAACGGACTATCAGATGCTTCAACTCGAAGATAAGCCGAAGTTGACAAACTCAGACGAGTTAGATCTGAACTCAAATAGACCCAAATAAGAGCTAATGTAGGGTCGGAATATTTCAATAGCGTATTCGGGCTGAATGTAACCATAAGCTTAAATGCTAAAATGAAATCCAGATACACCGAGGCCAAGAAATCACATAAAATACATTGCGTACTCCGTCATCCATATCTTTATGCACATGGCAAGCCTTCGAAGGTTCCTCGAACAACCGCCTGTAAAAAGCTCGGGCATGGATTTCCACAGTTATAAACCCTTTCAAGCCTTAGTAGGCTTTACTACTACCGGTAACTAACCAATTAGGCAATATGGATAGGGCAGTAAGGAAACCCTTTATATGATCGAGCCAATATTATCATATGGAATGCACAGTCGACGGCCTATAATAGCATGATCTTATAATTAGGGCTCTGTGAGATGTCCAGTTAGAGTATACTACATACGTACTAGGTACCCGTCACTCCGACTCGCATCGCTTGCCCCCACTGGGGTCGGAAGTGGGCCCAGGCTCAAGGGCCACCCGGCGGTCGATGTCAAAATTGTATGAGATCGGTAACAAAGTTGAGTCTTGACATTAATACAATCTCTATTAACACCCCTCAAATGGTCTAGAATGGTCTAAAAACTGGTGTCTCTGTTCTTTATTATAAGATGCATATCATATTATCAAATAAAGTCAAAATCATAGGGATATTCTAGTTTAAATATCATGACAAAGTTCCCGCTAAGAAATTTTTGGATTCTCTGTATGGGTAGCCCGGTAAAATTTAGATTAGTAGTACGGAGTATTCAAGCATGTAATACTTATTTTCGGGGACTTAAAAAATTCTCGTATGCTCTGTAATGCACTATTGTCTACTACTAGGATAAAGAAGCCGGTATTGAATTTTTAGATCAGTATATCTTGACTATTTTAGGGGTATTAATCAACATTGTAACTAACTGACCACCAAATAAGCCATAATTGTAGTGCATGTCAGCCTTGTTAGCGATCCCCATTTCTATACAGTTTGGCCTTGGCAACTCATCCGGTTGGACGGAGTGACTCCGAACCGCCCGGTGGGAACAAGCGACGGATGTCTAAGGATTTAGCATATTACCGGAAGATAATCGTAAACGCTAGTCCCGGTACCGTCATGTTAGCGTCAGTAATAACCGCTAGTCTTTTGCAATACCATTGAATGCTCTTTGTTTTTATCTCATACCATTATTACTTCATAGTAAACCACTCAATAAATACACTCAAAAGCCTCGCCGCGACTACGCCCGCCCCCTGTCTGCTATAGTCAAAACGCACCACGTAAGATCCTATCCACTCGGACAGTCTAACAACCGTCCCAGCGTGCCTTCACCTTCGCCCGGCACCACAACACAGCAACCAACCACTCTACCCATGCATGCTTTCCCAAATATCACTCGCCCAACAATGTTTTCGGCCGCAAGAATTTTCTGAAAGCCTCACTTTCTGCTGATCTCCCCCAACTCGAGTGGCTGAGTCTCTAACCCACCAGAAGACAACGGCTCCAATTTCTCAGGGGCAGGAAGCCAATCAACAACATTGAAGACGGCAACAGCGAGGAACATCATTGCACCATCAAGTGCGATAAAGTACCCCTCGTGGATAAAGAGACTGCCGGTAAACCCCTGTGTCATCTGAACTGCGCGGAAGATGTTTCGGATGTAGATGACGACCAAGCTAAAGATAATTGCGGTAATCATGTAGTTATCCATGCGTCGGACCCCATTAATCGACAGTGCACCATACATCCGGTTGATAAAGACCCCAAAACAGGCAACAAACACGGTCATAGCGACAATCTGGAATATCATACCACCTGCAACGACGTCTGAGCCATGCTTGGCACTGCCACCGGGATTGGTGAGTTGGGACGACGCGATGCCAGCACCAGCGGCCTGGATAAGCAATGACACCACATCAGCGGTAATAAATGTCCAGAGATAAGTCTTGGGCTTGAGTAGGGAGTACCGTTCTCCGTAGTGGCGGATCAGCTCGCCAAGGAAGAGATAGATAGCAGCTGTGAAGAAGACGGGCCCAATGACAAGCAAGGTGACTTGTGTCTTGAAGGATGAGTCGTTGTAAGGACACTTGGAAGACCAAATACGAGCAGCCCAACCAACCAGCTCGATGATTGCACCGATAGCGAGAAGGAGTGAAGGAATGACTCTGACCATCCAGAATCGGGTCAAGTGTCCAGCCGCAGAGAGCAAAAAGAGAACTGTAAACACGGCTCCGGCAGCCAGCGAGGGTACATAGTGATAGATGTTCAAGACATCATCTCTCCAAGCTTGACATCCATTTTGCAGGGACTCGAGAGTTGGTGTAGACGACATGATGGTGGAGAGGGGTTTTTTTTTTCTTGCTCAGAAAGGTGTTTACTAGAGGTAGGAACGAATTCACGGCAGGAAGAGTAACATCCAGAACTTAGAGAAAAGTCGGGGTTATGATTATACAAAAGCTGACAGCAAACACTTTAGAATAGGGTCATGGGAAGTACTGTGGAATGGAAATTTGTGATCCCCCTGCGCCGTAGACACCAATAATCGACAAGGCTAAGCAACCTGATTACGTATGATGTCCAGCTAATAAACGCTATTTAGATTCGAGTCATATCTGATCACCCCTAGACAGCCGAGTGGTGCTTTAGAAACAACGCTATGCCATGGGCGACAGTCAGACCAGACGCCATTGTTTCTTGTAATGGCTGTATTGTAATAAACTGGGTCCGGACAATCTCATGCAATAGCCCCATTGGTATTAGTTAATGTATTTTGAGCTAATTTAAGCATGTCTTGAACGACAAGGGTGCCGGAAAGTATATTGTTATGATCCTCTTGTCAAATCTAATCTATTGTACTGTTCAATACGGTATCCCTAGTAAGTACTGTATCAACCTAGAAAAAGAAAAAAAAAAAAAAAAAGATAAGATGTGTGTCGTATATCGGGCGAAAGGACGGTTCTGGATGTACTAGTTCCAGACCAACGCCAGTAAGCTAGATTAACCATTATCCCAGTCTCTAGTGAGGCGCTCGCTGTTTGTTAATCTGAAGCTGATGACCAAACTTTGAGCATATCGATCGCCTGAGCTGAACACTCTACTACAGAGTATGTCCTATCATTTATATAACGGCTGTAATCGAAAGCTCTATAACGAAATTAAATTGACATAAAGACAAACTACTAGGAGCATCTTGCGTGCTCTTTCTATCTTATCTCTTTCAAGTTTAGAAAGTCATGGCAGTCCCAGAAGGAATGACCCTAAAGACCCTAGCCGGCCAATTTGTTCCCGTATGTCGACGTACCATTTACGCCGTGGGCAAGCCAAGTTAACACCGTGCAGAACAAGGCCTTATCGGACGACGCCGATGGTTCGCTCGCTTTGGTATGCATGCTGACCCTCGTATTCAGTTGACACTGCTGACTCTCTCGTAGCAAGGAGTTCCCTGGCTAATGCGCAAAGGCATTTCCCTAGCGAGCCCTAAATTTACTATCTCACATTCTGCTGAAGATGATGGAACCCCCGTTGTCAATATTCAAGTCAATGGGGTGGGTGGAAGTGGAGTTACTGAGAAACGGTACTTGAATTGGGAACCAGTTTCTGGGAAGAATCCCCTGTACGGGAAGACTGAAAGTAAATATTACACTCTCTCATCTGGTGCGCCTATCTTGCTGATTGGTTTTCTTTAGCTCGGTCACGTCTCTATACCTCCTCGTTGGAGCGTTCAGATTCACATACGGATGAGGACTACGCCTTTCTGAACGGAGAAGCCAGTAAGGATGGTTCCGCCAGCTGCTGGGCCGAGGATGCCGATGGCCATCATCTACAATGTGTAATTGCCAACGCCGAGGCTGGCTGGACAATGGAACAGACTTGGGGTTTTGAGAATATTGATGGAAAGCGGTATCATACTCGGCGATCGGTGGTGAGGAAAGGGGAGCAGGTCGAAAGAGGAAGATTGGTTTATAATTATAGCTCGTAGTTAGCCCATCCTCATGGTATTTCAACATACCACAAATTATATCAAATTCAACAGAATTATATAAGATCTAGATAAGATTCACATTGACATTTCGTGGCTGAGAAGACCTTTGAATCAAACTCCATTGTATTATCAGCATACCTACATATGTATCTAGATAGGTAGTTAGGTGATTGCACACGTGCATCATAAGTAATGTTGATATCAATTGATATAATCTGGCTCCGGAACACCAGACCTCAAATTCTTAGACATCAATTGAAGTGCCCCAAATAAAGAGGAATCAAGCTATAGAAGCATATACCAAAGAGTACAAGCAGGAGGGAACTTTAAATCTACTTATTCGTTACGGCAAGGAAAAGAAAAATGAAGAGATGCGGAACACCTGCATTCGCCAGGAGTAAGGTCATAAATTCTAGATAGGTACATCATCAATCAGTACTACAGCCAGTTCTTGCTCACCCATCGCACCACACCAACTGGAACAGCTAAGAGGGCTATATATACAAGATAAAGATCAAGATTGTTTGCCTTGACCCACGACATGCGGCAGTCAGGGGTTTGCAGATGCATCGGGCGACGAGCCACATCTTTACCGACTTTATCAGAGGATAAAAGTTCCGCATCGTACATGACCTCTTCAATTCTATCAGCAGCAACATGTTTTCGCCGACTGTTCGCCGAAGCAATTCGTTGCAGGCGCAGGACATTTTGAGAGAATGAGCCCCCTTCATCGCGAACCAGGGTTTGGATATTTGTCGCTAATTCTTCGGCCACGAATTTTCTTCTGTCCATATTGATACCAACACCAGCAGCTTCCAGACGCTTTCCATTTGCCAGTTGATCCCCGTACACGGGCATGGCTACCACAGGCACACCATGGAAGACAGCCTCCATTGTGGATGACGCGCCACAGTGCGAGAGGTAAAGGCAAACGCTTGGATGATCAAGGATCGCGCGCTGGGGAACCCACCCCATAATTTTAAACCTCTCATCTTTGTTGTCCAGGACAGCATAATAATCCACCCTGTCCTCGCCAATTGAGCCCCTGTCAGATTCTAGTTCCTTCAAGACGGAGGCACGATCCTTCCATGCCCAAACAACTCCGTCGATATCGCCTGATTCGAGGGCTTGGGTCAGGCCCTTTATCAAACGACGGACACGCCACCCTGGAAGTTCAACGTGGGAACCGAATGCCACGTATATCACCTTTTTGTGGACTTGTAGGAAGTGCAACAGTTCAGGAGCTGTATCTAACGGCTGGAAAGTATCAGCCAAAACTGGACCGATGGGTATCATAAGCGGGGGAAGATCCTTTGGAACTTCAAGGCCGAAGAATGAGTTGACGAGGACCAAGTAGTCTGGCTTTTGTTGTGGTGGACGAGGACCGAGTCCCATTTCTCGACGCATCTTCCTTTGAAACAGAATATAGTCTTTCATAGCAAAGATCAGCTGCAGAACGTGATATTCCTCGCGGAGTCGATCCCACAGACTAGCATGCTCACTGCTCAGATGTTTGAGCTGTGCGCCAGGCATACCAGGGATATACTTCCGAGGCACCATTTGAATCGGCATTTGCGGGTAGTGAACTGCGAGAGGAATCCGAAATTCATTCATGATGTCAATACATGCGTCGGCAAGAAGGTCTGCCAGGATAAAATCAGGGCGATGAGCCGGGTTGGAGACAAGGGCCTTGAGATTTCGATAGGTCTCCGGCCACCAACTGTGAAACTTCATTAGGGCACGAAACGTGCCTTTACGACCCTCCGCAGTCGAGGCATCGGACTCATCAAACAGTCGATAGAGGGCTTTGTCCTCTTCAACTGTCATGTTCCGACCAACGACGTGAATCTTCGACACGAAGGCATGAGGAGTTGCAAGGCCTTGGTGTCCATCGAGACAGGCAAACTCGATGATATGACCGCGGGCATGGAGAATTCGACAAATCTCAAGAATGGGCGCTATGCATTAGGGTTAATTGGGGCTTAGATAGAGAGCAGAAAAGAAGATTGTACCAGCACAAGTGTACCTCCCAACTGTCACTACTGCCAGAATGCTCCGGGAGGGAGCTCTCTCCGCCGCCAAAATGGTCATGTTTGTTTACGTACGTATAGAAATTGCCAACACCTCGCCGATCTGATATGCGATGATGCCTGGTGACAAATGACAATTTCATCAGTATATACTTCGGGAGACGGCATGGGGGCCATATGGCGTAGCTGGGCAGCCCCCATGGTGGATCTGACTTCAAGTATCGTGTCATCTTTGATAAACATTGAATAGCTTTATCTCCCCAACCTCGTGAGGTATTTTTGGCCAAAGAGCGTCTGAAACTATTTTGAAATTTACATAGCACGTTTCCCGGTATGTAATACGTATCGAACCAAACTAGTGGTATTTTACCCCTATACCACTAGTGCTCTTCCTAGTGTAATTTACCACGTTTTAACCTTTTCGAGATCTTTATTGCGACCCTTGTGCGTAAATGTCGGATGTGGACCGACCAACATAGACTTCACGGCCCCGAGAACGTGCAATCTGCTTGACCCGAATCGCTCAGCTATTGGGTCGGCTTGTAGAGTAAGTCGGCACTAATTGGCCCCGACTTTCCCGTCTCTATCGGCAGCTGGAGCCGACTACCCTGATTCTGAAGGTTCCCATGGCCCCTGGTAGTCTGCATCAGAGAGGACGATTGTTGAGACTAAAAATGTCAAGGAGACCTTGTTGATATGACACTCCAGCACTACAGGCGATATGGAGTCTCAGGTTTATGCAGATGGACCTTCGGAGGATGCCACTGTCTCTACGGATGAGGAAAACGTCCAGAACAAAAATCACATCTTGTCGCAGCAGGTAGATTCTCCAGAGGTTCACATTGGGTTCCTTAGTCTTTATCGATATGCAACGATATCCGACAAACTACTGCTTCTGCTTAGCGTGGCATGCTGTGTGATTGCTGGGGCTGCGGTCCCAGGAATGACTGTAAGTCAACATCTCTGCCTGCAATGATGATCAATTCTAACGCCGCTGTAGATTGTTCTCGGTGGTCTAACGGAGAAAATAAGAGACTTTGTTGTCGGTGGTGTCTCAGTACAGGAATTCAAAGATGATATATCTCGCTACTCTCTTTACTTCGTATACGTTGGCATTGGAGAATTCGTCACCGTATTAATCGGCACAGCGGGCTTCGTTTACGTCGGCGAACGTGTCACTGGCAAGACTCGCGAACGGTATATGCAAGCCATATTACGCCAGAATATAGGATTTTTTGACAAGCTTGGCCCAGGGGAAATCGCTAATCGAATCACCGTCGATACTCATCTAATGCAAACAGCTGTATCTGAAAAGGTTGGCACTGCATTAACTTCAGTTGGAACATTTATCACCGCACTGGTGATCTCTTTAGGATATTCTTGGCGATTAGCCCTGATCTCATTTTCGTCGGTGGTTGCCATAGTGCTGCTGATGGGAACTGTCAGTCGGTTCATTGTCATATTCAACCAGCGAGCGCAGAAGGAATTCGACCTTGCCGTTAGTTTGGCAGAAGAGGCAATAGGCTACATCAGAATAGTCTCATCACTGAATGCTCGAGACCAGCTGAGCGACCGGTTCGAAAATTATCTTGAACAGTCAGAGAAATGGGGACGCAAAGTCAAGACTCTCCTCGGAGTTTCGATTGGTGGATTGATCTGCATTGTAATGCTGAATATTGGACTTGATTGCTGGGAAGGATCGCGATTGTTGGTGGACTCGAAGATTACACAAGGTGATATTTTGACAATCACATTGTCAATCGTTATCGGAGCGTTCTCTCTGGGCTATGTAGCGCCCAACATACAGCATATCGCCGCTGGGATTGCGGCGGCTGCGAAAATCTTCGGGACCATCGATCGCGAATCGCCAATTGATCCACTCAAAGAGGGAGGAAATGTTTTGGAGTCCTTATCTGGCCAGATTGACTTCAATAATATCACGCATATCTACCCCTCTCGACCGGACACTGTGGCGTTGAAGAGTGTGTCATTGAATATCCGAGCAGGCCAAACGATTGCGCTCGTTGGACGATCAGGATCAGGAAAAAGTACGTTTATTAACATTCTTCAACGCTTCTATACACCTGTAGTCGGCAGCATAAGTGTGGATGGCCATGACATAGCCAAACTGGACCTGTCATGGTTAAGACAGCAGATGTCCCTTGTTGGTCAACAGCCAACCCTTTTCAGCACAACAATATTTGAAAATATTGCGCATGGTCTGATTGGAACTATCAATGAAAATGCATCTCGGGAGACCAAAGAGCAGCTGGTAATAGAGGCAGCCAAGATTGCCAATGCCCACTCTTTCATCCAGGCACTACCAGATGGATACGACACATGGGTAGGAGAAAGGGGATCTCAGCTCTCCGGAGGCCAAAAGCAACGCATTTCAATTGCTCGTGCTGTGATCAGAAATCCGAAAATCCTCCTTCTGGATGAGGCTACGTCAGCTTTAGATAGTAACTCCGAGCATCTAGTCCAGGAGGCGCTCGATAGAGCTGCAGAGGGTCGTACGACTATCATGGTCGCGCATAGGTTATCCACTGTTCGAGGAGCAGATCGAATCGTTGTACTTGATCAAGGACAGATTGTCGAGGAGGGAACTCATGAGGAACTTGTTGAGAAGCAAGGAGCTTACTTTCGTCTGTTTGAAGCGCAGCGAATCCGACAAGATATCGCAGATGATCAACATGCCCTCACATCCCCTGGATCATTCACTACTGACGATGTATCGGTATCTCGATTTGGTGTTGGAAGCGTTTCGGACGTTCATTTATTGTCTCTCAACCTCAACGAAAAGGGCGTCAAGACAACTGTGGAGCAAGCTGTCCATGATCCTCCAAGTCTCGGGTCCCTTGTCCGAATGGTAGCGATGCTTAATCGTCCGGAGGCAAAGATACTGGCGCTAGGATTGTGCTGCAGCGTCCTCGCTGGCGGAGGAACTCCAACTCATGTAGTATTCCTCGCGAAAAATGTCGAGGCCCTCGCAAAGCCACCGGCCCTCTACTCCGAGCTACGCAGCGATGTCAACTTTTGGTCAGTCCTTTACTTGGCACTCGGCCTAGGACTTTTGCTTATCCAAGGCACACAAGGATTTGCGCTGGGTTTCTGTTCCGAACGGCTTCTCCGACGTGCTCGATCGACAGCCTTTCAGTCCATTCTGAAGCAGAAGATGACATTCTTCGATCAGAAAGACAATTCAACTGGATCACTTGTTTCATTCTTGTCGATGCAAACAGTCAACCTAGTAGGTTTAAGTGGATCAACCCTTGGTACAATCCTGACTGGCGCAACGACAATGATCGCAGCCATCTGCGTTTCTATTGCTTTTGGTTGGAAGCTGGGTCTCGTATGTGTGGCAATGGCTCCCGTCCTCATTGCTTGTGGTTTCCTTCGATTTTACCTGCTGGCTCGGTATGAGTCGCAATCCAAACTCCTCTACGAAAGATCAGCCGGCTACGCCTGTGAGGCAGTTACGGATGTACGTACGGTAGCGGCGTTGACTCGAGAACGGGAGATTTGCGCCGAGTACTACCAACAAGTTCAAGGCATCATCGCAAAAAATCTGCCGTCCGTTGCCACAACTAGTATCCTATACGCCTGCTCACAATCTCTTTTCTTTGGTTGCACGGCTTTGAGCTTCTGGTATGGCGGAAACTTGATAGCAGACGGCAAGTACACTCTATTCGAATTATTTGTTTGTTTTATTGAGATTATGTTCGCGACTCAATCTGTTGGGACGATATTTTCCTTCGCTCCAGACATGGCACGCGCCAAAGAAGCAGCTGTCAATTTGAAGAATATTTACGAGCAAGAACCTGAAGCCTCCGAAGGAAATCCACTCGACTTGGACAAACTTCAGGGTAAAATCGTCTTTGAAAATGTGTCTTTTCGGTATCCTACTCGTCCAACAAAATATTCTCTACGGGACGTGAAGATTAGCATTGAACCAGGCCAGCACGTCGCGCTCGTAGGATCCAGTGGATCGGGGAAAAGTACCATCATTGCTCTCCTTGAACGATTTTACGAGGCAGAGCAAGGCTTGATTACGCTTGACGGAAAGGATATAAGGGACTGCAGCACATCACAATACCGTAGCGCTTTCGGTCTAGTTAGCCAGGAGCCTACAATGCTTCGTGGTACTATTCGTGAGAATATACTCCTAGGTCTGGATCAAGAGATTCCGGAAGAAAGCATTGTGACAGCATGCAAGGATGCAAATATCTATGAGTTTATTCAGTCTCTACCGTACGTCTATACCAAGCCCTATCTATCCATCGTCTAGCAACTAACAATTTTTACAGAGACGGAATGGCTACGACGGTTGGCACCAAGGGCGTTCTGCTCTCAGGTGGACAAAAGCAACGAATTGCTATCGCTCGAATCCTCATTCGTGATCCTAAAATACTCCTCCTCGACGAGGCTACCTCTGCCCTGGACTCTGAGTCGGCAACTGTGGTACAACAGGCTCTTGAGAAGTTGCGGCAAGGTCGAACCTGTATCAGCGTCGCTCATCAGCTGAGCGCTATTCAGGACGCAGATCAAATTTACGTTTTACACGACGGTACGGTTGTGGAAAGAGGAACGCATGAGGAGCTGATTCGTAGGCCAGGGATCTATAACGAACTGGCCAGATTGCAGGCTTTGGATGGATAATGGCCGAACATAGACTGATTTCTGGCGCCATAAATTAGTATATCGTTTTAAGCTAGCATTGTATATTTTAGTAATCTAATTGCTTTGAATTTCGTCACCTGAATGATGCAAGATATTGATCCCTGACTGCTGTATCCCCGCGTGCATATACGCAACCATGCAACACCAAGTGCTACATGGTAACTGGCAGCTTTCCATGCTGCAGTCATGCTTGGCATTATAGTAAATGCTATCTTCGCCCGCCGTGGAGACGATTCTTCCAATTTGTGCCAAGATAACTAGCTCACGCTTGTAGCTCAGGCTGAGAAATATCTGCTATCAACAGCAACGTGTGATGTTTCAGGCATGCCATTGTCCCGTATTCTCACCTTAAAAAGCCCTATCCAATTGAGCCGGTGGTTCTGAAAACCCCGGTGAGTCTCCCTGGATAACACTCAGCTGGCTGCAAAGTTGAAGGAACGACAGCAGACGAACGTGGCACAGTACGAAGCTTGGCCATGAATCAACTTCCTTGTACTCCGTGCAAGCTGACGTGTGAATTGACTCGCAGTCTCGTACTAGCTAATGCAGGCCAGTCCTAGGGCTTATTGTGGAAACCCTAATGGTAGTTTGTATACGTGGTGTCTGACATCCTAGCGCCGTACCGTATTAATGTTTTGCAAATTCAACTCAGTGTATCGGTCGTAATTACAATCGTATCCGCCACGCTAGTATTTTTGCTGTATTACGCTGGTATTGTTTAGCTCCTCGTATGTTCCTGCATGCTATAGTAACGTAGTATACATATGTACATCTATAATCTCGTCCACGAGACACTATACAGCGGGATATGCCCATTTCTAGTTCAGCTCGTTAATTGAAGGCTTTGATAGGCAGGAAAAGGTGAAGCACCTTATCGCTTGAGGATGATAGCTGGTTATTTCTCTCACTAGCTCGCTTCGAAGCTTGTGGGACCTGCCTGCATCCTCATCATATGCTCGTAAGCTAGAAAGAAGCTTAGAGAACACGTGCAAACGGGGTCTTAAAATGCCTTCATGCCCACGTTATCCTCCAAAGAATACCTCTGCAGCCTTCAAGGTGCTCAGTCATGTCAACCCAACATTTTCTCCTCTTCGGAGACCAGACGGTTGATCTGGTCCCCTCATTACATCGTCTCCTTTCCATCTCACAATCCTCCCAGACTGTCCGCAGATTCCTGCAGAGCACCTTGGACGTAGTCCAGACTAACATCTCCGCATTAGGCTCTGATGAGAGGGTTAGGATTGGTCACTTCGGCAGTTTCGAAGACCTTCTACAGAGATATTCAGGCACAGAGGATACTATCGGTGTTATACACACGGTAGTAATATGTGCCTGCCGATTAGCAGAGCTCATATTGTACGGTATTCCCGGTTGACCCATTCTCATAAATGAAATCCACTAACCGGCAAACAGACTCGTTGAAAATGACCCTTCACTACTTGGATCCTCCTCCAAGGTCACGGCTTTGGGTCTCTGCACCGGCCTTCTTCCAGCTGCCGCCCTAGCCGGATCACAAAATATTACAGAATTAATCGTAATTGGTACCGAAACAATTGCTGTTTGTTTCCGGTTAGCCCTGGAGCTATACCGTCGAACAAGAAGGATTGAGGAGACTCCAGGGCATTGGGCGCACACCGTCCTTGGAGTTCCTGCCCGAGAGATGGATGTCATTCTTAAAGAGTTTCATGCCTCTATGGTTAGTTGTATTCGAACATACGCTGAGTAAGATAGATGTTAACAACACGCAGAACGTACCGACCCATCGACAAGTCTTTATTGGTGTTGAGGACGAAAGCTGGCTTACTCTATTTGGACCACCTCCAGAATTGGCCCAACTCTTTTCGTACTCCACCAAGATCGAGTCTGCACCGAAGCTACAGCTGGCAGCATATGGAGCGGTCCATTCACCCCACCTACCTATCCCCGATATGGACGCCGTTGTTGGCAACTCCCCTATTCTGAGTAGATCTATCACATCCCAAGTCCAAGTTCTCTGCACAACCACTGGTATACCCTATTCCGCAACCACACTCCGAGACTTGTATCTTTCCGTATGTCGAGAAATTGTTCATAGCCGGCTCAAAATTGGAACCGTCCTGAGGGCTGCTGCTCAAGGGCTGCAAACTAGCAGTCCAGTTCTTCTGAACGTGATTGGCTTGACGCAGGCAACCCCAATCGTGAAGCGGGTACTTGATAGCCACAGATTGTCAGTGACGCTGCATGATAAGCCGGTTGGGCTTTCAGAGCAGTCAGAAGATCTTCGAGATGGCTCCAACACCATCGCCATCGTCGGTATGGCTGGTCGCTTCCCCGGAAGCGAAAATCTAGAAGAGTTCTGGAAGTCATTAATGGACGGCCTTGACGCTCATCAAGAGGTACGTTCACCATCTTCCAACCCGTCTTCCGTAACCTAACATACTACAGATCCCTAGTGACCGGTTCGATATTGAGGCGTATTATGACCCTTCGGGTCGTTCCAAAAACTCCTTGTCGACCCGATACGGATGCTTCCTGCGCAACCCCGGTGATTTTGATCACCGACTATTCAATGTTTCCCCTCGGGAGGCGGAACAGATGAGCCCCTTGCAACGACTTCTTCTGATGTCAAGTTACGAGGCATTGGAAATGTCGGGGTACACATCAAATGGAACAATATCGACACAAAGCCAACGTATCGCCACTTACTTTGGTCAGGCTGCAGATGACTGGAAAGATGGCAGCCGCATCGCCGGCATTGACCTCTACTATGTTCCCGGCCTCCAGCGAGGCTTCACGCCAGGACGCCTCAACTACCATTACAAGTGGGAAGGTGCTTCTTACTCGGTCGACTCAGCTTGCGCTTCTAGCGCATCCGCGATCGGGCTTGCCTGTTCTGCTCTTCTAACTCGGGAATGTGACACTGCACTGGCAGGTGGAGTGAACAGCATTACCTCTCCTGAACCATATTCAGGCCTCTCAAAAGGAAGCTTCCTATCCCCAACAGGAGGATGCAAGACGTTCCAAGATGGCGCTGATGGTTACTGCCGTGGAGAAGCAGTCGGTGTGCTTGTCTTGAAAAGATTGGAAGATGCGATCCATGATAATGACAACGTCCTCGCTGTCATCCGAGGCTCTGGACGGAATCACTCGGCCCTAGCCTCATCCATCACGCATCCTCACGCTGAGACACAGGTTAGGCTCTACCACGATGTCCTGCAAAAAGCGGGAGTGCAAGCGGAGGAGGTTGGATTTGTCGAGATGCACGGAACAGGCACACAGGCGGGAGACGCTGTGGAGATGTCTTCAGTGTTGGAGGTCTTTGGGCGGAATCGTACAAAGACCAATCCGTTGATTGTCGGTGCTGTCAAGGCAAATGTTGGACATACTGAAGCTGTGAGTATACCTGTTATTCCCTGTACATCAGATGTGTTATCTTCATATACTAAAACGATCTGCTTCCAGGCTGCCGGTGCTGTTTCCATGATCAAAGCCATCATGGCTCTACAAAAAGGGATAATCCCGCCTCAACCAGGGGTCCCATTCAAGATTAATCACAACTACCCTCCGTTGAAAGAGTTGAACGTTAGGATTGCAGACGATAAGATCAACTTCCACAAACCGTCTGGAGGGAACGGCAAGAGGAAGGTTATGATCAACAACTTCGATGCAGCGGTAAGTTTCTCTTTGTTATCAAGGGTATGTTCTGATATCTGATTCTCAATTACAGGGAGGTAACTCCTGTTTCATTATCGAGGAAGCACCGCAAGCGAAGCCAAAACAGAAGGACCCACGCAGCCACCACACAGTCACGGTATCTGCTCGTACTTCGCTATCTCTGAAAAAGAACAAGGAAGCTTTGCTTGAGTACCTTACATGTCATGCGGAAACCAGCCTTGCGGACCTAGCGTACTCAACGACTGCCCGGCGAATCCATGAAGAGCTTCGTGTGGCATATTCTGGAGACAGCATAGAGTCCATAGTCCAGCAGCTTCGTGGAGACCTGTCAAATGCTGCTTCTTCTGCTACCGCCGCACCACGAGGCCCTCAAAAGAAAAGCCTCGTTTGGGTGTTTAGCGGTCAAGGATCACAGTACCCGGGTATGGGCTCAGAGCTTTTCCACTCCAACGCCACCTTCCGCAATAGCATTCGCTCCATGCAGCGCATGTGTGATGCTCAGGGTTTGCCCTCGTTTGAGGAACTCATTTCCAACAAAGATGTTGATGTTGCACAAAAGACAACTATCCAGGTACAACTTGCTGTTGTTGCCATTGAGCTTGCGTTGGCCGATCTTTGGCGGTCTTGGGGAGTCAAGCCAGATGTTGTCATCGGTCACAGTTTGGGCGAATACGCTGCTCTATGCGTTTCGGGAGTTCTTTCTGTTAACGATGCCCTTTACTTGGTCGGTCAACGAGCACTTCTTATCCAAAACAGATGCTCTGAGAACACATATGCCATGCTTGCAGTTGTGGCACCTGCTCAGGCACTGGAGGAATACCTCCGACGTCCTGAATATCAATCTTGCTGTATTTCATGTTTTAACTCTCCATCAGCTACTGTCGTGAGCGGTCCGGTTTCTAACCTTCAAAACCTTGAGAAGGCGATACGCGCAGCGGGCTCCATCTGTACACTTGTTCGTGTGCCATACGGTTTCCATTCACCACAGATGGATTCCATTCTTGAGGACTTCGAGCACCTGTCACATAGTGTACGCTTCCAGACTCCCAAGATACCCATTGTTTCTACAGTGACTGGTTCAATTGTTTGTGACAGCGGTTCTATCACACCACGCTATCTTGCACGACACGCCCGTGAGCCGGTGGAATTCAACAAAGCTCTCGCTGCATGTCGCGTCGAAGGCGTGGCTGATGCACACACCATTTGGCTTGAACTTGGTCCGGATTCTGTCTGCGGGTCGATGGTTAAGGCTACGTTGGGCGCGATGAATGTCTACGGATCAATCAAGTCCAAGGAGCCAAATTGGAAAACAATTTCTGTCACTGTCGCGGCTTTGTACACGGCTGGTTCCAGTCTCAACTGGTGCGATTTCCATCACGAGTACACCAAATCACTGACGCTATTAGATCTTCCAAAGTATGCGTTCGATACAAAGAATTTCTGGCGCATCTACAAGGAAGATCCAGTTAGCCAGGCTGAAAACGTCGTGACGAAGGCAACGACTATGAGGCACATATCGAGCTCGCTCCACACCGTCAAAGAACAGGTGATAACCACAGACAAAATAAGTATTGTGTTTGAGACTTCGCTGGCAGATCAGGATTTGTACGAGGCCATTCGTGGCCATCTTGTTGATGAGTTGCCACTGTGCCCCAGTGGTATCTTCTGTGATATAGCACTCACTGCGGCAAAGTATGTCCATTCTAAGGTCCACAAGAACGAAGCAAGCCAGAAGAATCTAGTGATCAACAACCTAGAGTTAAACCACCCCGTTGTTGTCGCCTCTAGCGACTCCCAACAAACGTTGCGGATCTCTGCGGATCGTGAAGCGAGAACTGGACATCAAGTAAAGATCACCTTCCATTTGCAGGATGGATCATCAACTCAAGAGATTGGAGGCTGTCAAGTCAATACATATACACCGCAAGAATGGGAGAACGATTGGTCAAATACATCCTTTTTCGTCAAGTCTCGCATGAGCTCCTTGGTTGAATCCGTCAAGGCAGGTCGCGGTGACCATCTGCGTCGTTCAGTCATATACAAACTGTTCGCAAGCTTAGTCAAGTATGACCAGAAATACCAGGCCATTGAAGAAATGTTCTGGGACGAGCAGTCAAACGATGCCGTGGCGAACATCAGCCTGAAGCCGTACAATGGACGCGGAGCGTTTGAGTACTTGCCGTACTGGACAGATCCCTTGGTCCATCTTGCTGGCTTCGTGTTGAATGTTGATTTAACCAGCACTAGTGATGATGTCTGGCTATCGAGCGGAGTAGCGCGAATGCAAGTACATGAAGAACTCTCCGCTGAAACACCGTATGTCTCTTATGTGCGATCTCACACACCTGACGAGCATGGCATGGCCATCGGCGATGTGTACGTGTTTGATCAGAACCGGCTGGTGGGATTCTGCAGTCTTGTATTCCAGAGAATGCCACGGATTGTACTGCACCGTTTACTACACAAGCATGAGCCACGAGCCCCGACAAAGGCTTCAGGCTCGACACAAGCAGTCTTTGTACAGAAGGTTCAGAAATCAGTTACCGACAAGCATGAGCTACCGGCTACGATGTCTCAGTCTACCCCAGTTTCAATCGAAAACAACCTTGCTAATCGGCTGATAGCAATCATTGCCGAAGAGACAGGGGCCGATATGGTTGATATGGTTCCGGCTGCCGACTTCGCATCAATGGGCGTCGATTCATTAATGGGTATTACCATCATTGACCGTGTCCAAAAAGAACTAGACGTTCAGTTAGAGGCTAGCTTTTTCCAGGAGAACCTGACTGTCGCAGATGCGCAGAGAGCACTTGGCTATGATGAAACGGACTCGGAGAATGACCAAACACCCAATGCAGACAGTGACGGCAGTACGCCGAATGGAACCTTGACACCAATCTCGCCGCCCGAATCAGATATCGAAGAGATACTAGTGGCTCCTAATAAACTCCTTTCTGAGGCGATACAAATCGCGACAGAAGCACCCCCTGCAGAAGTCATCACTGCGCCTGCGGGAGTCGAGATTACTCCCCCGTCGACGGGGACGTCGACGGAATACAAGTCTAACGTGGTGCTTATACATGGTCGCAAAAAATCCGGCAAGACTCCCCTCTTCCTGATCACGGATGGTGCTGGTTCCGCCACTGCGTACATTCACCTCCCCCGATTTGCGTCGGGCATGCCGCTATACGCCGTCGAATCGCCTTTCGTCCGTTGTCCGCTCGAGTACAATTTCTCTGTTGAGGAGACAGCCAAGATGTATATTGCCGCCATCAAAAAAGTTCAACCTGAGGGACCATATATGCTCGGTGGGTGGTCCGCTGGTGGTGCCCATGCCTTCGAAGTCAGTCGCCAGCTCCTCGAAGCTGGTGACAAGATCCAGCGACTCATCATCATCGACATGAAAATACCAAAGCCCATGCCAGAGGGTCTCGAAGTGACCATGGACTTCCTTGACAAAGTCGGACTTACCACGGGCATAAACAGAGCAGGCCCTGCTTTGGCAGGCATGTCCGAGCGTCTAAAGCAACATCTAGCAAGCACTATCAAGTCTTTAATGGTCTATACAGCCCGGGAAATGGACCCATCACGCCGCCCAGAAAAGTCGTACATTATCTGGGCAGAGTATGGTCTTGCAGAGATCATTGGCGACGCTGCCTTCAAGGACGTGGCCGACATGATGGGCCTGAAGGAGGACGTTGAAGGAAACCCGATGGAAGACGACACGGGTCTTGCCTCGTGGTTTTATTCCAAAAGAGACAGCTTTGGTCCTAATGGGTGGGATAAGCTATTGGGAAATGTTGTGTGTCGTTCGATGAAGGCTGATCATTTCTCGATGGTCACTCCTCCTGCTGTAAGTCTTCAAGTCCCTATATAAGGAGTATTTTACTCATCACTAACGCGTTCTAGGCCGGTGATCTCGGAAGACTGCTACAGGAGGCAGTCAATGGCGGAAATTGAACCTCGAATTAGATATGTGTGTATTGGTAGATAGTTTCATGGCGTTCTATATGATGTTCCTGGCCGTGTTAGACCATTTAATGATATCAGTGTAAGCTTATATATATTACGTATGACTTGACGTCCTTCGAAGACGCTGGAAGCGCTCATTGATTGGCTTAATATCTCATGAGTATGTGGGCTGAACTCGTAGTGATTTGCGATTCGTAATTACCGTGTAGTAGTTATGGTACAAAAGCTGTCGAAGAGCGAATCAACGTTGTAAATTCAAAAAAGACTGCGGGAGCCGAGAGGTGCCTATGTGGGCCTCAGTCACGTGCCGCGTCGCTTAGGGCATTGGGCCGGCTTAGTCATCCCCCACTCAAATTTCGCACTGCAATTAATAGTTCCAACCATCTCCGACTTTCTACTTTGTCCCGTGAAGACCTTCATCGACAATCATACAAAATGGTGCGTTTTTAATGTCATACCATCGATGACTACGATATTACGCTATGCAGAACGCTCTTGACTAATTTATTTGCGATTCAACAGGCTCCAGCAGCATCCGCCGGTGGCAAGAAGCAGAAGAAGAAGTGGTCCAAGGGCAAGGGTATGTGATTGATTTCTGTTGCGTACAGGTTGTGTGTGTGTGTGTGTGTGTGTTTCGAGATTCGAGAGTCGTCGGATTGCACGATGTATTCGAATGGGGGTATCGCGATGGGCGGAACGAGTCGATGAAATGGCAAAAATGGAGGAATCACAGTCATTCGAAAAAAAGCAAACGACAGAATCTCGAGTCTCGATGCATGCGCCCTGAAACTGCAACAAAATAAGAAATTAGAGGAATATATGAAACTGATTCATTTTTTTGCGTACAGTCAAGGACAAGGCCCAGCACGCCGTCGTCCTCGACAAGACCACCTCCGAGAAGCTCTACAAGGATGTCCAGTCCTACCGCCTCATCACTGTCGCTACCCTCGTCGACCGTTTGAAGATCAACGGCAGCTTGGCCCGCAGGGCCCTTGCTGACCTCGAAGAGAAGGGTCAGATCAAGAAGGTTGTTGGACACAGCAGCTTGAACATCTACAGTACGCTCTCCTCTCCTATGCGTATTCCTGGTCCATAAGCTAACAATTGTTTCAGCCCGCGCCGTCACCGCCGAGGAGTAAATTAGTCAATTTTCCTTGATGTCTTTTTACGGTTACGGTTTCCTTTGTTTGCGGTTAAAATACAAATTCAACGGGTGTTTTTGTTTGAATCAGTGATGACTTGATTGAACGTCACAACAAATGTGTATTATTTTCGCTTTATGCGGAAATCCACCGTGATCCGGGGTGGGCATGAAATCGGTCAGGGCAGTTCCAGACGAACTAAAAATGTTTGGACGTGTCATTTAAATAGAGATCTCGAGAATCAAAACTTCTAGGACTCGATCATTATTTTTTTTTTATCTCAAAATGCCGCTAGATTGGAATGTTGCTATTGAGCTCGTAATTAGTACACGTATGATCGATCATACACAAAACAAATAAACGCCTAACATGCATGCGCCGTATGATTTTGCTCTCATCTCCAAAACACTTCCACTCACCCAAACAAACAATTGCAGAGCTTACAACTGCTTATTCAACTCACTACGCTTCGGCCTATTCTTCTGCGCACCCTCACACAACTTCCTTTCCTCCCTCTGCTCTTCTTCCTCTTGACCCGGTTCCGGCACCACCTTCCCAACAGCAAAATATTTCTGATGGCCCGAATAAAACTTAACCCAATGATCAACCTGCGCCCTCACCTTCTCCATCGCCTCCTGCACTTCCCGCTCATGCCTAGCCTTCTTCTCCGCCGCTGTCAAGGTCTTCTCTCGATGCGACTCATCTGCATCCTCAACAGGGATATACATCTCCTCGACACCGGTCATGTCCCCCGTAAGATCCTCCTGGAAGCAGCCCGTCACAAATGCGCGTGTAGCATCCCGGCCGACGAAGAAGTGGTATCCACCGCCGGGGCCGTAGACACCGGGGTTCGCGGAGACGTCGATTATTGTGCCGTTGAGAGCGAGGTAGATGGGCAGGGATGGGTCGGTTCCGTCGTAGAGCGCGAGTTGGGATGGGGTTAGGATTACTGGTCCTTGCTACAACTCGCACACGTGAGTAAAAGTTGATAAGTAGAATGGGGAGAGTGATGTTGGACAAACCAAATATTGTTTGATACCATTATACCGCATCCACCAGGGCCTCTGCCGTTCAAAACCCCAGATATAACTCTCCCCCGAAGTCACATAGTAACTCAATCCAACCGTCAAAACGACGAGCGTGACAATGACTCGTAGGACATCGAGTAACGAAATGCAAAAGTTTTCGTCGTCGTCGTCGATTTTTACGGTATATTTCTTGTTGTCACGCTCGATACGGTGGCGTTCTCGTTGTTGTTCGGTGGTGCGTGTGATTTCGACCTCTTCGTCGGTGTCGACTTCAACGACTCGGGGAGTTGTTTTATCGTCGGCTTGGCCGCGGCGATTGCGGAGATTTGGTGGCATTCTTGTGGTCGCAATATAATTGACTCAGTCAAGTTTGTAGTTTGTAGTTTGTGCTTGTTGTTTGGTGTTCTGGTGAGGATCAAATTTGAAAATGGCTAGCTAGCTACCACGGATTAGATGTCAACAAGGTTCCGCCCCCCCCAGATTTCCGTCAACATTCCATGTCTGCACAGAAATGGATGATTAGCTATTTCAATGTTGTATGCTATATTAAATAACTTGTTCGGCATTCATTTTATTTCTGTGAGTTACAAAAGATAACACCATGGCTTCAAGATCTTAGCTCTTTCAACGCTGCTTAGGGTACGTAGTAATACATAACAGTAGTACAACAGTGCAGGGCCATTATCAACATATATGTCTGTCTCCAACTTCATCTTTTTTATTGCATACCACTGGCCATTGCTTTGGGTGTCATCGTATCACATCACTGCTCCTCCCGAACCTCTTCTATGGCATTTATATCCTCCGGTTGTTCCCATGGTCGGGAAAACACTTCGTTAAGAGCCTCTTGGAAAACACGACAGTTCATATCAATGAGCCCTTTCTTCTCGTTGGCATCGGGGTTCCGGATTACTGAGACTAGGCAAAGATACCTTGGAAGATGTCAGCGACACTGCAGGGACAAAAGGATGAACCGGATACCTACTTGTTCATCTCCATCAAATGAATCATACTACGATCTTGAAGGATGACATGAGACTCGGCCTCGCGCATCTGCTCGCCTTTGGCTTTGCGATCGGCATGCTCCCACGAATATAGTTCAGATATATCGACGATAACGTCAATATAGTCGGAGCACATCTCATAACACGACATATCGACCGGACGAGTGTCGGACGCAATATAGATCTTGCTCAACACATCGAACAGATAACATTTGTCGAATCCACAGTTGTTAGCAAGAATGTTGATCAAGTTTTCGAGTGTGGATAGTTGTGGAATAAGCTTCTGAATCACTTTACTAAAGGCCTCAAACACAGAGTAGTCGTAGATAGATGTGAGGTAGTAATGTACAGGTGCATTCTCGTAGCCTGCATCGCTAAGTTCGTCGGATATGCGCTGCACAATGTCCTGAAAGACTTCCGTCCGGAACTCATCTGCAAGTGCGTCGACCTTGTGGATGAAAACTTCAATGTTGATGTTTGGGTAATATTGTAGAACGATCAAAATAGTACGGTTGAGTCGCACCACTGACTCTAGATAGTCGTCTTGTGCGTCAATAACCCATACTAGGGCACCGATTGAGCCGAAGATACTTTCCAAGTCAAAGGAAGGGTCGAGCAATTCCAGCTGACCGGGGAAATCCCAGACCTGAAAGTCCATAAATGAACTAGAAACAATTAGTCACTTGAATATCCGTCATTGGCGTGATTCAACTCACTGAATTGAATCTTTCTGAATTCGAGTCGTGGATTCAAGAAATAACGTTTCGTTAGGGGGCATCTTATGGAACACGACGCTCGAGATGGATGATTTTCCGCTCCTGCTCATTGATTAGAGTCTACATCAAGCCTATTTGCCCCGAATTTGAACATACCGTCGCAACCCCATCAGCAAAAGTCGAGGCTTGCTATCCCGGAACTTGTTGTCATTCGGATTCGGCACCAAGCCTGGCCTGATTTGAGCCTGATTGGCTTGCTTTGCTCGCTGTATATCCTGTAGAATATTTTCCAAGCTTAGCTGAGCACGTGTCTTGATTTGCGCTGGTTGCCCATGCAACATTGAACTATCTGAAAAGATGAATCTGTCTTGCCCTGGAGGAACTTTGGGCAACTTTCTGGGGACAGGGATGGCCGAGTATTCCTTCCACATGATTGCAACAAGGGTGATGACGAAGGGAAAAATTGAGGTAAATTTGCAACTGGTAATTATGGCAAATGATCATGGGCTTTTGTTTGGGGCCATCATTGTGACTCAACAATAGATGTGATGTAGCACGCCCTCGGTCTCAGACAATGCCGGACATTAGAGGACCCAACAGAAGGAAAGATGAGCATGATGATGTGAACAATTGAAGACCTCGGAGCAGCTCCCGTTTCTTTTCTCAGATCAGGAAAGCTTTCCTTGTAATTGCAGAGATCTCGTGGTTCAATATCAAATCCACGAAAACAAGAAACTTTCCATGGGAGCAAAATAATTGGTAAAATAGAAAAATCAAGAATCAGAGTGTAGATGAAGGAGTGGCAAAAGAGGGCTTGCTAGTAGAAAATTGGAGAATTTCGCACAAGCAATAGAAATAAGCGGTCACTTACAGTCATGTTGATTCGTTATTTTCTCGGTCTCTCAGTCGAAAATAGAGTAGTAGAGAACCACTATTAATCCCTCCCTTCCAGTCACCCGAATCGACAGGGTGCAGGGATCAGGACATGCTAAAGGGCAAAAATCAGTAAAGATGCAATGACCATTGGCTGGTTGATGGGTTGATATCAAGGAAAGGATCGAAATACCGACAACAAATCGAATGCCGTTCGCGAATATCAAATCAGTGTATCACTGGATGATAACGTCGATATCGCAGCTTTGGAAGGAAAATCAAATGATCAAGCGCACCGAATATACTATTCGCTATTGCCCCGATGACTGTCCTATCAGCAGGTCTAATCAACGGAAATACGGTGCCGTGAGATCTGATTCGAAATCCAATTGATTAACTCTTGATTTTGCTGCCGAACAAGGCTTCTCCCTGTTGGCCGAACAAATTGACCAGGATCTTGACAAGTCCGGCTGGTCAGTGTTTCGGAAAATTCGGACAAAAATGGCGGCTTAATACGATTGACCAGCCGCACTGTTGACTCTTGATGGGAGTTGAGTACGATTTAATCAATGGTCCCGTTTTGGTGTTGATCGGAGACCTAGTAATCCGGAGCCAATTGCGGGTGTCCGTTGATGATCATTACTTTGTCGCAGAGTAAGTGATCCGAGTCGGATTTGCTTTCAACATAGAAGAAGAAGTTGACTCGGCGTTGTGAATGAGATGAGAGTGAGGTTGACATGAGTTGAAAGAGTAAAGTCAAGCAGGGAAGGAAGATGTGGGGACTGAAATTGCTGCGTATCGCGCTAATCAATCAACTGCCCCGGCGGAATAGTCTACTGTGTAGTACTACCTAGTGCCGCAACCTACATGATCCTTCCATTCCAGCATCTTTATTTTCTACAAAAAAGATAATTGTGTTGGAGTTGATGGTTATTCGATACGTCTCAACAATTGTCTTTTCTTGCAAGTCTATACGCACGGAAAAGAAAAGAATAGCCCACAACGGGAGTCGAAACCACGATGCATCCCGGCAGCGATTCAGGTTAGTCGAGGGGTTAGTGGCTCCCCAGCTAAGCCGTTTCTTCGACAATCCATGCATTGCCCGCCTCGTCAACTCCATCCCTGAGCGCCCACTCAATAGACTCAAATATTCTGCTCTGAAAGACACTGGCTGATCGAAGTTCGTAAGCTATATGTGGATGGGGCAGTTGATATACTCCAAAATGATGTGGCATCCCGGGGAATACATGGACCTTGGTTTGGACTCTTAAGGATTCTTCGTTAGTTTATATAGTTTGTACGCCTAGGTTGTGGTCAGGGGAGATCCAAAACACATACCCAACCTTCTCCAACCTGGTGGAATAGAGAAGTGCATCATCTCGTAGCGGATCACCGCCCGCCGTGATGATGGCTGTCCTTGGTAGGCTGCTCAAGATCTTGTCGTTGGCCAGGGCCGGATTGATGACTGGATCGGCGATGTTTTCAGCTTCCAGAAGAGATGATAGCCACTTGAGTCTCTCCGCAGATAGGCCAAGAGCACCTGCACACTGGACTAGTGAAGTCCTGCTCTTCTCGACAAACTGATCATAAGGAAATGCGTTGGGCTGAATCAACCATGGAACCATGAGAACCTGCCCTTTGATTCGAACCGCGCGGTTTTTTCTGTGTCTGGCAGTGGCAGCTGATGTTGAGAACTGCTGCACCACATAGGCAGCCAGATTCGCACCGGACGAGATGCCACCGATGACAATGTTGCCGACATCACCGCCGTAAGTACCGGCGTTATCAAGAAGCCATTTGATCGCATCCGAGGCATCATGATGCGGGGTTGGATATTTGACTTGATGGATATGGCGCGAACTAATATGCACGACCATTATATTGAGCTTCGTTGCGATTGAGGCACATACAGAGCGTTCAGTGTCGATAGATCCATGCAGAAAACCGCCTCCATGGAAGTAGACGTAGATTGGCCGCCCTTTCGTACTGTTTAAACTTTTTTGCGGGTCTCAGAATGCCAGTAATCACAGTAACTCGGTGGACTATGACTTACAGAGCAGGCGTGACATTAGGGATATATATCCTCAACGGAATAGTCGAACCATGGCGAGTCTCGACCATAACATCTTGACTCGAATACTTTCCCTCCAAGCCGTGCGCTTTCAATATAACCAGATCATGCGCTGCTCTGGCATTGTTTCCAGCAATATGCATCTCAGTGAGAGATTCTCCTTCAGGTGGCCTGATCCATGGCTGGTCTATGATGGGATGCGCAGATACATAAGACGTCCATTCTGGGGCCGGCTCGCCGTACTGTGAAAAGTCCATACTTTGATAGATCGTTTTGTTATCACCCCAGGCAAAATTTGTGGTGAAATCGAGAATTGGGTGGTTTCTCGGTGTCGAAATAGCAGGGGAAAATGAGGAAGTAGCTGGTCCGTACCAAGGAGGGGTTGTTTGTTTATATTGGAGAAATGAAAAGAGCAGAAGTGCCCACTGGAACTGCATAGATGCGAGGTCAAAGGAAGCTCGTTGCTAGCGACCGACCATATATTGTTTGGCCCTAGAACACGCTAAACTACACCAGGCAGGGACCTGGTCAATGGTTATTTTTTTTTTTCTAGATTGAGACTATGAATAAATACTAGACGGGGATTATATGCATAATAATATATAAATGGCGTGTTCGCCGGGCTTCAATCAAAAATTCCCTGGTTTTAGAGTCTCGTGTCCAAACCACAACACTAAGCCCTCTTATCCATGTATATGCTTAAGGACCGCCTCATAATCCATAGAACATCTCTCATTTCGGAGATTTCTGTTTGGCTGTTCCAGTCGGGAGAACACTTCTCATACACTCGGATTTCTCCCTCGGTAATTTCAGTTGTGCGTGTATAAATTGGTAGCCCTAATTGAGGACTCGTTTTATGCAACGATAATCACCAAGTAACAAATATAAGTAAATAAATACATACAACAGCAGCAATAAACTGCAATCAAAGGTTGGCAAAAAGCGCCCGTCAGGCGCTATAATATCTAATCCCCCTTTCACACCTCGTTTGAATCCAGTAATGAGTCACCAGCCAAGTCTTGTATAGTTATCTCAAACGTACTACGCCAACTAGCTAGAAAATTCTACTGTCAAGTAGAGAGACCTCCTAGCTTACTGAAGTTCATCCAAAAACTCCGTATACGCATGCTTGGTAGTCCAGGCTTTAAGAGCCTCAAAGTCTCGGCACTCGTGAACTCTGCTCATACCACCGATTGTTGGGTCTGCCGAGCACTGTATCTCTTGTCGGAGAGTGTCGAGGCAATGTGTAATATGGGTCCAGGGATCTTTTTGCTCCCGTCCGCTATGGTACTGGTAGATGCTTGTGCGGATGACGGTCTTTGTACCTATGTCAGCTTCATACTCCATTTTATGGATATATTCGACAAACTTACCAAGCAGTGAAGTTGGTGGAAAGCTGCTACAGTATAGATAGCTAATCCATCCGAGGCGTTTCCTTGAGGAACGGGGAGATTGTGCTTAGCAGCCCATTCATGCTCTACCTTGATCGCTCCCAAGCCGGCTATACAAAGATGGTCAGACTTTGACAACGCAAGGTGAAATACATGAAAAGATTGTAAATTGCTTACGTGGGAACATATCGGCCCAAAGCTTGTTTTGCTCTTTGAGAGGGGCATCGACGTATGGCGTAGTGAATCTGTATGGAACCCGTAGAAGGCGTCCGTTGATAGCTACAGAGGGGTAATAAGGTCGCCAGTCATTAATAAGCCTTCTCAGAAAGAAAAAGAAGGGTCTTGCAGTACTTACGTTGTTCTTCTTGGTGTGCTTGTTTCTGGAGATTATAAACACCAAACCAGACAACATTGGTCACCACAATGGTCATTATGAACCCAATCCAAATGAGTTTCTCCCATCGTTTGTCTCCTGAGCTCCTGACATAGTTGCGAAGCAGACCGGTGTCTTCCTCTACCTCATCAGCGGACCGGTCGACAGGCTGGTATTCAGTCTTTGCCGACATTTTGATGTATATCAGGACTGTCTCCTTCCGCAAGGTTGGATTAGATGAAGTTTGAATGTAAGTGTAAACGAGTGAAAGCGGACAAAATTAAGAAGCTTAGTCGGGATGGGAAATTTGTTCAAAGGATGGATACATAGATCACGTAAATCATTCAGCCCCGGATCGGACGGTGCAAATTTGATTTCGTGACAAGCATATGACAATTACCGATACTACTTTGCTTTGATGTTAGATTATTGTCTACATGCTATGCTGCGCTTGAGAGGCAAAAGTGTGACTGAAGATAAGGACTGGAATCCGTCTGCAAGCTGACAGACAGCGTGATGTTGTACTGCATCTCATTAATGAGAACAAATTAAGGATTTCGGTAAGTTTAGTCAATCTCACTGAAAGCCAAGGTCTGCTGATCTGTTTTCTTACATTCTTAATGGTCCGTGGCAATTGTCTAGCTCTGAAGAAATCCTTATTTCAGCCACTGGCAGATTGTATGCAAGATTATTTGGAAGTGCTTACGGGCTCTCTCCCTTAGCCGCCTCATCATGCATGAGACTGTTCCGCACCAATGAAGCTATACCCACTTGGACGGACGACCTTCAGCCAATACTTTGACCAATTAGTTATTTTTTTCTTCGGATGAGAGAGATACCTAACACTTCTAGCTTATCCTGTGTCGAGAATTATTGTCAGTAAACGCCCAACTTGGTATCATCATGCATCACGGTGCCTTATTCAATCCCTTTTCAAGGACGGGCTTGAACAGTTTTAGTAAATGGGTCTTTTCATAGACACGAGTACCTTGTATGATTTTTAACATGACTGGAAATAAAGATTCATGCAGACAACTGGAGTGCTGTATTTTCAACGGAGAGTTACAGACCCCAGATTTGAATACTGAATGTAATGGCATGTCGTGAAATTTCCTGTACCTGAATAATTTTGAAAGACCTCCTAGTCGAGAAAATCTACATAGTCTATATAGAATTGACCTCAATCTATCGCACATACAATTTCCGTCCTCTACTAGCTCGTTGACGACCAACACAACTCCCAATCTCCAATTCCCTCCATCAATGGCAAAGATCCCTTCTATAATCGAGCAGTATCGCCCATCATTATATGTCTTGGCTTCCCAAGTGGTAGCTGCCACCCTAAATGCCGCGGCCAAGTTCATCGAAACAACGGATGAGGCGGTTCATCCTCATGATCTTGTATGTCCGGATGTTGATCACAACATTCGGATGTACAGTGTATCTACTTCTTTCTAGAACCCCTAATGACACCTCCAAGGTGCATATGCTACTTGGAACACACGATGTGCGATGGTTATTAGTTCTGCGTGCACTTGGGGGTATCTGTAGCGCCACGGGGTTTTTCTGTATGTACTCTTGATGTGAATTCAATTCTCATCCCTTAGTATATCAAATGTTTGTGCGACCATGCTAATACGACATGGATGTTTCTACATTAGTTTCCATGATATACTTGACCCTCAGTGAAGCTACAGCTTTGACTTTCCTCGGGCCATTGGGATCATTGATTCTAACACGGTATCTATCCTTCGCTACAGTCAAATGGACAGATTGTGTAGGTGCTCTGGGAGCACTACTCGGCGTTATGCTCATAGCGCAGCCTGAAGGCATATTCAATACCTCAACAACAGTATACAATGTCTCCGAAGATGCGCACGATCGTTTATATGGCTTAGGATTTGGCATTTTGGGGTTCTGCGGAGGTGTAGTAAGTATTGAAACCCCGCAACATTTTAATATAAGCAAAATATTCGAGTAAGAACCTGATGGGTATATCTCTACAGGTAGCACTTACATCAATCCGAAGAATTGGAACCCGAGCACATCCACTGACAAGCGTCAACATATTTGCATGGTGGCTTATGATTCTAAGTGGGATGGCCACTATCATAACCCAGGGCATAACATGGCCTAAGAGCCCGATTATATGGGGAGTCTTATTCTATATTGGCATTTGTGGGGTCTTGATGGTAGGTTGATTCTACTTACTTGTTTTTCGCCAATTCCTATTCAATTCTGACACAGGCCAAAATATTAGGAATTTCTCCTCACTATCGGAATATCAAAAGACTCATCCTCGGCTGCTACACTCATGATATACTCTTCAATCATCTGGACTCTAGTAATAGATCGCATCTTGTTTCAAGTGACATCAAATTCTTGGGCCCTACTGGGCGCTGCAACCATTATTGGTAGTCTGTTTCTTGTCACTATAGTTGGGAACCGTGGGACATCCAGTGATATTACCGCCTACTCAAGACTGGGTAGCACAGATGTTGAATGTCCTGAAATGGTGGCCTTAGATAGACATGAGAGTCCGTAGAAAAACAATCAAAGTATTCATAACTCCTTAGACGCGACGATTTAGAAGGCAGTATCTGATTAATGAAGCGCCAAATCCATATTCTATATACACTAAACCAAATATCTCATCACTGGCATTGCAAGCTGCCAATCATACCGAGCACGGCGGATAAATAATCTCCAAGTACGTTTCGATCTCATCGAGGTCAAGTTTAGGCCCAAACAACATTTGCTCAGTAAAAGTCTTCATACAGTGTTCTGTATGAGGTTCCGATACAGCTTCAGCATCCACCGGCCACCCATTCACCAACGCTCGAGTGAGCTTCTTGAACATGAACAGGCAATGGGTGATATGCCATCGTCTCTCAGTGTAGATGGTCTGATTGACTGATCCCAGGAAGTCGGGATCATAGGTGTGGAACTTGTCGCCTTCCGTAGCATGATACTTTGTGTAAAAGTCCCATTCGCCTAATGCGGTGAATTCGTCGACTAATTCGCGATCGATACATCGGGGTGGTAGCCATGCTGTGACGAGCATGTCAAATTCGCACCCTCGGGCTCGAGCTTCCTCGGGTGTCTTGCCACATGGTAGTGCTTCGAAATTTTGTGACCAGGACAAAGGACCCGATGGATATGTCTTGTTGTCCGCTGTTAGGACTTGGTAGTTAAGATTTGTAGGTGGGGGGACAAGTCTCTTCCAGAAGATGAGTAGGGCGAGGACGATGAGTATGTTTTCGAAGATTAGGATACATGGCCATATTAAGCGTCGACTCAAAGCTTGACGAGTTATTCTTGGTGCCGAGGAGATTTCCACGTCATGAAGTAAGGCTTCATTCACATCGTGATCTGTGTCGGCTTCTTTCGAAGGTTGAAGTTTGTCATATTTCATCGTATTGCTAAGGACCGATGAGATCTCTGCTACAACACAAGGTCTGGGATAAATCAACAACAAAAGGGAGTAATGATGATGGGCAAGACGCAACGCGCTCTCGACTGAGGAACATGATGGTAGAACCACTAAAGACACGACCCAGGTGATTTTTACAAGGATTATCCTACAATCAATGAATTAGGATTATGAGCACTTTCTCGATTTAGAATTTTGATAAAATACGGGAATCGTCGGAGGTTAGTGAGGCTTGTTACATCCCAGGATGTGAGCATGCAGCCCTCTTCCTGCACGCTTACTGTTTATCCCGTTTCGGCTAGTTAGGGCAAACAACGTAACCTTTTCGGAGATGTCCAAGACGTCCCCGCAAAGGGCTCCTAAGCTCGAGGAAAACTCCAAGATGATTTGTTTTTGGCACTTAATGCATGTTTTTCCTTTCTTGCTATTATGTTTGGTGCTCTGTACCGCACGAATATGAGGGAAGACGAAGATGACGAGAAGGAGAATTTGCTTGAACGGAGCAAGATATTGATGAAGCCATCATCAAACAGAAACCAGCAGATCTTACGCTTGCTTTTAGCTACTGGCATCATTTTAAATACCATATTCGGTATTGTTGGTCTTTTGACGTTTGCTTCGTTTATTCAATCGGACAAGTCATCCTATGAAAATGGATTTGACACGGATTTAGGTAGGTAGCAACAAAATGGAATACCTTCCATAATAACATTTATTGACACTATATTATAGAGCCTGCTAAAGACAGCATTGACCTGGTAGTCAAGACTTTCTCAGGTGGCGTCGACCTTGATGATGCCGGCAACTTCGTCATGGACGACGGGGGGCACGAGTTTATCGGTCCCCCAGGACCGGCAGTTGACGAAGCATGGGAGACTCTTCTGGGAGGCGAGTCTTTTTTCTTCCTCCCAATAATATTGGGGAAAGTAATCCAATTTATTAACCATTAATTCTACAAGTTAGGTTTGAATCTTGATTTCAGCGAAAATGAAGTCGTTCTGAAGGACTCAACCTTCCAGTGGCCGGAATCTGGCAACTACTTCACCGGGTTAGATGTATACCATTCACTCCATTGCCTAGTATGTACAAATCCAATATCTCTCTTTCCACATTCTGAGAACGAGAAAGGAACATATAGCCATAGAAAGCAGAAGCTTATACTGACGTCAAATTAGAACCGCCTTCGACAGGCAATCTACCCTGATTATTACACACACGTTTTCAATCATCCATCCGATCCATCGCGCGGAAATCACATAGGTTTGTCCTCTGTAAAGTTTTCCAGATATTCTAAGTCCTGTATTGACGACTTGAAAAATCTAGATCATTGCATTAATCATATTCGTCAAGCAATCCAGTGCCATGCAGACTTGACACCTATGGAATGGAAACTTGACGGGTCTAGGATTATCTTGAAAACGGATACTCCGCATACTTGCAGAAACTTTGATCAGATAAACGATTGGGCGTTGGCTAAACGTACGAAGTTTGAGGACATTTGGAGTTGGCGTAATGGTAGCCTTCAGATTGTGGATTAGAGGTAGAAATTTCTGAAGGGATTCAGTTTTCCACTGTGTATATAATATATGAACGCATTTAACATCAATTGTTTAATAAAATCCATGAATTGACTTCACTTAGGTATTTCATAATTTACTCAAGTTCTGAAATATGAGTTTGTGGCACTTCATTTGATTTTCGAGATCAGAAAATTCAAATTATATCGCACAATAGCTACGTAGGTTAGAACACCGAGACATCCCACTCTGATCACTCACAGTAACACTTTCAAAAGTACAAGCCAATAAGAAAAAGTTTCTCACATTGCCTTCATGATGAGTCTAGAAAGATTGACTCAATCAGAAGCCAAAACAATGTTGGAAGACTATTTAGGTCTACCCAACCCCAATCTATCATCATCTGCACACTTATAGCTCATCCTGCATGATAATATTACAACAAGTGTGGGACATTGTCAGTAAAATCACGAGCTAGGATTAGTTGCTCAGGTTACTATTGACGATGCTGCATGATATACACACCGGACGTAAGCATCGTTAGATTATGGTTACAATGCTTCCTCTGACATGGCTTATCTGCATGATGACTGAGCTGCGAGTTGGCAGGGCGGAGGGTAGAAATCTCTCAGGGAGTAAAAACTAGTTAGTCATTTAAACCAGAATGGTCATTAGCAGAAAGTCTGCACTCATTAATCTTTAGACATAAAAGCTACCTCATCGACAGTTCTTGATAAAGATTAGAATTGCTCTCAAAAAACTCAACATTCAAAGCTCAAACTTCTTTCATATCTCATTTACTTCTTACATTATCTATCCATTTCTTCGGAAAGCATACATATCAACGCAACAATGCAGTTCAAATACCTCTTCGCCGTTGTCTTTGCCACCTTGGCTGCTGCCTCTCCCATCGTTCCTGATGGATGCACAGTTGCAGAAGACGGCCCAGTTGCTCGCAGCCCAAGCTGGCTTAATGCTCGATCACCCAGGGTAAGTTTTCCAATCATTTCGTGGTGAAAGACAGAATACTAATATGATTCTTACTACTATATAGCCCCAAGGCGTGAGTCACCTTATTGTCAAACCTTGAAGATAACAGCATACAGCTATCACGAAGTATTGAGGGTGTACTAACTAAAATCTGATGCTTTCTAGCCATCTTGCCCTGTGGTCGGAATCTCCAACCCCGTAAGTGCCCAATTTTCTGCTTGTGATACTAGAATATACCTTTGATCTAACTGAAAATCCAAATAACAGGAGGATATTGAGGAATAAATATATCGAAATATACGAAAATCCCGACTTTGAGAACACAAGAAACCATGAAACGGACGTTGGTTAGGTTTTTCGGGTTGGGGTTAAGGCTAACGCCATGATACAACCACTGGGTTTTATCCTTTCAGAACATTGAAAGGTCAATATTATTTGTTATCTGTCATGCAAATTCCACAAGTTGGAATGTGTATAGAATTCTTGGCTTCCTTTTGTCTAAACACGTTATCTTCGGCCTTTGGTCGTCAGCATACAGTGCTGAGAATGAGCTGGTATATATGAACATAATGAATTTGAGTTATTGACAAGCTTCTCGTAAATGTTTCTCTAGGTTAAGTATTTATTTACATTGTATTCAAGTATGTATCTTAGTCTAAGCAGTAAAATTTTCACACGTCCATCAAGTCAAGTGAGTAGGACCTTCAAATGGCCGAAAACCCTTGCCATACCAACCTAGAATTCAGGTCCAAGTGCCGTCGATAAACTTATCGAAATTCACTACATGATTCAATTAGCCAAAATAAGATCGCGTCTTGGATTCATGTCAAGTTCAACTCACGTATCATCACTTTCCCCGTCGGAATGTTCACCTCTTGAGCTGTCCGAGTCGGATATATACGGCTGTGGCAAGAGGGAGACAAAACGACGTTTCATTCTTCTCAGGGAAAGCTGTGTTTCTTTATCCTCCGGAAGAATGCCTATACTAACGCCGAATTTATATAGATTCTGGACGTCTGTGATCATTTCGATTGCTTTGGAGCTGACGCGCGGAATAGAAGATTTCGTGGGAGGTCCCACCTGGCGACGAGAATCCATGGGGCCTTTGGATGACTTCCTAGTTCGTATAGGTGGTGGAGATGCCACCCAAGCGTTTCCATCGTTGTTTAATTCTGTTTCCATGAATGGGGGTGAAAGCGAATTTGTTGAAGGCTCATGTCTAGATATTGTTGTATCATGTAGAGAAGACACATGTTGTTGAGCCCCTGGACCTTTGGCTGACTGGAGCGCAAGACTGAGGTTTATATTAGAGTGGCCCGTCACTGGTGGTTGTGTGTTCACCGACGACATGTTTGTTTCTTGTAATGGTGATATTCCATATATGCTGGTGTAGGGCGAGTTTAGATCTTGATAGTCGATCATTGTCGCTTCGCTACCTCGATGACTTTCCTTTCCTGAATCCACGATAGGGTTCCAGAGGACATCCACTTCACGGGCCTGTAGATGAGTCTTTCGGAGTTCAGCATCTTCGCAATTAATATCAACCCATGGTGGAATTGTTGTCGAAGCATTAGGACTGTTCCAACTTTGCTCTAAAGGTAACATGAGTGGGTGAGATCGTGAATTGTCAAAAACATAATCTTTTGACTTTGATTTTTGTCTTTTCCCTGCAGACAGAGAGTGGCGGATTAGTATACTTTGTTCATTTTTATCATATTTCTGATTTACTAACTGTATCGTCGTTGAGATTCCCTATTTTGCCGCCGTCTTTTCTCGTCGGCTGGAATACCCGACATGATATAGGACGGTTTCGCTGTGTTGTGCTTCTTTAGATATATTGATAGTATAAATCCATTCTCTCAATGATTTCAAAGGCATTACTCTAGATTCTATAACACTCTAAACTACTATTTGAGATGTACAAGTTGGCCATGTACGTGAAAAGATCCACCAACCGCGGCATTGACTACTGGATTTGCTATATTGGGTATGTGAACTAACTACTTTTGAATCCTCTGCTTATCGAGGACCATACAGGGATCACTAATCAAGACATTATTTAGCACTAATATATCTTCGTATAACTAGAGAGTAGTCGCTCGTTAGTAATAAGCTTATCGATAACTTATGCAAATCTAGGATCTTTCTACTCCGCACTTAAAATCTGCACCATACCCTGATGTAAGCACTGGTTGATATACATGAACCGAATACGAATCTTGAAAATTGTTCCGAATTATCGTAATAGGCGCAGAAACGGACGATTTATGGTAAAGCTTAACTTTAGCTTCTAATTTGGCTACATCAAGTTGTTCGCTGGCAGGTGGCCCAAAGATGTACGTACTAGTTAGGGCTAATTTGTCGGGTGGTCTTTCCTGTCTGTGGCTTAACCAACTACAATGCACACAAGAGTCATTGTTGGTTTGATCAGAGCATCCACACAAAATTTGGGGGCGGTCTTTGGAATCCATGCAAAATATTTACCTGCATACTCGACTTCACTATGGCCTCATACCTATTCCGGGTTGTATTGTATATATTACCGGTGGCAATCCGGATTGATGCTGTGGGTGTAGATTGCCTTGATAAGGTAAGAGTGTCGACAAAAGAATACATGTATTACGCACAATCCTATGTACGTATAACCGAAAATCGAGAGCCGAAGTCTCCACGTTGTTGCCGTTATTGGGCTAATCTAATTCCTCAAGGATTCACTATATTACTGTGGAGCAGTGACATTATCCCGTGCTCCATAAGGATGGATGTCATCTACAAACTGGGGATAAATACCTACGTGCTGAGTAAGGATGTTTTACTTGGTGACAAAGAGACAACAGACTTGCCTTCCTTATTGGTCATGCCTGTAGATCCGACTCAATGTAGAATGTCTTTCATTGATGCAATATCTATCAATCACTTCATTGACATAGTCTTATGGAGTATGATCCTCCGTAGACGGGCCGGATCTTGGCTTTAGTGCTTACCGGTACTGGTAAATGGGATGGATCAATTAAGTATCACTTTGCCAAGCTTGTTATCAGCTTCTGCATCAGACTCAAATCACGAAAGGTGTCGTCTGACAGCCTTAGAAGAATCTCCCGCATACAGCGTAGTATTGATACAATATAAACATTCTGCACCTAGAAAAGTGGCGTCGGGGAGGAGCTGTAGACTCGCATCAGGTAGCTGAAGCCTAAATAAGTGTAAGCCAATAGAGTCGATCTTCTTGTACAGGAAACTGGTGATAGTTACGTGAAAGGCGATGTGCGCAGCCTACGGTTTCTACTGTAGTAGAGTTACAGGCAGTAAGCCCACAACACCAACTTCCAAATTAAACTATGGCCACGACCAATAAACTCATGAACTAAAATGTTAGTTTCAATGTTTATATTTTAGCCTTAACTTTACAGCCACTAAATCCGAACCATGAATAATCAATATGCGGTCAGTTACGGCGCCGTCAAAAGATGTGGTTCAACGTGACTAAGCTTGTTTCCTATAACTAACTTAACTAGTTATAATTGAAGACGATCTGAAGAATTTTAGAATGTCAAAGAGGGGTAATTTACGTAGCATACATAGTAAGTGAATATATAGTGGTACCTTTTTCAAGGTTAGCACGTATATCTGCAAGCTTACTCGACTTGCATATGTAGGATTACAGACTACGTAGCATGTGAAGCTCCGTTTTAGGTATAACCACGACCTATACGTACAAATTACTTTCCCTCAATTATTAGGCCGGAATACAAATTATATTCCATTGTAATGTTCTTGGTATGGAATTATTACGTGAAGAGGAAAAGTGCTATGTATAGAAGATGCATCTAAATTGCATACTATCAACTGGCTACACAAATCCTAAATGTGGCTCTAACCTAACCCTAGAACATCATATCTAGGACCTTCTAAATACAGATTGCTTCTCTATCGGTAGCTAGATCTTGTAGATTCATGAAGTCGCGTTAACATGCTCCTCCTCCGCGGGAGCCTCCCAGGCCGAATCCCACGACCATATATTCAAGCCAACCTTGATGCCCGACTTAACGGGTAAACTGGCATGGTAGACACCATGGTGCCATGACCCATTAGGGTAAAAGTTCTCCCAAAACACAGCTGATCCCTTGACGGGCTTAAATGTTGTTCCCTGGAAACCGTCCTTGGCCTCTTCATCACATTCAATCACATCACACCACCGAGTATCATTCGGCTGCGGCAGAAATGGGAAATTGGTTCCTCCGCCGGTACAATCGTCCGTGAGGTAGATCATGAAACTCGTAACGCGGTTTCCTTTGGTAATGTATCCATCCGGGTCAAAGTGGTAGTTGTAGAATCCGCTTACATTGTATCGCTGGACTGAGAGGGGTTGAACATAGGTGGTGTTGCCGCGCCAGCCCTGAAATTCCCTGGCGCGTTGTGCGAGGCGACGGGCTATAGGGTCTTTGCGATCCATGATTACTTGTTCGGAACGGCGCATTTTTTCATCAGTGATGGGTGGGTTGTCGATTCCGCCGTAGACTTTTGATGGTTCATACCGAGGTTCACTAATGGTTGCGTGAAAACAGTTATTTGTCTGTCACATCTAGTATTAGGGCCGAGATCGTAACATACCTGTATTTAAGGACGTAATCTATTTCTTCTGGAGTTAAGAAATCATGAATATACATGACCAGCGGGTCTCTTGAGAAGACTTGAGCTCGGTATTGATGGCGGTCTTCATGGCTGGGGGTCAACAGGTACTTTTGGATGCTCTTGGGAATGGTGAGACTAAGTCCAACACGACCTGTATTCGAGTCATAGAAATCAGGAAATAGGAGCCCCAAAACTGCAATAATAAGCCCAACAGCAGCAAAAGAGAAGTAAATCGTAGGAGAGACCTTCGATCCTTTAGATGAAGCCATTGTGAGCTGGGCCTCAATGTAATCACTTGACCTTTGGAGGCTGTTTCTGGAATGAAGACTTGATTGATTCAAGTGTTAAATTGGGCTATCAAGGACATTTATAGTCTCAAACTACATATCCTCCCGTCCACTGACCAGTAGATCCGTGCATGTCATGCCATGGGGTATTCTCTTCAGCAATAGTGAGATTGCATAGTAAGGATTAGTCCGAAGACCTCACGGCAATATGAAAATGTGCGTGAAAATAAGGAGCTTATCTTAGCTCCGATATCTGACTAGTCGCAACCCTAGCCCTAAAGCCACTGCAAAACAAGAAACATTGAAGATTGATTAATGCGTCAAAGCCAGCTCCGGCTCTCTATAGCCCTAGTCTTGTAGGTGAATACAGTGTATACGACTTTCTTAAATACAGAAAGACTAGATAAAGAAAAGGAGCAAAATTAATAACCAGCAACGGATTTATGTTTATCATCTTTTCCGAAGATCCCCTCGCCGAGATTTTGCGAACACTCAGATTGCCATTGCTTCGGGGTGAATTTGTCCACAATCTCCTTGAACGCTTCCAGAGTACAGAACGAGTCGTCGCCGGGTAGATGATTAGCAGTTTTCGAAACGCATCCAGGGATTCTCATAGGTCGATCATTATAGCGAAGTCGAACATAGTATTTGCGCAAGGTTTCGCGGCTGGATTCGTCCAGATCTGAGAGCGGTACGCGAGCCACAGAGGATAAGGGAGAAGGAGTTTGTGGAGAAGGGGCGGCGGGCTTGCTAAGGAATGAGAACAATCCAGCACTTTTGTTTTGTGATGACGATGATGACGATGCCAAATCTTGGTTTGCAGTAGGGCTCTGAGCTTCAGCGTCGGCTGAGAATAGTTCAAATGAAATGTGAGACGTAAAAAAGGGCCACCTCTCATTGTCAAAGGCACCAAGACTGGATAAGACGGAGGCAAGAGTCGTGTCGTGGCAGCCGGTCAAGCCAAATTTGATAGGCACTTTGGAGCCATTGGTGATGGAAGAAGCCACTTCGCTGCGCCAGCCACCTTCCAGAGCGGTAATCACCATACGATCAACGATATCGCCCATAAGACCGCCAATGCCAAGGCGTCGGTATTCTTCATTCTCTTTGTAACCCGCATACCATTCTTCGACAGCGATTTTGTCGATGATCTTTAAGGCTTTTTCATCGTAGAATTGTGGGGGGAGCTTTGTGGCTGGCCCATGAGCTAGAGTGGCGTTGATTGTGTCCATAATACCTGATAGACGAGGGTGAGAGTCAACAGCAACCCGAGGAGAGCTCGAAGGCATCCATTTTGTGAATAGCTTGGTCAAGTAGTCCATGTCGTCGGTATCATTCCCTGGCTACCAGTGTCAGATCAAATTCTGCATCCATGGAAAATATGGGACATGCGAGAGGAGAGGAAGAACAGGTGAATACTGACACCTCTTAGCCGCTCGGTCCGCAAAGAGCCTTGAAAGCTGTCTGAAACGTCGGCAATTAGCGTCATTTGGGTATACCGTTTCGTCCGCGTAGGCTCGCGTCACAATGGCCGGAGTTTCAAAGTCTGCCGTACGCGCACTAGCAGGATACATTCCCATGAAAGCCTGTTGCATTGATTCGAGAGCACGAGGGATGGGACTGGCACGCAGGTACATATCCTCGGCGTTGGATTTGATCTGTGGCATGAATCCGAGCTGGTTCACATATAGATGGCGTAAGCGCTGTCCGAGTTCGAGTGTTGTCTGTCGTCCTTTATCCGTGAGCTCTCCTGCCTGACTATTCAGCGGGTGTTAGCGATGGTATGCCGGATCATAGAACCAGTCAGACTGACCATATTGCCTCAGTCTGTCCTGCTGGACCACGTGTTGCAACCGCTTCGTCGTCGTGACCGAATGTCTCGATTTTCCTCCGCCATTGTAACGTGTCCCAGGTCGAGAGATCTTTACTGGTCGCGACCATTGACGTCATGCGGCGCGCAACAGCGCAATACGGCCAATCTCGATGACAAAGTTAGCGCGTATTCGGAGGATTGCATAGCGATATTCCGAGGAATGGGATAAGTTACATGGTGATAGGCCGGTCTAGTAGGTACGTAGATCAGTAAGAAGCTTCAAGCTATGCGGATATACGCGGGATACATACATTTTGGAAACGCGCAGAAACGGGCGTTCTCTCTCCTGATCATTGACTCGTCTTAATATGTAGGACCCCTCAGTTTTGTCGTAGAACACGTACCATGTCGCATAAACTATTTGAGGTTATTGTTGTTAGTTCAGACCGCAAGCCAAGTTGCTGCGTTGCAGGGGGACCGAATGACGTACCACCTGGACCAGTTGAAGCTTCAAGTGTGGGGGATAGAGAGTCTCCAATTCCTCCTGGGAGTAGGGCTCCCTGAACTTAATACTAGTCATTGTCGCGGAATCAATTGAGCAATTGGACGGAATATCTCCAAAGCTACTCTCAGAGTTGAGTCACCAACCGGAGGCAGGAACATTCCTGGAAGGTTGACCGCCGCGGATTGTCAGCTTAGCTTAGCGGGGAGTCGGGGACGTCACCAGCTGGCCCGTGTTCGGGACGGGAATAACCTTCTTCCGACGCTTTGTCGGCCAACTGGGTTTGTTTACTGCGAAAATGTCAGGCACAAATTACTTACAAAGACTCTGGTAATTGCTGTCGCTCTCCATTTTCCTCCAATCGCAAGCTCTTTCTTGCAAACCTCACATAAGCGCTTTCCCTGCGATCACCTTCGAACCACATATTCACAGCAACCCAGGGGTAGAGCTCCTGCACCGCCTATCCGAACTCGAAACCCCGTACTCGAATCGTCTTTGGCTGTGGTACCTCGAGGCTGCATTGGTGGTTTTTTGTTTCTTTGACTGGTAGCATTCGTCGTCAGATGCGGATAGTTTCAATTATAAGATTGGCACAGCAGCCATCGTAAGAACATGAGTCGTTTATTGACGATTCGGCAAGCCGAAGAGCTGTGCGTTTACACCCCGGAAATGAGGGGCACTGGGCATGAAATTGACACAATCGCAGTCACAAATCAATTATAGCATACTTGTCTGCAAATAATCTTTCCAATGCTGCCTCTGCGCTCAGGGGAGAGCTAGGCCTCTCCGAGGAGGTGTTCGATACCGGTACGATGGTCAAATACGAGACTTTGTTGGAGAAGAAATGGACTAGCATCGTTCGTTTACAGAAAAAGGCATGTACCAAACACTGATCTACTTTTGTTTTTTAAACCTCGGATGAATATGCTTTTATTAACTTTCTTTTTTACAGATTATGGACCTCGAGGCTCGCTGCGGGGCATTGCAGACGGAACTAAATAATGCTACACCTACATCTCTCTCGAAGCGCAATCAAGACCCAGCATCTTGGCTCCCCAAAGTCCCAGCTCGTTACTCGCTAGAGTCGCACCGAAATACTATCAACTGTCTCGCATTCCATCCGAAATTCTCCTCTATTGCCTCCGGCTCAGACGATTGCATGATCAAGATATGGGACTGGGAGCTCGGGGAGCTGGAAACAACGCTCAAAGGTCATACGAGAGCAGTTCTCGACGTGGACTACGGCAACACTCAAAGTGGTGTGCTACTAGCATCTTGCAGCTCTGATCTTTCCATCAAGATATGGAACCCCTTAGAAGACTATAAGAACATTCGAACGCTGCTAGGTCACGAGCACAGCGTCAGTGCGGTTCGTTTCATACCGGGCCGAAACTTGCTCACGAGCGCAAGCAGAGATAAAGACTTGAGGATATGGGATGTCACAACTGGATTTTGTGTGAAGACAATACAAGGGCACAGCGGCTGGGTACGAGACGTATGCCCGTCTTTCGATGGGAACTACCTCTTTTCGGCTGGCGACGATGTTACTGCTCGGCTGTGGGATATTACAAACATATCAAACCCAGAAGCCAAGCTGACGATGGTCGGCCATGACCATGTTATTGAGTGCTGCGCAGTCGCTCCTCAGACATCATACCAGTATCTCGCACCCATGGCTGGATTAAAGAAAGAAGCTCTCTCTAAAATGAGCGCAGTCGAATTCACGGCAACTGGATCGCGAGATAAAACGATAAAAGTTTGGGATCGTCGCGGTTCCTGCCTCATGACATTGGTGGGCCATGACAATTGGGTTCGAGCGATCGTCTTCCACCCCGGCGGAAAATATCTCCTGTCAGCTTCAGATGACAAGTCGATCCGGTGCTGGGATTTGAGTCAAGATGGCAAATGCGTGAAGACACTCTCAGACGCCCATGGGCGCTTTGTCACCTGTCTGAGATGGGCTCCGAGTGTTGTTAAGGAGGTTGCTCCCAGTGCGGAATCCGCTAATGGGCAGACGGACACAAATGACTTGCTCAAAAGCAAAGACAATCAACCACAGGTGCAAATACGTTGTGTTGTTGCATCGGGAGGCGTCGATCAGAAGTTGAATATTTTCGCAAATTAGCCCTTCCTTCCGCAACCTTGGTCGTGCATTGATACAACAACAAGAACCACAACACACAAAAAAGAAAAGAAAAAAAACACAGAACATAGATTTGGTCTTTGGTCCTTCTGGATAGATGTTTATATATCCGCCTCACCACCAAAATGAAGGCCATTGGAGACTCGTCATGGAGGAGCATCTTACATTCTTGCAAATTTGTATTGAAAATAAAGTTTACCCGTTAAAACTCGTCCATAATGTTTGCATTCCCAGCGGTTAATTAAGATACCAAATATCATCACGTCTTTACCTGTTATGATGGATTCATTGATATGTACTTAATTTCTACCTACCCTAATGCTAAGTGATCTAGATACTGGGTGCATTTCTAGGCAACTACTTAGTTACGATAGATACATCGTACACGTTTCTAACCAACATTCCCTGTTCAATAACCAAGCCCAAAAGAATAGGGAGCGGATGAATGCCGGTGTGCCATTGTATTGTTCATCACGGGCAAGGATTTGATGGAGTTTGTGAAAGATTTGGGAAAGGTACCGATGTCATGTAATGAAGGTTGTTTTTTATATTGGTATATTGAGAGAAGTTAAGGTTGCTTCTTGTGTATGATAAGCTAACACCGAGGTTTCCAAGTAAATGCATGAATTATAACACAGAGAAGAAAATGTATAGTAGTACATACATGAACTGAATATAAACGCCTCACAATGCTTTGTTATCCTTCTCCAGCTGTTCTCCCTCGACATCACTCTCGTCCGTCCAACCACTCTCCGACTCACTCGCACTCCAAGCCGACTTCCTTGCATCCGTAGAGAAACTACGAGTAGGCAGTGCTTGGAATTTCTTCTTGCCAAGCTTTGCCTTCATCTTCTTTTCCAGAGCTTTGCGCGACTCTTCTTTTGCCACTGCACTTTCGTCCTCAGCTAGTCGGTCGAGACGTTCAATGAGCTTCTCGAAAGCCGGCATGAACATTTGCGCAATGGGTATATCTCGTATTTTTACTTTCATATAGTCAAATGCCATGCAAACGGGCATTGTTGCTTTGTCAAAATCCTCTCCCGACGCCTGACTGACCTCGACCTCCGCGCCGTTATCGGCACAGTCATCATCTGGGATGTCCAAGGCGACCTTTCGCTTTTTGAACGCTTCTCTGGCTTTTCCCTGCTGTGCCTGTGGTCGACGACCAATGTCTTCCAATTTGCTGATTTTGGCATATCGCTGACTGAAATGGGTCAGGAGCACCGTCTTAGCATTCATCCAGCTGCCAACGGCGATCGCCTCTGATATTGTGCTGTGTTTCTTTGCAACGGCTTGTCCATGTAGATCGTCTTGGAAGGTGGCTTCATGAATAAGAAGGGTAGAATCCTTGCCCATTTCCGCGAAGTTCTTTGATGGCCGACAATCTCCCGAATAGGATACTTTGAATCCATCTTCCCATTCCAAGGTTAACCCCATTGCATGCCGACAGTGGTTGACAAAGACGGCGTTGAGGCCTGTAAGTCCGGTGGCTGCCCGTAGAAGCCCGCTGAGATAGTTCTCTGTGGAGTCAAAGCGTATATACGCCGAATTTTGAGCGTCGTCTTTGGAAGTTCCATCGGGTCGAGTATATCGATAGACCACAGACGTATAAGGTCGGTCTCTGGTAGGTGGAAGAACCGATAGGGGCAAAGTCTTCTCATATCCAAAGTCCTCCATACCTGAGTACTCCTCCAAGTATTGTATGTACATGCTTTCACCGACCACGGCAAGTCTCTTTTGTTTCAAAATATCGGCAATGTTCTCCGAAGGCATTTCGGAGCCGGATCTTGCACCATAATTGACTTCATACCATTCTCTGATCACGGCAACAGACCCAAGGTGGTGGTCAGCATGCATATGACTGATCCAAATCATACGAAGATTCTGCATCACTTCACGAAATTGTTCGGGTGGGTATGTTCTCTTCAGTTGTCCGAGCGTGTTTTCTCCGCAGTCAAGCAGATAGTAACCTTTGCCAGGCACATTCAAGAGAGTAGCAGAGACATTGCGATGTTTACTAGGACTGGAGGATCCTGTGCCTAGAGTAACGACCTCAGCCTCTTGTGCCAATGGCGGGAGCCCGTCTCGCAGCTTCATGAATTGAGAAATAACCTCGTGTTTGGTGAGTGACTTTCGGATAACGTTAACACGCTGCTGGACTGCTTTTGGTAGCCGCGTAACGACATCACGAGTCTCTAAGGATTCGATGAGTTCACTTTCATTGATTCCGAACTTGGGTTCCATGTCCAACAAAAGACCTGGTCGGGAGACCGTCCAAAGCGGCTTTTGAGCGGCAGAAGGTTCCGATTTGTGCCTAAGAACACGTGTGCCAGCCTGAGGAACGGTAACGTTGTCATGGTAGGGAATAATAAAGTTATCGCTGTTGATCTTGGCAAGACGAAGCGATGACTTTGCAGCGGTCACCATCGTCAAACGATTAGGGCAGACGTCAGTAGAAGAAACCACATGTTCGCAGTTTTTCAGGCTCGAGATGAAATCTAACAGACGAGGCTCTTCGGCAACACCAGGGCCTAGAATCCAGAATACGGACGCCAAGGTTTCAGTCAAAGTTGGTGATTTCCATTCTGGGCGCGAGATAAGGTCGTCAATATAAAACGTTGAGGGTATATCAATAAAGGCAACGGTTCTGCCCCGACGCGTAGGTCCCATAACCATATCTGGAGTGACGACGGTACCATTTTCAGTGGTGTAACTTATTCCTTTTGTGAGTTGGCTGAAAGCAGGACCTTTCGGGATACCAAGCTCGATCGCCTTTTTGGGATCGAATGTTCCTCTCAGGTCATGATTGCGGACAAAATAGCAGAGCGACTCAGATGATGGAGCGGTAGGAGGCAGTCTATCCAGCGTAGCAGCAGGCCATGGTCTTCTGACAAGGACCTTGATGTTGGGGACTGAATCGGAACTTCCAGGAAGGGGTCCTTGGTAACGCTCGAGGTCCTTGGTTTTGGGATTGCGAACAAACATAACCGCAGGCTGTTTGACATCGTACAAGTTTTCTTCATACAAAGCGTCGAGCTTCCAGTCGCTGTCAAACATATCCTTTACAATGTGTTCACGCAACATCTGATCCTTGGCAAAAGTATCTGGAATGGGAGATTGAACGTTATCACGCTCTTCAAACTCGTTCAAGCTTCGCTTTCGAGGACTCTTGAATCCGGATCGACTTTCGAACCGCATTTCATAACTGGGCTTCAATGCCATCGGCCAGACCTTGATATTCTCATCTACAAACGTGGGTGTCGTAAAGGGATCTGCTTCTTGTTGATCACGCGCAAGACTTTTCGAGTCATACTCCTTGACTGAGATGGGTAAGGATTTTCTGAAAATGAACCTTCGCGCCGCTGCTAACATGTGGTTGATGTTTCTACCACCGTGTATAGTCAGTCTTGACAGAGCAGCTTCCACTTTTTCGGTTTTCTTATTATCATCTTCCGTCAAGCCACCGAGACCAGTCGTCCGCGAGTCGGCGAGCGTAAGGATCATGCCCAGAGTACCTCCATAGTTTGCCCAGTTCGTCTTTCCCGTCACAAACAAATCGTTCAGATAGGAAAACGAGAAGCCATTTTCAATGAACGCTCGTTGCGAGCCTTCCGCCAGATGACCAAACGAATATTTCCGATTGGGATAGTTCAGGATAATGGTCGACCCGGGGCTATCGGCAGTCGGTGTGCTAAGCACCTGATAAGAGAACTTCATCGGTTTGTTCAACGGGATTCCGGGGGGAGGTTGACGATCTGATTCACTGCTGTCGTGTGACTGAGAGTCAAAAATAAAATAGCGACTTTTCACACCAGGACCTTTTCTGGGTGGGATTGCTGGGACGATGTGGGCGCCGGGCAGCACGGGTTGCTGCTCTACAAGCGGCGTTTCTTCTTTGTTGGAGTGCGAAGAAGGAATATATTTCTTTTTATGAAGGAAGGCAGTTGAATGAAACGATGTCAGTCTCAGAATATCGACTCTGGCAGCTGTGGTCCGGATCGTAGGATGTGGTGTTCGGGGGGTTGTTCCGCGGAAGGCGACCCTTCCGATTCCTCGCAGGGAAGCCAACGTGACAGCTGTCGATGGCTAGATGAGGGAGATGATGATAAGTGAATGGACGTCAAGCATCTCAGATGAGGATTGCTTGAACCGCAAATACTGCCAATTGTATTTAGAATGCATGAAGCGCTGTTGAGTCACGAAAGCTGAACGGAAAATAATTAATTGCCAAGCCCTTTCCATGCTAACCGTGTTTGGTTTATCGAGATAGGAACCCTAAGTTATCGGTCTTATCTCAGCAAGCTCGGAGCCTCAGACTGAATTGGGAAAGGATTACAATTTGGACAGGAAACGGAGTGCTATTCCTACGGAATCGGAGACATCGGAGTGCAAGATAGGAGATCGGAATTGTGAGGATTTCACATATAAAAAGGATCAACTAGAACAGATAGAAATGTTGTAAAGGACAAGCGACAGATCCAATACAAGACCTTTTCAAGACCTCTTGCTGAGTTTGTGCTGGCGCAGTAATTTTTCCAATATAACTACATAGTTAGGGCTAAAATCGCTAGTACCTACTACGAGTAGAAGAGTTTCATGAACTTGGCGATTGAGTATAAAGACTTCCTTCTAATGCGTTCTGGAAGCTACTTCTTGGATGATATCCCAATTTAGCCTGCTCCAAACTCTGTTTTCATGAGACAAGCTGTTCATGATTGATCTAATTGGCATCATCCTCTTCACGATTGTCACAGCACACGAAACTAATAATTAACCGGCGACCATCCCAATACCTCCTCAAACCACTTATCACTCTCCAAATCCATTGATTGTATCCATGGAATCCCATCCAAATCCGGAATACCATCAACATTCCCACCACTCGTCAACGCCTCAAACTCAGAACTTCTTCCTTGCGTAGATGGACGATCAACTACAACCTGAACATCATCATTCTCATGGCGCTCAGATGAAATATTCCATTTAGCTGCAACCCACTCTCTCGATCTTGTTAGGAGCTTTGATAGCAACTTGAACAAATCATCATCAGACTGCAGCCCAGCTTCTTTACTAGTCATATCGAGCTTCTCGGGCATCCATTGCAGGACTGAAACGATGTTGACGGTTTTTCGTACTGCGTGGCAGTCCCAAGCTGGGTCTTCGAGAGTTGAGAGATATTTGAGGATTGCGGTGCAGCGGATTACTTGAGACCAGAAATGGAATGGGAGGCCTATACAATCTGAGGGGGGGATTCGGTAAAAGGCGTCGAGCCATACCCTGATGCATTCGACGGATTTCCAGAGTGAGTCTATGCGTTCGTAGCCGGGTAATTGCGTGCTAGTGTCGATGGTTTGTCCGCTTAAGGTATTGGACGGCGAGGCATCGGGGTTGAGTGTGCGAGATGCTTGGTCGATGTACAACTCCACGTATTGTCCGTACGCAATTAGGATATCTGGGATATATTAGTGACTTATGCACTACCTCACAGACTGGATAATACAAACTTTTGTTCCGAAGCTCTGGAGAAAGCGCATCTTTGAAATCCTGCAATTGCTTCTGCAGGGATTTAAGATATAGAAATGCTGGAACCGGCGTGGCTGCTGCACGAGCACAATCCGCTTCATGCTGCTCTCTGATATGAGCCGCCCTTTGCGTCAACAGCTGCAAGCGCACTTGAAATATAAACGCTTCGTCTGTGGGGAGGTACGGCTTGTTCCTCTCCAGAACTCGCAACGCTTCTTCCATCTGAGGCGTCCATCGCAAAGCATCTATGCGCCAAAAATGCGATGAAATACTATCCCATAAACACAGGTTAGCTGTTCTATCCCCAACGCATAAATCGGATTTGGTGGCCGGCTATACTTAGAACTCAACACAAAACAAGCCAAAACAGCTCTCTGCTGCTCCAAAAACCCTTGGAGCGTCCCCCTTCCTCCAACAACCGCGTCGCCCTCCAACTCAGCCTCCGAATACCCCTGCGTAAGCTTAACAATCAACTGCACATCCGGACTCGAAGGTTTAAAAAATCTCAAATCATACACTAGCGAAATCGCAAGCATCATCATTCTCGAAAGCAGATTTGCGCGTCCCAGGAAGGCATCTGTGCTCCATGCTATGTATGTTAGTATACCGAGCAACAAATCGATATTTGATTGTGCCTCCATGAGAGCCGAGCCAAAAATGAGACGTTTGAAGTGTTCGGCTCTCTGCAGTTTTCGGTGGGTTGAGAGCGTTGTGACTGTTAGAATGGCTTGGAAGAGGATAGGGCGGTCGACGCGCAGTTGCCAGGCCGTTTGGTTGGGAGGTAGGTGGAAGAAAGGGAAATGGGGGAGCATTCGAGTACAGAAGAAGGATAGAGATTCCTCGGCTTGGAGGAGCGATATCTCTGAAGAAAGATCCTGATGTATTGGCGTTGTTGAGAATAGTTCCGTTGTGGGTGTTAGGCCTTGACTTCCACTGGCATTAGAGTTGGAGCCGGTGGAGTGGCTCGACCCAGATGTTGTAGATGTCGATATATTTTGCTCAGCATTGAGTACTCGATCTAAATCTATTGGAGTCCCAGACGAGGCAACGGTAGCTTGCAATACAGACATCAATGTGTCAACTTTGCCCTCCAGCTGCGCGATTCGTGCATTGGATTCTTGGCCCTGCGATTTTTGAGCATTTCGTCTTCGAGCTGACTGCGACGGTTGACAATCCTTTTTGAGACGGAGACATCTGCAGGCACATTAATTCTCTCAATCTATGCTTTCCTCAATAAAGGCTACAGGATGATTGATATACCTCTCGCAAGGCGCATTCGGCCGCGGCACACATCGACACTTTGCCTTGAAACATTGCATGCACGCTAGACCATACGTGCTGATTCGAGTGGGGCTATGGTCACGTCTTTCCATGTTGCAAGTTGGTATAGAGAAATCCGAATGCCTTTGGAATCTTGTGAATTATGGCGGCGACCACCACTTATAAGATGAGAAGATGAATCCATCGGAACGTTATCCATCCAACACCGACGGGAAACGGATTCCACACTCCGAACTCCGGTTAGGGTATTGTCAGACTCTTTACCAGAATAGGAAGTCATCTTCCATTATAAAAGCGAATCTTGAATTACTGTTACTTCATCATCTCTCTCTCTCTCATATCAATACCTAGGTACCTAACAAATACAAAATGCGGGAAAAAACAGTCCTGATAACAGGCTGCAGCCAGGGAGGCATCGGCGCCTCCCTTGTCCGGGCCTTCCACTCCAGGGGCTACCATGTCTTCGCAACGCTACGCAACAAATCCAAAGCCGAGCCCCTTTTTCTTCAGTCTGAAAATATTTCTGTCGTTGATTTAGAAATCACATCCCGGGAGTCAATCAGAGCATGCGCCGAATATGTCGCTCAACGTACCGGCGGTTCACTCGATGTCCTGATCAACAATGCCGGCATGGGCCTCTGTAGTCCATTGCTAGATACGGATATCGACGAGGCGAAGAAAGTGTACGATTTAAATGTTTGGGGTGTTCTTGCCATGACCCAGGCTTTTGCGCCGATGCTGGTTCAAGCGAAGGGTACGGTGTGTAATATCAGTTCGATAGCTGCTTGTTTTACGTTTGCGTGGTCTGGTATATCAACCCCCCCCCCCCCCCCCCTACTCTCTTTCTTGTTGGGGGATTTGTTCTGACAGAGAGTGAATGAATGAAGGAATATACAACTCCTCCAAAGCAGCCACAGCCCTCCTCTCGGAAACCTTACGCCTAGAACTCTCCCCGCTCGGCGTGCGTGTCATAACCGCCATGGTAGGCGCTGTAAACACACAATTCTTCGCCGACAGGAGAGATCTCACCCTCCCAGCCGAGTCATTCTACCAGCCTATCCACGATAAGATCGCTCGCGAGAATAAAGGGTTACAGTATACGACCAGCATGAAACAGGATGTAGATGTGTTTGCGAAGAATCTTGTGAATGATGTTGTTGGTGGTAAGAGTGGGCTGGTTTGGAGGGGGAAATCATCGTCAATGAGTTGGTTGGCTTGCGCGGTGGTGCCGGGGAGTGTTTTGACGAGTATGATGAATGGGAATAAGGGGCTTGACGAGCTTGGGCGTGCTCATGGCCCGTAGGTATACGTGAGGTATGAGAGGGACGTTGAGCTTTCAGGTTGAGGTTGCGGGCTTGGAAAGGATCCATGTACACAACATATAATTATCATTCGGGGGTTTTTCTTTCTTTCTTTTTTTTTTTTTTTAATGTTGCTTGATTCTATCTTGATATCTTAGAAGTTACAATCTGTATTATCTATATCGTGGAAGGACCTTGAACCTGGAAGGCATAAAGAGATTATGTAACTATACGAAGTCGTCGGACAAGGAACCAATATTGATGTTCCAAGCCCTAACAGTGAAAGCTCGCCCCTACTAAAGAGTTATGTATTCTAATGGAACCCTACAATGAAGAACAAGTATAGAAGTTTGGGAGAAACTGAAAAAAAAAGGCATTTAAAGCATGGTTTTTACAGACTCGATACATACAAGAATCCATGACCAGGAGAACAATTTATACACGAAAGATGGCCAAAATAAAAATTACGTAATGAAATGTAACAATAGATAACTAGTTAACTTAGTTCCCCCCCCCCCACCAGTGCTTATCCAAGAACCAAAACACCGGGGCCGGTAAAAACCTGGTCCGTAATGACGAGCTAGAGATGGTAATCTCTCTCTTACTCCTAAACCGCAAACTCCATTGAGTAAACAAACAAATCTATAGAGAAATCAAGACGAATTCGTAATCGTAATAATCACAGCAGATAGTCGGTCACCCTGCATACGCGTTCAAATGCCGCGTCCATGCTGGAACATAGCTGTTTAAAATCACGTATAGAGGACTCCGAAACATCTTCTGATTCCTGGACCACAACGAGCGTATATTGACAAGGCTTTTCGGATTCAAGTCCGTTGAACAAGGGGGCGGTTGATCCATTTAATACACATGGGATATTGTCCAAGAACAAAGCGAAGCATGGGTCGGTCGCATCCAGCTCTTCGGTTGCTTCAGTGACTTCGCTAGTGCTCACGACAGTTGATACAGTAATAGGAGGTCGCTCAAGCTGAAGAACCTCTACCTTTGACGATTCACTGGACTCAAGAGGTGTTTCGAAGCTAGATGGTTTTCCAGAGAGAATCTCTGGTTCAATAGCCGGTTCCGGAACCTCGAAAATAGCAAAAATAGAAGGATTGTAGTTCATATCGATGCCCGAGTTCCAACCAGCACCGTAGACGTCCATGTGGTTGTCTGAGACCATGTTCATGTTGACCTGAGGACCGGCAACGGTTGTGGGAATCGAAGCCTGAGATACCATTGGTTGATGTGGAAGTTGAGGAATTTGAGCAGCAACCTGTACTTGGGCTGGCAATCCATTGGTGCTGAGGTCATTTAAGACATCCGAAAAGTGAGGTGACGAAAGAAGCATGCGCGTGAGTTCGGTAAGACGACTGTTTTCCTCCGCTAGTGCGTGGTTCTGACGTCGCAGTTCGTTGTTCTCGTTCGTTTTAGAAGCAACTTCGCCTTCGAGTTGAGTGATATATTCTATCGTTTGTTAGTAAAGGTGCAAGACTGATTCAATGGAGATGACTAACCCTTCCTGCGAGAGCGGAAAGCACGCGCAGAGACTTTGTTTCGTAACTGGCGTCGCTCCTTGCTGGTAAGCTTCTTACCCTCCTCGCTAGCTAGCAAACGTTCGTCTTCGTCCATATCCTCTTCCTCCTTCTTCTGCTTTGCCATGTGAGGCAGAAGAGATGACGGTGTGGATAGATGGCCGTCCTGACCAAGACTACTCTGTCGCATTTGTTGCAACAAACGCGATATCCGCTCTTCGACGGCAGGGTCTGTCTGTTGTCGAACAGCACGTGGGAGAGAACGCGGTTCGGTTGGTGTTTGGCGAACAAACTGCTCGGCTTGACGATATCGCATTTGTTGTTGCTGGCGAATAATTTCTGCTTGCTGTTTCTGCTGTTGGGCGGCGCGCGCCATAGCAGCCTGCTGCTGGTGCATTCCTGGATACACCCGACCGGCCTGCGGTGCGGGATGAGCGATGATGGGCGTTTCAAGGCCTCCTAAAGCGGTAGGGTTAATGAATTGTTGGCTTCTGACGGTATTGCCGGGAGGGACGAAGAAGGGTTTGTTGTCGGTCTCGGTATCCATCTCCGAATGACTGCGAGATGGAGCGGTGCCAAAATCAACCGTCGAATCTTCGCGTTTCAAATGAATGTATTTGGTGTCAGTCACGGGGAAACCTTGATGTCCAGCATGCAAAGCGCCTAGAGAACTGTCGTTGTAAGCCATGGCATGAGCGACGGCATCAGGCGGAAATCCAGTCTGTTGTTGATGATCTCCATATTGATGACTAGGCCCGGAATACGATGGTCCCATATCAGTGATACCGGCTTCTGATGTTGCCATGGACGGCTGAGAGATGAGAGAAGGATTCGACTTCATGGATTCGGAGGTAGGAAAGGCGGTTTGGTCGAGGTTGAGGAAGGAATCGAATTCGGGGTCATGAGTCGAGTTAAAGTTGGGCAGCGGCGAGGCTGTCAAAAGGTTTAGTTCGGCTAGAGTGGCCATCTTAATTGACCGTGTCTAGATTGTTGGTCTTCAAAGGACCAAGTGAATTTTGATTGTTGCCTTGAGGCCAGATGTCATGAATGTACAATTACTGCAGATGGCGGGGAGAGAAAAGGAGCGGTAGGGTGTGAGAACACGCTGGTGTACGGGAGTTGGTTGCAGTGGTGGTGGTATGTGGTGATGAAGAGAAAGCGCGGAAGATAGGACAGGACGGATGGCCAGGATCAATATAATGGAGGAGGAGGTGGATGAGGAAGGAAGGGGAAGGAGCGTCCGGACTCTCGCGGAGCAGGCCCGGAAGGGAGTGGCTTAGCGCTAACTCGGTTGATTGGTATTTACTATTTGGTAGAGGTGTGGCTCAGATGGGGCGTCCGGCTACGTGGATCCGGTATTCTATCCAATCAGCGTGGCGAACATTCTGGGCTCTTACCACATCTGGTTAGAGCTGCCGGTACCGGCAAAACGCTTGTTCCTTTTCTGTTGTTTGTAACTTTGTCTGTTTGAGAATACCCAGACTCCGAGCCATTCTACACACCCCAACGTCTTCCACGTTTGGTACCAGCCTAACAGCCTCCTTGGCGCATTCACCTAAGAAGGCTAGGAATCGAGGACCGCGGATTGAGTCTCGGATGGCTAGGATTCCGAGACTGTACGATCTTCATACAAAGATGTTGCCAAGGGCTGAGGCATCCTATCAAGGCAGTAAGTACACTGGTAGGCAAGATTGGCGCAACCGTCACGCCTCACTGCAGAGCTTTGGGGTTACACTCATACTACGTGATTGTGATCGTGATCGTCATACTGTACGTACTGTACTACTAGGTTCCATAGCATCCATAGAGCGCTTCGGTCCAGCTATTTTCAACAGACCCTAGAGGGGCATCATATTAAAATAGGCATGATGATATCTTGATATTGAACCAACCCCGAGAGTTGGTCCTGTCATAGGTGCCTTCAGTTGGTCCACGTGCTTCCTTGCTCCAACTTTTTGGCTGTTGATATTCCCCCCCCCCCCCTCTGCCAATGCAAAACCCAGTTGGTAGTCCAGGCATGGATGGACTCGGTAAACCGCTTCTGTGACCGTGGCAGTGAAGCCAATACAGTGCAGGTTTCCTATTCCAGATTCAAGGAGCCGATGGTTTGGACTGTATGCTCGCAAGGGCAGGATGCTGAGCTCTCCAGGTGTCCTGACAAAATGGGGGTCAAGGATCAAGTATCCGCACTCTTGAATGCTTCGATGCGTTCGAGCCAAGCGACTGACATTGCTTTCGATCACGATAAAGACCGGGTTGAAAAATGCTATGTACCTTGATTCCGCCTGCAACGCTGCCCAACCATCACCGCCCACTAACGAAGTCTTGATGACCAGTGTATGATCGTTCTCAGCCAAATTGGATTTCCTTCCTGCGCGGCTTATTGTGGTCGGTCAATTGGTCAATTGACCTCGGTTTTACAAATGGTCTCTCCTAATTTTAGGACGAACAATTCCTCTCAAAATAGACTTGATTTCATATTTCATGCAGAATCCATAGATAGAAATGAACAAGAAATGATGACAACAAGAGACAACCATTAACGCAGTAAACCCGTGGACTACGCATTGACCAACAACATTGAAAATGTTGATATTTCACAATAGCTTCACAAGTTCAAGAATTGGTGGGAGATCGCTCTCGGTAATCACTACCCACCAATGAAATCGCATCGAGATATCATCTTCATTATCAAAATATACCCATGTACATGTAGTGCCAAATATCATTCATTGTTTGATAATAAATGTATACGGACTGAAAAGTCCGAAGACGGAATGGAATGACTCACTCCACTCCTCCTTAGTCCGCAACTTACGCCACAATATTTAAGAAGTTGAAGTTTATAGTCAATAGTTAATAGATAAGCTTTTACATCAATTGATACGACAATTCTTCGTTTCAAAGCTATCGCTATTCATCCGATCAATCCTCACACATACCAACCATGACAGTCAATCGTCCCCTAGGCTTCAAAGTTGCAGAGCCTACATATACCCCTGCACCCCGCCCACGTCGCATCACCCTCCCGGGCCGCACAGTGACTTTAGAACCACTCCAAGCCTCACATGCAGAAGAACTATTCCCCCATATCGGCGGTAACGAGCACGGCTGGTTATGGGATTACATGCTCGGCGGTCCTACAGTGACCGTCGCCGAATTACAGACATATCTCGCGGATTTCGAGAAATCCGAAAGTTCAATCTTATGCGCTATTAGGGTCCATGCCGATACAGATGCTAGTGAGAGTAAGCTGATGGGATACATCGGCCTCTTGAACATCATCCCTGTCCATCGCAGCATTGAAGTGGGCCATGTTATGTACTCCCCAGCATTACAACGGACAACACCTGCCACGGAAAGCGTGTTTCTGTTGGCTCGCTACGCATTCCGAGACTTGGGCTATAGGCGCCTAGAGTGGAAATGCAATAATCTCAACGAAGCCTCAAAAAGGGCGGCCCGGAGGTATGGGTTTGAGTTTGAGGGCGTGTTTCGGCAGCATATGATCATCAAGGGACGCAATCGGGACTCGGCGTGGTTTTCGTTGTTGGATTCGGAGTGGGTGGAGGGAGGTGTAGAGGAGGGGTTTGAGCGGTGGTTGGACGGGGGCAATTTTGACGCGCAGGGGAGGCAGAAGAGCCGGTTGGAGGATTGTGTAAAGAAGTGACATTGAACTACATACTAGTTATCTAGGCATGTTCCGTAGGGTCTGGTTTTATCAATGATGATACATAGGTATAGAGTTAACATGGTTATTGCGTCGCGAATGACTCAACCACATGGTACCGCTACCTGGGTATCCTTGTCTTCAATTTATAAACTTTGATAGAGTGCATGGGCGATTGAAGATATCTCCAAGCAAAGAAGAAAGAGCACTTTAAGCACCAATCCTCATTCAGTATACATCCATCTCTACCTAGGTAGCTCATCATTGATTGTGCTTATTATCGAAGCCATTAAACTGGTACTTGGGCATCACGACTGGAATAAGAGGATGTCGGAAATCCACCATCACCACACTGTCTTAGTACGCTCGGCCACACCTTGGCATTGTTGGTGCCAGTCATGCTTGCACGAAGATAAACCCCGAGACCAATATGAGCCGAGGCCAAGAAAGTCTAGACGACCTTTCTCCAGGGCCATTTGCCAGTTGACCATTTAGAGCTGCTCGTTTGATGGTAGCCCCGCGCAGCTATCGTCCGTTTTACATGATAGCTCGCTATCAACCTGATTGCACAGCCCCCGCCTTGGCTGGGCAGTTTGTTTCTTAGTAGTAGTTAGTTAGTCCGTAGTACGGAGTATGTAACTACCTAGCTAGCATTTATTTACTTGGGATGGCATTGTCGTGATAGCAGGCTGGGCATACACAAGACAAGCCATGGCGGGGAAACCCATGGCCTTGACTTAATAAATCATAAATGCGGTATCTGGTCACGCTCTTCTTTTCATTATTACCTTTCAACTATCATTTTTACATTGCATGCAAAACCAACTTGATACTGAATTCTGCATTATTTTTTGAACATCGTACGAATAACACAATCTGCGCGATTTACCGGGGTCTCTTACAGGTACGGACACGCTGTGATTGGGGAGGGTCCATCGTCGTCATCTGCCGGAGCCCTCTCTTATCAGGATGGGTATGTCACTCTGGCTTTCCCTCACCACTGTCCTTTCTTCTTCGTCTCCCTCAAGAATACACCCGACCCTATTCACCCATAGATCAGAATAAGAAGAACATGGGCCTGACAGAAGAATACCTAGAACGGCCTCACCAGGGCATCTCGGCCATGTGGGGTCGCTATCTCGAGAGCGGAGAATATTCCGACTTTCTGGTGACATGCGGCAACCGCGAATTCCACGTCCACCGTCTGGTCATTTGCCCTCGCTCCAGCTACTTTCGGCTGATGTGCAAGGACAACTTTAAGGAGGGAATCACGCAGAAATTAGAACTCGTGGATGAGGATCCGGACGTGTTTCAGTCCGTCTTGACGTTTTTGTATACGGGCATTTATGAGACGTGTAAGATTACGGGGAATGAGGAAATTGGTACCTACCTCTCTTCCCTATTTTTTGGGGGTGGCATATGTTTCTCTAACAAGGAGTAGAGAACACACCCTCGACAGAAAGAAGCTGCAATTCCTCCGAAGATTCTGAAAATGACGACGAAAACCAACAACACCAAGGCGGCCGCCCCGCGACAACAGAAGACATCCTCGCGCACGTACAACTGTACGCCAGCGGCGACAAGTTCGATATCAGGGACTTGAAAGAGGTGTCTTCCAAAATGTTTCGAAACCAACTCAATCGTACTTCAGTTGAAAAGCTCAACATCCCAGATATTATCCGTGCCGTGTATACATCTACCCCGCACAACGACGCTGCTCTACGGCCCGTGTTGATTGATTATTGCGTGCAGAATCTGAATGCACTACTCATTCAACCCGGCATGGCTGAAGTTCTCTCCGACTTTGGCGAATGCGCCTTTGAGATTCTGCGGTCGTACAAGGACGAAGCTGACCTGCGGTCCCGCAAAGCAGTCGAGGATCAACGTACAGCAGTGCTCGAAATCAAAAAGGCGGAATCGCAACAACTGCGCGAATCACTGGCAAAACTGCAAAAGAGAGATACGCATCTAATGGAAATGTTGGCGTCGCATCACAATTGTCGCAATTGTGGAAAGGTGTTTGGTGCTGGGCCGCAGGTTTATGGGACTATGAGTGATAGGGTTATGTTGAGGTGTAAGGGGTGTTATACAAAGCATTCTTAACTCCCTCCTCCAACTCTTTACTCTTTTATGATCACGATTTGCCATTGATGATGCTGATTTGTTATGATTTGTTATGGTACGGAGTTTGGAGTTTTATATCCTGTCCGCCATTTTATCCGGCGCATCGATGCATTTGCAGCGTTTTATGTAGCTAGTCTATTGACTCTATTCTACAGCGACATTACAATCAATCTCCTAACGTCTACTCGCTTCTTCTCCAAACACCACTCTTCCCACCCCTCTTCTCCAGCAATCGCACTCCCTCAATCACAATCCCCTTATCATTAGCCTTGCACATATCATACACCGTCAACGCGGCCCCCATTACAGCCGTCATAGCCTCCATCTCGACGCCCGTGCGTCCCTCGCATGTAACCGTAGCCACGATCTCAACAGCCCCGTATTCCCCTCCCTCCGACGAAGTCGAAGAAATAGTCGGCGGATATAGAGAAATGTCAATACTAACACTATCAACCCCAATACTCGGATGACACAACGGCACAATATCAGGCGTCTTCTTCGCGGCCATTATACCCGCCACCCGTGCCGCGGCGAATACATCCCCTTTTGCCAACGTCATTCCGCCTGTCGAGGATTCAGAAGAAGTGGTGAGGGTCGTGTATGTAATGTCATTGGTGAAATAGACCAGACAAGCGGCGCGCGCGTAACGTTGAGTGCTGGGTTTGGAGCCTACGTTGGTCATGTGCATGTGTCCGGCGGCGTTGAGGTGTGGTAAGACTGGGTGGTTGGGTTTGACGATATGCTCCTTTGGTGATGGAGGAGGAGGAGGAGGAGGAGGAGGCGTTGAAGGTTGTCGCTTGGTGGTGTATGTTCGGACTTGGTGCGTAGAATGCAGCAGATGGGTTGGTATCAGATTGTTTATTATTGTACGATTGAAGATAGGATTATCTACGATGCACGTCAGTCCGTCTATTAATACTCCATAAATAACATAAATTGATTGGTATCATATCTCATAAATCATAACATGCAAGGAATGTACGCCTTCGCCGGTATATGCTTATCTATCCAATCTGTACAAGCGCAATGAAATAGAAATAAAGAAAGAAATCACCCACCAATCAATATCATAGGCCGATTCTTCATATTCTCTAGTTTCCCGATTCCGGCATGTTTCGCCTTCTTGCGCTTGACTGCTAGTCCTATTACGTCGAGTAACTTGCGTTCGCGCTGAAGTAGGTTTTCTTCGGATTGGATGCGGGATGCTAGACGGCCGGATTCGAGGAGGTCTAGAGCTTTCATGGCTTCGTCGTCGATTGGCAGGCCATTATTCTCTTCGCGGATCAGGTCGCGGAGGGACACCTCTGCATTTCCGTGTAGACAGACCTTTAGATTGCCGTCTGACGTGATACGTAAACGATTACATGTCCCGCAAAAGTTGTGCGTCATGCTAGTGATAAAGCCGACTTTGCCCTGAAATCCCGGCACACGATATGTCTTGCTGGTATCATTCTTGTGATCGGCCGCCTTTTCCAACTCCGGGTAACTTTTCCGAATAATGTCCAGCATTTCCTGATACGGGACCATTTTCTGTTCACTCCATTTATTGCCGTCGAACGGCATATATTCAATAAACCGAACCTCAATGTCCTTCTCACGCCCCATCTCCACGAACGGGACGATTTCGTGCTCGTTCAAACCTCGCATAACCACGCAATTGATCTTAAGTTTTATGCCCGCGTTGAATTTATGGTTCATCTCTTCGATCCGATTGATGCTTTTCATGACCGCCTCAAATCCGTTCCGGCGCGTCATGATGGTATATTTGAAGGGGTCGAGAGTATCCAGACTGAGATTGACGCCCGTCAATCCCGCCTCGGCCATTGCGTCGAGTTTCCGGTGTAGAGATATCCCGTTCGTCGTTAGGCATAGTTCTTTCAGCCCGTCTTTGCGTAGATCGCCTATTGCCTGCATCATAGGTACCAGATCTTTCCGGACTGTGGGTTCGCCACCGGTCAGACGGATCTTGGTGACTCCCTGCGACACGAACAGAGACGATAAATATACGATCTCTGGTGTTGTAAGCAGGTGGGCTGGTGGTGAGAGCGGTACACCTTCCTCTGGCATGCAGTATAAACAGCGCAGATTGCATTTCTCGGTGATGCTGATGCGGAGGTAGTCATGTTGGCGGTGGAAGGTGTCGGTTAGAAAGTCGGAGAAGGGCTTTGCTGATTTGATGGCTTCGAATCTTCGGCTTGCTTTTGGTATAGATGATGGCGGATCAGGACTGTTATCCTCGACTGTAGCAGCAGCAGTAGCAGCCACGGTGCTTTGTTGTCGCACAGGTCTGTGAGTCACTGTGCTTCTTCGCAAGTAGTACTGCCCAGTGGGGAGCTCGAGTGTGTAGCACAGGCGTGAGACACCCCGCCCCAAGACTGACGGGCGTGCCATGGTTACGAGTATATTCAAGGGTTTAGACGAATACCTGAATTCATTTTGAAAGTTGGATGTTGGAAGTTGGAAGAAGAATGGTCAGTTTTGTAAATGACATGCCTCTTTATCCCCCACACTCGTCCAGACCAATCACAGCGCTCGTCGGCCGGACCACTTCGATAAGCTGCCGGATTAGGTAAGCAGAGGCTCTCCGCGGAGATTGGGTTTTGACTACGGACACCCTCAAGGACATGACATTCCTGAATTGCACATCAACAGCTATAACGTTAATTGGCTAACATCTTGACTACCCTCTTCTCCAGACTCTTCTCGAACTGGTTCACTCCATCGCTTTGTTCAACCATCTTTCCGCCTTTGAGCACGTAGACTGTTCTCCTTCGAGATGTCTCGTCATTTCCCGTATCTCCCTCAGATTCAGCCTCAAAGTCGTCGTCCAATGGAGCATCCACATCTCGTTTCCCTTCGACGACAGATCGTACTAGGAAACGATCATGCGAGACGACCAGAATTGCACCATTGAATGTAGACAATGCAGATGCCAGGGCCGTCACTGTATGAAAGTCAAGATGGGTGGTGATTTCATCTAGGACAAGCAGATGAGGGTGGTTCCATAAGATCTTGGCCAGAGCCAGTCGAACCTGTCAATGATTAGCGCTAATCAGATTATCCTGTCTCGATGAGTACATACCAGTTGTCCACCCGAAAGACGAAACACAGGCACATCAGATGCAACTCTACCAGACAGTCCCAGCGATGATAGCAACCCCCTGGTCTCGCCTTCAGTGAGTTGACCATTGGCATCCCGCAGAATATACGCCAGCGCTGTTAATGCCGGATCTAAACGTCCCTCTTTTTGAAGTTCGCCTACGGAATTCTGAGCATAGTATCCAATCCTCAACCTCGGATGACGAGTAACTTTGCCCTTCGTTTACTTCGTGAACTCGCCAGTCAGCAATTTCAGCAACGTAGACTTGCCGCATCCGTTGAGTCCCATGATTCCCACCCGATCACCCAGATGTATTGTCAGACCAATATCGTCAAGTACCACAGGCTTTGTGCGTTTGTATCTAAACGTAATATTCTCTAGCGAAATCAACGGCCCTGGAAATCGTAGATCAGGCGCATCCGGTAATTGGATCGCAACCCCTCTCTCCTCCTTCGGAACTTCAATTTCGGCACGCGCTTTTAGATGAAAACCAGTCAAATCACGATTCAACTTGAATCGTCCACCAGTTGCGCTAACTTGGATACCCATCCTTTCATCGAGCTTCTTCTGTCTCGATTTGGCCATCCGCAACTTGTTATCATCGCCCGTCTTTTTGCCGACTTTGGTCGTTTCGCGAACAGTAGCTTCCATATGCGCAATCTGTTTTTCTTGGGCTTCTTTCATTCTGCCCCAGTACAATTTTTGGAATTCAAAGTGTTCCTCGTAAGCGGCTAGATTACCTTTGAAGTAGGTCAGGGCTTGGTCTCGCAAGATGATGATCTCTTCGCAAACAGCGTTGATGAATGATCGGTCATGAGACACCAAAACTAATGTCGTCCCTGATGACTGCTGCATCTGTTTCAGGTAATTCTCAAGCCAGATGACACCCAGCAGATCCAGAAAATTTGTGGGTTCGTCGAGGATCATGATGTCCGGGTCCTGAATGAGGATTCCGGCTAGCATGCATCGCATTCGCCAGCCACCTGATAACATTGCGAATGGCGTGGAAAGCATTTCATTTTTGAATCCTAGACCTAGTAATATTTTCCGGGCTTGGTTCTCAACATCCACGACTTTCATCTGCGTCATGCCAATCAATGCCCGTCTTACGCAGTGAGCGTTGCGATATACATACCGCTTCATGCTGAGATTGCAGGTCTTGTAACAAGTCAATCGCGGCTTGTGTATCGCTTTGAATGGCTTCCGCATCTATACTCGCGTGATCTTCTTGTAATCTACTATCGTCAGTTCAGTATTCAGACGGGCTTGAAAGGTGATATGACTGACAACTCTGTCGATGCGGCTACTCGGTTTTCAATTGCCTTGAGCTCCTTTCTTGCTTGGAAGCCTCTTGCACCGCTTCTGATACTTGCATTTTTCTGCGCAAGAAATAATTGTTCCGCTAACTGCTCATGGCGAAGTTTCCGTATGGTGAGAACAGGTGCTAGCAGGTCTTCCTTTTCCAGACTCCTTGACAACACTGTGCATCACATCAACTTAGAACGCCTCAATGCACTGAATATTGTATACCGACCGCTTATCTTTCTTTCTACCTCACTTCTCATCGTATCACTTGCAATCACTTGCTCCAACGCGGTCTTTCGAGTAGTGCTATTCGTCGATACTGAGCCATCCCGTTGCAACAAGTCCGCAAGCTCATCAATTTCACTGTTCTTGCTGTTCTCCTCAATCTCGGCATCAGTCTGCTGCAAAATGGCGATACGGGTTGAATATGGCACCCCAGGAATGAGCTTTTCCGCTAATGCGCGGAGAATAGCTACATCGTAGAATAATACCTTAGACAAACAAGAACCCGAGAGAATGGTTTTGGGGCTACGTACTAGACTTCCCACTCCCATTCCTCCCCACAAGACCGTAATGAACCCCCGCTTTGAGTCTCAGATCCGCATTTGAGATGAGCTCAAGTCCGTCTGCTTTTGCTTTTGATTTTCCTTTTGGTTTTTTGTCCGTTGCTGTGGTTTCGGCCGAGGGTTGTTGGTGGGGTGAGTGCACTATTATGTTGAGGCCTTGAATGTCGACCTATATACATGGACAATTATTTACTGGCACGGGAAAGGAGAGAATATGAATGGAATACCATACCTCGCGTGACGGTCTATCGTCGAGGAAATGGAATCGAGTTTGTTTGCATGTTGCGATAATGCTTGGTGCAGTTGTCATTTTGTGTACGTTTCTTACACAGAGTAACTAGATTCTTAGAATCTTTTGAATTGAAATAATTATTTATCTGAGATAATCTATATTCAATCCACGAACTATAAACTATATATCGACCTCGTAGAGTATCCGTGATCAACGCCCGGGGACGAAATCTACATCAATTGAGCCAATCACAACACTCAGAAGTGAGTCATTTTTGGTCAACAATACAAATATCCTGAGCGGTATCTTGACCATAACTCTGCATATTTTTTGTCATGTAAGCCAATCAGATATGTAAATAATGGTTGGCAAAAAAACACCCAGGTGAACATTGTTGGTGAAATCATAAGGTAGTTTAAATGTCGAGAATGCCCGCAGGAAAAGCCCTAATTGCGCGGGATCGTTTCCCAGATACTCGTTACTTAGAGATTACTTTCATATGTGATTTTGGGTGATGCACATGAGCAATGAGCACCAAGAGATCTGATCTTACGATCGAGCTCTTGTTAAAGTCGCTTCTTCAATAGCCATACTAACTGCTTTGCACGATACGGTGTCCAGCTTCACTATACCCCTGCCGATGGAGATGGAAGTCAGGGCAGTCAAATGCACATGACACTTTTCTCTACAAAGCGATACTTGTTAGGCATGCAGTAAGGAGGGCCGTTAGACGACAATGTCATGATCATAATTGAAAGAGGGCTAGGCTCTGTTCAACTCTGCAATGTGCACGACATACAAGTCCCCGGGCATTCTCCGATCACCTTGATGTCAACTGCTCACCTAAGATTTACATACATACGTATCTATCCCATACTCTAGTCATTCGCGAGTCACTTGAACTTGGGTTACTATTTCTGGAAAATACCATATAAAAGGGTTGTAATTACCCGTCATGACACCTTGTTGGTACCCCCCTGTATTGCAATATGTAGATATCATTTACTCAGTAAGCAGACCATAACTTATCAATTGGGTATCTAGTAATTTTGTAGTATCTACAGTTGTCTTATCTGCTAAAATGCAGATCTATCACCTAAAAATGCATACTACCTATATAGCACTACTATCGGTAAACATCTATCTCCTCCATTGTCGATCGCTATATAATGCGTATATTCGTCAATTGAAGATGATAATTGCATGCAACGTCGTGAAACACTAAACATCCAAACGCATTTCCCACTCGGAACAGATGTCGTGCTTGAGTATAGTTGCCAAGTACCTGCTGTAGGCTCTCTGAAGGTAATTCAAGAGTTTGAGAAACGATAGGGCTAAGTTTCGTAGAATTTGCTTCTGTCACTAGTCGAAGCTCCGCGTTCTCGCTCTCACTCAGATACGAATCATCTGATTGATTAATCTGATTTAATTTCTGAAATTAGTCTGATTTGACTAATGCCTTAGTGACTCGTGGGGGCATTGGCTTGTTCAGAACGGGCTGGCATCCATGGATCGATTGATGAAACACGAGTCTGGCCCCTTTGTGCCTTCCTTAGTATTAAGGAAGTAAATTCAGTCCAGAATCGTCACTGGGAAATGGTCGCAGATGATTCTGGTCTTAATTTGGTCTGTGAAACTGTCACCACAATGGAGAATTGCTTGATGCAAGTAATATCCCAAACTACGAATGTAATTGCTATAGCACAACAGGGAATAGCGTTCTAAGCGCTTTACTAAAAGACTATCTGGCTGCCTAGTGGATGTTGGTCAGCAAGCTGGAGATGAATAGGCCCAGAGATAGGGCTTTTAGACTAGGGTTGAGCCCTAGGTCTATCAAGGCATGGTGACATCGGGTCCCGAATGACCTTGCCGATCTTCTGGGATTCTGAAATTCCAGACCACGTACCCCGTCAGCAGCAGCTACACACCAGCACTGAGCAACATGGTGTATTGTATTCTTGCGTCCCGCATGCACTGGATTCTGCACGGAGGCTTTTGTTTGCAGAAAAGCCTCGTCCTTGACGGGTTGACGTAGTACAGTACGCAGCCCATCCTCTCACATTCCCAAATCACATATCCCTATGATCACGATGACTACCTAAGAAAGAAGTTTCGATGATCTGGTTTTTCATAGTAATCTCATATTACCTGTATTATGCTAGTCTCACAGACTAAATCCTCCCCCACGGGTTGAAACGCAAATGATGCGACCTCGAAACGTGCGGCTGGCTACATTGATCTTATGCCTACGGCGTAGATCTCGCGACTTTTACGCTCGAGGTCTTCTGAGCTTCTCCATGCACAATTCAATAATTTTTGTTGCACGTTTCCCGTCAGGCCCACCGTCACAGGTGACGCCAATTTTAGCAAAAGCCCTGCACAGTTCCAAAAATACTACTAATCGGATGGCGCATTCTTCCTATCAACATGGCTGACGGGTGGCTTGCACTCAACCACGGGGCCGGAATGACTAGTCCAGGCACGTAGGTTGCATCTGAATGTTGAATGATGTGATCTGTCTAACATTCAATATGCCTCCTCGTCAAGGCTTCTGGACCCAAACTTGGCTCCTATTGGAGCTTCCCATCACCCACAACTTTGATAGCAAGACGCAACCATCTTGTATGGTTGCCCAAAATGGTTAATCCGAACTGACAGGGAGAAAATGTCAGTCCCGAACAAAGATATCCCCTCCGGTAAGACGCTATATTGCCCATGACACGGCACGATACCGAGTTTGGCGTGAGCATGGTCAATGGTGTTCCGCCTTGCATCGTTCGAGATAACTGGTAGTCGCCTGCCCTGCGAGCCGACATGGTCATGATGCATACACTACTGTAGACAGGGCAGGGAGGGGATCGACAGTCTGTCTGCTGTTGCAACATAGATCTACAAGCTTGACTAGTAGTAACACCACCAAAGATGTAGTGTTGTCTTGATTCTTCGTCAAGAAACGAACATAAATAGGCCTCGAGTTTCCTTCTCGACATTCTATTTTCTCTCTCCATAATCACCAAATACGATCGCCAACAATCTTAACGAAGATACAAAGGTCCTTGACGGATCTGTCCATTCCTTCCTTTTTACCAAACAGTCACTCCCTGCTGAACCAAACCGATTGATCTTGGTCTTCAATTTTTGATACCATTCTTTGTACATATTACAGTCAAGCTCAAGTCACTTCACTTACATCAAAATGCATTTCTCTACGCTTGCCAGCGCCGGTCTCATGGCTACTACTACCACGGCATACCCTCACGTCTTGAACCGCTTCAGCGCCGCTAAGCGTCAAGCCAGCGGAGCCCAGAACGTCGTCTACTGGGGTCAGAACGGTGGCAGCGCCGTCGAGAACACCGATCTCTCTACTTACTGTACCGACGATGCTGGAATCGACATCATCGTCCTTGCTTTCTTATACCAATGGGGAAATGGTATTACAATCCCCTCTGGTACCATTGGCCAGTCTTGCTACATCGGCACTGATGGCACCGGCCAGAACTGCGATGACTTGGCCACCGCCATCTCGACTTGTCAGTCCAATGGTATCAAGATCATCTTGTCTCTCGGTGGTGCTTCTGGCGCTTACTCTCTCAGTTCACAAGATGAGGGTACGACCATCGGCCAGAACCTGTGGGCTGCTTACGGTAGTCCCAACGCAACCAGCTCCACTACCACCACCATTCCTCGTCCCTTCGGTAAGACCTTTGTCAACGGTTTCGACATTGACTTGGAGGCCAATGCTGGAAATGAGTTCTACCAATACATGATTTCTACCCTCCGCACCAATTTTGCCAAGGACCCATCGAATACTTACTACATAACCGGAGCCCCTCAATGCCCTATCCCTGAGCCTAACATGCAGGAAGTCATCACCAACTCTCAATTCGACTACCTTTGGGTCCAGTTCTACAACAACGAAGGCTGCTCCACCGACACTGGCAGCAACCTCAACGACTGGATCACCAACATTGCTGGCACCCCCTCCTCTGGAGCCAAGATCTTCCTCGGTGTCCCTGCTTCTGAGGACGGTGCCACTGGTACTGCCTCCGGTGCTAAATACTACCTTTCTCCTGCCGACCTTGCTACCCTCGTTACCAAGTACAGCCACAACAGTGCTTTCGGCGGTATCATGATGTGGGACGCTGGCTTCTCCGACGGCAATGTCAACAACGGCTGCACCTATGCCCAGCAAGTCCACAGCATTCTCACCACTGGCCGCGCCTGCTAAGCGTGTTCAAACCAACAAGATTCTGATTTGAAATGCAAAGGAAAAAAACTGAATACCTCGTTTTCATTCACTATACCAACACTTTCGCTGTAACATATTTTTTGGGTTGTATCTTTCGCTTACCTAGGTAATCCCTTCAATCATTCCCGAGGTCATTGACTGATTGTTAGACATTGGGGTCATACGGTTTAAAATCTTTATATATTCATGACTAGATCTGATTTTGTATTTTGAAATAAATGGACACTAGATTTGCGTTCTTCAACTTTTCCAGTTCTATACATTGTAGCTATTGTACATGTACTTTATTTAGTATAAACTTCAGGTGATTAGTTACCTAGGATCTAAATACATAACGTCAAAGCTAGACGTTGGTCACCCGCTTCCATTTTTGAATTGGCAGCAATAGTGCCCAATTCTTAACTTGTGGTCTTTGTGTATATTAGTGTTATGAAGAATATTGGTAGTATATGACTTATAAATATACTTTAAAAGTACTTTTTGGTAGTTATCCCTTTCAGGGAAGTCTGAAACGCGTTGAGATGAACGCAGCAAATCAAGTATAGTATAGCAGTCTATGTAGGTAAAAACGAGGTACAAACAGAATCAAACTATATCTTCACTCTTCCACTCACAAGTGGCTCCATGGTTAGCATTCCGAGACCTAGAACCCTCGAGTCTCATTGCAGCATCCTCTTCCTCTGCCCAAGCCAAGGATTCGTCAGGAAGCATAACAGCCTTGTCAATCGCAACAGGCAAACCACGATGACGACCGCGTAGCATCACTGCGATCAATATCAGTTTACTGATGGTGTACCAGCCTCCGCAGAAGGAGTAGTTCTGGTTCGGAAGACCGACAGAGATTCCGACACAACCGTAGCCCGAGACTACTTCGAAGATGATGTTGAAAGTCGAATATGAGACTGGATCATTTTTGAAGTGAGGAGCTTCGGCGATTGTGATGAACAACACGGCCAGACAGATCCACCAGATGTCATGGCTGAGCTGCGAGCGTACTTGTTGGCGGACAAAGTAACTTCGCGAAGTATTGTTTTCATCGATATGCGATGTTGATTGCTCACTGTCTTGAGTATTATCCCCCTCTGATGATGGCGATACTATGCCTTTGATATGACCGAAAAAACTTCCTAAGGAAGCGTGATGTCGCTGATCTTCAGTGAGGTGGTCGTTGGCGTATATTCCGAGAGATCGCTCTTCATAAACATTCGTGTTTCGTATGGTAACCAACACCGGAAATGCGGAAACATACATCATCAGCACATATAGAACAAGTAAGCCCTGATGTAAGTCGGCGATTGTGACAACATAGAAACCTCCAGCACGCACTGCGAAAGCCTGGAAAAGTCCGTCCAAGACGCGATATCCGCCTAAACTTTGCACAGCTGTGTTTCCAATAGATAGGACTTCGAACCCGGCCCAATCAATACCATTGAACAAAATTATTGTGGCGAGGAGGTACCAGGTATGCCGTTTCGGAAAAAGATGAGTGTACACTCGGCGTGGATGGTCCAAGATGAAGTCAAGAACGATTTTCCACTCTTCACACCACTTTGTTCGTGGTAAGACATGTCTCATAGTCCATATACTAAAGCGTAGAAAACAAGGATATAGTGTATTTCCAGCAAGGATCAAGAATCCCATAGTAAGGAGGACGTAGGAGCTGAAATGGAATTTGTTAACACGATACAACACTTTGTGATATCAAAAAGTCGGTCTTACCAGGTCTGCAGAGCTGTCATGTTCAAATCAAGCAACGACATGCCATTATTCCCAAACGCAGATATAGCCAAGAATGAGCCGGTCCAAAAAGGGTTCAGTCCATTTTCACGAGCAACATTAGGTCTGTTGACTGCGAGCCACGTACCCAAACCTATAAACCCGAGGACGTTGAACAGGACAAAGTACAAAGGGACAATAATCGAGAGCAAACATATGGCTTTGTATTCCACTCCACCGAGCTTCTCGCGCTCACTGGCGGTAAGACCATGGAACTGTGAGTTCCGGGAGATCAGACCCCTCGAGAGAAAGAACTTTTGAGGACTCCTGGTTAGACTTTCAATGAGTGAATGTCTCCGTTCCTCATCGGCAACAAAACTAGGCGCGGCATCTTTGGGGTCTCTGGCGTCTGGACGTGCGCCTATGCCGGCCATTGGGAATACGCGATGTCTGACTTTGTTTCGTGAGTGTGATTGGACGGTAAGTTGATCATCATCGACCCATCTGATTGCGTCGGCATCATTTAGGTTATTTTGGGAGCGTATGTCATTATTCACGGTTCTGGTTTCGGAAGACATTCGGGCCGAGGCATTATTATGTGTCTCGTTGTCCGCTACTTGGTCTTCGGTCCGAGGAACAGGTTTGTCTCCGTCTGCCAAGAGAACCTTCTTCGCAATCCTAGGCAAGTGAATCGCTTGATGGACAGCTGAGCGATTTCGTGCAACTGCGTGAACAATGCTGCGAAATCTGGTTTCAAAAGCACGCTTTCGAACGAAGAGAACGGTGCTTGAGATAAGAATAGGATGACCCAAAATAATGAGTCCAAAGAGAATGGCTTGCTGAAAAGAGTTGACAGTGGAGAGATTGATCTGACCTTGTCAGCTTGAGCACGTAATAATAGACAGTTCGGAGAAACCTACAGAATTCAAGCCGGCCCCAGTCATTGCACTCACGCAGAGAAACAGAGCGTCGATATAGCTGACACTCTGAGCTGGACTGGCCGTAGCCCAGAAGATTAGACTCCATAGTAAGCCCATCGCGATGAAATAGGAGTGATGCAAGGTAAGAAAGTTGAGAGGTGGAAGTAGATTGGCCATTCTACGAATCGGCTTCCTCCACGGGACTGATAGATTGTGTTAGCGTCCAAACCAGTATAGTCATCAAAGCCTTGATGCTTTCTAGAAGAGAGTATTGTGTGGAGTGCTCACCGGACATCTTGGCCATTCCGACTTGTCAAGGTCACTCTTTTCAATGCTCGAATGACCGTATAGAAAGGAATAAATATCTCAAAGAGATCACCACAAAAATATCCTATCTTTTAGATAGTGTCTAACCGTACGATCCTAAATGTTTGGAGTGCAACACGGTGTCTTCTATTAACATAATGTCCTGGATAGAATAGTTCGATGTGGCGGTCTGGATGTAAGAGTTCTAGCCTGTGTTAGAAAACAGTCAAGACTGATACGGCCATTGGGGTATCTGCAATAGCCTGTGTAAAGTATTAAGAGCCTTAGACGAAAAGCGGTAGCCGGTAGTTATTAAGCAAGGCTGTGTATTGTGAAGGAAGCAAGGAGTATTCTGCGAAGTTGGAAGAAAAGAGTTGAGGTAGGGTAGATATAACTAGTCGAGTTGGAAAAATTGGAAGTGCTGCCTGAGGCCCTGATGGCGGATTCTCTAGGCGGCTCCACTGCGCCGTTAATACGAGTGTTAATCCGCCACTATCTTAACAGATGCGTGTTATGATGAGCTGTCAAATGTACCTAGGTCCCTTGGTCCTCGGTTGAAATAGGAGTTGCGGTCATTTACGCCAATGGGGATTGCTGATACTGACAGCACGGAAGTATCAGCAATTAACTATGAGTTACCGTATCGATATCCGGAAACACGCTACCTAATTCGAACCCCGCCACGCCACAACGAAGCGGTCTCTATTACGTGCAGCTTACATCTAAGCGAGTTTCAAAATCGAAGCTAGAGGATAAGGACAATAATAAGACTTTTGTGGTCTAAGACTATGTACCCGAACCAACGCCGGAAAATCTAGGATATCCCTGAAATGCTATATCGTTCTGCAAATCACCTCGGTAAGCTACTTCACTCCTCGTCATCCTCGTCTTCACTTTCAATCTCTGAGATGGCATCTTCCTCGTCAACATTCTCCCGTTCCCGTTGTCGCTGTTTTTCTTCATCTTGTCTACCTTGTTCAAGGATGGCCGCCTTCTCCTCACGTAGTTTGCGTTGAGTTTTAACAAATGCACCCAGAGGGGTAGTCTCCCACTCGGTTTCCTTGAGGAAGTTTTCCACATCCGCTCGGTTCTTCGGGGCAAAGTTGACTTTAGCACGACGCTCTTCAATCCATCGAGAATTGAGTTCGACCTTTTGCACAAGAAGGAGAACCAAGTGATTAATCTTCGAATTTTTGTTGCCGCCCGAGCGTGATCCTGCCTCCTTAAGCCACCGTTTCAACATGACAACAACTGGTAATGCGAGCTCAGGGAAAGCAACGTGTTTCGTCCAAAGGACAAAGAACTCTGACAACAGCTCAACAACCTGTTCACCAACACCGTCTTGATAGACGCGGGTGCGAAGATAGGACTTAGCTGCTCGGATAGAGGTATTGAAATCCAATGGTCGTAATGTGCTTGACTTAGGAGGTTTCCTCATTTCGGTAGAATTAAGTACTTCCAAAAGAGCCGGAGCCAATGGAATATATGTGCCTGTAGCACGGGAGATTCGTAAGAGAGCACGCGCAAGCTGGAAGCGTAGAGGAAAGTATTGCGGGGTGGGGATGAGGCGCATAGCGCCCAGGGTAATTTGTACAACAGGATAGATCAAAGGTCGCAAAGCGGATTGTTTTCCAGCTTCCGCCTCGACCAAAGCATTGCAGTGCTGAGAGAGCACCCGAGACCAAAAATCAAGTGAGTGCACGTATTGCCAGTTGTAGATGGTTTTGTAGGAGTCTTTGGTCTTATTCGTGATACTGCCTCGAAGGTGAATGGCCAGTTGGCGAATGAAGCTGAATCCTGTAGTATAAGACACATTCTGATCAATGCCCCAAATCTCAGCTGCCGAGTTCTTGGTCAGGTTGACACCTGCAAGGGTATGTACATTAGTATTCCGGCTGCCTTTGACGACACCTTCATATGTCGCTTTAAGGACAGCCTCCCTGATTCCAGCATCACCAATTTTCATCAGGCGACGCATAATCAAGAAACCAGTAACACGAACGGCCTCGGAATTGGTGTTGTCAGACCAGATGCTGACCACCATCTTCACAATAACCTTCAGCACTTTGCGAAACTGGAGAAGATATGGCAACATGGGTTCAATAGATGCGAGTGTCAACTTGAGGGTAGATGCATCAGATAGATTCGTAAGTAGTTGGTGGACGGACGACGTGTGTGATTTGATGAGCGGACTGAGCGTTTTGAATTTCTGCGATTCCGCCGCTACTTTGACTCTACCTCCTGCGGTTTCCTTCACTGGTAGATGGTGGGCCAGTACCTTTGGCACCATCTCCAATGCTGTAATTAGAACTTGGTGGTAGACGTCTGGATCCGAGATGGTGTATTTAGTGTCCTGGTTATCGGCGTCATTAACGTATGCTGCTGATCGGAAGGCAAGAACAACTTGTCGGAGAGCTCTCATGGAGTTTTGCTCTTGCAAAGAGTTCTGCCACTTTTTGACTTCGGACATCGTGACTATGTTGTCTTTCATAGCCTCCGCTTCCGAACCTTTGGATTTCTTTTTTTTCTTCGCTGGCCCATCCTCCGTCTCGCTCAACTCATCAACTTCGGCCAAATCTCCATGATCATCGAAATCAAGAAGTTCAGCATCGTTTTCCTTGAGGTACTTGTAGAACTCTGGATCTTTCTCTTTGAGGGATTCCAGTTGTCCTTTGTGTTCTTCAAAATCCCCGACACTGCTAGCATCTGACTGTTCTTCTGAATCCGACGCAGCTTCCTCCTCGACGCTTTCGGCTTCGGACTCATCATCTTTAGCGTTCTCGTCGATGCGCTTCCGTTTACCGGTCTTCGCGGTCACATCCTTCTTCTGAGTCTTTTTCCCTTTGCCCTTAGGGTCCGCAATGTCAAATGCTCCAGCAAAGAAATCGTCCACGTTCATTTCTGCAAAGGCATTTTCCTTGGCCTGTTCTTCAGGATCAACGACCTTCTCGGCCGCCTCTTTCTCACGTCGTTCGGCATTTCGGGCCTTTCTCTTGTCGTTCACTTGGTGTCGTTGCTTGATTTTGGAGAATTCCTTTCGTCTCTCGAGCACATCTCCTAATCGCCGTTGCTGAAACTTCTTTGTGGATTTTTTGATAGCCATTGCTCTGAATTGATAACACAGCGCAGTTAAAGCAACCGTGCCAAAGAAATTCAATGGATGGATACCAAGTGTAGACGCAGAGCTTAGAATAGCTCTGGCGGAAGGACAGAAAAAAAAAATCGATTTGTCTGGCAGAAAGCGACGCACGGACCACATAACAGCTCCCCGCCTTCCTTCCCCCATTTCCAGTAGATCGTTGCTTCCTCCGTTCATGTCTATTATCATTCATTAACATCAGCAAGATCACACAATGCATTCTCAACGACCATTATCGTATGCACCAACCCCCTACAGCTATACGCCGAACCCGGCTTTATCTGCGACAATCAATCTCGATGAAGTAAGTCAGAACAGGTCGCATGTGGATAATCAAGCTAACATCAATCAGGAAGTGAAGCTGGCATCGAGTTCCGCCGAACGTGACTTGTACGAATCGCTTGCTGAAATATATAGCATTATTGTCACCTTAGATGGATTGGAAAAGGCCTACATTCGCGATGCTATTTCCGAGTCCGAGTATACGGAAACATGTGCTCGATTACTAAAGCAATACAAATCTACGCTGGGTGACGACACGGTGGCACGAGAATTTGTGGACTTGGAGACCTTTAAGCGCACATGGCAGGTGCGTAACGCCATCTCTCTTTACTTAGACTTTGTATTGATTTATCTTTTTCTCCAGTTGGAATGCCCTCGAGCTACGGAACGCTTACGAATCGGGTTGCCAGCCACCGTCGAACAAGCATCGCACGGCGCCCACACTCCAAGCAGTAGCATGCCTACTAATGCTCATGCTGGCGCTTCTGGAAGTCTCATTCTCGCCGCAACTGAAAACTTCATCACTTTCTTGGATGCCCTGAAACTAAACATGGTCTCGAAGGACGCCCTCCATCCGCTTTTATCCGAGGTCATTCAGTCGGTTAACAAGGTCACGGACCGCGATTTCGAATCACGGGGGAAGATAATACAATGGCTGATCACTCTTAATCAAATGCGCGCAACTGAGGAATTGAGCGACGACCAGGCTCGTGAATTATCCTTCGACATCGAGCAAGCGTACCAAGGCTTCAAGGCGACGCTGAACTGATGATACACTAAGCAGAGATTGAAAAATACGATGTTCTCCAACTCAAGGTCACTACAGCATATGCTTCCTGTATTGGTCGTAATCGTCATGTTGTGCCTGAAACTGACCGCCTTGCGGCTTTATCGGTGGATCCGCAATCGGACCGGATACCTTTCCTATTTAGGAAATGGCGACTTTTTTTTTTCTCCGCCAGCCCAGCCCGCGGCTATCTTCGTCTTTCGACAAGATAAGGGCGGATCTTTTGTCTATCGCTAGTGCTCACGATCATACGCAAGATATTTGAACAGTTGGGCCATATTTTGTCTCTTCTTCGAGCCTATTCACCGAAATGATCACCGCTGACGAAGATGAACCTCTCCACGGTATGATATTTCCCCTATTGCCGATTCTACCCCTCATTTGCCTATCTGTCTCCGGTACGCAGACCTGATAAGCTAATCGATGTTACACCGCATAGTCCTCGACCTACCGCAACTATATACGAAGCCCTTAGCTATTGAAATCCTGAAAGCGCTTGATCACTTAGCTATTCAACCGAAGAGCTTTGGGTTTGGTGTCCGTGATGTGGCCAGGCGAAAAATAGACCCTACCGGTGTTACCGAGTACCTTACGACCATAATATCCAGTTCTCTAAAGTGGGTAGAGTCCGATGACTTGCGAGAACAAATATGGGATGTTGCCGCTGCTAGGCTTAGTGAGCGTGCAGGCCGAACGGGTTAGTTCCAGAATCCTGGCCGTTGTGTTGTTGTGCGGTGTACTTACATGGTCATAGCTATGCCCGCTTTTACGAGGCTTTTTAATATTCCTACGTCATCCGGAGAAGAATTTACCCTCAACTTACACGAACCTTCCCTCACCTCGGACAACCTTGGAATGAAAACTTGGGTATCTTCATATCTACTCTCGCGTCGCCTAGATTATATATTTGAGGCCATCCCCGAACTAGTGCGGTCCGAGTCAACGTCATCAACGAGTACTCGGCTCAAAGCTTTGGAATTAGGTTCAGGGACAGGCCTTGTCGGCCTATCTTTTGCTGCCCTACGAGGGGCGTCCGCCTCAATCCACCTGACCGATCTACCGGTTATCGTTCCTAATCTAGCGAGGAACGTCGAGCTGAATTCCGAACTCTTGAACAAGGCCAATGCTAAGGTGACGACGGGGCTTTTGGACTGGTCTATACACCCAGCTTCGGCCCCAACGAAAGACGAACTGTACGATGTGATTCTCGCCGCCGACCCGCTCTATTCTCCTGACCATCCCAAGTGGCTCGTTCAAACAATCAATACGTGGTTAAGCAAAGGTCTTGATGCGCGTGTTGTTGTCGAGCTCCCACTACGAGACGCATATCTACCTCAGGTCGATGAGTTTCGACGAAGAATGGAGGATATCGGTTTGGCTATTGTCGAGCAGGGTGATGAAACGGGTTATGATGATTGGGAAGATGCCGATGGTCAATCGATGGAAGTTCATTGTTGGTGGTCCGTTTGGGGATGGAGTGAGAAGATTTGATTATAGTTTACGATTTACGACGGTTCCGATTATTCTTAATAGACTAGACTAGAGCTAGAGCTAGACTACCACTTATACACTTGTAGATTCAATACAGCATTTTTTAAAAGATTCCGCATATTCACGGGTATATTCAACCATACACCAATACTCTGACAATCACTTCCGCGAATTAACCCACTGCTTGAACACCGGCGTACTCTCTGCATCCCACTTCCTTCGTCGCGCAATCTCTTCCTTTAACTGCTCAGTCATGATCTCGGCCCGATCAGGTCCCCATGCACAATTCCACCAGTTGAAAGCAAACTCCGTATCCCACGCATCACGGAACGAGAGTTCTACGATTGGGTCTCTTTGCGTGTTTTGTTCTTGTTCTGTTTAGATTTGCTTCAGTAAAGCAACGGATTTTAGGGAGCAGGTGGACTCACTCTTGGTGACACCCGCGAAATCATCGGGTATTGGTTGGCCCATGTTGCAGCAGATATTGTCGAGTTTCAGAAAGGCATGGTTCATAACTCGGAGTAGTGCTGGGTTGAGGAATGTGCATATTGCTCTGGTTTCGCTATGGGATACTATTGATCCGTTAGATTAATAGAAATAGGGGTTTGAACATAGAGAAACCCAGTGTGAATTACTGGGTTTATTCTGCCTGACTTACACTCATGTTCCCTATTCTTACACAGATCATCCGCATTGAGGATGAAATGGCACGATCGTCCATCCTGCGATGAATCTGAGGGCAACTCGAATTTAGCGTAAACAACCCAAATTTGTAGCCCCTTCCATTGCTTGTGAAGCGTATCGTCTGTCCAACTGCCGTATATGTATCCAAGTACGGGAATGGGTGATCCGTCTGTAGATACCAATTCAGGCTGTCTCTCTGTCGACGATGCACATGGGTGAAGCATGAATCGTTTCCAATCATACCACTCAGCAGATACCAAATTGAAGCCCTGGCCCACAGTACCGGCTTCATCTATGGCAGCGATGTCGCCGGGTGTGCTATTAAAAAATCCGAGGATCTGTTTTTCACATTGAGGGATGTTGAGAAGCTTGTAGTTTGGAGGATTCTATACATCACGGAGTCGGCTGTTGTTAGAAGAGTATCATGGTAAAGAGACATATGAACATACCTCAAGCTCCTTAGTAGCTACCTGTTTCACACCCATCCTCATCAGTGATACCGTTTCTCGATCATACACGAACTTCTCAATCTCCCCCATCTCTTTCTGTTTCATACGCATCATCTTCAGACGCATGTATTCTAGCTCACGCACGAATATCCCAACCTGAGCGTAAATTACATGTTTCTCACCATTCATCTTCATTGACCCCGTTTCTCGATCATACACGAAGTCCTCAGGCTCCCCCGTCTCAGAATTGACCAAAGTCCCTACACCCAGCGATCTGTCGGCATACGCGAAATAATGGGAATAATCTTCGCCCCTAAAAGTGGGGGTGTGATGTGTTTTATTCTTCTCCATCCAATCTTCAAGTTGTTGGTTTATCGATCCCTTGCGGTAAAAGTCATATGTGCTCCCCTCTCGATATGCCTTTGAGGTCTTGAAATGGCTGTACGTGATGTATGGAAGTTCAAGGATCATATTTTCCTTATTGTCGGTATCATCTCCAGCCTTTTGTATCGTCCGTGGCTCATACCCTCCCTCAAGACCTGGAGACCAATCAGTACTTTCACCAACACGAATAATTTCGCCATTCGGCATTCGGTCAAATACGAAATGCCATTTCCTGGCTTTCTCTTCGTCGGAAGGTGTCACAGACGCCAAAGATATCTCGTCGAAAGGGAAAAGAACCAGTTCTAAACTGCTGTATTTCAGATCTGAGTAGTAGTAGAATCCTTCGAATGAGCGGATTTGAGATATCAGACGTCCCATATTTCCAGACCCATACCGGAAGGGTCGCCAATCATCATGGTAAATTTGAGAGCTCTTGTCCTTTGTGATTTTCCAGAGCAACTTCCTCGCTTCTGATTCTTTACCACTTTTCATATATAGTTCAGCAACAGTGGGGGCCACCTTTTCTCGTATCAAGATTGAAAGCGCTTCGCGTTCAGATCCATCGAGTGTGCTCTGTTGCTCGAGCTCGTAGGCGCGGTTCAGAAATTCCTCATATATCTTTTGCACTCCCTGTGCATTGTCACCTCCTAAATTGGAAAAGTAGTCTCGCATTGTATACTCAGACGCGTGATTGAGATAGAAATCCCCTAGTTGCTCCGTGCAATGCCAGGTAACCGCATGATACTCTCCATATACCTCCTTTGCCATATCCAGGGCGTTTGTCAATAGAGTTCTTCTCTTTGATTCATCAATATGGCTTGCCAACTTCAAACGTAGGTTGATCGTACTCCCGTTCTCTTTCCCAGCGTCGAATAACTTCCTCTTCCCGTCTTTGGCATGCTTCCCAAAATTTAATGCCCGTTGCGATAAGTACATTAGCTTACCATCGACCCATGAAATAAACAGATCATCGATGCTTCCCATTCTCACATTTGGTACTAATATGGCAATGCTCGTAGTCAATTTGTGGATATCCGAATCCGGGAGCGTCAACATGCATTTCACAGCATGTTCCAGGGGCTCCTTATCCGAAATCTTCCAAGGAACGAACTTTGGATATGCGTCAAAAAAGCACCACAGTACCTGCGCCAGGAAGTAGTCCACAAACCCCTTCTCCCAGACATTGTCATCGGACCAGATCAATTTATGAGTGATGATATATTCTGCTGCGATACCGATGATTTGCTGCGAAGACCCCTTCTTCTTCTTCTTCCGTAATGCTGTGACCTTCTCGGCAGCAACGAGAAACGCCTCAAATTTATCCCCTCTTATTGATCTAAATGCATTAGGCTCAATAGAGTTGAGGTACCGGTTGTCCCATAGCCACGAGATGGCTTGGAAACGCTTTGGTGATAAAAGTAATTTGAAGGTAAACGGAGCTTCGAGAATGTGGATATATCGACAGTACTGACTGATTCTTAGGTCAGTATTTTCCCAGCGATCGTTGGCGTGTTTCTCTTTTTCGTCGGATTCCGCCATTGTTGATGTCTGGGCCGACTGGTGTTCAACTCAAAGTCGCCGCAACAAAGCACAGGACTAATTTTCCAGAATTCAACAACACCTCGACACATACCGACAAAGAGAAAGGCGGATGAAGTCGAAATTCAATAGGGGGTGGCCGAGAAGTATACATCGTTGATATATATAGTTCATGCAATATGATTGGTGTGCTCAGCTTACGGTAGCTACCGTAGTGCTGACGGGCGGGATGCACCTTTATCATGAGGGGCTTGGCAGTCGGGGCAAGTTCATTGCGAGCGAGAAAGCACGGAGTTTGAATGGGCGGAGGGCTGTGTTGAGGGATAGTAAGGTAGGTTGATGTTTTATGCGTCCAAGTTTGCTGTATGATGGTTTCTCGTGCCAACCCCTGTCTAGGTATATCTTGATTGTGCAGATCCAGCTCTCCAAAGTGTACCGTCCTATACAGCCGGAGGATGAGTCGGGTGAATAATTCTATTGAAGAATAAGAGGAGGGATTTTTTGAGAATACTGAGAGAGAGAGAGAGAGAGAGAGAGAGAGAGAGCAGGCCGCTATCGATCGACATATACTTAAAAACACCGATCAGCTATCAGAGCGTATGTTGAAAAGCTGGGAAACGGGTGGTTTTTGGCTCAACTACGCAGCCAGAAAGAGCTGGGCATTCGATATGATAGACCGGAGATTCTTTGGCGATGGAAACCTGGAGGATCGTCTGCAGCTTTTGACCCAAGAAGAAAGGGATAATATGGGTATTTTCATTCAGAGAAAGTTGAAGGAGAAGGAAGAACGCACCTACATTAGTGCAATATGTTGTAAAAGCGCTTTCTGTGGCTTTCAGAAAAAGATATCTGTTTCCACTAGGATAGTCCGCTTTGAAATTAAATATTCAACGTTGATAATCATGAATACGTGTCAACAATTTAGATAATAACAATTCATCTCGATACGACCTAGAGTGCGACCAATAGCAACCATATATAGGAACCGTCGAACACAATAAGTCCAGCGCATGCATGACCATCAGGGAAAGGGATGGGATCGTCTGGGCCGTAGTATTTGAGACAACCAGATCGATCGATGTAATTCCGAAGCGTATATTTTCTTTTATACCTGCATTCTTGCTCCTCTAAAGGCAGGTCATTACTGGCTAGATAGAAAAGATACTGCTATGGTTTAATACGTTAAAGGAGTTGTATTATGATAAAAACGAGGATGGCAAGGAAGATATCGTTGATCCCAGTAAGATGGTGATTGACATAAATATAGATAGACAGGGATTTGATTGTAAACCCAGGAGAGAATGCAGATGATACTAAAACGTTATATATTTCCCATTTTACTCCTCTCTTCTAATCATCTAATCCTTGCCACTCATCATCACCACTATCCGCAGCATCCTTTGCGGTCGAAGATTGCTGAGCCCTGTTGCGACTTGCAGAAATAGCGCCCTTCCTCTTATTTTCCATGCGACGATCGTATCCACTCTTTGTACTGATACGAGCTTTCCCACCCTTCTCAGTATCGTGTTTGAGCTTAGCAGAAGCCGCGCGAGCTTTAACGCCATGTCTTTTCAGGTCTTGTTTATCCTTTTTGCTGAGATCTGGGAGAGAGTCAAGAAGCCACTTCTGCACAGACTGCTCTTTGCCCTGAAGCTTCTCACTGGCGTGAATGAGGTTGGCAATGCTCTTGACATATGGAATGTCCTCCTTCGTGTAGTATGTCACGGCAACACCTCCCTCACGGCCAGCTCTGCCCGTTCGGCCGACTCGATGAACATATGCTGCACTTGATGTTGGGATATCATAGTTCACAACACCGTTGATACCACGGAAATCCACGCCGCGGGCCAACAGGTCGGTTGTGATGATAATCCAGATTTCGCCTTTTCGGAAGCCTTTCATGATTTCGGATCTACGTGTTTCGGATAAATCGGAGTGAAGAACAGCGATGCGAGATGAGCCGCCGGCTTCAATTGGGATGTCGTACAGCAACTCTGAATGTAATGCGGCGGCTCGAGTAATGGTCTGTGTGAAGACGAGAAAGGGTGGACGAAGTCGAACTTCATTGGGAGCGATAGCAGCAGTAGGATGAAGCAATTGTCGCAATCCAAGCAATTTACCTTGCTCAGTAGCAGCGTAGATGAGTTTGTGTTGAATATTTGGCACAGCTGAATCCTTGAGACCAATGACTAGTCGAAGTAGAGGTCTCTTTTCTGCATTAAGCGACTCATGACGCGATTCAAGTGTCGATTTTGTAAGTTCTTCGATACTTGAGCCCATTGTGGCGGACCAGAAAGATATTCCGAGATTGGTATTGGTGCATGAATTCCAGATTGCGAGTGTTTGTTCGCGGAATAATGGATCGAGCAACACATCTGCCTCGTCTAGTACGAGATGACGCACCGAAGGAAGCGACTCCTTCTCTTCCGTATCCTTCACGGACAGAGCATTAACTAAGGCAAGTGGTGTTGTAACGAGGATGTCACTCTTTGTCAGAATATCTGACTTTTTGCTGTCTTTTGATTTCGCCGACTTCTCTTCATCTGCGTCGTCAGACTCAGATCCAGACGCTGAATCTTCCGAATCTTCGCCCGCGTCATCTTCCTCAGGTCGAACCACAACCTGCATTCCTTTTCTCATGGCTGTAATCTTCACGCCCGTTCCGACTGCCAGTTTGCGCCCCTCGTTGACAATCTGACCTACAAGCTCTTTCGTAGGCGCGACGACAATCGACGAGATCTCGCGTTGTCCCGGGTTCTCTCGATGATATCGGACCGTCTTGTTGATCAAAGGAATGAGGAAAGCCAGCGTCTTCCCGCTACCCGTAGGTGCGACAGCCAGCAAATCAGGCTCCTGAGCATCTTTTGTAGGCGATGTACTTCCAAGGAGAAGCGGCAAACTGCCCATCTGCACCTCAGTTGGCACTGTGAAACCTTGTTCGGCAATGTTCTCTGCTAATTTCCTGGAAATCTGATATTTCTTTCGCAAATCTTGAAATGAAGTCAAAGGCTCTGGATAAAGTTGTCTAGCCTGTTTCTGTCTCTTTTTGCTGAGGGCAGCTATCTCCTTGCTGATTTTTCGTTTCTTCTTCTTCTTAGCTTTGGCATCATCATCATCGTCGTGGTCATCAGCCTTGTCCGCCAGAATGTCTTCGAGATCTCTCAAGTCGACGATTTTTATCTTGTGAGTTTTTAGAATTGTCCGACGCTCAGACTCGTCCATGACATCGCCTTGATCTTGTTGTTCTGAATCTGAATCATCTGGGGCTTCTGTCTTGTCGTTCTTTGCAGATTCATCTTTTTTAGATTTTTGAGTCTTTTTAGATTCTTTTACTCCCGTAGTAGCGGGAGCAGCTGTCGAATGTCCGCCACCGAACAAGAGACGCTGAGTGGCCTCAAAATCATCGTTTTTATCTTCCGGTACTTGATCTGCATGTCGCTTCCTTTTTTTGCTGGACTGAAGCTCTTCTGCAGAACCAAAGAGTTGCGGGTTAGCTGCCTTGCCAGCGGAAGGGAGCCGGCTAGTAGTAGTCGGCGTGGAAGGCTTTAATTTTGTTGACCTGGTCAACAACTTGAAGGCGTCCATGCTGTTGGATCTAGTAGTATTATAGTGACTCTGAAAATTCAACAACACATCAGGATTATCTTCAATCTATTTGCGAAGGTGTAAGGGCTGTCCGAACTGTCGCATGTGTTTGATGGAGAAGACTCAGGAAGAAAAAAAAGTTCGACCACTAAATTTATATCGAGTGACCAATCAGAAGCTCGGAATTCGGAGATTGTTTTACCACCTATCTATCATACCAATTTCCTATTCGGCGGTCCAGAATAAAAAACATCGGCTTTCTTGTAATTCTGAGTAAGATTTCTTGATTGATGAAATTCGGTTTAGGTCCAAATCCAAGTACGTGCGTGCAGACTGGTTAGCGTTCATGCAACCAGATGACCTTGTCTGGGAATGTTGCTTTAATGCAATGAATCGCAAGTTATTCGTCTAAGTAATATGTAGTAATGCGAACTGATCAAGTCATGGCTCAGGAAATGATAGAATGCAGCTATATTCCATCGTCTATCATACAATAGCACAAAGCGCTGCCATACAAATCAATCAACAAAGGAAATGTAGCATAGGTAGAGAAACGGGGTGGTGATGCGAAGAAATAGGTTGCAAATATTCTAAAAAGTTTTTGTTTTCTTCTCTAATGACCATGGGCGTGCTCGGGCTCTCCCTGATATCCAACAACGTGACGACGACCGATGATTTCGCCAACGGTGAAGAAACCGATAACCTCTGCTGTGGTGACACCGACCAAAGCCCATCCCTTGGGGCTGAGGTTTCGTGCGCGGCCGATCAGGTTCTGTGGGGAGAAGTTGAGGGTCTTGAGTGTGGAAGGGTTGCGGAAAGCGTTGATCAAAGGTTGGAAGTATGATTGGAAGGTGGCGAGGGTACTAGTAGATCATCTGGTCAGGGCTGAAAAATAGGATGTCAGACGATCGATTGCATTAAAAGACTTACGGAGGAGCCATCTTCTGGCCGTGGAAGACAATCTTTCCGAGTTCGAGACCAACACGGGCGTAGTAAACGGTAGGAGGGATCATGCCTAGTTACGCATCAGCTTCTATGTTCAATGTTCCAATTGTTGAATGTTCCAGAAAGCCCAATCATGTACACCAAATGGATCGTAATATGCATGGAAGAATAAGACTTACGTTCAACGAATGTAACAACCTTGCCGACAGGGCCACCGACCTTGCGCAAAGCATTGCCGACATTCTGGGCAGCACCGGCAATTGCTGGGACAGCGCTGGCGGAAACCTTGGAGAGACCCTCTGAAACCTTGGATGTAGCCTGCTCAGTTGCTTGCTTGGCCTTGTTGGCCGCCTCGGTGGTGGACGAGTTGTGTCTGATGGCGGTTCTGCGGATGAGGAACCGTGATTGCCGGAGGGCGGCGCGAGTTGCCATGGGGGACATCTTGTCTATATTATTACCGAGAGAAAAAAAACGAAGCGACGGCAAGATCTTCTGATGAGTAACGAAGGTCTTGGAGGATGAGACAAGGTCCAATGGGCCCGAGATGTGGTGATACAGCGACTTGTGATGTTCCTGTCGGTACCTGAGATCGAATAATCAAACCTCGTCCGTTCGGCTCGGAAAATCTAGGGAAAAACTTGGCTGGCTGTCACGTGATACGCCTGCCCTTTTGGGAAACAAAGAAACGGACATCGACTTGATCGAACATCAAACTGACTAAGTGACTCGTTGATTTGCTTATTTATAGAATAGGAATTTGCCCAGGATGTTACGTCCGTCGCTAATACTACTTTTTGCCCTTGGCTTCACGGACTTTGCAACACTGATGCCACAACAATGGTTCTCTCCAACGGGTTGATCTGATAGCCAGCTGCTCAACTTCTAATGAGCGATTGGTCTGGGAACTTCCTTTACTTATATTTCTCCTTCTACAACTATCCACGGATAATCTTACTCTTTCAATTCTGAAGTACTTGACGAGCCTCAGTTATCCACAAAATCCCGCCCTCTCGCCGTCAAATTCAAGACCAACAATTGGGCGAACTCTCTTACCTACTTGAGAAATGTCTCTCAATCAGTGTTCCCTCGAGAAGCACTTCACTTACTTTTCACGTCGACCAAATGGCATACTCATGACCCGATTTGCAGAATTTGAATGTAAACCTGCCAAACCTTCGGCAATTCAACGCTCTGCCGATACCTCATCAGCAACCCTCTTAGACCGTCTACCACTCGAGCTTTTACACTTGATCTGCGCATCATTAGACTTCCAGTCGCTCTCCAGACTTTCACGTACCTCACTTCAAATCAAGACCATCGTAGAGTTACTTCCAGCTTACCGAGATCTGATGAAATATGCGCCGCGTACTCTCAGCGCTTTGGGCAAGACAAAGCTTATCAGTTTGCATTCGTCCGGTGAGCTTCATGCAGCCTTACGCTCTGCAGACTGTGTCTCGTGCGCAGAATTTGGCACTTACTTATTTTTACCAACATGCGAGCGGGTCTGCTACGGGTGTTTGAGAAGAAATCAATCCTTTTGGATGATCGCAGAGGCCACAGCCAAGAAGTGCTTCAAGATCCCACAGCGACAGCTTAAAACCATATCATTCACGCAATATGTACCCCGACATTATCAGAATGCGCGGCATGGCGTATTTGGTCAAGAGCAACGTCTTTACGCTGTGAAGAGTGTAAAACGACTAGCCATCTTGATCCATGGAACAAACAGGAAAGTTACAGGTCTTCTTCCGACCAGACCACCTCCACACCTTGCAAACAAGCCACTGAGAGAATATTATGAATTCAAATGGCTATTAAATGCGCCAATGGAGCCATTCCAGTCTGATCCTTTGACAATACCACCAGATGGTCCTATACCCAGGAACGAATGGTTCGATACAGCGTCGATATACTTTCCACATTTAGCTTCAGAAAACCTCCTCGAAAGTGGGCTTTGGTGTCGTGGATGCGATCATTTGAGCAGAAATTTGTATCTTGTGGGCCCTGGCACACTGTCGAAACTAGTTCCTCGCAATATTAAGGAACAGGAATTCTTCAATGGATGGAAGGATCGTGCCAGGACAAAGGATAATTTCTTAAAGCATATTCAGACTTGCGTCGGAGTACAAATGCTTATTACTGAACCAGCTGACACCAGCCGTTTCCGTTGATTCATCTTTCGAAGGCTCGGCTTTGCTTGTACATATGGTAGTTGCTCGCGGGTATTTCAGATATATATATGGTACCTAGGTATGCAATCGTCAGGGAGAGACGGCATGTTTTCTTGGAAGTTTCGGAGATTATGTTAGAATGCATTTAATTTTATTTATTTATTCCCTATCTCATATCCAACCTCAGATTGTCAAGTAGCAATTTCATTCTTTTTCGAGCAGTTTGTTTTAGATAAGCTTCAAGCAAGTTTTGATCCCATTGATCAGGGTTCTCCATGTAAAAATCAATCAATTCAAATTCATAATTCTAAGGTTACCATCGCAGTAATCTCGGCATGAGACCCGAATTATGAATCGGACATGTATACAGTATACCTAGGGAATATCCAACATGCAGCCATCATAGACCCCATACAGAAATTGACAAAGATGTGCACCCAAGTTCACGACGTCCAAACTAAAGGCTCTTCCAAAACCCCTCAATAAAACCTGCAACCTCAGGTACCCTCTCCCTTACCACGCCATGTCCCACCGCCGGCACAACAACCACATCCCTGAATCCAACCTCCTGCAAATCCGTCTTCGTACACCAATCATCCCACTCGCCTACAACACATATATTCCTAATCCCCGTCTTTGCCGCCTCAATAAACTGATCTTGTCGATCAAACACGCCCCCATCTCGAAAGATGCCTACTACACTGGCCATATGCCCCCTGTGGTGTTTTATTTCCCAGTCTTTGATTGCCTCAGCGACAACTTCGCCCCTAGCAACTCTCGCTTCCCAATCCGGGGACACGATTAAAGGACCCCCTTCAAGCGTGTCGAGAACCCATTCCTGAACCTTCTCTTCCGAGACGTCGTCTCCACTGCGCATATAGCCGCTTCCCACCTCATCAAACCGCGACGCCCTTTTCAGACCTGCAGCGGCAACAAGCACAAATGACGCGACGCGATGCGGATACGCAGCGGCAAAAGTCGCGACCGTTGAGCCGCCGAATGAGTATCCCAAAAAATGTGCATTGTCCCATTTGAGGTGCACAAGGAGGGAGTCGAGGAGGGAATGGAAGAGAGACGGGTCATGGGCCACGATGGGGGTGTCGGTTAGACCATGGCCCCAGAGGTCGATGAGCACGATGTGCGCATTTGGGAATTTTGATTTGAGGGTGCTTGCTAAAGGCTGGAGTCCGAGGGCGGGAGTTTGGACGCCATGCACAAGCACTACACGTGAGATTTCCGAGTCGCTACATGTACCTGGTTCAGCGGAAGACGAAGGCGGTAGTAGCTCATAGTATGCCGCTCTGCCAATGGGTGTTTGTAGATATGATGCCGGTGGTAATAATTGGCCAAATGTCTCGACGAATGCAGCTTCGGATGGTGCTTGAATTGGTGGTTGACTTTCTCTAATCTCCCCAGGACGAGGGATGACGACTATATCCGACATTTTTATATTCGGGTTCCCGTTGATGTTGATGCGGGGATTTTTCTCCGAGACCGAATTGCCCCTCCAGTCTGGCTAGGATCTATAAAGCGATACGTATATACAGTGACGCCAGATCTGATAAGCAATTAAACAACTCCATCCATCTATATCACGATGTTTGTACGTAGCTAAACCCCAAACGAATTGGAGACTACTCCGCAGTGCCCGCACACTATGCAAAATATCGCGATATCCCAGCCCTTCTATTGGCTCACACACAACTTGAACCTTAAAAGCATGGACACGACATGATTGGCTGATACCGACGACAGCCAATCGATAAGCGAGAAATACGCAGGCCTTGGCAATATTACCATTTGTGGACTAGTGGTTCTTAGATGATCGTATTGGACCCACCCGTGAGGCTCAGCGCGGAGATGCAGTCTGATTGGATGGGCGCATTTATTTATCTCTTTGGCTCTCTCTACATGACGTTGCTCATTTTTCTTTCGCAACTTTCTAATTCTTCAATTGAGGATAAAAACGTGTTAATTAGATAATGGGAGAAGAGCAGAATGATATCTCACCGCAACTCGATCTCGAACATCGGCAATCAGCGAACCCATGTACAATATCAACATGTAATCCGCATCAGAGACAGTAGTTCGAGAACAACAGCAACAACAACAGCAGCAGCAGGAGGGATACAGACCCAATTCCCACCTCCGCACTCGTTTCGCTCCTCATCGTCGTCTTCAGATGACCAGCCCAACGAATTTACCAAAACCACATACTCGCGCCGAAGTCATCGCAAATCTCGCTATGGATGTCGAAATTGCAAGAATAGACGACTCAAGGTAGCTAGATATCTCTCCATCTCTACAACAGTGCTATGAACGGTACCGATTAATATATGATATTGTGAGTGACGACAGTGCGACGAAACAAAACCAGAATGCACGCGCTGCACAAAAATCGGTATACAATGCGACTACGTATTTTCGCAGCCTCAAAATGCACGATCGCAATCAAGCACGTCGCCGTCTGCGGTTGAGGTCGTTGGCAGCATGTCGCCGGACATGACCGGCACAGATATGTCGCTGGTCGCGATTGAACGGTCAATTACTCATCTCATTGGGTCGAAGGATATCGCAACGGCATTATGCGTGGATGGATCGAGTTTGACGAATCTCAGATTTCTAAACCATTTCGTGAATGGGAGTACAGCGTCGATACTTAATCCAAAAATTAAGGTGGTTATGCAAACGGGATTGATAAGGAGTGCTTTTATGGTAGGTCTTTGCCTTTTCAGAGAGAGAGAGAGAGAGAGAGAGAGAGAGAGAGAGAGAAAAGTTCCTGGACAGGCCTAATTTTGATAGAGCGCTCATTTGATGCATGCCATCTTGGCGGCAGCATGTCTTCATCTCAATCGCATGCAACCAGGGAATAAGACTCGGGAGCTCCGCGAGATATATCACTTCCAACGTGCCATTCAACTGTATCAAACAGAACTGACACGCACCAATACCAAGAATGTTAACACTGAAACCACTGCCTCGTTAATCGGAAGCTGCCTACTGCTAGCCATCAATGACTTTTGTCCAGCTGGATTCAAATCCGAGCATTCCTGGGTTTTCACGTCGAACCCGGCGGATCTCAATTGGCTTGCTTTACAAGGGGGGCTACGATGTATTCTGCAAATTACTCGGCCGTTCCTTGGTGCCAGTATTTGGGGACCTGCTTTCCAAGAAGCTCACAATGAGCTAAAATCTTTCCAGGAAGAGCAACCCGGTCGCAGTGGATTGCATTTTGAATTAGCCGACCTGTGTTGTATTGGCGATTTCACGACAGCTGAAACGAATCCATATCACTGGTCCGTGCAGTTATTGAGTAGAATGTTGACACTGAAACCGTATAATAGACCGGAAAACTATTCAGCATTCGTGTCCTGGATGGGCCAGATTCGGCCAGAATTCATCACTCTCCTACGGGCCAAAGATGAGCGTGCGCTGTTGATATTCAGTTGGTGGATGGCACTCATGTGCGCTCTTTCGTCTTTTCAAGTCTGGATATATGGCAGGATCATCCCCGAGTGCAAAGCCATCTGCCAATATCTTGAAAGCACTAGTACGGACCCGCACATACTGCGGTTGATGGAGTGGCCGGCGAGGGCATGTGGGTTCTATGACTTCACTCCGGAAACGTTCGAGGACGTCACTTTTGGCTCGCCTCCAAATTTTCACCGACAGCACTGTGCAGGATTCTTTGGATGTTAGACTACGTTGGTCTTGATACAAGTCTGACTTCGACTTGACAGAGATCATCTTTACCCTACCCAGGCAACTGAAACACTAGCGCGTGCGTTGCGTACACAAACCTTTACTACCCCGTAGTATGGATATGTATATAGTATAACTATAGAATAGAAGCTAATAGACGATTAGATGTCTCACTTAGGCGCATCGCATCCACTCATTACTCCGCGTGAACAGGATTTGCAGTCAATCGATTAAATCTATCGTCCGGGTCCGAGCCAATTAATTGATCGGTTAGTTCGATCCGCTGACAGGAAAAAATTTCGGCACAAGATTGAAGAGAACGCAGGAAGAGTACGTAGCACTACGTCCTCGATGAGGACCGGATCCATAAATAGACATTATGAAAAGTGGAAATTATGGAAACTTCACTGGCAATAAACATGGATCGAAGGTGTGGCGAACCAGCCACGCTGCATCGATAGATATGCATAATTGAGATCGAGTATTGGATTCGCCAAGTGTAACAGTGTGACTCGACGAGTCCACAACTGGCGCACCAACAGTCATCGTGTCATGCAAGTGGTAACTATTAACTAACTCCAGATTACTACTACAGGGTAGTATACTTCAGAGTAAGTACGCATTGTCCGGGTGACGGTGGTGGTTGGTGGGCTGGAGGCGAGATGTGTGGACGAATAAAGTACCGAATGCTACGGAGGTCTGCCCACCTGGACCCCACTAACTAACTAGCACACAGCGTTCGCTGTGATAAGAGTGGGTGCCAGGTGGTGCAGTTAAAACTCAAGTCAACTAAGTTAGTTAACTTGCTCCTACGAGTCACGACATCGGGCGCACTCTGTAGTGCCAATTTGTAGTGTGAGACATGGGTCACATGATACGTTGGATGAGAGACATGGCGGAAATGGCGCAGGGCTGTCAAACAGCGGCGGAGTCAGAGTCAGACACGGAGTACAGCCGAGATCGTATTATTATTGACGGAGTACAGCGTTCAGCCGCCAGCGTTGTACTACAGAGTAGTGTAGTAAGCGATGCGATGCAAGGGACTACGATTGGTGACACGCCGGCGCTGAAACGACGAGATGACCATCGGTGGGCTGGACGCAAATCACGAAAATCGATGGAGACTCAGCAGAGTCAGGTCAGAGAGGGTCACAGAGAGGACAGAAAGCGCAAGAGGAAGGACTAGTTACAGAGTACTACGTAGTATGTAACTGGGAGGATAGGGCGGTGCACCGTGCCCCTGGCCGCGACGGACACTGCCCGAAATAGAATAGGCCGACACGCTATGACTAATCGGTACGAAGGCTGGAGGCTGGCGGAGGCAGGCAGCCCGGCACGCCGAATAGCACTGCTGCATACATACCATACGTGACTAACTAACTAACGCTAGTTATGTATTGACTAGTGCATACACCGTCAATACCAACGCCTCTGCTCCGTCTCGCCCGCTAATTGGCTATCGGCAAGAAACCTTGCTGTGGGCCAGCCACTACTTCATCGCCATTGGCTGGAAGAGCACCCGCGAGGGACTGAAAAAGGAAACAAGCACCTTCCAGGGCTTCCCTGCCTCAAACGAGGCAAACCCCTGAGCTTGGACGGAGTTCATCAATCAACCAAAAACAATAGATCCACGCCTCGCGACTTTTCCAAGACAATATAGACGAGAAACAAAGACTAAATACGACATGTATCGTCACTTGTCATTCGTCCGTATCAATTGTACTGGGGTGCCTGCCTCGTCATATAAGAACGGAGCAGCCCCGTCAGAGCGATCATCGTCTGATTCTTCTCTCTCCACTACGTAATACGTCCCACACATTTGCCTCATCCTCTTCATTCAAAAACAGTCCAAAGGACCGTTCCTGCCTTTCGTGCAGTTTTCATTTCCTTTCTTTCGCAAAACACACTCGCTTGGTTCTTGCTATACACACACCTAAGATGCATTCGTTTTTTACCACCTCCGCAGCTCTGCTGCTTGCCGCAGCTATGCCCATGGCATCTGCCCAGACCTACACCACCTGCAATCCCCTCACAACTAGTATGTGTCAATTCCATGCGTACAAGATTCGCGACAAATGATAGCTAACGGATACAGCCTGCCCCGCCGACCCTGGAATGGGCGCCACCCTCCAGACCGACTTCACTGCCGGCGCTTCTAAGGACTGGACTGTCGCTGCGGGCTCCGTGAGCTACAGTAGCAAGGGTGCCGCGCTCACCGTTTCCAAGGAGGGCGATGCTCCTACTATCGACACCGTCGGCTACTTCTTTTTCGGTACCGCCGAGGTCACATTGCAGGCTGCTCCTGGTACTGGTATTGTCAGCTCTATCGTGCTCGAGTCCGATGACTTGGACGAGGTCGACTGGGAAGCCCTCGGTGGTGATACCACCCAGATCCAAACCAACTACTTTGGCAAGGGTTACACCGGTAGCTTCGACCGTGGCACGTACGTCGGAGTCAGCAGCCCCCAGACGACTTTCCACACCTACACCGTCAACTGGCAACGTGACAGCATCCAGTGGTTGATTGACGGAAACGTTGTTCGCACCTTGACTGCTGCTCAGGCTGGCGACCACTTCCCTCAGACTCCTATGCGTCTCCGTATCGGTATCTGGGCTGGTGGTGACCCAAAGAACGCCCCTGGTACCATTCAGTGGGCTGGTGGTCAGACCGACTACTCCGCTGGACCCTACACCATGTACGTGAAGACGGTCAAGATCACCAACGCCAACCCTGGATCTTCCTACACCTACGGCGACAACAGTGGTTCGGCCGGAAGCATCAAGATTGACGGTGCCTCCGCTCCTGCCGGCACCACCTCCGCTGCTCCTACGTCCACTCACGGCTCGACCTCTTCGTCCTCGTCGACCTCGTCATCATCTTCGTCCACCCACACTTCTACCGGCTCAGCTTCCAGCACCGGTGCTGGTACCACCAGCGCACCCTCCAGCACCATCGGCTCCACCAAGTCCACCGCTCCATCGAGCACCTTTTCTTCCATTGCTTCCAGCGACCCCAGCGCCGTCACCAACCCTATTTCCGGCATTACTTCCAGCAACTCCACTCTTCCAGCTAGCAACTCTACTACTCCTAGCGGTAGCAGAACTCCCTCTCCTACCCCCAGCCCTACCATTGCCCCCAAGGCCGGTAGCGCCTCTCAAACCAGCATGACCAGCTCTGTGGTTGCCCTGTACTGCTTCCTCTTCGCCATTGTCGCTTACGTCTTGTAAACTGGTTAAGAGTTTACATTATTTGGGCATTTGTTGATTTTTCCGGGGCTGCTTTTCTGTATATTCAAAAAATACATACATCATGATCATGGCGCAATGAGCAATTTGTTTCGTGCCGACCAGCCGAACATTCAACCACGAACGTTGGCGTTGCAGTCGACACATTGGAGTTATGACTTTGGCATGTCTTTAGAACGTTTGTACAAAAACTGGAACATGGCCATCATGCATATCACTTTTAATATGACATATTTGGGAAGGTTTTTTTGGGGTTTGCATTTGCATTTTATTGTCGCGCTTTCGAAATCTATGTAGTGTAGATAGACACCAACTAATAATAGATAAGATCTTTAGACTTGTCGTCTGTCATTACGATCTGGATCCAATGTATGTATTCAACCGGCATATTGCTTTTGAAGCACATACGCAATGTCATACAGCTTCTATACTGATGCAACATTAACTGATTTTCGACCTGGACACTGCCAGTAAATATGAATCATCCGCCAATCATGCATGTCCTTGTGCTCCGTCGGCATACAGTCAGTCCGGTTCAATAATCCAATTACTTTGTTTGCTCCACCGCGAATTTACCCGAGTCATTCTTTTCTGCTCATATCCACCGCACGGTGGACACCAGTTAAACTGGACACAACTCCAGATTGGTACCGTACGTACGTACGTAGTTTGAATTTTTGTCGGACGAGAAGGTTGCAGGAAAAAGACCCGATGGATTTGAATTGTGGAGTTGGGTATGTATGTGTGTACCTAGCAGAGAGTCTGGAGCGGTGCGTGCCAGATATCAACCGTTGAAAGGGGCCTTCCTAATTTACCGATGCTATTGAACCTATGGGCGGTATGTAGTAACTCCGTACTATGTAGTAGTAGTAGTAGATGGTTGAGATTGCCTTCCTGCAGTCGCGGATTGCCGTGCATAAGTAGTATGTAGTGCGCTGATATGAGAGGATAGGTAGAGAGGCTCAATTGATATTTTACCCCGATATCTAGATGAACAAGGGTCATCAATTTGATATGCTATATATACGTAGGGACGTAGTATGTGAGTGTCTAATTATCCGGTGCCTGACCAGTGAGGGGGCCTTTCCCCGCGCGGGAACATGTAGCCAGCGGATAATTGCATCCCACTCTTTCTCTCTCTTCAGTGTACCTTCGTACAACCATCCTATGTACTACGTACCAACAGTTGATCTAGACAAGTATATCTCCAATCATGGAGAAGCTGCCTTCCTTTGGGTAGCTCCTCTCATGCTCAGGTGATACACTCCACCTTTCTTTTTTTGCGTTGTTGTGTCTCTTTCCTTTTTTCCTCTGTATAAATCCTCCAACTCACTCCCTTCCTTCTCCTGTCCTCCCGCAGTCCATCTTCGTTTGTAAATTATATTTGATCGATAATAGAAAATGGCTGTCGGTACTACCACCCTCTCGAAACCGAATATCGGTGTCTACACCAATCCCAAACATGATCTGTGGATTGCCGATGCAAAGCCCACGTTAGAAGAGGTGCAGAAGGGCGAGGGCCTCCAGTCGGGTGAAGTCACGGTTGAGATTAGGAGTACCGGAATTTGCGGGTAGGCTTGCTTAATCTCGAGCCCATAGTATACATACCGTGTTTGGGTAATTAACAAGTTATTTGGTGATAGGTCGGACGTCCACTTCTGGCATGCAGGCTGTATCGGCCCCATGATTGTCACGGGCGACCACATCCTCGGCCACGAATCCGCCGGTGTCATCATCGCCGTTGCAGACGACGTCAAAACCCTCAAAGTCGGCGACCGCGTCGCCGTAGAGCCTAATGTCATCTGCAACAAATGCGAACCCTGCCTCACGGGTCGCTACAATGGTTGCGAGTCTGTCGAGTTTTTGTCTACGCCCCCTGTTGATGGCTTGCTCCGTCGATATGTCAATCACCCCGCTGTCTGGTGCCACAAAATCGGGGATATGAGCTTTGAGAATGGCGCTTTGCTGGAACCCTTGAGCGTTGCATTGGCGGGTATAGATCGTGCTGGTGTAAGGTTGGGCGATCCCGTGCTTGTTGCTGGCGCTGGTCCGATTGGATTGGTGACGTTGCTCTGTGTGCGAGCTGCTGGTGCATCGCCGATAGTTATTACCGATATTGATGAGGGCCGATTGGCATTCGCCAAAGAGTTGGTTCCGGATGTGCGTACATATAAAGTTCAGATTGGCAAAACCGCCGAAGAAAATGCTGCAGGAATATTGGCTGCATTGAATGACGGCAACGCCGATACCATAGATGCTATTCGTCCCCGGGTGGCAATGGAGTGCACCGGTGTCGAGAGCAGCGTTGCCTCTGCCATCTGGAGTGTCAAATTCGGCGGCAAAGTCTTTGTGATTGGTGTCGGCAAGAACGAAATGCAAGTCCCCTTTATGCGTCTGAGTACCTGGGAAATCGACCTGCAATACCAGTACCGATACTCCAACACGTGGCCCAAGGCCATTCGCCTGGTTAAGAATGGAGTGATTGATTTGAAGAAGTTGGTCACGCACCGATACCCAATTGAAGATGCCCTAAAGGCGTTTGAGACGGCTGCGGACCCGAAGACGGGTGCGATCAAGGTGCAGATCATGAGCTCGGAGGAGGAGGTTGTGGCTGCTACGGAGGCTGCTAAGAAGCTTTGATCACGTATAACAATTTAGTATGACATGTTAGTAGTCTACTTTTCGAGACATGTGTATAGACAGATTTTAATGCTATTGACAACTAATCTCCCACAACTACATTCCTACGAATGTTCCCCAGCTCAAGCTGAAGCGTATACGATTCGAGATGGACTACAGAGTAGATTTGAATGATATGATTGGCTGAGAGATATAACTCGCAGAAAGATGTATATCCTGACACCTTAATGCAACCAATCAGAATGGGCAAACATATGCGCCACACTTAACGGTAGCTCCAGCCACACCAGCACAGTAGTTATGTCATCGTCTCTGACGCAACAAAACATTTCAACCTAGAGTTCAGACAGCAGCATTATTAGACCAAACACCTTGAGTTAATTCGCTGTTGTAATATATTGCTGTTTCATTCTAGTCTTCCGCATTTCATTTCAAATACTGTCCAGTCTGTCCACCGTCCCATCAGTGGAGAACGTTTCTGCCTCCTGACCTCCGATGCCACCGACGGACCATCAGGACCTACAGCTTCAGAAATAGGACGTCTTGCATCGCGCCCTCTGCAACAGTTGACAGCAGTTAGAGTCTGGACTTTATTTTTATATTTTATCTCTGTGCGTCGTGCAATACCGGTAAAAGCTAGGCAGCATGCTTGGCATATGATTGGCAGATACTGTTTCATATCACAACGCAGATGCGCCGTTGTATGCTGGGTGAGTGGCGACCCCGGTTGATGATTGACGCCGGACTTCACAAAGAGTGAATAAGTACAGAACTGATTCTAGTATTCGCACCAGACTTAGATAGCCACTCATAAACAACTTCTACCGTGAGATGCTGGAGTAGATTACCAGCTGACCACGCCACGCCATGGCTCTATCTCGAGAGTCCAGTGGAAACACCACCACCGCAACCGACGATAACTATGACATGTCGCATATACCGACCCAAGAAGACTTTTCAGTGGGCGAGGGTGTCCCCGAGCCCGCTTATAGTCATGTCTATGGACGCATGGATCTTGCGAATAAGGGCTTGAATACGCAGGCGTCGATAACCTGTGAGCTTCTTGAAAAGTCCTTTTTGAAAGGAATCATTCTCTGCTTTCCTTGCTAACTATCACCAGCCAATGGGCGAGTTGACATTGATATTGCCGAGCCTACGTCGCGACTACGGTCGCTGTTCAAGCTGCCCAGTTTTGGATCTCGTTCAAGATCAAGTATCCTGAGCGCGCCGACCAGCGCACCGATCCCCCCCTCGCTTGACAGAAGCCAAGATCAGAAACCGCCTCCGCTGAATATTGTGATCCAGATTATTGGATCCCGCGGCGATGTTCAGCCTTTCATAGCGCTTGGACGAGTCTTAAAGTACTCGCATGGCCATCGCGTCCGACTTGCAACACACGCAAGTTTTCAAGGATTTGTTGAGGAGAACGGGCTGGAATTCTTCAGTATAGGAGGTGACCCTGTGGAACTCATGGCCTTCATGGTGAAAAACCCGGGCCTTATGCCGGGGTTTGATGCGCTTAGAAATGGCGATATACATCGACGCCGCGTGGATATTGCAGCCATCATCTCGGGCTGCTGGAGGTCGTGTTTTGAGGCTGGAGATGGCACTGGCGTGCCTGTTTCTGATCGAACTGTTGACCTAAATCATTTCAAAGCGGGGCGTACTCCGTTCGTTGCTGACGCGATTATTGCGAATCCTCCGAGTTTTGCGCATGTGCATTGCGCAGAGAAGCTGGGGATACCGCTTCATATGATGTTTACGTATGTCACCCTCGTTTTATGTAAGTTTTCAATAGCTAACTTAACTAACTAATCTTTCCTAGTATGCCGTGGTCGCCTACGCAAGCTTTTCCACACCCACTTGCATCCATCCATCGCTCAAACGCAGATGCCGGCGTCACGAACTATGCAAGCTATGCAATTGTGGAGATGATGACTTGGCAAGGACTGGGTGATATTATCAACCGCTTTCGTGAGAAGAGTCTCGGTCTCGCACCCATTAGTATTATGTGGGCACCATCAATGGTATCGCGTCTGAAGATCCCGCATACATATTGCTGGTATGTTATGATTCGTTGATTTGAGGATTGATGCCTATGCTGATTTTTGTTAGGTCACCCGCTTTGATCCCCAAACCCAACGATTGGGGTAGTTATATCGATATTGCTGGCTTCTATTTTCTGTCGTTGGCATCCAACTACACACCTCCCGACGACCTGGAGGCTTTTCTATCCGCGGGACCACCTCCAATATACATTGGCTTTGGATCGATTGTGGTTGACGATCCTAACCGCATGACACAACTCATATTTGATGCCATCCGTCTAACCGGCCGAAGGGCTATTGTGTCCAAGGGTTGGGGTGGGCTTGGAACTGAAGAGCTCAGTGTACCTGATGGTATTTTCATGATCGGTAACTGCCCTCATGATTGGCTGTTCCGGCACGTCTCCTGTGTCGTGCATCATGGAGGTGCCGGGACCACTGCTGCCGGTATTGCAGCGGGTCGTTCCACCGTCATTGTACCCTTCTTTGGAGATCAGCCTTTCTGGGGCGCTATGGTTGCCAAAGCTGGTGCCGGGCCTCAGCCTATTCCATACAAAGAATTGACGGCGGAAAAACTAGCGGATGCTATCAAGTTTGCTTTGGAGCCCGCCATGTCAGAAAAGGCGGCGTCGCTTGCGGCTATTATAGAAACAGAGCATGGCGCCGACGACGGTGCCATTTCTTTTCAGAATCATCTGAAGGTTGACAGGATGCGATGCTCTCTAGATCCGGATCGTACTGCCGTCTTTCGCATCAAGCGTACTCAGATTCGATTGAGTGCCCTAGCTTTTGCTTTGCTCAACACGGAAGGCAAGTTGGGTCTGGATGATGTCAAATTGTAAGAGACCCCTGGATATGTGTTTCTGTTAACGGTACTGACTTTCTAGATATCGATCTCAAGAGTACATGACTGAGCCCGACCCTACCGACCCGGTCATTGGAGGTGGTGTGGCAATGTTAGACAGCATTGAGGGATTCCTCATGGGCTTTGCAGATTTGTCGATGGATGTCAAACGCAGTCTGAATACAAGGATATCGAGATCCTGCTCTCGATCATCAACAAGCTTGAACCGCCAAGCAGGTAGTCAAAGCCGAACAAGCTCGCCGACTGCAGCACTGCGCGCCAAAACCCTCAGCGACGTTGACTCATTGCTAAAACCTCCAACGGAAACGAGCTCAATATCCACAACAGGGTCTGCTTCGACGTCTCTTGCGGGTGACCAAGTCACAGATGGATCAACCGAAAATTCCACCTTGGTGGAATCACAAACCGTAGACTCCATGACCAAGCCAACTCGAACTAGAAAACATGCACGCACGATTAATGACATTCGGGACCTTGACGTGGACGGAATCGTCAGTGCGGGAAAGTCGGCAGCAAAGGTTGTGAATCTTGGTCTCAGAGCTCCTGCAAGCTTTACAATGGCAGTAGCCAAAGGTTTTCATAACATGCCATTGCTGTATGGGGACGATACTGTTCGTGAGCAGTCGAAAGTAACTGGTCTCAAAAGTGGTTTGAAGGCGGCTGGAAAGGTATGCCAAGCAGCCTCCTTTGACTTAATAGCTACGTACTAATATGGAGCAGGAATTTGGATATGGTTTCCTTGACGGTATTTCTGGTCTTGCCACTCAACCGGTTCAAGGCGCTAGAAAGGAAGGCGCTGTTGGCGCTATCAAGGGCTTTGGCAAGGGGATTGGTGGTCTTATCCTTAAGCCTGCAGCCGGTAAGTCAAAGAATCACATTAAGCTTGCGGGTAGTTTATTCTGACTGGCACTATTATAGCTGTCTGGTCTTTGACTGGGTACACGATGAGCGGACTCTACCAAGAGATCCAGAAACGGTTTGGTGAGAGTGTGGAAAACTACATTATGGCGTCACGATGTGCCCAAGGATTGACCGACCTTTCTACTTGCACAAACGAGGAGAAGGAAGACATATTGACGAACTGGGCCTTTTTCGAGACCGATGTTGTAGCCAAGAGAAATGAACGGCTCAACCGTTACAAAGTGGATCGTGACATGAAGAGAATCAGAACGAGGATATTGGATGAAAATACTAAAGACACCGCAAAACTTCAGGGGCAAGACACAGAATCAGTCAAGGCAGCGGAAAGAGCAAATGGTCGTGAACCGCTGCACCATCTGTTTCGTGGTCGTGCTAGCTCCTCTCCACCCCCACGACAAACAATACTGGATTTAGTACTACCGGACGAGTACGAAGATGCCATTCGAGACTCGGTACTTGCAACCTCACAGGGTAACAATACTGAAGATGAAATGATTGAGCGTGCTTTGCGCGCCAGCATGACAGAACTGAGAAATGCAGAAGTTGCTGGCGAGGAAGAGGATCGAGCTTACGAGCTTGCAGTGGAGGCTAGTATTCGAGAGGCCGCGCGTGTGATAGAAGAGAAGAAGAGGGAGCATGAAAAAGGATCTTTAGCCAGCAAAGACGAGGAATCAAAGCACTACGTGGATCAGTTACGATCCCACTCCCCGCCAAATTCCGTTGATCAATCAGATCAAGAACAGCCAAGACGTCCACCACCAGCTTTGCCACCACGAAGTCCTATGCCCATACCTACAGATCACGATACCGAGTTACAACATGCATTAAACGAGTCCAAAAGAGATCATGACAATCGCCTTCGACGCGAGCAGCGCGAAAAGGATGAAATGGACATTATAATCGAATACATTAAGCGTCAGAGTTTGGCGGAAGCCGAGCAGCAGCGGCGAGAACAAAAGCAGGAACAATAACGAGCAGAAGCAAATCAGGAGGAGGCTATGAAACCATAACTATGTGCGTTCTCAATTGAAATGATTATGTTTACCTAGGCTAGATATGTGTATACGATACCCTATTTGAATGAATGATGAATGACGACACGAAAAACGATTTTCTCTACAACCAGGAGCGTCTGGATCTTCTAGAATCGTGCTTGGGCAACTAATAATATCTACAACTGGCCCCTTGAAACACAACAAAATGTAAAAAATTTCGTTCATACCACGTAAAGGGATAAAAACCCGGCAAATTGTGATCGGAGCAAGAATGCCGACATTCCAACCCTAATTAGCACGCGTAATGGGGGCGCGCAACAAGGGATGTGGGAAGTTCTGTAGAGGGATGGGATTACTATAAGATACATGGATTAAGTTAAGTTACTTGGAATTGCGATTAATAAGAATTCTGTATAGAATAAATCCATAATTCAAGCAACAAAAAATCTATCGAGCAGTTTCACGATATATACTTGCAGCCCACACAACCCAACAAAATCCAACCTTCCAACGAGATAGGTACAGCAAGAAAACATAAACATTCTATCAAAAATGCAACTCCCCTCAAACCTCTCTCTCTACGTCCTATCCCTCACCCTCCTGTTCTCATCAGCACAAAGCCAACTCCTCGGCGACCTAATATCACCCCCCGCCCACGCAGCCTCCAAACAACCAAAGGCCGGACCTTGGAGATGCGGCCTCGCTCAAGACGGATCTGGTCTTGCTCAAAAGGCGTATTGTTGTAATGAGGACAAGGTGAAGAGACGGTTTCAGGAAGGACGGCTTTTGGAGGTTACTGAGTGTATATTACCCTCCCCTCCTCCTCCCCCACCGTTTCATGGATCGGGAAAAAAAAATAGTTTACGCTGATTTTATTTCGATGATAGGTACGGCTGTCCCGGAAGATCAGAATGTGCAGTGCGCTCAGGCGGCGAATGTGTGGTGTTGTTATTCATTGGTATGTTTTCTTCTTTTCCCCAGCTTGATCTCGAGATGGAATAAGTTCTGACTTGCTTGTGCGCGTGTAAAAGACCAACGATCCGAGTCAGGGTTCTGAATGGATGTGTACCAGCGTGGCTCAATGGAAGCCTGACGGGTTTTAGCTTAGGGGGTTGAATTTCAAAGTTCTGGTAACCTTGGAAGTCCGTTGTTTGTTACTGTATTTTGATTTATTTCATCTGCCATCTTAAAAACATGGTATTCGTTATTCGTTATAAATGCTACTTCATATTTCCTATTACCACGCTTCGAAGGAGGATCACCGCCTCTCGTACACTCGCACCTTGAGGTTATGAGGCTTCACAAACCAAAAATTCTCAGTCTCCCAGTCCCCTTCCTTGGCTGGCGAGGAGACAATCTCGAAATCAAACTTGTCAACCAAGACAGGAATCAGTTTTGACATTTCCAAGGTCGAAATGTGTCGTCCAATGCATGTTCGAGAACCGAGGCCGAACTTATTTTCGTTTGTTAACCCTTTTTTTTTTTAAACCTTGACGCTGCTGGTATATCAGTGCTTTAGGGTTTGGTTCAAAGGACTCACCGGCATATACAGCTCATTCATAGCCTTGAGGTTAGTTTCATCCTGATCAATCCACCTCTCAGGTCGGAACTCGGTCGGATCCGTAAAAACATCTTCGTTGTAATGCGCAACCCAACTACTTACACCCAGGACAGTCCCCTCGGGGAAATGAATTCCTTCAATGTCCACTCCACCCTCGGGGACAACACGCCAAAACGGAAGTCCAGCAGCAGAATGCACCCGCAACGCTTCTTTGACAACTACTTTGAAATAAGGCAGGTCTTGACTTTCGTGGAAATTGATGCGGTCCTTGCCAGTCAATTTCCCGCTTGCTCTAGCGGCGTTAAGCTCATCTCGCAGTTTTTGTAATACGCGAGGCGTCTTGAGAAGATGGTACATCATCGCCGTGAGACTGATAGCCGTCGTATCAAACCCGGCAATGACATTGCTCTGCGCAACCATAAACAGATGATAATCTGTAACCTTTTCCGGATCTTACCTATGCGATTTAATCATCTTCGTCATGAACGGCTCTCGGGAAATGCCATCCCTATCAAGAATTTTCACATCCCCTCCCTTTTCGAGATGTTCCTCTTGTTGCTCCTGCTTGTGTTTTTCGATCTTTTCGCGCGCAAAATTGGCGACGAAGGTGCGGCCTCCAGCGCCTGAGTCGTTCAAGTAGCCGTTGAGTTTGAAGGCGAGGGGGTACCATTCGGAGTATATGCCCATTAGGGTTGAGAAACGCCCGATTGAGCCGACGGCTTGGATGGCGCCTTGGATGTCCTGGCCTTCGTCTAGGAAGCCTAATTCCTCAGGGTTAGGTTAGATTAGAGTCGGGAGCATAGGGTGACTGCTGTGTTCATACCGTATCTCTCTCCATAGGTTATGCATCCGATAACATCAAAGGTGTAGCACTGCATCCAGTATCCGAGGTCAATCTCGGTACCGGAGTGCGAAAACTCATGCAGTCGATCAAGGAACAAATCAACGCAGCGATCCACGAAAGGTTCATAGCTCACCAAGGATGTGAGTGAGTATAGAGCTGAAAACGTCTTCTTCGCCTCGCCTGCAGCCTCTTTCGCATTAGCACTGATCAGTATAGCCCCCAGCTCACCCCCAGAGACAACATCAGACAAACCATGCCGTTTATTATTCTTATCCGTAAACAAAGTCCACTGACTGGGGTGCGGATGTCTCCATCCATCATACCAATCCGATTTCGTAAACTTTGATCCAGGCGCATATATCTTTTTCAAAGCATCGGTGCTATTGCAACTATACCAGCCCGGCGCAAGTCGCACGATGGGACCATATTGCTTGTGTAGAGAAATGCCGTCCTGTTCGAAGTAGCCCTTTGAGACTCTCCAGAAATACCATCCTCGAGTGAAACGGGCCCAAAGGGGGCCTGGGATATGACGAAGTGGCGAGGATAATTGGTGGTAGAGCAGCAGGAGAAGACGGGCTGCGAGAGTTGCGGTGAGGGTGTAGACGATTATGGTTGTATTTAGCATCATCCTACCTAGGTATCTTTTCTGTATGCACTTCAAAGAGTTCAAGGTTTGAGAAAAAAAAAATCCAAATCTGTCTGATTACTTCCTGAATGTATATACATCATCATCGTCCCCTGACAGAATTCGAAGGGCGAGTTGTAGAAAATGTTGCCACGGCTTATTTCCGTAAGCCTCATGCCTATAATGGAGGGGTGGTGCACGTCACGTACGAGCAGGTTGAGGCAGCTAGATTAGTTTTCGCCTTGTAGCTTCCAATGGCATCTGAAGCTCTTTGTTATAACTTCCGCCGTAGCACAAAGCTACCGGACCAACTGATTCAGCCCTAAGGATGCGGTGAGGACACGTTTATCCAGGATAGTACTTTGGACCTTTGAGTGGCTAGGAAATAGAATTTCCACTTGGGTGTCTAGAGAATGTCATGTATTCTAGTCATACATGTAACTGATAAGTTAGACCTAAAAATCGCCTAAAAATACCGAAAACCCCGCATCCAAGTCGACCTCATTTCTGGCTCGGTGGTTATTTCCCCCGTTTTCGAAAAGCACATGACGACTGAATTAAATGTTATCTTTACGGTATCGCTGTGGTGCATTTCCTTATCGTTTTTGGGTACCATCCACCGTAGCGTCTTGAAGTGAGTATCTGATACAAGGGTGGCCAGAACTTATGCGATGCATTGCAACAATATTCCACCCAAGTTCATGATTTAGACCAATCGAATCTAACGATCCGTGGCTTTTTATAGAAAGCCTGCAATAGGTGGCTGTGAACATACTGCAGTACAAGAAATGGTTTCTTCGGAACAAACTACTGCATGTTAGCGCCCATGCAGGTGACTGGATTGTATCAGGCTGTGCTGTTTTATACTATCTTAGTGGGGATATGGAGCATGGTTTATCTGAGACGATAAAAGTGCATGAAACACAGCCTTGCCCTAACTTACGATCTGGGTAAAGGATATCTATATAACCTTGGCACTTGGACAGTACTCCGAGACCAAATTTCCATTTCACGATAATCATATATTCCTCTCGAGGTCATAAGCAAGTAAAACAGTCAAATCGAAAGAATCAAAAAGATAATTTTTTTGCTTTTAAGAGAATGAAGATCAAAGCCCACCCAGCAACCGTTCAAGACCTTGACCAGAACGGTCATCCCATCCTTCACAAAACAAGAACAGCAACACGAATTACAAAGGCGAACTCTGGTTCTACGCTTTCACAGAGAACGAGGATGCCGTACGCTTTCCATAACGGGAGACCAATGCCGACAGTCATATATGGAAAATGTAACCACAGCCTCCCAATCGAGGAGATGGCAAAAATCTACCAGAGTTATGAGAAGAAAGTTCCCATGACAATATTCACTCGCAGTCAAGATCGGAGTCGCGAAAGGAACGAAGTTCCAGGATGTAGGTTCCGGAAATTATTTGGAACAGGTAAATATAATCAGTAATATCTTGATGCATGGCAAGTTATAGGTACTAAACGCACAAAAAAATAATCACAGATGAAGGCGAAGTCATACAATCCACTCAAGCCTCTCAACAAAACCAGTGCGTCGGACTGACGGCCTTTATCCCTGAAAGAGACAAGCAGGTCACTGATCCCAAAATCTATGTGGAGCAATCAATTAAACGAGGTGGGCACGAGAAGATTATAATACACGAATTGGCGTTTGGTGGCCAAATCCAAACGGATGTTGACTACGTATTTCGGGGAATTGGTGATGAGCACCCTGAATTTGGGAAGAGAGACTTGAGGGTTCGGATACGTTGTGTAAGTCTTCAATGCTCAATACCTCTATTCTATCTGTCCATTTCGGCTGTATTTGAAGTGAAAGAAAGACCTGGAAAGAAAGAGGAATGCTGATTATTACTTTAACGCTGTGAAGGTAAATGATGAGAGTTTCGAAACTTACATGGGTGGCGCTGGATACTACGGCTACGACCGGACGGAACATGCCATGATGAACAGAGCAATGCTCGATCGTGGCCAAGCATATTCATTGCAGAAATCTAACTGGGGGGATGAATCATATCAACATAGCGTTACCATTAACCCGGCAGATCTTCGGATTCTGCTGGATGCGAAGCGAGGGAATGAAAAAGATAGGAAGCAGGGAGTAACCGGCGAAGTCGAATTACTTAGACTATGTATGCATAAAGTTCTATTGTCTGAAGATGGGAGAGGTGTCGGCGATTTCGAGCTGCGAATTATTTATAAGCCTTGATTATGGAAGATGTTCTTGCTATCGGAGCGATGGAGGTAGGAACCGCTTAGAAATTGAATGTTGTCTACGGGGTATAGCTCTCCGAGAAATTCTGTCGTGACAATTGGGCAACGGAGCTAGCTATACAGGCAAGGAGACTTTGATAGTTACTATTGTCGACACAACGAAGTGAATTTAAGGTTTTAAGTTGTCACCCTAATCTCGTATCCGCAGGGGAATCTCAGATCCAGATATATCGTGCTATTGTCATATCGAGTGCCAATACTTTCTATTGAGAGACACCAAGTGTATGCAATTAGATAAAGTTCTAATAGGTGAGATCCATTTGGCGTCATGTTGCTTTGATCATCGAGTGTATTTGGAGGTAATATCTATACTGCGCCTGTAATCAATATCTCGATATAAGTCTCAAATGCACACTCATATCAATGTATGTGACAAAATGAAGTTGACCTAGACTCCGGGAAAGATTCGACTCAAGTTGGGATAGAAAAGCCACTTCAACCACAAGATGTCTAGTGAAATCAAACGTTCGACATGAAGATGGGATACTCGCGACAATGTTCGATGCAACAAATAATCTGGTATAATGGCATGACAAAATGTATGCATATATCATGATGAAGATTCATCTACACATGGTGTATAAGATGCATAAACTCGAGCACTTGGATGATGTGTCGGTCATGCAAAAATGGAGAATAGTGATGCAGCAAATTCATACACAAAGGCGACGAGATCGAAATCGATGGAATCCAGACAGGTACTCAAAGCTCTGGGGCCGTACTCGAATTGGTATTATAGTTATTGTTGCCAATTTGACCCATGATTGTTCTGAAAAATCAATGTAGCGACATCCACTAAAAGCTGATGAGCTTCTGTCCGGTAACAATGCCGTGAACGTGTTTCTGGACGTTTTGAAACTTCATGAATTGACAAGTTTCACTTTCGAGGTGATTGAACAATGCCGCCAATGTGACAAACTGCTTGGGGCATTTGAAATTAGGGCAGTGGTAAACCTGTTGTTTGTGGACTGGCGAGTTCAAATGCTGAGTCAAGCCCTTGCGAGCTTGAAATTCTCGATGACATAGATAACACTCCCAAGCATCTCCATTCCATGCCTGATTTGTGACTTCATACTCGGCGGTTTGCTCATTATGCCACTCGATCTGCTTGTTGGTGATGATGCCATTGGGGTCCCGACGACGAACGATTTGCAGGATTCTCTCACGGTTGAGAAACGGCGCATTTAAACAAGCCCCTCGCTCGAGATGATGAGTTAACCCGCTTGCACTGGTAAATGGGACTTTGCAGAATGGGCAAGGCATCTGAGAGCCGCGGTGGATCTTCGAGTTCAGGTGCTATAGTTTCCCACATTAGTTGCCATATCAGACAAGCGGAGAATAAGAGGATGCACCATTCTCAAGTTGTTCTCATTCTCAAACTGTCTTTTGCAGTCGTTGCAATAGTTCCGAAAATGACCCTTGGCCGCCATGTGTTTCTCAGCGGCACTTTCGGAGAGAAATAACGACGAGCAAGTTTGACAACTGTAACGGGGGGCCCAATGCTGGATAGCATTCATATGTTGATTGCGTGCGTGCTGCGAGCCGAAAGTTCGGGAGCACGTTTCGCACTGCCAATGACTATGATCGTCCATGTGGTCCGCTGCATCGTCCCATTGATAGAAATCATAACTGCAGGTTTGGCAATCATACATCGTTGCGGGGGCGAAGTAGACTAAGACGCTGATGATCCGATACGAAGTTTCTTGCCCTTGATGAATCTGATCTGATGTACGTGGGAAGAGATGGAAGAGGAATCGGAGAGCTGAAGGAGACAGAAGAGGTGAAGACGTTACTTAATGCTTAATGAAGGAAGAAGGAAAGAAGGACAGAGGGAAGGCCCGATCACAGCCAATATGACTCCTCTTATCGTGGGCTTGATCGTCAAGATAAAGGGGAGGCCCCACCTGTTTCTGACCTGTCGCGTTTTGCAGACTTTTGGCCAAATGGAAAGAACGGTCCTTCCCGCTGGGACGAATCGTGTCCCAATCGGAAGGTGCTACTGGGGTTGTCGAACAATACGCTAACCGAATAGGGAATAAGCGGAGCCAAGGAGAGCACCGAGATTTGGTTGATGGCAAGAGTATCAAATTTCTCTCATACACGACCATATATCGGCTTATAACCGGCTTCAAATTGAGCATATTAATGGGTATTTGGAGGCAATATTTGAAGGAATCGGGACCATAACATGGCAAAATATCGGTTCTTTTGTGCTAAGATTTTACATATAAAAAGGATCCAAATCCTAGTTAGATATGTTTTAGAATGTGTGCATCAATATCAATTATTATTACCAGCCCCTATCGTTCTTACTGTTTACCAGCCGGGTTAGTATTAGCGTGAAATCTCTCCGTCAGGGGTTCCACTTCACGTGGGGTGGGTTTGACTAGTCCAGAAATAGCACTGCAAACATTGATTGTTTGATATTTCTTTGTTGTACAGAGAGTATGGTACATATTACATGGTATCTGGTAGTCTACAGTGTTGATACAACAGCAAATCATACAAACTTCCGCTCCATCTGAAGCAGAAGGTCTCGAACATCGTCAATCTTCATCTTCAGCGCCCGCGAATTTCCCTGAGATGAAGGACCGATGAGCTCGGTCAGTACGCTTTGAAAATTCGATGCACCGTCCTCGGTACTGCCCTGAAGCTGGCCGGAGACATCAACATCCATTGTCTTGTCTGCGAGGTTCTTGGACCCTACGACAAAGATCAAGTTGTACTTCATTGATTTGGCGCGTTGGATCTTTTTGGATAAAGACCGGCTGCTGCTGTCAATGTCGATCAAAAACGTCGGCTCAGATGTTAGAGGTGCGGGTTGTTGTAGTTCCGCATCTTCCGAGTGTAGCCTTGGTATGATCGTGTCGTACCCGGAGAATTTTGCAGCCGCTTCTTCAGCTAAACGCAACACTGGCTCGTCACTCTGCACAGTCAGAATGATGCCCTGGCGTGGAGAAAGCCAGAACGGCCAGCGACCAGCATAACGCTCAATCAAAAGTGCCAAAAACCGCTCCAACGAACCGAAGATGGCTCGGTGAATCAACACCGGCGTGGCCTTTCCGGGTGTATTTGGGTCATAATCCGGCTCTCCTTCTGCCACCTGATACTCAAGCTCGAATCGTTGAGGAAGATTGAGATCAAGTTGAATGGTGGATAATTGATGGTATTTACCATCCGAATCTTGCAGCTGGATATCAATCTTCGGGCCATAAAATGCGCCGTCGCCCTCGTTCAACTCCCATGGGAGGCCACTCTTATCTAGTGCCTGTCGCAATTGCTCCTCTGCACTGTCCCATAGCTCCAAGCTTCCAATAAAATCCTTCTCCGGGCGTGTTGACAATACCAAGTTGTATTTGGGCAGTCCAAACGTCTTCATGACCATATTAACAAACGTCAATGCCAAATCGATTTCCTTCCCGATTTGTTGCGGGCGACAAAATATGTGACCGTCATCCTGGTGGAAGCGCCGCACTCGAGTGAGCCCGCTCAAGGAACCCGAGATCTCGTTGCGGTGTAGAGGGCTGAAGTCTGCGTAGCGTACCGGTAAATCACGATACGAGTGGTTCTGAGATTTGAAAAGTAGGCAGTGCCCAGGACAATTCATCGGTTTCAGTCCATATTGTTCATCCTCGCCCAGTTCACCTTCCGTTTCACCAGTGGCTCCTCGACCGCGTACTTCATACATGTCATCCTTGTAATTCTGCCAGTGCCCAGATATCTCCCATAGCGACTTTTTGTATATGTTTGGAGTGAGTACTTCGCGAAATCCATATTGTCGGTATTGCGCGCGGAGAAAGCCAATTAGCTTGTTGATGATATGTGTACCGTTTGGAAGAAATAGGGGCGACCCGGGGCTGTAAGGAGAGGATGTGAAGAGTTCTTGAGCGGTACCGAGTATACGGTGGTCTGCGGCAGGTGTGGAAGGTTGAGCATTTGACGTCGCATCAGTGCTTTGGGGTCGGGATGCGGAAGAATCCTGTCGTCTAGGAGTTAAAGGCCTGGCATGGCACGAACAATAACGGACAGCCGCCACTGAAGCGACTTCCGGCACTATTCGATTTCTAGACCATGATATGTTCGTTCTAAGATGCTGCCGACGGCAGAAAAGGGTTGTTGGGCGCATGGCGCGTTTTCTATGTCGTCTAAGCTATACGTTGGAGCTCGCCGTTGAGGATTATTTTTGATGTGGAGCCTGGGGCACCCCAGCTTATGTTGCGTGCAGCTGATTGGGTGACTGGCCGCTAGATCAGGCGGCCATGTCAACAATATCCCGCATGTGATCTTCAATTTATTTTGTATTTATTTTCATGATCCCCTCACATTATCAGAAATCCTTTTTTTTTAAAAAACAACTAATGATGTTATGATAATGATATTGCGCTGTCATTTGATGACGATGTATTAAACGTGCTGGCCTCCTTTCATGTCCCAAGCTTGGTGACTTGTGAACAAATTTCTACTTCTCCACAACCGCAATCTCAAGATTGCAAATGGCGCCTAAAAAAGCTGGTAACCCCATGGAGGACTCCTGGGTGGTATCTGATATCGAACCTTCAACCTACAGTCAGCCAGTAATTGTTGAGGGCACTGAGTCGGCACCTGCATCTTTTCCAATCGAGAACCTGTCACCAGTATCCTCATTCTCAGAAAGCGAGTTGATCCAGGATTACGAGGAAGAAGACCCTCCCATTTCCGTCTCTGCTTCAGATCTGCCAAATCCTGCAGAATCAACTGCCACATTAGCCTCATCGGAATCATCTGGCCCTGAACTGATCATGCCATCCATCATGTTCGAAACTCGCGCTTCAGATCACGGCTCTTGGGTTATTCCACGCAAGCGAAGCAGACAATCTCTTTACGAGAGTCGTAAAGCACCAAGGATACCCAAACCGCGCAGTCAGACGTCAAGTCAAGAACGGCAAGTACATCCTGTACAGAAAAAGGATACTGTACCCGCTGCTGCGCTAATACCTGATACGAGCATGCGACATTACTTCAGTCAAGTCAAGGATTACTTTTCTGAAGACATTAACCGATACCAATTCTTCAGACTGATCCTCAACTCTCTTCTGGTGCTGATGACTATGCACCTACTCATATTTCCAGAACTGGTTCATCAGGTTCCAATCCTTTGCAAGGTGCCGGGTGTTTCCAATGTATACAGTCAGACATGTGCAAAGTCTAATAGTACGATAACTGAAATTCCAAGTCCTTCTGCCAGTTATCAGTCAGCCGTCCGAACACAGAATCAGCTGCAAAATTACCTCAATCAGACGATTCAGGATATGGTTCCACTTGATGTTTCGTTGAAAGACACCGATACCATTCTTCGCGCGATATACACTGATGTCCGCAGAGAGTACAGCAGTGCACGTCACGAAATTGAACTTGAATTCGATGGCGCCCGGGCTGCCTCTCGTTCCATCAGTCGTGCTCTAATGAAATTGAAAGTGGATATGAAGTCCACTGTCCACGGATTCCAGGCGCCAACACATCGACTAGAGTACCTGAAGGGAGCAGCAAGAAACAGTCGCAAAAATGCAGACAGTATATTCAGCCGACTTACAGGCCGCAAGAACTCGAAATCCGATAGTGAAGAGGACTCTGGTATGGCCGCCATGAATCAATTTGCTCGTCTGAGCCAGGAACTAGACTCAATCATCGCCCGCTTGGCTCAAAAAACACATATACTCCTGGAGCAATTAGCGAAATTAGATGATCACCTTCAGTCAATCGAGCAATTGAGTGTTCGCGAACAAGATCGGATCAACTCGAAGCATGCCAAAGATCAGAAACACAACATATGGAGTTCTCTGAACGATATCATTCAGGTGGCGAAGTCATCCGAATCAACGAATCACGACAAGCAAGAGAACACGATTCTTGAGCAGTTGGGGCAAGTCGCTTTATATCACAATCTCATGGCGGATGTTGTCGGGAAACTAGATAGAGAGTTGAAGGCGTTGCAAAAGATTCGCTCTATTCGTACGTGATGTTCCTCAATACGTGTTTTTTTTATTAGATTGAAGATCCCATTTCTTCTTATCTCTTCACCTCGTTTTCAACAATGCATAATGATACCAATCTCCTGTATTTGATTTCACGAAGTCATGATGTTATCCCATATCATACCCCCAATACCTCACGCAGTTAGCCAGAAAGAAGACCGAATGTACTTTAATAGATATACCGTACAACAAGCATGTTTATTCTTCTGTGACTTTAGCTCCCAACTCTAACATAAAACGAGTGTCGTCGTCACGCACAAAGCAAAGAGCCAATCCAGACAAGAATGAATATCTACTGTAATTAAAAATGCAAGTGTATGCCATGGATCACCTATGCTCTAAGATGGCTTTTTTTTTTCTCTGGGCTATGTAAATCGATCATTGATATTCAACTACTAGCTCAAGGCGGAGGCCTCGTCCGAAGAAAGACATTCGACGGCAAACTCCGATCCCTAAACTCTTCGTCGACTTCGTACTGAATCTCTTCAACCCCCTGAAAGCCCAGACGCTTGTACACAGATCGTCCCATTCGCGAAGCTTCAGTGATAGCTTCAATATCACCTAGACGTCGAGCTTCCTTGAGACCCCACTGAACCAACTTACTAGCAATACCACGACGTTGAAACTGCGGGTCCAAAGCGCAAAGATCCAGGGTCATGACTGACTTTTGGCTTGAATCCGGTTGTTGTGCCTTTTCCTGCAGAACCTGGCGACGCCGGACCTGCATCGACGCAATAAGTTGGGTCAGGAACCTCGGCATCCGCTCGTCACCAGGATATAGATCTGTGAAATCAAGTGGATCTGGAGCATCGCCTTGGCCGGGTATCAGGGAGGCGTGGACCCAAATAGCTACGCCCACTATGCGCGGGGATCCTTCTGTGGTGGACACGCTGGCTTTAAGGAAGTGGGTGTTTCTTGCATCTTTCGTTGCATGCCAGCGTGCCTCCATGCGAGCGGCGCCCTGGACTTTTCCCTCAGGTGTGTCCCAGCCTGGGTTCATTGCTGTCCAGATGCCATCGGCAGTCTGTTCGCCAAATGCCTTGGCGCATATCTCGAATACAGAGTAGAAATCTTTGGGGTTTGTGATTGGCTCGATGGCAGTGTGTTCGAAAGGGACGGTGTTTGATGCCATAATGTCGGAAAGTCAACCGGTGCTTCTATGGAAGTTGCTGTACCTATGTAGGTACCGTCCTTGTCCTGCATATATCAATGATATACGTATATGGGGCATGATGTGGGGACACACAGTCTATATTGCCTGTGGGGCAACAATATTGTCATCTGTCAGGGAGTTCAATGCGCTTGCTGATGCTAGTATCTGTTGAAATCTATCAGCAGGCTCTAGGTATGTATGTCAGAGATTGGTTGGTGATTCACATACACAATCTTGTACATGTATCTATCGACTGTTAGGGCAAGTAGGGTTAGGGTAAGATTAACTCGATCCGCGTCAAGCCGTCCACCGGAATGATGACATCACAAAACATTCTCCACTTGCGAGCGCGTTTTTCAAACAACCTGAATTACTTAGGCCGCTTCAGAATTATCCTTTCGCACCAATTTCTAAATTTATATTGTGCCGGCTTTCGCGCAACTCGACAATATGCAGTCCTATTACATCAACAATTATTCACCACCTCAGGGCTACGAGTTAGGCGAACTCCCGCGACCAGAGATTGAAAATGCGACTGAAGTCCTGATCAAGGTTCATGCTGCCAGCGTGAACCCGATTGATGTCAAGATGGCCAGCGGCGCGGTCAAGATGATGACTTCGTTCAAGTGAATCGCCCTATATGTTTATTGCGAGCTAATCGCGGACTGTTCAATTCGCTGACTATTCGACATTATAAGATTCCCGTATAAACTCGGATACGACTGCGCTGGAACAGTGGCGGAAATCGGAGCTCGAGTAACGCGCTTCAAGGTCGGCGATGAGGTATACGTTCGTCTTCCGGAGAGTACCAGAGGTATGTCAATTGCTTTCATTCTCCTGTTTTACTCGTACTTTACACAATGGAGGACAGGAGTTAACCGGCAGCTCAAATGAACAATAGGTTCCTGGAGCGAATACTGCAAGACGCCCGAAGATGCGCTTTCTCTAAAACCGAAGAACGTAACATTTCAAGAAGCCGCATCCATTCCTTTGACGGGTTTGACGGCATACCAATCGCTGAAACTCGCGGGCGATTTGACTGGAAAGACTGTTTTTGTGCCTGCTGGATGTGAGTTAATACTGTGATCTGAATAAGACTAATATATAGTCCTAATTGACATTCTTAGTGAGCGGCACCGGCGCATATTGCTGCCAACTCGCAAAGAATGTTTTCAAAGCCGGAAAGGTCATTACAACCGTATCGACTGGGAAGATCCCAAAGGTTCCAGAGCTGCTTGGTGAAGGGGTGGTCGATCAGAGTAAGTATCGCCCATAAGCCTGTAGTTTGATCCCAAAGGGCTTATATTAACAATCGATCATATAGTCATCGACTACACCAAATCGGACCCCAAAGCCGAAATCCCTCCCGGGTCCGTCGACTTCATGTTCGACACCGTGGGCATCGCCATGGACTGTCTCTCCCTCATGCGTCCTCAAACCGGATACTTGGTATCCATCTCCACCACCCCCAGCGGAGACTATCTTGCTGAAGTTGGACACATGCAAATCGGCTTCCCGTTCCGACAAATCCTCAACATCATCGACAGCATTCGCGTATGGCGGGCCAAGAGGTGGGATGTGACTTACAGATATGTCTTTATGCAGCCCGATGGTAAAGATCTGGAGGAGTTGAAGGAACATGTTGAGAGTGGCAAGTTGAGAGCTGTTGTGGGCAGCACGGTGCACTACAAGGATGTGAATGCTGTCAAGGAAGCTTGTGATTTGGTTTTCAAGGGCAAGGGAGGAATTGGGAAGCAAGTTATTTCTTTTGAGTAGATGCTGGGTTGTCATAATCTTTTTTGTGTTTTCTTATCGCATTATATCTAGTCTTTGAACCTCATTAATATCTTCTTACGTAGTAGATGTAGACTACGGTTTAGTTAACTATGGAGTATTTACTATTGAGAGCTTATTTCCAAACCCGGCCTAGTGCTTTGTGGAGAACGCCATGTCGTCTTGCCTCAGGCACCCACTCACTGATACTTGGCTTGGCGTTTATTTTCTGGTCAAGGGATAATGATAATTCTTACATCAATCACCCCAACTCATGTTAGATATAGGAAAACACGCGTTTTGCAGATTGGTTTTACTTATATCCTCTCTCCACATTGCCATAAGCGCTACAAGTTCGCTTCGTCGCGAACTAGTACCTAGGCGACACAAGCACAATCCTCTCTTTTCAACTGCTCATCCCTTCGTGGCCTAGAGTTCACTATGAATTCCACAAGCAGGGAGCTGATATCTGCTCTGACTGACTTCTACAATCTTATCATCAAGCTTCCATACATAAATCCAACCGCGTTGGTCCACCCGCCAGAGGGTGAGGACGGGCAAGGCTGGCCTGATATCAACGCAGAGGAACTGCGCAAGCGAGGCAGGACAGAAGAAGTCATCACCCTTCTTCGCAATCTTCCATATCTACGGCGTCCGGATTCCGGAAAGAGCAAATAAGGATGGATGATAGGGCCGGATACTCGTGAAATCGCTTACTGCGATGGTGAGGTATACGATGCAGAATTGGATAAGATTCAGCCAACACCGGGACATTGTATTTGGCTAGCGAATCCTGCCAATACGGAAGATGGAGCTGCGTTGCTTCTGGATGTTGAAAATGGTGAGTTTTCTTTGTTTTTGTTTTTTGGTCCCACAAGTATCAATTTCAATTATAAAGAAGACGTTACTGACCGGTTTCTAGGCACTATAACCGAGTACTCAGTACGGAGTAATCGGAATGTCTGTCTCGATGCAGATCTGTACGAGTCACTGCCTCTGGAAGATCGCTGGATGGCTCATTCCACATTACCAGTCACTGATTTATTTCGCGCATGGACCAACAAATACAAGAAACTAGAATGGATGCCTTGCCTCAAGGAAGAAGGGCCAGGAACAGTCATGTGGTTTATCAGTCCCAAACAGGACGATGCCATATTTGACGACGACGATGACTATTCGGAAGATTGCGATGAGAGTTATGAGCCTAGTTCCGAGGAGTCGGATGACGACAACTATGATAGCGAAGACTATGAGGATGAAAGTGATCCGTATGAGTACGATAGTGAGTATGAGAGTGGTGATCCGGTCGATCAAGATACGTTGGAGAAAAAAGTCCAAGAATTGAATATAGATGAAGACGAATTTGCAACAGTGGGCAACACGCGAGGAAAACTCGAACAAGAGATTCGGTTAGGAGATGGCAAGCTTCTTGCCACTGATAAGCTTGCTTTGATGAAGGTAGTGAATGTTCGTTTGACTTCTTTCATTTTGGTGGATTGAGATATATGAACTGACTGTGCTAATAGGAAGCTTACTTGATTTACATTGAGAATGGCTGGCCAGATGCGTTCAACCACGACGAATGCCAACGGCAATTATCTGAGCTTTCTAAGCAGATAGAGCCATAGTCTTGATTATTTCCGTTTATTGTTGCTGGCTTTTATACAAGTATCCGACTTTGAAGGAAATAAAATATAGGCTTTATTTTGCTTCAGGAAGCCTCTCCCGCAGCACAGGATAACTTCTGCTATATACGGAAGATCTCTATTTATCAACGAGCAAGTCGCCGCTATTTACATGTTTTCGGACTTAGAAAATCAGTTGGACTGAGAATTCTAGTCTCAAAAACAACAATAAGTATGTACTAGAAGTGAAGTTTGCTTCGCACTTGCTCACTCGAAGATAGCACATCTCCTGGATTTAGGAGGATGGGCCACCAACGGTGACACGTAGGAGACGGGGGTTGGGCGAAGAGAGCAAACCAGAAGCATTCTCTCCATCAGGGTTGACATCGTCATAAGGGAAGGCATAACCCTTTCCATCAACCTCGTTGCCATGCACAAACTTGCTATAAAAGTTGGAAGGAGAAGTTGTGTAGTAGTGGTCAGCGCTAAGGCTAGGTTGGACGTCACCACCAGGCAACAAGAGAGTTCCACGGTTGAAAGCAGCGCAGAGCCGGGGCACAACGAGGGCGTCGACGATGTTTCCCCTAACAACGAAGGGACCGCTGTTGCAGCCGAAGATATCGCGAGCATTTGGCTTGGGAAAGTTAACATCGCTTCCTACGCAGGTCATTGTATCGGATCCTCCGGTGGTGCAGTGAACGTTGCCGGGGCCGCTCTGGGTATTGATGGTCAGAGGCTGGGAGGCGTATCTCGAGTAGACGTTGTTGACGTAATAGGTCCAGTAGTTGGCAAAGGCATCTGGATGAGTGCTGATATAGAGGTTGGGAGACAGGATACGGATATAGTCGCCAGAAGTACTAGTCTCGCAGAGACTAGCCCATGGCTGACCGTCAATAGAGGTTTGGGCGACAAGGTGTGAGCAGATGTCTTGAACGGCATTGGGTTTCAAACCCAAAGCAGTCTGGACACTGCCATCAGTGGATGTCAAAGACATGCCGAGAATCATACCAATAAAGTCAACGTAACTGATGTTGGCAAACAGACCAGCAGCAGGGTCGTTGGTCAATTCAATGAAGCCCCAGTCGATGTTGGCACTGGGATCAGATGGGTTGGCGGGAGACGGTTGGACAAGACCGCCCGACACCATGAAGAACTTGAGGTCACCGCGAGCTAAGTATACACGACCAGAGATGAGAAAATTAAGGATGGTAACGGTGGTGGTAGATCCTTGACCACCAAGAGGAATGGCGATGTTCTCGGTAATCGGAACAGGAACACCAGAGGCAGTACCAGGAGGATAGTAAAAGCTGCCGTCAGCTCTCACGAAAACAATGTTGCCGGCCGTGTCTCGTCCCTGAATGTATGCATTGACGGAACCAGGGGATGAACCAGGTATGTTGTTAACAAGCTCAATAGGAAGAATGCCGGAAGATGAGGCAGCTGCCTCCATCATCCTATGCTCGTATTTGTTGGTCCCGGGTCTGTTGGTGGTATTTCCCTTCCAGTAACCACCCAGGAAGTTATCAGGTCCGACGACAGAACCGTTAGGATTTGGGGTGACCTGAACAGGTCCAGGGAGGCCTCTGGCGAGGGGGCTGGCCAAAGCCTGGCCAACAATGAGGGCGGCAAGTGCCACTGTCCACTTAGCCAAACCACGCATTATGGACTTTTTTCCTTCTATATAGAAATGGATGGAGATGTATATGCGTGTGGATGTGTGCAGATATGTATAATCCCAAAATGCCTTTGGTGAAGGAGTGACTGAGATATATAGGAGCAGTGAGTGAATTGATGGAAAAGGAGTGGAATTGGCAGTGCTTTGTTCCAAGAAAAACACATCTAGAAAGGGTGAATTGAGGCCATTATTATATATTTTGTACTCCCGTCATTTCCATTGGAATGGTAACCCTTTTCGACCGCACCCATCATGTCATCCTCAGGTTACAGCCAACGGATCAGCAGGCTTCACTATGACAAGCCTTTGGCTATATCTATGTAACTACAGAATTGGATTCAGACACGTGAGAAAAAGGGGCTTGGAACGTGTTCCGAATCCACTATTCTTTTTACCAATGACAGCCTAGCAAAGAACAAACGGTATGAGTTCTCATGATTCTGTCCCTTGCTCGGTTCATTTGCCGAGGGGAGACGAGGGGTTCTCACCCAGAAAAATAATCAGTCGAGCTTCCCTACTGGACAACCAGATTGGGCTATTATGGGCTCAGCTCCGGCAGATAGGCTGCTTGATGTAGTAACTATTGTGTGTTGGTAAATACGAATGCTGCTTCAGATTGTTTACTTTGAACCGCGGTGAGAGCGAAAGAAACACGTTGTTGAAGAGTTTTCTGGGTGGTACGGTTAGGTAAACAAAGCTGGAACGATAACATAGGTATAGCCGGCGTTTCCGAATCGATCCATGGATGAGAGATATCCAGTGGTCCAGGACACCTGTCAATGAAACATGTGAGATGAACCGCTGAACCAGACAATTAAACAAACATTTAGCTCCGTTCAATAGGTGACAGGTAATACTACTCTACTATAAAGTACATAGTACGTTTTTTAAAGTCCAACAGTCATCCCAAAGTTATTAGCTTCGATTCGTTCCCCCTGTCATACACTCAAGATTGATTAGCGCACTAGTTGGCCTCAACCAATCCACCCCGCGTTACATGGTGGCTGCGCTACGAACGCCTCGGGGAGCAACCAAGGGTCGGGATACTTGAGGATGATGGTTTGGTAGCGCCCTTTGTGGCTGGCGCCGTTTGTCAGCATGATAGTACGTACTACGGAGGAGTAGGATTTCTGGAATAGCTCTGTATTGGGAAAGATGATGATGCACCAAGACTACTATGTAGTCTCGGCGCTGGACACTTTCGTAGGACATCTAAAACATCAATTACATACCTATTGGCGGCTGTGTTTATGAGCTGCGCAAGCTACAAGACAGATGACGAATCATTCATTACCTTAATGGTTAGCTCGACAAAACAAATGACAAGAACATGGCTCTTCCGCACTAATTAACGGGAATCATCCCATCCAGATTGAGGTCAATTCGCAGAAAGAATGCTAGCTGGATGATTGAGGGGCCTGGGTCTAGATTGATTCTTGCGCAACTCTGGCCGCTTACTTGCTCCTGATTATGGAGTATGTTGCAATGACAGACATATTTGCTGATCCGGGCTGTTCGGACGCCTTGGCCAAACGAGTTTATCTGTGTGATCAAGTATTCTCAGCGAATTACTACTCAATAATGCGCTGTAAGGTTCGTTGATTTCGTTTAACGATCCTCGATGAAACCAATTCTTCATCTTTCCTTGGAGCAGAAGCGCGCTGGTCCATAATCGGCATAGTGCTCAAACCATGCGACATTCATGATTCAAGCAGTTTTAGTGCTGACTGCCGTAGTGCATGCAGATTGCAACGTGGCTTGTTCAAGCCTAATTGCATAGTTATCCGAATACTGGTAGCAAATACCAATCATCAAAGCAACTTCCTGTAGTCATACAGCGGGCGATCTTCGGCATAAGCGGCAGAGCCCTCACAATGTTACCCTGCAATGGCGGTATAATATAGACAACATATTTAGTACGTACCTACAGAAATTGTGATGCTGATCAGTATATAGAACATCGGGGTGGGTGAAAAGGATGGACGAAGTTGAGATCAAAAAAGGTGCCGTGGAGGACGCTGATTGGCTGATACCTACCTCACGTGATGAGATTCGGGGTAACTCAAGTTTAGGCTATTTAGGTCTACCGAAGGTCATCATCTTTCAAGAGTCAAAATACTTGGGGTCCCAAGTTATTTAGTTTTACTTCAGTTGAACTAACCGCGGCGTACTGGTAGGTACTATTTCGATCCTATTCAAGCAGCGGCTGATCATCAGCTGTGCTGGTAGTCCTCAGGTTCACTAGACTGTGATAATGAAGAAGGGTCTTCGGCCTTCACTATAAAGTAGAACGAAAATTACTGCAAATAAGTTGTCAAGACTTCTCGATATTAACAGAGTAGAAAGCATTCGTTTCCGGAGAGAAAACTCTGTCTTAGCATATCTAGCTCAACCGCTTGGCTTTGCGCCAGCTGTCCAGAAATCCATCCGATCAAGCGCTGCAAGTTAGCAGTCAACAACCTTGGAACTCAACAAATACTCATTCACCTTGTACAAAATGACCGCCGATCAGCTCTACTCATATATCTACCTGCCTATCTTGGACCAAAGTCACTCAGACGTGCTTGCTAGCAGGCCCTTGGCATTGCACGATGCTACCTCTAATGTACCCAGGCAGACGCCGATTTTCGACCGCCCATGTCGTCATTTGAGATTTGATTTGGATTCAAGCCAATAGAAATGTCTTGAGATAGTTAAGTGCGTATAAATGAAATTTATCCTTGAAAACGGGGGAAATTTTATGCTGATCAATGCAATGCATTATACGTACTTCCTACCCTTCTTTCCTGTAATCCTTCGTACCCGGTCTGAAGATTGAAATTAAAACTAGTGTAAGGAGAGTAAGAAGTTTAAAAAGACTTCAGAGATAGGGCTATAATTCAGGTGAATCCTCCCTGAACTATCGCGTAGACTCAGCCCAAATTCAATCTTGTGAAACGAAAAACAAAAAAATGTCTCCATCCCCAATCTTGTTAGCCGCTGTTCTGGCAGCCGCTGGACCTTTGCTTGCCACCGGTCAAACGCTCGACAAGCCTGCTCTCACCTCCAATCTTGATTACTTGGAGCAGGGAAGCCTTGACCATCTTACTCCGACGCAGAGCACATGGGATCAATGGGGAGCAGGCTGGATTCCTCAAGATTGCAAGGACATTGCCAACAATGAGGGGAAGAATCCCGATGATTTTGAGATCTACAACGTCCACTATACTGATGTAAGAGACTACCACCCCAAGAAATGGTTCACTGACAGAATCTGATTTAAAAAGTGCGGCGATGCATGGGTATTCTGTCGTCACAAGGACACACCAATTGATCTCGTCTCAACAATTGATATCTTCGGACGACTTCCTGTCGCCATGCGCAGCTGGGTATGTTCAAACCAGATCGTTTCTTGGGAACTTATAGCCAGCATCTATCTAACGTACTACATTCCACCGCATAGGTCAGACATGTTATAACCATTCCGTCCGATAACTATGCCTATAACTCCAACGGCAATATCGCCTTTTTCGGAACTACCAGTGGCAACATGGATGTCGCGATTCACGAAACGGGACACAGCCTCGACTTGCTTGGTGCTTATGGTGAACAATTGTCTGGTATGGGACCTTTCACTGAAATAAAAGTATCGAACCCCTCTCTAACCTCATAGATAGCAAGCCAAGATTGGCTTGACAACTACAACCAGGATCCTAATGTCCCCGACGATTATGCCCAGACTAATCAAGTCGAGGTAAGCTTTTCTCAACATTTACTAGTCTTCTATTTCTCTCAAACTCATCTCCTATCACAGAATGTCGCTCAAAACACTGTAATCAGTGTCTACGACAAGGTCGTTCCCGGTGGCTTCGGCTCCGCCCAGCCGAGCTGGAACAACATCTTCCACCAGTACGCAACACTGCAGTGGAAAGCCGGATCTCAGATTCTCCCCGGAGGAACCTGCGACCGCCATCTTATTAACTCGGAGACTGTCTCTACAAGCAATTCCGCTGCCGCTGCCGCCATGGTTAATGGCCCGAAGAAGCCGGATACTTCCTTTAAGGGCAACTATACCAACATCGTGACGGACTATACTGAGTTCAGTACCAAGGATAGTTGCATTTCCTATTGAAGATATTTAGATGACGATCGGACAGAAACTCTTGACATTTACCTTTCTAGTTTATAGATCTACTGAAGCAGTTAAGAATAGATCGCAACAGACGAAAGATGCACTATTCGAGTTATCGGAAATAGAATAGAGATAGAAATGAAACTAAATATATGGTTTAACGAAATAAGTCTCAAACATGTATGTAAATTGATGATTGAGTTATGGTGTTATGTCGACTTAGGGCTTGGGCAATAAGATGAGGCTAGGGTTTAGGGTTATTTAGGGTTGTTACGAATCCGAGAGTTCGCCTTGCACAACACAAGACTCGGACACTTTCTTTCATTCGTCAAGATTCTGAAAATCAATAAGAACGAATATGGTGAGATGCGGCCTTATTTATATAGGGTCGGCCGGGCTGTGTTGACACTGCATATGCACAGCCCTCCTTCGGCCCCTAGGATGATATACCGGTACGAGATTCAGCCTCATCAAAGCTACTTTGCACCTACATTTACCGCGATTCCTCGAAAGGTCATCTGCAGTTTCCTTTATATAATTCATACTATTTATGACTAAGTTATCCCAAAATTTTTGAATTATTGTTAGCGACTAAATCCTGGTCATCTCTGCCTGCCTCTCCGTTATCCCATCCCGGTCGATGAGTCGATATAGGCGCCTCTATTATTATTGTCGCACACGCTAGTCATTGAGCTATTAGCATTTAGAAACATGCAGAAGGTCGGGATTTCAGATCACTCTGACGTTCAATACTATGAAGAATACGGTAATCTCAACATCTTTCCCTGTTCATGATCGAAATTTGCACTCAGCCTCTGTTTACGGCATCAGTATCGGCGCGAATAGTTTCGAACTACACTAACACATGGAGCAGAAAATAATCGGTATCGCAAATACAATAGCAGCCTCGGACAAGTGCTGCGGAACTATGTATATAAAACAGACCCTAGCTCATTTTCTCAAACTGACTTAACTCTCTACCAATACAGCCCAATAAAAATTGTCGGCGACTTATAATGTTTGTGACTTTCCCCAAACGTGTTTGATTACATACTGACGTTGTACAAGTTTCGCGGAGAGATCAGTCTCCGACGGGGGACCACATGCTGCCGAGCTCGACTCGTTTTTCCCACCAAGCTTCTGGCGTATTGTGGAGGAAGATCTGAATGGCGCATTCGGGTTGGAGCGCTACGAGGAGGGATCTGAGTTGACATATGGTCTGTTTCTCCTCTGCATTGCTGGCGAATTATTGGAGAGTGAAGTACTAACACAGCAGCAGACACATGGAGCACATTCAAGATGAAACATGTCTATCAAGGCCATGGGATCAAGGGAATCAAATATCATTGGTCACAGGTCTCGGTCTTTACTCGCCAATCAAAGGATAAACAATTTGTCTTGTTTGTTGACTGTCCAAAGGCTGTTGTGGATCAAATTGTACGAACTTGTCTATCTGGTTCTTCTCGCTCTGTGGGGCTCGCTGGACATGTGACATCGGCTTGTCGTGATCCATTTATTTGGCATGCATTATTGATTGGAGGGTTGGAGACTGAATATGAGAGCGATTATTGGGGACTGCGTGATATTGTACGGAAATGGGAAAGGGTATGCAATGCTTTCAAGATTCCTCTCTTTCTGTGGAGGAATAATCGCAAGGCAGGCGCTTGGCTGACAGCTCTATAGGAAAGACATGGAGAGCCTGACTTTCCACTGCTTCATGACCTTGGTCGACACTTGATCCATGCCAAAGAGATATTTGAAGTTGCCACCAACACAATCAACAGTATAGTGCATCATCACCGAAGTCTCTACGACGAATTCCAGGCGACGGGAATGATAGCAGCTGAAGAACAAAAATCCCGCCAGAAGTTGTTCAGAATTATTCAAGAGAAGTTGTATATCTCAGACAAGGACATGACAGCCAAACAAGCCAGAGCCACTAGTTTGAATGAGCGGCTTCACAATGAAATCAACTTGGTACGCACTTCCACTCATCCAGTCTTCAAACTTGTTTTAAATCAGACGATGGTCAAATTTGTGCTGACTGAAAATCCGCTTTCCCAAAAAGGCTTACCATGTCGTCACCCAAAAAAGCAATCAATTATCCATTAATCTTGCCTCCATCGCACGGCGCGACAACGCCACGATGAAGGCTCTTGCGTTGATTGGTGTGCTATATCTACCAGGTACATTCATATCCGGAATATTCGGGATGAGTTTCTTCAACTACAATCCACAAGGCAACAACAACAACAACAACTCAGGTACGGACTGGATGATGTCTGATAAGTTTTGGATCTACTGGACCATTACGATTCCTGTCACCATCTTTACGGTGATGTTATGGGCCATGCTGGATGAAACGGTGGAGATGTACAAGTATTTTATGAACAAAGTGAAGGTCACGTTGCAGGATAAGTGGAATGAACGTCCACGATCCAATAGGCAGAAAGACGAAGAAGAGGCCAGCACTAATGACCCGTCCATGATGTTAAAAGTATAATATGACTTGAGGTACACGATAAGTTACAGAAATGGGCTATGTTGGAGGTATGCACTGACGTTACATTGTTGGGTCAAATATTGACCAGGACTATATATGAGAAGGATTTGGGTTTGGATGTATCCACCTTTTGGCACGTGGGCAAATTTTTTACTACATACTTATATACTATATTTAATGATTTTCATGATAATGATACAGATAGTGCATTACACGTTATATTTGATCCTTCGAGGTTGTACCACGCCTTGTTATAGAGTTCTGTCCCGTACAGTTCAATATACTATCCATGGATGACAGAATATAATAGCAACGGTTTCGAGAAAATTGCTGACCTACTATGTAGTATTACCATACCAAATGCCACCACACTAATGCAAAGAAGATTACCACAAAGGTCCCTTTATGCCTGTAGGATCACGATCGAATCCGGAAATCAAACCAGACTACAGTTCAAGAAGCGGGAGGTCATTTTCAGTGGACGATACGGAGTAGAGCATTGGTGCCTAGTTGTTTGGTAAAGATAAACAATCGTCGTCGAAGGTACATAGATTCATTTTGCATCTAACAGTATGTATTCGACAAACAAAGCCCTAACCCCGATCGAAGCCCTAAAAACGAGCGAAAAGGGTAATTTTCAGAGAACCGTGCGTCGTCTCTCCCCCGAAAGCCTTTGTGTGTGTACCTTGACCAATGATGAGTTCTACGCGGCTTTTATTCTTTATCAAGCATAATAATATTCAAAGAGGTCAACACTCTCGATCGATCCTAGTAGTTCTTTGTACTACAAACCCCTATGCTAACATCCGATGTGCAACCCTGGTGGATAACAGCTGGACAATGTCTAGAGGTGCATGCCTCGGCATCTATTCTATTTATATTGATCACAAGGGAACAGAAACATGAGTTCCAAAAAAGGATTTTATCTGTACTAACAACCTTGGAAGCCCCATTAACTCCCTACACGTCTTCGACATGTCGATCAGAATCACTCTTCGCCTAATTATTGCGTCCATTGCATCGCTTATACTCACCGCGATAATCATTGCAATGAGAGATTTTCATCTGAAAATGTGGAAATCATGGTTCTTGAGTAACGACTCCCAGAATTCATTGAGACCTGGTACTTCGGCGGACAATCTGCAGTTTTCCGGTGATAGAAATGACCCAGCGGGTTTCAAATTCGGTGCTCCAGACTGATAGCGCCGCCAGAGACTCAAAGTAATAGTTACCACGAAGCAACTATTGCTCGTTCCTTGGAATTAGCCACGGATATTGCTGAAAACGCATCAACCTTTTCCACAGTCATCATGCAGGACCTCAATTCGCGATTGATCTGAGATATGTTTGGTGGTCGTCGTAATGTGGAAGGCGTTATGAGTTTCTTTGAGAAGGGAAAGCCTGATTTCAAGGATAGTTTCAACAATAATGAGGGTATACCACCGACGTGGCCGCGGTGGGATGTCGTTAGTTTTGAGAAGACACCTCGAAAGTCGCGCTTGTGAGGGATGTATGATAGATTGAGTTTGTATGCGGCTATTGCAATCTACTTTAACATTATTTTTATTTTCTTCTCTGACCCATACAAAATATCTAGCTGTATTTACTAGATTTGTCTCGTGGTATAATAATACCTTATCCTAACTTATGACTATACGGCATATCAATACACACATCAAAACATGTCGCATGCTGCCGTTTCCTTCCCTCAATTTATATTCGAATAACCAGCAGATCTCAGTGTCGGTCCCTCAATAGAAGTACTTATAATCCACAGCACCATCACCAGTAGTAACCCTCCTCTTATCCTCCACTTTACCTTCGGCAATGCTCTCCTTGAGCGCAATCTCTCTCCGTAGATACAACACATGACCCACAACCAACAACTGCGCAACACAAGCAGCACCCAACGAGAACGAATTTCCCAAAACATACGGAGAAGTACGGTAAACCTGGCCCGCCACTATTCCCGCAGTGTTACCGATAGTCTGCTGCAACCCAACGGCCGCCGCACGACGATGATGAGGCGCAACGTTGACATTCAACCAGGCCAAGTTGAGACCGGGACCCAAGTAGCAGGCTACGACGCAGAGGTAAGTGGCGAAGTAGCGGACGGCGTTGTTGGTTTTGACGGTCAGCAGCAAAATGTACCCGATCATGGAGACTGTGTTGGCGCCCAGGATAAAGGGGGCGAAGCGTGTGATGCGGTCCGCCCAGAAGGCGAGCATGGTGAAGCTGATGACGCCCCAGATGTAGACGGGTACGGTCAAAGCATTGCTTCTTAGGGTGTCGTAGCCTGAGCTTTTGAGAATGGCGGGGAGGAAGGTGCTGAAACCGTAGAGGATGATATCCTGACAGAATTGTGTGGCGGCACTATTTCATCACCCCATCAGTTCTGTTCTTCTCCATTCACTTCACTTGTCCAGGGGCATCCGGCGTTACATACCTAAAGTACAGCTTGGGATCGCGCACTTCGATCCAGAACTGGTCCCAAGTAAACTTCTCAGGGCCGAGGTATTGTCTCGATTGCTCATTCCGGACTTGCATCATCCATTTTTGCTCCGTGGTCAAGAAATAGGCATTCGAAGGATCATTGGGCAATCCGTACCAAATCCATACAGCAACGAGAATGCTGAAGATACCCTCAATGAAATAGACCCATCTAATAATCAGGTTAGTCATCTTTCGTGGTTTGACGCCGGGAGATATGTATTAAAAAAAAAAAAAAGACATACCTCCAACCAGCCTTGCCAGCCACACCGTCCATCTGCAACAACCCATAAGCCAGCAAACCCCCTACAGCCCCCGAAAGCGCCGCACAACTCATCAAATACGAGACCCGCTTCGCCTGCTCTTCTCGCCTATACACCATGGAAATATACAAATTTAGACATGGGAAAAGTCCCGCCTCACAGCAACCGAGCACGAGACGACTAGCATATAATCCGCCAACGCTATTCACGAATCCCGTGAAGATGGTGGTGAGAGACCATACTACACAAAGACCGCACAGAAGGTTACGCGGAGTAACTTTCTTCATGAGCATGGCAAGGGGCGTTTCGAAGGTGACGTATGTCGCGTAGAAGATTGATACAGCGGTGGAGTATTGAGAGTTTGACGCGCCGATATCTTCTGGCATACCCGCAACTTTAACGTTTCCTATTACCATCGTCAGTATGCCAGCCACATATTTCATTATTGAGACAATTCAAAGGAGAGGATGTACCGATGTTCCCTCTATCCAAGAAACAAGTCAAATAAGCAAACATGATAATCGGGACAAAGTGTAAGTCCAGTGTAGCGAGCAATTTCTTCTCCTTGGCTGGGTCGAGTTGGACATTGACTAGATCTGAGCCGGAGTGGACGCTCAAGTTTTCCTCGCTAGAGGGTTGTTTCTTCTTTTCGTCATTGGGATGGGTGGAGGTGTTGGACTCGACGTCCTTTGTCGTGTTATGGTTGTCCGCCATTGTGCGATGGTTATACTCAGAATAATGGAAATATCAGAAAACCAAAAGTAGCCGATTGTTCGTCAAGTCAGAAACCTGTTTGTGTTTGATCTCTGCACATGTGGTCGTATTCCTGGGGTATGGATATATATATTGTTGTAGCCCACAACCGTCGAACCTGGATTTGAGATGACCAGAAAAGACGAGGTTAGCTCTCCGGATTTTATATTCCTCGATCCTCAATACAACCAAGAGCCTCAGAGATACAAGTAAGTTGTATACAGTCTCTCTGGCTTATATAGAGAAGGCGGCACAGCCTATCACAACCCTTGGATACGAACCACGGATGACGTACCGGTAATTGCTCTCGGATCGGATCTGACAAAAACGTGGCCGATGGCACTGACAACGTACATAGTAAAAGCAGTACAGAAGAATGGGAAAGTCGGCGAGTAAGCGAGAAGTTGAGTACTAGATACTAACCAACAGCTCTCAGATCTGCCTACCTACTAGGGAGTATTCGTAGTACGTACTGTGCGTACAGTAAATTAAGGTAACTAAAGTTTTGCCGGTAGGTACTGCATAGATAACGTACCTCTCCACCAAAACCCACACCTTTACAGTTGCAGTAAACCCAAACTCAATTCCCTATCAGCAACTATTAACTAGAGTAGACTCTCAGCTCAGGCTTATTATTTCTCTGTTATAGGAGGGGATTTAATATGGGAGTAGGATGTGATTGGTCATAAATGCGTGCATGCTATGCGACGGACCACCACGAATGCTCTGTACTACATGTAGTATGTAGTCAGAACCCGGAGGACAGAAGATATCGCCTAGGCTATGAGGCTGTGGTTGTGAATGACGCTGAGTACTCTGTACAAGTCGGACAGTTGTTGTCGTTCCCGACATAGTTATGTAGTTGTTTAATAGTTAGTTGACTCGGAGCAGCTGAGCTGCATGATCATCATCATCATCATCATCATCATCATCATCATCACCACCACCACATGAAGCCTTGCGAAAGAGATCAAGGAAAACAAGAAGTCGGCCTTCGGCTTGACCTCTCTGCGTGCCGACGGGACCACAAGAGATAAGCTTATCTTATCTACATCTGTAGCTCGGTAGTTCGGGATGAGTGTCCATTCGACCGAGCGGTTTGGACGTCTTGAAAATGGATGAACGATTTAACAGAACAGGCAAGTAGTTTGATATAACTAACTATTATGTATGACTTTGATTTTATAACTACATAGTCCAAATACACCAAACCTAATCACATGCCACAAGGTTTTCAGATCCGCCTCCATCCGATCCATACAAGGACCGCGAATATTTGTACATTTATCGCATCGTCACCTATAAACATCATTAGCAACTCTGTTCTCTTTTTATCATTACCAAGGGATAGGTGACTTACCAACTCCTCCGAAGCGGTCGGGTGAATAGCAATGCAGCTATCAAAATCCTGCTTCGTTGCACCCATCTTAACCGCAACTCCAAACCCTTGCAACATCTCACCCACTCCCAAACCCAGGATATGCAGACCAACAACTTTCTCCTCCGGTCCAGCACAGATGATCTTCATCTGTGTTGGGTTCTGTTTCTTCTCTTCGTCGGGGAAGAAGTCGTAGAACATGTTCGTGAAGCGGGTTTTGTAGATTTTGATCTTGTCGTCGCCGAAGCGTTGGCGGGCTTGTGGTTCTGTGAGGCCGACTGTGCCTACTTCGGGGTGGGAGAAGACTACGGTGGGGATGTTTTCGTAGGAGAGTTTTGCGGTTTTGAATTCGGCCGGTCCGAAGAGACGGCTGCTCAGTTGGCGACCAGCGGCGATAGCAACTTTTTTTTTTTTTTTTCAGTCAGAACGTTTCCTTTCTCTAGATAGCTCCTCACAGTAGTAAAAAGACTTACCAGGCGTCAGCTCAGCCTGACCTGTAACATCACCCAACGCGTATATACCATCGACACTAGTGTTCTGGAACTCGTCCACGACGATATGTCCACTACGGGCCTGCTTAACTCCTGGAATCTCCAAGCTAAGACCCTCGACCTCGGGAGCGCGTCCAACAGCCCAAAGCAACTCATTGACTTCGATCTCATCTCCCTCAACGCCAATCAGCTTCAACACTTTTTCAGCGCCCTTTCCGTCTTTAAGCAGCTGGACCTCCTTGAAACCCTTGTGCTGTTTGTGGATCTTGATACCGACGGCCTCATACCTTGCGGTCATAGTCTCCTGAATCATAGGGTCGAATTTGCGCAAGAAGGTATCGCCACGGATAAACATGTGCGTCTCAACACCGACTGCGGCCAGAACACCAGCCAATTCAACAGCAATGTATCCAGCACCCACGACAGCCCATTTCTTGGGCAATTCCTCAATCTCAAAAAACCCATCGCTTGTAATACCGTGCTGAGCGCCCTCGACGTTGGGGATGATAGGATGTCCACCGACAGCAATCACGATATGTTTCGCGGAATATCTAGTCTTGGTCTCCGAACCATCGTTGGAAGTGACTTCAATAACCTTGGGTTCAACGAAACGAGCGCGTCCGTGGACCAAATCAATTCCTTCCTTGCCCCAGTTGTTCTCATAAGCGCCATTCAGTCGCTGGATTTTCGAGTCGCGGACACGCTTGAAATGGCCGTAGTCGAATTTGATGTTGTCGGGAACGTCGTAGCCGTAGTGATGAGCGGCGTGGAGGTTTTCGTTGATGGAGGAAAAGTTCCATGTCATTTTCTTGGGGACACATCTAGCAAAGACATCAGCAATCAATCAATCAATCAATCAATCAATCAATTTCAATGAAGACGCGCGAGAGGGGACGTCGGGAGCCATACCCAACATTGACACATGTACCACCAGACCGACCACTTTCAACAATCAACGTCTTCGCGCCGTACCAGCCCGCAGCTCGTCGTGCGCTGCCACTACCACCACTTCCGCCTCCAATCACAATGTAATCGTACGTTTTGGTCTCGATGGGAGCCATGGTGGAATACGACGCGGACGAGGGAATCTGTCTAGAGAGAGAAGCGAGACGCGAGGAAACCGATGAAGAAGTAGAGGAAGATTGCCTTGCTGCTAAAGGTCTAGATGTAGAAGAATCCAGGGCTGAATAAATTGGTGCCGTGGATGTAAATGCTCTTGTTCCTTTGTTGATAAGTGAATATGCTTGTGACGGACGACTCGGAATGACGTGGGGTAAACGGACGAGCATTGATGCCGATGCGAAAAAAAAAGTAGAGAGGGGAGTAGGTGTATGTATGTATGTATATACAAGAGGAGGGGGAAGTGGATTGCGACACTGTTAGGTTCAATATTACCAGCACCAATTCGTCATAAGTTACACACAAGGTGTCACTAGAGGAGGGGTTGCTGTATGGAGGTTTGGTAATCGTGCAGAAATTCTGCTCTATTTGCAGTCGGCTTTTTTCTCTTTTCCGTCGAGGGTTGGTAACGTTAATACCGCATACGCGCGATTACTAAGCGTCAGCGTTGTAAGTTAACTAAGTTAACGAACTAACTAACTAGTTAGTTAATTTTGGTAACTTACTTAGTCAGGTTAATTCTAGGCCCGTTTCTTACTCATGTTGTACGTACAAAACTAACTAGTTAGTTAGTTCCTATCTTAGGTTAACTAACAGTCAATTACGTAGTTAACTACTCTGAATCATCCTGGTATGAATTGTAATGTCATTACGATCCACACGCGCTTCGTATACGTCTCTATAATGTAGTATTGTATGTACATAAATCCATATAGCCATGACTATTCGTAGAACAAGAGGTATTGAAACATCCACTCAGTCATGAGAGGTATCGATGATGATGAACATGCTCAAAGAAGGTATTGATTGACAATATGACAAGGAAAGGCCAAGATCCGAGCCCAATGAAAAGAACATCGCAAACAAAATGCGGCGGCAAATGCTAGCCAAACAGATAGATGTTGATGGTATACGCGGAACAGTAGTACCAGACATTTCCAACAAAGAGAAGTAGACGACCGTATGTCCTGGTGCATTTCACCAGGAACTTGCCAACCGATATGAAATCTCATGTTGAGTAGTTGATTGATCACGGCGCCCGCGCCTCGATTCTTTAGTTGGAAATAGCAAGCCGATTGAGGTAATCACATAATGGGTGGGAGCGTTGATGGATCTTCCAGCAGAGGACTTCCACCAACGGCATCCAGCGCCACCGTATGGAGCGCTGGCTTTTCAAGAGAGCCCATAATGTTATGAAGACGACGTTCAAGAGCTCCAGATACCCATGTAGCCACTTCGGGGTCTTCGGTTTCATTAAGCAAAAGCTGGGGATATGCTTTAGTTGACTCGTCCAAGGAGCCATTTTGCTCGAGGCTGGGGGATGGAGGTGGCTCCAACAATGAAGTCAACCACGGATATCGAAGTAATTGCGCGTAGTTTGGCCGACTGTTAGGGTTCTTGTGTAAACAAGCACGGACAAATGACTTTGCGTTGTCGGAAAACTCGTCGGGTAGAGTTGGGGGTTCTCCATGGACAATTTCCTAAACCACGTCAGTAAATCCGCTTCATCTGTCGTAAGACTCTCATGCACATACATGAAGTTGACTGAAAATATTGTTGTAAGTCTCGGGAGGATATGGATATCTTCCCTTTGCGCATTCAATCACCGATAAGCCTAGACTCCAAATGTCGCTCTGTACACTGTACGTTCCTCCGCCAGTAGCTCCAGCTTGCTGCATGCCTCCACCAGCTATTCGCTCCGGAGCCATGTAACTTTGGCATCCAATGTTCGTTTTCGCAATACTTGCGACCAGGTTTCCGCTCACTCCGAAATCGCAAATCTTGACCTGCCCTCTTGTGTTGGCCAGAATATTGGTCGGCTTGACATCACGATGGATGATGTTGTGATCATCTTTGAGGGTCTTCAAACCCATGATAGTGGAAAGAGTCACTTTCCGTAGAACATCCTCGGGGATGCCGCCGTTGTATAACCTGTCGACAGATCCTCCGTCCATATACTCCACACACATGTAGACCGCGCCTTCTTGGAAAAAGGCGCCGTAAAAGTCAATGATAAAAGGAGATACACATCGATGAAGAATGTCCAACTCCATGATGATCTGAGTCAATTTCTTCTCGTCCAGCTCTAGCCGAATCTCTTTCATAGCCATAACGACTCCAGTGAGGTTGTCGTTAGGCTTCAGGACGGGAGATGACCCATCGTTTGGCGCAGCTGGTCGGCTCACGATCCCAGACAGACCAAGCCCTGGTTTTCGTAGATGCGGCCGACTATGTCGCACTTTGTATACAGTGCCATAGTTTCCCTTCCCTAGCTCATCTAATCGATCTACTTCATCCAACGATATGCTGAAACTCTGGCCGGACGAGAACTCGATTCCATTTCCGTGAATGACCGCCTTGTTCTTAAAATTGAGGGTACCCGCTTTGGTATCGATAAATTCAGAATATTTGCTAAAGGCAGACTCGGTTGCGCCGTCAGATCCCCGGGCACTACTGTCGCTTGTTGCTATCGATGTACTCGTGGCCGGCGACGGTGCGGTAGCATCTGAGAGCTTTAGGCCCGGCTTTAGTCGTTTGGCGGCCAGCCCACCTGGCCGAGGGCTTGTGGAGGGAACAGTCGGGGCAGATGACCAATTTGGAGGCTGCGGTCGTCCGCCTGGGGGCAGCCGTCCTGCCAGCCCTCCAGTGAAAGCGCCAACTGGCACTGCGTGAGGAGACGCGTGGGCAGGGCTCCCAACCCCATTGGAAGGGGCTGTTCCTGGTGTCGACGCTGGAATGCCTCCAGAAGATGTAGTCTGTGGGAGACCAGCCGGAGCGCCTTGCCTTGACAGAGAAAACGCCTTCATTCTAGCCATTATGTCTTGATTCAAACTACCAGACTGGCCACCCAGAGATGCGATCGGCCGCGGGGGCGGTCCTGCGCCGCGTCGAGCGGCGTTTACTTGCCCGAGAGGAGTCGATGATTCGGTCATGGTTCCCTTCGAACCGGGTCGGTAGGACGGCAGTGATTTCGCGGGCGATGTCGCTGACGGTGAGAGTGGGGGGCCGGTTTCTTTTTCGGAGGAGGGTGAAATCGTTACATCCTCCACGGCCGGCATCTTCTGATGCTCTTCCATGATGGCGAATTAAACGAATATAATAATCGCGATATTCGTGGTGTTTTCTCGGCGGCAAGAAGCCTCGATGCCGTTACGGCAACTGAGCAGATTGCCGGATTGAAGTCGCTCGTACGACCCCAGTCAATCAGTATGTAGTGATTTGTTCGCTCGTGATTGAAAGATAATTCGAAGAAAATTTTCGAACAATGCTCGGTTCTGCGTGAAGAGTTGCGACTTGTGCGAAGAACACGAATTGTGATTGTCAATGCGGGGTTTCAGCTATCAGGCATAGAACGGTACCGTATAAGCTTGGTTTTCAGTAGGTAATACTGTTGGCGGAGCGCGGAAAAATACCGACAGGGGGGACACGCAAAAACGAACTGTTTCAGGCAAATTCGGCACTCTTCAAAACTCTTCAAAAAGGACTTGACGATGGTTGCAAATAACAAGTGACATTGTAGACCAAATAGTTAACTTGTCGCGATGGGGACAGAGCCGGCAACGAGTGGATTTGATAGTGACGGAGATAATATCACGCCAGAAGGAGAGGCATGCGAAGGTGGGGCGTTGATCAGAAGTATGTAAGAGAGGGCGAGAGTCTCAGAGAGAGAGAGAGAGAGAGAGAGAGAGATGGGTTCACTAGTGATTGTGGTTGGCAGGAGAGTCGAGCAGGGAAGCAGGGAAGAGCGAGAGCAAGCAGGAAGGCGCAGAGGGGGGCAAAACGGGCTGGCTCTTCAAAGCGAGCGCTCGATCTCAAGCAGGCAAAGCGTACTCTGTAACTTTATCAGCCAGTCTAGCAGAGAAAGCAACAAAGTTTCGTGGGTGTTGGAAGGCGTCGACGCTGCACGTCCGTGGTTCAGCTTGGGATGAGTTTTCCACACCCGAAAGTGTATCATATCATAGGTATGCCTTTACAGCGCAGCCGGATCCGTTAACTAGATCGCCCGGTGGGATCTTGACCAATATCTCAGCACGATGAATTCTGATGCGTTGATGGACAGTCATTATATAGTACTGTTGCACACGGCTGTTGGCTCCATTAGACACCGTTCAGTATCTACTACCTTACTCGTAGTATAGCTGTCGTTAGGTAGGTATATACATACTATGAGTAGTAGAGAGAGAGCAAAGACTGTGGCGAATGGAAAACGGAGCGGGGCTTTTCTCCAATAGAAACCAATGGAGAGACCGCGTTGCCGGCCATTCCGCCGCTTGGAGCGAGGCTAACTCCATCTCACTCTCATCTATATCGTGAACCGCTGCCAGGCTTCTTGGTGCAAACAAGAATTATCGACAATCAATATAATCCTTGCTAGGGGTCGCACACACAAAGAAAACTAGAAAAGGCCCCTAAATTATATGCGAAATGGCGACCCTTCCCTGTCCAACCATTCCTCCAGCACGGGACACCAAAATAACAAAAGCAGGTTTCGATCAGCCACAGATCGCCATGGAGCGAAGCCAAACGATGCACTACATACTAAGTTACTAAGTAGTACATAGCAAGAAACTACATACTAGCGCTAGCCGGCTAGAATCGGGCGGTCCTAATCGATCCCTTGTGATTCGAGTACACGAGTTTGAAGTGATAACAGATTAAGTCATGCTACGTAATTAAAGTCCACAAAAAAACGCACATGGTCGTTACGTCCAGAGCTCTGGAGAAACCCCGACAACCACTAATTATATTAACTGCCAAATCCCAAGGCATCGTCGTATGATAATGTCGTCGGATGATGTCCGTCCGTATACAAAGCCCGAGAATACGCCGTGGCTTTGTGGCTTCAGAAGTATTCCGACATCCACATCAATTCTACAAACACATAGTAACCACACCCCATGTCTTGGCGTCTACCCTGTACCATATGACAGCAATATATCTCCATTCAGTCTCTACTGAAGTGCCAGATCTTAATAAAACCCCTGGCCCATGATTCCGAACAATCACCCCTGGTGAAGGTACATTCAGAAGAAAGTTCATGTTCAGGATGACGGCTGCTGATTGGCGGGGAGCGACCCGCCTACCAAGTCCGCCGCAGCCAATTTCAGCGTTGACTTCAAGTGGAGGGGTGTCTATGACTCCTTCACATCGTTGAAAGTTGAAACTTGGTTGTGTGATACGCTTCAATTCCGCCAGCAACAAACGGGATAAGTTTGTCCAAGGATGGCTAAAGCTCCTTGCAGATCATCTTGCACATCAATGATGTCGTTGAAGCCTCGATAAGCCAGCCGCTAAGCACATGACTTCAACTGATAACTACTACTCATAGTAGTGTTGTGCAACTACTGTACGTAGGCTACCTATTTGACATTGTCGATCAATGTGTGGCAGCCAAATAGAACTGACAGCTGTGGCTGGACCTTGACACAGCGCTACAGAGTACATTTCATGTTATCAAAGAGAAGTGGCTTTCACTGTGAGACTTGCCCCGCCAAGCATCAAACAATGGGAGAATACGATACGGCGTCTACCAAGTACCAACTAGCCTCGGTGATCGCTTGGTTTCCCTTAGTACGTAATATCGATATCCTTCTTTACAGACGCGCGAGGCTATCTTGTGATGGAGCTTAACTTATAGACGAAAAAATTATTAATAAAGTAGAAGAGGGATGGACACGTGGTTCAATAGCCGGCTATCGCACACAATCTGAAACTGCGCCTCCAGAGCTGTGAGCTGTGAGCTGTGAGCTTGTGTCTGTCATTTAATAACAGCTCTTAGAAACATCTTGTGGCAGGAAGACTGCTTGGATCGTCTTTGCCTGCTTGATTGGGCATCTGCTAGCTACTATCCACGACTGTTTGCGTTCTGTTCGCAGTAGATCATTGAAGGGAAAGACGAAGACTTCAAGTATCTTCTTTTGAAATCAACGAGAGTCCATTGTCAGAGAGATTCATGGGCATTTCATTTCGATAGGCCGTTTCCCAGCAGGTACCTGCTCCTCCCGCAGGATCCGAGTGAACCAACTCAGCGTCAATGTTTCGCCGAGGAGTGGGTGGCACCTGCACTAGCGGCATCAACCGGCCACGTAGGCGAACATATAATTAATTGATCTGGACTTGGTTCCAGTCATGTCGATTGTTATAAAAGGTCTGTTCCTGGGGATTGCTCTCAAGAACCTAGACAGGTAGTTAGTTAAATAGTTAGCAAGAGTATTCATGCACTACTCCGTACTGATCAAACGCTGGTGACACGGTCGGCGCTAACGGTTCCAGCGTCGGGATCCAAGGAACTGCTTCACGTTATTACCAAAGGAGTCACCCGTCCCCGGAACAACTGTTCTCCCGCGCTAGGAAAGGAATAGTTTACGACGGCTTTGACGGATGCGCTCTGTTCATTGGCTGGCACGCATTCGATAGATACTTTTTTGGCGCCATCTGCAGCCAATCATATTCACCTCTATCCACAGGCCCAGAATCACCGAGACGTCAGTGCGCGGCAGTCAGAGATAACACAGCCGACTCAGTGCATAGGCAGTCGTCGAGAAGAATCATCGCCACCAACTTCTTTCCCTCTCAAGAACACTAACTCTCATCATCTCTGCTCTCCATTCTGATCCGGCCTCAGTCCGTTATCCAGGCCATTCGGACAACACCCCTGGGCAATCGGCATGGCCATTTTTACCGCACCAACGTCATTTCGCTCCGCCCTCGAACGTCGCTATCTCTCCACCGATGGCATTCCTCAAACCGTCACCGGCGCCGGTGCGCACACAAGCCATCCCAGCTTCCCTCATCTGCTTGTTTTAGTTTTCGAAGCTGTTCTGGAAGTAGTCTGCGTCAGTTTGCCCGGATACATTGCAGCCAGATCGGGCATGTTCGATGCCGATGCGCAGAAGTTGGTTGCGAATCTGAATGTGGCTCTTTTTACGCCATGTCTGGGTACGAACGCCGATCTGATCGTTCGGGGACATTACTGATTGTTTATATGTCTATAGTTTTTACGAAACTCGCATCTCAGCTTACGGCTGAGAAATTCACCGACCTTGCGATTATACCTGCCATCTTCGTCGTCATGACCGCCGTGTCATACTTTTGTTCATACCTCATTGCACGACTTTTCCGATTCAAAAAGCGTCAAGCCAATTTCGTGACTGCCATGGCAGTATGTCTTCCCTATCTTGCTACGAGAAAGTAACAGCGGCTAACAAAATAGGTCTTTGGCAACTCGAATTCCCTACCGATTTCCCTCGTCATTTCTCTCTCTCAAACTTTGCAAGGCCTTCACTGGGACCAAGTTCCCAACGATAACGACGATGAAGTCGCTGCGCGCGGAATTCTCTATCTCCTCATCTTCCAACAACTCGGTCAACTAGTCCGCTGGAGCTGGGGCTATCATGTCTTGCTGGCACCCAAGGAGCGATATATTGAGGAAGGCGATGTCCACACTATTCGTGATGGACAGGAACGTTATTTGGATAATCCGCAACAAACGGACCCCGACGAGCCTTTACTTCGTACTGGAACGGGTGACAACGAACATGATATTGTTCACACTACTCCGAACTCGGTTACTTTCGAGTCTGGCGCTCAGACTCCAATCACCGATCGCAACCTTTCCTTTACCAAACTGCCTAGCCACGGCTCTGATCAATCTCCCCGGCATCGTGACATAGTTGACATTGATTTGGACGCCGATTCAGATGAGGACCGCTCACTGCCCGTCATCGGCCCACCTCCCAATGGCCCATTTTTACCGCGACAGAGCTCCACCGGTCATATCTTGACATTCCCGGATGTTGAGGTGCGTCGCCCTTCGACGACTGTAACCACCGGGTTTCAAGGATTCCTCTTTCGATGGAAACGATTTATCACCAAGTCATCTGCTCGTGTAGGCAAATATGTGGACGCGAAGCGCGATCAAGTATTTGAACGTCTTCCGCCTTCGGTCCAGAAGTTCTTGACCGTGGCTACATCTTGGATAAGCCGTTTCCTACATGGTGTCTGGGAATTTATGAATCCTCCTCTGTGGGCTATGCTTGTCGCGATTATTGTAGCATCGATTCCTGGTTTGCAACGCTTGTTCTTCGATGAAGGAACGTTCGTGCGCAATTCCATTACACGCGCAATTGATCAGAATGGACAGGTTGCCGTCCCTTTGATTCTAGTTGTGCTCGGCGCCAACTTGGCTAGGAACACTTTACCGAAGGAGCATATTGAGGATGAAGCAGAGGGGTCCAAAGAGGAACGTAATCTCATCATCGCATCTCTTGTTGCCAGAATGCTTCTACCAACGTTGATCATGGCGCCTCTCCTTGCTTTGCTAGCCAGGTATGCTCCTGTCAGCATACTAGACGACCCAATCTTTATCATTGTCTGCTTCCTGCTCACTGGAGCACCGTCTGCTCTTCAGCTGGCACAGATCTGTCAAATCAATAACGTGTATATGGGAGCAATGTCTAAACTGTTGTTCCAGAGCTACGTTGTTTGGTAAGGTTTCAGCCTCATTGGATGAATGATTACGTACTGACCTTTGCACTTCAGGATTCTTCCGTCGACCTTGATACTCGTCATGACTGCTCTCGAGGTTGTTGAATGGGCAACATCTTCCAAGTGAAGTCAATCGATCCCCCTACGCTTATATTACTACACCTAGATTCTTCACTCTCAATCGCTTACCTCCTACCTCATTCAGCGCTGGTTATATTTTCGATTTGCATCTTTTAACGTGATATCCCGGACAGGCGTTTGGTTGCCCATTGTTTCTTTTCCTTCTGTTCCTCTTCGATAACCTCACTCAAGAAGGAATTATATAAAGACTGGCTGGCGCAATATTTGTCATTCTGGATGTTGTACCATAGCTGAATTAGGTGAATTCATTGTTATTAACAGTTCTCATGTCTTATCAAAGTTGACTACATAGTAACATGGTGACAGTCGTGTCTATCGATAAATAACAGTACCACAAGCCTGCTCGCCTATACCAGAGATTCTACTACATCTGCCAGACAAGAAGGGCATCATGTCAGACAAACCGAGAGAAGCCTATGTCGTGGATGCTATCATATTCTCCGAGATATGCGGTGTATAGCTATGTAATGCAAGTATGTGTTCGGGATAGAAATCATACAGCACATTGAGAGAGGTGATTGTAATACAGTATTGACTCAGACAAGAAAGCCATTAAGTTAACTATAGCTGGGGAAAGTCGTTACATCTCTATCTATTTAGAAGCTACCCTCCAACTGAAACAATTGAGGCGTTGTAGTAGCAGTGTAACTACAAAAGTCAATGCTGTATGTCTCTGTTCAAGCGCATGAGAGTATATTTCGTCTTTCGTTTGATTATACTTGTACGTGGTGTTATTTGCATGACGCAGCTTTGAAAGTGAGACCTCAGGCCTGTTACGACGCGTGACACTTAGGGTTTTCTGTTTGACTTCCATCCATCTTCTTCCTTCTTTCTATCGGTTCATGTTACACTCGTTCACATGGCACACTCTCCTCTCCTCCATTCCATCAACATCGACTGACATTCCATCTCTGTGAAGTTCGTTTATAAAGAGGGCCATCATTTCTCACCCAGATTGCATCATTTCAAGTGAGTTCTCGATCATCCTCAAGCCTGATCATCAAATCCACTTGCCTTTTGAAACTTTTAACATCTAATTCATCCATCAAAATGGATTTCTCCCCAATTCTCTTCACTGCTCTAACGCTCCTCAGCTCCTGCACCTTAACAGCTTTGGCTACCCCCGCAGAAGGCCTTTCTACTAGCCCTATCGAAGACGGACCATTGCCAAATATCGTATTGTTTGCAATGGCGGAAATCAAAGACGATGCGAACCCGGTGGATCAGCACAATGCCACTGCGACTCCATCGGCACTTTCCTCTGCAGTGACAAGGGGTGCCGGAAGTTGTGTGGATGTCAACAGTACGTTACTCTCTTCCCCCTTATCAATCTCTGATCTACAGTCCATGCTAACGTATCAACTTCCACATGAATAAGAACTTAATCACACACAAAAGTCCCACGACACTGATAAACCCCTTCAGCGCTCCACAGTCCACGACGACACAGACATTGGCATAATCTGGCACAATCTCCACGCGGACTCTGATTTCACCGTCTTCCGTAAGAAGTCAGATGGATTTTGCGCGCGTGGTGGATGCAGGTGTCTTAGAAGAGGTTGTCAGCGTTAATGCTTCCAAGTATTTGTTCAGTGTTACCGTGGTTTGTAGTAAGGGGTGGGATGAGGTTTCCGGGTTCGTTGGGGGTGTTCTTTGATCCTCGGATTTGAGCTGCATGGCCTCCGAGGACTTTCATATTCTGAGTCACGTTCTCAGAGAATGTATGTTAGTTAAGTTATGATGATAGTCGATCATGATTCCATCTTCAGCTCCCGAAGCTCTCTTGAAGTTGACGATATTGTAATTTATGTAATTTATGTACTTATTTGGGCATTTTCATGTGACATGAATTACGGCGCTAAACCATTTCTATCCCAGCCAATCATAGATGCATATTCGGATCCTCGATGACGCTGAGCCTGTTCCTTGTTGTGCTTACAGACGCACTTGCTTTTTGTGTTTTTGTATTTTTCTCTCTTCAATATCATTGTTCACCTTCATGCTACTCACGAAGCCTCCGCCGTTGATTCTACAACTTCTGTATCTGTTTGCCACCTCTATCTGAGAAATTTTGCTTCATCACACGGCCATCGGCGCCCGTCCCATAATTGTTTGCCATCTGGTGCAACAAAAAGGATCCACATCAAACACTAATACCTTTACAGCTTGAACGGCGGGGTTTTTTTATTTCGTCTAACACTTGATCGGCTCTAGCTCTTCACCTCGTTTTAATTGTCCTCTATCTCCATCCTATTACTCCCTGCATTTGCTTCGGCCTCCTTGAACATAGATCCAAGCAAATTATTGGAGGTTCTGTCTGCTGTAGGCATCTTGCATGTGAATGGATTGGCCAAGATACCGCTTAAAATATATCCTCTATCAATCCCTAAAGAATGCCGAGTCCCGCCCCTGAGGCAACCGGTCACGAGACTGATAAGAGTGTTGAGAATATCTCGTCCGGTACGTTATGAGTGTATGATGTGTGTGTCCCAGGGTCCCCGGTTTGTGTATGGATCTGAAGGATGTAAGATTTGTACATGACTTTGCCAATTATTTTTTTTTTTTCGCAACCCCAGGGATTAAGCTCTCAATACTAACCATCCCGACAGAACCTCGTACATATGATCACGCGGTGGCTGTGCCTCACCCAACTGACCCCGGAGACAACCCAAGTATAGTGCCAACAAAACAGTTTAAAGCCCCTATCGCAAAAAGAATTTCGGCTAGATCGCCTATTTTGCAACCGTCCCCTGTTTATTCTCTTCAGAGTCAGGTATCTAGTCTCCGATTGGATGCGCATGACGATGATGACGAAACGGACGTTACACCCGCCAGCAGGCCATCTGAGCAAGCTTTGTTTAACCAAGTCCTGACATGGCTCCAGCAGGAGCAAAGCAGGCAGAGGGGCAGTATCGATAGCACCGCTGCTGTGAGTAGCAATGGCTCGTTTCAACTGGAGGGAAAGCGGCATTCGATTGGCTCCGAAAAGGGACTTGCGCTGGATCAGTTAGAGACGATTCTTCAACATTATGCCGCGGCAACGAAGGATCAGATGAGTCCTCTTCAGCGTAGGCGGTCGAAGAAACACCGTTCTAGACCAAAAGGGCTAAGGAGAGGATCGGGTTCCGAGTCGGACTATTTTGATGATGCAGTTGTGCCTGGTGTTGATGCCATGTTGGATAATTCAAAAACATTGGCATATACTGGCGGCGCAGTGTCGACGGATCAGCTCACGCTTTCTCCAGACCAACGAAGTCGGTATAAAAAAGATCAATCATATTGGCTGGTTTTCAAAGCGGAGATTTTACGTTTGATTCATACCTTGAGACTGAAGGGATGGCGCAGAGTATCCATGGATGACAGTGCTGATCTCGAAGTGACTCGTCTGAGTGGTGCTCTTACCAATGCGGTCTATGTGGTGAAGCCACCGCCGCCTTCGCCTCCGACACCGAACGCTGATGGGACTGAAAAGTTGGCTCCGAGAAGGTCTCCTCCGTATGTTCCTTCCTCTGCATCAAAGTTGTCCTTTGCGTTAACGATATCTTAGCAATCTTCTCCTTCGTATCTATGGCCCTCAAGTAGAGCATCTGATTGATCGAGACGTAGAACTCCAGATTCTTCGACGGCTAGGAAAGAAGAATATTGGGCCAAGAGTGCTCGGCACCTTCAAGAACGGACGATTCGAGGAATTCTTCAATGCTCATCCATTGACACCTCGGGAACTGCGCAACCCCCAGACTTCAAGACAAATAGCAAAGCGCATGAGAGAGCTTCACGACGGAATTGAATTGCTCGAAAACGAACGTCTAGGTGGACCGGCCGTGTTCCGGAACTGGGATAAATGGGTTGACCGCTGCGAGCAAGTAATATCCTGGCTTGACAAGGAGATTCTTCTTGATCGTCAGGATCGATCGGAACCATGGCGCAAACGGGGTTTTATATGTGGTGTGCCGTGGGCGACGTTTCGAAAGGCCGTTGAGAACTATCGACTCTGGCTGTTTGATCATCTAGGTGGTATCAAGGAAGTCAAACGGCAGTTGATTTTTGCACATAATGATGTACGCCTCCCACTCCTTCATCGTGAGCGATCGATCAATGCTAACGCTAATCATAGACCCAATATGGCAACCTTCTTCGACTCGAACCTGAGGAGCAATCTCCTTTATTACTTCCGGCTAATTCCCATAAACAATTAGTTGTAATTGATTTTGAATACTCAGCAGCGAATGTTCCAGCCTTGGAATTTGCAAATCATTTCACCGAATGGTGCTATAACTATCACGACACCGAGCGCCCCTGGGCATGTAACACACGTGCATATCCAACACCAGAAGAACAACATCGTTTTATCTCCGCATATGTCTACCATCATCGACCACAACAACAGGGTATGGGTATTTCCCCGCTAGCTACGCCAGATATTGCGCCATCGTCCATCCCCACGCCGCGTTTGGCGCCATTCTCCCTCGATGCGCCAGCCATGAGCCTATCGGCGACAACATCATTAATTACCTCCGATACACCACAGTTGTATGAAGAAACCTCCGAAGCCGAAATACAGCAATACATGCGCGAAACGCGGTTGTGGCGGATTGCCAATTCCGCTCAATGGATTGCATGGGGTATCGTGCAGGCTAAAGTGGCTGCTTTGGAAGAAGAGGAGGCGGCCCAAGCTGCTGCTGCCGATGCTGCTGCTGCTTCTCCTTCTGCAGAGGGGTCTAACACCGATCTATCAGCCAGCCGAGACTTGCAAAGAATTATCGAAGAAACGGAAGAGATTGAATTCGATTATTTGGCCTACTCGCAGGACCGTGCGCTTTTCTTTTGGGCCGATGTGCTTTCCTTGGGTCTCATTCGTGAGAACGAGTTGCCCGATGATTTGTTGGAGGTTGTCAAGCTACGCATGATCAATTATTGATTTTTTTTAAACCAGTTGGTGTTTTTGCGCTTGCATAATAATCATTGCATCGAATTTGTATGTTATATGCAGAGCATATATACCCAGTTTTGCATGCATGTTCGGGTTTTTTCCTAGTTTGAAGCTTGATCTCGAATTTCGAATAGCATTAGGCATGTCGTGTCGTGCATACATACAAGCATACTTACTTACAGACATACAGACATACAGACATACGTACGCACATACGCTCATCAATCATTCCATAATCCATATCGATCATATAATACAAGAAGGTCATTTCGTAAGCAAGAAGAAGATTTAATACCCCTTCCTCCTCGCCTCCGCCCTGCGTAAGGTCTCCTTCTTCGCCCCCTCAACCCATTCCTCATACTTCCCATCCTGGACCTTCTTCTGCACCACCGCCTTCGCAACCTCGCCTATAAACCCCACAAAATTCGACCTTCGCAATGTATTCTCCCACGCCCACGCCCTCCTCTTCGCATTTTCACGTTCCAATAACTCACTATCCCCAAACTCTTGTGCTCGAATCCGTAGATCCCGCACAGCGGCCATGAGATTGAATCTGACTTCACCGGGTGGGTATCGCGCAATCCGTCGTTGGAGGACTTCAATGACTTTCTCGGGGAATGATTCGGCGTCACAATCGCCGTGGCTGATGGGGAAAGGTTGTAGGCCGTCCAATTCGTATAACTTGCCGTTTACGGGCGTGTATGCGATGAAATGGTATACATCCCCTTCCTCGTCCTGAGCCGTCCGCTGCGTTTCATCGACAAACGGGCTGGCACGCGCGAAAGCGTTGTGGGCTGTGCGAATCGCCTCTGAGTTCGAGAGCGCTTCCCCTAGCAGATCGGACGGAAAGCCCTGCGTAAAACTCTTGAAAGACGAAAGCTCTGATCCGATTTCTATCGGATACGGAGTTCCAGAGGCCGGTGTATCTTGGTTCAATATCACGGATAAAATGGCTTGTGTTCCGCATGCGTTCTGGATTGTTTGAGCGGCAAAGAAGAGTCCCTGCTCCGAGGCGGCGGTTTGGTCGTATGTGCCGTCTGCGGGCGCAGTACTGTTGCTGCTTTGGCCTCCAATCCATTTGAAGAGGAAGATGACGCCGTATACGGGGCTGTTTGTGGTGAGGTCAGTCTTTCTTGTCAGATACTAGTCCGGGAGAGGGGAACGAACCTCAGAGAGCGTATGGTATCGGCATCAAGGGAAATGAGTTCTTCGAATTGTACGCCTTTGACGCCTAGGTTTTCGATCAATGAGGTGAATACGCCCTGATGACCTGATGTTAGATGTCATTCGTTTGATCAAATGCGTTGAGTTTCGGCTCACCTCATCGGATTCGATGGTACTCCAACCTCCGCCGTCAGCCATATTTGAGATTTGTTTTTCGTAAATAAAGTCCTATTTTTTTTCTCTTGTTCGATTTTACAATCCAGACCGTATCGATTGTACCGGTGGATGAGGTCGATGATCGTTGTCGCGTGTAAGCTTGCTGCTTGGTAATGTCGTAATCACCCCAGCTTTGAATAACTAACTATCGCAGCTTATCAGGTCACAAAAAAACCCCACGTAGCTTGGTATTTATTTCCGATGAACAATTTCAGCGCACAGATATTTTTTCTGGACGCAATGCTATCTGCTTCGATTCCCTTCTATCAGTCAGTAGTGTAAACTTGGATGACAGACGGAGAGCTTGATCGATTAGAGTTTCCAGGCTCAGAGCTTTGTTTAGTTTCCGAATGATGTACCTACCGGTACCGTAGGCGCTAGACCTAATAGGTCCCAGAGGTTGTACAAATAGCTAGGTGATCATGCAAACAGTACAAACAAACGAGTACATGTTTCCACTTACTTGGGCATCTACAGGTTCAACATTGCACAAGTTAGGAGATTAAAAAGAAATTCTAGTTTAGGAATAGGTGGCTTTTGATCCGTGTCAAATACGATGCTATATTGAAGTGAAGAAAGTGTTCGCAGGTTACTATGTACCCGAGTATATATTTAACAAAGAATAGAGAAGAATGAAGAAAGTCATACCCCGGAATATCTTCGAATGATAAATGAAAGTGAATAATTCATCAATAGTCTCCTTTCAATCAAATGCGTGATGCGCCTTTGCCATAGTATTTTTGTTCGCCCATTTATCCCATCACCGTCCATCCGTCCTTGAGAACACCAGCCTGTTGTGAACGCCCGAGCTAAGAAAGCAAATAATCTAATAATCAAAGTCGTTTTTCTTGTTGTGAAAGAAAATCAAGAGAATGGATTGGAGCTTCCCCCCACCCCCAAGTTTGTCCAGGAATGACAAGATAGTGAGTGCCTTGAAGTTGTGCATTATAACAACGAAATGAAGAGTCCTTCGAGCCAGGGATTCCCGCCTATCAAGAGCTATCCAACCCTCCCAATACTGTGTGATAATTGTCGCGATAAAATAATCCATCTGAATTGACAGAGGGTCTCATCGTCGAACTCAAGTCCAAAGTTCAGGGGGCACGGATCCCGAATTCCCATCATGAACCATACCAGGATGATACGACCCAGGAGCCTCCGTCGTCGGCAAACCATGGAGGTACTCATTACCATACGACGAAAACGAAGGAGAATGCTCAATTGTCCCCGGCCTACTATAGTCCGAAAGAGAGTCGTCGTAATACTCCGACGATGTCGGTACAGTGGGACTCATATAAAACGACGAGAAATTGCCACTGGTTCTATATGTACGTGAGGGTTGTTGGAAAGGTGGCGGACTCGTGACTGCGTGAGGAAACGCCGCCGTTGTAGTGGGTATGTATGGCGAGCTGTTCACGAATGAGGACGAGGGTGGATAGTCATCGAATTGGCGATATGGACTGGGGGGGGTCGGCATCATATGATTCATGTTGTGAGTCTGAATACGAGGCATCCATTGAATAGGGGTTTTGTAGTCGTTGACTGTATGTCGGGGTGCGTCCATCAGTGAAATCGCTAACTGTGTTATATGCGAGGTTGGAAACCTGGACTGCCGGGAATGCAAAATAACATCGATATTCTCAATCAAGTTCAAGGCCATACAACCAAGATAAGAGCTTTCCAGACCATGAAAGAAAGGCTCCAATATAAGCGCTGCTGAGTAGAAATGCGCCAGAACAGCAAGCGCACCTACATCCCCTTCGCCGCCTCGAAGTAGTTTGGTGGGTAACCAGAATATCCAAGCTCGTAACGAATGTAGCCGTGAAAATGCGACTTTGGGCTGGAATGGTACTTCGCTGCGTACTTGCTTCACATAACCAATCAATTCTGTTATTGTATCGTAAAACTCCGGAATATGCTGTAAACGTTCTTGAGATCGATGCAAGTCGGCGATAGCGCTATCGATGTTACTTAGTGTTCCGTTAGAAGAAGTATCTGAGCTTGCTGTCAAGCCTCGTGTTCGCAATGTTCTCTGGCTTTCCAGGATCTGGGCGATTTCTGACGTCTCTTTCCATGATGGGTGCATCGAGTCAAGAACCTATGAAACCATATTAGCAACTAGAGTTATCCCGTATGTTTTAATAGGCCAATCCTTACAAATAATATTCCCTTTTGAAGAGTGGACATGGAGGCCCTATAAATCCGAGTGAGCACCAGCTCATCGCCTACCAGTACGGAAAAAAAACCTACCAATCAGCCGCTTGCCATGACAGAGCAAGTGAAGCAGCCAGTATCGCGTCGCAGTTCCCTTTAGAAAACGCCCCTAGAGCAGTTTGTAAACCCTTGGAGGCAATTTTTCGGTGATGATGCGAAAGATTCACGGTCTCCTGACTCCCAGTCACATAGGCCATGTGTAATGCTGAAAGGGCGAGGATCGAGCTCATGACAAAGTCACTCGTTACGGCAATGGCGAGCAACCTATTGAAAAAATTTTTGAAGATCCTTGTTAGACTCCTTCGAATATAAACTCTATTGAAGTTCAGTCACTAACCGTGGCATATGGGCGGACCACACAGTTGTCTCACCGAGACCTCGACGATGCAAGTCAATAGATAATCCGGCAATGTGATAAATGAGTCGCAAGGTCGACTTTGAGAAACGGTGCCAGTCATTTCGAGGAGTAATATCCAACTCTGGAAATGGCGGAACCCCTGTTGTCCGCCATTGCTCAATCTCGGCATCGATTTCTGGCGTTATCATGAGATTTGGAGGGGTAGTTGCTGCAGTTGGAGTGGTTTCATCACGGGCTGCTTGTATGTCCATGTAGTCGCATCTGCAGTTATGTTTGGTACAGTTGCGGCTGTTGATATTACTTAATTAGCTTCAGACAGTTCTTATCCCAGTTGTCGAAAACCTACCATTGAGGAAACGTCTCATCGCATCGGATGTGCCTTCGCTTGCAGGTCCGGCACCCGTTTCGCGACTTGGTGTGGCTTTTTCGGGGCGGACCTCCTCCAGGACCAGGCATTACTCTAAGATGGAGATCCGAAGATAGATTGACAGTATCGCGCAAGTTTTGTTAAAAGGTTTAAGTTGTGTTTTCGCCGAGCGGTTTTCCCGAAAGGCTTCAAGGTTCCCCTCCACTACTTATGACCATGTAACTATGTTGTAAGTTGATATTGATTATGTAAAATGGTCCGTAATCAAGTACCGAAAAATGTTGCGAGTGCGGCGTCACTAAATCTGTGAGATGGTTCAAGGATTGAAATTCTCTGGTAGATTCCTTAGATTTAGTTGTTGAGGGGTGCGTAGTCGTAGGGCGTGGGTGGTGTCGGAGAATGAAGCCTCTCAGGCTGATGGCTGTGTTTCAGTGCCTTGAGAATCGAGCGTTGCATATGTATAGAGAAAGAAAATACTCTGGGCGGTGTTGAAACGAATGGTCTCCAAGACAGTCGAATTGAATGTGCAGAGCAGCAGCAGCAGCAGCTGATGGTGATAGTGATGAGATGGCGACCCTGAAACAGGATGAAAAGTGCTGAACTCTAGTTTCCCCTCGTTCGTTCTCCTTGGCTTAGACGATTGGATATATCAGTACTATATAGTACTAGTTTAACCATACTATACTACAGTACATAGGGCCAAGAAGTTGATACACTTGAATGGCCCATGATGGAATCCGGGTCAAGTACGGTTGCAGATGTGCTACCGGAAATGTCTATGCGCTTGAGCGGATCAATACAGCCTTAGTGTTTCCAGTCCTTCCAGGGCCAAATTGAGTATCCAATGCGCAACGATATATAGCAGCCTAGCTTGGGTAATCAGCAGTCATTACTAACCGTGTGCCAGTTGCTCGTTCCAGGATAGTACAGCTCACGGCCGAATTGCTTGGTCTAATTGTCATTCGGCAGAGGGACCCATAGATGCCCACAGGTTTAGTTTCTCCACAGGCAAAAGCCCTTCTTTCAGCTGGTGCAAAACCATGTGGCCTGTGTCTCGTTTGGGGCCGCTTGGCAGCGCGCTCGTGGCGGAGTCTTGCTAGTCTCGCTAGGGTGGCTTTTTAAGTGATTATTACATGTGGCCCTTGACTCTTTCCAGACAATGATGATCTTGAGTTTTGAGACAACGATCAGGGCTGCGACATGATTGGGCGCAAATAAGCGATACCGGGATGCTTTTTTGGACGAAAATTAAAGGTCAACCGGGACCATTGCCTAGTACGTCCAACTACGTACATGGCCGAGGAAGCGCCGCAGCATTTCAGGATTCGGTAGGATCCGGGGCGGAACCATCAAATAAGATTGTCAGTGTCTTGGGTCTGAACGGAGTCCTCCGTACATTTTTTGCTTTTTTTTTCCTCTTCCCTTCTCCTTGTCTTTTACAGAAATACAGAGTGGTGACGGCACTGGGCGGGGCCATCAAGGGAGGATCTTTGAGCCGGAAGATCTTGACCGTCATTCGCTGAGGGTGAGTTTCGACCTGAACCAGCACCGTCATCATCAGCAAGCCAACGACCTACGGTGGCATCCACATATTACGTAGAGACCACGGAAATCGAGGACACCAAACACTAAGTTAGGTAACGGAGGGATTATAAGCACTCTACGTAGTCTGAAACCGTTAACAGGAGTCGTGGCCCCATTGTAAAGGTGCTTTGCTTGCTGGCGACTTACGAATCAGCTGTTCGTTGTTTGAGGGGATCAATAAACCCAGGTCTGTCTTAGGCCTGTCTTCAGGCCACTGCGACCAGGGATTGACTGGTTAGACTGAGGGCAGGTCGACTGTCTGACTAACTAGCTGACTTAGTTAGCGTTCATCGTTCCCAACGAGACTGCAGGACGGGGGCAGGGACCTAAACGAGGTAGCCAACGAGGTGGCCCAGTGAGTCATCACACCTTCTTTTTCCATTTTTCTTTTCTTTTCTTTTTCGTCTTTTTTTTTCGTGGCTTCGCATGGTCCCCCAGTTTCTCTTTCGGGGTGAGTGGTGAGTCGGAATGTTTCTAACTTTCGACGAAGTGAAGAAAGGGAGCTTCAGGGCTAGTCCTGAAAAGGCAAGCGATGGGGGAAGGCGATTGGCTCCAGTGCCTTCCCTCAATGTTTGCACTGTTTGCAATGGTCGCATCTCGATGAGCTCCGTCCCAATTCCCGTGAGAACGCTCTAGCCGCCAAGGCGCTATACTGCTTCGGAAATGTGAAACGAATAGCCTAGATTGATCAAGGACGACAATACAGACTTACTTACCTTACCCTGTACAGACTGTGGAGCAAGACAGCTACAAAAACGACCAGATTGACCTCCATTGCGCTTACCTCGTCTCGGCTAGTCCCTAACTTTCTTCACGTTTGACTCTCAACCGGTCTTGCTTGGCCGTTGAACAGTGGAAGCATGCAATCGAAACTAGAAGGCTAAATGGTAACAACATGAATTTTGAAGCTTGTCTAAAGTCTGTCTGTCATTTGCCAGTCACCTTAGTAGGCCGTGTTATGCTGCGCTAGTGTTGGCTCTGGAATGCAAGGATAGCCACAAGTCGCCAATTCCAGAGCGGCCCATTGTAGAGGGGCCCCCTGACGGGATCGACCAGTACAGAGCCGCAAGTATGAAGAACAAGAGGACTCCGAGCGATGAATAGTACGTATGTGATCAGACGTGCTCCTTATCGACAGACACACATCCAAACGGACATGGAGACTATTGGTCTTTGCTTTTCCCTATTCTTGACCTCGCTGATCTCGTGCGCAAACCTTGTGAATATACGTACCTTTCCGAATCAGGATTGGTGTCACGCTGAAGTCGAATCGGCGGGAGAAGCAGAAAAGAACTATAGAAGAACTCAAGGCCCTCCGTTCGGCCGTTGAATTCCCTCGGGTTACGGAGTAGAGTCTTTGACTTTAAGCTATTCGTAGGGTTTGTCACTTTCAACATTTTGTCTTGGATTGTTGGCGCTAGTTCGCGCTAGTCAAAGTTACTCGAGCTTGCTGTTTATGTCCATTTGCCCCGCCAAGTCCAACACAAACCAGTGAATGATGCGGTATGGGCTCTGTAATGTCAATACATCCGGAGTACATACTAGTTAGCTCATGTATGTACTCCGGAGTGTTAGCACTTTTAGGTGTGAAGATCCCGGAGAAGCTTTTCCTCTTTTCATCTACCGCCACCAGGATCCCCTTGAAAACGTGTGAGTCTGTTTGAGACCATTTTCCCGACCAAGGTTTCGGGCTGAAAAATTCGCTGCACGTAATAGGAAGGTGAAGTTAGAGTGTCGCCTGATATCATTCCTAGTGCTTAGAACTATCCCAGCCTTAATCTATTCTGCTATTAACGCCCCCAGAGAACATATCTGATACATGATTCTGGTTAATATAGTCTGATACTACATATGAATGAGGCTACCCAAGTACATGTACGTTTTGCAGAGTATGAGATGCATAGAATAGGATCCTCCAGCGTCAAGAGCCTAAATGAGAACTCCACATGGACTCCGTTGACCATCATACTCTGTCGTGCCTCTAAGTTAATGAGTTAATTTTGAGTCCCCTTGGCTTACAGACAAGACTCGCTTGGAGGGCGCTCTGAGCGGTTCAGCAATATATTAGGTTGCCTGAACCTTGGCGCTTTAAGGCAGGCGACTTAATTAGCCCTTTCTTTGGCTTGTTTTGGCTTGGCAGCATATGGTGCCCAAATCCTGCCTGTCATCATTTTCAGACTGCCTTGCTTCCTCTGGGATCGTACACTGTAGGAAGTGTTTAATTCTTATTATGTACTGAAAAATGTACTGAGAAAAAAAAGTATTTTGACTCTGTGCTGTTACTGCCGTAAGCGTGGAATGCAGGTAACTTAGTGTACTCGTTCGTTAAAATAATAAATACAATTATCTGGCCAATCATAAAACCATCCGCAGAGTCCCGCTTGTGGCTTTTTCTGTGCAATTCTATTGGTCCTAAATACCATACTAAAGCTGGTCTCCACTTGCACCTGAAAACCCTAATCCAGATAAGATAAACCGATTGATCCTGATTTCTTAGTACGTACGTCGACGGTTGTTGCCAAAACTCAGCACGAGCGGAAGCCCACGGCATGCCTATATCGTACAAGCCTCAACGTGCAAAAGCCTCGAAATCAAAAGCGAACCGAAGTTTAAAGTTGCCAGCTGCATGAGGGCGAACAAGGCACGTTCCTCTGCAGGCCTAGCGTGTAAATACGGCTGAAATTGCCTCATGAAGAAGGCTCATTCCCTCGGCATTTGCTCGATTTTCGGACTGCTGCCAATGGACCTTCATCACTGTTGTCATACAATCATATAATAAACTCTTCACTTGTGCCGATATCTGCAAACCTATTTTGTTTTGACCATTTACTATTGTTTCAGGATGATAATCAATTACAAAGCAGGACGGTAGCCTAGTAATGCGCCCCCAACCTTGAAGGCAATAACCATACATGTCATATCTCTCAGATGGTCATCAGTAATGTGTGTAACCAACAGACCTGACTCAGTCTCAGCCGTGGTTCGCCGAGTCGCCTAGTTCTGCATTTTTCGCTTGTTTTGGATGTTTTCTGTTCTGTTTAACTTAAATTTTTAAGTTAACTAACTAGTTAGTTAGTTAGTTAGTTAACTAAGTTAAGTCTTGCTGCTGATGTAATCGCAACACCTGCCTAACTAGGTAATCGGTAGAACCGGCTGGTCATTGGAAGGAAATATGACAGAATGAAGAATCTAGATGCCGATCACACATCACTCGGTTAAAAGTATTCTGACTTTTGTCTCGAGCCTCCTTCGATGGAGTAGTAAGTTTATAAAAAGTGTGTGCCTTGGTATATGCGTAGGTTTGTTAGTTAAAACTTAAATGTAGAGTGTCAATATTAAGCGTTTTTTTTTCTTTGTTGGCCAGCGCCTTTTGATTTTTCCGTAGTAACTAGCTGTCAGTTTCTCTTGACATACTTTTTCTTTGTTGAATAGGCGGGCTCCGGATTGGGCATAGAAATCCTTCCTGTAGGGTACGTACTTCGATAAACGAGCCTGTAAGGGGTGAAACGTATGGAAACTAGTACTCTGATGGAGTCACTCGATCATGGCATAGATCAAGCTGATTCCTCGGCCGATTTCACACAAAACACATGGTCAGACTGTGTAACGCACCAGATGAAAGCCTCTCTAGTTAGATTTCATAGAAACTTAACGCTGAGCGCAGCGGTGGTAACACAGGCAAAGAAAAGCAAAAACAGTGAGCTTCCTAGGCACGCGGAGACACCGATTTATCGTTCTGTGGGTTTGTATGCTGTGCTACATGTTTCCAGCTTCGAGTACGTACATGTTCGAGGCATATCTGTGTAACCACATGAATGAGCCGAGTCCAAAGTACGTAGTATCTCAGATGTGCACCCGCCAAACCCAGCGAATCATGCATTGGTAAATCTCTTTGAAAAGATTGTTCAACGAAAACTAGCCCAGGCTGTATCGCCAATCAGCTCGTTGTGATCACATTCTTCCTCAGGATTTACTCCGATTGACAAATTGTGGATGAAACTCGGATTATCATACGCTATCCAGCTTGAACTATCTGAGCCACACCCTTGGGAAATCGGTCCACTTGACTTTTTGACGCAGCTCTGTGCTACCTGAGATTGAATTGCTATCTGAATGTCCTGAAGTTTTGCAGTGGCTTGCACATGCACTTTGATATTTGATTGTCGGTTCATCATTGTCGGAGGGGATGTTCAGATCTTGATTAACCATGGCGATGCTACGCAGGATCAGAATGTGTTACTTGAAGTATGGGGCTTATGCTGCCAGTGTGACAGTCAAGAACAACACCGCCTTCGGCAATGCGTGTCAAAGTACGGCGTGTGTCAGGAGATACTTTGTAGTCTGGTCCGTAAGGGGGAAGCGGTGAATCGTCCTGCTCTCGACTGCTATTTCACTTCAGTAGTAATCTAGAGTCCTCAGCGAATCTACGAACAGATAGTTTACTTCTCACTCAACTACGAAACCAATAGAGGGGCTCAAAGTATATTGCATAATGTCAATGGATAAATGCTTACATATCACGGTATAATCTGATGAAATATATGTTTGAACTGCACTGGATCAATATGGTATGCCGACTATGAACAACAAGCCTGGCTTGGAGTCATACCATACCTCAGAACTTCTTTCAAAGGATAACCTCTAGTTCCAAGGTTATTCGAACATATGTCTTGACGTATATGGTCGATATCCATGGATGGGCACACCTCGCCTATATTCCTGAATGTCACCCGCATATCTTCTGACCTTTAGGGCTCGATAACTGCCGCGTTAGTATGCATGCAAGTTGGTATGTATGCAACTCCTCTATTTCCATTCATGACATCCTTGGGAGAATCTGCATGCATCTATGGATCATGTGTACATACTATGCTGCTCCTAAGAGCATCCGACTCGGTCACATGCGGGATTTGGAATCGGATGTCGTAGAGATAGGTGTGCCTAGTATCGTGTTCAGATGATGTTGTTATTTCGGCCTCAACGTGCTACTATACTCTGTATTGATTATGCCATAGCTATTAGTGTGATATATGTCTAGTTGTTGCTGACTTGACACATATTCCGAGGCACAAATATGTTGTTAGATATTGTTCAGGTGTCTTTTCCTTACAATATACATTTGAATAGGGCCAGAGGATAATTCACAATTACAACCTTGGTCGATTCCATAATTAATGACTTCTATGATCCTGGACTCTTCTTATGCGTTCCCCGAAAATTTAGTCAAGATAGATATCCAAATAGACTGATAGTGATTAGGTGTTTTGACTTGAGTAATAATAATCCCGCCCTTTTCTAGGAAGGAAGCTTACCTGGCATTTCTCCATATGTATAAATCATAAGATGAACAGGCTACGGGCCAGATGAGGACGTTAATGAACATAAAACCGACCGTGGAACATCATTATTTGCATTGATCTGATTCATCTCAGTTCCATTTCAATTGTGTTTACTGCCCGTTTCGGATCGGTTCGCTGTCTAAGCCTTGATTCAAGATGTTTGGAGCTCATGACAATAACTAATGCATCACCGACCTTATTTCAAGACAATGAGAAAAAGGGTGTAGTTGTAATGGAAGTGTATATCTGAGAAACTGACCTTATCGTTATAGAATCAAATGTTCAGGTGACTTCCAAGCCCTAATTAACAGATACTCACGATAATGAGTACCGGTAATACCGTACCGGTAACCCATATTGTCGTTCATACACCGTAATACAAAAACCAAATACATGGCAGATTCGTACCCGAAATAGGAAATTTTGGACACATCACGCAATTCTTCCCCAGTTGTTTGCAATGGTCTATCCTTTCTTGCAACTTTTCGACCATTTCATCCACTGACTCACTTTAGACGATCACAATTGGTGAATACCAGAAAATGATACAGACATCTATATATTGTTCTATAGAAAAGAAAATATTCAAGATCCGAGGAGGACGATGGCTGTTTGACTGAATCACAGCTCTCACAGTTGCCATGGTTCGCTCGCTCAGCGAAATCACGACATAATGTCCCCTCTTTATACAAGGGTGGAACTGCTCCATATTTTCCAATCCTTGTCAGTGATGATCATAGCAAATATCTACTAGCCAAGAATGTAATCTATATACTTGCGCGTAATACGTCCAGTCTGCTTGTCTTGGGGTAGTAGATCTAATCTAGACAAGAAAATGACGCGAAATATGGTATCCATGCTTCCCCCCTCCTCCTCCTATATCGCAACGTGTTCACGTAATCCTGAATGAATCAGGTGAAGATTTCTATATACCATTATCTCATATAGACTCCTGTTACCGGAGCTTGCCCGATGTTCTCATATGAGTAATCAGTGTCGTTATTAACCTATCCGGTTGAATCGCCACTACTTACACGATTAGAAATCCAATATTGATCGTATATACAACACACATGAGGGAACATCGTGAGGATAGATTTCGTCTCAGGTTTCGACAACCAATTTCAGTTTGGAAAAAGAATATACTCAAGATGGCAACGACAACGACTACATGGATAACGACCGATTCCATATCACACAAACATCATGACTTTGACTCAAGAAACGGTATATATTTGAAGAGCAAGAATTTACAGCCGCTACCATTAACAGAAGACCGCGAAAGTATAAGGAAAACAGTATATACGGAAACTGCAGAAATTAAATCGTCAACCCCCGAGCAAATTTCGGAGCCTCTTCGGGTTGTTGATCAGCTTGCCACAACACAAAATGCGCTTCTTCTACATGCTATAAAGGAGAAATATACCCTTGTCACGGATCATGCGGTTCCGTCTATACTTCACCAGGACGAGATTCTGATTGAAGTTTCGGCTATTGGATTGAATCCAATCGACTGGAAAGCACCGTATGCTTGGTTTTTTCCTTCAACTCAGAAACGATAGGTACTAACAATATTAATATAGTGCATTTAATTTTGGCATCCCTAGTTTACCCTGGGTTTTTGGTCGCGATTTGGCTGGCAAAGTCATCAAAACCTCCTCTTCATCTTCTCGCCTTCAGATTGGCGACCTTGTCCTCGTCCCCTCAACAGATTATCGCGACATTCGCAAAGCCGCCTTTCAAGAATACGCAGTAACTACGCACTATAACGCGGCTAAGATTCCGTCAACAACTTCGTTACACAGTGGAGCATCTATAGGCGTTGCCTATGTAGCGGCTGCGCTGGCATTGGGTGTTTCGTTTGGCTTGGACTTTGGACTTGCGCAGAGGGTGCCAGGACCGGATTTGAGGACTATATTGAAGGGTGTGAATGCGCAGGATATTCCTGAAGATGTTCGACCGGAATGTCTTCCTTCGTCGGAAGCGGGAGCTGAACGAGTGCAGAGGGGGGATTGGATAGCTATATGGGGAGGTAGGCAAATTTCTTTGCACGTTGTTAAAATGCATAGCACTAACAGAATATAGCATCAACAACCACAGGCTACATAACCTTACAGATCGCAAAACTCTGCGGTCTCAAAGTTATATGCATTGCAGATATCGCTCGACATGGACAAAGGCTTCATGCTCTCGGCGCAGATATCCTGGTGGACCGACACGACACCGATCGCGCGGTGGATATAATTCGGGGCGTCACAAACGGTCAATTACGATTTGGAATCGACATCGTCGGACGCGAAACAGCAACTATTCTCGAAAAGGCACTTTCTCAACCTACAGAAGGAGGAAACAACGAGCCAAGATCCCATTTATTAGGTCTTACCGGCTCGCCAAAGGAGAAAAAAGTGGGAATAATCTATCATACTGTGCCTATTAAGATATTCCATGAGTCACCGCAAGTGGGTGAAGGGTTGGTACTATGGTTGGAGGATTTGTTGGGGTCTAAAGCGTTGATACCTCCGGAGGTCGTTATCAGAGACGAAGGTGGATTGAGCGGGGTTAATGATGCATTAGATTTGTTGAGGAGTGGTGAGGTGAGTGGGAAACGAATCGTGGTTGATTTGAAAAAGGGCGATATCAAAGACAGTCCTATCTAATGAGTGAAGCATTTGAGAGCATCTAGGGTTGGACATCACCTAGATTACATGCCCATTCGATGTATATGATTACGATTTTGCATTGATTATGGATACATAACTAGACAGGTAAACAATGATACATCTTTAGATGATAATAATTTTGGTAGACCTGCGCTCTACAAAAAATATCGATATTTGGTACCTCTCAGAAACAATCAATCCAAGGATGTAGCCGGATAGTTAGGGCAAGATTTTTGAAACAGGACCAAGATATTCGAGGCCAGTCCATCGACACACTTGATTTAATTCGTACTCTTGGTGCATACAAAAATACTTTCGAGCAAAATAATATACCCATTATGTCTACTTCATCCGGCAACGTGTCCGAATTTTTATTCCAGTTCGAGCGTTTCTTGATTGTCTATCATGGTCACGCAATTGCCTGAGCGTCTTGCGTTCGATGTCGTAATATGTAATTTATGTAATTGTGTACTGGTTGTTTCGGTATGTTTGTAATTTTGGCTGTTAGGCGTCCAAACGTGTACCTTCGAATGCCCTCGGGGGTCTTGGCCGTCTCATTGGTTATAGTGGCTGCGATAGAAAAACATGTAAAAAACGTGTTAACGAGATTGTTTGCCTGCCTAGGCAGGAGGAATGAGACATACAAGTAGAGCTAGATTATTTGATAAAGATTTATGTATAATACCAAGATATATTATCAGATTTCAATTGTATCAGCTCGACTTGAACTATTTACAAAACCTATTGATCTCCAACCTACTATACATCCCACCAGCCCTCAAAATGTGTTCTCAGATCAATCGTCGCCTGGTCTTTCAGATGCGGTGTCAAATTGACACTGCTGTCGTTCGCGCTCTCTCGAGTAGTCCATCCGTTCCCAAACCACGCGAAACGATTGCCACTCTTGCTCGTATATGTATACTCATAGTCCTCCCATCTAGGGTCTCTCAAGATGTAATTCACGGCAGCCGCACTACTGGGAAACAAACCAACCACACGACCTCCAGGAATACCACCGTTGTACCACGATGAGCAGTTCTTATTGCCCTCCGATGAATCATCATTTCCTGTCCAGACAGTTCGCTTATAGAATTTCTCAGCGTACTCTTGATACTCATTTGTAGCATCGAAAGAAGGCGTTATGGTTGCAATCCCCTGGCTGCGTAGCTTGCGGATCACTTTCGCGATATATGTTACTTGATTCTCGACACTATTTGGTATGGAACCACTGAAACCGGCAGATGCAGGACCAAGAACCCAAGCAATATTAGGAGCTCCTGGTGCGGCTATTCCGAGGTATGTGAAAGGATAGCCGTAAAGACCGTCGGGCTTCCATGCCTCCTGCAAATTGACCCCATTGGCGACTATAGGGAAAGGTGGTGCCATGTTGACATGCGCGCCCGTAGAGCAAATCACGATATCCACTTCCCGCTCAGTCCCATCCACAGTGACGATGCCCTTTTCAGTGAACTTTTGAATCCAGTCCTGGATATAGCTCACGTTCGGCTTAGAGAGGGCCTCCAAGTATCCCGGTCCAGGCGTGGGACGTCGACAATTAGGCGGGAAATCAGGAATGATCTTATCCGCTAGTGCAGGGTCCACGCGCTGAAGCATTATCCCAGTCCATTTATCGCGAAGTTCAGCGTTCTGCGGATTATTCTTGAAAATGACGCCGAAACGGCGGAAGTAGTCTGCTTCAACCTTCTTGCGATATTCGAGATATTTCTGGGGGTCCTTGAATGACTCCTTGTCTACTTCGCTGAACAGATTAGGCTCTAGTCTGCGTATGCTGGTTTCATTGAATGAGTCCACAACCCAAGTACGATTGCGAGCGTAGTGGTCGATATGGCTACCTAATGGTTGTATAGATGGCAGCACTTGTAGACCGGAAGCACCGTTGCCGATGAGCGCAATGCGTTTTTCTTTCAAATCGACATTGTGGTCCCAGTTTGATGAGTGGAAGAGTGGTCCTTTGAATGATTCAATACCCTCATAGTCTGGAAGTTTCCAGGCATTAAAGTGACCTATGGCGAATATGACGAAGTCTAACCTTTCTTCATACACCTTCACCCGAACGTTAGCTTCAAATGGGTTTCATACTGGAATTCAAACTTGATTCTCACCTTGTCAGAATTCAAATCTTGTATGGTCAATTTCCATTTGGTCTCTTCGTTAATCCATTCCACCTTCACGATTTTCTGCTTTGTTTTCAGACGCTCATAAACACCATGTTTTCTGGCCACGCCTTGCCAGTAGTTGCGAATTTCATGTCCCTGAGCGAACTCCTCGGTCCATTGAGTATTGGGCTCAAAGCTGGATTGATAAACGTGCGCAGGAATATCGCAACGGACACCTGGATACGTGTTTTCATACCAAGTTCCGCCCTATAAAGTTATCAGACCCTGGGTCTTTGGGAGAAACGGATATATCATTGCAACTTACGACATCTCCATTCTTGTCGTATAATGTTACATTGATGCCAGGCAGCTTTGCTCGCAACAAAGTAGCAGCTGTGACTCCTGAAAGACCGGCGCCGATTATTCCAACTTTAATATCACGGACTTGATCTATCGGATGCTCTTCAAGCTCGAACTTGGGCTTGGAATTAGTCGTCCTATTCGATTCGACCTTTGCATCTGAGAGCGGGGAAACGCTTGTAAAGGCCGTTTTGATTCCATTGGGGTCAATCGTATGGCCATTAATGATGTCAGCCGTAACTGGGGTTTCCTGAACGAGAGTCATTGTAGTGAGTTTGTGCTAATTCACTACTGAGAGATGCCTCTCAGATACACAAATAAGAAGCAGAATTCTAAAACATCATGACAATGAGGCGATCTTGTCAAGAGATATACTCCTCAGCACCATCCTCCGAGTCTCGGGAGCATGCAATCACGTTATTATCGACCTGATAGCAGAATCTCTTAGACCCCTCAGTGGATCAAGATTTATTGGTAGCGTTAATGGAAATAAAGAACTAGCACCGCCAAGTGTATAGCTCGTAACTCACCAAAGGACAGAACTATGTTGTGTAATGAATCGTACAGTAATCGTTGTTTCAATACAATGCCGAAATACTGGAACATGTAACGACCTCAACCTACGTTGTCCGTCATTAGGGTATCTGATAATCACATGACATACTCGATCAATGAATGATCTTTAACCGACGAGCAAACAAGGTTCACACCTTAATTACATGGTTGATCACTGTTCCTAGTTCAAAGTTACTGGATTACGGCTTTCTCGTATTTGAAAATTCTCCTAGACTACAGCCTAAAGCATAGAGTTAAGATTAGACCATGAAAACGATCTCATCGATGAGTAGGACTCATTTCATGTAGGTAGCGATTGAAAATGTGTGTTTAAGTATGATAGAACAAAAGATAGATATATGTAGAACATGTAATTATAAAAATGCTATTTTTATTTTAATTTTCGATACATGAAACTTATCTTGTATCCACATCTCTGTATCATGACGATAGGTACTGTACAAGAGTCTCAACGTAACCTTGGAACGACATCGGAGGCCATCCGATTATTTAATCTTACAGAGATATTAAGTTAACAATATATCGGGATATGCCCCGTTCTTTACAATATCTATCTTTATTACAGATGCGTGTGAATCAAATAGTTGCCTCGTGGTGGATGTACGTTAATGGCTCAATACGGAGATCAGATGGCGCAATTTTTGGGAAGATACCGATAACTACGAGATATCTGACTAGGTAGGTAATTATCTGCCCCACAATGGTCTAATGCAAAGAATACATAACGTTAGTGAGGCACATGGTTGACTAACTTCGTTACTAGGTAGCTGTGTGATATAATCGTCGCGGAGGGGTAGGGGGAAAGATTCTGGAGAGATGTTTCTGAAGGCCAGTCTTCTTTTCTATTGTCGCTTGCGAGTATTCTTACTAGATTTCTGTAAGACGCCCAAACCACCACCAACATGGCAGAAACAAAGACAAAACCCAAGCCATGGATACTCAATGCCTTTGCCATGTTCTCCCCTGGTCATTTAGCACCAGGTAACAACCATACCCCCAAGACGGTATGAAAACCTCACTAACAAAGTATATTAGGGCTATGGAAGCACCCCCGCGATCAAGCAGGCGACTTTGCGAATCTCGATTACTGGATCAACCTCGCGAAGATTCTCGAAGAAGGCAAATTCCATGGCTTGTTTCTCGCGGATCATCTGGGAATTTATGATGTCTACAAGGGACCTGCCAATCGTGAGCCGGCTTTGCTTTCGGGTGCCCAATTCCCTATTGGGGATCCATTGTATGCATATACTCTTCATAGCCACCAAGTCCGAGTCAAATAGTTACTGAACTTTGGGGGGACGATAGCCTGTTAATATCCGCCATGGCATCCGTCACGAAATCCTTAGGCTTCGGCGTCACAGCATCTACCACCTACGAACTCTCCCCCTATGCTCTAGCCCGCAAATTCTCAACGCTCGACCACCTTACACGAGGTCGAATTGGCTGGAATATTGTCACTTCTTTCCTCGACAGCGCAGCGAAGGCATATGGACTCGATGAACAAATCCCGCACGACGAACGCTATGCGCGCGCCGATGAGTATTTGGAGCTTACTTATAAGCTCTGGGAGGGGACTTGGAAGGATGGAGCTGTCAGGAAGGATCCGGAGACGAAGGTTTACAGTGATCCGTCGCAGGTGAGGGGGATTGAGCATGATGGGTATGACGTTATCCAAAAAAGAAACAGCGAGAGGTGTACTGATAAGTTCAATGTAGGAAATACTTCAAGAGCACTGCTGCAAACCAGATGCCTCCTTCTAGGCAACGCACGCCACTTCTCTTTCAGGCCGGTGCATCATCGTAGGTTGTTTGGTCCTAGTCACGTAGAATAAGTGATTGACCTCATCTAGGGCAGGAAAGAAATTCGCCGCTAATCACTCCGAAGTAATGTTCCTCCCTGGCCTCGAGCCTGAAAAAACGCGCTTAATCGTCGACGACATGAAGTATGACCAAACGCTCTCAAGACTTGGTTCATATGCCTCTTTCTGATTATTCATATAGGAAGCAGCTCATTGACGCCGGCCGTACCCCCGACAGCATAAAATTCGTCGCCGGCATGCTCGTCATCGTCGACGAGACCGACGAAAAAGCCCAGGCCAAATACGAAGAGTACCTCTCCTATGCAGATTTTGAAGGTGCCGCCACTTTGTTTGGGGGCTGGACGGGCGCCGATTTATCCAAATACGAGGACGACGAGGACTTTTCATTCACATCCGTTGCAGGTATTCAGTCATTGATTCAAAGCTGGTCCAAAACCATTCCCAACTCGAACGGACTCAAATGGACTAAACGGCGGATATTGCAGGAATTGAGTCTGGGTGGTGTGCATCCAAGGGCGGTTGGGTCTCCCGCGACGGTGGCAGATATATTGCAGAAATGGGTTGATGTTGCGGATGTGGATGGGTTCAATTTTTCGTATACGGTTTCGCCGGGGACGTTTGAGGATATGATTAAGTATTTGTGGCCGGAGTTGAGGAGGAGAGGGGTCATATGGGACGAGTATGGCGTGGCCGGGGGTGCAACGAGGGAGAATTATTTCTTGGATGGGAAGGGGCCGGGGGTCCGTGAAGGTCACCCTGCGTGCAAGTTTAGGTGGGAGTAGACTCTCGAAGTGAACTTTGGAAAATACTATTGATATGAACCGCTAGAGACGAAGAACAAACGTAAAGTCATATAAAGCAACCATCTCCTAGTGAGACAGCCATGATCTAATCTATCTAAAAAAAAAAGTGAACATGAGTCAGGCTCCAAAGTCCTCTTCAGTTCGGGAATCAAAGCGGCCGTATGAGGGGGGAAAACATGAAAGGATGCAATGTCCCAGGGTACAGAAATGCCACAAGAGAGAGGGATAGCAATGAGCTCGCAGAAAGAGGCCAGGAATTTTTGTCTGGAACTTGACTGAAACATGCTTTTTCGTCTCCTGCTGGGTGTATAATATTATAAGGGCGAGTTAGCCCAGAATAACAGATGAGAGCGAAGACATAAAGTTTTAGGACATATTCTGCCCGCATGTGTATACTCGTGAAAGTGCAAAGTAAAGCATATACTGCGTAATATCTTCCACGAACGTAAAAGCAAATGAAATAATCGAGGAACATTAGAGAGATTATCGCCCGCTGAATGATAAAGAAAACGTGAAGGATGGAAAAAGTAACCATGAGATAGCAAGAGCCAAATAGGAGTTTTGAGTCCATCTAGATTTGGTAGATCGACTTGAGTCTTTGCGTTACCTGAGTAGGTAGCTGTGAAAGGAATGAGTCAAAGCCGGGAATCATATCTCGATAGCCTTTGAGTACCTATAAATGATGTTAGCTAAGATTCAAGGGATCGTGGTGTGAGTGGCTTACCTGTTGGAAAGATTGGTGTAGGTCTCGGTACTCTTCCTGAACTAGAGACTTTTGAGGGAAAGTGGATATGCTGGTAAAATATTGGCCGAGGCAACTCTCCATTGCTTGTGGATTGTGCATGACGACGCGGTTGAACCCAAGGAATGCAGTAGCCTTTTCTCGTGAAAAGTCGACTTTGGCCATCGACTTGATGAATTCCTCAGCAAATTGTTGCAGATGAGGACCAAGCAACTCCGATTTACTGATACCCAACCGGCCTAGAGCTACGGCAGCATTCTCATTCACTGAATCAATGACCATCTCATTGGAGATAATAGCGAGCAATGCTGGGTATAATTTCTCCAGCCAAGGTCCCAAATCAGCCTTCTCGTCCAAAGCAATCTCACCCAACGACCAGCAAGCATTGTTAACCACACTGAAAGCCGTCTCATCTACAAGAGTCTCGAGGTCAAGTTGCTTAATTAGGTCAGGCATGATAGTCGGGATATAAGGTTGCAATTGATCGAAAATGTGGATCGCGCAGTCGCCGAGCAAAGCATAAGATGACTGGCGCACCTCATTGTTGGAGTCGTTCATGCAATAACACAGAAGGTCAAAGAATTTTGGCTGGGAGTTTGAAACCAATTGGCTGATCTCGTCAGATGGAATGGCTTGAATGATAGAGCTCATCAAGTCCAGGCTAGTGATGAGGAAATCCTTATCCGGCTCTTCAATAGAAGGATCTTGCGCCGCTTGAACGGATTGCTGGATATTGTCGTACACGATTCTAGAACATCGCTGGAAGATAGGAGCTGCAAACTGGGTAAAGACATCGCCATAAGCAGCAGCAATGTAGCCAAGGCATTCGAGTAGCGGGAAAAGCTCCTGCGACTGGTCGCTCATCCTATTGTATCGATCAAGCAATGCCGGCATCAAAAGATTAACGAGTTGAGGTTTGGCCAATTCTCCCATGACACAGTCTGCCAATGTCTGAACGCAGTCGTACAGGATGTACATGTTGCGGTCTTTATACTTTTTGAAACATTCGACGAATTGTCGCAAAATCGGTTCACAGTATGGAATCAAGCTAGCATCGGACTTTTCTTCGAGACTGGCAAATGCCGATGCAGCAGCCTCCTGAACTTTCTTATTGTTGTCAAGCATGCGGTGTAGGATACCTTCCATCATAGGCTCGAAGAACTGTGCAGATTGGTTGGGGCCTTCAAGATGGGCAGCCCACTCAGAGTATCTACCCAGACACCAACAAGTAATTTTTCGGACCACGGGTTCCGGGTCGTTTAGCAATGAAATGAGGTAGGGAATCAACTCTGGCAAGTGAGGAGTGACAGCGTCCATGCATCCATCGGCAACGGCACCAAGGGTCAGAACAGCGGCCTCACGGTTCGGCCACTGTTCATGTCGAAGAGTTTCCTTGAGGTAGGGAAGAATAAGGTCGAAGACAGGTGAATGGTAAACGTTCGAAAAGATATCCAAAGCGGCAGCCGAGCATTTCCTCAATGTCCACGCATCTTCAGGATCGCCATCATCATACTCAGACTCCTCCTCGCTCAACTCTCCATCTTCCCGCTCTTCGACAAGCTCCGGCTTGCCACTTTGGTCTGTAGACCCTTCTAATCTGGAACCCTTGGCCTTTGCGAATCGAGGTTTCAAGTCTTCAGCGCGGTCCTCTTCCTCCGCATCATCATTTTCGGAAGCCAAACGCTCCACTTCATCCTCATCATATATCATACTGCGCAGCAACAAAGGCACAATCTTTGGGAGGTACGGTCCAAGGGATTGCTGCAGGATCGGCTGCTCTCCAGCCGTGAGCCAAAACTCAGCTGCATCAAGGGCAAGTTCAGGGTCTTCATTGTTGTTCTGTTGCAGAATGATGTAATCCACCAAACCAGCCATATGAGGAATAAGTTGCTCGGGCGCAATCTCTGCCAACTGGCCAAATGCTTGACAAACGGTTCGACGAACGTCGGTTGATGGATCACTAGCAAGACGGAAAAGGTTGGACATAAACGTATCGAAATTGGCGATCAAAGCTTGGGGTTTCATTGAAAGGAAGATTTGAATTGTGCTGAGCGCAGCTGATCGAATGATGGAACTGTCACTGCCAGTGAACTCCAACAAACGAGGAATGATAACCTCCAGCGGCCTTTGACCGCCGTAATCCTTGTCCAAGATTTTGCGGTTGTCTTCACAGACTTTTGCGACAGCGGACATGGCGGCTTCTTGGGTCTGCTGCGTCACGTCACCGGATGCGTTCGCAACGAGTCCCAACAATTCCTGCAGCACTTCGGGCCAAGCAAGCAATCCACCTTTTTGAATCAGTTCCGTTATTATACTACCGGCCGAAGAACGAATCTGCGAGTTGGAGTCTCGCAATCCTAATAAAGTCGCTCGGCGAACAAATACTAAGCTCTCCGGTGGAATTCCGTTGTAGGCTATATGGATCTTGCTCTTGAGGTTGAGAGCCGCGGAAAATCGGACAATGTTGTAGGTGTCCTGGTCCATGGCGACGGCCTGTGGAGGGACTTCAGTGCAGAATATAAACGTCAAGTAGTTTACGAAATCGGGGCTCGCTGTGGCTCTAGTGAGCATCTGCATATTAGTCAAAAAATATTAGCCCAAACCATTCTGCCGTATCTTTTCTTGGCTGGAGTACAAAACGCGGGGTTTGCATCGAGCTTGACGCCTGACAGTAAGATTCTAGAATATCAAACGTACCAGTTCTGCCTGTTTCTGAAGATTTCGATCATATGCATTCAGAGAGTCCCTGAGATAGCTGGCGAGCTGCCTCAATGGCTCTTCCTGTGGTTGCCATTCCATCTTTGAAAGTTAGACGGATCCGTCGCAGACGTTGTAAAGACTGAGCGCACAACAGCGTAGTTGTGCTGGAGAAAAATAAAATAGACAACGCCAATTACGTCGGTATTTGTCTTATTTCGAAGGAATTCGACCGGTCAAGGTCTGCGCAAAGCTCGCGTTGGCAACGAAATCTTTCGGTGGTGGGAGGAATAGCGGGCTCGGCGGGGAAGGGTTTTTCAGTTTGTCTGTCTCAAGGTGGATGCTTTCAGACTATAGTAAGCCGTCCCTTTGTAAGGGAGATATGGCTTCAACAAGACACAATAAAAAGAGAAAAAGAGGGGGAGAGAGAAGGAATGGAGAAAGAAAAAGGACACCTGACTGTAGGGTGCAATGGTCAAGCAGTACAGGGAATACAGGTGGTTGTGTAGCGGAGTTCTTCCTCTCTGCTTGTTGTCTTTTTGGGCGGCTGTCAAATCTGCCAGGTGACTGACAAGTGGGGTGATCTGACCGCCTTGGGAAGGCACTGATCTCTCTTCTTGTAACTATGCCAATAAGTGAAGATTTATGATAAAATTCCCATGGAATAAGTAGGAGAGTTGATGTTTATAACCTTGAATCATTTTAAAAGCATTTATAACCATAAGCAGGGTTTCACAATCTATCGGACATTCCAAGCCCACTCCCCGTGTGAGTTTTGATATATCTTCAGCTCACTAGGTAAGTACCGGTACATGATCCAATCATAGATTCAATGTTGATAATTAACTATTAAATAAACCTACTGATGCTTGTATAATTCTATCTATCTATCTATCTATACCCCAGACTTGGGATAAGTCTGATGGGTGCTCAAAGGGAGTGTGGTATTCTACGCCCACACCAGCTTCTTGACATCGTAAACAAGCTGCTCTAGATACCCTGTCATCTTCTTAGCCTCTGCGAGCGAAATAATGTCCTTCTCCTCGACAATAGACTTGCTACTGCTTTCCTCCCCTTCTTTCATTATTTGTCCTGCCTTGACGGCTCGTTCTATCTCCTCACATATAGATTGGATAGCTACCCGCTCGCTGATGGCAATCTCCGAGGACGAGCTGTTGTTAACCGTTACTGAAGTTGACGAAGCGAGTGCCTTGAAAGCCATCAACCGCATAGTCGTCCGTTTCGTGCCGCTGAGCCAGGAGTATAGATTCCATTCCTCCGGTTTCTCCGGCGTGTCTTGAAGATCCTGGCTGAAACTGCTCTGGAGCGACCGCGTGTTGACTCGAAAAGCGTTGGAATCGCTGGACTGATAGATGATTACCATACCAACGTTGCGCTGCTCGTCGGTCTGGGCATCTGTCAAGACAGAAGTTATGTAGGTTCCGTGGTTAATATGGCGAATGGAGCTCAAGTTGATCCGCTCAAAGGAGAGGACCTTGTCCGTGTTCCAGTCAAACCGACAGTTATATAACGCGGCATCTGTGAGCAATAAAACGGTCTCTTCGAAAGGAAAAGTTCGTAAGGTATTGGGCTGCCGAGGACTTAGCATAGCCCAGCCCCCGACAAGCTCCTCCGCTTCATCGTCCACGACAAGCCTGCTGCATGTCTCGATGGCGTTTTGTCGCAGCTTCGCTATGGAAATGCCAGGGTCGATGGTTTTCAGGTTATCCTGAAACTCGCTGAATACTTGGATGGACACATTACCAAGCAGGTAATCGATACATGCTTGTGAGAAATAGTCATTGACGATATTATTGTAGTATCGTGATAATGTCAGACCAAAGTCATTCAGTGCACCTTGATAATTTCTCTTCCTTGTCCGTGTGTAGTCACCCTTCAGAGCTGCGGTTGAAGAGTACTGTTTCGAGATGGCATCTCCGTTATCAGCCCAAAGGGTATTGAACCAATGCGTCGATGCGTCCCCTCGAAGATCAATCGTATAACCCTCGCTTTTCAGTGACTGCTCCAATGAACCTTGAGCGAAGGCACATTGTGTGACTCCTGTACGGTCTAGGCAATCCATGCAGTTAGTGCGAACAATGCCCGTCTGCTCCTTCAACAGTGAATTCCCTAGGATTATCGTCTCTCCAAAATCCATCGTAGTGTCAACCAACTTGTCCACAAGGCACTTGACGTTTTCGAATTTCATCCCGCGGCATTCGTGATGGAAATCAAACCATTCAAAGCCTAAATGGAGACCACTAGAACTTTCGTTCTCATTAAAGGCCCGTGTGTAAGACTCATACGCTTCGCCAATCTTTAATTCCACCCCATGCCTGTCCACAAGAGACACTATCTGTATCTTGCCATACTTCCGGGACAGCTCTCTAAAATGACGAGCAAAGGCAAGCTGATTTGTGTCGTAGGTGTGGTGGAGAACAGGTATCGGTTTCAGCGAGTACGGTGACTGGGTAAAGTATAGTGGTATAGATCCGCGGAGTTGAACGAGGGAGTACACTTTTCGTGATGCGTCCCATTCTGGAGTTGACAGTATCTGTTCTGTCTCTACCGTATTGGCTGCATTGCCCTCATCATCCACGCCGCGTCGAAGATATCGCAACCCAGGACGTTGGATAGACCGTCGAGAGATAAGCGTAAGCAGGAAATTCTGTTTCCTTGGATCTTCTGCCAATGTCTCATCGCTTATTTCCTCTTTAGCCACTGTAGCTGGAGAGGGGATAACGTCGTCAGGCGCCTCAACTTCTAAATCCTCAACGTGGTCCTTTATAGACGCAACCGTGAAATCTCGCTGGCCGACGAAACCTTGTATTAGTGGCAAAACGAATGATCGGGCGGCGTCGCCGCCGTCAATAAATGGCTGTATTAAATGCTTATTCCAGAAGTACTGTGAGGTAGTAATTAGATCATGGCTAAGCAAGGCAATAGAACGAAAAAATCTTACTATTCGATCAGCAAGTACATGTAGTGGCAGTTGAGCAGTTCTAGAATCATGGGTATAAAACCGCCGAGTCAAGTCATAATCGTAAGAAAAGAAAAAATTGTTGGATGCGAATAATAACTTTGTATACCTTAGTAGTTTTGGCATAAGCTCTATGGTCTTGCTAGAAGTGAGTTGAGACTGAGATTCAACGTCCTCAGCAGCCTTTTCAACGGCAGGCGCAGCCTCGGCTTCAGTGCGGACCTCTTCGGACTCTTGGAGAGGTTCTGCTTGAGCTGGGGATGTATCCCTCGCTTTCTCAGTCTTGGACGGGTATGGGTCAGACTTGGAACGGGGAGGAGAACTTTCTGCGGCTCCCAATCGCTTCCTCGAGAACCAAGTAAGCACAAATCGGCTATTGCGGCCTTTGTTTTCAATCACATCTTGCGCAACACTGCTCTGCGATTGCTCCCCCGGATTATCGAAATTTACAGCGGGCGAGGTTATTATACCCTCATCGCCACTGTCGGCCTCACTGGTAGCTTCGCTACCGGATGCATCATCAGTTGTATTCTGGTCGGACTCTTCTTCGCACTGTTTCGAAGTGCTTTGCGCCTGGATGATGGCGCGGTTTGCATCGTCTTGGGATGTTAAAGGAATTATGGCGACGTTTGTAACGGCATAGATCGGTTTTCCTAAAATTTGGGCGACTTCTTTGCGTTGTGTAATGGGTATCAGGAACGAGGATGAGGCAATATCGAGCAGTCCTATTGTGATTATTAGCATGATGTGGAAACTCTTCAATTAAGGTGACAGAAGCGTTTAAAACTTACCCACAAGTCCATACGCCTCTAAAGACGGCGAGGTCGACTTCACGGAGGATTCGGAACGAGCTTGCGACAGCGACGTAATCTTCCTCGTCTTGTAATCGATCTGAACGGACAGGTTGCCGTTACTCGAATTCCGCTGTCCGCGATCATTCTGTTGTAGAATAAGGCCATCTACAGCAGCGAAGATAACAAACTTCCTCACCAAGCTGGGCATCTTGAATTTCGACAGGCGCCCCGCCGCCGTATCTTCCGTATCTTCCGTAGCTGGCCGAGCAGGAGAACGGTTTCTGTTTTGTGAATATGAGTGAGGACGGTTCAGACGTCAACTGATTTGAGTCGCGTTCGAAAGAATGAGAGATGCTTCATATTGAGCACGAATGGCTGGGTGAATGCGAGAAGTGAAGTGGTAAAATGGTGGTGGTGGGCTGGATGGCTGGATGATAGATCAAGTGCCCACTGGTACCGCGGGATAATGTATGAACGTGACAAAGCCACAGGGTATTTCTATAACCACAGCACGCCAACTGTATTATTTCCTGATTTTCGATTTTCAATACACCCGGTATTTTAACGCCCTAAAAGGCATATATATAATTACCCAATTGGGGTGTACTGAAATCTATAGGCATTCCTTTCTTCTACAGCATGAGTCTTTTCTATAGACTTTGGTGTTGCTTGTGGCAATACATTGATAATTCAACCAGCCGCATAAGGACACCTTTTGCTCAGCCCCCCTCCAAACCGCCATAACAAGAATGGTGCCAACCTTATCGCAAGACCTTAGGAGGCTATCTCCATAGCCCAACGAGGAATACACATATGGCCAAAAGAGGGAAGCCAAACCCGGCCAGGCTTCGCAGAACCGTACTCGCCGCTAATGCGCTAGCAGCATATGTTATATAACTACATGTATCCACGATATATTCCTGTATACATTAGAAACTAATGACGGTTCCCGCGGCAAACACGGCAGTGCCAATGTTGGTACGATCCAGTGTGTTTTGTATTCAGCTGACCAACCATATAAAAACAGTCCAATAGGGACGATAAGGGCGCCTGGAAACATTAAGACAACTCGGAATTCTGGACGGCTGATGTTCTCGGGTGTTCTTGCCTTTAGGCCTTGTAAACACACGGCTTAGGGCTATAGAGTTTGATGGATACGGGGTACCTACGGTGATAATATCGCCTTACCGGTAACCCACTTGTCTACCTTTCTACATAGACCGCTGTGGTCAAGTAGCAATGTCCCATCGTTGATGTGCCTTATTTATTTGCACGTCCTGGGAAGTTTCAGATTGAAAAATAGCACAATCGATTTTATCCTCACTAAATTGATCCAGCTTCATGTAACAGACAACCTTCCAAATTATGCCATAGCTTCTGTTGCCGGCCTGCAGCAACTATGACCCCAATAGTTCAACAATTACTTGCCCTGGGCAATGGCTTGGTCACCCTGGGCCCACGAGGTGCGCATTTGAAACAATTTAGCCTTCCATAATCCGTCGCTTTCGTCTTTGACAACTTCACTATAGTACAGACTACCTGTCAAAAGGTTATCATGATCTGGCCAAATCCCTGCCCTGTGCGGAAATGCTGAGCCAATGCATGGGCTGTCAAAGTTGCTGTTGATTCGCCTGTCTTGTGATTGACACGGACATTGGTGATGAAGTGGGTGGTGTTGAGCTTCGACACGGTCTCAAACATTCCACCGCGAATGGTGGGTAGGCCCTTGAGGAGGGTGCCGTTGATGTCGACAACGGCATCCTGAGTAAAAGCCGACAGAAAAGTGGCCTCATCGCCCGTGTCAAGCGAGGTGACGCCGCGGTGGAGAGAATCAATGCCCGCATCACGATCGGTGAGCGAAGGAAGAGCGCTAGGAAGGACAGGAAGTGCCATGGTAGTTTGGATTGGTTTGGAAGTTGGGAGAGTAGAAAGGGTGCCCGTGATAGATAGGTTATCTGTCTTGATTGTCGATCTGAAGTAAAGGCTAAAAAACACGACAGGTCATGCATGTAGCATTGATTTCAAATGTTATTAAATCGTTTCGCTCCGGAAGGTAGCTAAGCAGCTACTATCGTCGGTTTATATTAAAGAGCCCCCTCTCTCTTCGGCAGCTCACAATTGTGCAGAACAGTCAGAGTAACACTATAAACTCCGTCTATGAACTCCGTAGTCTCCCTTCTACTTGTCAATTTCTAACAAAGAAATGCTTGTATGAAGGAGCTTACGATCCAAACAAAATTGGCTCTGCGAGCGCCTTCGCGCCTCAGGACCGAGATCGATACAATTGACAGTACCGAAGAACCGGATTTCGGGGCAAATTTGCACGCAATTTACTTGTTTACCCAAATAGGAAATTTTTAATCAGTGTATCGAGGATTCTGTGTTGTATTTTCGAAATGCACAATTTCTGACTGTACCGGGAACTTGAACATTAAATCATTTAATACATTTAATTTAGATTGTAAAATGATATCCCTTCTGAGCTACAGACCTACCGGTATAAGTGGACAGCCTGGGTTCACATCATGCTTTCCTCAACCAACCCTACGCTGCCCACCAAGCCCATTCGTAAGACTGGAACCCCTATCTCCTTCCATCATCATGAGTGTGAGATTCGCATTGAGATTTCGGAATTAAAGCCATTTTTGGACGAGCGGTAGGAGATGAGAATCTCGGAACAATGCCAGGGTTGAAATTTATTGGCCAGATGAAACAGCTTGAACTTCAGTACTTTGTGGCTTCGCAGGACCTACAAATGGGAAATCAGACGGAAAGCGATGAAACTTTGGAGTCTGGAAGGTGAATTCTTGATTTGGTACGGAGATAGATTTCTATCCATATTTCAAAATATGCTTGTGCCACTATAGGCCACTAGAAATAGAAATAGAAACGAAGATAGATGCTACGCAATACGTTTTCTCCGTCTGTATCAATAAAATACGATGGTAACTAGCTAATTGGTACCGTATCAGTTTGAAAAATTACATTTAGCCTGCCGGAGTTATAGAAAAACCATCGAGTCCTATGGACTCCTCTGATAGGAGAGAGCCTGCACCACGTGCTTTTGTTTACATGTCCGTTCTGTAAAGAAAGAATCATTTTGATTGAGAAATATACCACACTTGGTGTTCTTCTTCTATGATCTTTGATTCCATGTCTTCGTGAAAGGTGCACGATGAAGAAAGAGGATTTGATGTTTTGACTGTGGGGAGGAAGGACGCAGGCCTCCAATCCACCACACCCATGTAGACAGGCCATGCTTGTTAGCACCGAAAAGAAAGAATACCAATAAATACCTAGGTATTCAATCATTTCAACAAACAACAACAACAACAAAAACTCTCACGGAAATAAGTCATCCTCGTCTAGTGAAGTTAAAAAAAAAGCCCACCATGCCAAACCTCTCCGACTTACCATACGAAATCCGCTTCCTCATCTGGGAGGCGGTCTTCCACCAACCTCGCAACGTATACATAAATATGGGCGAGTATCCCATACAAACTGCTGTTGAGCCACGGGGTTATTACTGCAACTACAACGAGAACACCGTCTATTTCTGCTCCAACCCCGCCCCAGTACTCCTTCACATCTGTCAGGAAACGCGCACCTTCGCTCTCGCGCGCTACGAAGTCTTATTCGGTCATGCCCGTTATCCTACTCCTCATTTACAGCCGGCCAGAGGTGTTTTAGCCGACCTCGGCTTCCTCTCCGCCGCCAACAAGGACAAGGATATCACCGCCATGACGGTGTACGTTAATGGGGCAGAAGATGCAAGACAGTGTCCCATGATATACTTCAATTATGAGCGCGACACTGTGGTATTTGGTCGACGCCTGCGGAGGCACGCAAGCCCCACCACCACTATCAGCAACAGCAACAACAGCGAAGAAAAATCCAGGGCTTACTTCCCACTATCAAATGAATTCGACGGTAGCAACAAGATGCAGGCCAAGATTCGAAATATGGCGGTGAATATTGATATAGCATCTTCCGTTCTCGTGTTTCTGAATTTTTCACCTGGATCGGAGCGTTTCGCGAATCTGAGGAATCTATATTTGTATATCGAGTCTGAGGATCCCAAATATCGTCCCAGACGGGTTGTGGAGCTTGTAGATCTTACAACGGAAGACAAAGGACAAGAAGCAGAAGCAGAAGACGAGAAAGATGGCAGAGCAAATATGGCTCAAAGGCTTCTGGAGAGATTTAAGACTGTATTTGGACGCCGTGGTGTTACGGTTGATGGGTGTTCCGCGGAAGAGACGTTAAGGATTATCGGCAAAGGCGGTTTGAGTTTTTGGCGATATAATCGGTTAAGAGAATCGTTGTTGGAGAATGGAGGAAGTCCAGACGAGCTTCTGAAGTGTGTTTGGTTGAGAGAGGTGGATATTCTTCAGTCTTGTTGAGACGGAGATGAATTGACCAAGTATATTTACTAGGAAACAAGCAGTGTCATCCATCAAGGAGAAAAAAGAAAGTTGAAAGCTTGTCAACCAATATCCAAAATGTTTTCTAGAGTACAAATGCTGGGTGACGAACGATATATACATCATGAGCCCAGGTTAGAAGATCACCATCAGTGACTTCCACTGAGTAAAGAACCAGTATAACCAAAGAAGAACGCTGAGTCTGGTCAGTATTGGTTGGACCAGATGCAATTTCCTCCATTCCCACTACCGATAGTCGAATCTTCCTATAGTGAAACCCCCCGATTCAACGCCCGAAAATCCAATAAAGTACACAATTGCGAAGCCGGAGTTCCACAGGAACCCATCCGAGAAAGATAAATCAAAGAAAAGGTCCATTAAGCATATAGCTGGGTGAAATGTCGTTCAGTAAAAGATCATGCATGCATCACAGAATATCGATTGACGAATCCACTTGAACAAAGTCCCGAAGAGATCGCATTCATCGATTGTCTTGTTTGGGGTGGAATGGTGATGTGTTGTCATCGACATTTGATTTATGTGTAGGACCTGGCTGGCCGTCATCTTCTTCTCTAAGCTCGGTCAACCCGATAACGCCATTTTCGGCATCATACGATCTCATCAACCCTTCTCTGTCGCCGTTCCCATTCAAGAAGGCAATGCTGGAAGAGCTTCGTCGATGGGGGTCCATGCTTCGACGTGCCTGCATTGATCGTCTGGTCGAGAAGCTCGCGATTCCATCGGTAGGTACACCGTCTTCGTCATCTTTTGATGCAAGGAGCTGTCGGCCATCTGGATCATGTCGAGAAAGATTGAGGAGATAAACACCGGAAAAGATGACAAGAAAGCCGCAAAGAAGCGAAATGGTGTTCACAGCGTCCGTGGTATTGAAGCCCTTGAAAAGGATAAAAGAGGCGCACAATGTGGCGGTCGTGAAGGTAACGTAGTATAGAGGATTGACGCTATTTGACAAATCAGTTGGCCGCCCCAAATGCAGCGGGGATGTGGATAGACTTACATGTTTGTGGAAAACTCGCTCAAAGCCTTGTTGAAGTAGTTCATCTGTGTCAGGATGCAAAAGCCGGTAACAATTGCAAATACATAGGTCGAGGCGTGCGTGAATTGGTTATTGCCATTGAATGTAAGTTTCACTGCGATCCCAAAGGCCTTGATGGACATCACAGACACTGAGCCAACGGTCGAGCAAATGGAAATATAGATAAGAGGATTCTTCTTTCCGTGAACCGGAGCAACACGATAAATCATGACAGACGAAAAGATCGCTACAGCGACACAGTAAAGCAAGAAGCCTGCAAAACTTAGTATCAATAGTTGTGTTAGAGCGTTGGGAGATAGCAATATTCACCTGGACTCAAGGCATATTGGAGAATCTCCTCGATACTTTCAACAGGCTTGTCCGGAGGCGCATGGAGAACGATGACAACGGATCCGAGAAGACACATGGCACAGCCAAGCTTGCCCAACGTCCCTAGTCGCTCATTGAGGAAGTACGAGCCGAGCACGGCACTATCCATTGTTAATCAGTTGGCTGCAAAAACAACCATGGATGTAAAACATACCCGATCAGAACACTTAGAGCACCCAAAGGTGTAACCAAGATGGCTGGTGCGAAAGCATATGCCGCAAAGTTTGCGACTTCTCCGACAGCCACTGTTCACGTTTAGGATTAGTTGCTTAATCCGGACTATAGAATTCGTGCAGGCGTACATGTAGCTATTCCTGCCCACCATATCGGGCTTCGTAAATATGAAAAGCCCTCTCCCTCGAAACCGTGGGTTTCCGAAGCGTGCAACAATCCCTATTATTTGTTAGTCAATTGATCGAAGGTGAGACCCGGTCCCGTTGAGAACAAGACAGGGTGCCGGTGGAGTATACGCGACGTACTTTTTTGGTAATCACAAAACTAGTGCCTGCAATAAGTGTTAGGAAATATAAAAATGCAGAGATCATAAGTGATTCTGGTATGACGAGGAGCTTACCTATCGCTAACGTCGAGACAATGGCTAATGCCAATCCAACATATCTGCACAAGAAATTGATCAGACTTCTGCCCGTTGAATTATCTCAAAGATGGAATTGCATCAAGTCGTACTTGTCTGGAACCATCTTTTATATCAATCACGGAGCTTCCTGCCCCAAGGGATCGAATGCGCCAGTCTAGTATAAAAGCGCAGCAATGCTCAATCGCATGCGAAACTGATCCACATGCACTTATGTATACAGAGGTCGTGATTCACGATCTCTGGGGTACGCGATAACGACGGTGGACTATAGGGTCGTAGTTGAAGAAAAGTATATCAACTCGCAATTGAAGCTTTGGCCGTGCAAAGATCGGAGACGGTGCGGAAATGAACCAGCCACGTTCCGCAAAGCCGTTGTAGGTTGTAATCACCACGGCGCACAGTCAATCGATGGAGAGAGGGCGGAGGAATATAGATGGAGGCTCCCTAAGAGGATGATGGGTAGCCAAGGATGTCGACGAGGAGAAAGCAACAATTGTCAAGCTGTCCAGATCGAACGAGGAGGCAGTTTGGGCGGACCACTCTCAGTGGGGTGTGCGACGAGTTCGTCCCGATGGACGCGTGTTTCAAACGAATGACGGGCGGAGGACCGAGTCCAGCGACAACACAATAGGCAGAAAACTATCGGTGATCGGTGGGAAGAAGATCCTGGACACTGAGCTAACTGCGTCAGTGTGTGTGTGCTTGATGGCGGCTTGATAGGGAAGAACAGGCGGAAGCCACAATGTTCTTGAAGATAAGTACGGGTAAGTAGGAGCGAACAAGTCAGCTGTTACCTGTAACTAACACTAACTAACTAGTCAACGAAGTCACCACGCACGGAGTACAGTAAGTTTTACTCGTAGTACGTAACTTACTTACTCTGTAGTGCGATGTCTTGGCGAAAGCGGAAACGAGTGGCAGTGCTTAGCAATGCACCAGCCCTGCCGCAGCGCCCAGCAATTGGCCGCCAGCATTCAGGGGCTTCAGCAGGGTCTCCACTGCTGTTGCGACAGGTCGTTGACGGCGAATCTGAAACTAATCGATACATAACTATGTCCTACGTACATACTAGTCAGATACTATGGCAGTCATCATGATACGTAGTACGAGTAGAGTCAATAGTACGAATGTGTGGGATTGAAACAGCCCTACTGCCGCCAGTCTGCTAGCTAATCGACTATACAGCCATACATCACGTTGTTCTCGAGGACCCTGGTGATGATTATTACTACTCTGTATCCCGGTCGAAGCTGACCATTTTCTGTCCCATTCCATGAAAGCCGAACGCCGTTGTTTCCCCAGGTATAAATGTTAACCAGACCATGCGCCATCGTCAAATGCATCCTAGGTAGTAAAACAAATTCCTTGATGGAAATAATGAAAAGAAACCCCATGAAATCAAACAACAAAACCAACAACAAAGGGAGAAAGCGAGAATGAGATACGACCATGCAGAATACTGATCCTGACTTGGCCGCTCGATTCAAAGGTAGAAGAAAGATCGATGTTATTGAGACACAGTAGTTGATGTACCTAGAAGTTAGTAGCAGCAAAACATACAATTTCCACGTACCTTGAGTGAAAATGACCATCACTTCATGTTGTGATTATTTACCTCCGGTACTCTAGGCCTTTTGCCTGGCAAGCCCAAGGCATAGGGACGCGTTAGTGAACCAAATGAGAAGTCGAGTTGGCCTTTTAAGGTAAAAGCAGGCGATCTGAGTTAGAGGACGTCAAGGACGCCGGGTCTATGAAGCCCGAGTTCGCTTTGCACCGGGACTCGGCACTCCAAAGTCAAGTTCCTCCTCTTCATCCGAACGAGACCGTTTTCCAACTGTGCTTCCTTGACGCTTGAGTTGAACACTCTGGTTGTCATCAATAGGAGTCGCTTTCTCAACGGAAGCGTCATGGCCATCGTCGATTTGCGATGCATTAGCGCCATTACTGTCTTCTGTCTCGCGGTGAGTGACTTGTTCCGTATCGGCAAAGATGTCGTCATCTAGATCGAGGAGGTCGTCGTCCGGTAGATCAGGAAGATCTGGAATGTCTTGAGTATAATCAAGGCTTTCAGTCGCATCTGCTTTTGTACCGGTTTGTAAGTTATCCAGCAAATTGTCATTCTTATCTATTGGCTCATTCGATGCAGATACTGTCTTGCTGGAAGCTTCGTCGAATTGATCAGCCACGTAAGAGCCATCATTATACTCTTCTTCAATTTCCGCCGCATCATGATGATATTCCTCCTCCTCCTCGACGTAATCCTCGTAGTTTTCTTCACCGGCATCTTCATCGTATTCACCTTCCTCCTGCTCAACAGCCTCTTCTTGTTCAGCAGTCTCTTCATCTCCATAGCCGCCTGTCTCATTATATTGCTCAGCGGCAGTAACGTCTGCAGATGTCTGTGTTGGTTCTGTGGTGATATCCTTCTTTTCAGTAATGGCGTCTTCTCTACCATCGTTTTGCTCAACATGAGGGTCCAGTGTGTCAGGTACAACAGAGTGTTCATTGTCTGGGTATTCTTGATTTCCATCGTCCACCAAGCCAGCATCACCTGGAATGGTTTTAGCCTGACCGATGTTGGTGCTTGAGTCATCCTGTTGCTGATACCCGGTTTCTGCTGTTGGCTCCTGGTTTGATATGTGAAGGTCTTCATTTTCTTCGACATTATCCAGTGTTTCTAGATCTGCTTGGGTTTCGGCAAGTGTATGACTTTTGTCATTTGCCGTGTGGAGCTCCCCATCCACTTCTTCATTGTGGTATTGCTGCAAGTCCGTAGCCTCCACGCCAGCTTGATCAAGTTCTTGCGCACCTACTGTGCGATCTTGAATATCGTGCTCGGCGTCTTCACGGATTTCATCTTCATGATGGCGACTTTCGGCCAGTTCATTGTCTAGACGCTCTTTCTGGATTTCCTCTTCTGCATGATAATCATGCTCATCGCCGTGTTGCTCTGATGCATCTTCGGTTTCGTCATGCTCATATTCCTCTTCCCAGGTTTGTATATCCGAGATACCTTTGCCTTCCTTTGCCGCATCGAGCAATGCGGTCAACTCCGAGGACAAATGAGCCCTCGTGTTGAGAGTAAGGTACAACGGCTCAGGTTGCTCGATACCACTGTTACGACACAAATGTAGATATGTGTCAACGATCTGGGAAAGTGTAAATTTTGAGACATGAATATTATCCTATGGCATAGTTAGCACAAATCATGAACCAGAAGAAAAGAGTGAGCTCTCGACTTACCTCGCTTAGTTCAATACTTAGTGAGTCGATATGGAACACCAACGAGTCCTCATTAGATGCATGATCTCCAAGGATCGCACGGCATTCCTTGAAAAGCCGATCGATATTTTCATATGCTAATCCTTCGTCTGCAAGGAAATATGTTTCGGATGTGTTGCCATGGCGCGGTGGAAACATGGAAATCTCACTTTCTTGGTAGATGACTTTAACTGGGTGAATATACGTCGTTTGTCCTGTAGAATCATGTGCACTTTCAACAGCTCCTTCGGTTTCACCTGCCGGAGGCAAGTCGTTTGGTCCGTCATTCTGGACAGCAACAACCTCTTCTGCTGTGTCATCTTCCGCACCTGGCTCAATCACTGAGGTGTGTTCGTTGACTTCTTCCACATCCTTGTTGTCCTCAGCCGTAGTTTCGGGATGATGCTCAGTAGCAGATTCGACTTCTGACTCCGTGACAACATGCGGTGCATCTACCTCCGTTTCCGCTTGTCCCTTTTCAGTCGCCTCCTGACCAGCTATTTCTTGCATATCGCTTTGTACTTCGTCTGCAGCTTTCTCAACAATCTGCTGTTCCTCGTCTTTCCCTTCTCCCTCATTTGCCTGCTGATCGTTCACCAACTCAGCGGAATCTTCTGGTTTTATTCCTTCTTGTTGGGTTGCAAAGGTCTCGAATGAAGTGGGCACTGTCTCAGTATTCTCTTCATATTCTTCATCCACCATCTCTGACTCGACCGGCTCCTGGGTGGTGAAAAATGTACTGTCAGTGTATTGCATATTGCCATCGTTGTTGTAGGTGGACGTGTCGGTGACTGTCATTTCTGGTACGTCCTCCATCATATCAGCATCATGATTGAATTCTCCCGAAGCTCCATCGGGAGTGGCATCTTGTACATCAAAATCGTTGTCGATGTTCGCAGGTTGGTCTTCCATAATGTCAATATCGATCTCAAAATCATCCACATGGCCGTTGTATGGGGACGCCATCTCCATAGTATCTGTAAACGGGTCTTCCATGGCTGGAAGACCGAGCGATGAGGCAGCGTTCATGGCTCTTGGCCGAGATAAGTTTCCGTCGACGCGTCGCGTTCGAGGTGAACGTAAGGCTTTGAAGGGGGACGACAAGTCCCTAGCCGCTGAATACAGCCAAAAAAATACAACATACACGGTCAACGAATTCCTTCAAAAGATATAGACACGAACTGAGTGCGCCATGAGATAAACGGACTTGACTGGGATAGAAGGATGTAAAGGGGGTTGAGCAATGAGGAGGCGTCAAGGTCGGGTCAGAAAAGGCAAGAACGACCCGGAGTAAGCGAATGTCTTGTAAAATGGTTAGCGGCAGTGGCGGCCCAATCACAGTACAAGGCGGTGGGCTTGCAGTAGAGAACAACAAAGCGGGATGATGGCGGACAAGCAGACCACATACAACTACTCCGTACATACTCCGTACAGCTGCTCATCTGGCCTCTTGTCAACGTTCGTCTCCTTCAATTAACGTTGGCCTCTGTGTTCGGCCGCCTTTTTATTATCGCCGCTTGCTTGCATTGAGCTCAGAGCGATCATGGTTAGTATTTCAGACTTGTGTTACTGTCGCAGCAGCTCCTAACACTAAGCCGCACACAGGTTGTTCTAGCAGCCTCGATCTGCACCCGCGGGGGAAAGGCAGTTCTTTCACGTCAATTCAGAGAAATCGCACGAACGCGTATCGAAGCCCTTCTCGCATCTTTCCCGAAACTCGCAGACTCGGGTACACAGCACACTACAGTCGAGCAGGACAATGTGCGCTTCGTCTATCAGCCCCTGGACGAGCTATATATCGTACTTATCACCAACCGTCAATCAAACATCTTACAAGATATCGACAGTCTGCACTTGTTCGCCCAAGTAGTCACCAGCATCTGCAAGACTCTAGATGAACGGGAGATCACACGAAATGCCTTTGAATTGTTAAGTGCCTTCGATGAATTGGTTACTCTCGGATATAGGGAGAATCTCTCTCTCAGTCAGATCAAGACCTTCCTGGAGATGGAGAGTCACGAAGAGAGAATTCAAGAAATTATTGAGAGGGTATGCTATTTCCTGTTCTGTCCATGTTGTCGGAAATACTAAGAATATGCAGAATAAAGAACTCGAGGCCAGCGAAGAGAGAAAGCGAAAGGCGAAACAATTGGAGCTTCAACGCAAGGAAGCTGCTCGCTCCAATCGCGGTATGCCATCTCGACCTCCTTCATATCCCGTTTATACTCCACCTACCCGGCCCGCCGTTACAGAGACCATCGATACCTACGAAGCTGAGAAGAAGAAAACATTTGCCAAGTACGGATCCCCCCCCCCCGCTTGACCTGACTGCTAAATGCTAATTGAGATCAGACCAATGCCTACCCGCGGTAAAGGTATGCAACTTGGAAAGAAATCCAAGACAACCGACATTTATGAGAAGGTCCGCGAGGATCTTGGTCCCGAAGTCGAGGAGTCAACTCCTCTGGTTACTCCACAAGCAGCCACACCAGTCGTACCTGAATCGCGAGCATCTTTGTCGTTGGAGCGAGCAGCTGTACAATGTACAATCGCAGAGACCGTTTCAGCGAAATTGACCCGAGAAGGCGCATTAAAATCATTCGAGGTCAAGGGCGATCTACAACTCCGAATTTCAGATCCGGCTCTTACCAAGCTCAAACTCGACCTGATCGCCAGCACCAGCCATGGCGTTCAATTCCGCACTCACCCTAACGTGGACAAAGCATTGTTCACTAACTCAAGTATCATTCAACTAAAGGATACATCTAAACGCTTCCCCGCCAATAATGCTATCGGTGTCCTCCGATGGCGCGTCGCCAGCACCGGCTCAGAGCACGCCGACGTTCTTCCCATTACATTCACCGTCTGGGTTAACAAAGGCTCAGACTCGACCACAGTCACGGTCGAATATGAGCTCACAGGTACAGATAGCTTGCGGGATGTCTCTGTGACAATGCCATATGGTGCAACAGAGCCATCGGTCACTAGCTTCGATGCCGTCTATGAAGTTGCTGGTGACAGTCTAGAATGGAACATCGGCTCCATCGACACAAGCAATGCTTCGGGTAGCTTTGAATATGAAGTCGTTGACTTCGATGCGGATGAAAACGAATTCTTCCCCATGAGCGTCCACTTCTCCAAGACTGTTCCTTTCGTCGAGGTAGACGTTTCCAGTGTTTCGCTTCTTGAGGAGGGCCAGGAAGTCGACTTTGTGAAAGATGTGAAGAGTGTTGCTGATGGGTTTACGATTGAGTAAGATGCATCTACTTAAGTTGATGAATAAGCCGATTTGCGCGGTGTATGGTTGGTTTTTGTTCCTGTTCATGTTTCAATGGCCTCATAGATGCAAAAGTGATGTTGTAGATGCACACTTAATAATACAACGTATATTTGAACTCGAGGCCTCCTGTTTCAGGGCACATCCTACTATAAAACCCCCTTAAAATTCCTCCGGGTAGGTTACCAGCTACAGGGATCCAAAAAATCAACAGAAAACGACTCAAGTTCCTGAAGTGAAATCGCCGTAAGCGTAAGCGCATCCCATGACGCCTTCATAGACCACAACTTCGACGCCTTGATTGTAAAGTAATCACTACCACCAAAATCATCCACATCAATACCAACAACCTCTCTAACCTGCGTATACTTCTTCTCAAGTTCCTGCAAAAAGAAGGAGACGTTGATAGTCGAATTGACAATGTCCCGGTCCCAGCCTGATTGCTCGCACATTGAAAGACGACTTGGTCATTTGGCCCGTGACCAGGGCCGAGAGTCCTAGGTACTGCGTGAGGCCGATGTTGATGAGAGTTGCGCAATATGATTTTGTGGCTTGAAGACAAGCAAGAGGCATTCTAGGCGCGGGTTTGGTTGTTCGGTGAATATCTCGGAGGCTTGAGAGAGGCCGATTTCATAGATACGAAATTCAGTGTAGTAGCGCTCTAGGAGGAGGGTTTCTGGTACATCATGATGAGGAGAGAATCAGATCATACAACCTCTGGAGGATATGGAGAAAATGAACTCACTGTTATCAAGTAATCCACTTGGAATTGATCCTATGCATTCACATAGTTCTGCCTCTAATGATTGGACATAGAACGAAGCAGGGATATTAGTAAAATGGCCCTGTCGAGTAGAATCACGAGAAGAGGAGTCTATTACTTTTCCGATACCAACCGAAACTTGACCATTTGAACCAGTACAAGGTCGGATTCATATGCTTTCTCTTCGTGTAGGATTTGGAGGCAATCATTGAAATACGACGTCCACCGGAGACTCTGTCCTTTTCGTAAGGAAGAAAATCTGAATAGTTTAAGTTCAGTGCATAGTCAATCGCACAAGCATTTGTGTTCGATAATAACTCACAAAGTACAAAGCAGAAAACAGCCAAGTGACGCTCTTCGTTCCTCCATAGTCGGGGCCCTCGAAGCTTGGGAAGGAGAGACGAATTCACCTTTGACGGACCTCATCAGAGCATATCCCATATCCGTCGAATGAGACCGATCTAATTCTAGATCGCAGAGAATAGCTATTGCCAGCTGCACGAGACTGGCCAAGATTGATCTATCAAATCCTAGACGTCGGTCCCTTTTGCACACTGTCGGTCTTTATATTGAAAATTTAGGAAAGTAGGTAGAGAAGACTACTTACCATGTAGTTAAAACCAGTACTCCCAGAAGAAAATCTAAATTTCTAGTTCCTCGAACATACGCTTCCACTCCAAATACTTACTTCACTTTTCTGGACAATGCAATCTGTTCGTTTGTATTCTTGGAAGCAACAGCCATTATACACAGCCAGAGGATCGGTCTTTCTTGCTGCAGTCGAGAGGCTGTCGTAGACAGAGGTATCACTAAGAATGGAAGATGATTTATGAAATTTGTGCGGAAATTCGCCAGGTATAACTCTGCCTTTTCCGGACTGGGCTCCAAGGTAGAGTCAAGATAGGAGAGATTAACCGGCACTGACGCCGGTGTAAGCGAGGCCGGCAGACCAAGAGTTTCATGAGAAACGTCATTTCTGGAATGAGAATCATAAATGCTGTCTGCATGCCTGGTCGGGTTCCATGGAGTTGCATTTAGGCCAGAATCAGAAGACACTGTATCTGCGCTTGATGATGGGGGTCCATTCCCGACGGCATTCGATTTCAGGAAATCAACAAGCACATCTATCTTCTTTTCCAGTCTTTCGACTTTACTTGTGGGATGTCTGGAGGCAACTCTACGCTTCCTTACTGGAGCTGGTGGCAGGCAAGCCTTTTTCATGCGTCGACATCTGTCAGGTCGTTAATACATTGTGCTAATGAGGGCTGGTCGACATGGGAATACCTTTCACACTTAGTACCTGCAGGCCCTATAGCCAAGACAAAGGAACATCTTGTTTTAGAGCGAACACAATTGGCGCAAGCGCGAGGAGACTTGTCCGATGTTGACTTTACACGTTTGCTATCAGGCATATTCGGATGCATTTTTTGATTGTCACGGAGCAATTATTAAACGGAATTCCAAAGGCCACGATCTTGACGAACGGATGGGAGCTATTTCCTCAGGCGGCCATCAGAGCGGGTATAGAATTGTAGTTGAATATGAGTATCTAATAGCTACTGATGTATCTGCCCTAGTTAGGGTATGAGATTCCTCGAATATCTCTACAATTTGTCAAACTTGCCCATCGGATCAAAACCCTACATTGTTCTTAACCATGCACAAATAAGTCTGAATACTAACATCATAATGGAACTACTAATGAGCGTCTAATGAGTAGTAGACGACGTCAATGCAGGCGGCTTCTGATACTTTGTGCTCCACCCAGTTTCAACAGCAGCCGTGGGATGTACGAGTTAAATCGGATGGTTCATCAAAGCTTAATCTGCGAACCCAATAGTTCCTTCAGGGGTAAATCATTGGCAGCTGAGTCAAAAGTGAGCTTTGATGAACTACAGATGTTCTAATAATTAAGGCGGCAACACTTGCGCAGTTGCAATACCTAGCTAGGTATGCATTAACACGGTCATAATTGGACTCTCTCCAATGCTGCAGTCAAAATCCAAGATTCTTGCCACATCCTTAGCCAATACTATCGCCACAAGCTTTGAGATATCGTGGAATCTACATATTTTGGGTCTCTAGACGCGTCATAGATGAGATTCACATGGCTTTGGAGCTTCAACGCATAGACATTTTACCATATGAAGCTTGCTTTGGGAACCATCCATGGACGCTGGGGTTTCAGAGCATATTTCATAAGTCTCACTCATGTAGATCAAATACCACGAAACTTTGTATAAAGCTAATTGACAACCGGAGGCTTCGGTCACTCTCGGCAATCATGTTGCATTATATGGTGGTGCCCTAGAAGACGCCCATTGCTTTCATCCAGATTCATTGCAATATCTAAAGCAACACACTACATTGAAATAAGAGCTAGATTGATAGGCATTACAAAGATTCTTCTTCTTGCCACGCTAGTTGCCTCTCAAGGTCCATAGATGCAGATGTATCGAACGGACATCCACTCCGAAACCTCACCCCAAGTGCTCATGTTCTAGCCCAACGATTGACTTCAAATGCAAATTTAGTATTGGTAGAATTTTGCTTATATAATGCATGATAACTTCAGGGCTGAAGGGTTCTGTGGCCGCAGCTGATTTCCGATTGTTCGCCGCCAGGAGTGCTTTTTCTGGGTAGCCTGGTGGTTAGTCGAAAGAGTATGAGAAGTTTTCTTATTTGCATAGTTGGGAGCATTTACTTTCTTATGACGCGCTTTTAAATTCTAAAAATAAGCAAGGAAACAAATATATCAATATTTTTTCAATTGCTTTTGTTAAGTGGCTTGTCAATTGATCTATCAATTCTTTCAAAGATCTTGGCCCAACGCGTAAGTCAATGTGCTATAACGCACTACACCCATTCTCTGAATTCACGATTGAGCCAGAATACTCTCAGAAAGGTTGCTCGATTGCTATTAAGTCTTTGTTCTTGCCTAGTCGCTGCCAAAGTCGGATCAATGTCCATCGATGCTTGCCGGCGGCAATCTCCAATTCTCAACTTCTAAGGCTCTTCCCCAAACTGGGACTCTTTCGACCTATGATATGGATGGATTAGGATATCAAAGATGGCAAATGCAACCAACTTGCTATACACTTCCATATCAAGAATCTGATCTATGCAGTCCTCCCTCAGCTACAGTAAGTTTTCTTTGGACCCCTTGCTGCCTCAGGAGAAGATGTTATGTTGCATGGCTAAGCATGCAATTGAATCAGGATGACCGACATTCTCCTCAGAAAGAAACTGAAACAAAGAAAATGGCTATTCCTCGACTTCCTGAGGGTACCGAAGCCTCGCTCAGCTCCCTAGGACGTTTTCACCGTCGTCATGTTCGTCGAGCATGCGAGTCATGCAGGCAGAGGAAGACAAAATGCACAGGGGATAAATCTGGATGCCGGAATTGCAGGGAAGCTGGAATCATCTGTTGTTATACCGATGGGAAGAGGGAGAAGTCAAAGAGGTGTGCTATCTCAATTGATGGCTTCCCATTCTTCCACAGTACTAAATATATGCACAAGGCAACTTGCAACCCTGTCAGCCAAAGTCCAAACTTATGAGGAGGTAATCAGGAAAATGAGCTTACGCTTCGGAGTCTCTGACGAACAGCTGATGAGCAATGCCATATCCTCTGTATGTCTGACAGCTTTGATGACTCGTCTATCTACCTAACCCAAAACAACAACAGGACTCAAAGCAAGCCGTTCTTAGTGAACAATCTGATGAATCATCAACATTGACCAAGGCTCGCTCTATTCTTACTGGCGATGGTTCTCAGCGTCGGTCACAGTCACCATCTGGAAAATCATTTGCAGGTACTGACCGAGTTGAAGAGGATTTTAACAAGGACAGCACATCTCGAGCCACCGGGTATATTGGTAATAGTTCGGAAATGTGCTGGTTGCAAAAGCTACGCAAGAAAGTCAATGGTGACATTCCAGAAACGGGCCAGTCGTCTCCTCCTCCCACACCCCCTGGAAATGATGACGACGGTCTCATTGCCTCGATCAATTTCTACGCAGATAACAAGGACTTTGACTTGACCGAAGACGTACAGGCAGCTGCAATGCCTCCCAAGGAGACTGCGACTCAACTTCTTCGGGCTTACCTCCGGTCTATCCACCCTTCGTTTCCGATCATTGGAAAGTCAACTTTCCAGTCACAATATAATCTCTTCTTCAATCAGCCGGGAGTCAAGCCTGGGAACAAGTGGTTGGCTATACTGAATCTTATCTTTGCTACTTCGGCTGTGTATGCACGGCTCGTTGGAGCGGACTGGAAACTGGAATTGGAGCATCATAGCGTGTATTTCAAGAGGGCACGAATCTTGAGCATGCGGGATACGCTCTTTGATCACCCGGACTTGCAACAGCTACAGATCGAAGGATTGACTTCTTTCTACCTTCTGGCTACTGGTCAAATCAATCGGTAGACATGCGAACCTGTGCATTAGCAGGCATTCCATTCAGTACTAACAGTTCAATAGATCATGGAAAGTTTCCGGTAGCGCAGTCAGGGGAGCAATATCCCTTGGACTTCACCTTCGAAATGTGGGAACAACTACTTCAGACACGTCAAAAGAGATTAGATACCGTGTTTGGTGGTCGTTGTACACCTTGGACCACATGCTGAATGTCATCACCGGTCGACCATCCTGTATCATTGATGGCGCCTGCACAACCCCTATACCAATTCCTTTCGATGAGACCGACTTTCAAAAACCAGAGGCCGCTCAGATGTTGGGCAATCATACCAGAAAGGGGTCATGGATCAATGACTGGAATCCATCCTCTTCCAGTTTGCCTAGTCCTTCTCAGAACGGTGAATCATCAACAGACAACACCGTTACCATAAAGTCCGAGACAGAATCCGGCAACATCGAGTGGCTAAAATCTATACCAATGACCATGTCGTTATACTTCTTTTATCTAGCAACACTTTCCTCCATCTCAAAGAGGGCTAATATGAAGCTCTACAGTGGCGAGGCAACACAGGCACCTTGGGCAAGCCTTGAATTTATCATCCAGAGCTTGACTATGGAGATTGATACATGGCTTGCTAGTGTGCCAGAAGTATACGATTTCAGGGTTGCAAGTACGGACAGTAAGAACTCAACAATGCCTCAGAAGATGGGGCTGGCTTTTGCCTACTACAGTACCAAGATCTCAATTAGCCGGCCTTGTCTCTGTCAGCTTGAGAAGGATTGCCAGACTGATGGCGTCTATGAGTTTTGCAGCAAGACAGCTGCTGAATGTGTTGATGCTGCCACTCAGATGATCAACATGTTACCTGCAACAATGGAGGCAAGTACCTTGTACAAAATATCTCCATGGTGGTGCACACTCCATTACATCATGCAAGCCACCACAGTATTACTTTTGGAACTGTCATTTCGAGCTGAGCATGTCCCCGAAAGAGCGGTCGAGGTATCACAAGCCCTGAAAAAGGCAGTGAAGTGGCTCTTCGAACTTTCCTACTCAAGCGATTCTGCTCATAGAGCATGGAAGCTTAGTGATGAATACCTTCGCAATCTAGCACCGCCATTGAATCTTGACATTAGCGATCTCCCGGATAGTGAGATCCTCATGGATTCGTCAAATAACTTTGTCTCGGTGTTGGAAAACTCATTGCTGGATCCTCAGGTCCCAACACTGATGCCGTACTTGGAGACAGACCCCTTGGATTTTCTTGACACACAGCAAACAGAAAGCGATAACCAGGGGTCGCTACAGAATAACAGTTTCGACGATTTTTTCCCTTATGATCCGAATACTGGGCAAATCACAGGCTCGTTTTTCCCATCGTCAGCATCAAATATTGATATGGACTTTGATTATATGTGGGATAGTTCCGCATTTTGATCAAGCATTTCCATACTTTGTACAATCATTCACCTCTTTACATTACCGGAAGCCCTACATAATATTGAACTCTTCAAGATTTTGTCATTATGCAAGCCAATACATGTATATTAGCAGATTATAGAGACTGTTTATAGAATTATTGTCTTTAACTCCAACACTTCCGGTTACACATTGACTTTTCTCAAATTTCAAGCAGTGACTTAGGCACTACCTACGTACCACGGAACATACCTTCTTCGCTATAAGGTAATTGCTATACAGATTTGAATGATCTTTAAAAGCCACTCCAGGGTATGCGATGGTAACCGAATGAGGTTGGACTGAGTTCATAAAGTCAATTTGGAGTCCGAAACTGGAATTGACCTCACCAAGGAACCAAAGGAACCACAAATACAGTCTCGACTGGTCTAGACAATATATAATTAGTCTAGACTTCAAGATTTACTAGTAAGTCGATCAACAGGCTTTCAAACTACAACCTGAATTATTTTAAAGCACCCGGTTGTATGAGTTAGGGCTTTAGGGCATGCGGAAAGCTATGGGGAGCTTCCAAAATAGGCAATCAACTGCTGGTCTCAATGCGGATTGTGGAGTGCAACTTCTTGGACTTCTTGGATGTTTTTTGACACTGACGTAGGACCCAGACAAGTGCATTGATGTTTTCACTTGATGAGCACCAACTCAGGTGGATATTTTACATAAAACGACTGCAAATCAGAAGCTGGTACTATCTGGTTAGGTCATTATTTTGAGGAATGGCAATTTATTACGTTCAGACTCGGCTTTTCGGCATTGTCTCGCTTCTTTGGTAGTCTCGTTAACCAATGGCATACTGAAGTTTACTTGTCCCATTGGGGTTCAACGGTCAATGCCTTTTAATCCAATCTCCAAGCATCGGCAAATTGAAGGTTAAAAAGATCAACTTTCCCAATTCCTTTTCTTTGCCGTGAAAAAGAATCTTGCCTCCTCCCTGTGTTGGTGTATAACGTTGACTGCTGACGTCGTGCTCGGTGCCACCGCTGTACCATTCTTATCCAACACAACAGCAAAGGGCTTTGAAGCGTTCATGATGTCAATATATGACCTGGGCCTGCTCTTCCGGATACTCACAATCTTTGCTCCACGTATATCAACTTCTTCTGCTCTTAATAGACCAGATGATCTCCAAGAATCCAGGTTCGTCTTTCGTTGAGTAGCACGCGTGCTCGATTTCCACACTGTCACATCCGTTAAACCGATGAGAGCCCTTCGGTGGCCAATGAATCCATCGATGCAATCTAATACTGGAAGTAGACGCCGCCGGATACCGCATCCGGTGTGATTGGTGTCGATCTGATAATCAGGGATCTGCCGCAGAGACGAGGTGATTGATAGGATATCAGAAGACGCTACGTTCGCTGTGCGATCAACGGCTTCATCCTGAGGTTGGCTTCTCTCAGTCCCAGATGATTTCTTCACATTATTTTGTTCATCCTCTCCATCATCATCGTCGTCGTCTTCTTCTTCAGAGCCATTCTCATACCCAGGGTCAATCAACGTAGAACCTAGGAATATGGTCTTGGACCGCATTGTGAAAAATCGAACCATTTCACCGAGATGAAACGAATCACATGCCTTGGAATTGTCAAATCCCCAACGGCATTGAAATGGTTTGGCGTTGGACGAAACGGCTGTCATAAGCATATTATGCTTCGGTTGCGGTTTACTGCGCTCAACATCGTCTTCCAATGCACCGTATGCGCGTAAGAAATGCGCTTGTAGATCCGTTATCGTGTTCATTATACATTGCCTTCGGTAATATAATTCTTCTGTTGATGGCTGTTAGCTGAAATGTCCTGACAGACATCCAAGGATAAAACATACCTTCTATTCCAGTGTCTAAATACGACCAGCGATGTTTCCCATACTTGTTAAGTCCGATACCGCCATCTGACCATCTAACGGACCCAGTCAACACCAATGCATGGGAAGCCACCCGGAATATTGTATCGTGTTGTGTGAACATTGCTATATATATGATTTGCCGGAGTCTTTCGTCGCTAAGTTTCAATAAAGACGAACTGAACACCTCTAGAGACTGGATACCCTTGATTGACGGCCGGTAATTCGCATGCCTCAGAGCATCACTAATCACATCTGACGAGCTAAAGAGATCGGAAATCTCTATTAAGCCAGCAATCACCGGAACGGATTGGTGGGCAATCTCTATTCCCATCTTAGCGCTGAGGTCAAGATCATAGGCGGATAGTAGTGCTTTAAGAAATAGTTCAAGACTTTCTATCCGATGTTTGCCCGTTAAACGAGTCAAGTTCAGTCCAACTAGTGGCAAACGCTGCGTTGATTCGGTTGTTGGTTCATCACCGACTCTAGTCGTTGACGACCCCTTCGATCCAGTTTTGCTTTCAACAAAACGCCTTCCTTCAGAGAACTTGTTCGGATCTAATAACGCGGAGAAAAATGGACTATTCTCTCTCAACCTATCGCTGGAGACCTGCCAGCGATAGTGCGTCACAGTTTTGCGTGAGTCGGTATCAACATATTCTAGGATAGCATCGCCGCCACGGGTGAACGTCTTGTGAACAATCTTGGAACCGTTCTGAGCGACCTCCAATCCACGAAAATTAGAGAGAAGATTTGACGAGGCAGACGCACTATCTCTCTTTTGTGAGGTGTTTGCTGAATGCTTAGCCGAATGCCCCGAGAACGGGAGTGGTGGGAAGTCAGATTCCATGTTGAAATTTCGGTGCCGATAACTTCTGAAGATGAGGTGATGCCCTGGGAATTTCTGCCTCATCTACAGTCATCTAGTCCGAAGCTGTTCCTGGAAATATATCCAGTCAAACTCGGCGAACTCAAGGCTCTATTCTGCAGAAACCACCATCATTCTATGATTTTTGGCGTTAGACTCCATGTAAAATCCCTAATTCATAACGGTAGATTTATCTTTTGAATGAAAACATGATATCTATTATTTGAGGATGTAGTTGTATGGCTTGTTTGAAAGAGGAAGAGGAACAGCAAGTAAAGTTATCGCCACTCCGCCGCCACGTGGTCCGTGCACTACCACACCACAACCCTAACCCTATTGATGATCAAGATCCAAGTAAATCAAAGCGTTCACCTCGTAAATAGCAGGTACGTAAAGCGAGATAAGCAATTCAAGAGCAGGGGCAGACTCCCACAAGGTGGGCCCCTACGAGCAAGCCTGGTAGAATACCTGATTCATAGCCGCTTCGGCGCTTGCTGGACCACTACGATGCTAGTACCCGGCAAATAGTCTGCGGCCGTGAGCATTTGAAGGTAGCTTCTATCCGATTTTGACAATTGGGGTGTTTGCTCATCGGCAAGCTTGGGAATGAAAAAAGATTCAAAAATAAATAAATAAAACCCAGGTATAGCGGCCAGAAACAGAAGAAAAGGTTGTTTTGTTGCTGCCTGAGGCCCCAGGAACTCGATGACTAAGCATGTTAGCCCCTGAATTCCAATTGCCACATCACGTGCCTGCAAATCGTATGACCACGGAACAGGGGAAAAAAAAAGACTCAGACATCCCCAGGTACACCAGACATTCAGACACATTCAGACAAGTCAGCTGTATTGCCTGTTTTCAAATCAATTAGCGAGGCTGTCCAACTCACGCCACTCCGAGCATTGCGAACCGGGTTATCCGTTATCGTTGATTAAGACTTCGTTCCTTCCGCCTCAATCCTGCCGCCTAAATTTCTCGTTCTCGATCTTTGTGTATACTGTTTTGCGCCACACTCTGATTCCTCGTCGCTGAAGTCATCTCGAGTCTGTCTTTTACAGCCCATCATGCCCGGAAAGACTCTTCCAACATTCACGGAGGCTGAAGTGCGATCCCACAACTCCAGCAAATCCTGTTATGTGACAATTGATTCAAATGTTTACGATGTGACCGATTTCCTGGAGGGCCACCCAGCAGGCGAAGAAGTCATCCTGGAGTGGGCGGGAAAGGATATCAAGAACATACTGAAGGACGGAAGCTCTCACGAACATTCCGATTCTGCCTACGACATCTTGGAAGAGTATCATATTGGCTTCCTGTCCAATGCCACGTCCAAGACTGGGTCTTCACAGGCCAATGGCAATTCGGGGGCTGTATATGAGAAAACGGGCATGGCAAATGAGGATGATCTTACTGTCGAGACCGATATTGCGTCCGATTACAAGAAGCACAAGTTTTTAGATTTGTCAAAGCCTTTGTTTCCTCAAATCTGGTTCGGCGGTTTCTCGAAGGAGTTCTATCTCGATCAAGTCCATCGCCCACGACACTACAAAGGAGGAGAGTCTGCGCCCTTGTTTGGAAACTTTTTGGAACCTCTTTCCAAGACTCCATGGTATGTTATACCTATTCTGTGGGGCCCTTGCGTGGCATATGGTACTATGATTGGTGTCGCTGGCTTGAATAATCCTACTGCTTCCGTTGGATACTTTGTCCTCGGCCTCTTTGTGTGGACTTTGCTGGAATACGGAATGCACCGCTTCCTGTTCCATATTGATAAGTGAGTAGTTCAGTATTCCCCCCTCATTTGCGGCCTTTTCTGACATGCTCGTTAGGTGGCTTCCTGACAACCGGGTTGGAATTACCCTTCACTTTCTGCTACACGGCATTCACCACTATTTGCCTATGGACAAGTATCGCCTGGTCATGCCCCCGACTCTGTTTGTAGCACTTGCTCTCCCATTCTGGAAAGTTGCACATACCATCCTTTTCTTCAACTGGTACGCCGGACTACTCGGATACTGTGGGGGTGTCGCTGGTTATATCATATATGACCTGACTCACTACTTCCTCCATCATCGCAAGTGAGTTATCTTAATGATCGTCATTTCGGCGAATGATATGCTAACATTCTAATTCAGTCTACCTGCTTACTACAAGCAGCTAAAGAAGTACCATCTTCAACACCACTTCGCCGATTTCGAGAATGGATTTGGTGTCACTAGCCGATTCTGGGACCGTGTTTTCGGTACTGAGCTTGAACTGCCACCTCCTAAGGTCATCAAGACCCAGTAGACAACTCGTTGACTGGCCTCTCGCATTGCTCATCTCTTCTCTGGGGTCTGTGCGCTCTCGATATTACTTTACGCTAATAATACTAATGCTCCTTGTTTACGCGATTATACACCATTTCTTGCTTGCCTTTGTACAATGTCCATGTTGTCCCAGGTGCACCATATTTCCATGTTTCTATATACTTGGCGACTCTTCAAAGCTCGTTTGAGATTCTGCCTTTATGATGACCGAAAAATCCTGGGTACATACAATTCTAGTATTTTGTTCTAACATGACAACGACTGGAATTCTATCACGAGTGGCGTTCATTCCTTGTTATATATTTTCTGTCGATTCAAATCAACAGACTTATGGATTAAAATGTATATAATAATTCCACATCAATATTGTTCCTGTGTCATGTAACTGCAATGCAGTAGTTAACTTACTCATAGTAGGCCTTTCAGGTAGGGACTGCATATGATTGGCTGATATGCTATCAGTGCGCCACTAGACTTCTAACTCACGTGACTACAGGTTCTACTAGTTGGCCGGTTTTGTCAATGTCCGCCACGATTTCTTCACAGGACTTCTTACCTTGTGCTGACTTGTTGAAAACGTGAAGGAATACTGAGATCAGACACAATTCGATTCAGAATCTCGAGGCGATTCGTCGAGGTATAGCAAACTGAAGGGTTCGCACACCACACCAGATCTCACTCTCTTCTCTAACAGCACAGAAAAGTGACCCAACCTCCTCCCTATCGGTTTTCCAAACTTTCTTCAGAAAGCTGTTTTCGCATCACTACCCAACATGTCAGGTCTCGACGTTGAAGCTCTCCTCGAGTCTACGGCTGCTTCTCTCAACGAAGCCGTGGACAAAGATCGCGACGACCGCTCAAAAGTTGACTCACACGATCGCAATGGCCGTGATCGCTCCAGAGATAAAGACCGCCGACGCAAAGATCGTAGCCGTGACCGTCACCGTGACCGAGACGACAAGGATGAAGATATAAGAAGCGATCATGGCAGTGCTAACGGAAGCCATAGAAGCAGACGCAGAAGCCGTAGCCGTCGCCGCGACCGCCACAGTGATCGCTCGGGAGGTGATTACTACCGCGGCGGAGGTCGTGCCCGCACAAGGTCACGCTCACCTGACGATGATAGATACTACCGTCCAAGTGGTGGACGCTCTCGACGAGACGACCGTGATGAGGACAGACCTGCCCGCCGAGAGCGCGACAGAAGACGTAGCAGGAGCCGCGGCCATCGCAGTAAGACACCAGAAGAAGAACTAAACGAAGATGAACGCGATAAACGTACTGTATTCGTTCAGCAACTCGCTGCTCGGTTGAGGACTAAGGAACTCATTGCTTTTTTCGAAAAGGTGGGACCAGTCAAAGAAGCCCAGATTGTGAAGGATCGCGTGAGTGGCAGGTCGAAAGGGTCAGTTTCTTATTTTCCAAAGTTATACAATCAAGCACATTCTAATTATGAATTAGTGTCGGCTATGTTGAATTCAAGGACGAATCATCCGTCCCACTTGCCATTCAGCTCACCGGTCAAAAACTTCTAGGAATTCCTATTATTGCTCAATTGACCGAAGCGGAGAAGAATCGACAGGCCCGCAACCCTGAAGCTAGCAGTGGTCAATCGGCATCGGCGCCGTTTCACAGGTTGTATGTTGGTAACATTCATTTCAGTATCACTGAGAATGATATCCAGAATGTCTTTGAACCATTCGGCGAACTCGAATTTGTCCAACTTCAGAAAGATGAAACTGGGCGCAGCCGTGGTTATGGATTCGTTCAGTAAGTCCTACTTGGCTACATTTCTCGGCCTACATTCGCTAACATATGCTATAGATTCCGCGATCCCAACCAGGCTAGAGAAGCGCTGGAAAAGATGAACGGTTTTGATCTCGCTGGTAGACCAATCCGCGTCGGCCTTGGAAACGATAAGTTTACTCCTGAGTCGACAGCCAACCTTCTACAACGTTTCCAGGGACGAGAACAAAACCAACAATTCCAGGGCTCTCTTTTCTCTGGCCACGGCGGCCGTGGCGCACAAGCCGGAGGCACACCTAGCAATTTTGATCGTGCAGGTGGCCGAGACACCGACAAAGGAACAGGCGGAGCAAGCGCTCTGGATGACACAGATGTTGCTGGTGTGAACTTCAACAATTATAGCAGAGATGCATTGATGAGGAAACTTGCGAGAACAGATGAACCCGAGCCTTCTGCAGACGAAAAGTCGCAGCCGTTACGACCCAAGACTGAACCCAAACCCTTGCCCGTGAATGTCAATATGGCAAGCCGTTGTGTCTTGCTACGAAATATGTTCGACCCTGCCGAGTAAGTCCAAACATTTACACTTCTTGTTTGAGGAATATTTACTAACAACAATAATAGGGAAGAGGGCGAAGCCTGGATCAAGGAATTAGAAGACGACGTTCGCGCTGAATGTGAGGAGAAATACGGTCATGTTGTTCACATATCTCTAGATCCGAACTCTCAAGGAGACATTTATCTCAAATTTGACCGTGTCCAAGGAGGCGAGAACGCCATCAAAGGTCTCAACGGACGATTCTTTGGAGGCAGACAAATCAGCGCTCAACCGGTTGTCGATGCTGTCTACAGCAGTCTCTTCTCCCGCACCAAAGCCATCTAACCGACCCTTCCAACTCTCAACACACATCCACCACCACCAAGAAGCAGGAAACAAAGACTTCGTGATCCAACGTTACCGACTGTCTCGTTTGGTAGGTTCTTTGATTCTAACCTGTGGGTAGGATTCAATCATCTCCCTCGCAGCTTCGTGCTGCGCTGTTGGCTTCTTTACCCCTAACACGATATGACGATGAGGCTGGAATTATGCTACCCCTTTTGGTAAGGTGCTACCTCCAGACTTAAGATCGATCAAACTATTTTCACAATCTGTTTTATAAGCTAGATGTTTTTTATTTTTTTAGGAGCCTTATTCACCGGAGCCCCGTGGTCGATTATTTAGTTTTCTTTGTATATTTGATAAACCAGTTGAATACATTTTCGATTCAATTCGCGTATCACCAATGTAGAGTATACTTGACAGATGTTTGGCAGTCAGTGTAGCACTCATGAAATGGACGCAATCTCTTGTTTCGCTCGCCTATTGTAAGGGGTACATGAGATGAACTTCACCTCACCACCTTGGTGATGAAAAAGGGTCAATGAGAAGGAAGATTCTACAAATATTTTGAATACTTAGCATCAGTGAACAAGAAATAGCATGGATATAAGGATGAACCGAGTAAAACTTTCCTTGAATATGACATGCTCGAGTGTAAGTCTTTAAAACTGGTGGGAGCGAACGAGATATCAGATCTGTTCGTCTGAATATTCTCAACACATGTACTACATATGTAGACCCTACGGGCAAATCCTTCAGATTTGGCTTGCAATTCTTGGTACATTTGACTTCAGCAAGTCTAGACCAATTCAGAGATCCAATATTCCCTCATATCTTAGGAAATTACGCCCGGTGTGTGCTGATATTGCACAGGAAGAGATGAAAGAGGTGATTTCCCTTTTTGGTATCGCGCCAGCCAGAGATATTCATGTGAAGAAGCTGTGTAATCTCACTATCAACAACCTCTGTCTTTAATTTCTTTTTATGTGAGAGTTTTTCTTTCCTCACCTTTTTCATCTCTCTCTTTTTAGAAAACTTTTTGAATACGTTACAAAGTTGATTGATCTTACTAGTCAGCTTCTATCCTATCCTTGCAAATCATCTTTAGGATTTCTTCACCAATCATTTAACAGTTTGAAGACCTAGTTCATAATAGCCCCCCATTTTGGACTCACATTTGAAGTCTTGGAATAGGTTGATGTATTGTTTTGTCTGATTAACACTTGCAGTAGGTCAGTATATCCAACAAAGACTGCCTACTTATATTCATGAGCATGAGGCTAACGTCTTTTCAGTTCACATCCCAGATTGCGTCGTTCCCTAGACAGAAATCAAAATGAATCCCATGAATGACCCATTCACTGAGTCTCATGGTCAGAGGTCTGGGCTCTTTGCAAATGGGGGAGCTTCCCACCCTCTTACAGGGCCAACGACCCCTCAGAGAAATATTCTTTTCCTCTCAAATCACACCCCAACCCGAGATCCTTTTGCACCGCTCCTAAGTCCACACAACCTGCGAGTCCTCCTCTCAGAATCTGAGCGTCTCAGAATGTCTCTCAAGCAAGATCTAGCTACCGCTGAGGAGGAACTAGAGTCTGCTCAGGAGAACATGGTCTCGACTAAACAGGATCTAGCGACTGCCCAGGAAGAGATGAAGCTACGATATGACCAAATCAAGTTTCGAGACGGTCAGATCAAGATAAGAGACAACGAGATCAAGGTTCGAGACGAGGAGATCTCAAAACTTCAGAGTGAGATCCATAGACTCAGGGTGCATATCGAGAAACAGGACGTTACTATCAGAACCCAATCTCGAACGATCCAAGATCCTAGATCGTTGCGTCAACGTCGTATGGAGGAGACCTCAATCTCTCTATCTGCCACCGCACAACCTTGGTCCCCACAGAATATCCAGTCACTTGTTGGTCCTACACAATCACTCTCGCTTGGGGCACCACAACAGTTCGCTTCTAATGGCAGTGACAATGCTCAGTATTCTTCTCCTTACGGTCACACTGGTCCAGGGCCACAAATGTCATACAAAATGTCCTATCCAGTCGAACCAACCGCCCCGCCCATGCAATTCGATTTGAAGGGCACTGTTGCAGGTGCAAGTCTGCAGGGACTTTTTCATCCGACCCCATCTGCTAGAGGACCAAATCAAATGAACATGAACACACAGGACACCATGCACCTGACAACTTTCAATACACCAGGGGGAATCTCAAGTGTATATGGGGGTGGTGCCACGGCGTATGCAGGTATTGAGTTTGAGGCCAAGGTTTCAGACTTTGGTGGACGCTTTCGCTCTCTGTGGGGAAAGATTGATCAATTTGGCAGAATCTATGTCATAAATGGTGAGTTACGTCCTGAGAAGGTTCCAGCACCCTTGAAAGAGTACATGATGCTCGATCCCAACACCGCTGTCGCTGTCCAATATCTTAACCACGCGATGACCAAGCCCTTGTGTGTCGCCAAGGTTATCAACTTTTATCTATGCAAGAAAATGCTCAAGTACACTGAAATTATCAAGAATCTCAGCCCTAGGATCGACGGGGAGATTCTCAATGCGAAGAGAAGAATGACGTTGGGTAGGTTTCACGCTCTCAACCAGTCGTCCAGAATGATGAGACTCTAACATATTGAACTGTCAATAGAGACCCCGAACAGTGTCAGACATGGCCTCCTTGCCAAAGTCGCCGACCAAATGGCCCTCGCACGACAGAAGCCAAATTTCACGGAATTCTGCTCCATAAGCCGGGAGAATCATGTCAACGAATTACTCGAGATGCTAGAGCCGTTGGTTACTACTATGGAAGACAACAACAGCATGCGCGAATTGCTCAAGAATATCATCGTGGACGCCCAGAAGATAGGAATCGACCTTTTCTCTTGCCCCTATGATGCTCGATTCCATTTTCCTGAATTAAACGAGTCATATGATCCAATGGTCATGGTGAATCTCGACCCAACGCTGCACGCCAATCTTGTTCGTGCCAGGGTTGGCTTGTCGGTCACGCCGTACATACGACTTGGTTTGATTAATTCTGAGCCAGCGCGAATTCGGATTGTCTGCGGTGCTAAAGTCTTCACAAGGGTTCCTGGTGAAGATGCAAATGCAAATCACACTCCCGGACGACCCTCTTGAGGTTCTCTGTTTTCTTCTCGGTACAATGGGTGGGCATTCAATTGCTTCCTTCTGGGATGAAGAACTTCGTGTTCCTGTCGTATTTTATGGTGTGGTTTTCATTTGAGATCGTTCTTTCATGGGGTTGTACTTGAAGGATTGGAGCAAGGGCGCGTTGTTTCGGAAAATTAAGGACTGGTTTATTTGATTTGCATTTGAGCATCAAGCTGTGACATGTGCCGATTGATCAAATGCAACAGCATATGTAAGTCGGAACTAGATAGCAAACCAGAAATAACAAAAAGTTTCGGGAGGATTTCAAAGCGGCAAAAGCATCGCCATCAACCAAGTAAAGAAGAAAGAGAGATGGCCCTTTCCTCCAATCACCCCCTTCCTTCTACTGTGGTTCTTCCTGGCTAGAAAACGATGAATTAGAACTAATGAACTCAAGGCCTTAGTTGACTTATCACGGAATTCAGTATATTTTTCATGCAATCTTCGGAGTGGCCGGGCGAATGTTACCATATCGGGAAAACTTAGGGCTTCCTCCGATTCACGAGTAGAAAGTCCTAATTGCGAATATACAGAATATACATGTCCCTAGGCTGCACTATAATAAGGTAAGGACAATTGTAAATCCTGTAATATATAGTCTATATAATATACAAATATCTCGACATCTTAGTTTCACAGTCATCAACCTATGCCTAAAATACATGGCTGCTAATACATCCTTCGGTCGCCCGTTCGGGTTTGCCTATCGATTCGGGCTGTCTGATGGCGCCGAGAATACGAGGAGTATCATTCAGTTGATTCTCGTATTGTCAGGGGTAGTGATCCTGGGTTCTCATGCGATAATGTCGTGGGTTGCAGACACCGAGTCAGGCGTGAGTACGTAGCTGGACTTCATTCGCTACGGTGCCGGCAAAGGACTCAAATCTGCTCACTTTTCAGTTCAGGACTGATATATACCACGCCCTAAATAATCGGCAAAAATTACTCGTGAATAATTTAATGAATTACGTATTGGCAACTATACACCAGACTGTGTACAATGTGATTTTGCTTGTTCCTTGTTGCCTATTGTTTTGTTTCGATCAATACACGCACTGTAAAGCCCAGTGATGGCTCGATCGTTAGGCTGATTGTTACAAAGCTAGTCCATGCACCTGATCTATCTGGCCAAGAATTTCCATACATATTCGCATAAAAATCTAGGTTGCAGTCAAGGACACTGTTTAAGAACATTGATGATCGATAATCAAAAGTGCATACCACCGTAAGAAAGCAGGCGAGAAAGGGGAATGAAAGAGGGACAAGCGAGGCCTAAATAACAGTGCCTTTGACTTGCTTTTTATCTACATTATAGTCTTTCCATATGGCGATCGCTGGGAAAGCAAGACCAACAAGAGCCGCTGCTGTAATGCACTCGTACTTCTGACTGTATGCCCACGCGTAATTAATCGCATTTCTGACCTCGCTGCCAGGAGGGTATGTGAGCTGGACCGCTGACCCCCCGGCGTAGATAGTCTCAAATTCAGACTTTGCATAATCCGGTAGCGCGCTGAGCAAAGCTTGAGGAAACGTATTGGAATATATGGCGGAAGCAACGGAATAGCCAATGGAACCGCCAACACTGGAAGACAGACTGATCAACGCAAGCATCATCGGAACGCCATCACGGTCTGCAGCAGCCATCACGGCCATCTCATCGCCAATGACCAGTGTACCGCCTCCACAGGCGATGAAAATCTGGCACATCATCAAGTATCCAATCTGGCTTTGAGAGCCACGAAAGTGAATCATAAGTCCAGCGCCCAACAGCATTAGTGGAGCTCCTAAGAATAAACACGCCTTTTTGAAGTGCTTGGTTTGGCGGATCCACGCTCCAAAGATGACGGCCCATATGGTTGACCCAACACCATATATCTGCGTCATATATCCTGTTCTTGTGACATCAAGGTCATAAACAACTTGGACGTAGTAGTAGAAGTACTGATCCCAAGTGTAGTAATTGAAGAAAATGAGAGCCGCCAGGATACAGGCGCCAATAACTGTCCGATTTCTCAGCAGCTCCCAACGAATAAACCCGGCTCTTGCAAAGTGGTACTCCCACAAGACAAATACAGGGAATAAAATAATCCCAACTGTTGTCATCGCAATGAATGTGGGTGAAGAGTATCCGCTAAAGCCATGGGTTTCGAGGCTGAATGGCAAAAGGAATAATACAAATGCCGCCATGAGTATAAACCCCCCAACGATATCGAATTCGTGCATATAGTGAACGACGGATTGCATCACCGTCCTATCACTATCATTCTTGACAAGGAGATTTAGCTTTTCAGCTTTGCGTTGATATAGTTTGAACACCACAGCGACTGGTACGATGAATGCGCACGTGATGATTGCAAAACAACCGTATGCCCAACGCCAGGTGGAATGAGTAATGAACGATTCAGCAACAAGGGACCCAGTAAAAGCTGTACAGATTGTAGGCGTCCCAATAAATGCGTATGCAAATGCCCGATTTCTCAGCCCTGATGCATCGGCGACAAACACGGTCAGGATGAAATTCAATTGGCTATATCCGACTTGATACAGAGTATAGCCTGCAGCAAATCCATCAGGACCGCTGCATGTAGATATTACCATCAAGCCAAGAAGATATATTATCAGAACAATCAAGAGGCCTTCAGCACGGCCCCAGAGATTCAAGATCTTGGCGATGGGCAATTGCATTACTCCACCAACAATCGTTGATATAACGTAGGCTTGGGATATCTGAGGAGCGGAGGCAAAATTTGCGTATGCGTAGTAGATCAAATTCGAATTGATTGCCGACTGCATGGATAGAACAAAGAAGCACAACCAGATCCTATCCTGATCATGTCAGAGATCAATCTGGCTTTTTGGGTTTTATAACAAGCAAAACTTACCAGGAGTATGTGGTGTACAAAGCTGTTCTGGTCCAAACCAGGGCAGTAGCTTCGGCCTTTTGAACACCAGGCTGTGCTTCTGAGGTGACATTGTTGGGGTTTTCCAACAATGTCCTCTCATTTCTCTCTTCCAGACTCTGGGTGTCACTATCTCCATGTCCAGGCTGATTGCTATTTTTCGTCCAAACGTCGACTGGCTCATGAGAACCGCCATTAGCACTTCGTGTTGCCATGGTGTCCGAATCAGATAGATATTGAAGGTGTGTGTTGGGAACAGAAAATGTGATAGGGACGGATTTGACTTTCAAGCCCATTCTTATAGATTTACCCTTCTACACACAACACAAAGGATATGTAAATTCGATATTTACAGAACATTTCGCAGACTGCCTTTTCCGGGGCAAGTGGAAGCCTACTAGCAACATATTTGAAATCATGCTCTTGAACCCTAGTCATGTCAAGAGGCAAATTCGACTGGTACCTGGCCAGCTTGCTCGATGTGCGCAAGACTTCTTCTATCTCGATTTTCGCCCCTCAACATTGAAACGAGTTCAAATGTGCTCATTTTTTCTAGCAATGTACCCATAGCGCTGTGTAGATGGGCCGGCCATCCAAGCTAGTCTCACTCATTTCGGGTATGAGCTGGGCCGCCTAAGGACAGCAAATGCCCAAAGAAGTATTTCGGAATGTACGGGAAATGTGCTCAAACTCTCTCACACTATTCTATTATTGGTATTCCTAGCAAAGCCACAAAGTAGTAGTTTTTTTAATTGCATGGCTAGGCAAGCCACAGCTTTTAGTGTCTACTGTGCATTACGGAGTATTCTCTGTAGTGTATTTACAAATGTGCCTAATCAATAGTTAGTTACTACTGAGATGACAAATGAGAAACCGGAAAATACACAGGATTGCGTAAGAAAAAACATGTCTCGTCGTATACAGTTAACTACTCTAGAGGCAGAGTCATCGACTCCGTGGATAGTTGCAAATCTCAATCAAGTATTCCCGTTAAGCCACGTGGTGACAGTAGTATTACTAATGGACATGCAACTATTCAGATAGTGCTAACAAACTCTCCTATTAATCTGATAACACATGGAGGGAGCTTGCCACTTTATCGATATTGGCAGAGCGTCACCTAGAGCTCACTAGAGCTCACGAACTAACCACCGTCGAGTCGTCTTGATCGTCGCTTTTACCACTGGCTTTGACACTCCTCCATTCCAGAAAGCAAGCTGCCACAAAGGCTACCATCAGCAATGCCAGGCTTAGACGGTACGTGTTCCGCAACCCTTCGACGTAGGATTCGATTACCCCCTGCAACATATCAAGCTGGCCCAAAGTAGCCAACGTAGACCTCAAATCAGTTGCCCCAGCACGAATAATCACACTTGGGTCAATACCGGGAGCGTGGTCATGTATAGCTGCCGTAAGGCCATTCTGAAAGACTGACTGGCCGACGGCAATAAAGATGGCTCCACCCAATGTCTGAAAGAACGTAATGGCAGCTGTGCCGACTGGAATGTCCTCCGGCTTCAAAACTGTCTGTACGGCAGTCATTGGGACTTGAAGACCTGCTCCTGTGCCCATGCCAAGCACAATCTGATATCCAATCCATTTTCCAGTGGAGATGTCGACATCGTAAAGGGTAATAAGACCTGCTCCAATAGCAACAAGGGCGCTACTGGCAATTAGAAACGGCGTGTAATAACCAATTGCGGTGACTAGGATGCCGACGCTAACCGATGAGATCACGGTAGCCAGCATGAATGGTAATACCTGCAGTCCAGATGTCAGGGCAGAAGACCCTTTGGCACATTGGAAGAAGATAGGGAGGTAGTAGACCAAAAGGAAAAATCCGCCACTGAAGAAAAATGCAAAGATTGCAGCGGAGCACATGCTGCGCTGCATGAGAATCCAAGGAGGCAGTGTGGCCTTTCCACTTCTGCCATCCTTTGTGCCAGATCTTGCAGAATTACTCTCCAAATAGATCTGGGAGGTTACAAAGAGGATTGCCATGACACCAAAGCCCACGAACAACCCGATTATCCTGGAATTCCGCCAAGGATAAGTATTTCCACCCCATTGCAAGGCAAGAATCAAACATATAATGGCAGGGATGAGCAGGCTGGCACCCACCAGATCGAGTTCCCCGATACGTCTCCACCAGGGTATTCCCGAAGCGTTGGTACCATGAGGAATATGAAGGATCCAAATAATAACTGCGATAGAAATTCCTCCCACCGGAAGATTGATGTAAAAACACCACCTCCAAGAGAGCCTATCGGTAAAAGCTCCACCGAGTAGTGGCCCAAGAATAGAAGCAAGTCCCCACACCAAGCCGTATATACCAAAGACGAGCGGTCTCTTCGCAAGAGGTACAGTCCTGGAGATGATTACGAGGGCGCCAGAAAATATACCCCCAACGCCAACCCCAGCAATTGCTCGGCCAACGATAAAGACCGTGCTAGACGGAGCCACGCCGCAGACCAGCGATCCGATCTCAAAGATAGTGACAGCAGCCAGGAATGACCATTTTACCTAAACCATAGTTCTAATCTCCATTTTGTAACAACAAAGCAAGCAAGCGGGTGAGACTGGTTAAAATACATACACTAAATAGCTTGTAGATTCGGCCATATGAAGGTTGTAGCGCCGTGGACGTTAAGAAGTAAGCACTGCCGTACCAGCCAATATCGGACAGACTTTTGAATTGATCAGTAATTTTCGGAATAGCAACTCCAATGATGGTCTGATCAAGAGCCACGAGAAAAGCAGCCAGATAAATTGCCACAACAATCAAGAGGACTTTGCTCGCCGGAGGGAATTGAGACTCATCATTGGAGCTTGAGCTCTCTTCACCGCTGATCTCTTCACAGTCCATCTGCCGAGATGGTTTTGTTTCTTCGAGCATCTCGGAGCCCTGGGTATCACAAACCTCGTTCATGATGACATGAGTTTGTGCAATGCTTGAAGAAACAGAAATGGCGATGGACAGAGAGAATCCCCTAAAAGGAACTCTTACTCTGGTTAGGGAAAAAAAAAAAAAGAAAAGAAAAGAAAAACAGGGGGGATACGATGACCGTTGATTCCGGCAAATACCCGAAAAACACGTTGTCAAAACAATTGTATCGCAGCCTCTTCAGTTTTCAAAGTGGATATGTAAGCCCTATGAATAATCATTCCGAATTTGGTATCAGCTTCGCTTACCTCCAGCATGAGACTAGAAGGCTTTTTCACGTTTCAAAGTGTCCATGTAAGCCCTATGAATAATCATTCCGAGTTTGGTATCAGCTTCGCTTACCTCCAGCACAAGACTGGAAGCCTTTTCACGTTTCAAAGTGTCCATGTAAGCCCTATGAATAATCATTCTGGGTTTGGTATTAGCTTCGCTTACCTTCCTCATGAGACTACTATGTAGGAGAAAGCGGAGTGGATTATAATTACGTTAAAAATTTGCTCTAACTAGTTACCAGTATAGTGACTATAGTCTTCCATGGTACAGCACGTTCGGGCTACTATACTTGGCCCCTACTTACAAGCCTCAATTGTGCTCACCTATAAAATGCTAAGGATGTAGGCGTTTCTCTTTTTGGGAAGGTATTGCTTCCCATTTAGGCAAAAGAACAGGGGATGCAAAAAATAGTCAAGCATACGAGGAGGTTGAGATTGGAAAGCTCTCCTCAGTTCACTGGTGCCTGGCGTTTTTCGCTGCAGAATCCTGCAGAACGCTTTGATTATATGTGATCCGCTCTGCTATTTATAAGAGGCACGTTGCACATGTCAATCTTTGGCCTCAGTTACACAGAAATTGCCGATTCTGCATCCTCTCAATATGGGTTCACAGGAGTCACATTCCGGTCCATCCACCGAGCCACCAACATACACAAGCACTGGACCGGATGCTTTCCCGGCAGCCACGGGACTCACTTCTCACACTGACAATGTAAAGGAAGTCTCCCGTCTCATTCTAAACATCTTCTTGCAGTATGCTCTCAACAAGTTCGAGTACACGGAAGACCACATTGAGTCCTCGGAAAACAGCCTTCTCAATGCCATTAGCCGGTATGTGTCTGAAGGTGTGCGTCTCCAGGCTTGTCTTCCTGCTTTTCCTTTCAAATCAGCAAATAAAGTATACAAAGTCCTCGGCAGTTTGCCAGACAAGGCTGAGGAGCTGGCTCTTGAGCGATTGAACAGCCTGTGCATGCGCATCCAGGAGGTTTACGCCCCTGGTGCGGAGATTCTCATAATCTCCGATGGGATTACATATAACGGTATGTGAACCAGAAGCGACTTTCATCTGAAATAGCAGTCTACACGTATTGACTTTGATCACCTCAGATTTGTTGTGCATATCTGATCGGGAGACATGGGCTTACGGAGAAGCTCTTCGAAACATGGTCGTCGAGAAGGGATTCAACAACATCTTGTTCGCAAGAATAAGGGATCTCCTCGACCGTTCTGTGCCAGATAAGATGAGCGAGATTGTCTATGTAGCCAATTGCACGACGTTCCGTCGCTTGCTCTTAAACCGGTTCGGCAAAGACGATATTGACATCGACCACGAGATTGCCACAAACCCTGATACAAAGTTGACATATCTGGGTTACAAACGTTTCCTGGAATCAGATCTTCAGTATATTTACCCGCGAGGAGAAAACCGTTCTGCGCATAGCTATAAACGTGATTGCAAATATCTGGCCAAGCAGATGCTCATCAGGGGATATGTTAGTATTGACTTTTATTCTATGCGACACAGAGTCTATCTACTGTCTGGATTACCACTAACTTAATTGGGCAGGCATTTGCACAGGCAATCAAAAACGCTTTCCCTCACCACCTACGGCTCTCAATCCATGAATCCATTTCAGGCAGCAAACTACCGATTAGTTTACTGAACACGACGACAGGTTTCACAACCCCGTGGCACTGCGCTGTCGCTCAATTGGCCAATGGTATCTGGGTTAGTGCTCCCATGGGTGAGTTCAGTCGAGATGACCGCCTGGAGTTGGTTCATGTCAACGGCAACCCCAGTCACTATCGAGAAAAGCAAAATCACGGAGACCTTGCTCCTATAAACGAGACCAATGCCATCTACATGCAATCGGCTTCGTCTATTGACATGAAGAAATATGTTAAAAGTGCGCTCCAAAATGCAACACCCCGCACATTATCATCCAGCGATGTATCCAGGTCTTCTCTGGAGGAGCAGTCCTTCAGCACGCCGGAAACCCTGTCAAGCGGGGAATTAACGCCTCCTGAATCAGAGCTAGGAATTAACCCAGATAAGGTAAATGACCCTGCAGTAACGGCATCGTCATCGCCCTACGGCAAAAGACTTCTTCCACAGATCATGGATGATCTCGCTGCTGCCGAGCCGGATCGCACTGTTTTCTCTCTTGCATCTCTTGTCCACGGACTGATTGAGCTCAGACACGTCTCCGCTCGGAACTTTGCCCAAGCAGTTGACAAGGTTGCATGGTGGCTTCGCGCCCAGGTGGGAATATCAGATGCCATTCAAGCTGTGGCCTATATTGGACCACGTACGTATAGATCCCAATGGAAACCTCCCTTTGAAAAACCACATTCTCGGATCCGTCAATTAACTCATTCCAATTACTATAGATGATCTCAGACACGTTCTATTGACATATGCATGTATCAAGGCGGGCTACGCAGTATGTTTTTCTATCTTGAACACAAGCACGCTACCGAAACCAGAAACGCTAATTCCATTTTCCATCAGGCATTATTTCTATCACCAAAAAACAGCACAAAAGAAGCTCTGGCGGTGCTCGAGTCAACTGGCTGCACTATTTGGGTCAATGCAATCGATGCTGCTCCGATCACTTTGGTCAAGGAGGTTCTTGAAAATCGTCAAATGAATTTCCTAGAGCTTCCTCTACTCGATGAGCTTCTTGATGCAGAGTCTACTGAGCCTTTCCCGTACACCAAGTCATTTGAAGAGGCAATGAAGGATCCATTCTGCTTCCTACATACTTCAGGAAGTACTGGTTTGCCCAAGCCGATTCCCTGGTCCCACGGGCTCATCGGAACTATGGATGCAGTACGACTGCTCCCGCCTGTGGGGGAGAATGCTGATCTTGTTCCGTGGACTTCTAATTGGAATGAAGGAGACAAGATCTACTCGACATTCCCAATGAGTCACGTATGTCGTCTGCTTCTTTTCCCCTGTTTTGAACTTCACTATGAGACATCTTGTACAGACAGAGAAAATTTAGCTGACGTGATGCAAATAGGGCGCTGGTGTTATCATGGATATCCTGATGCCTGCACTTTTTAACCTACAGTGTGTCTTAGGACCGGTTGGGGTTTTACCAAACCTCAATCTTGTGGAAAGACTAGCTGTGGACGTAGGAATTGACATATGGAGCATGGTCCCCTCACTAGTAGATGAATTGGGTGAAACTCCGTCAATATTAAGGCAACTCGCATCGAGTAAATTTATCTGTGCATCTGGAGGTCCTGTTAGCCCTGTCAGCGCTGGCAAGGTGAATGAGGTAGTAAGAGTCCTCAATTTGACCGGTACCACGGAGGGTCTCTTTATTGGGAACCTTGTACCACGACGAGAGGACTGGTTCTGGTTCTGTTTCCATCCCTATTCTGGTTTCGAGTTCAAAAAGCTTGAAGAAGATACCTATGAGCATTGGGTGCATCGCAACGAGCACTGGCGCCTCTTTCAGGGCATCTTTCACACGTTCCCTGACAAGGATTCAATCAACTTCAAGGACTTGTACATGAAGCACCCTTCCAAGCCTAATCTTTGGGCATTCAAGGGGAGAAGCGATGATCTCGTTGTTTTATCTAACGGGTATAAAATCTCGCCCTTGGAAACAGAGGCATTCATCTCAACGCATCCAGCCGTTAATGGTTGTCTCATTTTCGGAACTGGGAAGCCTCAGGCTGGCCTACTCGTTGAATTAAAAGAATCCGCAGTTAAAACAGAGGAACTGCTGGATGATATTTGGCAGACAGTCATGAAAGCCAACGCAATTTCTCGTCATAAAAATCAATTGTTGAGAGATTTTGTCACGTTTGCGCTCCCCGACAAGCCCTTTCTTCGGACAGACAAACGCACTGTGAAAAGAGCCGCCACTTTGGCCCTGTATGCTGATTACATCGAGCGCTTTTACAACTCGCGAAATGATGACTCAGATGTAACTTACAGCTTGGACACAAGCACCATCGAGAGCATGGAAGACTCGATCCGAACCATTTTGAGTGTATCATTTCCTGCAGCTCATAGCGCCTCTCGGGAGGAAAATCTCTTTTCACTCGGGCTCGACTCCCTTGCTGTGTTTGCGACTGTGAAGGCAGTTCGGGCAGCATCTGGCCTGGGAGATAGCATTGGTCCTCGACACGTCTACGCGAGTGAAACAATTGCCAGCCTTGCAGCTACTGTTATGCAACTGATGGAAGCACAAAATGCCAAAGACGCAGCGCCATCAGATCAAGCCCAGCCTCAATCTGATATCGGAATCGAAACTATGATATCTCAGCACAAGGCTCGGCAGTCATTCCGTTTAAATGCCTTTGACTACGTTAATCCTAACCATGGCATGGGACTCGTTCTTTACTTCTCTCTTCATGACGGGGTAACGTTCCAACAGGTTTTTGCCAACCTTCAAGAGGGACTCAATCGCACTTTCGATCTGATACCAGCGTTGAGCGGTAAGATAATGCAATGCTCTGAGCAGGAATTTGGATACACTCAAGGAGATCTTTGTGTATCCATTCCACCACTTTCCATGGCAGATTCCGTGAAAAATCGACTGGTATATAAAGATCTCTCAAGCATTCTACCACCCTTCGAGAAGCTTCGGGAGGCAGGTTTTCCGCCTTCAGCCTTCAAAGACGGTCTTGTTTTGCGAGACGATCCTTTTCCAAAATTCCCAGCAGATATCTTCTCTGGCCAAGTCAACTTTGTTTCGGGTGGCTGCATTGTTGCAGTTGATCTGAACCACTGCTGCCTCGATGGCCTAGGAGCCTTAATCGCTCTCAAGGCTTGGGCTGAGAACTGCAGATTTCTACAAGGTGACCGTACCGCAACTTGCAGCTGGTTTGATCCTGAAAGCTTCAATCATAGCCTACCTGAAATTATTCACGAACGAGAGGGATGGGCTCGACCAGTTGAGAGAATCGACCCTGGAGTATGGGGTTTTCTGCCATTCATCCCACCTGACAATGATGATCAAAGCAACGCAAAAGCAGCACCGCCATCTGACACAAGTAGCAAAACTGGTGCCAAAGATCTAGAATTACCCCCTCCTCCGAAATTCACTTTACACAATGTTTGGCCACTTCCCCGTGCTGAAAGGTGTCTGAAAACAACGGTGTTTCGCATCCGGCCTGATAGACTTGAGAGGATGAGAGAAGAAGTTCTAGCAGACCCAGAAGCCAAGGGGGTAATTAAGTCAATAAGTGACATTGTGCAAGCCTTCTTATGGCGGGCTGCCCTCAGGGTTCGATATCGCGTTGCAAAAGATATCCGAAAGCAGACATTCGGACCCGACGAGCTATCAATTCTTGAGTTGCCCACCGATGGGCGGCCGTACTTCTCTTCTTTGTTGCCATCCACATACATGGGCAGTATGCTGATTCTTAATCGGTCCACCATGCTTGTTGAGACCCTTTGCTCTGACGACACCAGCATTGGGCGCGTTGCTTACGTCCTCCGTCAATCTGCTGCACGCATCACGCCTTCAGTCGTGCATGACGCTTTCTCGATCTTACAATCACTGCCCGATCACAGTCGATTCTCAACAGCCAATATGGGCATCGAACACATGCATGCCATGATATCCAACATGATGCTCTTTCCGAGCAATGAGGTGTGTTTTGGAGACGCTTTTTTCGCTAACCGGGGTGTTGCGGAATCCTTACGGCCCCAGCTTGAGCGCGGGAACGGTCGGTTTCGATTTTTGGTTATCTTGCCGATCAGGGAAGACGGAGGCATTGAGTTTTGTTTTGGCATGCATCCTGAAGAGCTCGAGGTTTTCCTGGCTGATAAAGAGTTGATAAAATATGCAGAACTGGTTGACACTGCCTAGGTAGCTGATCCGGTACCGTTTTGCGGTTTACTGGTACTATGTAATATATTCAAAGCAAGATTGATAAAAGGAGGCCTAGAAGTTAGACATGATACAAAAGACTACATCTGAAATGCGAGTGCTATTGGAAGAAAATCCAGTCTTTGTCTCTAGAGTTCCCTTGAAGCGTGTGAAGAATTGTATTAGAGAGGGTATTAAACTCTGTAGGTACTAACTTACGTCTATACCGAAGTTAGTTGATTACCCCGTAGGAGTTGACTGGAGGTTACTGGAGGTTACCGTAGGTATCACCTATCTTGCCGAGTGGGCCGTTGGCGACATCATCAAAGCCGGGGAAGGAACGCTTGGCTTCAATCTCCTCTTACTCTTCTCACAGACTGCCACTTATACCTCCATCTACGATGTTCACGTTTCCAATGCTCCCTGATGCTATTGACCTATGATTCAGGCGCGCTCAAGGCCAGTGGCTGTCCATGTCAGGACTCTGGCCGATAGTTACAGTGGGCCAACCCCTCAACGGATCGGTTTGTCGAGCTTGATTCTCACGTACAGAACAGCTTTCATCGCCTGTTGTGCACACCGGAATAGCCAACAGAAGATACGATACAACTCGGCAAAATGCGGGAGCCAGTCTGCGAGTCGGCGACACTTTCACGACTACTTTGTCACGCACCTACCATCGTCTTCGCAGCATCCCGATTCCCACGGACCGCCGTCGTTTCATAAGCTTCCTCGCTCTGCGTCAACGCCGCACACCAGCGGAAGCAGTCGACTGTCTCCGGCATCAATACAAACACCCATCGGTATCACTCGCGATACGACTGTAGTACGAATACCTCTACGCAGTGCGAAACATCACTTTGGGGCGTCTGTCTCTCGCGGATCACGACAGCACAATGAGGACACATTCCAGGCCGGTGTAATCGAAGTGCCTTCGTTTGCAAAGCGGTCACCTTTGTCATTGACTATTCGCCGGGCATCGGGCGCCGAGTCCGTCGCTGTGGCTTCTGGGGCAGACAGCGCAAGTGGAGATCCACAGGTATTTTACTTTGGCGTTTTTGACGGCCACGGCGGTTCTGAATGTAGCGACTTTCTACGTGACCGTCTACACGAATACATACAAGAAAGTGCTGCAGAGTTTGAAATTCAGTCTAGCTTGAAAGATAAACATGGATCTGTTGAGCAGAAACGTGAACGACGTGGGAGACTAGAAGCCGGCCAGCATGGATTGCATCGAGCTGACATACCCATTATCCAGAAGGCGAATATCCAAAAGATAGAAAAACTCGAGACGGGATTGGTCGAGAGCTGGAAGAATCTAGTTGGGGGATATTTCAGACGATTTAAACCAGCCCACTTCTCATGTATAAAGAAGGAATCCACCCCGCGCGACCTTTCACAGACGCTCGGATCGAATCAGAGTAGACAAGCCTCAATTGATGGGGTTTCGATGGAAGAGGTGATGGAATATGCCTTTCTGAAAGCTGACTTTGATTTTGTGTCTGCTCAAGCGGCAAAGAAAGAAGACGATCCCGTACGGTCGGACCAGCCATTGAACAACGATGATATACTTTATAGTCCAAGCCAATCTCGCCGTGAATATATTGGAGGACCGAAACGATTTCCAGGAGGAAGTACCTGCAGTGTTGCCATGATATCGACCCCAACCCCGACGCCTTTCTGGAACCCGGCGACACCTTCTTCTCTCTTAGTTTCGCATGTTGGTGATACCAGGGTTTTGCTATGTGATACAAGCACTGGTGCCGCGACTCCCGCGACCACAGATCATCACCCGTCCTCTCCCATCGAGGCCAATCGCCTTCGGCGGTATGCAGCTACCTTTGTTACCGATTCCTTTGGAGAGGAACGTGTAAGCGGACTTGCTAACACCCGAGCGTTTGGCGATATGCATTCGAAACGGATTGGTGTATCAGCGGAGCCAGAAATCCGTCGCATTGAGATGGCCCCGGCCGAATTTTCTTTTCTCGTCCTCATGTCCGACGGCATTAGTGGGACCCTCCATGACCAGGAAGTCGTGGACATCATCAAAGAGGCTCGCACACCGGAACAAGGCGCACGTGATGTGGTGAACTTTGCGACTGAGATCAGCCAGGATGCCGACAATGCGACCTGCCTCGTGGTCCGTCTTGGGGGATGGGAACGCCGGCTTGAAGGTGGTTTAGGCAGCATGGGCACCAAGGAAGCCCGCGATTTTCGAAGACAAGAAGCTACAGACCCGCGACGGTCGCGGACGTAGAATTGCGCTCATGAGCGGTATTGCGTGCATCCTTCCTTACTGTAACAACCGCATTGTTTGTACATACATCTATTTCATGCATACATATTCGAATATATTTGTTCTTTGTTTCAAGCATGCAAAACAGCGGTATAATGCCTACGCAGTTCTCAAAGATATTACTCGTAGTAATCAAGGAATGACTTAACTTAACCTTCACACAGAGTATTGTACTACTTGGAGTATGTAGGCTTATCACGCCAGTTGATGTGATTGGAAGAGCCCAAGCTGCCTGTCTACGTAGCAGCGGAACGAACTAAACCCAACGGGGCCTAGGAACGGCCGGAAGTTTAGCCTGCGCAGATAAGCTGACGTCCTCAACACCATCTTTGGGTCTGCTAGTCGAAACTTAACCCTATCTCTCATTGATCTGTCCTTAATCCTAATCCTAATCCTTATCATTCCTCCACTGTCGTGCCTGCAGATCACGCGATCGCCTGCCTACCTGATCCTCGTCCTCTCTCGTTGATTCTTGTCATTCCTTTGCACGCAGACTATTCCTCATTCCGCCGGCGCGTTTCCTGCTCCGCGTCCCGATTTACCTTCGACCTTTTATGTTTTTGCACACCAGTTAGTATTCGACACCGGATCATTGTTCTCGGAGTCTGAAAAGTTTTACCCCTCTTTGTGATCAATGTAAGTGACAGCTTTCCACAAACGATTCGCCGGACAAAGTCTTCTCCGAATTTTTGCTCCCCCTTTCAAAACTCTACTTGATGGACGTTGAATTGACAGCAAACCAGCTTCCATCCTTCACGCCACAGATACTCGCACGCCCACTTTCGTTGACGGCGGGTACGTAACGGTTGCTTCGGAATAAATACATTGGGGTGTTTGTCAAAGGGTCATTTCACAATGAGCGTCCGAACACGAAGACAAAAGGCCGCCGTGGCTGCCGTTGACGAGCAGCCAGCAACAACAAATGGTGTTGCCCACACCACTACCTCCACGCCGAAGAAGGCCGAGAAAGAGCCACAGGAAAACATCTTTTTATTCTGGCCGAACCTCGTCGGTAAGCCATATACAAGCTTTTGTTTTTCTTGTTGTGTGATTTGTGGATGCTAACTGTTTGGCTCTTACCAGGCTATGCTCGAGTCGTTTTGGCTATAGCTTCACTCTACTACATGCCCCTCCACCCACGAACGTGCTCATTCCTATACAGTATCTCATGTCTGCTGGATGCGCTGGACGGCTACCTCGCGCGATTATTCCAGCAATCCACCACATTCGGCAGTGTACTAGACATGGTCACGGATCGTTGCACAACTGCATGCCTGTTGGTCTTTTTGGCCTCCGCATGGCCCCGGTACTCCATCATCTTCCAGGGTTTGATCAGCTTGGATCTTGCCAGCCACTATATGCACATGTATGCTACCTTGAGCATGGGCGGCGCTGGAAAGAGCCACAAGGCTGTGGACTCTAGCCGTAGCTGGATCTTGCACAAATACTACACAAGCAGGGTATGTTATCTTTTTATCGAGCCGTTTTAATGATGTTCTGGCTGACAATTGCAGCCTGTGCTGTTCATCTTTTGCGCCCTAAATGAGTTGTTCTTCATTGGTTTGTACTTGCTTTCATTCTCATCGCCGAAATTGTCTCCTTCTCTGTTGCAGCCTCCTCCACACGCCGACTCCATGACTGGCCAACCCGGCAACCCAGCTCATGCACTACCTGGAAGTATGTTTGCCAGCCCCTGGAGCGCTGGAGCTCTTGAATTGGCCCGTGCAAACAAGATCGACAGCACAGTGCCATGGATTATCACCGGTGTCTCTTTCCCTATCATGGCGATTAAGCAGTTCATCAATGTTGTGCAGCTCGTCAAGGCCAGCAATTGGCTGGCCGAGGGAGATCTTGCCAAACGCCGAGCTGACCGGGCTGCGGGCAAATTGGCATAGATTCGATCGAAACTACTGAGGCCTGTGATCATCATTGAACAATGCCAATCCTATCCGGCACTACTTCTTCAAGCTTCATAACAAACTCGCTTTCTTCTTGAGCCTGCTTAACGTTCAGGCCGAAGCTAACCGAGCTTCTCATATTTTTTTAATACGTAGCACAATTCATCGATTTAATCTTTCTCGGAAGGATTAATCATATGGTGTAGAGGGGCGGGCTGATTTCGTGTACATTGATCGTTATATAGGAGGAACCGGCGTCTGGATTTGGTATTGCCCATGTCTTTTAATCCCTCGTCATTGTTTTCTTTCATAATATTGCTTTTGGTCTGTATGGTGGGTGGCTATATACGTCCGGGTCATACGATGTCAGAATGATATTTTTTTTTCAACTGTTTCACCTGAATTCTTTGTGACTAGATCTGAGCTGTGAATTGAACAATATATAGAACTTTGTCTAAAGTGTCGCAGCGCGTTGCTCATTAGCAATCTAAATAGAGACCAAGAAGAGTTAGTTGTGCTTGTAGATCGATCAGACAGAGAGATCATCTCCAGCTCCGGCATCGGACACGCGGGGTTAGCCCCGCAACTACCTCATCTCTCACAGTTTATTTCTTACTTCTAGACTCACTCCGACTCTTCTTTCTTCTGGATATTCTATTTAATTGAGAAAAGGACACAGCGATCTAATATCTCATATATACTCAACCATGGCCCCCTACAACATTGTCGTTTTTGCTGGTGACTACTGCGGTCCAGAGGTGAGTTAGCCCCGTCTATCTTTTTATTCATGATTATGATTCATGAAGCTAACGATGATCTGCATAGGTTACCGCCGAGGCATTGAAGGTATATAATCGATTAGATTTGATAGAGAAAGAATAAGGAGAATGGATATTGATTGAAGTTTTGACAGGTCCTCCGAGTCATCGAGAAACACCGCAGTGACATTCAGTTCAACTTTCAGGAGCATCCTCTTGGTGGTGTAAGCACCTCTCTCCCCCTATTGACAAGTTTGGATGCTGATTGTTTTGTGTGTATAGGCTTCTATAGATGCACACGGCGAGCCATTGACCGACGCTGCCTTGACAGCCGCCAAAAACGCAGATGCGGTTATCCTCGGAGCCATTGGAGGACCTGTACGTATATCAACCACCCCCCAAACAACGACGCAAAGAGGAGGAAGTGAAATGCTGATAGATATATGTAGAAATGGGGCCACGGTACCGTCCGCCCCGAACAAGGCATCCTCAAACTCCGCAAAGAAATGGGCACATTCGGCAACCTCCGACCCTGCAGCTTCGCCGCACCTTCGCTCGTCGACATCTCCCCCCTGAAAGCCGACGTCTGCCGCGGTGTCAACTTCAACATCATCCGCGAGTTAACTGGCGGAATCTACTTTGGTGACCGCAAGGAAGACAATGGCGACGGTTTCGCCATGGACACTGAGCCCTATTCCCGCGTTGAGATTGAGCGCATTACTCGCCTCGCTGCTCATCTTGCCCTCCAGCATGATCCCCCTCTCCCCGTGTGGAGTTTGGATAAAGCCAATGTCCTCGCTACATCCCGTCTGTGGCGCAAGGTCGTGACGGAGGTGATCACCAACGAGTTCCCGCAATTGAAGCTTGGTCATCATTTGATTGATTCCGCGGCTATGTTGATGATCAAGGACCCCCGTAAATTGAACGGTATTGTGGTGACGAGCAACTTGTTTGGTGATATCATCTCCGATGAGGCTAGTGTTATTCCTGGCTCTTTGGGATTGCTGCCTAGTGCTAGTTTGACTGGTATTCCGGATGGAAAGAATAAGGTTAACGGTATCTATGAGCCTATTCACGGTATGTGCCTATTTTCCTTCCTCACTTCCCTTCTCTTGGAAACGAACTTTCTGTATATACTGACGGAGGACAGGATCTGCCCCCGATATCGCCGGAAAAGGCATTGTCAACCCCGTCGCCGCCATCTTGTCCATGGCAATGTTGCTTCAATACTCTATCCAACGACCCGCCGAGGCACTCCTCATCGAAGAAGCAGTCCGAAATGTTATCGAGGCTGGTATCCGAACAGGCGACATTGGCGGAAAGTCGACTACTGTTGAGGTCGGTGATGCCGTCGCTGCTGAGTTGGAGAAGTTGCTTCAATAGATTGATACTTGGTTTTTTTTCCCGGTGTTATGTTGTTACGAAAAGTTAGACGAGACTATAAAAAGTTACATATAATGAAGATTGTTGCAAGTAATAACTGAGGAGAAAAAAAAATCATACTGAATGGGTATCTATAGACGAGACAAATATGTACACCAAAAAGAGATAACGCCTATCCTTATCACATTGAATGCGTAGAGCCAGAAGAAGCATATCTGACTATCGAATAACAGGCTCACCCATCCAGTCCGGCTCATCCAGACCACGACGTTTATCAGCGGGCCCCTCATCAGCAGCACCAAACCCATCCTGAGAATCATTCTGCACAGACTTGCGCCGATTGTGCCCCGGTTGACCTGCATTCGCAGCCGCCGCCGTTGCGGCCGCTATACGGCGCCGATCATCGTCGTGCGCAAACACCTGAAACCCGCGGACATGTGTATCCTTGCCGTTTTGATGGTTTTCGCAAATACGTACTTGGACGACCATTGCTTTGAGAACGTTGCCTGCATAAGGGTCATCTGGGTCATCCTCATCATCATCCTCGTCGAGTGAATCGTTATATAGATCCCCCCCATCGTCTATGGAAACACCCTTTGCTGGTTTACTGTTCCGTGTCCGCCGTCGATTGCCGCCCACAGCATGACTTTTCCTCCTCTTATTCCGACCCCCAACCCCTATCAGAGGTATATTAACCCATCCAGCAGGCGTATCATCCTCCCAAGTCGCAAAATGAACGAGATCATTCCCTCCCATGCCTGCATAAAACATCATCTTGGTAGGTGTATAGCTTTCGTCGAGGTCAAAGTCAAGGTATACACGGATCTTGACTATGGCCACGACTTTGAAGAAGTGCAAAGTAAGTGTATGTGGTTGAGGGCCGTCTGATTGCCAGAATTGCTGCGGCGAGGGGTTGCGTAGTGCTGCAACGCCGCAGCCGGGTTTGTGTGTTGAGACGGTCCATGATGCTAGGGAGGATATTTCGCGGAGATCGGGGGGCAAGGGGGATGGTGATTTTCCTGGAAGTATGTGTCAGCGCATAAACAGTCAAGCAGAGAGACTGACGGAGTGGGAGGGGCGACCTACGTCGTGCGCGCATCTCTTCATTCTCATCCTCCTCCCCTTCCACATCCTCATCATCCAACTCTTCATCCAGATCTTCATCGTCATCTTCGCCACCATCAACATCATCATCCAGCGCATCGAAATCAATCGCCCTCACCCTGTAGTCGACGGGATCATTCTCAATATCACTGTCCTCCAGTGGCTCGGACATGGTAGGTACGGGCTGATTGAATCTCCGCTGCGGTTGCGGTGGTGGTATCTGCCATGCAGGAACAGCATTGGGTAATGTTTCGACATCCTGCTGGAAGCCTTGGGGTGTCGCGAAAACAGGCGTTGTCACTGCGGGCGGAGGAGCTACGACTGGCGGGGATTGAACGAATGAAGGTGTTGCGGGAGCAGGAGGGGCGCGCCGAGGCGGTTGTCGTGGCATTTCTTATTTCTGAATCGATATGGAGTCAGCCAGTAGGAGCATCACGCGTGAAAGTCAGAACATGAAGAAATTGATGTGAGGTGTGGTGAGGAAGGTAGTTAGTTGAGTACGAAGTTGCTTTTGCATTGTAGAAAATATATCACCCGAAGCATGCTAGCGTCTCCGGATACCATAGTTTAACTTCGTCTAGTCCAACCCTAGAGTATACATATAAAACGGTTACGTACCCAGCTCAGGTAGTAGCGTTGGTGTCGAACGAGCTGTTTCTTAATGCTTTGTCTCAGCCTCATCATTGTACCCTACAGAAAGAACCTCCAATAAACGTGCAAAGCCGCTTAGTGGCAGTAAATGGGATGATTCTCACTCCCAAGCACTTCACTTGGGGTTCCGCTGTCCCCAGGCGGAAAGGACGAAGGTATAAATAACCAAGGGATGGCATGGCCCGATTACCTTGACATAGATCTTCATCTAGGTATCAGATATTCAAATGTCTTGGATCATAGAGTCGGTCGCTTTCTCACCTTCCTTTGGATATAGTTAAAACTCGGGGAATAATATTACCATTCCGAAGACAGTTGGTAGTATCTAAACAAAGCTTCGTATCAAGTTTATCCAACCATCCGATTTATTGCCATCTATGTTCCGCTATCAGTTACCTCATATTAATAGAGCCAGAAGTGGCTTGCTGATGTCTAGCATGAACTCTGTATCACAGCATTGCAACTAACACTGCGAGGGTGGCGCTGGCAATCAAACCGATATGTAGCTTTAAAGATTACAACTGCGGTCCTCCCACGAAGGTGGTGAGCTTATATCAGACTCGTGACCGACTCTTTCACAATTCCAGGTCCCGACGGAGAACACATCTGCCTAGTCTTTGAGCCCTTAAGCGAGCCCCTCTGGCTTTTAGAAAGACATCTTGGAAGTACTGGTATACCCTCAATGGTGCTAAAACCCTTTTTAAAGCTATTACTTCAAGGTTTAGATTTCCTTCATTCCGAGTGTCATATTATACACACAGGCTAGTGCCATTTCACCCAAGTTTGTTCTTTACTGACAGTCATAAAAGATCTCAAATCTGATAATCTCCTCGTCGGGGTTGAAGATGGTTCTGTTCTGGAAGATTACGTTCGACGACAACAGAACCATACGGCCGATTGCGTACTTAGCGACCACCACCCAATATTTCGATATGAACCTGATTTTGGACCCTTGAGAAAGGGAGTTGGTCTAGTCAAGATTAGTGACTTTAGTGCGGCGATATTTGGCAATGTCTCGACACCGCATAGTTACAATATCCAGCCCTTGCCTTTCTGTGCTCCAGAGGTTCTTCTAGAAGCGCCTTGGACGTACAGTGTGGATATATGGAATTTGGGTAACGTGGTGAGGAACCTTCAAGCATAAACTTTACCTATACAAACCATAGTACTCAATTACTTCCAGTTACGGGAGCTCCTTGCCGATACCGTACCACTAGGTAGTGGCTCTTTGACGGAATAGATCGCAGAAGCAACAGTTACAGTCGAGAGGCACATTTAGCCCAGATGATACGGCTTCTTGGTCCGCCACCTCTACAGTTATTGAATAGAGCCAACAGGAGTGTATACTCTGAACTCTTTGCTGAGCAAGGTATGATTTTTCCGTGGCAATGGTACCATTGGTTGATTCTAATGTTTTCCCTTCATTAGGCGAATTCAGGCATCAATATTTACTTCCTTCGGAGGAGTTTACTTTTTCCAATCTAACACCATTTCTACAAGGAGAGGATAAACGGCTCTTTCTCCAATTTGTCAGGAAGATGCTTCGCTGGGAGCCCGAGCAGCGGCCTACGTAAGGCGCAACGACCCGTGGTTAGATTTCAAAACATAGCAAGGTACTACACTATGAAAGACGTTCTCCAACTCTTGAAATCATTATGCGGTTGATTCTATTATCTATCGGAAGAATTGACATTGAAACAAGGCTCTATTCAATAATATACAAGAAGCAATGGTATTCTCAAGGCGAAACGGTCATAACAGAACAGCCAGCTCGCCATCACATGCAAACACCAACCACCAACCACCAGTAATTCAGGTCTATGGTTTTACATGGCCAAGCTTTTCGCCAACCTTAATCTTCTGGCCTTGATTAATATCCCAAGTCCAACCACCTTCTCTCCTGCCATCCCAGCCCTCATCGAAGCTCTTGCGAACTCCCATAGGGGCTTCAAAGACAAGGACAATGGTACTACCCAGCTGGAATCCTCCCATCTCTTCTCCGCGTTGCAGGGGATGGCCATGTAAGGCCCGGCTGGCATTATAATAGGTGGCTTCTGCGAATCCAGTGTAAGCCTCGCCACGTTTGGCGGCCTCGGCTGCTGCTCTATCGGCGGCGGTATCTGTCGTCAAACTGTTCGTCCGTAGTTCAGAGTCAAAGTTCAATTTGATGGAGCCAACGTTGGTTGCACCAACGGGTATATAACTAAAGAAACCCCAGCGCCAATGACCTAAAAGTACGACTCTTTCGTTCAGCACGAAAAGTCCAGGGAGCGTACGCTGGAGGTACGGAGACACAGAGTAGAGTTCACCGGCGAAATGTCGACGGCTCTCAACAACCCAGGAGATTGGTGAATGGAAACGGTGATAGTCGCCAGGCGCCAAGTAGATCACACAGTAATATAGGGCATTGTTTGATGCTTTGGGTGCGTACCAAGGACGTCCATCACCCAGCGCTAAGTCCGCCTTGACTTTTGCTTCTGATGATGGTCCTGATGCAGTGGATGCATCCATGGCTGTTTCTTTCTTTGGCTTATTCTTCGAACCCGACATCAGATGAGGCAGAGTATATGAAATGCCGTTGACGGTAGCGAATTCTTCATCCATGGCCATGTTCCCGGGTGCATGTTCCATGTCTGCAGGCCTGACTCCATGGCTTTCCATTGCTGCCCGTGAAGGACTAGCCTCTCCAAGTAATGCCTCCAGACTATACGTCATACCCTTGACTTGCTCAACCTCACCACGTTCAATCATACCAAACGACAGGACTTTTCCGTCGGATGGCGATACGATGGCATTTGGATCCTGATCTATCGGACGCACACCAGGTTTCAGTTCACGATAGAAGAAGGACGCCAGGTTCGGATAAGTTCGAAGGTCTGGCTCCTGAACTTCGTCCAGATTGACGCCAAATATCCAAGAATATAACTTGAAACCTGGGATACGTAGAGGCATTGGCAGGTCAAGTTCGTTGAATCGTCCCCATAATCGTGACAAGGCTTTCAGGGGCAGCGTTGACATGACCTGCACCTGCCAAGGTCCTGACGGCCGGATTCTCTTTCGACGCGGTGGATTTCCATCTTCTTCTATCTCCTGGTCTCTCAATCGCTCTGTATCCCTTCTTACTCGATAAAGCTGCCACAGTCCCAGAAAGCCGATCCCGAGACCGATAGGAATTGGCTGCCATTCGATCTTCGTGTCCTTCCAGGCATGGCCTAGACGTGATGTAAATGATCCATTTTGATCGTTTTTCTGACTGTTCTTCTGGTTGTTCTCATGTGCTTCACGACGAACTCTCGATGAATGGAATTGGCGGGTTCTTGTTGCGGGCTTCAGGGTGTATATCAATGGCCGTTGAGGACGAACCCTCCGTAAACTTCGACAGACTGCATTTTGAGCTCCCATGCATGTAGCCATGGCGTACTACCTAGACAAGCTGAGTCCGGTCATAAGGCGCAACAAAATGGTTGTAAACGGCAGATGGTAAAAGCCGATGATCAGTCTGAAAATGAGGTCATTAAACACGCACGTTTTATGTCTCACCGCCCGGCAGAATCAGCTTGATCCGCGCGATCGTCTTGCTCTATCAACTGTGAGCTGTCAACAACGCGCATGATTTCTATGAGCCATATTTCATGTCGTACTCCACATAGTCTCTGTGGTTTCCTTCCATCTCGTGTAGAAGGTGTGTTGAGATTTCTCCTTGCGTGATAACTCGGATTGTGCCGTTGTGACAGTTTGTTCTGCTATCTCGAAGAGGACAGATTGTTATGTCATTGCTTACTACGGGATAAGGCCGAGCTTCCGAAGCTGTTGGCAATTCAATTAGTAAATCCTCAATGCCTTTCGTTTTTGTATATCTGAATCATTTACTTACTTATTCCCTGGATACAGAATTTCAGATACCCATCGTGATAAGAATGAGTTGTTAGAACACTCTGCTTGCCAAACATCTCCTGGCTCGACAGAATGGATAGTGCTCCACTAGAGGGTTCGGCTTCTTCCACGTCGAAGGAAGCTTCGACTATTTCTTTAAGGATATTGTCACCGTCGTTTGAGTCGAATCAGCGCCTATCATTCGAGAAGCTCGCGGTATCGACAACGGTTGGAGAAGTCAAGAACCTTATCGCACCCCTCGCCCCCAATCACCCTACACCAGAACAACAGAGACTCATCTACCGCGGACGACCTCTTTTGAATAACAGTGCTACTCTTGAGAATATTTTGGAGTCTCCACTAGTGAGTCATGGCAAATTATCTCCCGGCAGCGAAAACAACTAACGTAAGCGTAGGACACGGTACATACTTTACATCTTGTTCTACCCCCTGGACCCGAGCTTTCGAACAACATATACGTTGCTCCCGACAGCGGCTTGCGCTATAGACACCCTCCAGGCCGGAGCCCCAATCTCAATGCGAATAGTTTTACAGATACAGCTGCAGCTACCGGCTCGCAAGCACCAGGGCACACCTCCACTCTCCCACCTTTTCCGGGACTTAATAATCCGATGCAGACATCAACTCCGGCTCCAATTGGTCAACCGTCAAACGAAGAAGCAATGCGACAAGCTCTCGAGCAACATAGGCGCAGGGCAGAAGAGCTGAACCAGGTTGTCGATAGAGCCAGAGCTCTGATCAACACTCATGCTACTCGGATGCGATTTCAAGGACTGAACATACAACGCCATGACAACACTTACGGTCTGGCACCTCCACCGCAGGTCACAGAAGCGCCAATAGGAACGAATCCACAAGTACCTAATGCACCTACTCCCAATATAAATACTCATCCGAACCAAGGAATCACACAGAGCCTGCTGCTAGCCCGGATCACATCCCAGATCATGCTACTGGAGCTTGAAGTCGAACGGGGTTCAGCGCCCTCTATTGAGTCTATTGCAGCGGTTCGCAATCAGCTGTACGCTATTCTCGACACTCGTTACCGCCACCCCTCATCAGGTCCTCGGGGCGTCGAGATTGAAGGGCTTCTGTTGCGTTTGCAAAATGTCCACGCTCGCGCTTTTCAGATTCGTCAATCTGAGCACCTCCGCAGCTTGTCCGGGGTGAACACCAGCACAACCGGAAGCAGCGCTCAAACTACTCAAGCTTCGGAATACTATCTCATCACAACACCCTCTGGCGAACAGATGATTCTAACACCCCCTCCACCTTCCACAACACAGAACATTCCAGAGACCAGTCTAGTCTTTCCAGATCAACAACCACCGGCTAGGGACGAAGTTGATCCATTAGGCATGGTCCCCAACGAGGTCTTACGCAATGTCGTCCGACAGGCGGTTCTGGACCAACTACCGGTACAACACAACAACAACGACCAATTTGCGCGAAACCTTCGACGCTTTTGGCTCTTCATGCGTCTATATTTTTTCTGCTATCTTTTCACTGACTCAAACACCTGGGAGCGATATGTCTTTGTAGGGCTGGCCGCACTTGTTGCATTGTTCTCCGAATCCAGGATCACAAGCCATCTGTTCAGCATCGTAGTACAACCACTTCAGCGCCATCTCGAAGGGTTAATTCATGGCGAGCCTCCTGCCCAAACGCAGCAAGCCACTAACGGTATCAATGATGAAAACAACCAACCTACAGACCAGAATCGAGCACCTACAGGTCGCGCCCAGTGGAGCTTTCGACGCATTGAACGTGCCTTTGCTTTGTTCATTGCCAGTCTCATTCCGGGTCTAGGGGAACGACAAGTGGAAGTGCGAAATGCAGCTGAAGAAGCAGCACGTGTTGCCCGAGAACAGGAACAAGCTCGTATAGACGAAGCGAATGCGCAGAATGAGGCACAAGGGCAAGGAGATGCAACAGCTAATGAAGGCGAAGAACCTCCAGCAGCTACAGAGGCGCCTGGTATTGCTGAGCAACAGCAGCAGCAACAACAACCAGTCCAACAATAACAGCTTAGTTTTTGATTTCTGGTAGGATTGTTTGAAGCTTTCACATGACACAATACATTGTACATTTTGTCTCTATTGGAGCCCTTCTCATGAGCAACTTTACGTTAGCGACATATCTGGAATATTAACTATTCGAAATGCACAGGCTTCATGATTCATTGATCGTTAAATGACACTAAAATGGTCATAAAGATAATCATACACAATCTAGGCTAAAACTAAACCCTCATGGTCCTCCTCGTAAAAACAAGTACAGGCGCAGACCGTAACCCCTTCTGCACCAGCCTCAGCACAACACCCTCCACAAACGCAATCCCTTCCTTTCGCATCGTGCCTTCATTTTCCAGAAACGTCTCATACGCCGCTTGAAGCGGGAAATAAGTCGACGCAGGCCCAAACAGGCCCATTTCATCTCGAAGTAAGTAGTCCATACTGAGACAGATTTGTTTTGCGAGTGCGGTCTTGTATGCGTGGACACGTTTGAGATTTAGGGGTCTCGGTAGTGGGATATTTTCGTGGGCCATATGAAAGGAAGGGAAGTTCTCAGCGAGACGCTCGAGTTCCGAGAAGCAGATAATCCTGAATGCCCAGAGGTTAGTGTAGACGTTCGCCATTGTCACGTTTGTGTACCAGAGTGGTTTGCCGTAGGAAATAGATTCCAGGGGGGCAGGTATGTCAGAAGGCCAGTAACACCATTTATCCGCCTCGTGGCTATATTCCATTTCCCAGTTTTCGAGATCGACCAAGGCATCCACAAGGCTATTGAATAGGTCCTTGACTTCAAGATTGCTTTGCCGTGCTTTATCCAGTAAGATGTCACTTTGACTCAAAAGGGTCGGGATGATGGCAGCTTTGTTGAGAAGACTCTGCATCGGTGACGCACTGAAGATGGAGAAGGGTGCATCCATCCATGCCGGTGAAGACAGAAATGTGGGTTTGCGAAATTGAAAGGCTTCGAATATCTGGTATCGATCAGTTCGCTTGAACATTTAACTTGTGGAAGATGAGAACGAACTAAAAGTGGTCGAAATCCGGCGAATAGCGTATGAAGTACACCAACACTACATGCCTCTGCACCATATGCTTGGAAGAACTGCCCGGCGCCCTTCATATGTGTTTCTAACGCGGCAGACGTACTCGGCATCATTAACTAAACTATTGAGTACGTGAAATGACTCAGAAGTGTGTGTGTCTCAACGCAAGACATACCTCCACCAAACTCAAACACATAATAGACGCCAACAGCTCGATATCGCACCTTTGATTCACAACAAAACTTTTCCGCAGCGAGCGAAGAGCTACTTCGTAGCTCTGGAAGCTTTCAACATTATCCTGATTTGGATTAAGTTTTTGAGTTAATATAGAGGTCGCTAATGCTTCGACTGCTGCAGCCAGAACGAGGTCAGGAGTGCCTCCTCCATTGCGAAGATTGGGGAGGACTTCAACCCATGCACCGCATATCCGGGGTTGTTTTGTCCTGAAATCGTTGTGTACGGCTGTCACTGTATCTTGTGGAACATAGTTTCGTACGACTAGTGTGATGAAATCATCTCGACTTGGTCGATGAAATGATGCTTGTGCACGGCCAAGACTCAGTGAAGACGATAGGCCCTTTTGAATGGTTTCCTGGGCATCATCTTGGCCAAGGCTTGATGATGTCTGAAAATGCTGGACTTGACCCGTCTTTCTCTGTTTCAATGTGGATTTGGAGGTCGACGAATCCACAAACGTCCAGGAAGTTTGATATCCATCGCACGCTCGGCCCGAATGAACGCACTGGGTGCATTCAGGACGCTTGCCGTCACACTAGAACAACTTTAGTTGATCATAAAGTACATGAATGAGAAAAAGCAAACATACCCCTAATCTCCTAGTTCTGCAAGTTTGGCAAACTGATCTGTTTTTAACCTTCATCTCGCGGTTGAAGATCTGAAGTGATATCAAAGAACTTTCGTGCCGGTCATTGATGCCGAATGGCTTAAGAGATCATATCGCATGCTGTTCAGTCATTACAGGACTAGACGCATCCACAATCTCTACATATCCCATGTCTGATGTACAAAAAAGGAAGAAGAGACGACGATGTTGCGAACTTCAACAACCAGGCAGGTGGGGCTGATCGGCCTTGGCGGAATATGCTTCCTAAAAGGGAAATAACTTTGGCTTCAACTGACGAATCGTGCATGTTTGATCTGAACAATTGCAGTGCAAAGAAGATTACCAATCAATACACTGACTTTTGTCATTGTGGTCACTAAATTTGTCATATATCTTTTATAGAATAGGATATATAAACCCTTCACATCAGATCTAATGCCTCCTGTGAACGAAGAATTCATTCTATCCTCATTCACTTGGGAGCCTAATTGTAAATAAGATTCTAACCCTGAACATCACCTCTACAATCATACCATCATGGCTTCCACAAAAGGATCCCTCACAATAACCCACATCGGCACAGCAACATCCATCATCGATATCGACGGCGTCAAACTCCTCACAGATCCCTTCTTCTCCCCGGCCGGAACAGAATGGGATGTGGGCATTACCATCCTCAAAAATACCGATACCCCAGCCTTGAGTTTAGAAACCCTCCCGCCCATCGACGCAATTCTACTCAGTCATGAAGATCACCCGGACAACCTCGATGAACTCGGGCGCCGTCTTCTCGATGGCCGTCATGTTCTTACCACCCTTGATGGTGCTAGAAAACTTGCTCCTAGACCTGGTGTTCGTGGCCTCAATCCCTGGGAGACAGTGACGCTGATAGCCGGGGGGAAAACATTCCGTGTGACTGGTACACCATGCCAACATCTCCCAGGAGGAGAATGCACAGGTTTCATTGTGGAATATGACGACTTCGGCGTCAGTCCAGATGGACAACCAAACGCAATCTACATCTCAGGCGATACCGTCTACGTCGAGGAACTTTCCCGCACCATCCCTCAAAAATGGAATATCACAATCGCCATTTTGAACTTCGGAAACGCACATGTTCCCACTCCGGATGGAGGAGCACTCCAGGTTACGATGGACGGAAAACAAGGTGCTCGATTGTTTCGGGAGCTTGGGGCAGATGTTCTTGTGCCGATGCATTTTGAGTCTTGGGGTCATTTCACGCAGTTTGGGGATGAACTTATACGGGATTTTGATGAGGAGGGTGTTGGGCATCAGGTCTGTTGGTTGACTCCGGGGGAGTCAAAGAAGCTTCTATAATCGAGCTGTCGACTTGTATGTACATTGAGCTAGTATATATGCTTCGTATGTACTGTCTATAATTTAGCAGCCTCATCCGCAGCACCCATTGAACCTGTATCAAAAGACTCTTCACCACTGAAATGCCTACAACACCACATTAGCCAGTATTCAAGACAAAAAGCCTGGAAGGATAAAACTTACCAACCCCTCTCCTCCCCTCCACTCAAAAAACTACAATCACAATTCCCGATACAATCCCACCCTCCACCAACTCCCTTACCACCTTTCCAAACCGGTACTCGCACTTCAGATTCTGGGAAGAGCTTCGTTCCAGCTGCAATCAACGACATCCCCTCTTCTTTTGAGTAGTATTCGTCTTGTTGTGTCTTCGGTCGTCGAACATAGGTACTCATCCCAGCCGTATAAACATGAAAATCATCCGTATTAGGATCCTCGGGCATATTCCCCGTCAACGCTCTGCCCATGGCAATCAATGCAGCAGCGTGAGAGCATATGAGGATCGCTTTACTGCTCGGTTTGTTGTCTATATCTTTCGCAGCTTCTCGTTCTTCTTCGGCGCGAATGTCCGCGTCCGCGTCCGCGATGATGGCTGCTAGAGCTGTGGCTACACGGTTGTGAAGTTGTGGTATTGTCTCGCCGCGTGATGAGGGGATAACGTGGATGTTGTGTTCGGGACTGGTGGAAGGGTCCGGTATGATGGTGGGGAAATGTTCATACAGCTCAGATACTGAGGCGGGTGATGGGTGATCGAAGTATGTCGATGCGCCGAACCATTCTCTACATCTATTGTTAGCAACTTTATCACCTTTTGTCTCACTGGGGCATAGAAGACAAACCCAAGCCCATTCTCAATCCTAACACCCTTCTCCCCTCTCCCCGCATTATTCCCACCAGCATAGTCCCCTCCATCAAGCGCCTCAACACTCGGCCTAATGGTCTGCAAACACCGATAAAACGGACTCGAATATATCCTCCACGGCCTCGGGCCAGGAAACTTCTCTGAGACGAAATAATCTGCTAATTCTTGCGATTGTCGGACTCCGTGCGCCGTGAGCGTCGGGTCTGCTGGGTTGCCCGTTGGGGTTGGGAAGATGCTGTGATATGTGCCTGTTGCATGGTCTATTGTCCAGTGCATGCGGTGCTATCCATGTCAGTATCTACAAGAGAATATGAAGCGAATGTTCGCAAGGTGTCCGGACGTACTCCATGACGGACGAGGTAGATGGTATCAAGAGGCATATCTGCCCGCACACGTCTATAATCGTGTAGATCTATGGAAAGGCCAAAATGTGAAAGAAAGGAATGAATAAATATTCGTAAATCAACACCGAATATATTCTATCGTCGTTACAATCAGTACATCGCAAAGAACACTTAAAGAATAGTCTCCATGTTTAAGCTTATCCCACCGTGGAACATTGAAGTTAGTGGGGCGATAAATACTTGGGCCGTACCTCGGCTCTCAGCCCCTACTCGTAGTAACTGTGTACAGAAACGAAAGCAAGATACAATTTCGATGATGAAAGTGAATTAAGGGGCCATCTGTCTTTCTTTCAGGCTATTTAGGCACCCATCAATAAACAAAAGACATCATAACATATGCAAGGTATCATTATTAACATCGCCCAAGAAACTTGACGCCGTCATACAAGATTTATCAGAGCCCGCTCATATTCATCTTTCTCATGTAGAAAATCGAAGTGAAACTTTTTTATTGCTGTCTATTCCATCGATACCAGAGAAGAGAATAATCTAGTAGAAGAAACCGATGATCTTTCCAGCAACGTGCTTGCGACGAGCCTCCTCGTGGTCCATGATACCGGCAGAGGTGGTGAGGACAACGTATCCGAACTGACGAGAGGGGAGGAGCTTGACAACCCACTTCTCGAGGTCACGGAGCTGGACGTTGTAACGGGGGGAGATGACACCAGTCTTGTTGAGGCTATTTCTTCATTAGTATAAAGCTTTCCAACATCCAGGGAGAAATGGAGAACGAACCGTCCGTTGAGCTGGACAACGATCTTGCCAGAGCGGTGGTCATCAATCTCCTCGAACTCGCCAATGTAGCCTAGACAGAAAGAAGTCAGAATTGTATCGGAAATTTAAACGTTAACAAGCACATAGAAATAAAAAGTCCGGAAAACGTGTAAGATCTCCGCCAACGAATTGGGTGTTTGATATCTCGGGTATTTAAAGGGCAGACGTCGTAGAGTGGGTTTGAAATCGAGAGCGCTGCCTAGTTATCAACCCGAATTTTCCTTTTCCTGGCTTGTATTCTCCCAGCGTTGATAACACGTTTTCCAGACTTTGTATGTGTGCTGGCTTGACAGAGATTAAACGTACCGTGCTTCTGCATGACAGTCAAGAACTTGACAATAACCTTGGAGGAAGGTCGGATCAAGACCTGGCGCTTGCCAGCCTTCTCGGCATTGTTCATCGCATTGAGAGCGTCGTTGAGAACGGAAGTGCGAACCATTTTGGCGGTTTGAAGGCAAGATTCTCAAATCGGGCGGAGAGCGTGGAAATGAGGTATCTATTAATTTCGGAATGCGAAATGGAATAGAAACCGGAATATCTTCCCTCCCTTTTTGGGGCAAGGAAGATACTCAAGTTTCACCAATTCACATCCACATTGGTTAGCCTCATATGAACAAGCCCGTCGAGCGCAAAGAGTGCCCCTTTCAACCATTCATCTCAAATCGATTTCTCGATCGAGATAAAAACGGTATTTAAATGGGTTCTTCAGCCCGTGCCGATTTGCTGAGAGAGAGAAGACGTATCATCACTGTATTTCAAGACGATGATTGTCTCTCTCGGGCTAGCCAGCTGAGGGATCTGAAGAATTAAATTTCAAAAACAACATGATGGGTACATACCTCGTTTATTTGGCGACGCGGTGGGTGATGGACGAGGAACGTGAGGTTGTCGAGCAGCAAGAGGAAGTTTTCTTCGTGATGGGGTTGCCGGACTAGCTTAGCTTAGCGTCCCTCCGTTTTTCGCGGATGTGGGTTTTAGGGTTTTTGTGTGTTTGTGCCCTATAGATCACGTGATTGAATCAACCCCATTAGCCAATCATATGTCGCGAGCTGCAACGATGCTCTGAGATGTTCTTTCTGCAATGCTGCGTTGAAGAAAAGGATTCTAGATAGTCTTTAAATGTCAGATTTAATCTTGTTATGATTTTAATTGTAATTCACCTCCTACCGGCGTGCCGAAACAACCCGTACCTGTCCACCTACAACGAACTCAAGGAGATACGTACAGATAGCATTGACAACCAACACATAGTTAATCATAGATAGAAGTTAATCTAATCTTCACTTCAGACAACTGCTCACGTTACACCATGTTCCATTTCCTTTTCATACATTTTGCTATCCTTCCCCGGGAATAAAGTAAAGAAGGGAACCACAAAGACGAAATAGTTGCAATGCAAAAAAAAAAGGGTAAAACAGTAATAGAGATTTTCATGATCTCTTGTGTATCATAAAAAGAGTTAATACATGACTTCTTGGGCATACATGATTTTGGGATATAAGATAATAGAAAAAGTCTTAAAGTCTAATTAAAACAGTGGCGTATGGGAATATAATGCTGAGGGTGAGTTGGTTTTCAGAAGCCTTCGTATGTCGAGGCATCGAATACCTCCTAGGTAGATAGAGGGGGATGTTGGATATTCCGTGTGCGTTCAAGGGCATGATGGGCATGGGAATCATGGATGCAGGGGATTTTGGGGCGAGAGGCGAACGATGAATACGGGAGGGGAACGATGCAATGCGATGCATAGGGAAGGGGTACGGTGTGATGGGTTGTAATGTAGAGTCCGAAACGATAAGGAATAGCGGCACGACCTCTTCGTCCGCAGACTGAGCGTCATGTTCCATTCTAGTTAAGGGTCGGACTGACACACTCGGAGTCAACTACCTCGATAGCTTGAACTCGATCAACTCGATCGAGAGACTCAACTGAATGTCTGTCTGGCCTTGTGCCTGAGCCAAACCTGGCTAAATCTTCAGGTCAACGTTCTTCAAGACATAGCAGCGGCAGTGGCAAGGTTGATCTGGCGCTTGACTTGCTCACGTGCCCAGCGAGCGGTATCGAGAGTGCGCTGACTATAATGAGGGTTTGTGCGAACGTCACGAACAAATGTTGTAACCCAGTCGTTGCGGAAGAAGGCAGCAAACTCGCCATTGGGGAATGAGTCAGCGATGTCACTAAAAGTGGTTAGCATGGCTTTCTGATATCAGAAGACGTAGGACTTACCCAAGAACTCCCATAGTCGAACGCATCAAGCCTTCACTACGCTGGCTATCTGTAGAGATGAGGTGAAGGAGCTGGAAGATAGGCTCAACATAGGGTTGAAGAGCGGCAATCTGAGGAGTTCCCTTGTAGGCCAAGAGGATACCACCCCAAGAGTCCATGATACCCTCACGGAGGGAGATAACATATTGCACGGTGTCAGCGTCAACATCGTTGGCGAGTGTGACACTGGAAGCTTGCTGAAGGACCTGGGCGACAACAGACAGATAGGTCTGGAAGTGTACGCCAATAGCCTGTGCAATATCTCCAAAGGTGACGAGAACGGCGGGTTTGAGTGTATCCCGAAGACCGCTGTTTGTCTGTTCAAAGTTAGCTGGCAAGTCCGAGATGATGGCCGAATTATAACTTACCAAAATGCTCAACATCTGGTTCATGAATGTGTCGCAGAAAGGCTGCACCTTCTCGTTCAAAGCACGGGTGATGTCACCAACCAAGCCAACACCAATGGCGCAGAGACCGGGTTCTTCGTGGTTCTGGAGAGCCTTATACAGGAATGGCGAGAATGATTCCATGTATTTGAGGAAGTCCTCCTCCAAAGCGCTAGCGACCGCACCAACGGCAGCGAAGACGATATCTGGCACACTAGACTTGGGAGGCAAAGTAGAGAGAACCTGGAGCAAAGTGTGCATGATGCGGTCTGCTTGGGGTTTAATCTCGCCCTCGAGGCGTTGCACAATGGCCTATACGAGTTAGAACCAGGACTATGGACAGGGTTTTTTAGAGACTTACCAAAAGAACGACAGTTAAGCTGGATTGCATCTCTTCCAAAGCAATTCGGTCCTCGACGCTAACAACTTGTTGCTGGAGAGTCACGGTCTGCTCAAGACGCTGGAGGATCACATCAGATAGACTGGCAACCATTGGAAGACTATCATTGGCTGAGTTGGTAACCCATGCGTTCACGACTTCATATGCAGCAGTACGAAGCTGGTTATCGGTGTCGTGTCTGGTTTTCGTCAGCAAAATTATTCAAAATTATTAAAACACTGAAAAACCTACCGCTCAGTGAGAGCAAGCAAAGACTTAATGCTCTCTTCAAAGTGTTTCGACAAAGGATTCGTCGAACCATCACCTTGTAGTGAAAAGTTCTCGGCAATGCTAATAAGAGCCCAGCAGCAAGAGCCAGCAATCTTGGGGGTGCTAGCCAAACCACCGAACAGAGCGGCAATGAGAGGCTGAAGATGAACATCGACATCGACGCCAGTAGGGCAAGCTTCGCAGATCTTGCCAAGGGCAAACGCCGTAGAGTCGCGGACGATGACAGATTGGTCATTCATCATACCCAGCAGAACCGGAAGGGCTTGCTTGACGAGAGGCTCCAAGACATCAATCTCAGGACCATCCATAATAGCACCGAAAGCGGCAACGGCAGCATCCCGGTTGTGCCAGTCCTCGCTCTTGATGTTCTCTTCAACAAAGGTGAGAACAGGCTGGATGATATCTCCCTGCACGCACTGAGCATAGAGTTGAAGTGCTTGGTAGGCAGCGCGGGAAACATTGTACTCGTCATCGGTGGCATCTTCATCTTGTTTCGTCATGAGCTTAAGCAGCACGGGAACGACCTCACGGCAAGCGATTCTAGCAAAGTTGAAGAACGGCCGGAACATCGACGGCTCTGGAGCCGCAGCATTATCATCCTCAATAGTAATCTCCTCCTCGCAAACGGTGCACCAGAACTCAATAGCAAGCTTGGCGACATCCTCCTCATCGTGTCGCATACCCATAATTGTAAGCCCGAAGAGGGCCTTCTCCATATAGAAACGCATCTTATCATAGTAACTGGCCATGATACGGTTAAGACAACCGAAAGCACCTGCCTGGATTCGGGTATCTTCAGCCTGGGTAGCCTCACAGACCACCTGCATAATATAATTCCGCTCTCCTTCATTGCCCATGTTACTACCAATAAAATCAGTTGCGTCCGCAAGAGCCTGCAAAGCAGCAATTCGGACGTCGGCATTCGCCTCCTCGCGACGAGCACCCTGCACGACAGCGGTCAAGATGGCATTGGAGCTTCCAGCCAAGGCAGTGCGCATATCAGCATCCCGCTCCTCACAGATGAAACCTAGAGTCGCCAATGAATTCTGCTTAAGCGCATCCGATCCACTACCCACATTCTGCACCAAGGCCTGCATCAACTCCGGCCATTCGCCTCGAGGTAATTCGATTGTAGCGATGGACGTAACGACCTGGGCGGCCGAGTGACCGGCACGAACATCTTTGGCGCCTAATGTCTGCAACGTAAGCGCTTTTACTTGTGCTTTGGTCTGGGGGGGCACTTGTTGGGCCCATCGGGCTTGGACTTCCCGCAGCCTAGTGACATCTCTAAATGTGAGGGAGTTTTTGAGAGCGAGACCAGCAGAGATACGGATGTGGCTGGGGGATTCTTCGTTGGCGAGGGCTTCGGAGAGTGTGATGAGGTAGGCGGGCTGAAGAAATTAGCAAGTTGTTTTCAAATAATCGAAAAGGCGGAGTACATACGAAATCAACCTCAGCAGCGTGAATCAACTGCTGCTCGGCGCCCTGACGCGTATTCGCATCTGTTAGGAAGTGAAAAGTAAATGATTAGCCTCATCCCAATACCAGCTGAGAACGGTTTGTCCGATATCATAATAATAAAAACAATAACATACCCGGCGACAGGGTACCCTCCAACACCTGAGTAACGTTCATGATTGCCTATACGAGGACCAAATTTGGTAGTCCGATAAGATCAGATCCTCGATGGGAACCGCTTTGCGCAAATAAAAAAAACAGGCCGGTATCGAAATATCGAAATTGCTGTCTTCCCTTCCCTCACGTCAATGACGAAGGATCTTAAGGACGATGCTAAAGAAGAGGGTATTAAGAGAAGAAAAGGGAGAAACGAAAAACGAGAGGAGTTTCGTTTTTTGTCTCTTATTCGACGTGTGGGTGGTGTATGTCTCGGGTTTTGCAGGTGAGGATTTGTTGATGTTTATTTGATGAGAAGGGAAGGGAGGGGGGGTGAGATCAGGAAGTTCGATGTTCGTTCTGTTCGGATGTGGGAAAAAGATAATTACCGTACCGTAACAGACGAAACCGGGTGGGCGTATTGTGGATGACGATGGTTTTAGGTGTGTGGCACAAGGAGAGGGCGTATTATTACGTCGATGATACCGTACGGTTGCGAGTAAGTTGATACGGTAGTTGTAACTTATCTTTTGCGAGCTATCAAACCAGGAAGCAGTTTGCAGAAGAAGAGAAAATTTATTCTAGTGGGAAATTGTGAGATTTCATATTCATGGGCCATAAGGCTGAGAAATCCGATAGGCAGCCCCCAGCGATAACATCCCCAGAATCGAGTTTGTTGTAGGCACAGCCTGCCTTACCGATACACAACATACGTCAGACGTCAAGGGGAAAAATAGAGGTGGTCACAGCGTTTTAGGCCTTGACTAAGTGTTTTTGACGCTTTCTATCTATCCACTTTGTAACTGTATGATACATAACAGTTTGAAGATGTCCGATTAAACTGCGTATTGAATGGTCAACCCCAGAAGCGCCGCTGCCAATTCAAAGACTAGAGCAGTACTTATTGCTCATGTGATCTGCTACTGCTTTCGCCGTTTTACGCTTTGTTTTGTTCTTTCGGCGGTGCGTAATTTTTACCCTGGTCTGTGCTTGATCTTCGCCGGGTTGGGCTAGACGAGGCTGGAATTATCCAACATGTCACGTTGGTATAGTTATATATCTTGTTTTGACTCTACATTTTATGCTTCCATATTGATATATTTCATGTCCTCGTTTGAATGCAACATGCAACGGGCGTACTCCGTATGGAGCTCTAGAGAATTACGCCTCTGAAACCCCCGCCTGTTCCAGATTTCCAGCTCCCTCAGCGTACCAAACAATGCGGAATATTTCGTAGATGTGCATCATTATTTTCATGAATTCTCATCTTCACTCTCGACCTGATTATCAATATCCAGAACCTCGTAATGCATCATATCAGCAGAGAGGATACAGGCTGCTCTTCGATCCTTTCGGCCGTTGACGCTCATTCTGACTGGCTTTGATTTGATTCCCGAGGTTGGGAATGCATGTAATATGAATACGCCGAGATCGGTTGGGGTTGGAAGTGACTGGGAGTCAGTCATGATGGTATATTCTGGGCGGAATTCAGCTTCGTTATCGGTGTTTGACGGAGATATAGGGAAGTCAAGTAAATATGACCGGCCTGTCGGTTATTAGTTTTCGAAGATGCTAGATAAAGTGGGAAATGAGGGATTACCTTGTTCTGTATACAGCAGCATAATAGTTCCATCTTCCACAAACTGGGCCTGTTTGATCTCTCCGCCGGGCAGACGCAGCGAGGCCACTGAAACATTCTTCGTTGAGCTCACGCCATTCGTACATTGTATCGTGATCTTGTATATGAGCACTAATATCTAAGTCAGTGAACAACTATGTGTTGCGCGGATACGGTCTTACGTGTATTCGGTGTACTTCTCAGTCTTGAAGCCACATAAACCGCATACTCGTCCTCAATATCCAGACTCTCGTATTGCATGGTAGTATCAATCACATTCGAATCACAATCCGGATGAAGAACCAACAAACAATGGTGCAGGATACTTCGTCTTTGAGTCAGAGCAATCTTACCAAAGACCTTTCCGCATTGCGACTCAAGTCGTGCAATAAGATCGTTCAGCTGGGGAAGGGCAGGTCGAGACGGCTCATTCTTGTTGTTGTTGCTGTTGTTGTTGCTGTTGTTGCGGTCTCCTGATTTTTGGTCCTCTTCAGCAGCTAGTGTGTTTTTGAATGACTGGTAGAAAGAAAGTTTCTCTCCGTCTGAGACTCTCTTTTGCGCATCTCCCGCCGCTGATGTTGTCCCATGAGTTGAAGAGATATACCGACCAAGAGAGCTTTTGGTGAGTGCACCTTCTATATACTCAAGAGTCGTAGCGTGGTCAATCAAGTCACTCTTTTCAAGCAATTCTTCCAAAGTCTGAGACATGGGCTCAGCGGTCTGGATATCAATCTCATGGCGTAGCCATCTCGCAAACTCCATGAACTGGTGTAGTTCGCGAGTTGTCTTCGTAAGGATTGAATGCGATAGAAGATGAAGACAGTCAAGTGTCTCAACAACTTCCTGTAAATCACGTGTTTCAAGGCCGAGGATATGGTTGAGCTTGTGGAATTTTGAGATACCAATCAACCGACTAAGAAGGACCTCGCATCTCTGTAGCGCAGGCAGCAAACATTCATGAGTCAGCCTACGTACATTCTCGTATCCCGAGGACACTGTCTTTTCCCATCGTTTATGGCCCTGCTCAAGTCAGACAACAACAATCAACAGCACTGAAGAAAAGGGCGACGTACCCGTTCACCAACAATATCCACCAAAAAATCCTTCACCGGCGGAAAACAATTTCCTGTAACAACCAAATGATACAAGGCAGTGACAAAATCACAGTGACACTTTTCTTGTAACTCATCGGCAATACTTCTCATAAACCGAGCAGGCAATTCATAGACATTCTTCCACTCGAGCGTAATTTGCCGTTGTGTTTGATTGATATACCGCAGCAGATTTTGCAACTGCGTGATCTTGAATGCTAGTAAAGATAAGTAACGTCCGGATTTCGTGATGAACCGTAGATCGAGTGACATGACCTTCAAAATTGAATTAGGGACACCGTCGGCTTTTTCAGATAGTACGATTGCATGTGTTGAGCTCATTGGATGAGACGAGTGCGCCAAGGTCTCGACTTGAGTTGATGCTGGCGTTTTGTTTGCTGCTACTGAGAAATTTCCGATCTCGAAACAGTCAAAAATCCTAAGATGGGCTCTGCCATCATTCAAGCCCACAAACAGCACATCCACAGCATCGCTTGTCATCCTATTAAAAGATTGAAAGATGGTATCAAGCGACGCTCGACTGCTGAACAAATCCTCACTTTAACCCATCACAAGAATCAGCACATACATCATTAAACCATTTGGGCATTAACTTACTCGCTCCCACTCCCAGGCAGCGTACTCAATCTCGGCAACGAGCTCTCAATATCCAGCAGCGCCAATTCACGCGGTAAATCTGCCTTGAGCTGCAACGCCGCCTTGACTGGGTCTGTATCGGGAGCTAACAAATCTTGAACGGAGATTTGGCCATTGCCGTCTCGAAGATGGGTTTGGGCTGCTTTGCTATCTGTGAAATTCACGCCCCAGCCAATACACGTAATTCGGATATCTTTTGGGTCTTTGGTGGATTCATTGGGGCTTGATGAATGACCTTCTGCTTCGTGTGGGAGACACGAGAAATGATGCACTGTTTTGCCGGTATACGAACTTATGATGCGGAGTTTATTCTCTGCATCGGCAACTGCCAGCAAGCGACCTGCAATAATCATCAGCTCTTCAATTCCATCATCAAACAGAATCAATCAAAGAGAGAAGGGGTGTGTAGTACCATCATTCTTCCATCTTACTCCTCTAATCTCACCCTTGACCTCATCCAAATACGGATCCCCCGCCAAATCAGCACTTAGCACTTCCTGCCCATTGAGTCTGAAAACATATAACTGCTCATCTTCAGTGGCTAGCGCTATCAGGTCCATAGTCGGACAGTAAGTGAGAAGCGAGCCATCTTTGCATTTTGATGGGAGTGTCTTTTCGGCGACTGAAGTAAGTTCTGGTGGTGGCTGTTGTTCTGACGGGAGCGTGTTGCGCGCGTCTTTTGCAGTGAGTTGTGTCATGGTTGGAGAATGTTTTTGGCTATTTTGGGCATCATGATAGTAATTGCTTGGGACTGTACTTTAAAATTTTTAAGGGTATATCGACATGATGAGGCCTATTTTGCTTCGGAATGATCCAAGGCAAGATTGTTGATTTTGATGTTTGTTGACCGTCGTTTGCCGTTTATCGATGACAAAACTGGCATCCCGCATGTGGGCCTCAGGCCAACATCACCATCACCATCACCATTTTTATGGTTTGCTATAGATCTAATGGTAGAATTGAGAACGAAATTGAAATTGAGTATGATGGTTCTCTAATTTCTACAAATACTAAACATGTGCATATATGGATAATGTGATGTACTACTTAGATATGAAATCAATATGCATGAACGCTTAACCCAACGCCTGTAATGCAAACAAAGTATATCCGAACATAAATGAAAGGCTCCGCAAAATATCCCATGAAAATTCAAGGAGAAAGAAGAAAATATTATAGTCCAGACGAAATCATCTCACCGAGATAGCCGATTTCGTCCATCAGTTCTTGCATCGCTGCTGACTGAGAAGTATAATCATCAGACAGCCTGTACTGATGATCCTTTTGAGTAGGACTCGTCAGGCGATAGGAAGATTCGTCAATAGATAGAGGAGTAACCATGCTAAGCGGTAATATAGCTCCCTGTCGCTTAGGGTCTGGTTCATGGAAAGACGTGTCGTCAAAATCTTCGATATGTAATGAAGGAAACTCAAATGGTTCATGCATATAATTAGAACCCAACTGGCCGGCAGCGGAGGAAGGGTGTGCTGAAATCAAAAGAGGAGAATGGTCCGAATCTACCTCTGTTGGAGATAGAACGACTTCTGTCGCGCTTCCAAGGGCAGGTGTAGTTGGACCACTAATAGCGATAGTAGGAATACGTGCGTCGAGTTGATAATTATTATTAGTGGTGGCATTGTGTTGGAACTCATGGCCGAGCAATGGCGAGGCATTAGAAAGCTGATCGGCATTAAAGGTAGAGGAAGATGTCATGGATGCTGGAGAAACGAGTTCTGTATCAGTACTCCATTCTGAAAACCGGCTCTTTTCTGGATTTTCCTGAGGAGAATCGTAAAGTTTTGACGCCTCAAAAGAAGTGTCATCCGAGAAGTGGCTATAGAGTAGCTCCATGTCTAGTGGTTTGTATCGAGCCTCAATAGCGCGCAACTCGGCGTCCAGAACTGAGGATGGTGAGTTCGGTAGTGTCGGAAGTCTCTTCTCTCTCGTGTTGAGAAAAACGGGCGTAGCCTGCTGAGAGAGTGCTTCCTCAAGAGTTTCGAGTGGAGCATTGCGGGAGAATCCAGACATTTCGACCTTGCCTGTTTCTCGTGACGAAGAGTGACTCTCCAGCGACAGCGCCAAAGGTGTGTTTTCCCGGCTAGACTTTGAAGCTCGACGTATCCGGATCGAAGGCGGCCCCTGAGACTGTTCAGATTCAACTTGAGGGTGACGGAAAGGCAATCTTCCAATTTCTCTGCCGTCAAATTCGACGGGACTACTCATTGGTGAAGCCAACCTTGAGCTGTAGTTCGAACTTGGGTTTGAAGTGGAGGTGGATGGCACAAAAGTATCAACCGGATGAACATCATATGGTCTATTAACACCACGGTCATCAACATGATCCCCGGGAGATCGAGCACCTGCAATGTTTAGCAATGCAGCCCGTAACCCTCTGGAGCGAGGAGGAGACACGGATCTCTCGGGCTTGACTCTTGGGACAAGGCGATACATGGGACCGTGAGTCGAACTGGATGGTTGAGACATGGCCGGTCTCTCCTCATTGGAGCTCGAGAAACTGAGCGAAGATGACGAAGGTGTTGTCTGTTGATAGAATGGAGGGGATGTCTTCAAGCGCGGAAGCCCAGGCTTTGGCTTGGGCGGAGTTCGGGGATTCATATATTTATCATCAGGATCCATTGTGCGTTTCTCTGACTTGGTCGAGCTAGTACTATTGTCACGACGATGCAGGTAGTCCGTGTCGGGAAGGATGACGGGGACATTGAGGATGTTGACGGGCTGGCCAGGCAGTAGTGGGCAGAGTAAGGTCATGGGCTCGACCTCGTTATAGAACTCCATGTCTCCATCTAAACGATACTATTGAACGATATTCATAATTAGTCGACGTGCTCATTGCGAGCAAAACCAGATCAATACTCACGTAATACCAATAAGTCCCTCCCATTTTTAATCCTCCGGTCCGGCCGGGTGATTGACTGGGAGAAGTTCCATCACGTATAATGTCGGTGAATGTATGGCAACCTCGCCAATGGCCGGAACCCATACGCTTGTCCCGTTCCATTGGGTAGGGACGGGAGAAATTGTCCCATGATCCTAATAGTTCGACCTTTTTGACATCGGATGGAGCACGTCTGTAGGAGTACTCTGTTAGCACGTCGTCTGTTCTTCAAGAGATGCAGTACTCACAATAGAAATGTGATCAATGTAGTAGACAGCATCTTCCGTTCTACCTTTCCGTCTCAAATTGGGGGAAACAATGCCTGGAAGTGATCGAAGAAAAAGAATGTACAGCACTTATATATACACTTAGTCGTATACTCAGAAAGACAATTGACACATAGAGAATGGAAAGGAAATCAGAGCGAATGAAACAAAAGAATGAATAACAGCTAGAAATACAAGCAATGCAAAGGTGGCTGTAAACCAGAAAAGACAGGTGATGGAATGAGATATCGTGAGGCAGAATCAAAGGCAGACCAAAAGGCTGAGACGACCAGGCTTAATATATGTATGGCAGTGGTGACAGACTGGACAGCAGGCGCCTGTTTCGAATTGACGCTGTTGTTGTTATTGTAGTTTCGATGTTTCTATTTCTGGTCGAAATGAAGGCAGGGTCTGATCCAGGTCGAATTGGATTGAACCAAGTCATCAAAGTGGAGAGCAAGAGCGACAACAACGACGCGAATAGCGGGAGTTCATGATCTACCTCGTCAACGTCGTCCAGTCAGAGAGGCGAGAAGACCTTGGTGGTTTGTAGGTGAGAAATAGCGCAGACAAACGGTACAGAAGATGAAACCGGGGCGTGGTTAGAGCTTGGGAGTCTGATTCAGTAGACGCGGTATATGCAGGAACGCAAGGGAAATTGCAAGGTGGAAGGGACTTCGAGAGGAAGGACTCCGAAGGAGAGATCCCCTCTTTGCTTTTTTGGGTTTTTTTGGAGATTGACCTTGAGGTGGCAGAACCAATGGCAGGGCGGGACTGCCGGATGAGGCCGAATCTCTTGGATATTCTTGTCGATTGCGGGCGCTTAGAGGGGTATTCGCTCTGTCGAAGGCTCGAAGCTAATGCAGGAACCACTGGTGACTCTGAAACTAAAGCCATCTCAGCTAATGGCATTGCGTGGTGGAGTTTGGTGGGCGCTTGTCTGAAGCAGCCCGCAATCAGCCACGTTGTGACGTTGTTAACAAGTTAACCAGTTAACTTCTTGTTGTTTACGGAGTTCCGGACCTGAACACAATGGAGCGTCGAGAGACGTGAGACTCGGACAGCTCTACTACTATACCATCCATATTCCATAATCTTCCCTTCAAGTTCCAACGTCTCGAGTCTCAAAAGAACAATCGCATTATGCTGTTTTCAGATGAAAACGGGGGACAAATGGGGACAGACGGAGACCCATCGAGACGAAATCGAGACAAATATTACGCAGCGCGAAGCTCGGTGCGCTGGCTGGTTCGTTCTGCTGCAAATAGTTGCGCGCCAGCTAAGCCTACTACGGAGTAGCCAGTTTAGCTTGATCGGGCTTTGATGCGGCCCTCGGCCAATCACATCGCTTCAGTCACGCGAACAGGGGTCCCTCCTTCTGTTTTGGGACAGGGGGTCGGCCGGTCTTCTGATTGGCCGCGTGCAGCAACGCATATCCACTTGTTTGGTGTTCATGAATCGTGATCATCGTCATGCTTCAGCAAGGAGAGACTCACACGATGTGACCTGTCTACTGAGCTATCGGAGGGAACTTGATTAGTCTTGCCTAGAAAGTGTGGTCCTAGCTTTGGGGCATGTAGCTGAGCTGAGCCTGATATCACAAGTAAGAATCGGGTTAGCGGTACTTTTTGTACTTTTACCGTAATATTTCAAGATGCCATGCGAAGGAAGTAAATACGTACAAGAATCGGACGTATGAAAAAGAAGGACTTTGAAGAACAGAATGAATCAATCTGTTTGTCGATTTCCGCGAAAGCTCAGTGGTAGACAATTGGAAACGTTATTTCAAACAGCTATATTGATGTTTCCTCCCCTTCTTTCTTTCATGCGTATCGTCAACTGTATCGCTTCCTCCTCACGGCCAATTCTGTGGTAGAGACCGGCCAATTCTCGCGCCCATGAATTGTAAATACGTGATGTCGGTTGCAGGTCTTGCCATATCTGCTGTCGGAGCGTTAGGGCGGACTTCGTATCTCCATTTCGAACATAGCTATCAGCCAAATTCCGTGCAAATGCGTAATACACTGGACTTCCCCGGCTCAGAAGAGCCAGCACTGACGCCTGGAACTCCAAGCTCTGGTCTTGAGTCCTGCCTCTCTCCAGGTTTCGTAGTTCCAAAATTACTTTTCGTGCCCAGTCAAGATCTATTATTTCGAACTGGGTTGGATCAGCGGGGATAACCTCGCGGAGTCTGTTCCAGACCTTCAAAACTCCCTCCAACCTACTAGCTCCCAGTACCTGGTGGCTTTCCACAACCAAGTCGGCCCAGAAGCTTGCTGCCGGACTTCGCGGGGACATTTCATTCCATATCTTCTCAATGGAGGAGAGAGTCTTCTCGGTACCGACATGAGCTAGGTAATCTAGTAGCGGCCAATAAGCTCTTCGCTCCACCCAGGCAATGATAGCAAAGCATGTCACCTGGATGGCGGCTGGTACTTCTGCTGCACCAGAATAATGACCAGCTCCTAAATATAATAGTTCTAAGAAAGCGATTCGGTATAAACGAATTCTCATTATTGGGACAAAGAGATAGAAGCACCGTGAGCAAATCAGGTAACGTTTGATGGCACATTAGATCCCAGCCGTCGCATATTTGGCTATAGAGAACCGCTCCATACTCATAGTGCTGATGAAGGCTGATCCCAAGATCAAGGATTATCATGGCCGAACACCACTTACATACGCAGCAGAAAATGGACATGATAGGGTAGTCAAGCTATTTATTGAGCAAGACCAGGTTGATTCCGATGCCTATGAAACAGCAATAACATATGCGAGAGCAGGAGGACATGACACGACAGTCAAGCTGCTCCTTGATAAAACTTGCCCCGGATGATTGGGCATCATTGTTCATTGGCAATATCGAATAAGCGTACGACTCTCGCCAGATGCCTACTGAAGCAAGATCGAATTGATCTCAGTATACTGAATAAATGAGGTTGGACACCACTCCTTGAGGCAGTTTCATCGAATCATACCTCTATCATCGATATACTACCCGCAAAAGAGCTGGTCGACGGCAATTTTACCTAATCATTACGGGGCAAACACCAGTCTCATTTGCGGCCGAATGGGGGGGGGGGTTATGAGGAAACGGTAGATTAAATATTGACCGTTAACAGGCTTCAAACAAGGTTTATCCAGCCATCGTTGCGAGACGTCCAGAGTTCTGCTCCTTAATCTAGCGTATTTGCTGAAGATCACGCCTCGAGTATCATGTTTTCATTAAAATAAAGGTTATGGGCAAGAGGTTGTTCGAATTATATGTGACGCTCAGACTACCATTTGCTCTCCATACGTTTCAAGATTCGAAAGTCCAGACGATGGAATAGCATAGGTTCGATAGAAATATTTTGTATTAATAACTCCGTAATAAACAACCCTGACTGACAATACTGAATGTAAAAAAGAAAACCGTCTAAGAATGCCCCTTTTGCCGATCAAGCCTCTTATTCACAGCCCCCAGCACAACCTTCAAAATCCCATCCCCCGAAAGAGTCCTGCCCGTCTGGCCCTTCCATGGCACCGTATCCACAATATCTCTAACATGGTCACTCTTCACAGCCTTGCCCAACTCATCATCCAACTGCTCCAGGTGTTTCTGGGCCGCTATATCCGTGCCGATCTGGAAGAATTGGATACCGATCTGCCAGGGGATAGTTTGGCATCGATCTAGCGTTCGGGCTGCGTTGAGGATGACGCTTTCTGCGTCATCGCTAAACGCGCCGTCTGTGATTACGATGATGTTGATGGGTCGGACGGCCAATGCAGGGTTGAGAAGATTACCGTATTCATCTGTATTGGCGGCCATCTTTTCGATTCGTCGTAGATAAGGGAAGAGGATTTGTCGTAGACGCTGTCCGACGGGCGTCATGCCCCCTGGTCGTACGTTGCGGAAGATCTCCTGGACGGCGCCTGGGGAGCTGATGTTGGGGTATCCACCGCTTCGGTCGAAGGCGCTGTAGTGATTCAAAAAGAAAATATCGATGCCGTCCGGGTCGTATTGTGTGCAGATCGGGGTGATGGCGGCAATAGCTGCTTCCGCTTCCTTCCAGGATCGGCCTGCCATACTACCGCTGTCGTCGACAAGGAAGATGGTGTCGAATTTGGCTAGGAATGAGTATTGAGAGTCATCCACAGGTCGGTTTCCAGTCGTAAAAGAGGATGGTAGAGGAGCGTCATTGACAGGATAAGGAGGATTCTGGACAGAGTCTGGGCTGTATGGTGTCTGTGATGGGGCTGGTGCTGGAGTGTAAGGAGGGGGGCCCCAGACATCGGGTTGTCGTGACTTCGCTGGTGATGAGTACATGCCGTCTGGGTACGGTGGTCTCACGCTTCCAGACACCGTGTTGTTGTCGCTGAATCCTCTCGAGATGGCATTGCCGTGTCTACTGGATCTGCTGGGTCTGCTGTGGCCTGAACCCATTTCTTCTGACTTTGAGGATGACTGAGACCTGATAGAGAAGGTCTTGGATAATGATGTGGTGGAGAGTTTGTTGAACAAAGACATGGTTGTAGAATTCGTTTTGGGTAGATAGATAGGCAGCTCTTTCCTGCCTGGCGCAATCTTGGTAGGGAAAGTCCAATCAGTGACGACAAACGTCGGTTGATACCTGACACTTGTTCTTTGTGTCTTCTTTTATAAAGCTTCAAACAGAACTGTAAACTGTTTGAGTCACTGTTTGACTCTTGTGGGTTTATCCTCATCCAAACGAGTCACAAACACCCATCTTTATACACTTCCTTGAAGGCGAAGTCATCATAAACAACTCAGGGTTCTCCTGATCAAGACAAATCCGCCTAACGCAACGAAAATCCAGTTTAAAGTGGAAATATCCGGATGGCTGTTCCACAAGTGATGTTACTCCATATGGCTTCTTCTGGTACATGTACAAGTAAGTAACTAACGTTAATTTAAATTTCAATAGAGTTGTCCATGGGGAGACGAGGCACAAGGCTGACTCTCGCGGCTGTCCCCTCCTGGACCAATCAGGTGCGTCCATGGTCCCTCGTCCCCACTTCACTGCCTCAGGCCGGCCCGTATGCCATATGCCTTGGAGGCTATGTTTTTCTTTTACGCTTTTCTTTCATGGCGATACTGTAATCTATTCTTCTATTCTTCTTCTCTTCTTCTTCTCTTCTTCTACTCTATTGGACAACTACCCTTTCGGATTCGGTGCCGATTACTGCGGTCGTACGGCCTATGTGGCCTCGGCTATGCAAAACCCTAACCTTGGTACCCTATCTGGTCATGCTAATTAGAAACCCGAACAAGGCTATGAGACGTCTGGATGCTCTACACGACAACTGACATGTTGGCTTGAGGGCGTTTTCAGGCGTTCTTGGCGTTATTGACACGGGCTAGCATATCTGGGGTATACATTGCAAGACAAATAGACTCCGTTCATCACGGCACGTTCCATGGCAGTACGTACTCAACAGAGCCTCAAACGCTAGAGCTGAATATACCGAATCCTGCCTTCCAAAACAACAATAAACATTGCATAATGTTCGCGAAATCGCCCCCGCCATGAGGGAGCATCTATAATCTATCAACAAACCTAGTCGTACCCTTCTCGTGGAACGTTATCTGCGCCAGAGCCAGAGCCTGATCAATCCCCATCTCTCTCCCAATCATATTCAAAGTATTCTCAATCCAGTGACATGTGGCAGAGCCATGCCCATCAACACTTACAGCAGTCCATAACGGGAAAAGGCAGGCCAGCCCTCCAGCTGGATTCGTCAAAAATGGAGAATTACCAAGTTGTTGTTGATCACCTAAAAAGCCACATAAGAACGGTGTTGTGGCACATATATCACGGGCTTGTTGTCGCGAGAGGTCGCAGAGTCGCTGGCAGGTATCCTTGAATTCTAGCGTGGGGATGAAGTCTGGTTGAAGACTCATTCGTTCCATGCGGTTGAGGATAATCTCAATGGTGTAAATTCGTCCGTAACGGTAAATGTTTTGTAAGGAACAATTGAAAAACGATTGATATTGATGATATACCCCATACAATGGAGTAAGTTGGACGCCGAGTGTCGGATGCTCGAAATATTGTCCCGGGGCAAGGGTATGTACTTGCGGCGTATATTCAGACGGCAGTGTACGCATCATCGCTTCAAATTCAGAATCTAAAGCAACCGCACGAGGTATGATGATGGAATCGAAATCCATGCTGCTCTTTTCGCCCTTGATTTCAACGCGGAGGTCGATTAATCGGGATATTAGAACACACATTTTATGTGATGCCTTGAATGAGAAGGCCGTGCTTGGTAGCATGGCCGCTTTTTCGGATACAGTGAGCAGCATCGGGGGAACGGGGTGCCATCTCATTATACAGCTGACCAACTAGTCTTTATATCAGTGACTGTCCAATATGAATCAGAAACAATACATACGATTTCACTTCGCATGAATTCAAACAAGTGCAAAGATTGAGGTTCAATAACCCGTAATCTCCCACGAAGCTCGAGTAATGCAACAGCACCATTTGTATGTTGAATAAAAGAATCCAATCTCTCGGGTCTCCTACTCGTTAAAATCTAGATGGAGAGCATTGATTAGACACTAAGACCACAACGGAGGGAGGAAGAAAGAAACGCACCTCGAAAAGCGACATACACAGAATCGCAGTAAGTGTAGCGTCATCCGTGGCCTGCGTGGGATGCGAGATGGCCGCATTTGTAAATTTCAGCGCCTTATAATATTCTTGCTGTGCCTCAATCTTCATGGACTGGGAACGAGCCCCTGTTCTTGACAAATTGGCCATGCCCACTGCCAAAATTCCCTTCATCATGGCCTTCTGAGCCATGGGGGCTGTGGGCGAGATGTCGGCATTATAGTCGAGCCCCTTGATGAGACTGCCGTTGAGCCATACAAAGCTCTTAAGACAGTAGCAAATGGCTTGCTGTCTCCGGTCTATTAATACTGGTACGAGGGAGAAGTCATCAGAATCGATATGCTGGTCGTAACTGCCATAGTTTCCTGAACGGAAACTCTTCGCAGACGGAGAGCTCCGCACACTTGTCTGTGTCAGCTCGTAGTCTGTTGGTGTGTTTGCGTGGTTCCGCCAGCTGCCGGGTGTTGGTGATGTTGTGGCAGTGACTGTAGTGACGGCCGACGGTGAGGGGACACTAGTCGTATTTGATTTTGCCTTTCTGGCAACTGAGCTGCTCTGGTCACGAAACAGGAGTGACAGCTGGTCTCGGTAGCCGGGACATTCCCTGTGGGCTTTGATGCAGCGCTGGCAGGAGGGAGTGCCTTGATCGCACTGGTCGCCATATCCGGTTAGCTCTTGAAAGTGGACACTGGAAAGAGGAGATGGAGCGAGGCAGCAGGAGAATACACTTCTGTATATCATCCATATGCATCCTGCATCTTCCTTGCTAATCACGAAACGGCCCGTAAGCCTCGGGGCTCTGGGAGCGTTCCAGGTCTTGCATCATGACCGTTAGGCATCCCGATTCTTCTTACCTTGACTTTGCGTGCACGGCAGGCGCCACAGCCTTTGCTGGGTTTACCGCAGTAGACCATGACGTTGATGAGTTTATGCAATTGTGTTTTTTTTTTCTTCTTTTCTGCTTCTATGTATATACAGTTGACAAAGTTTGACTGTCTGATATGAAGTCGTAGATATCAGACGAATTGTATGTGCCGTCACTCCGAATCGAGGGGCAGTGCGGCTGAGTACTCAGCAGAAGCGCTTGCAAGATTGTTACCGGTACTGCGTGGAGATGGCCAGATTAGGAATCAAAGGTCTGGACAAGAAACTCGCTGCGGCTGGATTGGCAGCACAAGGAGATTGTATGTTTGTTAAGTCACTTAAGTGTATACAAAATGGACAATTTGGGGCCTGAAGACTTGTAGGGCGGAGCATCTAGTACCTATCCCAATCGGGCAACCACTGCGTAGTGTATGCGCCTGGCCAATCACAGCCCGAGAATCGATGCTGCCTCGACCATTTGGTCCTCCACGACCCACAGCATTATGGGACTTTTTTTCTTACCTTACTACTCTGTACGGAGTGGTAGTACTTCCACTCAATTCATCCTCGGCAAGCTTTCCAGAAATTCCAGTGTGGCTTAAAAGTTAATAGCCTCGACCGTCCAATAGAAAAAGTGGGCGGCAACAATTGAGCTGGTGCGACTGGCCGAGCAGTTAGACTTAAGTAGTGATGATCCACCTGGCTCGCGATATCGACCGAATCGGGAATGGTGGCATCATGAAATAGAGCATGAAGCAGAAAAAAACATAGCCATCATGAGTTGAAATTATCAAGCATAAATACCAAGCATGTCGCTGCTGGAGCCCAGGATGTCAGAATCACCAAGCAAACAGGCCTTCGACGAGAGTCGTTACGAGAAACCATCCCTCGCATTCAAATCATCGTTTCTATTCCACCTTCTGAACATATCTGAGCATATCCCAGTATCAACAATATGATCGACTACCGCCAAGGCCTCTCCATCCTGGAGATGGTTGTCTACTTCCCCGCCCTCTTCATGGCTCTCTTCATGGGCTTTCGTCATGGCTTTGGACGCCAGGCTGGATGGTATTTTTTCATCCTCTTCTCGCTCGCCAGATTGATCGGAAACGGCTGTTATCTGGGCACAATCAACGACCCTACCAACATCAATCTATACATTGCCTACGCCGTCTGTAATTCTGTCGGATTATCGCCTCTGCTTTTTGGTCTGCTTGCTGGGTTGGCGCGAGTGTAAGCTACCATCCCCCTAACCCTTAATTTGAGGCAAAACTAACAACCCCCTGAAAGAAATGACTCCATCCAACGCAAAACCGGCACAGCATACTGGCCAGCCCTCTTCCGTCTCGTCGGCATCATCGCTTTAGTAGCGATGATCCTCTCTATCGTCGGCCAGACCACCAAAAACTCCAGCCTCGCAACCGGCTACAACAACAGCGAAACCCAAGCCGGCATGTCCCTCTTCATCGTGACGTGGGTCGCCAGCGTCATTTTGACTATTATGATGTGGTTCCGCTACGACGGTATTGAGCATGGCGAGCATAGGCTGCTATGGGCCATTACGGTCTCAATGCCCATCCTGTTTGTTCGGCTTATGTATTCGATCCTGTCTGTTTTCAAGCATGACCCGAAATTCAATCTGTTTACGGGCGATGTGACTGTTTTCTTGGTCATGGATGTGCTCGAGGAGATTATTGTGGTTTATATCGTGATGTTGACCGGGTTGACTTTGCAGCTCAGAGAAAAGGCGGTTTATGATGCAGATAAGGAGTTGCAACCAATTTCTAGTGCTGCTGCTGTGAATACTTTGCAATACCAGAATATTGCGATGCAGGAGCAGGATCAGCAACAGCAACCTGTGACTGGCTCGGGAGGCGCTGCTCCTCGTCCCAAGCGGAAGTACACGGGTGGTCCGATTAGACGGTTGGTTATATTCATTTTGAATACGGTCGAAGGTCGGAAGTGATTGATCTGACAATCTTTCTCATTGATAGAGTATCAATCTTTTACTTGAACGTGTTGTGTATTTTAGCATCTCTTGTTTCCTTTGTTTTGCGGTTTTTGCGAGCATTGCTATGTTCCGGTGATACCATTTTCTTACAAAAGACTTGCATCAAATATACCCATAGTTCCATGTATGTCAATCAAAAATGAATTTATTGTACATAATGAACCAATCCGACGGAGCAAGATCAAAATAATGACTCCAAGCAAATTAAGAAGACAAGAATCCGAAGCTCATCCATCTCCAAAAGCGATCGATCCAATCTAGGTGGTGTTCAAGTTCGACTCTTACCAGCCCAAAATTGGGTGGAACAAGCGACCAGGCACGAACTCGGTCGCCCAAGGACGGAGCGTTGAGTACTGGTAGTAGAGAGGATGATATCCAGCTTGACGAGTCCAAATTTTCGAGTGATCAATTGAAGACTGAGGTGGTGACCACAAAGGAATGGCGGCCTGTTATAAATTAGATGCATTATATTAGCAACTCGTTCTCGTTTATAGAATAGCAATGATGGCTATGCAGGGTTGGCACATACTTCGATTTCATCCCAAAAGCGAGGCTTAGGATACTCCTGCGACAAAACCGCAACAGGCAAAGTAGATCGATGAAGATAGTCAAATCGAAGAGGCGATGGCATCGGCATCGGCATCAATAGTGGTGGAGGTGAGAGGTAGCCCACAGGCTGAGAACCAAATCCGTACGGACGAGGATGGATCGGACCCGGGGTATGTAATCCGTTCGAGGGATTGAAATTGAAATAGTCGGGGCGATCAAGAAGCTTTACAGGCGGGCGGTGCTGGTGTAGTAGCTGATATTGATGCTGCCTCTGGTTCTGATACTGATGCGAACGGGAGCCATCCTCGGGCTGTGACGCACGCTGAGACTGTTTCCCTTTATCGTTGCGTCTCTTGTACCAGTTCCGCTTCTGGCCCCGGAATCTGGGCTTGTTTCGTGATTCAGAAAAAGGTAGAAATTGCTTGGTTTGAGAGGTGGTTGCAGGGGTGTTTGGCTCTACCGAGGGAGCGCCTGTGGATGCACCTCCATCTTCTGCAGGAAATACAGGTGCTCCCTTAGATACCTTGATCTTGATGACCATGGTAATTGTATTGCAAAGTATGTTCCGTTAAAGCGTGGCTCGTGTCCTATATAAAACCACGGCTGTTAGAGGCTCAAGCTTGACTTAACGGTCTTCAGGCTCTCGAATGATAGACGCGTACCTCTGAGATGAAATTTTGCTGCTGAGTTGCTAACAAAGATGTGTTTGTAGAAGCGATTAATACAACAGAATGACTACCTTGGATAAGCAAGTGCTTGATATTTAACAGAAGGTGGCCCAACATAAAGGCAAAAAACTTTACCAGGATTGTGAGCTGTGGAAAATATGAAAAAATTTTATGATTTGTTTGCAAGACAGACAATTTTGAAGGACAACACAAAGCAGAATTAGAACAAGAGTGTCGTATTGAAGTGGATCATATCGTAAAACAAAAACAGCAACCAAGGACTTGTGCCCTAGCACAGTCTATGACAGTCACAACATGTTTCACAGCTTTGTCCATCACGTCAGAATCTTGGATTTCCTGTTAGATAAAGACTCGATTTACCAGGTAATTAATTCCCGGCTTCTCTTTCTTGGTAATGCCCCTGATATTTTCTGGCAAGACCCTGCGTGACTCTACAACTTGGTCGGGCTTTGTCTCTTCTCTTGCCTTGGCTATCGTGGTTTGGTGGTTTCGTCAGCAACATGCGAGTGAATCGCTCGCACTGGGTGTGATACAAATCTAGGCCCAGGAAGAATGAATGGTGGCGAAGTGGTGTGTATAGCAAGGACCGCGAATGACCCTGATGTCGCTTGATATATGCGACCAGTGCACAGTGATATGCTTCATACTGTCGGGTCCAGTGTCCTCGACTAGGTTGCCTCGAATCGGGTATCGAGAAGACATTTCAGTGGCGGGCTGAAAAGCAGATCATATAGTGCGACTTCACTGATCTCGAGTCGATTCGGGTTACTCGGTCGACGCTCCTTTCCAGCAAGTATAACAACCTGCCGATCAACGCGTACGAAGCGACTCATCAACGTGGCCACCAGTCCTCTCAATCTCCGCGATGAGCTCACGCCGCTCTTGCAACTTCAAGCGAAGAAAGTCAACCGTCTTTTTCAACACCACACTCTCGCTACGACCCTGACCCTCCAAGCCAGGCACCAACTCAGTCAGCCGGTCGAATCCTTCTCGAATCGCGGCACGACGCTTCTGCTCCGACGCGATGTGGTTGTTCTTCTTTTCCTGTTCCGTCAAACGCGGTTTGTCCTGGTTTCCGTCCGCGCCTAAGCCGGGAGTCTCATTGTTTGAGCTAACCGAGTCATGACTGTGGTCGATGTTGTGAGCGCTGGTGTCGGACGACATGGCGAGGCACTTTGGTTGCTAAATGCGGAGTCGCAACGAGGTCGGTCAGGATGCGCTGGGGCTGGGTGATGTAGACGGTAGTAGCTGGCAGCTGCTGCAAATGCAAGAGGACGAAGGGCACACGATGACTCGAGTTGTCTGAGACTCCGACCACGAGTCTTAAGGTTTAGCACCCGGCTGTTGGGAGCGGGTCAACCCGAATCCCGATTCAATTGCAGATCCAAAAATGCGGAGAGGGGATGCGGCCGGACACTAGAAAACAAGGTTCTTTACATATGCTGGGGCGCTGTCTAGACTAGCACACAGCATTCTGGAATTTGCAACGAATGTATCTCAGAAGTTAAACGAATGTACGGAGTGGAACAATGCTGTCTGGTCAGAGTGCACGTGGAGAAAAAGGAAGGAGCCATTGCTGCCTGAGAAACGAGGCACAGATTATGTAATGTCTCGATTCGTTCGTTAACTAACTAACTTACATAGTTAGTAATTTCACTAGTTAACTATTGGATGTCATGATGTCATCTGTCGGCCTTCATTCTCAGTAGACTCTTCCTTACCAATAAATAAATTATTCTTATAATTTTTATCTCGCTACGCCCATGAGACTGTCTCTATCCTTCTCCCTCCAGTTCAATTGCTTGAGCCCCAGGCCAATAACTCGATCTGATTTCCACCTGCAAGACGTTCTTATGAGAACTCCCGGCTAGCATTCTATCCAGATACAAATTCAAAGGCACACTCTAGTCAATGGAGATTCACCAACCATTTCTGCGTGGAGGCTGCTCCTGCGGCAGGAATACCTACGCAATATCCATCCCCGACGGCGCTACCAATGAAGCCGAGGTCATTTTCTCGGGCAATCAAGATCACCGTAAGTTCATTTCCAACTGTGAGCCATCTAGCCCAGCAATTCGAACTCAATTATCACAGGACGTGCCCAAGGAGTTCCATTGACTGCATGGCTTCGAGTTCCGCTCACATGGTTTCGGTCTCAAACACATTCTTACTTTGCAGACGAGACAAATGCTACAATTCGACGTACATTCACTCCTCTGCATGCGCCGCACACGCAGCGCAATTTCTGTGGTTACTGCGGTACTCCGTTGACGTTTTGGACTGAAAAGCCTGAGAGCGAGGCTGAATTCATGTCCGTGGCTCTCGGCAGTCTTTTGGGGGATGATCTGAGCTTGTTGGAAGATTTGCAAATACTGCCCCCTGATGAGGAGTCGAGCGAGGAGATTGCGACTGAAACGGTGCCTACGAATCTTGCTACGCGAACAACAGCACCGACTTCGTCGTCTTCTTCTTCTCGAATCTCTTACCATTCGGGGACCTTGGCCGGCGTGCCTTGGTTCGAGGAAATGATTGAAGGCAGCAGACTCGGCCGAATCATGAGAAGTCGACGAGGCATTGGTGTCAGCGATGACGATTTGACGACTTTTGAATGGGAGATTAGTGAATGGCAGGATACTGATACGGGCAGACAGCCAACGAGAATTTTCACTTCAGGAGCGGGTGGAAGTGGGAAAAGAAAAGCCGAGGATGTGATTATTAGCTAGAGCCTTTATGATACTGACTTATTACTTGGCTATTCCACAAGATATCGGCGATTAGCATCTACTAATATTAGATAACTAGATCGTGCTTCAATTCGATCATCAAGATGCAACTATCGTCGAAGTATCAAATACGTCCGTATTCGAATTCAGATACAATCTCATGTTTCCTATGCTAAGATCTATCCACGAACATTTAAGTCTATATCTAATCAAACCTCCATGATTCAAAGCCAACCATTCTGGGCGTTAAAAGAACATGATTCCAAAATGCGACCCAACATGAGAGTACCATCAAGTAAGTTCCCTGTGCTTCAAACCCGCCATCTGCAGTATGAGATGTGAAGGATTTCGAATGCTAAACACGAAAGAAACCTATGCTTGGTGGCGATGGGTGGACCATGGTTTTTAGCAAGCGTGGTTTGGTTTTTATTTTTTTATTTTTTTTTTTTTTTGATATGCGATAAACAAAAGTGGGCAGTTGACTAGATCTTGATATTTCATCAACTGATCAGTTTTGGTTGTCGTGGTTTGGAATAGAGAATTTGGACCAACAGAGTGACAGCTTCGCTCAACGACTGTATATCAAGTGATCTGTAAAGGTCGCTCTATAACTAGTTAGTTAGTGCTTTTGACAACGCGCTTATTTAAGCTCCAATCCAGATGCATTTCAAAAATGGACCTGGAAGTGAGGCCAATCGCGATCTTCAATGGGTTACCTAAGTTGCCCATGAACATCAATCAATCACCACCTAGGTAAAATGATGTCCAAATAGGAATTTGACTGATACTCCGATAAATATGAAAATCAATAGCACTGTAAAAACAAACTTGGTATTCACCATCGAAAATCTCCATCACGTGATGCCTTGTGCATTGCGGTACATAAGTTATGCAGCGCATAGTTATCGGTAGCTTCGAGTCATCAGTCCAACTCCTACAGAACCTATGCAACAGACGATTCGAATCAGAATCCTCCTGGAATACTCTGGACAATCTACGATCCGACCACTGCGCATTTCATTAGAGAACCTACGATATCACCACCTCCCTACACTGCTACAGCTCATCGCCGGCTATCTCCAGAACCCTCAATCTCAACATGTCAGAAAAAGGCCCTCTACCAGGCAGCGTGCCTCCAGATCCTCCAACATACGAAGATGCCACCGCCACCAAAGCAGTTACAACCACCACACCCACAACCACAGCGCGCCCCAACCAACCCCGACCACCATTCCCCCTCTCCCTCCCCATCCTCCAACAACTCCGCACCAAACGCGTAATCCTCGCCTCCCAATCCCCCCGCCGAAAACAAATAATGTCGTTTTTGGGCTTACCAAACCTCGAAATAATCCCCTGTACCGAACCAGAAGACTTCCCCAAAACAATGGGTCCAATCGACTACGTCCTTGCGACGGCTACAAAAAAGGCACAAACTATATATCAACAAGAAGTCGACAATGCGGAAAAGGGTGAACCAGGTCTAATACTAGCGGCAGACACAATTGTAGTTGACGGCGTACATGGAGGCACAATACTCGAAAAGCCCAGGTCGGAAGCGCATCATGTCGCGATGTTGAAGGGTCTTAGGGATGCGGGGAGACATATGGTGTACACAGCTATTGTGGCCATGGTACCACTAGCAAGTGCCCGGATGCCAGGGTATGCGATTGAGTCGCATGTTGAAGAGACCAGTGTCCAGTTTGATTCGGATGTTACAGATGATCTGATTGTGGCGTATGTCAAGACAAGGGAAGGAGCGGATAAGGCGGGTGGGTATGGATTGCAAGGGTTGGGGTCCATATTGGTGAATAAGATTGAGGGGAGTTATGATAATGTGATTGGGTTGCCATTGAAGGCGACGTTGCAACTTATTCAGAAGACGGTGATGAAGGCGGATGATGATGATTTGTTGCCGGAGGAGGAGTTGGACGAGGATGAATTCGACGGTTGATTTTTTTTATTCATATGTACGAAGGACTATCTAGACTCTGTATAATGGATGCATGACTTACGAGGACACATACTTGTAGAAAGCCTTTGTTTGGGCATGTATTCAGATACTTCTTACATCAAAAATGTACAATAGTTTCTCAGTCAAAAACGACAAAGGGAAAAAGTTGTATAACAGCTATAACAGGTCAATCAAATACTCTGATTTTGTCTATGCGGTCCACACCCTCTTAATCGCCTCGGTAATACCAACATCATTCGTCTCGAATTCGTACAATCCAACAGCAACAGTCAGGGTGGCAGCGCGTAGACCCCATTTGAACAGTGCGAGGGTCTTGGGGACTCGTTGTTGGGGCAAGTAATCGATAATAAGGGCTCTATACCGTTGTTAGCACACATTTTATCCTTCCCTTTTTTTATAATTCAAGAGTCGAGGCGAAGACGTACTGGAATCCAATGTGAGAGTGGAGGACAAGTCCGGCGGCGAGAATGGAGTCCATAACGGGGTTGAGGGAGCCGCCGACGAAGGGGGCGATGGTGAGAGGAACAAGACCGGCGGCGATGAGGCTATTCTTGTTAGTCAATTCCACTTGTATGTCCTCAATGTATCTTTTGCATACCGCTCAAAGGTCCAGTGGTAGCTACCATGGCTAGGGGAAGTGTGGGGGACAGGAGCAGCATCGTTCACTAATTCTTGTTAGCTGTGTCGTATAATTATACACATCGTTCGTCTGTCGATAGCTGATTTCGTAGAGAGGATCATAGGCGGATTTCACGTACTCGTTCCCTTAACAACCTCTACATTCAACAGTTAGCTTCTATCCAAAATGATACCATATTCAACCCCAATTCCAAGACAACTCACGTGGCAAAGGTGTAAGAATCTCCCTCTTGGCTGAGCTATGAAATTGTGTGACTTGCGCCTGGCGAACAAGAGTCAAAGCCAACGGTGCTGACTTTGCAGAGTAGACAGCTGGGACTCTCATGATTGTTCCCATCATGGCACCGGAGGAGGGGCGGATGAAGGCGGCCATTGTTGCTGGGCTGTTCGAAGAGTGGAGAGGATCCGGACGGCAGGCAGAGTAAGCGACGTCCAGCAAGCGAGAATTGTCGGTCGTGAGGCTACTCGTGGACGTGCTAGACTGTAGGTAGTGTGATCTTGAAGTTGAAGTGAAGTCTGGAAGTCGAAGGTTCCTCGGGAAAGAATGCGGTCATCCGATTATATTGCTTGTGATTGGTGGACGATAGCCGAATTAGCCCGGTCGCGTCAAGCATGCAGCCGACCACCTTCCGATTCAGACAAGCTTCAAAATATTCAAATACCATATCGATATAATAATTCATATTGTCTAATTTGCTATCGCTAATACTTCAACACAGCCTTACCAAAATTACGCCCGCTGAAAAGAGCTAACAATCCATCAGCAGCCTGCTCAATGCCCTCAACCTCCCAATTCACTGCCTTAAAAATACCCTCCTGGATCCATTTCGAGACACGCTTTTGATGCTCATCATCATATTTATCGCCCATTCCCTTATCGCCAACCAAGAAACCACGGACAGTCAACCTCTTCCACAGGATCTGCCCATAGTTGCCCAACGGATATATCTCTTCGGGCTTCTGGTTATATACCGCAATCAGACCGCAGAGAATCACTCGTCCGTAATCTTTCATCGCGTCCAGAGAGGCCTCAAGATGATCCCCACCAACATTATCGTAGTAAATATCTAACCCTTCAGGCGCTAATCGCTGCAGGGCTTGCGCAGGACTTTCTTTCTTGTAATTGAATCCAGCATCAAAGCCCAAGTCCTTGAGGATGAACTCCAACTTCTCATCCGAGCCGACGCTACCAATGACTTTGAGACCCTCGTGTTTGGCGAGTTGACCTACCAACTGTCCAACGGCACCACTGGCTGCTGATACAAAGATCGTATCTCCCTTTTTGGGCTTGCCGATCTCATACAAAGATGAATATGCAGTAAGACCCGGCATACCCAGAGCACCGAGGAAGTCACGAATATCCTCAAGGCCCAATGGGTTCTGAAGGGGCTGCAACTCAGCGACTTGATCGCCGTTCAGGGCGACGTATTCCTGGAATGGGAGCATGCCGATTACGAGATCCCCTTCTTTGAAGTTTGCATTGTTAGATTTTGTGACTTGGGCGATTTGGCGATTGAAGATGGGTTTGTGTAGCTCAAAGGGGGTAGCGTATGATTTGACTTCGGGGGCTGCTGAGGTCAGTCATTCGCAATTTAAAGGAACATTGCGTGAAAAGGACAAGGACGTACCGCGCATCCGACCTCGCATATACGGGTCGAGACTGGCGTATACATTCTTCACGATGATGCCATTCTCGGAAACTTCCTCGGGGTATGGAACAGACTCGAGGGTAAGATCCTTGCCTACAACAGGTAGCCCTGAGGGCACGCTGCTGAAGAATAAAGCTCTGTTGTCTGGCATGATTGAAGTTTCTGTGTAAGTATAGGTATGTATGACCAAACTAGAAGCTACCAAGATAAGAACCTTGGTCCAAGATGGAAGAGGCGGCATTTTATATTCTAGCCATGCTTTTGTAAGGTTCTGTTTCCCTGATATCCGACCTACCTTAGAACAGCAAATATGATACGGATACGGCGGCTCGCCTTGTTGCTCGAAGCGGTCATATCCGATACTTCGAGGCAAGTTCCGTACAGCCCTTGCGTGTGGGTGGACACCATCGCCCTCAGTTCTTCTCATAATCTATAGAGTAACGCAAGGCGCTACTAAAGCAGCAAAGAAGAAGAAAGAAAATTCTCCGGGTTGGAGACTAGTACTATAATGCATAGAGCACCGAGACTGAGAGAATGGTTGGTATCGCTTGTGTGGTTGAAGGCCCACCTGTTCTGATCTTTGGATACCCACGTGAAGGCTTCACGACGATCATCAGTGATTATGATTCTAGCCTATCTTACCACAGTGTATCTACCATCTTGATTCTACTACCATTCTATGTAGTTGATGTGTCTCTGAATGACAGCCAAGCAGGTCATCCACATACCCTCAACGTTCCATATGAGTTGAGTACAGACGAATGACATCTCCATGTTAATTGAATATTGTGGTAACACGGAAGATTTAAACTTTATCTTCGTGTGCGCCTGATATGTCAGGCTACAACTATCCCAGGCAGGTTTAGCCTCCACCACGCGTGATGCATCTCATCGGAATCCCCTTACCTAACCGATTTGGTTGCTCTCTTGAGTCTGTCAATGTCAGATGTCGGACGATTACTGTTGCTTGTTCTTCGTGCCCTGAGAAATATTGGACAATGGAATGTCTGGAAGACTAGACGGCAGCCTTAGTCCGATATTGCCTCCTGTATTTATTGGCTCAGTCGTCTCGACCCTTGTGCAACATTCCCTTGTCAAGCGGCTTTCGTTGTGGCCGTTGACGACTAATTTCGCGCTCCAACTTAGGCGATTGTCAAAGAAAACAAAGAGAGAGAAAAAGTGTGCTATATTGTCTCGTTTCATATAAGTTGGACGACATGACACGAACAAGTACGTGCATTGACTCATGATAAGTTTCATGTTAAAGACTGTGCTGTGAAACCCCGCCTTTGGCCTTGGAAGGCCGACTAGTATACAACCCACTTTCTGGTTTGCCCTACCAACGAGTCGTAGGCTTTGATTCAGCTATGGTGGCTCGGCACGCAAATGTTGGCCAAAGATTACTAAATAACTCTAGGCCAGCTCCAAAAATGAGGACATTCACTCCAGCATGATGTGGACGAGTAATGTCTTTTTCGCTAAAGACATGTTCATTGTTTGGACGAAGATTATCCTCGATGCTCTTTGTGTGTGTTGTCTTTCGGATACTTGACTCGACATAAAGACTGGATCGCATGAGAATGGCACATGACTCATGACAACAACACTGTATGAAACTCTGGAAGAGGCACCTTTTGAGCCATCTGCCAGCCAAGGAATAGCGCCCAATGATGCTGCTGCTTGTTTAGGGAATTCTCGACGACCACAAGATTTGGAGACTCGCGAAGAGATCGTTATCTTGGTGTCAGGATAGGTAAACACCGTCACAAGATTGCAACATGGGGCCAATTGATCAGAGCATTAAGACTATACACTATGTATAGACACTAACCTATGAATAGGATGTCCCACTACTACTTGATATAACCCTAAATAGCAATAGAAATCAACTTCCGATGGTACCCGCCATGATTTGGGTTTCTCTATTGCTCCAAGATTAGTTGGACGGACCCACGAACCTTGAAGGAACGGAACATCGGATGATCTTAAATAACAGTTTAGTCTAAGTTACTCAACGATCTAGGTGTGTAAGACTGTAAGTACGTAAGTACCACACTCATCGCATTCTGGCTACCATGTGAGCGACATTGCGACAAGTTCATTGGCTACTGGGGCGATTACCAACATTTGAAGATTTCCACGGAGCGACCACGCTTTTATATATAATAAATTAGTCCAGTCAAGAATACAAAAGATTTTTCGTCCTGGAAGTTAGTACATATTAATAGCATTCTGAAAATCGCCATCATGACCCATACGTACTTATAGACCTCAAGTGCTACGTAACTATGTAATTGTGTACTTTATTTTTGGCTCACGACATCTTCGAAAAGTGGTGCGAATTACGAGCCTCCTCACGACCGCACTATTTATGGAAAAGCTCTCAAACAAGCCTTACAGGCTACTTCGTCAAGTTTGACTCTTGACATGCTGCCGATTGGCTGTCAGGCCTCGAATTTGAGATCTTCCGGCGCTAAGAGTGTGTTAGTGTGTTACGATGACCAGGGTCTTTCTGTCCTCCACACCTGTACTCGTATGTATCAATATCTTACAGAGCACAGTCCTAAAAAACTAAGAGCAAGGACTACGATGCTGGATCTGGATAAGTTGAAACTCGAAGACACTAAGATAGGATAGAGGACGGAGATATATCGTATCAACGACAAGCTCCGCTTATGGAGAGAAAAGCACGGGGACGCAGTTTAATCAAGATCAGACTCTCCGTACAGAGTATGAGGAAGGAGGATTCAGCTCAGAGGGTTAACAACATGGATTCCGTTTTATGTTTATTGTCGTACTCCGTATATAATATTGGGGGAGTCGGAGAATTTGATTGAGAACAATCAAGGATTGTTAGCATTATGCAGTAGTGCAGCCATGTGCAAGTAAGTCCCTGGTGAGATTGGGTACTCTGTCTTCAACCGAACAAAAACCGAGAGTCTGAAGGATCGTATTGTACCGAAAGAATATATTTGGAACAAAATACTCCGTACTATGTTTAGATGGCTTGTAAGGTGTAACCGCCCTCTAAACAAAACAGTTTCGCTACGCGCGATCCCAGCCAAGCCCGTCAGCTGGCTGGGCCAATCATCTGCCTAGAACGGCAGGTCTGAAACCCGCTAAACTCTGTTTGAAGGCAGTTGATTGGCTGCTGTTCTAAGGTTCCGGCGCATAAGACCACGGCCAATCAGAGCCTCCAACAATTCATGAGTTTATTTTTGTACGCCAATCAGAGCGCTTACAGCCATATGCAGTCTAGATCTTAGCGGCTTCTATTCTTTGCTCGTATCTGCAAGGCCCTGAAGAAAGATGTACAGGATGACAGGTAGTACATATAACGCTTCGGCTGGCATGTCGATGAATTTCCTCTTCCTTTCTTTTCTTCAGATAGAACTGTGCGTATGTGTGTGTTTGTGTTCTAATTGTATCTTTTTGCATTCCCGAAAATCCTCACTATCAATTTCTTTCTATTACTTCTATTTTATTTTACTTTCTTGCATATTTTCATCTATACTCTTTATTCTTTTCGGTCCTTTGTTTTACATTTATCCCGTGATTCCTTACAAAGAGCCTGGTGCTCTCCATCTATTGCCTTCACTTCGACCATTTTCGGCTTCTATTCCCAGCTGAAATTACCACCAAAAGACAAAAGACAACAAACCCTAAACCCGGCAAATTTCCTATTCGAGCTTCCTTATAATCAGCGAATCCTTAGCCTCGACCTCACCGACCAAGGCATCTCTGAACTTAACACTATCAAAATGCATTTCAGCGGACTCATCCTTGCCTCTCTGGCCACCGTTGCGGTGGCTGCTCCTACCAGCAACGTCTTCAATGAGGTCTATAACTTTGACTCGAGTCTGGGAGAGTTCTACGCCAGGGTCAGCGCTCATATCGGACAATTCCCAAAGGGAGCTACGTCTACCTGTGAGATATCCAAGGTGGCCTTGCCTTCGTCGAAGTTGCCTGCTGCAACGGGTACATTGAAATATGTCGCTGTTGGTCGGGGTACTCAGGTAAGCTAACAACTACCATTGGTATTTATATGAAAGCCTGGTACTAACTTACATAGAACTACACTTGCGCCGACTCCACTGCAGATACCATCCCAGCTCAAGCCGGCGCCGTCGCAAACCTCTACGACGCCTCCTGCATCGCCGCCAACTTCCCAGACCTGCTCAACCTGATCACCGACATTATCCTCAACTTCTCCCTTCCTGCACCTGGCATCCTAACTCCCCTGGCACCCGCAAACCTGGACTTGTTGGGACACCACTACTTTGAGACTGCTACCAAACCAGCCTTCAACCTCAACACCACACCACAGAAGCAGTACGGTATTGCGCTTACAGCTAAACAAAACGCGACCGCTGCCCCTGCGGAGTCGGTGCTGGGTCAGTTCAATGTGGGCTATGGTGCTGTTCCCTGGTTGTATCTTTCTACTGTTCCTGGAACGACCGATGGTTACTCTGCTGTGTACCGAGTCAATACTGCTGGAGGATCTGCACCGGCTACTTGCGCTGGTCAACCGGCTGCTTTCCAGGTTCAATACTCGGCACAATATTTCATCTATGCTTAAATTTATTATGTGATTTGATTATTATTTCATTCCATCTATTATTATATGTCGGCCGGTGATCGTTCAAGGTGATGCGTTAGGTACATGTACCTGAAACGGGCCAAATTGTTACAACTTTCTTAGGCGTTCTTAATATAATTTCTCTAGGATCATGAATATGACAGTGTTATTCAAAACCGGACATTATAGAAGTAGATAAAAAACTCGTTGTACGAAACAAATGAGAGCTGTCATTGGCTGTAACTGACCAATAGTTAGTTAGTTATATTGTACAGTAGGGCTCGATAAGATCCCGTGACCTCGCTATCACTGATAACATCACGTGCCGATAAGCATCCACAAATTTGGATGGCAAGTGACGCTATCCCTTTTATGATATAGCGTTCTCAAGGTCCGCAATTCGAGAAAGAAAAAAAAAAGCTTCGACCGACAAATCGCTCTCGTCGATAACATCTAGCAACTGCTCGTCAGCAACGTACGGCGCGCGGCTCATTACTCACTTCTACGACTGGATATATCTTCTAGTCGAACTTATTTTAATTGATTCAGTACTGCTGGGCTAGTCGACTGCTCTGATTGTTGCGCAGTCAATCTCTGTTTTTCTTCCTATTATCAATTTTCAGCAGATTCCATAATCGTCGAGATGGCATTCACACCCCGTGGACGAGGAGGTCCCCCTCGAGGTGGACGCGGTGGCTTTGGAGGCCGTGGTGGCTTCGGAGGCGGTGATCGTGGTGGTCGTGGTGGTGGTCGTGGTATGCGCTGATACTGTTCAAGTCGATGAAGTTAGAAGGTCTCGTTTCTAATCAATGTTTGCTATAGGTGGTGCTCCTAGAGGCCGAGGCGGCCCTCGCGGTGGACGTGGTGCCCCCAGAGGTTGGCAATAACCGAATTCAATCGAAATACTATCAAAATGCTAATATGTGGTAAAGGAGGTCGTGGTGGTCGTGGCGGTGCTCCCCGTGGAGGTGCCCGGGGTGGTCAGAAAGCCATTGTCGAACCCCATCGTCATGCCGGTATCTTCGTCGCTCGTGGCAAGGAAGACATGCTGGTCACCAAGAACTTGACTCCTGGAGATTCGGTCTATGGTGAGAAGCGAATTGCCGTCGAGGCCCCTGCTGAGGGTGATGCTCCTGCTGTCAAGACTGAATACCGTGTTTGGAATCCTTTCCGGTTAGTCTTCTTATCATGGTCTTTGTGACGGATTCATATCTTCTGACATTGTTTTCGATTGCAGTTCCAAGCTTGCTGCTGGTGTGCTCGGTGGTTTGGATAAGATCTTCATTCAGCCTGGATCAAAGGTTTTGTACTTGGGTGCTGGTATGGTTTATCGTGTCCCTGCGCTTGACGCTAGTTACTGACATGTTGTAGCCTCTGGTACCAGTGTCTCTCACGTTGCAGACATTGTCGGTCCTACTGGAACCGTTTACGCTGTTGAATTCTCTCACCGTTCGGGTCGTGACTTGATCGGCATGGCAACGTAGGGTTTTCCTCTACTACTCCTTGGGAGAAACAAACATTAACTCTTTGACAGAAAACGCACAAACGTCATCCCCATTGTCGAGGATGCTCGCGTAAGTTCATCTATCAACATCACATTTTGATCCATACTGACCATTCAAAGCACCCCATGAAATACAGACTTCTCGTCCCCATGGTCGACGTCATCTTCGCCGACGTTGCCCAACCCGATCAGGCCCGTATCGTCGGTCTCAATGCACACATGTTCCTCAAGAACGAAGGTGGTGTTTTGATCAGTATCAAGGCCAGCTGTATCGACAGCACAGCCAAGCCAGAGGTTGTCTTTGCACACGAGGTTGAGCGTCTCAGAGCCGAGAAGATCAAGCCTAAAGAACGTAAGTCATTCCTTCTGAGCCGCATTGAAATGAAGAAACTTATGCTAACTTTATCCTGATAGAACTCACACTTGGTAAGCTATTATCAAACATTCAACTTGCATTATGCACAAGCAGCCTGTTTACTAACCTCGTTTATAGAACCTTTCGAGCGTGACCACTGTATCGTGGCAGGTCAATACATGCGTTCCATGGAAGTTGCAAAGTAAAAAAGTGACGCAAATCTTTTCTCAATCTTGTTGGTTTTCAAGTGACATTTTTCTCGGCGTTGAGTGTATTCTACGATATTTTTTTGTTGCGTTATCTCTTTGGTATTTTGAATGGATGCTACTACGCTTTTGAATCCGACTCGTTCTTGTGTCTGAAAGATGGTTGGTATTGGGTAGACAGTGTACATGCTCACTAGAGATTTCAATTCAGCGTCCATCTTTGCTTGCCAGTGAAGTATGTATCTCAATCTCCGATGATCCGATGTTAAGAAAAAGCATCTGCCCATCACCAATCAGAGGCCAGCCTCCCTCTGTTACCCAGCAATCCGCTGCCTGTAGCACGACTACGTACCATCGAGATCTGTGCTTGAGCTACCTATAATGATGAACTTAGACTTACGTATCCCCACAATCAATCTCGCCGCACAACGGAGAACATTTTGACCGCGGCAAATCCCTTCATCCATCCTCTACCGAACCGCTTGCACGCACGCTCTCGAGGTCAAAATGCGGGGAGGGGGAATAAATGGACCTTGATGCCAAGCCGGAAAAGAATTTATCAACCTCTTCTCGTCCTCCTGCGTGTCTGAGAGCATTCGATTGGTCACAAGGCGAATATTTTAATTGCTCTGAATTATTTCTCTAGTTACCTAAGCACAAACCGTATGTTCTGCTTCTGTGTACCTAGACAAGCGTGTGGTCGTTATATAAGCTTTGGGTTGATGAATGCTTATCCGGTCCCCAGGTGCCGGGAGGAGTATATTAAGTATTGTGTCGCCTGAACCTCAGATTTATTCTAGTATATTATTATCATCTGTTTTCAAATTACTTTCTTTCTCTGTTTCATTATTTTGTTATCTCACAGTCAATAGTAGGAGGTCCTGTTCATTGCGTTTGCGGACAACGACCCGAGGCATATCACATACTTCGCTATCTTTATTCTTGAAGAAACAGACAAAATGGCAGATTCAATCAAGGACTTGAGAATAATCATTGTCGGTGCCGGTATGTCCTACCCGCTCTAGTCTTAGTTGAAGTCAATTTCTAACCATTATTCGATCATAGGCATGGGCGGCCTCGCATCTGCTCTAGCTCTCGCCAAAGAAGGATTCAAAAAGATCGACGTCTACGAATATGCTGCTGATCTGGGCTTTGTCGGCGCCGGTATCCAGCTTGCTCCCAATATGGCTCGAATCTTGGACAGACTCGGTGTATGGGAACCCATCGCCAAGGAAGCGACGAATATCCAGGATACCAGCATCAGACGTGGGTCTCCGTTTCCATTACATCATCAAGAAAGTGTGGTTAAAGTGCTGACGTCCGAACAGAAGGATCAACAAACGAAGAACTCGGCCATGTAGAACTAGAATACGTCGAAAAAACATACGGATACCCTCACATGGTCGGCCATCGCTTCTCGCTCGCCAACTCCATGTACCAAGGCTGCTTGAAGCAAAGCGCAATCACATTCCACTTCAACACCAGCATCAAAGCCATTGAATCCTTCGGTCCCAACCCCGTTGTTGTGGCTGAGCCTCGTGATGGCTCGTCTGAGCCTTACAAAGTCGAGGCTGATATCTTGCTGGCTGCGGACGGAATCAAGAGCAATATCCGTGTGGAGATGCTCAAATTATTGAACGTTGATGCGCAGATCATCGACACAAATCAGGCCGCGTACAGAATCATGATTCATCGCGATCAGATCAAGGACGATCCCGAACTTCTGGCGCTACTTGATAGTGATACCGTCGTTCGCTGGATTGGCGCAAAGAGGCATATTATTGCTTATGCAGTTGATAACAAGAATATATACAACCTCTCCACAACTCAACCAGATACGAACTTTGCAGCTGCCCCGTCAGCGACATACACAACTCGCGGGTCGAAATCGGCTATGTTGGGCGTCTTTGAGGATTTCTGCCCCATGATTCAGCGTATGCTCAACCTTGTTCCCGAGGGAGAAGTGTGTGAATGGAAACTTCGTGTTCATTCCCCCCTTCCAACGTGGGTATACAAGACCGTTGCTCTGGTGGGAGATGCTTGCCATCCTACTCTACCACATCTTGCGCAGGGAGCTGCTCAAGCTATTGAAGACGCAGCCGCCATCGCCGCCTCCTTGTCACGACTACCAGACACCAAACCTGAGACCATCAACAAAGCCCTCCGAGTCTATGAAAAGATTCGTAAAGATCGTGCCTATGCCCTCGTAGAAATGGCCGCAGCGTCCGGTCGAACACTCCATTTGGGTGATGGTGCTGACAAGGAGGAGAGAGATAAGCAATTTGCGGCTTTGAAGCAGGGCAATGGAAAAGTGCCGGATAAGTGGGCTGATGCTGATGTGCAGAAGTTGATTTATGGATTTGATACGACTAAGGAGACGTTGGATAACTTTGATGAGATCTTTAATGGGTTGGATGAGCAGGTTAATGGGCACTAGATGTCCATAAAATTCTATTGTTTTCACGTTTATATTGAGAATTAGGTTAGCATGTATATAAATATTGACAATTCAAGATGAAAGAATTCAAATTCAGTTTACCTGGGTACCTCCGAGGCCGGTCCTGATCTAGACTCCCTCCACACAATACCTAGGTAGGTATCTATGCCCTAAACAGAAAAGAAAAGCAAACAATACTTATATCATTACACCTAGAGTCATTCAACTATCGTAGACATATATCAAAAGTAGAAGGTAATCAGACGGTATCACCCAACTCGGTCTTTCTCCGACTCTCCCAAATACTCCCTCTACAAAAAGTCGGGCTTTGCTCCGTGACGTGCATACAACTTTACAGTTTCTGGCATATTCTCCCCCACTCAGAAATCATGATTTATTTACGTATCATGTAATTCACATACAAGACGAGCACGACACCTCATAGTATTGAACGTGTACGTAGTTGATTTATGGTACGTATTGTTGCTACGTCTCGGAAAACCGGCGATGCGGAGACCCCGCGAAGCAGGTTGATTGAGAAAATACATAAGGAGAGGGATACCCCCACGGATGCTGAAACTGCATTATATGGTCTTTGTATTCTATCAATAAAGTCGAAGAAGAGTAGATTTGTCCTTATTACTTTACTGTTACTGCCCGAGTCAAAGTTAGAGTACTACGTACCACTACAAGTCACGCAACATGCCTTCTATACTCATCACCGGTGCTGGCGGCTACGTCGGTCAAGAACTCGCAGCAGAATTACTACGCACCTCCTCCTCAGATACCACAGTCATTATCGCCGATGTGCAAGAACCACCAGTACCCGCATCAGCATCCGAGCATGCCTCTCGCCTCAAAACCGTAGCCGCAGACTTGACCTCCCCCAAGGTCGTCGACGAGCTAATCAACCCTTCCACTCCTTACGAATCCGTCTTCCTGCTCCATGGCATCATGTCCAGCGGCTCCGAAGCAAACTTTGATTTGGGCATCAAAGTCAATCTCGACTCAAACCGGTACATCCTCGATCGTCTCAAGGATACCATGCCGGGAGTCAAGGTCATTTTCACATCTTCGCTTGCCGTCTACGGTCCTACCAAGGCCGGGTTTGTGATTAGCGAAAACAATCTGCCTCCCGTGCCGTTGTCGTCGTACGGATCGCAGAAACTCATGATTGAGATTCTGTTGAATGATTACTCCCGTCGAGGGTTTTTGGATGGTCGGGCAGTCCGTTTACCCACCGTCACTGTTCGAGCGGGAAAGCCAACGCAAGCTGCGAGCAGTTTTGTGAGTGACATTATCCGAGAGCCGTTCCATGGGAAGAAAGCCATCTTGCCCGTCGCAAAGGACACACCTGTTTGGATCTGTTCGCCATACACCATTATTAAGAATATATTGCATGCTCGCGATGTTCCAAAGGAAGCGTTTGGGGATTCGCGTTCTGTCAATTTGCCTGGTCTGCTGGTTACTGTGCAGGAGATGCTGGATGCATTGGAGCAGATTGGTGGGCCGGAGAAGAGGGCTTTGGTCGAGGAGAAGTATGATGCGGATGTGGACAGGATTGTGCAGAGTTGGTCGCCGTTATTTGATAATGCACGTGCTAGGCAGTTGGGCTTTGTGGATGATATCTCGATGATTGAGAATATCAAGAGGTTTGCGAGCTCGTTGTATGCTTAGATTAGTAACGTATTGAGTGGTTAGTATTAGTAACTTAACCACGGGTATAGCAGAATAGACTGCATGGGTCGATCCGCTATGAGCATAAAGATAGCTTTCTGTAAACACATAGTCGAAATAGAAATGATATATTCAATAAAGCGAATGTTTGATGATTGCAAGCCGGAATAATTCAACAGCTGACGGAGTAGTACTACGTAGAATGCTAGGTGAGGAGCGTAGGGAAGGCCCGGAGCGGGTTGGCAAAAAGGGTCATGTGATTGGTCGGCCGAGCTGGCGAACAATTTGACTTCCCGATTTCATTCCAAGTCGACCTCCAAACCTCAACGACCATCCTCGCCCGGCGTCCTTCCCACTCCAATTGTCTCTCTCCCCCTCACATACATATCAGCCAACAGTACTCATGGCTTCCCGACGGCTAGCTCAGCAGTTCAACCAGGCTTTGCGCTCCCGCGCTGCCTTGAAGGCCGTCCAGCCCGTGAAGCGCGGTTTTGCTACACCAGTTGGTCTGCCATCACGGACACAGTCGACCACTGTATGTGTTGTCAATTTGCCTTCTGCCATTGGAAATTGATTATGAACTGACCGTCGCGCTCAAATAGTTGTCTAATGGCCTTACCATCGCTACCGAACACAACCCCTACGCTGCCACTAGCACCGTCGGTGTTTACGTCGATGCCGGATCTCGTGCTGAAACCGATAAGACCAATGGAACTGCTCACTTCCTTGAGCATTTGGCCTTCAAGGGCACCAACAAGAGAACCCAGGGACAGCTAGAGCTTGAAATTGAGAACATGGGTGGTCACTTGAACGCTTACACATCGGTACGAATATCCGATGCTGCCGTTGAGTCATGCTAATTGCCGTGCAGAGGGAAAACACCGTCTACTACGCCAAGTCTTTCAACGCAGATGTCCCCAAGGCTGTCGATATCCTTGCCGACATTCTCCAGAACTCCAAGCTCGAGACTTCTGCTATCGAGCGTGAGCGTGATGTCATTCTCCGGGAAGCCGAGGAAGTTGAGAAGATTAGGTATTATCAATCAACACAGTTGTAATTGAACTGCACTGACTTCTCTCTAGCGAGGAAGTTGTCTTCGACCACCTCCACGCCACTGCCTTCCAGGGCCAGGCTCTTGGTCGTACCATTCTCGGACCCAAGGAAAACATCCAGAGCATCCAGCGTGACGACCTCGTCAACTACATCAAGACCAACTACTTGGCCGAAAAGACCGTCCTTGTCGGTGCCGGTGGTATCGAGCATGACGCCCTTGTCAAACTTGCTGAGCAACACTTCGGTAGCCTGCCATCCGCTCCCCCTTCTTCTGCCGCTGCTGCCCTTGCCGCTGAGCAGAAGCGCAAGCCTGAGTTCATTGGTTCCGAGGTTCGTATTCGTGACGACACTATCCCCACTGCTCATATTGCTCTTGCAGTTGAGGGTGTCAGCTGGAACGATGACCACTACTTTACTGCTCTCCTTGCCCAGGCTATTATTGTATGTTTTTTTGGCCCTTCTTTCTTTCATGAGCCAATACTAACTATCGTAGGGCAACTGGGACCGTACCATGGGCAATGCTTCTTTCCTTGGCAGCAAGCTCAGCAACGTCATCTCTCACAACAACCTTGCCAACAGCTTCATGAGCTTCTCCACCAGCTACAGTGACACTGGGTAAGCCCAATTGTGAGCCTTTTGAGTTGATCGATACTAACGCGTTCTTATAGTCTCTGGGGTATCTACCTTGTCAGCGAGAACCTTACTAACCTCGATGACCTCGTCCACTTCACTCTCCGCGAATGGTCCCGTCTCTCAATCAACGTCACCGAGGCTGAGGTTGAGCGCGCCAAGGCTCAATTGAAGGCTTCCATCCTCTTGTCTCTCGATGGCACCACCGCCGTCGCCGAGGACATTGGTCGCCAAATCATCACAACTGGCCGCCGTTTGAGCGCCGAAGACATTGAGGCTACCATCGGCCGCATCACTGCCAAGGACGTCATGGACTTTGCCAACGCGAAGCTCTGGGACAAGGAACTTGCCATCAGTGCCTATGGTTCTATTGAGGGTCTTCTCGACTACCAGCGCATCACCAACGATATGAGCCGTAACCTGGCTTAAACAAAAATAACCGACCTTTTTGATAAAAAAGGAAAAGAAAAGCAAATCAACCCCTCTCTTGTAGAGCTTGCGATTTAATCCTCATCTTTTACCCTGACCAATAGACGAACATGGGCTCTGTGACAGTAGTAGTGTTATAGCGCATAACTTTTTTGCCTCTTATATCGCCTGTTTCCATTTTCCTTTGTTATCTATATCTGTACAGTAAATCAACTGTCTTTTTTCTATTAAATGATTTCCCTCCTTGTGTAGTGTTTGCTATTTTGCTCTATTCTAAACATAAGTCCTTCAAGTACACGTAGCTAAGATAGTGAGCCACCAACCCAAAGGAAGAATGATACATAATCTAGATATGTGAAGCAAGGATTAATATCAATCTCTTAACTTGTTGCAGATCGCCAGGACTTCGAAGGTTCAAAGGATCAATGATCAGATGCTGGCTGGGTGGTAGATTTATCAATCTGTCTAGGAAAGAATATGCTTGTGCTCAGGAAATGGATTACTAACATTCAGAAAATAGCTAGAATATACCAGGGACAGAAATCAGAACCCAAATCTTGAGATGTCACTCAATCAAAACGCCTCCGTAGACCCCGAATGACAAAGAAACATTATAGATATATATACATATACACACAATGAACATAGCTGGACATGAGGTTTTAACTAATCGTATCAGGTGCTAAATCCCTCTTGTTGCCAATCATCTCCATGTAATTTGCCAGCAGCAGCACTACCACCACCGCCGCCGCCGCCAGCACCAGCACCAGCAGCCACAGCCGCGGCGCCATTAGCAAGATTGTCAATATGGTGTTTCTCAATCTCAACGGCGCTCATAGAGTACAGCATAACAAAAAGAAACACATGCAACGCAAAACAGTATGCCGCGAAGATATTTCGACTTGTTCGATTTGCTAGGACCACTCGTGTGATGGAGAACACTAATCGTTCGGGGAGAGACATGCGTTTGTACGCCCTTGTAGCCTCGCGACCTCTAAATGCTGCAAATGGTGATATTTGCGCTTCATACGCGGATTGGTATTTGTCAAGTGAGACGCCCGATGGAGTTTCGTCGGATGCGTATACTGAGGCTGCGCTGGGTCGATTGCCGTAGGAAGATGCTGATGTGGATGCGCCACCTCCTTGGTTGCGACTATATGTTGAAACATATCGAGTCTTTTCGTACAGATTCAGGTTATCTTTTTGAAGAGAAGCAACTTCTGATCGGAGAGATTTCACGGTTGCGTAAGTTTTGGATAGTTCTTCCTCCAATTGAGCATTCTTTTGCTTAAATCTATCTCGCTGAGCTTGGATCATTGGCAAAATACCAGAGCCGCCACCAACTGCTTCACCAGCACGAATAGCATCCATTGTATTTGCAGAAGCGGCGACTTGATCAAAACCGGAGATGATTGACGACGTGGGAGATGTGGCGCCTCCCCGTCGAGATGAAGGGAAACGAGATGTGTAGGTGCCTGCAACAGACATTGCAGCAGAAGGTAGAACATTTGTGCTCTTTTGCATGCGCAAGAGGTCATTTTCAAGTGTTGCACATAGCTGCTGAGATTTCTCTAGCTCGGCTTTTGTTGTGGATGATTCTTCTTGTAACGTCTCGATCTGACTCTGAAGATCACGATGAGAGACCCTAAGTACTGTGAGTTCATTGCCGAGTTTCTTATTGCGAGCCATCAGTAACTGTTCCAGCGAATTGTCTTTAGATTTAGCAGTGCCATTCGTGCTAATGAGTTCTTCTGGAATATTGCCAGACTCATCATCATCGCCAGTAGAAAATTCGATAGACTATACTGGTGTCAGTCATTTTGACTCTGTGAAATAGTCTGAATGCATCCTACCTTGATGACCTCGAGCTCCCGTTTGATATCCTCGTAGTCGGCATATTTGTCGAGTTTTGATCGGAACTCATCCTTCTCCACGCTGAGCTTGGCATTAATTCGCTCAAATTGACGGACCTTGCTCTCCCAGTCGTGCTTTTCGGTGTCGCGGTCGAACCTTGCTGCATCGAGTTTCCTAATCAAAGCCGAGTTTTCGGATTGCAATCGAAGATATGATGGATCATCTTCAATAGGCCTTTGTTCGGCTTGAGAATGAGACGCAGCTTGAGCTAGTTCTAACCGCATCTGCTCATTACGTGCCTCAACCTCGGCCAATCTCAAACTAGTCTTTTCCAGATCCGAGACGACAATCTCAAGCTCGGCTGCTGTCGCGGTGTTGCGAGCCGAATCGACATCCTCATCTCTATCTAGTCGCTGTGACACCTCCAGGGAAGCCTTCAGTTCCTTGACCAATCGTTCCTGATTCTCAATCTTCTCCTCTAATGTTTTCTCCTTAGCCTCCCAATTGTTGCTCTTCTCCGATAGTACTGCTTCCCAAGACGATTCAATTTCTTTGATCCTTGATTCCTGGGAATCTTCTAGTTTCTTTCGAGCTTCGCTTTCTTCTTCTAAACGTTTCTCGGTAGTTTCAAGTTGACTTGTCAATTTGGCCACAGATTTTTGTAAATGCTCCTTTTCCGCGGTGAGTTTCGGGACGGTGTCTTCAGATACCACTAACGAATCGACGGATGCTTCGAGGAGGGGATATGGATCGGGAGCTTCGGAAAGCGGGGAGTATAGTTGTAAAAATGCTGACGAGGATGTTTTGCCATGGGTGGTCAAAAGATCAATGAACGTTTGGTACGCTATATCGTTGTTAGCGATGTTTGTTGAAGCAAACTTCTGCGAGATTTTACCTTTCAAAAGTCCCTTGTATTCTGTCAATTTCGAAGCATCATCAAGCTTCCTGAAGTCTTTCGTTTTTTGGGCAAGATCCTTCCTTTGTACGAGAGCATCTCGCTGGTTTGCGACAATCTCGGAGGCAGTAGCGTCAAGTTTCGGTATAGTATTAGTTAGATCGATACCTATATTATTTGAGATGCGTCAGTACGGTCACTGAAAAGGTCCTCTCGCATGATCCGTACCTCGCCATGAAGCTATAGCCCGCTGAAACTTATTCGATTCCTCCGTATTGGTGCTCTGATTGCGGTTGACATCTGGCTTCTCCTGTTCTGGCAGGATATTCTCGCTGACCGCAAAAGCGTCCATATTTGATGACTCCAAAGTCCTTCCACCCTATGATATTCCGCTCATTCAAGAACTATAGGTGCTGCACCTTACTCAGGAGCTGAGACGATTTAAAAGAAAGATCGAGTGCTGGGTTTATCGGTCAATGCGGAGGATGGTCTGATTGCGCGTTGCGGGTCGATCTTGTTTGGCTCAGACACTGGAAGACCGAGCGATTTTCCACGGAAATTGATAAAATGATTGGCGTCTCTCGAAGTGACTAGGCTCGGGACACGGTAAACGATTTCATGAAAATATTGGTCGTTACTCATATAATAATGGCATGTGCTACGATGTTGGGATTGTGGTTCCTTGAAACACGTTGCGTAACTTAAGGCAATCACAGCATGACTAAGCCGCGATAAGCCCGTAGCTTCTTTCCCAATCAAGAGCTATCCCCCTCAATGACATCTTCTCATCAGACACTCTTCTTGTGCCTCATCCATCTGATGGCCCACGAAGTATACTGATAACTCAGATACTGCGAATCTAAGAGCCAGCTTGATGGATGGATACACAGGACCTCGCAAAAGGAGGAAGTTATCCGCTTCTCAAGCGGCACCCTATGTTCTACGTCAATTGCTCGATGATGTCCCGATAGAGCCCGAGAGCGGCGAGTCGGATGTTTATATTACATGTGTAGAATACTGGAGTGAGTATAATGTCCCTGGCTCACTCGATAAGAACTGACTTTGTATTTCAAAGACGACAATCTGTATATAGGCACCTCCGCGGCTGAGATCCTACACTTTGTGTCCATACCGTCCGAACCCACTGATGAAGCCAACGAGCCCACGTTTATCCTAGCATCGCGATTACAAATAACCGGTAATCCGAAGAAGAAAAATGGAATCCAGCAAATTTTACTACTTCCCACTGCTTCCAAGGCGTGTGTCTTGTGCAACGGTGTTGTTACCTTTTACTCGTTGCCTGAGTTGAGTCCCGCCTTTGAAAACACCAGGGTGAGCTGTCAATGGATTGGAGGATTGGACTTGAACCAAAATGAGAATGGGAACGCGATCGATAAACCGGTAATTATGATTGCACTGTCAAACCGTATAATGCTTGTTCGGATCGGAGATGCAGCGCATAAGGTTAGGAATATCGAATTTCCTGGGTGTTTGGTTGGAGCACGTCGAGATACGATTGCATGTGTCGCGGACGGAACCGCATACTCACTGTTGGAAGTCGAACATCAGCAAAAGATTCCACTATTCCCAATCTCATCGACGAGTGAAGTCTTCGAGTCTGGTCATGTCGAGGATATCCCGCAATCGGCATCGAATCTCAAACGCTCTTCTTCTGCAAGTTACGCCAACTCAAAAATTGACAGGAGAAGTGAACATAGTAGAAGTACCAGTCTGAATACGTTTGCAGGAGGATTAGGCGTTAATAGCGATAGCTTACAACCCAATCCAGATGATCGTTCCAACAATTCTACACCCGGGCCGTCAGAAAATGATACTCCCCGAAGGTCTCTATCAAGGGACCGACGTGATATCGATACATCAAAGGGTTTGCCCACTCCTCCGAAGGAGCCAGCGGAAGATAAGCACAAGCCGCTGCCACCAGCACCGAAATTGGATATTGCTCGGTTGAAACCTCACATAGTCTCTCCAACACCGTCAGAGTTCCTTCTAGTTACTGGCACCCAGAAAAACGAACCTGGAGTTGGCATGTTCGTCAATACGGATGGTGATGTTGTTAGAGGCACAATGGAATTTCAGCAGTATCCAGAAGCAATTATTGTCGACGCTCCAACCGAATCCGATCCTAGCTCTGGAAGCCCGGGCTCTTTTGAAGGATTTGTTCTCTCGATTATCAACTTGGAAGAAGAAGATAGCGTTCATAAGTACCTCGAAATACAGCGATGGGATGTTGAACCGGGAGAATATGGACGCCAGAAGGCCCTGGTGCAAATACCGACCGTGGATGGATTCGAAACTTCTCACGTTGGTATCAAGCATACAACCAGTTCAAGCAAGCTCGATTTCTATGAGCTTGGGGAGACTCTGCGAATGGTCAAGTTGAAAACACCTCGCACCGGAGGAGATACCCCAGCTGAAGAGACCGACCCACGGACGAATGCAACCATTGAACAGGTACGCAAAGAGAAAGAGCTCTTCGAGTCTCAAGAACTGACGGACTCTGAATCTGGTAAAAAGCCGGGGTTTCCGCAAACACAGGAAGTGAAACGGACAAAGGAAGAGTCTGCTTTTGCTCATCGTCTTGGAAACGTCCAAACCCACTTAGTTTTATGGTCCGGAAATAAGATATGGAGAGTCACCAAGAATCCGTTACCTTTACAACTGGATGGCCTTCTTCAGAGTGCGCAGACATGGGAGAATGGTCGGTTCAAATCGGTTGATAGGGATGCGGTCATTGATCTCTTGGATTCAATTAAATCAACTGAACCCACAACTGAAGCCGAGTTCCTTGGTTTAGAATACATCAAGCAAAAGGCCGGCTTGATTCTTTTCGCAGACTTACTAAGAATGAACCCAAATAACAGAAGCGAGACTACAATGCGTGTCACTGAAGAAGCCCTTGTGGAAAGCAACTTAGACCCACGTCTTATTCTATTCTTGGTCCCTTTTCTAGCAGAGGAGGTCCTTCAAGCGAAAACAGGAATTTGGGTTCACCAAGGCCTGGCTCGCGAAGCGGAATTCTATCTCGGTCATTTGTCCGAATCCAAAGCTACGCCCGAAGTTCCTGATGATGCGTTACTAAACATGTTGAAACGGTTTCTTAGTGCCTGGCAAAGGAAAAGAGGCTACGGGAGTGTGACAGACGAAACAAACGTATTTGATAGTGTGGATGCAGCTCTGCTGCACTTGATCCTGGAACAAGAAGCGCGAATCAGGAGAGCGTCACAGCCAGTGACAAGAGCCACCCGCAACGAGTTGAACGGATTGGTAGATGACTGGAAAGGAAGCTTCGATCGTGCAGTCTCGCTATTGGAGCGATATCATCGGCTTTTCATTCTTAGTCGACTTTATCAAAGCCGCAAAATATCCGGAAAGGTTCTCCGAACCTGGCAAAGAATTGCCAATGGGGAGAGAGAGGACGATTCAGATGTCACGGTTGCCGCAGTGGAAGTACATGTTCGAAAATATCTTTCCAAACTACGCGATTCGCAACTGGTTGAGGAATATGGATCGTGGCTGGCATCACGGAACCCTAGCTTGGGTATCCAGGTGTTTTCGGATGACAGTGCAAAAGTCAAGTTGGAACCCGACAAGGTTGTACAGTTGTTAAAGAAGCGAGCGCCAAATGCCGTTCAGGACTTCTTGGAACATCTTGTTTTTTCCAAAAACGTGAGTCCCGTTTATATCGTGATTTACTAGTAGAGGGCGTGCTGACTTGTCGTAAATAGCATACTCAATACGCAGATGATCTCATTGCATACTATCTCGACACGGTCATTAATGTTTTGCAATCGTCTACTGAAGCGCGCATATCTCTGAGAGACTCATATTCTACTTACCGTGCTCTACGACCACCTAAGCCTACTTATCTTGCTTTCATCAACGAAAACACCCCACAAGAGAGCTGGTGGCAGTCACGTCTGCGACTGTTACAGTTGTTGGGAGGGCCAAGTACCGCTTTCACATCTAGTGCCGGGGCCAGCAATTTGTCATACTCTGTCTCAGCCGTGCTTGCCCGTATCGAGCCATTTCAAAATGAGTTGGTGTCTGAGAGTATCATTCTAGATGGTCGTCAAGGGCGACATAAACAGGCGTTGAGACTTTTGACTCACGGCCTCGGAGACTACGATTCCGCAATTCGATACTGTATCTTTGGAGGAATATCAAGCTCTCAGCCTGCAGCTACGATTTCTTTACCACCACCTTCCGATGATGTTGCATATACAGAGCCGGCCGTATTATTCAAGTATCTGCTATCGGAATTCCTCCAGATCGAGGATGTATCGGACCGAATTGAGAGAACTAGTGATTTACTCGCTCGTTTCTCGCGCTGGTTTGACGTCAATGAGGTACTGGCTACGGTTCCAGACGATTGGAGTGTTGATATCCTCAATGACTTCCTTGTGCATGTCTTCCGGGACCTTGTCTCCCAGGGAAGAGAGACACGGGTGCAAAAGGCGTTGAGTGCTAGCCTTAATCTTCGGGTAAGCGTCGAATACTCGGAGAACGTGGAAAAGCGAGGAGGTTGGATTGAAGATGATCAGGGGTTGAGGAGTCTAAAAGCCGCGGCTTTAACAAGTGGTCAAATACATGGCAATGACCCTGACGATGATTTTGGGGAAATGATTGATGCGAGGTAGTTCGTTCCATCTATTTGCTTCAATGGCACAGTTTTGTTTGTACATATCTCTTATACCATGGTATCAATTTCATTTGCATAGTTGTTTGAAATTATAACAGATTAATCCAAATCAGGAATCGGCAATCCATTAACAATCTTTACCTTTCTGCCCAGCTTATCCAACGCAACCTGCGAATTATGCTCCCGCAGAGCTTTCGTCTCCACGTCCGTAACAAGCACAAAATCATAAGTCATCAATGGCGTCCCCTCTGCCACGCCATATTTAGCAGCGAGAGTAGCATCCACCGTCCCCAGATCAACGACGAGGGTATTTTTGACACCAAACACGGCATCAGAGGTCTCATAGGGATCATTGCGAAGATACAACGACGTAATCAAATGATCATACCCTTCCTTCTCAAACATGAAATGCATATGACTCGGCCTATACGGGTGTCTATGCAACCTCTTCAACAACTTTCCCACGGGCCCATCATGCGGAATGGGATACGGCACAGGTTTAATTGCTTTGAACCAGAACTCCCCTTGGGCATCGGACAACATGACGCATCGCCCATCGGGTCCCGAGCGATCGGCATGTTGAACGTCGTAGTGGCCCGTTGAATCAGTCTCCCAGATATCGATCTTTACGCCTGCGATGGGTGTGCCGGAGCGGTCCTTGACGTTGCAAACCACTAAAAGAGGTTCACCATTGGTATCCTGTGACATGGAGTCTCCGTGCAACATTTGGGGCGCTTCGTGTGTGTGGAAGGGGCCTAGGACTGTGCCTTCGGTGGAGTTGGGGGGTTTCGGGTGGTCGATTGAGTCGACCAGCAATGAGAGGCCGAGAACGTCGGAAAGAAGAATAAATTCCTGTCCCCCCAAAACACTACCAGTTAGAACATATATCAAGCAAGAAGTTTGGGGTGAGAGGGCAGTACTACCTGTCGAACATCAGTACATATCTGGCCGGTCTCCGTCAAGAATTTGATTCCGGCCATCCACTCATCGGAACTAAGACGTGTCTCACGCGCAAAGTCATGGAGATGCGTGACCAATCGCTCGAGGACATATTTCATGCGCGCATCTTCGCAAAGTGAATTGATCAAGATCACGTTTTCAGTGATGTTGTCGATTGTGAGATCGCGGAGGGGAGGGATTTTGACGAGGGAGGGATCCATTTTGTCTTGTCTTTGTATATAGCTCGGTTGGTGAAAAAAGGTATGTCGATACGCAATGTCAAGGCAGCGAGACTAAGTTAAAAGGATATATACAAGAACAATTTCAAAAGAATAGACCGGGTAGGACTCCCGATCCTCGACCACATCCGGAGTCGTAAGTGTGGGTTAAAGTCATATCCGACGCGGTTTGATGAACAGCCCGGAATTACCCCTCACTCTTTATATCCGACGTATTTCAACGTCTAACTGGTCAACTTGATTCAGAGTTTCTTGGAAAAAAATGAATAAGAGATTGGTAATTCCCTCTGCGGGGAAATGGCCTCCTTTCCAATGGAAGGATTGGGGATTTGGAGTGATTTGATCGTTTGATCAGGTTGTCGAGGCGCTCCGGATTTTCTCCAGAAAAATAAGTCATGCGGGGGTAAGCATATTGAATGTATTCCGATTGGCTGTATCGATATCAAGATCATGACCCATGAGTCTTGAAACAGTTTCATGAATAGAATAATTACAGAAAATAATATGGATCGGCTCGATTGTATATGCTTGAAAGGAAATAAAAAAGCCACCAAACAACCATGGTATCATACAATAAAAACAATGCAAAAACAGAATGCATAACCCATCAAATGCTCATGAAATATGCCCCAAATATATCCAGCAGAAGAAAATGACATTTGAAATTTGAAGATTAGCAGTCTTATTCACCATCTCGTATGTGCTTTTCCCGTCCAACTTGAACTCTCGTGTTGTGATGATCAACTGTATCTTTGATCGCCTGCATCAATCTCGAATTCGCATCCGGATCGTTATCCGTGTCGCGGTGATGGCTGTTTCGATGGTGGGTATTAGAATTATTAATGGCGTTGGTATCGTGAAGAATATTGCGATGATGGAATGAGCTTCGCCGATTGTGTTGAGGCTGATGTTGATGTTGTGTAGGTGGCTGATGCGGTTGATGCTGGTGTTGTTGAGGGTGGTGATGGTGTTGATGGTGATTCTCCGGGTTTTGGTCGTGATTGAGCATGATGTGAACATCGCTGTTCGCTCGTCGAGGCGCTGTCGCATGTTCGCGGGATGTCTGGTGTTGACTATACGGATGAGATGGTGGCTCCGATTGTGCCAGCACCAAAGCATTGTGAGGATTGGGGTGAGGTTCGGCATGATTGTCGTGAGGAGGATATACATTGCTGCTGTGATGTGGATGACTATGTTCTGCGCTATGCTCATCTTGAGGGTTGTTGGTATCGGGAGCAGTAGGTCGAGCAAAGTCCCGCTGCTCGTCATGAGTACGCGGTTGGCGAGACTGAAGATCCCTTAGTTCCTCTTCCTTGACATCTTTCCACGAGCACTTGGCATGTTTCTTGGTACAACCCATGCATGCCGTCAAATTCTTCAAGCAATCCATATGCAAACGGCGGCATCGGTCGCATGGCGGCAAGATTCGTTCCCCTCGTTGAAGATCCTCCATGCGTGCCACCATCTCCAACTTAAACGGACCGCCATCATCCCGTTCGTGGTGGTTGACTGATTTGGGCTGAGGAAGTAAAGATGGTGGTGTGTTTGGAATCGCAACAGTGCCTGTCGAATTGTTGAACAAAACAGGAGGCAGTTCCGATGCCTCTGATCTTCGAGGCCCTGTTCGCGAGGACTGTCTAGGCAATGAGGATGAGCCCTCGCCCTCCTGCTGGCCACTACGACCAGCACGGTCTGCCGTTGTGAGGAACTTTTTGAGTAGTTCTGCTCGAGTTGTTGGCGAAGCACCTTTGATATTTGTACCGTTGATTATCGTAATGTTATCCGTATTCGGATGATTGAGCATAAACTGCGAAGAAAGACTGGGATGTTCTTCACCAGCTTCAACCGGCCTGCCCGTATTGACAGCAACGAAGCCTCCAGACGGGGATGGAGGATTAGCAAAACCAGTCCCGTTGACTGCAGCATCTGTATTGTTGCCATGTTCGTGTAGCGGAGGACTTTGCGAGTATTTGTTTCGATCGTTTTCACGGCGAGTAACGATCGCATTGCGACGACTCTTTAGACGGTAGCTCAACTGTCTTGCGCGCGCGGCGGCTATACGAATCAGCTTGTCATCCACAATGTAAGAAGTCAATAGACTTACCAGAATCTGCCATGGCAGTGATCTGCTGGAGATTCTTCTCCAAAATCTCCAGCACTCCCACTTCTTTTTCTTCATCCTCATCAATCGGCTGAGGCGGTATCAGCTTCTGCGGCATACCAGAGGCAATCAAAACATAATCCTCTTCCGATATCTCCACCCTGCACTGCTTCGTATAAAACTGACACACGCGAATCCCATTTCGAGTCTTTTCTAAATTGAACTGTTCCGGTTTACTCTTCGCAAATTCAACCACGTCCAACCAAGTGACATTTGTGCCTTCCTTGCCATTGGATTTAAGTACCCGCGGCGGTCCCTCGAACAAGCGCTCAAAGCGCTTCATGAGAATAGGGCCCAGAGGACATGCGCCGAGATTACCGGCGATACTCTCGTGTCGTTGCAAGACGCCGTCATATTCGCCAATCAAGCGCAGGATGTTCGGTAGACTATCGTCTGTGGAGACAAGAGGCAGATTATCTGGGTATTGGCGAGCGAGATAATTGATGTGTAGAGAGTTTGATTGTGTTTTGGGCATCTTTGAAACGGTTGGCGAGTAGTCGCCCGAAGGGGACCGTGGACGTTTGTGAGACGGAAGTTCCGCCGTCACGGTTCGCGACTCCATGGGAGTAAATTCGTGCTCGTTTAAATAAATAGATTGAGCAGTAAGGGAAATAAATCGACCTTTTGTCGGACGACGAGACTATAGACTGGCCATGTGCTGTCGTGAGTAGCGAAATAGCGTCTAGATAGTATACGGCGGACCTGATCGGCAGTAAGTGTGAAGGAGGAGTCGCCCGGAAAAGAAGACGGCGGCTAAAGTCAACGAAAGTCAAGGCCTGCGGTGGGGTACCGAATGAGACGATGGATAGCGTATTTTCAGTGATCTTTAGGCGAAGGGGTAATCAACCATGTAGAATCCTATGTTGCAAAGCAAACAAAGGAAAGGCTGAGCCGAAACAAGAAACTGGGCGTGGAAAGCCTGGAGGGGGGTGGAGGAAGATTTGCGATGCCGGACGGGACTACCATAGGCCTAACACATTGGACTTGGCATGAAAATTCCCGCACTGTTCTGCTAGAAGGGTATTGTTTACTGCCTATCAATGCAAGGCATGCATAAGTCATTATCTTGTTACTGTCGTACGTGCTCTCTTCGTATACACTGCACAGCAGAGGCACGTACGTATACATGCGATGAGTCGCGGAAGGCGGGCAGCAATCAGGCTTCGTTCTTGCAACATGCACAGAGTACACATATTGAAAACAAGGGTCAAGGACAGCAATACTACAGGCTACTCAACAAGCCGACCTGCGTCACTAGGCTTGGGATTGATAATAGAGTGGAGGGTGATGTGTCACCGTCTGGTCTTTCTTGTCTAGAGCGGGCGGATCGGAAATCAGCGAGAAGGGGTGGATCACGGACACGGACAGGACAGGACAGGGACTACCACGACATGCGCTATTTTCTCATTATTCGCTACTGCGCTTGTCATCGGCACGACATATACCACGAGAAACAATCCTTCCTGTTGTCTATTTCAACAATATGAATAACCGAAAGATAGCTCATTTGTAACTACCAGATCCGGAGGAAAGAGAGCATTCCAGGAACAGATGAAATCGAGAGCGGAGCGTGGACCTGAATCTTTTCCGCCGGGAGATTCCGCTGTGACTTGAACAGTAATTGTGTGTCGCTGATTGGCTGCGCGCACCGAGATTGATTACAGAAGTAACGTATTACATCATACGTTAAGGTACAGTTTTCCTGGTATCTAACTGGTCCGTGAAGACCACTCTCCTGTACTGATACTGTCTAATACGCTGCTGAATGAAAACGCATGAAACAGTCACGATCACACACGATTTCGTGCTTACGCCTTCCACTCAACCAGTCGACTTTTCGCATTACCCCCTCATAACGCATGAACCACCCCATTGACCAGTTTGCAAGGGTGTGTTTGTGTCGCTTTTTCTCGATTCCGTCATTCCACTTTTTTTTTTCTTTTGCAGTAGTAGTCATCTGCCTGCGCGGGGTGAGAAAGGGATTCTAATTACATCCTCACTTAATTTGCGCGACTGCCGTGCTACGTATCAACGCTAGCCCTGCCACCACCACCTTTAGGGCCAGAAAGAAAAGCCCCTCTGAATTTTCGGCAGAGTTGAAGCTCACCGCTTTATATTGATAACGCTAGCTTCCAGTCGAGGGCTGCGAGGATTTTGCAATCTTGACCTATCAGTGAGCCTAGAACGGGACTTACGGGTTGCTACTGAAAAGAAGGAAGAAAGAAAAAAAAGTCATTGCGAAGACAAGAAATATCGCATCAGTCTCCCCACACTTCACGTTTGTTATCATTGCGACAAAGCCTTTTTTTCACCAGCCTCACACGATACATAATGTCGGAACGAGGCTCATTCCGTGGTGGTGGTCATGGTGGTCGGGGCGCCCGCGGCGGCGGAGGCGGTGACCGTCGGGGCGGCGGCTCCACCCGTGGCGGTGCACGCCATCAAGGAGGAGATCGAGGAGATAGAGGAGATCGACATGGAGGAGACAGAGACCAACAAGAGAAGCCCAAAAAGGAAAATATTCTGGATTTGACAAAGTATATGGACAAGGAGGTTATTGTGAAGTTTAATGGTGGTCGGGAAGGTTTGTCCTCTCTCTCCTCCAACAAACCTCCACAAGAATCAAGTCACTAACAATCATTTTCAAAACTATAATAGTCAGCGGCATACTGAAAGGGTATGACCAGTTAATGAACCTTGTTCTGGATGATGTCAAGGAGAAGATGCGTGGTATGTTTTATGAATTCCCCTATTTCGGAGGTGAGGTACTAACGGATACAGATGAATCTGGAAAAGAGGCTACACGCTCACTTGGCTTGATCGTTGCTCGTGGTACACTTCTTGTCCTTATTTCGCCGGCGGACGGTAGTGAGGAGATTGCCAATCCATTTGTGCAGGCAGAGGAATGATCAAATGAAAGCATTTTGTCAGACCAAGTATGAAAGTTTAATGAAATCGACGAATGTATTGATTTATTGGAATGATATGATATTCTCTGACATTTGTAATTTCCAAGCAACACATGAAAATGATTCTTCGTACCATACATATACTCTGTAATTCTTATAAGTCAAGACTAGATAGATCCCCCCAGAATTCACAACTCGCTCCTCAAAATGTTGTTGTATCGTCCACCTAGGTGTTGACGTTCGAATATACCTCCCAACTTGCGACAACACCACTTCCAAAATGGCATATCATGGTTCTCTCAGTGCAGTCGTCTAACAGGCTTCAACAACGCTTGAAATGAAGACTCAAGAGCTTTCTTGAGCTCCTTATAGCTAACAACAAAACAGCTTTGCTCGTCTCGACTGATCAAAGTTACCTTTTCTTCGCTACCTGCATCGAGTTTGTTCAGACAGTTCAATACATGTCCGAGGTCCACGACTGCATTGTTCTGAGCGTCCACTTGATGGAAGACATAATCTCGGAACAGCTTGAGAAAGTATCGCTCCCCATTCTCTGACCACTGACGGTCATGTTCATATTCCGGTCTCTCATTGATAAAGTTCAACTTCGTGATAAGTCGCACCAATCGCGCATTTTCGAGCTCGCGGCTCAAATCTGAAGTGAGCTGGTCATCCATTTGTAGTGCCGAATCAAACGTAGAGATCAACTGCGCCGAGATGCCGCTGATGAATATATCAATACTGCGTTCCTGGTCTTTCTGCAGACCATTCAACAGCCAAAACACCGAGTTCTTTAATTGAGGACTGTAAACACGAGTGAAATGCTCCATAGCCTTGCTTGGACTGCCCAAGGCACCCGCAGCACTGACACCTAGGTTTAGCATAAGTTGGCCGAAATTAACCAGATCTTGAAGCTGGAGATCTTGTACAGATCGCTGTGTGTCGTGCTGTACGACATCCATAATCGCACATGCATTTAAGCGGATTCGATTCTTGCCTGTAAGTAGAATTTTGCTGGCATCGATTATCCTTGCTGCAAGGCCACTGCTATGGATTGCTTTTAAGGCTGATGCAATCTGTGTGACATAGCTCCACATGACTTGTTCTGGTATGTGCGCGTTGCTGCGTGCTGTAAAACGATTGCCTGCTCCCAAATGCTGTTCCGCCAATGTTTTGGACAGTGGATGATAGTCCATGACGAAAATCAGCGAGCTATCCTGAAAGACACGAGTAGTAAACGCATCGTGGACCGTAACAACACTGCCGTTCGTGATTCTTTTCCACGCTTGGACGGACCTTATGGCTTTCTCATTCGTCAAACGATATCCCTCAAGCCTACGCAAAACATAGAAGTTGCCGTCTTTATTCGATTGAGCTTTGTACACCCAGCTTGGAAATCCAAACATCGCCGCATTCTTCTGATGAGTTAGGTCCAGAGGGACCAGGGAGTGGAAATGGTCCACATGCGCTGGTAAGGAAGAATCTAAGCAAATTTGGTTAGCGACAGCTTCCTTGGATTGGAGATTGAACCTACTTGGTAATGTTTGCAGAGTGGCAGCACCTTTCTTCTGCAATTCTTCTCTGAAATCATTGGGTAAGAAGAGATCGTGAACATTTCGTTGATATCCTGAAATATTTGTACTGTGGGGTCCAATCGGTGCATATAAATGATATTGGACTGGCTGTTGGAATCCAGTTTGCCCCGCAAAGAAAGCACCGCCCATTGAAGCAGCGACTGCTGCATCATGCGAATACGGGTTTGGAACGGGGTGAGGTGCGACTGCAGAGCCGCCTGCTATGGAGCTTTGTGGCGTCACGAAAGGATCATAAGGAGGTGCTGGACTTAGAACGCCGTTTCCGTTACCTTGAAGTGGGACCTACATGTATTATTAGCAGAAGGTCTTAAGTGTAAGAAAAACGAACAACATGATGCTCGACTTCATGCCCAGATCCTGGAGACACGCAATCCGGAGAGTATTGAGCAGGATGACAGGCGTGGCGAGGATAGACATGAGGGGTATCTTCTTCAGAAGCAAGCAAGCGATGGGGAGTCTCGAGGGCGGATCCTGAATGAGGGGATAAAGCGAAAGGAAGAGAGATGGAACGCTGAACAGCACGCGGCTGAAATGGATTGGCACGAGCGTCTAGATTCAGAGGCGACCCATCTGACCCGAAATCCATCCTTTAAGCGCGGTTGTGTAGACGAATACGAGAGCTGACTATCACGAAGACAACGAAGAGGGTGTTCAAGGAAAGCAAAATAGGACAAGAAATTGGGGTGGAGGGGTTGTGATTGGTACGGTACATACGGCAGGCGCGGGTCATTCAGTGCAGACGAGGAAGGAGGGACAAACGACCAAACGACCAAACGAAATCCAGACAGCTTCACTTACCACTTGCCCACCATCAAATCCTTGAGGCACAAAGTCCTGGATTTCGGCCACAGACCATTCTGAGCTTCCTGCATCTGAGCGTGCTGATTGTGCACCGGAGCCTGGACCTTTTCATCGATTAGCAGACGATATCTCTACCCGGACTGTACACGACTTGAAGTTTATCGAACCTTTCGGGAGAAATGGAGCGGCGCTTGCAGCTTTGGGGGATATGGTGTTGGGCTTCTTCGGTGTCGACCCATTCGCTGCTAATAACGTTGGCGTGAAACTGGGGGAGTCGACATTCAATCCCTTCCTGTTCGATCAAAGAAAGATCGATGTTAGCTATTGTTGCTCGATAACAACGCGATGTATATGTCCATTGCTTGAGTAAGGAATCTAACCTGTCAATTTGGTTTGAATTCTGCAATTTCAGAGGATCGTGATTAAACGCGCAGCCTGTAGTGAGAACATCGATCAATCGCCATCCAACTCCCAAGCACGACCACCTGGGTTATTGGCATACCCTTATCTTCATATCGACATTTTCCATATATAGTGACGTTTCGGCACAACGTATCTTTTGCGTTCTCTGAAGCCATATTTATCAGCAAACCCGTTCAACAAATAATCATCACGATATACCAACCTCGTCCCCTGAGTTTTGGCGATCCTAGATTGCGACGGGAATCATCGAGCCCCGATTTCGCCGTGGAAGCCATGGCTGAATTGATTGTTTATGGGCGCCAACACTCAGCGCCAGGCGCTCCCCATTGAATCGGCGTATGAGCGAAATAAATAACAGTTGGAGTTGAAAGGAGACCGCATTCCTCCTTGTTTTGAGCAGGCGGAAGTCGAGTTTTGGGCGGACGACTTCTAGGCAGAGAGCGGACTGGACGGCGGATACCTAATATAATCGCAGGCAACTATACCAAAAATCTCCTATATGGTTCGCAAAGATCCTGCGAGACGTCGAATGACGACGAATGCGCAGCAGCAAGGTAGCTGTACTGGCGTTTCGATGAAGCGGGCATGGATGAAGGAGGAATGGCGTCGCGCGGTGGGGGACACTTCGACTATCGGCGGAGTGGGCCATCCATAATCACTGTGAAACCCGCTCATTGCCAGACAGGACCGACCACATCTACAAGAGCAGGTCATACTACGTGCGGAGTTGCGGTGCGTTGTTTAGTTATTCGCGGTCTGGATGAAGTTATCTAACACTTAGGTGAGTATCATATCAAGACGAGAGTTGAAGCTCCAGTTTGGTTCATTCAACGATTTTCAGATATGATTTACCGACTACTGGTATATATATGTATTAGGTATGTAATGGCTTCCTGATATGTACAAGATGCCAGACAATGGGCCTGTCGCTTTCATGAGAAGATATCCATTGCTGTAGAAGCTACAATTTGAATTCAAAAATATAATATATAACGTACAATTTTATAGCAACATTAATACTGGACGCTGTGAGTATTGAACTACGTGCCCTCACTTGATCTGTACGATAGACGAGGCGAGGCCGATAATCGTCATAGTGCACGGGCCAGTTGCCGCAAGCACAACATTGAAACACAAACGAAAGCGTCAAGCTGGCTTCTGTCCGAAGTCGCATGACTATCGACTCGACCATCCTCAACTAACAATATATCATTCCTGATTCACCCTTGTTCTGAGACATCGCGTTGTCTTGCCAACATATGGGGCATTACTCCAGATAGTCCGACTCCGAAGTGGCCCAGAATGTCCTCTCAGGATGGAGGCACGGACATTGGAGAGCTATCCTCAACACAACAGGAAGCTCTTCAGACTTATATGAACGTGACTGGCCAGGAACCCGATGCTGCAATCCCATTGTTGCAACGATCACAATGGAACGTCCAGGTATGCATTCATTTATCTATCTATCAACCAATTGCATTGTGAGGCTGACTGATTGAACCAGATTGCAATCTCCAAATTCTTCGACGGCGAAGGTCCCGACCCCGTCGAAGAAGCCCGCGCCGCTCTGAATGCACCACAAGACATCCGACGGACCCAAAACCTCATGTACGACATTGACGATCTGCCTCCGCGCGCATCTTCCACATCGTCATCATCACGGGCTGCCGGACTCGAGCCTGCTCCTCGCATTGAGACTCAACCGGAGGATCAACCGGCGTTTCGGCCACCATTCATACTCAGCCTTCTCTTCTCTCCTCTCAATCTCTTATATCGCCTCCTATACAATTCGTTCCGGCTATTTGGGACGTTGTTCCCTTTCCTGCCACGATGGCTGAACGTCACGACGGGTTCGTCTCCGCTGCAACGAAATCTGAATACGAGTGGTCGAAGAGCATTGGCACCCAAGGATACCGCGGCCAGATTTATACGGGAATTCGAGGAAGAATACGGCAGCCACTCCCTCCCCTTTCTTGAGAATGGATACAACATGGCATTAGAAAAGGCGCATCAAGAGCTAAAGTTTCTCGTCGTTGTGCTCCTGTCACCTGAACACGATGACATGAACGGCTGGGTCAAAGAAACTTTACTCTCAAGACAAGTCGTCGAATACATCAACGACCCAAACAACCAGATCCTCCTATGGGGTGGCAACGTGCAAGATTCAGAGGCATACCAAGTGGCCAATTCCCTCCGCTGTACCAAGTTCCCCTTTGCCTCTGTGATTGTGCACACACCCAATGTCGGGGCAACCGCCATGTCAAACATTGGCCGAATACCAGGCAATACTAACCCCTCCGAATTTTTAACGAAATTGCGAACAGCAATCTCCCAAAATAAAGAACCCCTGGACCGCGTCCGGGCCCGTCGCGCAGAGCAACAGGCCTCTCGCACACTGCGTCAAGAGCAAGACTCAGCATACGAGCGCTCCCTAGCGCAGGACCGTGAACGCGCCCGCCAAAGACGAGAAGCGGAAGCCGCCCGACTACGTGCCGAGGAAGAAGAAGCAGCCCGTCTAGCGGTGGAGGAGAAACGAGCCACTGATTTGAAGCAGTGGAAACAGTGGCGTTCTCAAAATCTGGCGCGGGAACCCGAGGGTCCAGACGCAATCCGTGTCAGTATACGACTCCCCTCTGGCGAGCGCGTGATTCGCAAATTTGCTCCAGACGCAGATCTAGAAGAAGTATATGCTTTTGTAGAGTGCTATGAAGTCCTGACCGCCGCCACCGACGAAGATCAGGAGGAGCAAGAATCTGAAAAACCAGTCTCACAGCCAGCCGGATTTGAGCATAAATATGGATTCCGACTTGTCTCACCCATGCCCAGAACGATCTACGAAGTTGAGGCTGGTGGCTCAGTGAAAGAGCGGATCGGTCGTGGGGGGAATTTGTTAGTTGAGATGATTGAAGAAGAAGAAGATGAAGATTCGGAAGGAGAAGAGGGAAATGTGAATAATAATGAAAGTTTATAGAGGAATTGAAATGATTAGTTAGGCGCCAGCCTTTTTTTTTTTTTTTCGGGTTGTTACTTTGTGTATATTATTGACTGGGTATATTCAATCCTGATTTGCAGGATTAGAAATCTATAAATGTTTCAAGTAGTCAATGATATTTTGCTAGAAGTTGGCGTATATCAATGTTCCGGTAGACATGGAATAACAACCATAAAGAGAAGACACTTTTAAATATAATCAGGAAGAGAGAAGGCAAGAAAATGCAATGTCTAGGTATATCTAAAAATGCCTCTAAAGGTCTAAATTCCCGACAACAGGAAATGAGTCGGAAGAAGAAAGTAATGGCTGGAAAAAGCACAGTTACCAAGTAAACGACTCCTCGACAAAATCCAAACTCATCCCACGATCCATACACTCCCTCGTTGCAGCCCGTACTTCATCCGTAAACGCACCAGGTCCACAGACAGAAACGACCGTCGCGCCCACCCTTTTTTGAAGTGCCTCTTCAAGCACGACGCTCGGTCGACAGCGTCCGGGGAACATTTGTACCGTCTCACTAGGCGATTTGATTTCGTGCTGAGTCTTGGGTTTGGAGATGAATAGCTTGATGACGAGTAATTGTCTGCGATTGGGCAGTTGGAGAATCGCATCCATCCATTCCCTGACCCAGTTCAGGGCCTCGGTGGACCGGATGGACCAGATCAGATAGATGCGTTGGGTGGCTACGCAGCCGTCTTCGGCGCGGAGGAGGAGGTCGCGGACATGTAGCATGTGGTGCGTTATTCCTGCGCCGCCGGAGAATAAAATCACGGTTCCGTAGCTGCCCATGGGACATGTGTGGGAGTTGTAGGGTCCTTCTATGAATCCGTATGTGCGTAAAGTGCTGTTGGGGCATGCGAGGGCTTTATTGTAGAGTTTACGTGTCATGCCGGTTCGTGCGGCGATGACAAGCGACAAGGATGTCTTTTGCTTGTTGCCATGACGGAGTTCGTTGACCATGTAGTTTTGCTTTTCCAGATCTGAGAGACCGATATACTGATTTGAATTCTTCCTGTCGTATGGATTGTACGTCTCGTTCCATGCTGCTGTTGGGTGACTTGGTGGTGTGATGCAGGTGCTAGGATCAACCCACGCAACAGAGAAAGGATGTGACATCCACCAGGATATGGTCGGAAAAAATGCATAGACATGGCTGCCAGGTTTGACGTTGATGCGATGCGGAAGATGGAACGTAACTCGACATGCTTCTCCAGGAAGAGCCTTGATAATGACCCTCGTACTACCGCCGCCTCTGAGGTTGAAATTGACCGAAAAACGGCGATACCATCTCATGAACCTTTCAAATATCCAGATGAAGATGATCAGATATATCCACGGACGCTGAGGGAGAGAATCTAAATGTAAATGAAGGTAGACGCCAACCACCGCTAATAGAGCAGCAAACTGATGCAAATGCAGAAATGTTTCATAAAATGCGTGTCGTATTGGAGAGGGAGAGTGAGTAATGAGTAAAACCATTGCGGCCGTGCCAACAGTGCCCCAACCAAAAAAGGGGGTATCTTGGACTCGTTTGATGGCATCCGAGAAGCTTTGTTCGTTGATTGCATTGACGAACCATGCGGTTGTATGTACAATTGATTCGATCGCAACCATTCGACCAAGCCATCGGTGAAATGTATTGTATGTGTCGAAGCTGACTCCTAGAAGCCAGATGAGGGCATTGTTGCGCCCTGCGAACAGAAAGAGGGGTATCATATTCAGCACAGCCAGGGTTCCTGACCTGCCACGAAGCTCTGCAACTAGCGCCGCTTTCTCATTGACAGAATAGCTGAGTAGAGTGCAATAAGCGATTTGACTGAGAACATAAATCGTAATAAGGATTGTGTGTAATCGTGATGGCAATACTCCCATATTTACTGCAGTTGAGAGCTGGAATTCTCGGTGGTGCCTTTTTCGAAATAAAGGAGAGTGTATTAGATGTTTCTTTATCGATGGCCATATACCTCCCTGTAAACCCCAAAAATATTGTTGTCGTGGTGTCGCTGAAAGACAACTGATGTGCCGAATGTATGCATTGCCAAACTCCATCATTCGACATGTAAAGACCGTGACTGCGACGATACCCAAGGTACCGCAGATGGTTCGAGTAATGAGCACATCTCGAGGGACATCAACGCCGTTTAAGCCTCTCGAATATTCGTAAATATAGGTGTAGTTGGTACTGTAGCCCTGGCTGTCAGGCCCCGAAGAGAAGGAATTCATCTGATTTGTCACCGAGCACCAGTCAACGTAGAAGACTTGTCACTATTTCCCCTTCTAGATATGCTCTTGTGTGTGTTTGTGAGTTGTTTACCAATGATTGCTGTAAATTCTGGTAAGGACATATCTACATCACCATGTTAGCACATGAGCAACCATATGACGGCATAACCTTAAGGAAGTGTTCAAAAGTATTGCACTCACAGATATCCACCATCCAGATTTTTCAATTAGTTGGATCTTGACCTTCTCGAGGCCTTCCCAAATGCAAACAAGGCTGGAATGCACGGTGGTGCTAGTAACAGTCAGGAATGCGGAATGCGATCCACGTGAAGCAATCAGTTGTGGAAATCGTCAAGCGATCGAGCCGATCTTGCGGATATAAAGTTTGATCGAAAAAGATTGAAATACTATTAGGAATTTTTGAAGCACAAGTCGAGCACTAAGTTATTCTATGATGTCGACATTCTTGGTGAAGTTCTGTTTTCGAATGCGCGTGGAGAATAACGAGGGACCAGACTATTGATAGAGTTTATACAGTGTGTATATTACTCAAACAATTGCTGGTGAGTGTCAATAGGCCCGAGGATAGACACGAGGTCGAGCAGGCACGTAGATGGATAACGCGTGCTGTGGAGCAAGGTGTTGATGTTGTAGTCGAACAAAGTCAAGTAGGCAAAAGATTGCGATGCTATTGACGCATTCAATAAAATGATGTCAGGGCCAGCGAAAAGGCTTGTTGGCTGAAAACCAAGGGCAGCGATGGACGTAGTCGCCTCACGAAAAATGATAGTACTGTGTTACGCAGATGAGACCAGCTCCGACGTGCCAATATTGAATAGAAGGAGTGAAAGGATGCTGAAAGCCAGCCAGCAGGTTCAATAAAATAAATCAATAACTATACAGAGAAGCGAAAGTCGAATGCGAATAGAGAAGTAGAGGCAAGGGCATGACTACAGAGAAAGGTGGTTGGGGCATCACATATAAAGACGCCCTATCAATCGAGTCAAGCGTTCGGTCTGACAAAGTGGACCAGCTCATAGGAAGACCAGACTCGATATCATCTGATTATTCGGCACTCGGCCTTGGAAAGTGATCAATCACAGATTGATATCGTCGCAGTACGCCGCACGCAAATCGATATGATTGATTTATTGACGTTTGTTTCACCCATGGCAAACCAAGCGAAGCGCTGGGCCAATCAATAGAGACGGCAGCGACCCGATTGACCCATCAAGGGGGGCGTATCTCGACAATAGACTGGGTTCATATCCTGTGTCCTATCTAGGGATGAACAGATGAAACAGTCTGTAAGATGTTTGCCAGAAGGAAGAGTAAGGATTGGGTGAAGTGTTTCTGTTCAAGAAGGAAGGAGTAGAAACCGCAGCTGTGATTGGCTAGGGGTGCCTGGCGGCAGGGGGCCATGCTGTCCGCCAATGAGAGTGCTTCGTTTGTTGTTTCACGTCTTGGCAGTGGATCTCCTGCCTTTGGAGTCAACAGGGAGCTCACTCTTTCCTCATTTTGCTTCATCTATCTTTTGTCTCACGCAACGCCCACTGTTTGATATAAAGCATTCTTTATTATGACAGCAATTACAACGACAGTTCCGAGTAGCTACTGGTCTACCTGAATCAGTCGACTGTCTCAGCATCTTTATTTCATCTATATGACTTGTGAATTCGGTCGTCGATGGCCGATAATGAACAACTAACTTGCTTCAGAAATATACAAGAAAAAACTTTCTATCACATCACGACTGTGAGCTAGTCTACCGACCCATCCAGCCGCCGTCAACGGTAATAATCTCTCCAGAGACATAATTACTAGCCTGACTGGCCAAGAAGACAACCACGCCCTTGAAATCCTCGGGTCTCCCCCATCGACCAGCAGGGATTCGAGCCATAATGCCGGAATTGCGGTTGGGATCGTTGATTAACGCAACGTTCATGTCCGTGTCAATGTAACCGGGTGCGATGGCATTAACGTTGATGCCCTTGGCGACCCACTCGTTCGATAAAGCTTTGGTCAATTGTGCTACTCCTCCTTTGGATGCTGCATATGCTGGCACCGTGATGCCTCCTTGGAACGAGAGTAAGGAAGCGACATTAATGACTGAGCCACGTCGGCCGGTAGGGAACTCGGAGGCGTCTCGTGATAGTAAATTGGCGCCGAATTCGCGGGCGAGTGTGAAGACCGATGTAAGGTTAATATTGATGACCTTCAACGTAGACTGTTAGCGAGGAAATCGTTCCACTATAATGGCCAAACCAACCTCATCCCAATCCTCATCTGGGAACTTTTCGCTGGGATGTCTCCTCTGGATTCCCGCACAGTTGAGAAGAATGTCGGGCTGAACGCCCTGTTGCACCAGTGTAGGGATGACTTTCTTTACTGCCTCTCGATCCGAGAGCTCAGCCGCGTGTATTAAAGCTTTTCGGCCAAGTTTAGTGATCTCGTCGCGTGTAGTTGTATTCGACTCGTCTCTCTAGTTACGCTGTCAGCGCTATAATCGAGCGGGGTTATGCGCTGTTTGTTTTGTACCTGAACTAGAACAACGTCCGCTCCAGCTTCTGCGAGGGCAATGGCCATTGCCTGACCGATTCCTCGTGTTCCTCCTGTGACCAAGGCTGTTCTGCCTTCTAAAGAAAATAGAGATGCCATTTTGGATTATCCGTACCGTGCTGGCTGGGCCGCAGTGTTGTAAGTACTGGATGGTCTCTGGGTACAATGTCAGACGTCGGATTTGTTCTAGATGACTCAAAGTCTTCAATTGAACAATAACACCGTAGTTGATTGACGTGGTATTCTCAGTTCTCAAATTGTATCTAACACGAAAGCTGTCGGATTATTTTTGACTGTCACGAGGAGCTCCTCCATGCATAATGAGGGGCAGTTCCCGACAGTCAATACCCGATGCGGAGAAACGTCGGCAATTGACCACTTTTTCAAGGCATCGAGTCGTACGTACATCGTAAGATACAAATCGTGTTTGTTCGAGATGATCTAAAAAATGACTCACGTATTACGTTATATAAATATTCCACCAGTAAGTAAAGTTAGCTAGCAGGCAGTGTGGCTAGAATGTTCAAGAGGTGCCCGGTATATCGTTATTGTCGCTGGGTACCCGGGTGTGCATAGTTAACTTAACTGCAGAGTAGTTAACTAGTTAGTTAACCTACCTAGGTACATAGGTTCCATAAGACTCCTGAACCTTGGAAATGCCACCTAGGTACAAACCTACACCAACAAGATGCAATATATATAGGGCTGATCGCCTCATTGCGTGCGATGAACTATCCCGACGAGCGAGACTTGTTCATCTATCAGCCACCGTCGTTGGCAGAAATTGGAGATCCCATGAATAGATGGAGGGAAGTATTGGAATGCGCCATTCAATAAGTGTAGCTTAATCAACGTGGGGAGATAGTTAAATCTGGGGATTGCGGCTTACTGGTAGATTGGCGCCATGCCGTTGTCTTGGTACGGTATGTCAGATTCTCGGTACTATGATACAGTGCAATCCGATGGGGAACTGGTCATGCAGGAGAATAGTAATACGTATGCTCAATCTGATATAGATTTTATGATAATTGGATATACGGTATTACCATGAAATCTATACTTGTACATACATAGTAGTCAAAATTAAAACCGTATGTATGGAGTGAGGCTGGATGCGGGTTGGAAACGGCGAGGGAATGGGCCAGAACACCCCTGGTGGTTATATTACGGTATTCATACAGTAGCTAAGGCAGTCCATTGGTCAACGATCCAACTTCCCCTCTTTGACCTCTCCAAGTCACGAGCCAAGTACGAAATGGCCATATCATATTCATAAACCTCTCGGTTGCATAGAGTGCATATTTCTCAATCTTCAAACATTGTGTGGAGAGGCTTGCGGACAAGTGATATATCATATATTCTCGGCTATAGACGCGATGGTCGATTGGCAAAATGGGCCCTGCAAAGGTACCGAAAGATTTCGTCTCTAGACAACACAGGAAACTCGGCCCGGGACAACGCGTTTCGCGGGCATGTCTTTTCTGCCGTCAGCGAAAGTCCCGCTGTGATTTGTAAGTTTATCGGCCGATCTTTGCGAATAACTGATTCGTTGGATTGCCGATGCGATACTAATGTGGGATGATGATACAGGGACAGTGGCGGCAATCCAGGAACTCCACCCTGTCAGAGGTGTGTGCGTGAAGGCCGGGAGTGTATCCTGGGGACTTCTAACAGAGGTGGACGACGGATACGCAAGAATAAAGGCGTTGCCAATCCCACATCACAAGATGGTGAAGCATCGGCACAAAGGACGCCTGAGAACCAGCCTTCCATTTCAGATTATCCAGAGCATGACAATGACAGCTCAAGTTTCTCCGCGCCTGGATATCCAATTGCCGATCTCTATGTGAATCACGTCGGCAAACCAACCGAGCCCGTTACTACTGATGTTAATAACCAGGATCGAGAGCAACATCATGAAGATGATGGTGACAATGAATCCGCAGCTAGCTCTGATAGTGCGATTGATCCTGGAGTGCCCAGAAACCCGTCTGATGCATGGCAATGTCTGACTGGAATCGCCAAACGAGGCGAAGAGACTGATGAATTCCATCTATCTGCGGAAACCGTCACGCAACAGAGACCTCTTGACGCATATGCCCAAGACGGGATTGTGGGCGTGCCTTCCAAAACACCTGTTGCTGCTGGCATCGGGGCATACCAACTTGTCAAGAACGGGTCGCTTGATCCCGAGTTGATTTTTAACCTGATTAAACGTTACCAACTCCATTTCCATCCCTATCAACCCCTTGTGCCTAGGCGATACTTTGAGCGTGAGATGCTCGATGCATTTGCCTCGAATGAGAAGCACCTGCTCACCGCCGTGCTCACGATAGCGTCCAAGGATCTGCTTGAAATGCCTCATATTCATGAATGTTGTTCAAAATACATGCACGAACTCGTTGCAAGCATTGCCGCTGGAACCGAATGCGACGTGGAAGCGGTCGAATCCCTGATCTTACTGGCGGAATGGGAACCACAGGGCCTCCGCCGGAATATCGAGCGTGTGGGAAGAGGCGAAGAAGATCGTGCTGCTTGGATGCATGTGGGCCTCGCGTTACGGTCTGGCTACTTCATGGGTCTGGATCGTACCTCATTTCGCGGCGATCCCACCAGCGAGGACTTCGATGCACGCAAACGCCTCGCTTGGACTTCATGCTACATCACCGATAGACTGATATCCGTCCGAATCGGACGAGCGTTTTGGTCCCGTGGACCGGGTCCAATGACTGGATTCGTGAGCCAGGATTTTCCTTCCCTACAGCCAGTCACGGAAGGAGATGAGGACTACGCAAAGATTATACAGGCTACGTTGGAATTGACGCAGTTGTATAGTAATGTGCATGAGATTCTGTACTCGGGGATGCGGGCGAGCAATCAGATGATGCTTATGGGTGATTATATCAAGTATGCGGATGATTTTCGCACTGCGATACATAGATGGAATCAGACATGGGGAGGATTGAAATGTAAGCTATTTTAAAGCGCCGAAAGTATTTCACTTACTGATTGGAATGGATAGGCTCATCGAACATCAAACTGACTCTACAAATGTCATATGAATACCTACGGCTTTATACAAACGCCTTTGCTTTTCAAGCAGCCATATCTCAAGCGATTGTGCGCAACCCAAAGACGGCGGATCAGCACAATCAAAAGGAGCACTTACGAGCAACGTTCAGCAACGTAGCCTCAATGTCTGATGCGCGCTTTATATATGAATCGCTTGATGCGGCAAGGTCGTATCTTGACATGCTTGTCAGTTTGGTGAATCCAGAGGAGCATTTACGGTTTATGCCGCTTCGATATTACTTGTATAGCATTTATGCGGCGGTGTTTTTGTACAAGGTGTGTCAATTCTACTCCTTTTTGGTCAACTCAATGCTGACATCCCAGGCCCGATCATTTGGTGTCATGTCTCCTAAAGAAGAAATTGAAGTCCGCGAACTAGTATCACGCACAACGGAAACCCTCCATCGCGCCAGCGCAGGTCCGGATGACATGGGCTCGCGATACGCACGATTGCTCGAATTGCTTTGGAAACCCCGCTCTTCAGGATCGGTCGCATCATCTGAATCCCGTCGTCGCAACGAACTTTCCATCGCCAGTCTCGCAAATAGCAACAACAACACGACCATGTCCCCTATAAGCGGAGCGGGAGGAGTGAGCGGAGTCGGCGGAGGAACACCACACCAACACCAGCAACATCATCACCGTCACCAACAGACAGCTCATCAAAATCAACAATCAACACATTTCGACCCGGCCAACGATTTTTCCTGGCTGGATCTGGGTGCTGTGGGTGACTATGTCTCCGGCGATCAGATGACAGCCGGTATACTAGGGTTTGACGGTGCTCTACAAGATGGGATGTATTCGACTGACCAACATCAACCGCCTCAACAACAGCAGATGTGGCAGACGCCGTTCTGGACGGGAGATTCCATGTCTACTAGTTTATTCTTTTAAAGCGTTACTACTCTTGTATAATAAGAACAAGCCACAATACGCAGGGCGTTTCGGCTATTCATTTTTGTTTACTCCACTTTTTACCCCACGCGGAGTTAATCCGCGCGGTTCATAGACCGACTCAAAATACACGAACGGGGTCATACAATGGTGATACAAACGTGTCGATGTACTAGATGTAAATAGATGTAATTAATTTGGAATTGGAGCTATATCAACCGGGCTACCCCATCTAGACTTGCTTCTGCTCTTTGTGCATACCTCAACTAAGTTACATAGGTACATAACCAGTCAGCAATCATGTCAGAACTAAACAACATCAAGGGCCGCTTAGCCCTCATCACAGGCGCTTCTGGCGGGTATGCTTTCAAAACCTCTCCCATGAAATAGAAAGCGATATCAATTTGCTAATTTGATCATGAATACTGACATATTTGCAGAATCGGAGCAGCATGTGCCCGCCAACTCGCCTCCAAAGGCACCAACCTAGCCCTAACCTACATGTCCAGCCTCGCCTCCATCGAATCACTCGTCACCGAACTCCACGCTCTCCACAACGACCTCAAAATCTCAATCCATAAAGTCGACGTCGGTAAAAAGGAAGATATTGACCAAATGTTCTCCGAAATCGATGCCCAGCACGGCCACCGGCCCGACATTTTGATCTCAAATGCGGGTTATGGAAAACGGGTGCCTCAGATATGGGATATTACGCTAGAGGAATTCGATTATACGATCAACGTAAATTTGAGGGCGTCGTTTATTCTTGTCAAGGGGTGTGTGGAGTATATGCGTGAGCAGAGATGGGGACGGATTGTGTTTATGTCTTCGATTGCGGCGCAGGGTGGGGGGATAAATGGGTGTCGTACGTTCCTTTCCCTTACCTTCAGCCTCTCTCTCTCTCTCTCTTTCTCTATTTTGAGAAAGGAAATTTCCTTACTGATGGGCGGATAGATTATGCGGCTTCGAAAGGAGGCATGTCTGGCATGATGCGCAACCTGTCCACGCGTCTGGCAGAATACAACATTAGCGTCAACGATGTTGCGCCCGCCATGATTGGGGAGACAGGCATGATTCCGAATGGAGCTGCGTTCCCTGGACTGGCAGAGAGTATCCCTCTAAAGAGGTTGGGCGTGCCGGAAGAAGTTGCCAATGCGGTTACGATGTTGGTTACGACGGGGTATATGACGGGGCAAAGTTTGTTGTTGGCTGGTGGATTGAAGTAAAAATAGAAATGCTTTTTTTTATGTACCTAGGTAGCTATGCAATCTGAATATAGATCCCTATCTAAAGAGAAGACTCAATCATGACTTTAACGACAGGAACGCCCTTCTCATCAACACCCTTGGCAGCTAACGTAAACGCTCGCTCCCCCTGTCCTTCCACCGACAAATCAACTCTATGTGTCACAATCTTGCCTTCTACCTTTTTAAAGGCCTCCTTTTGTAGCAGATCAATAGCTGCCGGGTAAGCGTACTTGTCATATCGGAACACACCCACAACATCAACCTCTCTCAACATAGCAGCACTGTAATGAAGCGTCAAGATAGGCGCACCCATACCAACCTGCACCAACACGCCACCCGCAGCAGCAGCATAGATACCGGCCTGAATACAAGGCGGCACACCAGTGCACTCATACACTCTTGCAAACCCATTGGGGATGTTGTGTGTCTCCTTGATCTTGTTAGCAGTCTCCTGAGCAGTCTTCATCGCATACGCCGTCTGCTCTTCCTGCGGCGCATCCTTTGCCGGCGGCGGAGTCGCCGAACGCTCAATCAAATACGTCTTGAGGCCCAGACCCAAGTCCTCCGCGATTTTCAACCGTCGCGCATCGATATCCGCAATGACGATCGACGAGAAATTCTGCGATGTCGCTAATGCCGCAGCCATCAACAACCCAATTGCACCCGCGCCAAAAATCATGGCAGCACTCTCTTCACCTAGCGACTTCGCGAGCGCCACCTCTTCACTCGTGGGCGGATGCGAGCGTCGAATAGCATGCAGACACACAGCCAACGGCTCCGCAAGCGCACCGCCCGCAAACGAGACGCTCTCCGGAAGCTTATGACACATATCCTCCGGATGATTCGTAAACTGCATCAACGTGCCGTCCAAATGCGGGAACGACTTTGCGCTTGATCTAAACCTCATATTGACGCAGAGATTGTACCGATCAGAAAGACAATACAGACACTTTCTGCAGGGTAGACCGACTTCGAGGGCGACGCGATCACCGACTTTGAGGGTTTTGGTTTCAGGGCCGACGGCTGTGACGATACCGCTGGATTCGTGCCCTAAAGCCATCGGGCATTGCACGACGAAGTCGCCGTTGCGGCCGTGCATGTAGTAGTGTAGATCGGAGCCGCAGAGGCCGGTTGCGCGGATGGCGAGTTGGACTTCGTTGCCTGTGGGGGGTGCGATTTCGCGTGTTTCCTAGAATATTTCGATTAGCTTGATATGCAATATGGAAAAAAGGAGAGGGAGAGAGACGTACTAATCGCAGGTCTTTGGCGCCATGGAGAATGAGAGCTTTGGATGTTGTTGTCGTCGTCATTTTGGCTCCTCTATGCAACTGGGTCGTGTCTATAAATTATATCAAGTATAAATATGAATGCAACTTGGGTATCGTGACAAGCTCCAAAACTTTTGATATTTGGAGTAATTAGTGAAATGTAAGTACGTAGAAATAATATGTAAGATGATGGTTCATTGGACATCCTCTTAGTTATAACACTTACTCCTCCTTTGAGTACATAATGTAGCTACCCCACGACCAGACCCAAACTTAATACGACAGCTCCGCATTTTCCTAGCCGGTATCATGATTGTATTTGTCCCTCATCCATCTGGCCGCTGGACATTGGACAAGTACCTGAAATGTATACGGATAAAGCGTTTAGCGCGGAGAGAAATCCGAGTGAGGGGCAAAACATTCGTCGGCAATTGACGCTCGCTGTGTGACGTGGGGGTCGGCAATTGCTCTCTTACAGCCAGTCTCTAGATTCTTAAGGATCGTCACGAGTATTGCAAGTCGCCACGGAGGTCTGTATCAGCTCATTTGCCGTAGGGAAAAAAAGACAAGCTTGATTGTTTGGAAAGGATGGAATTGTACCGAGGACTGAGTAGTCGGTCGGTGTGGCCTTGACCGTTGTACGAGTTGATGATAATATAAGTACTGTTTAGAAGGTAGCTCTGGAAATTTTCAAGTCAACTATTATTTACTATTATCCTGAATTTATCCGCATTGTAACTATTTACTACAGCTCTACTCATCCCGATTATTAGAATATCCTACCCGTCCATGTAAGTTAATTCTTTCTACCTGTTACGCACATCTCTCTTCACCTAAACCCCTGCATTCAACCAGTCTATCTTATAATCACATCCTAATGCAGAAATCCAGATCGCATCGGCGCCTCGTCAACATAGCCAGACAACTCGCAACCATGCCGTCGCAAGCAGCTCTATTAATCGGCGAAATCACCCATGCGCGCCCAGAATGGGAGCAGCTTTCTTCCACACTCACACTCAAGGTATTCCTCCCGCCTCTCTCGAAACGGTTTTTACAATTTTTACTTATATGAATTGAAAAAAAAAAGGAATTCCCCAGCGGAACAAGAGAACAATTCCTCTCCAACTGCAAAAACGGAGAATATGACGACGTCGTGGTCATATATCGCAGCAACTTGTCTACCAAATACACCGGCCGATTTGATAAGGAGTTAGTCTCTGCGCTGCCCAAGTCGGTCAAATATATTGTACACAATGGAGCGGGTTATGATAATATTGATGTTCCCGTTGTGACGGAGGCTGGTACGTTCCCCGACTGCTACATGCGCATGTCAATATGCTTACGATGATTAAAAGGAATCGCTGTATCAAGCACCCCCGTCGCCGTGAACAATGCTACCGCAGACATCGGCATTTTCCTCATGATCGGAGCCCTGCGCCAGGCTCATGTTCCTCTTACAGCTATCCGGGCCGGTCAATGGGGCGGCAAGACTGGTTTGGGCCATGATCCCAAGGGTAAAGTGCTCGGTATTCTGGGAATGGGCGGAATTGGACAGGTATGCTACATACACACTGATCTTACGATGTTTTTGAGTCAAAAAAGCTGACAGGAAAAAGGAAATGGCACACCGCGCAAAGGCATTCGGAATGACAATTCAGTACCACAACCGCAGCCGCTTATCCCCCGAACTTGAAGACGGTGCCAAATACGTCTCGTTCGAGGAGTTGCTTGCGACCTCCGACGTGTTCAGTTTGAATCTGGCGTTGAACCCTTCGACGCGCCATATAATCGGCGCCAAGGAATTGGCACAAATGAAGGATGGCGTTGTCATTGTCAACACAGCGCGTGGAGCGCTGATTGATGAGAAGGCGCTTGTTGCTGCGATTGAGTCTGGAAAGGTCTGTTTCCTCTTTTCTCCGGCTTTTACTTACCTAGACTAAACTGATTGTTGTGGTGAATAGGTCGCATCCGCCGGTCTCGATGTCTATGAAAACGAGCCTCGAGTCGAAGAGGGATTGTTGAAGAGCGACAAGGTGTTTTTGCTGCCGCATATTGGTACGGGGACGTTCGAGACACAAAAGGAGATGGAGTTGTTGGTGTTGGAGAATTTGAGGTCGGCGGTGGAGAAGGGGGAGTTGGTTACTCAGATACCCGAGCAGAAGAAATAGAGATTTTATGTTGATAGACTAAATAGATAGATAATATGATCATTGAACAATAACTCTCAACGAACTCTGTATAATCCAAAGTTAGAAATGCATACAAGTCGCAAGTCAGACGAGACGGCACCAGTCTCCGACTCTCCAGTCCGCACCCGCCATCCCGACTCCAAATCACGTGACATCCCAAAGCAGCTAGCTTAGGGCTCGCTTAGGGCTTAACCGTGTCCCATGCCAAGACCGAAAAAACCACACTCTACTGCTGAGACCCATTTGGTGGTGATCGATCTTTGAACGACGTCTTTTTACTCTCTCCTACATACTCGACAACCCGACAACGAGGACCATCTCTTTTTCGGCAATCTTTCAAGATGGTGAGTCTATGTTTGTTTCCTGCGGATTTATTGCGATTGCGATTTTGCTGGGGGAGTCTCGGTTGGGATGAATGATTGGGAAATTGTGAATTATCGATGGGACTGGTGTTTGAATACTGGCGATGTTGGCGATAGTACAACCACACGAGGGGAAGGGAAATGAATTATCACTACGACCGACACGACCAGCCATTTGATCGCAATCGCAATTTTTTTGTTTACTCAGCAAGTTTTGAAAGTCAGAACTGACGGATGATGAACAGGTCCGTTACGCCGCAGACACAATCCCCAACGCAAAGAGCGCCCGCGCTCGGGGCTCTTACCTCCGCGTTAGCTTCAAGAACACCCGCGAGACTGCCCAGGCGATCAACGGATGGAAGTTGCAGCGTGCTCTCGTCTACCTCGAGAATGTCATCAATCACAAGGAGGCCGTTCCCATGCGCCGATATGCCGGTTCCATCGGTCGCACTGCCCAGGGTGAGTCTCACTCTGCCGAATGGATGACATTTCCGTGCAAAACAAACGAAGTGAAGGGGTCGAAGAGATATACGTGGATTGAGGCAAACGACGGAATTGCCATCCATTTTGGCTTGTCATATTACAACGGAATAATATATCTAACGTGACATAGGCAAGGCATTCGGTGTCTCCAAGGCTCGCTGGCCCGTCAAGTCCGCTGAGCAGTTGCTCGGTCTGTTGAAGAACGCCGAGGCCAACGCCGACACCAAGGGTCTTGACACCAGCAACCTCGTCGTCAAGCACATTCAGGTCAACCAGGCCCCCAAGGGTCGCAGACGTACCTACCGTGCTCACGGTCGTGTATGTTCCCTTCTCCCTCCCCAAACTTGTGTGTCTATGTAACTTCCGCTAATTTTTCCGCCAGATCAACCCTTACATGACCAACCCTTGCCACATCGAGCTCATCCTCACTGAGGCCGATGAGGTTGTCCAGAAGGCTCCTCACGCCATCGCCAAAGAGTCTGCCCGTCTCACCTCCCGTCAACGCGGTGCCCAGATCCGCCGTGCTATCACCGAAGCTTAAACGGTCTAACTCGGAGGAGTGGGGTGTGGGGGAGGTGTGTGTGTGTGTGTTGAATAAAAATTTTCCTTTGAAAGGGAGGGAAAAAAAGAGAAAACAATTTCGATGACGGTTTTTAAACTTGGCATAGGAGTTTGAAATGAAATACCTTTACTTTTTCTAAATTCCTCGAAACGATTTTTCGAAGGGAAAGAATGGAGAAAAGATTTTTTTTCTCTTTTCTTTTTGTCAGGGAAAAAAAAAGCAGCGTCACGATTGAACTGTTTCTCTTTATCTTCATAAAGTCACGGCGTCGAAGTCTTATGATTTAATCTACCTGAAATGAATCAACTTTCTACCATTTTTCATCTTTTCACTGTTATTACGTTGCGTGAACTCGAACAAAAGGTTCTTAATTTCTCAAGGTTTAGTACTTGGAAGAAAGTAGGTAGTAAATAATACAGTTCATTGAGTTTTGGAAAGTATATACTGGATATGCATAATTCAGCAGACATGAAATATGAAGGGGTATATATAAGCGACGTGTAGGGGCAGCAAGGGCAACGCAAATCGACAAATGAGTGGTTTGTTTATGTTCAGTGAAATAATGATGCGGAAAGTATATAATATAAAATATTGTTAAATTCTGCCAAACGCTGGACATCAAAAGGCCCTTCGCGGAGGCTTATGATGGCGGTCATGGTCCAAGTCATGATCGCCTTCTGCAGCGTTATCTGCGAAGGGATTCTCGACGGCGAATTCATCGGCATTGTATTCATAGCGTTTGGAGGCAGGTTGAGTAGATAATGGAGGTGAAGCAGAGGCTGTCCTTGTTGTCGTCGTCGCCGGTGCGTCAGCTGTAACTCCAATTGGGGTGTCGAATCTAGCTAGTGAGAACGGCTCGTTTAGAGATGTAAGAGCGGCCGGTGATCGGCTCTCATTTGCATTCGCAGGAGACGAACTTTGGCTTCTCAGGTCGGGAATGAGAATTCCGGATTCGGCGTTGTGATTTCCATTGGTCTGTCCATTGGCACCAGGAGGAGGACCAGGAGGAGGACTGTGGACGACGTTACGGCTATCCTCATTCGCGCCTGGTGATGTAGCCGGCGTCGAAGTCCCTAATGCCTTTCTCGCATTCAGAACCGTGCGTTGATACTTTGACAACGCCACAGAAAGCTGTTCATTCGTCTCAATCAATGTGAGCATCGTGTTCTCGTCTGGAGGAGGATTCTCAACTGCCATATAGGCCTGAATTGATCTGGAGGCGGCCTGACAGCGTTGACAGAATTCGCGCATCAAGTCATGCGATTGTACTTCTGCTGCAGGTGTGCTTTGCGCTAGTTGAATTAGGAGGTTTGCAGATGTTTTGGCTTCGGATATGCGTGAAGCTAGTTCCTCTGGAGGCGGTAATTGGCGTTCGTGACGGGAAGATGTGGCATGTGGGAATCCCGGTTGTTGAGGTTGTTGGAATGGTGGTGCTTGACCGGGTGGTGGTGGCTATATAGCATTAGTCTGGATCCCAATGTCAATGGCAGCAAGAAGGGAAACGTACCGATCGTGTATATTTCCCCATCTTTTCCTTCTCCTTCTTCCACATTGCAATTAATCCCGCCAGATCCTCATCCCACGCTTTCTGAGACTCAAACATATCCAACATCTCGCGCAGCATCTGTTGAGAAGACATATCTCGACCTTCCCTGAGAAGTTCCTTGACTGTACCGACAAACTTGGCGTCAAAGTTGCGCGTAAACGTATGACCGGGGTTTTCGGACAATATACGAATCAGCATGATGGAGTTGTATTGTATGCTGCCTTGAGCTTTGCTCGGATTCGAGAGGTATTTGCGTATTCGCGCGACGGCTTCCTTGGCTGCAACGGCGCTGGATTCGGCGGCTTCGACGATGGCGGGGAGATGAAGGTAGTCATTTGACTGAGAGCCTATGTTAGCCAAGTCGCATTTATATGCCCTTCAGAAAGGATTATTGTACGCCGCTAGTTGGTCCTCCAGATTCGCAAAAAGCTTTCTTCTCGAGTTATCAGTATCTTCCTCTGTGGACAAAGCGCAGGTATAGATTTAACGCACGATTTCACGAGCAATAACCGATTCGGGAGAATCATTTCCGGAAGGAGTGGGAGAAGGACTCTCCTGTGCACTCAATGGAGAGTTTGCTATTTTCCGGAGAGAATGTTGTTAGCCACGGAACTCAGAATGTAATGCGCGGGAGCAAGATCTCTCCGCATTGCGCTCACAGATGATCTGACTTACTGACACGCCGTTGTAGGCCAGTAAACATGCGCTTCATGTTGGCGCAGGTGTTGCGGCAATAAATGAATGGGAGGCAAGACTGGATACGAAGAGAAGGAGAAGAAGAAGAAGGGGTTGGTGGCTATCCCGGTCGAAGTGCTTAATTGACGTTTGACGCCGAGCATGGGACGGACCTTGGGGGTCAACAACTTGATTTAGCTGAAAATAGTTTTCATACTACGATCTACTCTGTCTGGATTGACGTTTACACTTTACAGTGTAGCCTAGAAGCCGCGTACACACAACCGCCACCATTGTGGCTTTTTGATTTTTTATTCTGATCGTATTGCTCAGGAAGAACGTCGAGGTTGAGATGTGACGACTTACCCATTGCACAGCCTCAGCGAGTCTGCCGCGATTTGTTTACGATCACCACTCAGAGCCGTCCTAGCTGGCTTGGCATGACTCTCATTGGCAACGTGACAAATAGTTAAATACCCTAGGAGTCTTGCGTAGGACCGTTGTAGGACAATCTCGTACAGACTCTACAGAATAGAATATCAAGCGAGTTGTGTAGAAATATGAATCCAGAACGTGAAATTATCGTAATTACTACGTATGGTAATAACGAGGTACACAAGTCTTACAGTACGCAGAGCTCTTAGCGTGGGAGTTTCAAATGATTGGATTGGATAGGAACGGCCGCACTGCCAAGCCCGGCCGAGCCACCAATCAGCTCGGCGGGCTGACTTATCTCCGGTGTAAAATTATGTATGGAGCAGAAAGAGTAATTGATAAACTAATAATTGTCCCTCCCTCGTCATTTCCTTCACTTCCTTTCCTTCCTACTCTCTGTCATAATTCAAGAGCTGCCAATACTTCGAAATCAACCCAGAAGTCATTGGCACCTGCTTAGCACTCACCATGGATGACTCGTCGCTTCGCCATTCCATCTCCCTCCACCCTCATCCCTTCAATCTTTCTCGCGAAGACATCCGCCTCTCCGCACGCACACCATCAGCTGTCTTGCCCTCCGACGAAGCAGTCGTCTCGGCCGTGAAAGGAATCACTGATACTGAGAATATCCCCTCCGATGCCGAACGAAATTCTCTACGACGATACACTTCAACAAATGATCCGCTTCAATTAGCGTCAAAGCTCAAGACCGAGGAAGAAATCAAGCAGATTCGCGCCAACACGTCCCGAAAGCGAGATCGTGTCACTCCATCGTTCATTGGAGATAGATTGGGAATAACCTCGTCAGGCAAACTGCAAGAGTTTTATCAAGTACAGAACGAGAACATCGAGCGGTTCTTGACCCCCGTCGAAGAGCATGTCCGGGCAGCCAAGGAGTTCAACAGCTCAAACCAGTTGAAGTACAAAATTGCGGTATGGGGTAGTTTTGCAGCCAATGTCGTCTTGTCTATTGTCCAAGTGTATGCTGCCATATCTTCGGGCTCGTTGTCTCTCTTCACCACTATGGCGGACGCGATTTTCGATCCCATGTCGAACATCACCCTCCTGCTATCGAACAAAGCCGTCACACGAGTTGACCCTCGCAAATTCCCCGCCGGCAAGGCACGTATCGAAACCGCGGGAAACATTTGCTTCTGTTTCTTGATGACTGCAGTATCCTTTCTTATTATCGCCTTTTCGATCAAACAGCTCAGCGATGGAAGCACTGAACAAACAACCAGTCTCCACCTCCCCTCCGTCATCGCCGTCATCGCCGCCTTTTGCACCAAACTCTCATTGTTCTTGTACTGCTGGGCATTGCGTAACCAGTATTCACAAGTGCGGATTCTGTGGGAGGACCATCGTAACGACTTGCTTGTCAACGGATTTGGTATCTTGACGTCGGTTGGTGGAAGTAAGCTGCGCTGGTGGATTGATGCCACAGGCGCCATATTTCTCTCGTTCTTGATTGCATTTTTGTGGTTGCGGACGTCTTATTCGGAGTTCATGTTGCTCATTGGAGTGACTGCAGATACACAGATGCAGCAGCTGATCACTTATATCTGTAAGCCCCCTTTTCTCCCAGTCTTCATCTTCAGTCTTGATACTAACGTAAAAAGCAATGACACATTCACCCGCCATCACAGCCATCGACACAGTCCGTGCTTATACCTCTGGACCTCGTCTGGTCGTCGAAGTCGACGTTGTCATGGATCGCAATGCGACACTCATGGCCACACACGACGTTGCCGAGGAGTTGCAAATCAAGCTCGAATCATTGCCGGGCGTCGAGCGTGCTTATGTTCATGTCGACTATGAGACAACCCATAAACCAGAGCACTTTTTGAAGAAGGAGCTGTAATCCATTTTGTCTTGGTATGGGACTGACTGTCTATTCAGTCATGGATACGATGACGCACATGATGATGATCATGCGCGCAGAAAAGCCGTGATATTATTCTTGTATTTTTAGATTGTATATATTAGAATATCTGCAGCGTTTCTGCATGGCCATTCATAACCCGGCCTTGCAATTGCAATACTAGATATCAACCGGGAAGTAAGTTAGTTGCCTAGGTTGGGATGGGAGCCTTCACAGTAACCCTAAGATTCAACCCTAGGGAGCATCCAGATGTTCATGCAGACAACATTGAATATTCGGGACTATATTAACAAACAGGTCTCGTCTCTATGGCTACGTAATGGCCTTGTCGAAAAGAGCTGGATATTATCAATTTTTGTGTTTACACAGTTGGGTACATAAGCGTCCTTAAGCCTCAACTACCTCGACCTTTGGATGCACTGGAATCTCAATCTCCTTGTCAGGTCCTGGGTACCGCGAACCCTTGTCCTTGATCTTCTTCTGCTTTTTCTGTACGACGGGAGGTGGGTAAGCCTTAAGAGTAATGTCTTGCCATTCCGGTGAGTTTTGGTAGGCTTCACTAATAGGGGCCATGAGGTATGTTAGGGCTTCTGCAACGGCAGGCTTTAGGAGTTGTGGTGTCAACTGTTTCATACTATGTTAGCCATGAGTCTATGAAAACCAAGAGGAAGGCTAGAATGCCATACGATATCGTTGACATAATCATCCTTAAGCTGTTGAATATTCGTATAAGTTAAGGGCTCGGCATCCCGGCACTCAACGCGGAATTCATTCTTCCCACTAAGTTTGGCAGCAGGAAGTAAGACATATTCGACAAGTGCAATAACACCATTGTTCTCGATTGTTCGTGGGATCGCCTCTGATTTGCGGACCTTTTTGGCCACGACATCAGGCGGGTCGAGAAGGTCGATTTTGCTATCTGTTTGACTTGAGTGGTCGTACTATGTGAAAGGGGATAGGGATAAGGGTTTGGATTCTTACCTGGATCGCTGGAACTCATTTTGCCTCCGTTAAGGCCTGCGACCATTGGAGTGACAAGATGCGCTCGCTAAATTCCGTTAAGTCTATCGTCAAAAGTGTCCGTTTGTTATGGAAGTGCCTCACCTTTCGATATCCGAGTTTAGGTAGCCACTCGGTTGCCGCCCTAGAAGCAGCTAGAGGTCAGAGGATAGTATCGAGGATTAGGAAGGTAGGAAGACTCACGTAAATAGCTTCCGTTGATCAACGCCTGTTCTGATCGTGAGATTAAACCGTATTTTAAACAGAAATGCGAGACACACCTCCCAACTCAGCATCAACTTTGAGATACTCCTCATCCAAAACCTGCAGAATAGGATAAAGTAGACCACTCAACGGCGCATTATTAGATTGCTTCACAATCTCAGCACCGGCCTTCCTCGCATCATGCTCCGTAGTCAAGGCCGCCAGTCGGTAGACATCCATGACATAATCCGAATTTCGCTGGTAGGAACTTCCTAGCACAAACTCGAGTTTCTCGGTTGAGACGCCGACAGCCTCTAGTATTGCTCGGATTACTCTTTCGTAATATTTGACACGGTTCTCCACTAGCTCGAGAGGTGCTTTCATGGAGTCGAGGAATGCGTGCACATCGGCGAGGAGGATTACGACCTCGCATCCTGCGGCCAAGAGTTGGGCTATTTTGATGGCTGGGGTGAAATAGCCGGTGTGAGGGCGTCCGGTTGTTGCGGTGCCTGAATAGATTATAATTAGCTGATGTACAAAAAATTGCTGAGCTGAGAGGTGCCATTACCCCAGTAAATGCGTGGGTTGCGGCCCTCCGCGAGAATGCTTTCAATGATTTCTGGATTGAGAATCTCATCCAGATTTTCTCGTATAAGTTCAAATCTGGCTTGTGCAGATGCGTCCATTCTGAAGTCTGGCAAAATGGCCGCTGAAATTAGCAGAGATGAATCTTGCTAGTTGAATTTTGCGTTTAGCACTTGACCTAGACATGTGGTCATATATCTCAAGTCACCACGCAGCGGGGCAGTCTATAAAATATGCCTGCCATATGTTGCTGCATTGACGGAGATGAATCACCGCCAATGACGAAACCAGAGTGCTGAATGCTTCCAGAGCTGACCCTTGTATGGTAGATTATTTAAGGGCGTTGCGTTGCTTTGCTTCACATATGGGGGCGGAAGCCGAAACAATATGCTACAGTTTGCAATTAGTCTTAGTAATGTATTTCCTGACTGACCAAAACTTTTAGAACACCATGCCTTGTATTCCACGTAGGAACTAGTGAAAACCGAATTCTTGACAACTTAAACTCATGTATGAGTGACACCGTTAGGCACTGTTTGTATCTTGCGAGGGCTAGATGCACTTTCTTTGTTCATAATTATGTCGGTATACTGTTCTGATTAATCATCAAATCAACGACATCTTCCAACCCAACTGCCAGATGGTAGCTTCCCAACCCAGCGAAAATCGAGAAGAGTTATCACATCTTCTGCCCATCTCCAAGTCTCTTTGCTTCCAAATTGTTTCAACTGCAGTCATAGTCGAAGGCACATTGCTAATCGGCCTGTTGCGTTTAAGCAAGGTGAACTACAAATGTCACAGTATTGGATCGTTTCCCAGTGCCTTCACTAGAAGCTGCTGGTAATGATATCAACAAGGTTGTCCGGACAGAGTATCCGGGCCCTCTTTACACTAAGCTGGCAACGGATGCGAAGAATATTTGGAGCGATCCAAATGGATTACTTGCTGGACTGTACCACCCCAGCGGTGGGATTATAGGCGCATCAGATCGCTCTATGCCCTTCATACAGGCCTCAATTCAAAGTGCAAAGGTGGTCGGCACTGAAACCCCAACACTTGTATCCACAGAGGAGGTTCATCAGACATGGCCGATGCTGAATGGAGATCTTCCTGGCTGGCAGCCATATTGGAGCTCTGGTGGAGCATGGGTAAATGCAAGGGAAGGTATCACAAGAATGGCCCGAAAGGCCATGAACAGTGGTGTCAAGTACATTTCTGGGGATGCGGGATACGTCAAACAACTACTGTTCGATGCCGACTCAACATGCATTGGAGTCCGGTGTGCTGATGGCTCGACATACTATGGAAAGAAGATCGTGGTCGCAGCAGGCGCTGCAGCAGGGAGCCCTTTGGACTTGAAAGGCCAGATTGTAGCCAAAGGTCATACCGTCGGTCATATTCAACTATCGCCCGAGGAAGTTAAGAAATATAAAGACATACCTATCATTGATCATTTGGAAGGAGGTATGTTATGCTATTTCAGTTTACTGCCATACGCGAGAAATGGGAGAATTAGACACTGATCTTCAACTGAAACCATTTAGGAATACTCTTCCCGCCCCAAGAAGATGGTATCATGAAGATTGGCGCTATTCATTTCGTGACAAACTATGCCAAATCCTATCGTGGAATGTCACTTCCTCGTTATCGTTCAGACAATCCAGGAGATGGTGTACCAGCCGAAATAGAAGCCCGTCTTCGTCGATGGATGTCAGAGTTCGTGCCCGAACTTGCACAACGGGAGTGGATTGAGACTAGAATCTGCTGGTAAGTAGAAGAATATAGTCATCAGCTTCATTACTTGAAGTTTGTGAATTTAGAGACTAACCCGCCATCTTCCTTGCTTTCTTAGGGACGGTGATATGGCCGACTATCACTTTTTGATCACACCACATCCTACACACACGAACTTGAGCCTTGCCATCGGAGGATCTGCGCACGGCTTCAAATTCCTACCTGTACTGGGTCAATACATTATAGAAATGATGGAGGGTACACTTGATCCAGCGATTGCTAACAAGTGGAAATGGCGACCTGGTGCCAAATTGTCGGCTTGCGAGGCCAACCCTCATCCCGAGGTTCCTGTAGATCTGAGCACTCTGCGAGGCTGGGAAGCGCCCCCAAAGAGCTTGCTGTAGATAGATAGAATCCATTTCCTTTTTCAGCTGCCGCCGCTTTTGTGAGGGCGCTCACGCTCCGGCTCACTGAGCATGATCGGCTTCTCACTGTTTACCTACAACTGGGTTGGGCAACGCGTCTGGTACAATATTCATGACTTGTATGGAGACCCCTTAGAAGATCACGTAGTCGTGGTCATCCCTGTACTCCCTGTGGGTAGTTTATGCCGATTCATTGAATGGTTAAGTGGTTGGCCGACCGGCGGCCGCACCAAGATCATTATCTGCTATAATCTATAATTAAGGCTATCTTGATGTCTCCGACTCTCCGAGTCTGTTATTGTTTTGGCGTGGTGTTTTTGGAGGATGGGGGAAGTGCAGGCTTGAAAAACTGCTTGAGAGCAATCTAGAGTAATTATCAAGAAGATTACATATATATGCTGTCAAGTTATATACCGAGATATAACTATGCTATATTTCTCCCATTAATCTGAATATTAACAATGTTTTATTCTATAATCTTCTCAATCTCGACTGTGCGATAGTATCTCCCTAGGTAACAATTTAGGCCTTGGTGGCGAAACCAACCATGGGAGGATGCCCGTCCTTGGACTCAAAAATAATTATAACTTGGCCGAAAAAGAGATTGCCGAAAATGCCATAGGGAAGGCCACCATTGCCCTGGATACCACCATAGCAAGATCCGTTGCCAACGGGACCAACATTGATCTCATTACCAGGAACGGTAAATAGACCATATTCAATAATAACAGTCCAGGCAGGAAGGGTAGTGTTACAGGGAAAGATATATCCCCCTTGCCCCTCATCGAAAAAGGCGTCAGGAACGTGTTTGTAATAGTGCTTGACAAATTCCTGTGGTAAGAGAATAAGATCGTTACCAGTATCAAGAATACCACTAAACCAGTCACCAAACCCGCTACCCTGACCAATCATGTATCCATCAGCAATAAACTTCCAGAATCCAGAACCAGAATCGACGTATGCCCAAAAAACCCTGCTCGTATATTTGGGATCAACGAAACCAAAGTCAATGCTACCGGGACCGCCACGCCGAAGGTCAACAACAAAGACAGCATCCTGAAGATCATTTTTAACATTTTCAAACCAGGGTTTTTGCGGATCAGGGAGGATACTGTTGGCACCAGTAAAGGCGAATCCAATATTACCATCATCCTTGAGATGTTCGCTAATCTCCTGGGACATGTGTAGGGCAAGCTGGATAGCCTGTTTTTCAGCAGTGATGCCGCCGATAGTAACTTTATCCTCGCAGACGTCGCCCAGGATTTCACCTAAAGGTCTCCAGCTGGCATCGAATGTGTAGCCGGGGTACCGCTTACAGGTGCTGTTATCAAAGGGGCGGTGGGATCCACGGCCAATGGTCTCATTGATGGTGACCCATCTATACCAGTTAGCTATCACCAATGTGAATGTGGGAAATTGAGGGAAATACACACAGATTAGCGCTACCGGTGTCAAACCTAAGTGTCATGTTGCTATTACCTAATTTGACAGGTATGTGGTATTGCGTATTGTTTGCATGGGGGGTGACAGAAGTGGAACCAGTCTTTGGATTGGCAACGGAGCGGAGTCGATCAGAAGCTCTACCACCATATCTGTCAAGAGTGTCGACGTACCTGGCAGCAGGGTGAGCAGGACCCCGCTTGACAGGGACCAGGTCAAGGGTGAAGCGTTTGCCGGGGTTAAGGCCAGGACCAACAGCAGCGGCAGCGGCAGGAGCAGCAAGGGCCGAGAGGGCCAAGGCAGAGATAATAGTCTGGCAGTTAACCATTTTGACAGAGATGAGATTGAATGGTGGTAGTGATGATGTTCTCAGAAGAAAAGGCCAAGATTGATCGAGTGAACTTGACCCGATATTTATACCTTTTGCTCACGAGGATAACCTAATATCAGCTCATCATCGCGATAGTATGTTGTATCTTTGGAAACAGTCCAACTTAGGTAATAACAAACCGAGAAGCATCCATAGGAACTGGGCCGTTAGACTCATTCTAGATCTGGGGCGCCAATGGCTAGTCCGGTATTCATCTCTACCAGCCAAGACTCTTATGTCGTAGATCATACTGTGACTCAAGTGTGTGAGATCTGATATACGATCTGCATTGAGGCTTAGATTCCATGTAACTTACGGAGTATATACATAGTAGAAGAAATGCATGTGACTCATATTCAGGCTAGACTGCAACGACACGTGGGTGCAATGTGGCGCGAGCATGAGGCTTTTGTGCCCAGCAATACTTCCCATGGGTCCATGATAAGCACTGCCCCATTGAAATGTATCTCTGATGTTGCTGGGGACAAACGGATGTTCCTAGGATGAACTAACCGCCAAGATACTCTGGGACTTCCTATTCGGGCATGTCGTAAAGATTGCAATCGCGGCGCAGTGATGACCAACCATCGATGAGACGAGACGAGCCGAGACGAAATTCAGCATGTCTTGCTAACATAGTTAGTAGCGGGAGCCAGTGAAACAACTTAGGTAATCCTAATCAGTGCCAATCAAGTTTTTCGCGACCGTCAAGTCGTTGAAGAGACGTCTTATCTACCAGATCTAGTCAATGGAGCCAATCCCGTTGCATCCACGCGGATTCCTTGCCATGTGTGAGAATTGAGTACCGAAGATATATGCAATAAATGTAGACATATGCACATAGCCCTTGAGCATTCCCTATCAACGCCGTCAAAATCATTGGCAACTCCGGATTGAAGAATGAATGGTATTTGCCAAGCAACTCTCGAAAAAACAAAAACTGGCGCACACTACCCCACACTTCTACATTACGCGTCCACTCACGTCCTCACATGTGTTGACCCCATACTACATGTACTACAGGAAAAATCAAGTGCGTACGTACTATGTAGATACGTATCTACTACAGATGATGTGATAGGCATTGTTACCATTGTTTCCTGTCGGACCACCCGCCGAGTGTGAACTGTTTTGGATCCACAATACCTACCTAAAGCTCGGCGTCTTCTCCATTATCATACGTATACGGTACAGCACTGTCAATGGTAGGAATTATGCATACACTTAGATTTAAGCTACGCACTACTACATACTAGGCCAGTCTTCCCCTCATCTAGTTGGAGCGTACTATGTACCATATTGGCGCATCGACCTGCCTGTCGTCGCTGTTTTATCTCGGACCAGCTCCTCCATATCAACTGCCGGGATTAAGTAGTCTGGTATCATATCTACAATCAACTTATCAATTAATGGCTTTATTAGGAAGAATATATATATAACTACTGCGATGGATATTCATCGTGAATGGCCCTCGGTTGTACAGCAACATATTTTTCGGATCTGAAAGGCTTTTAGGGTTAGCATCCAGACATGGATGCTGAAAAGGACAAAGGAACAGCCAGCCTGTCACTAGCTGAAAAAAACAGTGACACAGAAAGAAGTGGGAGAAGTTATCTTGACAAATCATGCAGGATTCCATCGAAACTTCAGTCCCAGACAAATCCATGTCATATCTCTTGGAGGTCAGATAGGAGCTGGCCTATTCATCACCACAGGCGCTATCCTGCGAGATGGTGGACCTAGATCACTTCTACTGGCCTTCGCTGTTGTTTGCACATGTGTATGGGCAGTGCTTCAGACAGTTAGCGAGATGACTATCGCTTTCCCGACTTCTGGCAATTTCATTGACTATGCAGACCGGTTTGTCCATCCGGCGTTGTCTTTTGCTGCCGGATTTTCCATGTGGATTGGATGGACGGCTATTATTGCTTCGGAGGCTACATTTTTTTCCTGTGATTGTGAATTACTGGGCAGAAAATAGAGTGCATGAAGCTGGCTGGTGTACGTCTATTCGCTCCCCTCTTCTGATGTTGCGCTCTGATGCTCGATATAGTGGTTATCTTCCTCCTTTTAATGTTTGTGATTTTCAGCTTGCCTAATACGGTATTCGGCTGGTTCGAATATATCACGTCAATCTTAAAGATCGTCACCTTGATCCTCTTTGTAATAGTAGGTTTGGCAATGGTGTTTGGCGCTGGTCCAGATGGCATTGTCCATCATGAGGAGGCGTGGCGCGATAGGTCGGCCTTCTTGAACGGGTTTAAAGGGTTTGGGAAAGGCGTCCTACTGGCAGTTCTATCAATTGGAGGTATGATTGGACACCTTTACTTATTTAAGAAGACATCTTCTCCAGAAATACTTGGAACCAGAGATTAACCGAATGATTTAATTTGAAACAGACAACACATTCACTGGATTTCTCGCGGGGGAGTCCAAAAGTCCCCGGTATTCCGTCGCTCATGCCGTGGTCCTGATTCCAATTCGAGTCACAGTCTTCTATCTTCTTTCTGTTGCCCTCGTCGGAATCCTAGTATCTCCCAACAATCAAAACTTATTCGGCAGCAGCGGTGTCGCTGCATCCCCGTTCGTCATCGCCATTGACCAAGCCGGCATCAGTGTCCTCCCAGATATTCTCAATGCGGTGATTATTACAGCTGTCGCAGCGATCGCCGCAGAAAGCTTCTTTGTCGCCTCGCGCATACTGCAGTCCATGGGTCAGCAGGGTCTCATCCATCCATACATCGCAAACGTAGATTCGCGCGGTCGCCCTCGGGTCTCGTTGGGTATCACGGGTATCCTCGCTATAGTCCTCACATACATCAACCTCAGCGCTGAGGGAACAACTGTTTTCAATTGGTTGGCTCAAATTGCTAGTACGGGATATTTCATGGTCTGGTTTGTGATTGCCATCGCTTCATTTCGGTTTAGGGCAGCTCTCAAGGCGCAGAATGATCCTCTCTTCAATGAGATTTATGCTTGGAGGACCAGCCTTTGGCCATTTCCGCCTATTTGGCTTCTTACTTGCTGCCTCTTCTACATTGCATGTTCTTTCTATCTTGCATTGTATCCGATTGTATGTTCTCATCCTTTCCTCCTCCTTGGACTGTCTTAAAACCCAGGCTAACATATTGATTGATGAACAGGGCTCCGACACGCCAACGGCCTACTACTTCTTTCAGTACATGTTTGGCCTAGTTCTAATATTTAGCACTTCCATTGGATACAAACTGATATTCCGGACAAAGATCCGTGATTTGCGCTCCGTGGACCTGCAGACTGGACGCAGGCCGTTGTCGACTCGCGAAACTCAAGAGTTGGATTGATTTCAGGGAATGCCACGATGGAGGAAGATATACTCATTCGTACGGTTATGGTGATTCTTTTTTCGAAGACTACCTAAGTACTTGTATCTATTCTGTTTAATTGGGTAGGAAGCGGATTCCTGTCTATATGGCCTTAATTATATAGGCTGTACAAATTTGACGGATGGTTTCTATCTCATCCGTAACCCATACCCGGTCACTTCGAATCTTCACCCCGTTCCTTTTATCGTATATTGGGCACTACCTCAACGAAACTGCGCACCAGAAACGAAGCCCCGTTAGGAAAAGTTTTTCGAAACAGAGGAAAACATAGGTATCACGGTGAGCAGCGACTGTCCATGTCTCTTAAAGACCTTAAAAAATGACGAGCATTTAGAGATAGTGCGGCATCTCGCAAGGACAGAAGGCCGTTGGGCCGCTGTAGTTCTGCCTCGTTATCATTGAACGAATAGCCATGTGATATCATTTCCACTCCCTTTTAACATATCTCAACCATGGGGTGTAGTCGCGAACACTGCGATATGTACCCATGACACACGTTAGACTAACTGAACTAGTCCTAGAAGCAGAAAACAAAACATACATGGTTAGATTCCTAACAATGTTGCTAATAATTGATTGGTCGGCTCTTTGCGGCAACTGCTCGCCTGCCCTCGATGACTCACTACTTTCCCTGATAATTATTTTATGAGAACCGTCGCAGTCAACTGGAGACAAAGACCCCGCAGTTTAAGGTGAAATTACCATGCCTTGGGATGCATCTCGTGTTCAGCGTCTGCAGGCTTGCGGCGGACCGTCCGAGCCTCAACTTCTGCGCAGGATCAAAAATTTGAAGAAATGGGACCTTGTGTCTGGTTCGAAAGTACTCGAAATTGGATGCGGGCAAGGAGATTGTACCCTTGTTCTGGCCGACTTGGTGGGAGAAGATGGTCACATCACAGCTATTGATCCCGCTCCTCTAGACTACGGTTCGCTTGATTCGAGATTTTACAAAAGGAAGTATACTCATCAAGAAATTAGGGGCTCCGATGACATTGGGAGAGGCGCAATTGCAGCTCAAATCCAGTGTTTATGGAAATCGGATCACATTTCACCAGGCTGAACTGAAAGACTTTCGTGATTCCGGGGCCTCGGAGTCACTGTACGACTATGGTATCTTTGTGCATTCAGTTTGGTACTTGTCATCCGTTGAAACATTACAGTCCATGATGATGTCTCTTTGCGGGAGAGCAAAGCAGCTTCTTGTTGCAGAATACGTACTTGATATTCGCGGAGAGATCGCTGCTCTCCCTCATCTGATAGCAGCAATCTCTCAAGCAGAATTCAATTCTCGAGACGGCCATTCATCTTCTGGAGGAGAAGATAATATCCAGTCCATTATATCGCCAAAAATGATTTGCACAGCGGCGCTCAATGGAGGATGGGAATTGCAAAGGGAAGAAACCACGGAAGCTACGGATGCTCTCGAAGACGGACGATGGGAGGTTGGGCGTGTCCTTTCGAAGAGGTATCTAGAAAGATCGGAATCTTTCGCGACTAAGCGCCGTCAGGAATTTGCAAATGCCTTGATAGAAGCTGTTGAAGTGAGCAGGCGCGTTCTTGGGCCCCAGCTCAAGGTGAAAACACTACCTACGTGGCAATGCTCATGGGCTTAATTTAGTCAAAGAAAATAGTGCTGAAGTTCTATGTAATTGCGAACACTTCCGGCTGACACCAATAAAATCCTGGGCACTCGCCTTTGGAACAGGTCCTAACAAGCAAAGAATTTCACTTCCTACCTATTGCTAATTTTGACGGCCCCATAGCCGCAATGTAAAGGACTAGGGTTAACGTTATTGGGCCAAGGACCAAGCTGCGAAGCTATTTAATACAACTTGGAATAATAATAATGTATAAGTTAACACGTTCGTGATATTGATTGATAGGATCATATAGCTAAATATAGCCGAGTAAAACGCTATGATCCGCGCCTAGACTTGGACTTATATCGTCTATCAATGAGAATAGAGGCAAAGTATTGCTAAAGGCAAAATTGTTCATAGTTGGTGAAGATCCGGAATCTATATTTGAGCACGGATCATAATGTTTGTTCATTGCTTCATGAAGGTCATTGTCATCATGAGGGAGACTTGCCAAATGCATCAAGCTCTCCGGGGTGCCCATAGAGCTCTGTGGGATGATAGTAGAGCCGGCGATATTGTCGACAGTGTTTTCATTATAGGCTATGGTCTTGTTTTGTGCTGTTGATGTGTGGCTATTAGTGATAGAAATGTGTTCGGTGCCTCGATCATGAACGGCATCGACATCCTTTAATAAATCCGGAGTTCTAATCCGTATGGCCTGAATATCGCCAAACATAGATCTCACGTTCAAATTCGGTAATAATGTGTCCGCTCTTCGGTGCGTATACGTCCCAACAGCTTCCTTCATATAGCAGCAAATCTCACAATACCGAGCTGCTTGTGGATTCTTGGGACCTAATTTTCGAAGAATGGAGATTGCAGTGTCAAGATTACAATTGAGTGGCCAGCCGCGCTGGTCATAATCACCAAAAATTGCATGTCCTAGACAAAGGGCAGATATAAAGACACTGTTGATAATGAGTGGTTGGCGTTTTGGCATGGACTCATCAAAGACTATTTCGTGAGCAAGTGCTATTCCTTTGATGGCGGAGTCGATGCATGCATCTGAGTAGGTCGCGATAAAATCCGAATAAGACTTGTGGTCTTGAGTATTGCCGTTCTTTTTGAGCCGAGTACCGACATGGAAAGAAAGAAAAGGTCGGCAAAGTAACGTAATGGAGTAATAGTATGCCATCGTGACGATGTGAGTTCCTAGTTTCTGAATGCTTGCCTTTGTGCTGGTATCATTCCTTAGGAGACCGTCGATTTTTAGCATTGACGGTAGCTCTTCTGTCCATTGGCGGTGTTGTTGCGATATGCTTCCTGCTAAGTCAAGCGATACTGCTCTTCGTGAGAATACTTCGACTAATATGCGCTCAAAAATCAGGCATATTCTGAATATTGCAGAGTCCTCCTGTGTCGGTACAGATCTGTCGTCTTTATAATCATCATTATTCATTCTTGCAAACGATTTTGACCACGGGATATTGCAATCAGCTTCTGATGTTGCTGGTGGACGACCCATTGATGCACTCAGAAACAAGTCACAGACACGGAGAGACTTCCAAGCCCGTTCTCTTGCGCCACCACCAAAAGCACGGTTTGTCTCATGCCGGTGTATACCTAGTGCATATGCTGCACGGGCAGCTATTCCTATATTAGTAAATGCCCCATTCCGCCGACAGGAGGAAAGCATATAATAACTGATCAAAGAAAATGCCACCACAGTCATAAGACAAGGGTCGTCCATGAGATGAATGACAGCTTGCTGGCGACCATAGTTGAAATATCTCTCTGCAATATCTTCATCTTCATCGTCAGCAGCCCGTCCCAGGGCTCCTATTGCGAGAGCCAAAAATATCACAGGAGTTTCCGGTCTCTCTCGCCGGTTAGGGTCAGCGACCCAAGGAGGGATGGCGGTTTGAAGGTAAGAAATGTCGAAGAAATTGAAGACGCCACTAACAGCTAGTTCATATTGCTCTGCAAGGCCTAAGGATCGCTCTAGTTCCGGCTCTGGCTCGGGGCAACTTCCTAGATGGCCTGTAAAGTCTTTCTCAAGTATATATTGCTGCTGTGGATCATCTGTGAATTTACATGACCCTATGCAATCTGCCGCCACCCGCTGCACGATGTGAAGATATGAGAGCGAGGCTGATTGTCCGATGTAGACTGTTTGTTGTTAGAAAACGAGTTGAAAAGACATATAGATTTCCAAACGCACTTAATTTCCCCTTTGCATCCGGCAACATGCGAGACTGCTTAGGAATTGGAGCCGAATCCACCACAGCCTGGTCGGCAGGCTGCTGTTCTGAATGTGCAGCAAATCCGAATAAAGCATCAACTTCACTATAAGTGGGGTCTACAAAAGTAGAAGCCTCTAACAAGTGATATTGAGGCGGACTCAACCCCATCTGTGGCTCTGTTGATAAATTGTGATTAGAGCCATTGGAGGATGGACACGGCGGAGTGTATTGACAAGCGTGATTTTTGTTTCTCAGTCGGCAGTGGCCGCAAGGTAATTTGCCGTCGCATTTCTCCTTGCGTTTTCTGCATACCTATTTAAAGGATCAATTAAACTATGGCTAGAAAAGAGTAATAAGAGAGGGACAGACATCACAGGCTCGCAATACTCGCCTCCGATTGTGTGGCTCGACTCGAGCTCGAGGCATTCTGTTAAGTGTGCTTACCCATGCAATGCGCTAAGAGACTCATTTCTTCCTTGATTTCTGAACTGGAAGATTCACAACTTAGGAGTATACTGTCGGCGTGCGGTATGCTACGGCACTTTGGGTATATTCTTCAGATGAAATGCGGGGTAAAAACTACGGGGTGCAGGTCGCCCCGGAAATACCCCAGGAATATGTACATTATTTATTACCAATTCTGGAGAAATTTTTGGAGACAGAAATATAATGCATTTATGTAAGATCGGAATTGTTCCGATTAACTATGCTTGAGGGTCTATAACTGCCTTGACAACCTTTCCTGCTGCAACATCTTCTAGTGCTTGTTGTGCCTGCACTAATGAATATGTCTTGGTGACACATGATGCTAAAGGGAATTTTTGATAGTTCGCTTGTACCAGCTGTGCGGCGCGATAATAACACCAAGGAGAGCAGTATGTCGAGCCAATGATTTTCAGTGCCTTTTGAACCACGTCGAATGGAGACAGCTGTACCTTTGCCGAACCAGCCCATGTACCTACGAGTAGGTATGTGCCACTTCGAGTCAGGAGTTCGAAGCCTTCTTCAAATGCAGGTGCATTTCCGCTGCATTCAATCACCAAATTCACGCCCCTAGCTCCGACAATCGAGTTAATATGACTTTTTCGTTCATCAGTTGTCTGGAGTCCTTCCTCGCGGAAGTCGACAAGTGCAGTTGCTCCAAAGGATCGTGCCTGTTCGAGGCGTACTGGATTTCCCTCGATGCAGATAATATGTGCAGCGCCTGCTAATTTAGCCATCATAATAGCCGCTAAGCCGACAGGACCAGCACCTTGCACAACCACGTTGCTGCCCCCCGGAATATGGCCAAGATGATCCACGGCCTGGAGCATGGTGGGAAGAGCACAGCCCAATGCTATATAAGCATCAAATGGAACATTTGGATCCACTTTGTAAAACGAATTGTTCGGCAAGAGAGTGGCTACCTGTGTATAGGATGCCCATACAGTAGTATTGTTTGCAAGGGACCAGAAAGTTCCGTTTTCGCACGCAGTAAAGTCTTGCGAAATGGTGCAATGGTAGCAAGCATTGCAAGGTCGAATTGGATTCCAGTAGATGACATCCCCAACTGCGATTGGGTTACTGGCATGGTCTGTTTGCACACCAGCGCCCAATTCAATCACGCGACCAAGTCCTTCATGTCCAAGGACTACAGATCCGGGCAGCGGCTGATCCCCTTTCCATAAATGAACATCAGTGCCACATACTCCGGCTCGTAGGACTTCTATGTTGATACAACCTGGAGATGGAGGTGGGACTACACGTTCTCGAATCTCAAGTGACCTTTCAGGTGATGTAAGCACGAGTGATTTTGACTTGATTCCTGTATTAATTCTAGATCAGTATATTTTGCTTCAACACAAGGGGTAACTATTCAACAAAATTTACCGGAACTCATGTTAAGATACACTTAAAATTTCGATCAAAAAACAAAAAAAAAAAAAAAAAAATCTCTCTACTGATACAGTATGCCTGTAGGAAGCGGACATCGTCTGATTATGAACCCTTATTCCCTCTGTTGTGGCTGGCATAAAGAACGCATCCGATAAACCATTCCGGTATGCGTGGACTTCCCCGCAAAACAGCGGATGGATATGCTCTTTCCGGGAACGACATGAATCCCCGGGGATTCTCCACTCATCCCTGCATCCCCCGCAAATAATCAGCGTCCAAGAAGACTTCTCAAGTCTGCACGGTAAAGATGTGCAAATCTATAGGTGAGTTGATACCCCAAACAGGAATATAGTTGTTGAAAATCAGGTTTAATGACGACCACTGAGACAATCGTTGCTGTATGAATCATGGAGAGCCGGATAATGCACTAACCCTAAATTCCCTTTACTCGAACATAAAAGCCAACAACAAACCATTGAATGATAGGTTATCACAATATTTTCTTATTATTTGTTGCGTAACTTTGTGAAAGACATTGATCTTTTGATACAACGTACCTTCGTTCATTGTCCATACCCGTAGCAATTTTTCTCTCTGCCATAAAACATGTCACTGCCACCCTTGAAGCCTGCCAACCTGAACCCCAACAAGGGCAAAGACGAACCATTCATTCTCCCCCCAAACGTCACTTCAGCTCAATTCTCGAAATTCCTCAAACGCTGTCGCGAAATATGTGGTGTCGAGAACGTCCAGGTCGTTGAGGCCGAAGAACAGTTGGTCGATGGTTCATACTATGAGCCTAACAAGACGCATGACATGCACCATATTGTCGATAGAAACTATTTTGTCTGCTCTGCGACCATATCTCCTCGGGCGGTACCTGAAGTTCAGGATATGATGCGCTTGTGTAATGAGTTTGAAGTCCCTGTATGGCCGGTCTCTATTGGACGTAATACGGGCTATGGTGGTGCAGCGCCACGAGTGCCTGGCAGTATTGTTCTTGAGTTGGGCAAACATATGAATCGTGTTCTGGAGGTTAATGCTGAAGATGCCTATGCTTTGGTTGAGCCTGGCGTTACGTTTTTTGCGTTGCATGAATATTTGGAGAAGAACAATCTCAAGGATAAGGTTTGGATGGATGTGAGTTGAATCCATTAGCTTAGTGAATGCCCCGTTAATGAGATTCAAGGTGCCTGACCTCGGCGGAGGATCTGTCCTGGGCAATACCATTGAGCGTGGTGTGGGATATACGCCGTATGGAGGTGAGCATTCGCCTTCTCTCTCATAATGCTGCAAAGCTGACTTTTGGAACGATCACTGGATGATGCACTGCGGTATGGAAGTTGTTCTACCAACCGGCGAACTGATTCGCACGGGTATGGGTGCCATGTCCAACTCGCGTGACGTTGCCAAGGGTATAAGACCCGATGAACAGACGCCAAATAAAGCATGGCAACTGTTCAACTACGGCTTCGGGCCATATAATGATGGCATATTCTCACAGAGCAGTTTGGGTATAGTTGTGAAGATGGGGATCTGGGTACGTAGCTCAACATTCTCCTCAATAAACTGCGTTTTTTGGGGATTGGAGTTAACAAAAAATACACAGTTAATGCCTAACCCAGGTGGATATCAAGCCTATATGATTACAATCCCTACGGATAAGGACCTCAAGACTGCCGTTGATATCATCCGTCCTCTTCGCACAGTAAGTTGCAATCTAGACGGCAAGTTTTAAGTTGGGTAAGGAAACTGATAACTATATAGCAAATGGTCCTCCAAAACGTCCCGACTCTACGATCTATTCTTCTGGATGCCGCAGTCGCGAACCCGAGATCCCATTTCCTAAAAGAAGATCGACCCTTCACCGACCCAGAACTAGACCAAATCTGCAAAGACCTTGATCTCGGTCGTTGGAACTTCTACGGCGCTTTATATGGACCGGGGCCCGTACGAGATGTTCTCTGGAGTACAATCAAACAGGCGTTTTCAGTCATTCCAGGCGCCAAATTTTACTTTCCAGAAGACCGCAAGGAGCCATTCTCAGTCTTGAAAACTAGATCATTGACTTTGCAAGGTATCCCGACATTTGATGAGCTCAGATGGGTAGATTGGTTGCCTAATGGCTCGCATCTGTTCTTTTCTCCCATCGCCAAAGTGTCGGGAGATGACGCCATGTTGCAGTATTCTGTGACTTTAAAACGGTGCCTGGAAGCTGGTGTGGATTTTATTGGTGACTTTGTAATTGGTATGAGGGAAATGCGTACGTTTATTGCATTCCTCAAACATTGGATAAGGAGCTTGTTAACATACTTCAACAGACCACATCGTATGCATCACATTCGACAAGAAGAACGAAGAGTCAAAACGAAGAGCACACTGGCTCATCGAGACGCTGATCAAAGACTGCGCTGAATACGGTTGGGGAGAGTACCGCACTCATCTAGCTGTTATGGATCAAGTTGCCTTGACATACAATTTCAATGACAATGCACAGATGAAGCTAAACGAGCAGATCAAGGACGCTCTTGATCCAAAGGGTATTCTTGCACCCGGAAAGAATGGTGTATGGCCTAAAAATTATAACAAGGAGGAGTGGAGAATTCCCAAGAGCGTTACTCTGGGATAAGCCAGCACAGCCCCTGTCTAGGAAGAGTTCTGGATGGCGTACACCTGAGAAGCGTTGAGCGTTTTGATTAACATCATCCTGGTGTGTTATTTGTGATGCGGATCTGCCTGGTTAGGGTTCATTTGGGCGTGCAGAGCACAATGAAGAGTACTTCTAGGACAGAACGTCAACCTAGGCTCTAATCATGTGGGTAAAATGAAACTCGTATATTTAAGCTGAATTTAAAGTCTATGAAAAAATTCCGACTATACAATTGGTATAAACTTGAAAGTACAGTGATTGAAGTCCGAGTATTACTACTAAGCATCAACGCGCACCAAACAATTATCGAAATAAGCCCCCAGACTCCGTGCATCAGTCAACGACTTTACAGCTCCAACATATCCATCCGGCCTGACCGCGACAACGGCTCCTATATCCTCATTAACACCATATATCTCATGCAAAGCATCCGGACCCATCGGTCCATGGAAACTCATCTCTGCGAATTCCTTAAGACAATCTGGCATCTGATCCCATTCAAAGTCGCGTGTATGGAATGGATGAAGGACAACAAGTTCGATTGTATCTTTGGGATATGCGGGTATTATGTCGCGACAGATAGTCTCAAGAGCTTGTGCGGAGAGAGATTGTCCAGAGTGATTGGTTGTCTCCTTTTGACGATCAACGAGGTCGTGTGTCGCAAAGACTAGTATACGATACCGACCAGTCGATAGAAACTCGTCATGAAGGTGACGTGGATTTGCATCTGCATAGCGACGAACAACTGTGTCAAGTAACCGTCGGCCTGGCCGCAGGACACCAGAGAGATAGGCATCTCCGTTGACAGACTTTGTGGAATCAACGTGTGCCATTGATTCCGGTTCAGAACTCTGATCCACGATTATGCTAGGCGCATATTCGACACCACAACCACTTGTAAACCCGCTTCCATCGCTGAAGACTTTGAGAAATTCTTCATGTGTAAGACCCTCGACTGACTCTTCAGCTCCGATTTGACCGGAGAACATGGATGAGAATTTGGAGTCGAATTCAATGAGTTGTCTAGCGACTGTGAGACGTTCATGTTGGAATGTGTTGAGCACGGAAGTGGGAGTGTCCTGCTCTGAATTGTTGGTGCTTGACTGAGGCTTAGGGCTGAGGCCGTGAATTGTGTGGGCCAGTTTCCATGCCAGATTGTAGGAGTCCATCATGGAAACGTTCATCCCTTGGCCAGCTTTTGGACTGTGTGTATGGCACGCTAAATAAAACATCAGTATGGGGATTTTATATCAGTTAGTTGGCAATGAGTCCTTACCATCTCCGACGAGGAACACTCTCTCCATCCCACTCTCATCTTTCAAAGTAGACTGATGCGTCATTCGCTGTCCAATCTGATATGCAGCCCACCAATCTACCTCAGTTCCTGGTTTTATTGCAATCTTATATGGCGCAAATACCCGCTTCCCTTGCTCCAGAATGCTCTCGAGCGTAATAGCGGCACGACGCTTACTCGATTTTGCCTTTTCATCCAGAGTCTCTCCATCCGCTTCTGCGGGAATCTCATCTTTAATTTGCACATAAAGACGAGTGAGGTAATGTCCCGAGGCAATACGCTCTCTTGGGATGACCATCACCGAGCCAGTGTCTGAATGGATTGCGCATCGTTTCCTGATATCCGGGAAATTTGTATCGATTACAAAATCAACCACGCCCCAAATGTGATCCGTGGTATCACCGTGTAACTGCAAACCCATGCTTCGGCGTATCTTTGAATGCGCGCCATCAGCACCAATAATATGCTTTGCTCGCACAACCTTGCGCTGGGCGGAGGACCCCTCATCACCCAACACATCAATCTCAATCCTAACTGGAAACTCAGGATCAGTACTGGGATCGAGCGTAAAATCCACAAACTCTGTCGACCGAAAAATTGACCGATCAGGAGAATAGGCCTGGAAATCTTCCTCTAGAATCCGCTCAATCCGTCCCTGGTGAATGGTAACTTCATGTTTGTATCGTGCTGGAACAACGACATCAGGCACGAATGCGGTTCGCTCGATGCCTTTTTGGGTCGTACCGGGGTTCCAAAATGCGACTTCTGACATATGGCATCCTTCATCGAGGATTTCATGGTGTAAGCCTAATGTCGAGAAGACTTCCAGAGTTCGCGGTTGGAGACCATCCGCCTGTCCAGCTTTGAGGGTGCCGGGTTTTTTGTCGAAGCATGCTAGGGAGTCGGAGAGGCCGTAGCGAGCTAGCAATAAGGTGAGGAAAAGTCCTGCTGGGCCGGCCTGTTGCGCTCTGTTTAGTACATACATTTTCAGACATCTATATGTTCAATCACACGGGGATATCGGCCTTGTTAACACGTACCCCGATTACGACCACTTCATATTTCTCATCATTACCCTGTTCATTATTCCCGCTAATCTCCGGCTGTGCTGAAAGTCGTGGTAACGGACGAGCACGAGAACGTCTAACGCGAAGATCTCGCGACGCATGTGCTGTTTCCTGAAAGACCGGCATACTGAACTCTCAACATTCAACAATCAATTACTGTAGATGACATTGAACAAAAAGATAGAAGAAAAACCTCAACGTCCCTTCCCCCGCGCCTTTAACATCTTAAATTAAGCACTAACTAAATCCACAAAAAACTAACTAGCGACCCAACAGCTGATACACGATTATCAAATCCATTCCTGTCTGGGGTAAGTTTGGTTCATTGTCCCGGGAAACCCCCGTTAGCGTTTGAATTTCTCTGTGCTTTGATGAAGACCGGATATACATCAGTTCACATTCCAGTATCGGATGTGTTCGGGAAATGCTAAAAACGTGCCGGGAAGCATATTTCGGTATGGAAATGGCGTCTCAGGCGGATTTATAGCACATCTAACGGATATAGACGCAGACAAATCTCGTGCGTAACATGAATTAGTGCATTCCGGGGAATGTCCCCCTGGCCGGGGAGCGAGCGGGATTCAAGGGTTAGTTAGGGTTAAGGCATCTAGTGCCTCCATGATTTCTTCAACCTCTCCGTCATTGGCGAAACAAACCCATTGGTAGTTCTTATCAGACATCAAAATACGTGTACATATCTCTGACATGCTTTGCGAATGTTCACCAGATCCCGATACATACGGAGATGCGGGGAAATTCTGGAGGAACCGGCTCGAGAACCTGGGGTCCCTCATCCGGGTCAATCTAGCTTCTCTATTGGATAGGAATGGGCATGTTTGCGATTGGAGAATGCATTCGGAAGGTCATGGCATCCGGTTGATTAAGATTAAGCATTGAACCGTTAACTATTAGATGGAATAATGTGTTACACGGCATACTCTTTTTATAGCTAGGATGACTCTTATATAATCTGTGATTGCGACAACATATTTCTCCTGTTTCTCAAACCTTGGAAGTATTATCTATTAAAGCACCTACATAATTATTGGTCATGAACATAGAATCAATGGCAGCGACCACGAGTCCGGTAGAAATCATGATATCTACTGCCCCCCTTCCCATTCTCGCAAATGGCGAATCTACAAAAGCCGACATCCCCAACGGACTTCCAAATGGCACCACAACCGAAACACCAAAACTGAATATCAAAGATCTTCCAGTGGAAAACTTCCGCCAAATGCGTGTCGTCGTAATCGGCGCCGGGTTCTCAGGCATATACCTGGGCGTCCGTATCCCGCAACGACTACGCAACGTCGAGTTAGCCATTTACGAGAAGAATGATGATGTAGGAGGGACTTGGTACGAGAATGGGTATCCAGGCTGTGCTTGTGATATTCCTTGTAAGATTTCTCTTCCTAGGCCCGCAAAGAAAAAAAAAAAAATGGAGGGAGTGGCTGACAGTGTCTACTCAGCGCATTCGTATCAGTATACATTTGCACCAAATCCGGCGTGGAGTAGAGTCTATGCTAGTGGGCAGGAGATTCATCAGTATCTCAAGAGTGTGGTCAAGAGGTACTCGGTAGACAGATTTGTGAAGTTGTCGCGTCAGGTGCTAGATGTGGAGTGGCATGAGGATGTGTCGAAATGGTATGCCACTCTTCTCTGCTCAATCATGAACCTTGATTGACGGAATACAGGTTCATCACTATCCAAAACCGTCTGACTGGCGAGACATTTGTCGACAAAGCAGATGTCGTTATCAGTGCCCGTGGAACCTTAAATGACATATCATGGCCTGATATCCCCGGTCTGAAGGATATGAAGATCCCAGTCATCCATTCAGCGGCATGGGACGATAAGTATGAGGCATTACCTAACTATTCTCTGTTCTGTCTTAGGCTAACAAACTCGAATAGACAAGAATTCAACGGGAAACGAATAGGCATCATAGGCGGCGGTAGCAGCGCTATCCAAATCATTCCGGCTTTACAACAGGTCAAAGATACCCAACTCACATGCTTGATTCGTAGCAGAATTTGGATTGCGAATCCGTTTGGCGCGGAGATTCTCAAGGAGCTCGGGGTCGAGAACACAGAATGTAAGTTTGCCGTCCACCATATCAATAAGAGCATTGGGAATTGACACAACAAGTCACCCCCGAACACCGCGCCCGCTTCGCAAATGATCCAGAATACTACCTCAAATTTCGCACAACCCTCGAGCGAGCCTCCAACCTCGAACACTCCGTCACCCTCAAGGACTCCGAAATGCAATGTCTTGCTCGCGAAGGATTCGCCTCTCTCATGAAAGAACGTCTATCCAAAAAACCCGAAATCCTAAAACATCTCCTGCCCGATTTTGGTGTTGGATGCAGACGTCTCACCCCTGGCCCGGGATTCCTCGAAGCCCTCGTGGAAGATAATGTAACCGTCACAAACACACCCATCAACGCAGCGCACGCGACAGGCCTCGAACTCCAAGATGGCACAAAACTTCATTTCGACATTCTGATCTGTGCAACTGGATTCCGCACCTCTGCACCACCACCGTTCCGCGTCGCAGGCGTGGACCGTCAATTGATGTCGGATAAATTCCACCCTTTCCCAGAAACATACATGTCCCTCGCCACAGACGGATTCCCAAACTACTTCATGATGCTTGGCCCCAACGCCGCAATCGGTACTGGGCCATTGACAACTATGATGGAAATGACGGGCGACTACATTGTGAAATGCATCCGGAAGATGCAAAAAGAAAACATCATACGGATGGAAGTTCAGCGTCGTCGTGTCAAAGATTTCTCAGCTGTTGCGGAGAACTATTTCAAAAAGACTGTTTATTTAGATAAGTGTTCCAGTTGGTATAGGAATGAAGGTGGGAAGGGGCCGAGGATATCGGGCCTGTGGCCGGGTAGTGCGTTGCATGCGATGGAGACGATTAGGTCGCCGAGGTGGGAGGATTATGATTATAAGTATGAGGGAGAGGACGAAACGGATGGGAAGGAGGTGAATCGGTTGGCGTGGCTTGGGAATGGATGGTCAATTGTGCAGACGGGCGATGGGGAGGCTGGAGAGTTGGCGCATTTCTTGCAGCCTGCATTTGTGGATGTGCCTGCTGAGCCGTTGCCTGAAGAGACGTTTGTGTATAGACAGAAGCCATTCTCACATTAGCATCTTTAATCAAGTAAGGACTGTTCTGACCTTTCTTATCAGGATATGAGCGCGAGATCCACATCCAGTATTACTCATGGACATAGTATAGTAGAAATAGTATCATTGATTTAACTACTACCTAGGTGCCTAACAGAAAATAATATCATGTCTATCGACTTCCAAACACATAAAGTACCGATATAAATAATTTCCACCCAAAAAGCCCAAATATGTATAGTTGTTGAAGTGAAAAGGAAATGCAAAAGATACACAAGATTATTGCTCAAACAACGCTAGCGCTGAAGTAAAAGAGCTTGTGTTATCTTCTTGCAGGGCTAAGGGTGTACCGTCTGACGACGTGATCATGTTTGTACTAGCTTTGGTGCTGAGACCGAAGATAGAAATCCTTGAACAATCAACCTGGACGATGTTCTCTTGACAGGATTCGGTAGCCAAACAAGTTTGGTCGTAGTTCTCGAAGAAGCTGTAAAGCCCGCCTCCATAGATTAAGATATCAGAAGACGAGAAAACACGAAGACCCCAGGCTTTGCGACAGCTTTCAGTCGTGCAGATTGAGAAGTCTGGGTCGTTAAAACTGGTTTGGGGTTTAAAAGGTTTGAGAGCACCGGGGTTGGATTGCCAGTATCTGTATGCCGAATTAGTCTGTATTGCTTGTTGGTAGAAGAAGGTAAACTTACGGTGTCTCCGTTTGGATTAAAGCCATGAAAACATTCTTGGCGTCACTGAGCTGATATTGATACAGTTGACTGTGCTCAGCGGCAGTGGCGTACATCCAGACGGCATTCTGGCTCTCTAGGAGAACACCACGTCCATTGTAGATGTCAATTTGGTTGTGATCAGGGAGGTCAAGCTCATGATCAGCGACCCAGAACCAACAGTTCTCGACATAAGCGCTAGCTGACTGCGTCGCGTGGAAAAGCATAAAAGCGCCAATACAAGCATCACTTGCTCCGTGTTCGGAAGTAGGATTTTTGGTGCAAGTATTGCTCTGTAGTTCTGTGCCTGCAGAACCACCAACACGGAAATGAACATCCCACATTGCAACAGATCCCTGAGAAGAACCAGCGACATTCCACTCCATGAGGATGGCACCTGGAGCAGGGCCTTTAGTTTCGAGGATGAGGTCTTGAATTTCTACGCTACCAAAGTCACCAGGTTCACCAATTTGAAGCATAGGAATAGGGTTGTTCTCATCTGAGAAAGCAGCTCCGGATGCCATGAGAAGGGGCCAGATTTCACCGACTATCTTGATGTCTTTGGGGACTTTGATAGTAGAGGTAATGATGTAAGCACCATGGTCGAAGTAGACAATTTGATCGGAAGTCACACTATCGAGGACCCTTTGAATGGCAACAGTGTCATCAGTCATACCGTCGCCCTTGGCTCCGGCAGATTTGACGCTGACGAAAGATGAGGCAGGAACAGTCTCATACTGGGGTTTGGAGCGCTCAAAGACTTTACCAGAGCCATCAACGAGAGCGGCAGGCTTGCTGACGGGAGCTCTAGTTTCTTGAACCCGGGACTTAGTTGGAGAAGGGGCCGGGCAGGTACTACCTGGAGGTACAGGGGAATGAGATTTGCCGGTTGAGCCAGCGGTGCGTAGCGAAGAACCGGAATCAGGAATAGATGTGCCAGAAGCGGGAGTTCTTGTTGGAACAGTCTGAGAAGCTTTACCAGTAGAGGCCCCGCCAGTAGCAGATGTAGCAGACTTGGAAGAAGCTGCAGCAACAGCTCCAGATCCAGATGCGGAGTCTGAATGAGCAGAGCTAAGTCGCGAGGCTACGGAGGTACCAGAAGCAGCCGAGGCAATTGGCGTGGATGTGGAATGTGACGCACCATTGCCGAGAGTCTGGTAAACAGTCACGGTGACAATCTCTGGAGCCGGGCAGGTATCGTCTTCGATGTTTGTAGATTGGAGATCACGTTTTCTGGGGGTAGAGCCGCTTGTATATGTGTTGCCTTGGACCCAGGACTGTATGACAGAGCCACCTGGTAGAATCGTCTCTCCGTCAATGCCGGCAATAGCGATGCTGGATCCTCTAAAATCGACGTTGTCTAAGATCAAAGTACCGGCACCGGGAGGAACGCTGTCGTGAGCCCAAGCAGTAACGATGGCTTGGTCGGTTGTGGAGAGAGTGCTGTCCAGCATCATGACTGAACCAACGGTCTGGTTCGATGGGCGGTTAGACATGTTCAGAGCGACCGCACAGTCATTGACAGTGACGGATTTAAAGGTCCAGGCCCAGTTCCAGTTCATGAAAATGGCGGTGTTGCAACCATTGAATGTTAGGTTGCGGGTCGTAAATTGCTGATTTCCCAAGAACATTCCGTAGTTGCCACCGTTGAAGGTCAAATCGCTCATGAAACCGCCAGAGCCGTTGTCCATGAAGATGCCTTGTTGCTTGTTGGCGTCACCGCCTCCTTTGATCATCTCGAACCGGATATTTTGAAGACTGGTAGCTTGACCGACTTGCCAATGGATGCCAGCTCCTACGTTTTGAGGCATAGAAGTAAGATCAATAACGAAGTTGCGAACCTGACGGAAAAAGTTGTTCTGGTTGGTGTACCAGTTGTCGCCTGTGTCCGTATATGGGTCAGAATCAATGACAGCCATGCCGGTGAAGGCAGCAGCCGCCTTAATAACAGGTAAGTCACCAGCATCACCAATGAGTTGCGTGTAGTAGTACAGAATAATCGGCTTTGATACAACATATGTTCCAGGGGGGAAGTAGACGATGGCGGGGGTTGTTGTTGACGAGTCGCATCCCAAGCCACATCGATCACCACTAGAGATAGCACTATTGATGGCATCAGTGTCATCAGTTGAGCCGTCGCCTGTGAAAAATCAGTACATGATCCAAAATATTCCCGCTGTATGACCATACCCTTGGCACCGAAATCCCTGACATTACGGAAGACCTGGTAGGTAGACGAGTTTCCAAACGCCACGCTACCCTGTCGCTGAATATTGGCCATCCAAAACCCAGATGATGAAGCAGTAATGCCGGTCTGGGGTGTAGGCGCAGCCTGCAACATGGCTGAAAAGCCAAGGAGCAACAGAATCTTGACGAGAAACATTGCGTCGTTTGTATTGAGCCAGTGAGGTTTTAAAACACGATCTGACCGGCAGATATTGTTGAACGAGTGGTAAATGGCTTCTCTAAGTTGATTGAAGAAAATGTCGCTAGTCCCTATTGTTTTTTGGGGCGGTTAGAGTTACTTCCTCTCATCTTTTGGGGGCTATCGCTCAGAACATACAATGTGTATGCACCTAGAATGACGTTAGCACCATTTCGGATACGAGAGGAAATTGAGCCTTAGAAACGTATTGCAACTCACTCCACGTGCAATCAATGACCAAAGCCAGCTGCCGCCGGGACAGTAAATCGTTGTGTAGAATCGAAGGGAAGGAGAGAACGACTGCGGACACCAGCCACAAAAGAATGAATGGCGAAGATAAAATAGAAAGGAAAATAAATGAAGTCGAACAATACGGCACAGAGAAGAGGGAAGAGAAGAGGAAGAGAGAGGAAGAGGGCGAGACTAGAGTGAAGTAGTAAGCAGACTACGGCAGGGAAGGGCTTGCCTTGTACCACAGAGACTGAATGAATAGAACACAATGCGGTCCACTTACAATGATTTCCCCTCTATTGTATCAGGTATCTATCAGGTAGTATCGTTTTATTCGGGACTGACTAACAAAAGATCCTCAAAGCCCGTTTGTTGGCCTGGATCGTGCGATGATACCTCTTCGTAATTGATCAGCGCCCATTTCCTAATAATAGACGAAACAACAGAGCCAACTATTGGATGGGTTCATCAATACCTATCAAAGCACCTCTCACAATATACACTAGGGTACAAATCGTCTTGTTTCAAGACCCCACTTCTTCCGATCAGAAAAACTAATCGTTTGTTGAGATCTGAAGAATAGACTGTCCCTTCGAACAAGGGTTTGTCTGAGATGTTCAGGGACCTCGGCCGTTTGATTGGTGCCGCGTTGGCGCCGCAAGCCCTAAGTCGAGCAAGCTTGTCGAAACTTGAAACACCAAGCGGGTTGCACGTCTCGCTGATCGACTGACAATTGATATTTGTTCGCTGACAGACTAGTAAATTAAGGGCTTTTGGTAGACTATGGCGTTTGATGACGGGGTTGAGAAGTATGTATGACTGGGTTAACACTAAATCGAGAACAAATTCAGCAACAAAAGAAAATATATACTATCGGGGTATCAACGCGATACATATATCTTCCCATTGTTTACATGTATTTGAACTCAAGACCTAGACGCCAGAAATGTTCGTCGTCAGGCAATTTTTACGCATCCTGGAATGCTTCGTTCGGTCTGGGCACGCGCTTTTCTATGATGGTATCGAGGAAGAAAGGAGGGGGGTCACACTATTTGATTGTCTTATCCTGATAATCGCACCACGTAACGCGTAATACACCGGCATGATTCGAGGTCTTGAGCATTTTTTCTAGTCGATCTGTGACTGTCGTTGTCAGGGTCTGGCCATGATACATTCCAGAGCCTAAATGGTTAGGGCTTGAATAATGCGCAGCACATAGATCATGATCATTCTGTTAATTCTTCCCTGCCTACATAGTCTTGTTACTACATCTTCTCCTGCATTATTCACTTCGATGAATTATACAACTAGGAAAAAATAATACGAAATTTCTAAACCAAGCTGTTCTCTGTACCTATACAGGCAGAAAAAGCACACGATTGTTTCGCCATTGTTTAGTGAAACGCCCCCCCGGCAGCCAATCATCGCTCATTTCACCCCTTGCGGGGAATAGTTCATCCGTTCCGAAGTATATATCACTCCTCAGACATTCTACCTGGAGGAACACAAGGTACAGCTCCAATCAAGACACGGCTCCCTTGTATTTCGTACTCTAAAGAAACCAGAAACCTAGAAACACAGTCTTATATAAGCCTAGATTTTCCGTGTAAACCTATACCCCACAATAGGTTATGTATCGTGTGAATATTTACCTAGGTGTGTTGGATGGTTCGTAATGGGATTAGGGAATGCTCTCAACTTGTACAAAATAGGAAACGAAGATAAGTATCGCTGTACTTAAGATATTTGTAATAGATGTCAAAAATTGTCCCTCTATATTTCAATAATGTACATTCTATGTTTGTCCGCCCATGTTAACGGACTATCCCGAGCCCAACATACGACGTGCCACAGCAGCCAACCGCTCAACCCCCTCATAGAGCAACTCAAACCGCTCATACGCAAAACACAACCGAATACTACCCTGAAATGTCCTATGATCCTCACTACAATCACCCTGAACCTGAAACAACGTCCCACTCCCAATCCTCAACATTTCATCAGCCAACGCTCTCTGCGCTAGCAAATCACCCGTCAACGGTGATGGTAGATCAAGCCAGATGAAAAACCCACCCGAGATGGGTTGATTGCCTGGGGGCAGTTTGAATCCTAGTGGTAGAAGATGCTCTCTTATAGCGGCCATCAGTCGATTGTAGCGTGCTCTGTATGCGGGGACAAGTTCTTGTTTAATGTGTTGTTGCAGTATGCCTGTTGGTAGGAGTTGGTCCACAAATGTGGATGATAATTGCGATGGGGCGCCACCGGATCGTGATGATCCTCTATATATACATTAGATTGTACAATTATCATGATAGTGAAAAGAGTCATACGCCTGTGATAACCCATATGCGAATTTCTCCGTCCCCTCGGCCCATCCAACGCGCATCCCGGGTCCAACCAACTTGCTAAAGCTGCCGTTGCTTATTGCATTACCAAAGTCGTCTATCGGTCCGCCATCAAGATACCCGTCCATATCAAGTATGCGCGGTATTGAGGCTGTTTCCTTGACATCTGGAGCATCTGGGTTCGAAGGCCATTGCAGAAAATCGTAGACGTCGTCGGCTATAATGAGCGCATCGAACCGTCGGGCTAGTCGAACCAGACCTTCCCGTCGCCGCAGCGAGACCACTTTCATCGAGGGATTCGCAAACGTTGGCGTGAGATATATGACGTGTTTATATATTTTGCTCCATGGTCGTGGCAGAGTATATAACTGCCAGAAAACCCGTCAGCTTTGCATCGAATCCGCCCAACTGAGCTGAATAAACGTACCGGTTTATTATTCCCCTCCACCATAGCCTTATCCTCCGCCTCCTGCAACTCCCTTTCCAAAAACTCCAAGTCAATCCCCTCCTCATCCTCCGGCACCCCTCTCAACCTCTCCATAAACCCCGCATCATGAAATATTCTGCATGCAAGATAGTACGTCGGCGCAACCATCCATATGTTCCTCGTATACACCGCATCCGTGTAAACCTGTAATATGCACGCTAAATTCTGACTTGCGCCGCCTGTGATGCATATGCGATCAGCGGTGATTGGATTGGTATCTTTTTGTAACGGTGAGTCGTCGGCGCGATAGAAGGAAGTGAGCCACGAGGCTATGTGGTCTCTCAATGGGCCGTATCCTTCATCAGGACCGTATTGGAGACCGGGCTCATAGATTGGGGGCGACGAGAGAACTGTAGCGGCGCTCTGGGCGAGGGAGTTGACAGGTAAGAGAGCGGGGTTGGGCCAGCCGCGGAAAAGGTCAATTGGGTATTTTGGTTGCGTTTGGTCGTTGTGTTTGTCGCTGCTATTGTGAACGCCAGTGGTAGCGCCAGACATATTAGTTTCCAGTATGAGGCGTCGGATAGTCATTTTGATCTACAAGACAAGAGCTAACTAACTATAGAATGAAAGCTTGCCTACGCTGGACCTTGGGAATGACGGCGTGGGGTTGCGGAGATAAGTGGGTCTGAGGCTTATGTCCGACGACTCCATCAGTCGCATAGCCCTAGCCCTAACTTAGGGCTAGGGCTATCTCCGTCTGCTCTGTACATAGTAGATAGTTACGTCTCCTTTCGAAAGTTAGACTACGATATGGGTGGGTATTGAAGATACCAGACATAGAGGCAAGTGTAACATAGCTACTTGAGCTATACGTACAAATATTAAACGGCGTGTATATGGGCTTAGAATGGTTTGTAAGCCACGGTATCCAGGCTTATTAACCGTTGCTACTACGTCAGTGGAGATGAAATTTGTATAGGTAAGCCACGAGTTGAATATTTGATTAGTTACAAGGGCCCGTCGACAATATTTACATAGTACGGAGGACAGTTTCTGCGCAAGAAGACTAGCCTTGAAACGGTTTATGCTTACAAAAAGTCTCCGGCAACTCGTGCTCGGCGGGATCATTACAAATCGTCTCAAGAAAATAAGCTATCAATCTCACCCAATCATGTCAATTGATTAGACCCATATGTCCACAATCCTTGATGCCAAGACATAATTAAAAATCGATTTTGCTTACTTATAGTTTTTTCAAGGATGGTGATTGGTATAAATCGGGGGAATGTTCTCGTCTTTCCGGATTTGGCTGCCAGCCCTAATCTTGGCGCGTTGTGAATTGACGACATGGCTTGAAAACGATGTACGGAGATAAAATTACGGGCGGACATTTGCAATATGAGTAATCGGGTATTACGAAGAAAATGTGTTAGAGAAAAATATGGAACATCCTTGGATTACAAACGTGGTAATGGAAGGTGTTGGTGAGATAGGTATATTTAGGGCTTGTGCTTCAGCTTCTTTTCATGTCACAACAACACACTTGAGCAACCATCTCACAATAATAAGACTTGTACAATCGAAATTGTAGAAGAAGCTAAAACAATCATCTATTATTGATACCTGAAATCAAACAACAGCCTTGGAACTCCTATGGCCGGGACATTCACGTCCGGGACCCCTTCGGTCTCTACATCAACCACAGACGTCACACAGACCGCCCTCAATAGCGATTCTGTCGATATGAACTTGACCGAGAAACAGATCGGAGACAGCGACAGCGCTCACTCAAACGAAAGCAAAACTGAAGTCAGAAGTATTCAAGGCTGGCGATGGCTCGCAGTCTGTATATCAGTCTACAGTACATGCTTCCTATACGGACTCGATACAACTATCGCGGCGAACATTCAGGCAAACGTGGTAGAGACATATGGTGCAGTTGAGAAGTTGGCTTGGCTTGGAACGGGCTTTTCACTTGGGTCGATTGCGATTATTATGTTTGTGTAAGTTTCCGATTCACTCTCGTTACGAAGCAGGGAGCATACTAACGAGAGTTTTGATTTTCAGAGGCAAGGCATTCGGTATCTTCAACCTTCGCACATTATACCTCACCTGTCTCATCATGTTTGAGGCTGGCAGCGCCCTCTGTGGAGGCGCACCTAGTATGAACGCCTTGATCGTTGGTCGTATTTGGGCTGGTATGGGTGGTGCCGGTATCTATCTTGGGTAAGCTTCAGCCATATCGTTGAATAGGAAGCCATGTATGGATGATTAACAGAGAACAGGGCACTCAACACAGTTGCAATTTTTACTACCAACGCCGAACGATCCATTTATATTGGTTTGATTGCGCTCTTCTGGGGCTTGGGATGTATCCTAGGACCTATTATTGGAGGTGCTTTTGCCGATAGCGCGGCAACATGGCGATGGGTACGTACACTTCCAATTGAAATTGACTTTTTTAAAAGAGAAAATGCTGATGACAAAAAGGCTTTTTACATCAACCTCGTCATCTGCGGCGTCTTCGCACCGACGTATTATTTCATGCCATCCCACGACCCTCAACCCACCAAATCCTTCCGCAACAAACTCCGCGACCTAGACTGGGTTGGCACAATCCTCAACGCCGTTGTATATGTCACATTCGTGCTAGCCCTCACCTTTGGAGGCGCAACTTGGCGTTGGGGAGCCGGCGGCACCATTGGTTTATTCGTCGCCTTTGGAGTCAGTCTGATGGTATTTTCGGTGCAACAGACATTCTCAATTTTCACTACGCCAGAGAATCGTATCTTTCCGGTTGATTTGTTACGCAAACCGGTTATGATATTGTTGTATATCTCGACGGCCTGTTCCGCGACGGGTTTGTCGTTGTCGATTTATTATATCCCGGTTTACTTCCAGTTTGCGCATGGTGAGAATGGTATGACTTCCGCTGTACGGTTGCTTCCATTTATCGTGTTGTTTGTCTTGTTTGTGATGCTCAATTCGATCATCATGCCTCGAACCGGTTGGTATCTTCCCTGGTTCATATTCAGTGGCATCTTCATTACCATCGGTGCGGCGTTGATGTATGCACTTGTCGACAGCCAAACCAGCAACAGCGCAATATATGGATACAGTGTATTCCTGGCGCTAGGTGTCGGAAGCGCTTGCCAAGCAGCATATTCCATCGCCACTGCTAAAGTTGACGCACACCGTACTTCTGATGCCGTGGGATTTATTAATTCTGCTCAAATCGGTTCGATCACCATAGCGTTGGCCATCTCCGGTACGCTTTTCCAGAACATAGCATATCAAAACATCGCAAATGCCACAGCGGGTTTGGGATTCTCGCCGGCTGATATCGAAGCTGCGATTGCCGGGGCAAAGAGTGTTATTTTTAGTGACACGACGGCTGAAGTGAGGGCAGCTGTTATCGAGGGCGTTGTTAATGCCATCCGAGACGTGTATGTCATGGCCATTGCTGCCGGAGCATTGGGTACTGTCGCGGCGTTTTTGCTTCCTCGTGAAAGACTGTACATGGAGATGACAGCGGGTGGTTAAGTGGTTGCTTGGGATTGCATTAAGACTTGGTGTTCTTGTTTGGATTTTTTACGACTGGGTTACGACTAGCATTGTTATAGACTGCATTTGTGATCGCGGATAGACTAATAGATTGATAGACTCATAGCATTAATGTTATTTTCCTATATTATACTACTTCACTTTACTGACATTAACTCGTAGAGTCGTTCTGTACCTGAGGTGAAAGTAATACCATTGGTGATAGGAAAAGTGAGCAAACAAAATGGGTACCAAACCGAGCAGGAAACTGGGTAGTAGACTGTTTAGCAAGATCAATAGTGGTTTTTGATAAGAACAAGTTTTCAGTCGGGGAGATCTCTCTCCTTTTGAGGCTGGAAATAATCCTTGGTAGAACAGCTCAATGTAATGATGCAACACAAGAAGTAATGCGAAGCTTTTGATGAGAACCACCATAAGCCTTGAAAGGTCCCCTCGATTTGTGCATCTGAATATTGAATGTTGCATTCCAGTCGGCACACATACACCGGCAGTCCGCTTGAAGATTGGGGTATCGGAAGATTATGCAGCCTTTTGAACTTGGACGATGTTGTCCTAGGTTGTCCGTATTTTATGAGAGTTGAAAACAATAGCAGCCCATGCACAAGCTGCTTTTAGTCGGGTATATGCGTTGTTCAGTACAGGCCGCTCGTCAAAGCCATTGCCACAAATCACGCCAATAGCTTGCAGGCCTGGTGCACGCATAGCCTTGTTGTTGACATATTGACACAATCGATGATAACGAAGTTCATAATTGATTCCCCGATCTCCAAATTTGTCAAGCCTGGAAGAGTTCGTACCTAATACCTTCAGAACGTTTAGCGTGGGTGGTAATAGATTGACAAATTGACAGTGCTCTTCAAAGTCGCGGCTGAGCAGGAATTCATAGTATATCTTTAGTGTCGAGGGTTGCAATGAACTCTGTGGTAGGCGCAGGTATGTGAGATTGTTGCAAGGATTTTGAAGTGGCTGAAAAGAGAAAAATATCTCCTAGTACTCCGTTTCATTCCGGTTCTGCCAAACCGGGCAAGAAATACTCCCCAAACACGGAAGCTGTAGCAAGCGTCCTAAGAATTTCGTGTCGATCGCATCTTCATACCACCCCAACTGCCGCATTGCTGATACGACTTCTGAGCGAAATACAGGCGGAATTAGATCAAAATGCACCATTTCCAAGTTTTTTAGAATCTCTCTTCCCTCGAAGATCCTGGCAAGGTATAAATAGTCCAGCCAAAATGCGTACCCCAAATTAACGCTCTGGAGATTTTTGAACCTAACCAATAGTAAAGAAACCATTGCTTTTGTCTTCCATTTCTGAGGATGGGCCATCCTTCCCCTTTCCTCACGTACCACAACTTCACTTTTTAGAGGAGGCAATATATCAATCAGCCACTCCTCACCCTCCCAGTTGGGACTCCAGTATTCACCACTTGTTTGCAAATAGATACTTGCCGGTCTTTGACCGAATAGTCTCAGCTTTCGGACATGACTTGCCAAATAACTGTTATCTTGAATCGTTCTAAAGAAGGCCGCGAAACACTCCCTGGGGTCCCAGCGAGGTATGTAGATTCGACATTGCGGTATAACAGGGGGTTGAGTACCTCATAAAAGCCGCGACAAGTACGGATTAGTGCCAATCGACTTTTCGGAGACGCAGCGTCGTATATATCTATGCCCAAGTCCGCTGGCAGAGAATGCATCGTTGAGAAGATCAGTTGTTGTTTTGCCGTAGGGTTATTCTAGGGTGTTGTGAACGATGTGAACTTCATCCTTGATGTTACTATGTGCTGGAGAGCGTAAATCTACTTTTAAGTATTCTTGCCCTAATCTATGTCATATCATATTCACGGGGTAGCTCCAGCATATTTTCCTGATCAATAACTCGCTGAGAGTTTATGGTTGGCACGGTCCCAATCCTATGACAGTAAACCTACTTTAATCATCACTAAATAGTTGCACACTATGAACAAGACAAGGCTTAGAGCGGAAATAGCACAAAAGCATGTCACTTTCAACATATTTATGGAGGGTAAGTCATAATACCGTAAATCAACTTCTTTACTCTGAATAATTTGTCCTCGTTTCGTAGGACTACTCCGGACACGAATTTCATGGTAGTTGGTATTACCCTACTGACACTAAATTGACACTCTGTATGAGGCTCAAAAATTAGAAAATAATGGAAACGTGGAACATGGATTCGGGTTGAATATTTCTTTGTGTTAGTTTTCTGACGTTGCAGGTGGAAAGACCTAGAGGGCCGATATATTTATGTAAAAGATTTTCGTACTAGGATAGTTAGGGAGAGCAGAGTATGAAATGATCTTGACATTTGCTATCCTCAAAATGCCTGTGGAGCCAAGCTAACCACAACTGCAACTTACATACCACAAAGAAGACAAAGACTATATAGAATGAGATGAAACAAAGAGATCCGAGTAATGATTCAACCCGTCTAATCACAGCGAACCCCAGGGACAATCGTTCAATAAACTGAAAATTTTGATTCCCGATATACTAATAGATCGATAGATCCCCGGCTTTGATGTCAAGTTTTGGTACTAGAACAAGTGCCTTCATGTGGCCGGGTACCCAAGAGAAGTACTAAAGAGAGTCATTCGAGCTTTGAGATAGGAAAAACCGATGGCCAAACAAGGCGACGTCATTCAAGGCGCAACTTTTTTCAGGATCTCGGATGCATTCTTTTCCATACTCTGGAATTCTCGCTCAATTATTTTGCGTCGGTGCTCATCTCGCACCTCGAAGGACACTTCAAATGGCGCCGGCGCCGATGTAAAGTGATGTTCAATATCCCACTCGTCCACCTCGATGGTTTGACCATCGCGAACAACGTGATTGATATTGTATCCCCATAATATACGAGAAAGGACGATGAATATGCTGTTCCTCGCCATTTGTTCCCCAGGGCATTTTCTGCGACCGTAGCCAAATGGACTAAAGACGCGCAGGTCCGGGTCTTGGAGCCATCTCTCTGGATTGAATTTGTACGGTTCGGGGCAAGTATTGCTATCGTGCGCCATTCCATAATAGTTTTGCATGATTATGGAGCCTCGCGGAATCCGATATCCCATATATTCCTGATCAGTGTCGGTAGAATGAGGGGCGCCCAACGGCGTCACTGGCTGCCACCGTAAAACCTCCTCGATCAACGCCTCCATAAACGGCATTTCAGGCGCGTCGTCAACCTGAGGAAGGCGATCAGGGCCTACGATGGTGTCGATCTCTTGTTGTGCTCTCTTGGCAGCGGCGGGATTCAATAGAAGGGCCTTGATCGCTGTACACATGGCGCTTGGAGTAGTCTCAATGCCAGCTTCGTTCATTGTGCCCACCAAATAGGCAACTTCTGAGTCACCATCTTTCCCTGCATGGTTCAGTGCCTGTTGCACTTCACGTGCCCATGTCCACGATGACTTTTGTTTAGACCGAGCGTATTGTAAGTTCTGGAGCATGAATTTAATTGTCCGATTGTGCCTCTCTTGCCAAAACTGTTTCCAAGGAGCCATAAATCGAGGCAGGTGATCAAGCAGTGGAAATAATTCAACCACTGCCATTGTAACATTGTTCAAGCCATCCTTTAGACAGTGAAGGACGTATCTCATCTCCGAGATCTCAGGCCGTGTTATACTCTCCACGCGAATGCCATAGGCTAGAGTAAATAGCAGGCTCGTGATGTATCTTTCAAAGCTCGACGAAAAGTCATGGGAAGTCAAAAGCTCATGCACCACTTGCTTGCTCTCGATATCTAGGACAGCTTGGTATCGTTTGGTTGCAGCTGAGTTGAGTAATGATACAACCATACGACGATGAGTCTGCCATTTTTTACTGCATGGCATCAAAGCCATCGACATGTCTCTCGCAAGGTGCTTGGATGCGATGTTCAATTTGGGACGGGAGCTGTAGACGGCACTTTGTTTGTCTAGCAGGTCATGTGCAATCTCATATGAGCTAATAACGATAATAGTTCGTTGCCCAGCGCGAATGCTTATTAGAGCCCCGTATTTTTTGTGCCATTTCTCAAATTGCTCAAACGGATTTCCACCAGTCAGCTGATGCAAATTGCCAATTACTGGCAGTGGAACGGGACCAGGTGGTAGGGGGAGAGCGTGTCCGGGGTAGCAATATTTGTAAAATATAAGAGCCGAGCATATCACTACTGCAACATAAGGGAAAGAGGCGCTCCCAGAGTTAAGAATCCCCATCCATGAGAAAGGGATGTCGTTGGAATACTCGAGCATGGTGGAAATCATTGATCAGCAGCCTAGAAAGAAAAGAATAGGTAAAATCAAGGAATGAACTGTGTTCAGGAATAGCGGAATACTTTCAGCATAGCGAATAATCACCCTGCTCTTTATAAGATTACAAGAAGTTTATTGTCCTTAGACTTGTTCGGCCTGTTGCCTTTCTTTGTTTGTCGTTCGGGAAATGTCATGGCAAAAGAATCATCATATACAATTGTGAAGGAGAGCTAATGTAGTTTGTATATGGCGAGAAATAATGGTATTGAATAAAATTTTCACCGGGGGAATATCAACACCCATTCACGTCCCTGCACACCGACTTCTTGTGATGTGCCAGCCCGTCTTATGCCGGTAAAATAGTGTCCCTGACTCGAAGTATATGTTAGATTAGTTTGAGTTAGACTTCGGTTCTTATTTCCTGACAAAACTGACGAGACAGATGGCTTCGGTTTAGAGGTCTTTGTACACCCGTTTAGACCACCGTTACATTTGATGGCATGTGATCATGAACTCCAACTCAACTCCATACCTAGGTATGAAAAGTATCCAACCTACGTAGATGTACCTAGGTACCAATATCAGGTAAGACATAGAAATGCTTAAATATAGATACTGACAAGCATATAACTATGTAACTCCTGTTGATCTCATGATTTGACCATAACAATAATATGGCCCTGTACCGGCCTCATGTCCTTGTTCGAGACACCAGAGTGCCAACTCATCTGCATTCTCATGCTCGATCTAGCTCGTTTTGCTATTGGATACATGGAATACAAGCACCTCTGGACCTAGCTACTTCGCTTGCTATGGTACAGTAAAGGGAAAACAAAGAGCTAAAGTTTTCATCCAACCGCATCACTTAGCATAAGATGGTAAAAACAACAAAGAGCAAAGATAACAGTCTCCAAACCTGTCTGGATAGTGTAGCACAAGACTATAGAAAGGAAACAAAGAATGAGTGGTGACGCGAAAAGAAGGAGGAAGATAGGAGAGAGCAAGTAAAAGTACACCTTTGGAACCTTGGAAGGGTTGTAAAAACCTATATATGTATCATTATACGTCATGTTTGGTAAATAAGCGAGACCTAAAACTTAGTTGAGGCAGCAGCGAGAACCAACTAAGCAGTCAACATAAATCAGATTCGCGAAACGCGCAGATGTCCTTGAAAAACATCGATTTTCTCTCTTTTGCAGCCTCCTTGATCATGAATCCATTGGCATTCATTTCTTCCTTCTCTTGGGCAACTCATGATGCCATTTTCAAACGCAAACATACTCCAACAAACGCTGAGTCCCTGAAGGAACAATGCGCCTCCACGGTCAACGACCTCCTCAACGGGATTTCATATCAATATCCAGCAGGAGTCCACTTCGATAAGACTCTAAAGAAGAAAGTCGAAGACTCCATGTTGAAAGCGGGTCTTTCGTCAGAGACTCTGCTTCGGATTCAACCGTACATCGACAGCAGTGTCAATATTGCCATCACATGCTATGCACACACATCCATCGACGTCCAAGAATTTGTAGCAACGTACACATCATACGCAATTACCGTCGACGATCTTGGCCATGAGTTTTCTGATGACATGAAGATGTTTGTCACGGGCCTTTTGGACGGAAACACCACAAAGAACGTCATCCTTCGTGGCTTTTTTGATCTCATGAAAGACCATGGTTCCCAATTCGGCCAATTTGGGGGAGACATGATCGCCAAAGCTACTATCGACTTCGTATGTAGTTGCTATTTGGAATTGGAGCTCGAGAATCGCGGAAGGAATGAGAAACAGGCTCATGATACAGTCAATGCACCAGAATACGCCGAGTATTTTCGCATCAAAACCGGCGTGTCGGAACCATACGCCTTCTTCGCCTTCCCAGAACACCTGTTCCGTGAGGATGAAGTGTTGCACACCTACCTCCCTGCTGTTCCTTACATGGTGAAATTCTTTAACTATGCCAACGATATCTTGTCTTTCTACAAAGAGTCAGGGGCAGACGAAAAGGCCAATTATATAAGCAACCAAGCGGCCGCTCACAATATATCTCAATTCGAGTCCTTGGAGATGCTTTGCAAGAAGACAATCGAGGTATTCCACATTATCAATACCATCCTCGCCCCGAACGAGGGTCTCAGACGTAACGTTCATCAGTGGATGCATGGCTATGCTGTTTATCACATGGCCTCGGTCAGGTACAGGTTGGATGAGCTAGGTATACCGGCTGTGTTCGAGGCTAGACAATTGTTCCTTGAAAAATATTGATCAAGAACCAAAATTGAGGCCAGCACAATGAGATCTTTTCTTCACCTGAGCGAGAGGAGGCGTCGCCAGTTCTTTATTCTCTTCATGGGCTTGATGATGTTGAGAACTTTCAACAGGGGTCAGGATGCGCTTACTGTTACATTCGCTTTATTATTGAATTTTGTATTTGATATTTACTTGTTCGCTTTCGGTTGGTAGAGTTGTAGTTGACAATTTGAATTTTGGTATCTTATACATATTAGAAGTCCAACCATCCTTAGGTGTCTTCATTCTTCACACTCCTTCAAGTCCTAGGTAGATCTGGTGCCCATAATGTAGACTGTGTATTACACCGTCCAGGTGTTCAATAGGTAATTTGATAAATGTATAAACCCACATCATATGACTATCTTCAGCGACTATCTTATATCATGTGAAATCTCCCCGAGGCCGATTTTGAGTCCTTGGACGGACAAATATATTGTAATATCCGTCATAGCTATCTATCCGTAGACGAATCCCATTCTCGTCACTTGCGCGCCTCAATTGCGAGTAATGCGACATAAACCTATGACCTCCAAGGCTGTGCACTTCGATCAGCTTCAGGACTGGTGTATGCGTATTTCTATTAACAACAAAGTCATACAATCGATCGAATATTGCACCAGGATCCCACTGATATGATTCAAAATAATACAGTTTCCCAGTCAGTATGATGAGGGACTCTAGTGAACGCGGTAACACATCGACAAGACGAATTCCACTCCTATCAGGACTCCAGCCAAGAAGGAATGTATGAGGAATCTCAATACTGGTTAATTGTGGGAAGGTAGCTAGAGACTGCATTGTACCTCGTCCCCCCCAACTTACGGTCGTAGTCGGGGCCAATTGCTCGGCGTAATCAATATTAATGGATAGCTGCTGTAGTGTATCCCGCACGGGTTCCAGGATGGTATCCATCTGCTCGCAGTCAAGATACTGTGCAAACCCTCCGTTGGCATTCGTGTGGATCCAGAATTCATATTCCAGTATCCGAAGCCTCGGTGCAGCTTCTAAGATTGTACCAAGCGTTGATTGTGACAATCTACTCCCTTGAAAACGTAGACAGGTTAGGTTCTTACACGGCTGTTCTATCGGACCGAATTCCTCGTCGAATTCCTCCTCATCCTCATCCTCGTCGCTGCTGCTGAACTTGCAATCTGCAGCGACACAAGCAATGCTTTCGATGTGTGGCAGATTCAATAAATGCTGTAAATCGACTCGATCAATTGATTTCGGACCTTTGACCCCATTGAGAACAGTCCAGAACTCATGGGCCATGGGCTGTGAAGGATTGATCGGCTGGATATCGAGGTTCACCTTTTTCAAACGCTTCAGACACTGCTTCATGAAGACCACGGGTATAGCAGTCGAGTTCGACCAGATGCCATATGCCAAGTCAAGGATTTCGAGATTCTTAAGCCTGCCAATCTTCACAGCCATGACCAAATCACCGTTGCATGACTTGTAGATTTGCTTTCCTCCGCTTTGACGCATTTCTGGTTTTGGACGAGGAACGGCTCTAAACACCCAGCCATCCACGTCTGCGTCGCGTAGTTCTTCTTCATCATCAATTTCATCAACAGTAAACTCAATCTTAAGAGTCCGTGGTGTAGCACCTCCAACTCTCAATTCACGAACACAGTGAGCTAAATTTCGATTGTTTCGAATGGTGCGGAAAAATAGAGAAAGGTGGGTATGAGGAAAATACCGTCTCTCAGGGTTGACATAGAGCAGAACATTGCGGTAGAATATCGGGGCAGTTATGGCGTTGAAGCGATGACTTGTACGTAGTAATACCTTTTGAGTATAGGAAGGCGTAAATTCGAATATACATTTGAGTATCTCTGTTGGTAGTTCATCAAGACAAACCATTGTTAAAACCTCTCTTGTTTTGTCTTTGCAAGATTACTGCCATACATATATTCTCACTAATCAGTCCTCCGAAGGACAGCACGATGAACAATATGAAGATGAAAGTCTTTATACGTGAAATTAAAGTTTCCCCTCCTCGGACCGTAAGCCAATCGCTCACGAGTGGACAATCTCCCCTAAAATTACCTTAATACTTACAATATATAACTAGTTAACCCTATCTATCAAATAACTATGCACACACTATCAACATAACTTATAACTGTTATAAGGAGCTGTTTAGTTCATTGGTGACATTGAGGTTACCAAATATCCCCCTATTTGGAGATCTCCCGGAGTTTTCAAAGAGAACCCGGTTTCCTCACAAAGCTTGACCAGCTTGAGGTACGATGGCTTCCTAGTAGTAATAGTATCTCGAAGGCCATAAATCTGAATTCACTCTATGTATGGCGCATGTGTTTTGCGAGCATCAACATACTCATACAACCGATCGAGTAGCTTCTCATATGTGTAGTTGAAGTCAAGAACCCGTCTCAGCGGAGGGATATCTCGAGTAGATACGGAAAGAAACGTGAGCGACCGCGGTAGCATATTGATAAATTTGACTGTATTCGCCTCCTCGATAGTTCTTCCAAGTAAGAATAGATGCGGGATATGGAGATGAGTCAATTGTGTGAAAGAGGCGAGAGATCGTAGTACGCCTCGCACTTCCGTGCGTCAAGTCCAGTCATTGGGGTACATGACCGTATGGTCGCCGTGGTAAAGAACGCTTAGGCGTAGTCGTTCAAGTATATTGCGCACCGGTTGTAGCGCGTTGTCCAGCTGTTCGCAGTCATAGTATTGTGCCGGCTCCTCATCGAGCTTTCTATCGATCCAAAAGTCATATTCGAGTTGTCGGAGGTTTGGTGTAGCGCTGAGTATCTTGCCCGGCGCCGGTAGCGCCAATTTACTCCTTAGAAATTTTATAGAAGTAAGGTTTTGAGCGAGTGGCATTGATACCATTTCAACCTCCTGCCTCTCGTCACCGCCCGTTTCACCATCTGAAGCAACACAGGTTATACTCTCAATAAGCGGCAGGCTCATCAGGTTTCGTAATTGATTCATATCAATCGAATTTGAACCTTGCATATTCTCCCAAGCTTCGCCATACCGCCCTGTAGGAAATGAAGGAAACTTTATACCCAGGTCTATCTTTTTCAACTTCTTCAAGCAATTCTGATAAATGACTGGCAGAAACCCATTCTCCGACCAAAATGGATACTCCTAGTGAAGTGTCTCTAGGGTCTCGAGTTTGTGAAGCATTGCGGCAACAACTGAATTAGTGTCGCATGTTTCATAAACCAGTTTTTTCCTAACAGGTTGATGAGTTTGTTGTGTGGTGTCCTCCTTATCATCATCTGAAGTAGGAATATACCCAGCTTCAACTTCGCGTAGTTTATATCCTTTGATATTAAGCTCGCGGACATATAGGGCCAAGGTTTGATCATCTCGAATAGTGCGGAACAAACCTGCAATATGGGAGTCGAGACTCTTTTGATCTTCTTCGCGGACATTTAGTGTCACATCGCTGTATAGTTTTGGTGCGACTGGTGTGTTTAATTGCCGGCATGCAAAGAGTAACCGATGTTTAGCGCCAGATGATGTATAGTTTAAGATTAAACTGTGTATCTCAGTCGGTAGAGTGTCCAGCGAAGGTATTTTTATACAATTGCCAAAGTGTCCGAAAGATGTTGTCATAGTTTTTAAGGTTAACGATACAGTAGTAGATACCCTACCTAAAGAATGAGATGTAGTGGGTTCACTAGTAAACGGTTGCCGAGCTAATCTATCAGTCCCACGCTGCTAGGATACATACAGAACAAGATGGATAAAATGTACAATTATATTAAGGGTATCTAAGTAACCACAATTACTGTAACTCGTGTATCTCAGCGTCATCCTCCCGTGGACTATGTGGACTGTAATCCGTATATAATTCGGGCGTGTTGCTTGACGTCGGCAGTTCGCTCAACCGATGACCAGGATTCTGAGGCACATTCACATATTGTCCAGATTTAAGGTCGGATGCCTTCGTCTTGACTTCACCTGTGCCACTTGTGACATCTACATTTCGCTCCTGTCGTTGTCGTCGTAGGAAAAAGATGATTCCGACACCCATCAGGGCTACAGCCCCAAGTAAGCCAACTACAATGCCGGCGATAGCTCCACCGCGTAGACCAGAAGAATGCGAAACGCCGGATGGTTCGGTAGTGTTGCCTATCGTATTTGGAGAACCTGTTGATAATGATGTTGTAGAGAAAGTAAAGAAAGAAGAGAAAGAAGATGGAGACGACGATAGAGGTGCTGAAGTAGTAGTAGCCGGCGCCTCGACAATTGAGTTCCATCCCTTTACAGCCACAGCAGCGACGCTAACGGCAGTCGAGTAAGATGTTGTTATATAACCGCTTTTCGAGTCCCAGTAGATGAGTGTCTGTCCCGGAGCGACTGCTGATTGGCAATTTGCTTCGTAATTGAGATCAACATAAGGGTCTGCTGAATAACCGCTACAGTAGGAGAAATGATTATCAGCATGGCACCATAGAGGACAAACCTCTGCCTTCCTTGAGAAGAAACAAGAAGACTACCCACCTAGGGCAGCACGTAACCCGCACACTTTGGCGAACCGTTGTCGTAAGCGCCGTCAACCACTCACTCGGACACACAACAGGTTGAATACTCGTCACAGTCACCAATGTACCCTTAGTTGTTGTGGCATTGCGATGGTAAAACCAGGTCCTTACCTGGTCGGGTTGACAAAGTATAGTATTTGTTCCGAACAGGAGTTGGGCTTCTGGATCAAATGCAATAGGTTCAGTGTCGAATGGCGGCGTACCGTAGTCATTATTGAAAGATTAATTCCAACAAAGAGGAGGCGGCGGGGGTGCGATTGTAGTAAGTGGTATCCACGCCGTGACGATGCCGCTAGTTGTTTCTGGAGGGGGTGTTGTTGAGATACGAGAAACGGTTGATGTAGTTGTTTCGTAGACCGTGGTTGCCATTTTGACGAAGTGATGACGAGCGCATGTATTTAAGGAGAAAGAAATTTCTGGCTTAACTCTGGCTGTGAGGATTATTTTCTCTATTTCTTAACCAGGCCGCGAGTTGTTTACGTTTATTACTGTCACATTAGAGGGGCGCTAACTGTGCCATTTCCTACAGGGAAGATATTAGCGGTCTCTAGTCTCTGCTAGGGTTTTGCTCGACATCGAAGTCCTCACAAATTGTTGTGGATTCATGTTGCATGGGGGAGGCCATGGGTGTAATTTGCGCGGCCCACATGTTCTTTCTACTTTGCATATACTATGCCTTTAATGATGGGATTAATCCCTTACCCTCATGCCTCCTGGTACTGAACACATGATTGTTTGTCAAACCCGTTCGCAACAGCCTCTACTTGTACATGATAACCATGCATTTTCCTACATGAGAACGAGTCTTTTTTTTTTTTGGAAACCTGTTTTCTCATTGGCTGTGGATACAAGAAGACAGGGATTTAGAGCACTACGACTCACTAGCCAAGACACCTGTATGTAGTATGGGTTAAGCGTTCTAGCCTTCTAGGCACATGGTTAGTGTACAATTAGATGTGTAAATCGTAGCACGCCGAAAAAAGAATTGAAATGATGAACAAGAACACAAGAGACTCTAGCCCAGTTTGGTAAATGTACATGCAGCCTGATTCATTAGTTTCCCCTTGGAGGCCCGAGACACCATGATGGAGTACGGAGTAGGAGGATTACTACTTACCTAACTATATAGTTAACTATCGGACATGGAATTAGGGATAGACTTGTTAGGGCTCAGTTAATCACATGTCCAAGAGGATATAATGAAATTAGGGTTAGGGTCATAACTCTCGCTACGTATTTCCATTGTGGACAAAGGTTATGAGATAACCCTGTTGGTCAAGATGAGAGTCACACAACTCATAGTTAGATTGCACAGCTTACTCATAATAGACCTCACAGCTTCTCACATCAGACATGTAGTCAAACCAGTTATTTTGCATGATTCATAGGGATGGATCGACCCGATCTCCACGGATCGATTATCTAAGATTGATCTTCGATAAGTCGGGAGTAACTAGTTTTTTTTTTCTTTTTCTTCTCCGAAATCCCTAATAGAGGGCCAAAGACTACTACGTGATATATTATCTATAGCATAGATCCAACAAACGTAGTACGTATCTCTTGAGCACAGAAAATTGTTGGCTATGTACAGGCGCTCGATCTTTTTTTGGGCGCGAGTGTGGCTGTTCGTCTCAGCTCTTTCTCCTGTTTCACGGTCCCACGTCATTTATGGGGCTCAATTCCACAAAAAAGGATCAAAAACAATCCCCACATTATTCGCCATACAGCCATTCCGCCCGAGACAACATACGTATATAGCCACGAAGACGTATTTTCTGTCTGAAACGAGTTCGTATAGCAGTTTGGATAGGTTAGATTGATAATATTTGGTTCCATTCAGGGTGATTCGTGGTTATTCGTCACGCAATACGCGGTTTGTGTACGTTTTGTGTATATAGCAGGTATTACACGTACATATCGTTAGCCCCGGCATCGATTCCGATACCGACGGTACGGTAGGCAAGCAGAAACTATACTATAGTATCTACGTAGTATACAATTAGTTCAGGGATGGACAAAGATATTCCAATGTTGGCTTGTATTTTACTGCCGTGCCAAAGTATATATACTTGCAATTGAAAGATCAAGAAGATAGAAGGCGTGATTGAAGGTATCTCTTATATTAGAGGGCGTGTTTATGCAATATCATACTCCGTACTCCGTACACTGCAAATACACCGCCAATACGTGCCAATACCGTATCTCTAACCCAATCAGGCCTAGCCCACCCGCTGCTCCCGCTAAGCCCAGCGATAAATAATAAATACGATGTATTAAAGTGGCATCATGCATGGCATAACATGCCATCTTTTTTCTTGGGTTCTCCCCTCAACCAAACCTTCTCCTGTCCTCATTGCCAACTCATCTTTTGTTGCACTTTGTTTCCGTATATGACTCGACTTTCTTTTTCCTTCTGACCTCTGTGTTGGAGAATTACTCACGGAAATTAAATACTAAATAAAAGGAAAGCAAAGAAAGCCACAGCCTCTCTCCCGATGAGAGACTGACTCGCTAGCCAATCCTCTCCATTCTTCCCTGCCTTCACATTTTCCTCGACTTCAACAGCGAATAACCACCGCCGATCCATTCCCCTTGGCAAACTCGACCGGAACCACCCAAAACAATTCCCAGTTGGAGACCGACGTGTCGTTTTGTGGAATTCGAATCCTCTTCGTCCCCTTAATTGAGCTTATTTCTTCTTCCCTCGTCATACCTCCCCGAACGTCGTGAGTCATCCTCGACCCCGCCAGCTGGGTTGTTGTGAGTGTCCGTCGCCACCGTCAAGATGTTATCTGCTCCGGCGAAATCCGCCCGGCGCATCTCGTCGCTCTTCAATATGAAGACAAACAGGGATTCGGCATCCTCGTCACAATCCTCGGGTTCTCCGAAGCAGATGCCCAGTAATACACATCTATCTGTCGACCACCGACGCGCCCGAAGCCACTCCCGGCCAGCTGTGCGACATGCGTCTTCTCCTCAACCCCATTCCACAGAGGCTCGCCCCATAACCAGCCACGGCTTTGATCCGGATCACTTGGACCTCGATGCACCCCTTCCGCCGCCTCCGTCGTTGTATGCTATAAATCAGGATTTGAGTGATTCAGGACCATCACAACAGTCACATAGTCGACAAGGGAGTAGGAGTGCGTCACGGGCACCGGATCCACATAGTCATCAACGAAGAAGAAGCTGGATGCCGGGAAAAGCGAACTCGGTCGTGGTTGATGCCCCAGTTGTGGGTGATCAGTACGATCTTAATGCATTTGATGCTTGGGTTGCAGGGTTGGATCAAAAGATTCCATATGATCTTGCGCGACTGATCCAAGGCGAGCAGGTAAGCTGTCTTGGACATGTGGCTTCAATTGCGACTAATATGGTCAAAAATATAAGATACCCGAATTGTGGAATGACGAAGGTGATACTTTTGTATACCTATTCCCGCAAGCTACGCAGCGACCGCCGTCATTCCGAATTGACTCTGCCCTATTTTCAGACTCGCCTTCTTTGAATTTCCTGGCCCGCGGAACCGATCCAAAGGTTGAATCTTTACGGCACTCGGCCCGAACTCTAACCATCACCGACCCATACGGCGCTACTGCTCAGGAGGACCAGTGGGTAAACGACAATGCTAGCAATGGCAGCAACCGAATGGCGTTTGTCGAGGATCAACCAGAGGAACTTCAAGAGCTACATCTTTATCTGCCTGTTCCTCTTCATAGCGATGTCTCGAGCGTGGACAGCCCGCTTTCAATCGAAGATAGCGACACTTTGATACTCTTCCGCAACCTGTTTGCCTTTCTTCTAGGCCAGGCTTTAATCTCTACACCGCGATACCCAAGTCTGTTCTCTGTATTGCTAGAAGTATCCAATCTGTTGCGACGGTTTGAATTTTCCAATTTTGACGGCTCTAACTTTGGAGAAATTGCGACGTCGAGTTTCGCCAACTACTGCGATGAGCTTCATTTAGCCGACGTTCGCAAGAGTCGCGAGAAGACTATTGAGGCAGTTATCCTTGGTGAGAGCTTACGCTATTACCCGCTGTACGTGGAAGGATTTGTCCATGGCGTGGGCAAAATGGAAGAGCTTCGCAACCTACAAAGTCCGACTTTCAACTTGATTAACCCGCTGACCCAAAAACGACTGGAACGTGGAGCTATCGACTTGGAAAACCGTCTCACTATCATGCGAGTAAAACTAGATGAATTCGACTTTCCCGCCCTGTTTTCTGGTATCGCAAATTCGAACTCAGCTGCGGAGGGCAAGATTGTCCGTTTCAAACAGTGGAAACTAGCACATCTTGCACTGCGCAAGCACGTCTTGAGTTTCTACCGACAAAAGTACGGATCATGGCCACCAAAGGCCAACTCCAAAAAGAACGAGTTTGAGGAGAGTGGTTTGAACCGGCTGTTGTTGAAGGAGGTTTACGAGGATTTCACCGATCTGTACGATATGCTAGTAGATCGCACGTCTTTAACCACACGGACCACAGATATGGCGACCGAGGACTTAGATGTACCAGACCCGATAGAGGCAGTGACACGAGCGATGCGCCGAATGATGAGCGAGTATGATCGCAGTACTCCGCCCGTACAACCTCCTATTCCATTTGACATTCCTCAACTACCTAGCCTACAGGCTCTACGACGGAAACCAGTGGACCCGAAAAATATATCGAAAGAACGGCAAAAGAAGCTGCACGATTCGGAAATCAACGAGGTGTTGATGCGATCTTATACTAGAGAAGCCCTGAAACCCACGCCTTTTGTGGAGAGCTTCATGCAATTCGAACGCCGCAGCGCCCATGGCAAGAGTCTGGATGACCTTATGGATAATCGCATTGGGCAATGGCTGTTTATATATGCGGTGCTACAATCGCTGCCATTATTAGTCATTGACATGCCCGACTTGCACTTCACAGACGGAGTCGAATATTTCCTCTGCGTTGCTCCCCGCGGGGGAGCACCCTGGATTCAAAACGACGGCAAGAGTGGACGCAGCTGGTTCGGCGTGGCTGGTGGTCAAGGGGTAGTCAACCTTCCTTCGGATGTGGTCAATAATGCGACCGATGCTGTCTACCGCCGCAGTCACTGCTGGCAAGTTGCCAGTCAATGGGCGGAAAAGAACCTGAACTCGCCAATCACCACTGAGGATGCCGCTTCGTTATTCTCTGCACCTCCTGCACCTCAATCGTCTATTGGATCAATCTCCGATGTCCAATCCATGCGCAGTCCAGGCGGTACCAACTCACCTCACACTGTTCCAAGAACAAATTCTCCTGGATTTGTGTCTCACGGCCACCGTGGCTCTATATACAATACATTAGAAGCCTTACCACTACCAGCGGGCGTAATGCCAGTGGAACAGCCCACCAAAACGTTTGCGCGCATGAATCCTACTATGAGCTTCGACGATATCCTTAAGGATATTCCCGGGTCTAAAGGCGGCAAGAAGAAATAATCCTGTCGCTCCGCAAGCGATGTATATATGAGCCCCTTTATTCTGTTGTCTGTTCACTTCACCTACTTTGAGCTTCTTGCAGGGATACAAAAAAGATGGTTGCTCCCTATGATGGAACTGAATGGCTTAATGAGTTGCATGCATGGGTGGTTTTGATTCCGATAATGCGGATATATTTATCCCTGAAAAGTAATACTAGGCATAGCCGTTTCGTTTCTGAGCGCTGTTTGTTTCGAGTGTGACTGTTGTTACTCTCGGCTTAAAATGGAGGAGAGATTCATGATGCTGGTTCTATATATTATCTACCTTATTTACACACCTATTTATTTAATATGCATACAAGAGATGGGGAGCGTTGTTCCCGGCATGTTGTATACCTGGAATAAATTATATAAACTCTTCTACTGCTCTTCAACTCGTTCTATCTATAGACGATACCTAAATCCCACCGTCTTCCAATCTGTAACATCTTCATAATCTTCCGCCTGCAACGGAATATCTGTCACCACAGCCGCATCCAAATCTTTACCCGGCACTGTCGTTGTCTCACCACCGGCCTCAACAACGGTAACACCCTCCTCCCTGTCCCTCCTCTTATTCACCCAAGCCAAATAAAACCTCAGCGACCCCGCCAACACAGCCGCAAGCACATAACAAATGAGGATCGTCCTAAACGCCGTCTGATAAACCGGCGCTTCAGACGTCTTGAAAAACTGCGGTCCCGCAATGTTTCCCGCACAATAAGCGATAAACATCATCGCCGTTATGGTCTGTTTCTTCGTGACGCCCTTGTAGTTTGATTGCACTAGAGACATTACCAGCGGTAAGATTGCCGGTCCCGTTTGGAGTAAGAAGTAGCCGAACAACGGCGCGCCTTTGTGCGGAATATGGCTTCGGGAGTAGATTATTGCGCTGCCTGTGACGGCGAGCGCGACGATGCAGATTATTAGGATGTTGTTGAGGTGGGAGTATCGACCTGCCAACCACCCTGTTGATGCGATTGAGGCCGCACTAACAACGCTGGCGGGGATATTGACGAGCGTAGACTGTAGGGATGTGAAACCGAAGGACTTGATCACCAAATTCGCGAAGTTTTGTGTGCCACCATTGGGGATTTGTGTTAGAATTGTGATGCAGAAGACGTGCCATGTCTTGGGGTCTAGCAGACACTCAATGGTTTGATCCGAGCGCCAGGAGGCTTGTTCCGTGCGACCTGTTCCCTTGATAATCGCGCGTTTGGTGATGATCTCTTTCTCCTCTGCGTCGAGAAAGCTGGCGGTAGAGATGCTGTCCGGTAAGAAAGCGAGAAGCACAAAGCCCCAGAGAAATGTGAGAATGCCGAGGATGATGAACATCCACATCCATGGATGAAGTGGGTGCGTGATATGGCCCACTCCATACGCCAAAAGACTAGCGACGAGACCGCCAATGGAGTTGCCGGAGAACCATATTCCCGTTCTAACGGGGATTTCATCGCGCGTGTACCATGTTGTGGTGATGAACATGAAGGCAGGAGTGATCGTGGCTTCAGCGACACCTAGCAAAAAACGAACGGCCAAAAGGCCGCCATAATTGACGCATGCAGCCGTCAATGCGACAACGGCTCCCCAGAAAAAGGCCGTAAACGCCAAATACTTGGCGACGGGCAAACGCGTAATAAGGATATTGGTTGGATATTCCCAGAAAAAGTAGCCAAAGTAGAAGATGCTGGATACCCAACTGTATTGCTGGCCGACGAGGTGCTACTCGGCATATCAGTGTGAAATCTCATTCAGACGAGTAAGAATACCGACAGTATCATCAATTAACCCGAACACAGACGCGCTGGACAAGATGGTCTTGTCCATGAAATTGAGCATATACGTGAAAAATAACAACGGAATGAGTCGCCAGTCAATTTTGCGAACAATCTGACGGATGCGGGCTGCATCGTTGGGGGTTCCTCCTTCGAGAGAACCCTCAGTCTCATTTTGTGGCGATGACATGTTTACTTCCGTGGAGCGTAACAACGGGGTATTTTCTCCAGAAGGATCTGGCGAGAGGGGGGACATGGCTCGTGATATAGCTGTAGACATGTATATAACTAGAGATAAGCAATTTCGCCCTAGATCGGAAGTCAATTGATCAGCACTAGGATAGTTGACTTACCGGGATAGGTTGATTGTACGGCAAAGTCGGCATAGGCCGCTTCGACCTTGCTATATCTGGTTAATAGCGTCACCAGTTGACATGCTTATCTTGAATAGGACATGGTTAAAGCTGGGATGGTTATCTGTGATGTGGTTGAGTGCGGAGAGGACGTCGCCGCGTCGGATGCTCCGCACTTAGCTTGAATCCTTAAACATGGCTGGCTAGCCGCTGCATAGGTTTAAAAGAACGATAGAACAATTACTCCGTACATAAGGTAGTGACTCGTGAGTCAAAATGAACGGCCTTGAAGTCACCCCTTTCGTTTCCAGCCTCCCCAAAGTCGAACTCCACATCCACATCGAAGGGACTCTAACACCAGCTTTACGCTGGAAACTCGCACACCGGAACAACATCCCCATACCCTACACAACCTACAACCAGCTTCTGGACAGCTACAAAATAACCTACAACCACCGCCGCGAAGTCAACGGTGACAATGGCGCGCCAACCTTTCTCGAAACCTATTTTGCGGGTTGCCAGGTCCTCTGCACAGAAGACGATTTCTACGAATTGGCTATGGATTACTTCCGTAAAGCGAGCGAGATGAATGTGCGATATGTAGAGCCGTTTTTTGATATTCAAGCCCACACGAAGAGGGGGATACCTGCCTCGGCGGTGTTGGATGGGTTTTTGAGGGCGCAACAAGACGGCACCAAGGTTTATAATGTGCGGAGTAACTGGATATTCTGCTTCTTACGTGATGAGTCTCTTGAAAGTGGGTTGGAGGCATACAAGACAGCAAGGCCATGGGCAAGGACCAAGGACGGACAAGGCAAGGGGCTGTTTCATGCAGTTGGGTTGGCGAGTAATGAGTACGATCGTCCGCCATTGCTGTTTGAAGCAGGCTTTCGATTGGCGAAGGACGATGGGTTGCATGTTACCATGCATTGTGATGTGGATCAGAAAGATGCTGTTGACCATGTGCATGAGGCTATTTTCGAGGTATGCGCGGGTCAAGGTAGTGAGCGGATCGATCATGGTTTGAATGCGATTGATCGCGGAGATTTGATGATGGGATTGAAAGAGCGCAATATAGGGTTAACCCTCTGTCCGCATGCATATCATCGTCGTCAAGCGACAGAAACACTATTTCCAAAGATCCGGAAGTTATGGGACGAAGGAGTCAAAATTTGTATCAACAGTGATGATCCGACGTATATGCATAACGTGTGGATCGATGGGAATATGATGAAGGCGTACGAGTATTGTGGGTTTTCGAAGAGTGATATGGTCCAGTTGGTTCGGAATGCGGTGGAGATGAGTTGGGCAGACGAGGACGTCAAAAAGGAGATTTTGAGAGAACTGGAAAATTTCTCAGCAGTTAATCCTTAGCCAGTATGGAGTCCTAACTTGGTAACTTAGTTAACTAGTTACTACGTCGCAGTTAGTTAACTATCAGAGTGTTCTTGAACGGATGCAAAAGGAAAAAAGAAAACAAATCCCGTGATTGGAACGCCAAGAAATCCCGGGAAGGACCAAAGTTTTTTTGCGGCTGAAGAGTTCCGCTCAGCCAATCACAATCGCGGAATGTTTGACATGGACCCTCTTCCGCTTGGCTCGGCCCCACACAGACCGTCCCGTATCAATACAAGCCGTGTCTCGTAATTACGTACAAACTGTAAAGCTTAGTCCGTGCGCAGTGTTGATTTGCGTACTTTCATGTTTTACCGCGGTATCGTTATCTTTTGCCCAGTTTGGGATAAGTCGGGGGAGCACAATGCTTCATCTTTTGCGTCTCTGTGCACTTTTTCTCTGATCATGACAGCTTGAGGGGTGTGTCGATTTGCATTTGATTATCGTATATTCATCCGATTTATTGCATATAACATATTCTTGCCAGCGTTCTGCGATATAAGTGATAATCAGATCGAAATTATTACACTCCATTCGATCGCTCATCGCATTGAAATGGCATATTGACGGCATCGCCGAAAGGCACTCAACCTACTTGACATATAACCAGCATGAACCGCACCACGTCGCGCTCACGCTCCCGGTCCAGCACCGGCAGCGACCACGGCGACCGCCTCGAACCCCAACTCCTCCGCGCCGCAACAAACAACGACGTCGCGGCCCTCGAACAAATCACTCAACTCGCTCGTCAAAAGGGCCAACTAAACCCTACTTTCCTCGGAATCGGATTAGTGAAATCGTGCGAACGCGGATGCATCGAAGCGACACAATACCTATTAAAAGCAGGTGCAAGTGTTGAAGCAGGCGGAAACCGGGCCCCGCCTATCATTCGAGCCGTAGAGAGGAATTATGTGCAGATTGTCAAGTTGTTGCTCGATGCGGGTGCGTCGCCGGAGTTTAGGGATAAGGAAGGCCGGACGGCTTTGATGACGGCAGCATGGAAGAATCAGTGGCATGTTTTGCAGCTTCTTATCAGTCGAGGCGCGGATGTCAATGCGTGGGATAATAGGAAGCGGAATATTCTGCACAATCTTGCGGCGGACAAACAATGCGATTGGGGTGATGATGTTGTTAATTTGCTATTGCGAACTGTATGCGAACTAGATGCCCGAGACGACCTTGGCCGAACTCCTTTGCATTGGGCTTGTACCACTGGCAAAACGCATTTCGCCAAATTGCTTCTTTCTAGGCCGCAGGGTTGCCCGGAAGGCTATATTCACGCGACTGAGCTTAGGAATAAGACGGCTTTACATCTTGCGACCGCCCATGATCGCGAGGACGTGGTAGAATTACTTTTGGAGTATGGCGCAGATGTGAATGCGCGAAGCGATGGAGGCTGGACGCCGTTCCACAATGCCTGTGATAAGGGCTGCGAGAAGATTGTGCGCATACTTCTCGAAGCTGGTGCAGACTTTAATAGCCAACTACTCAACGGAATGACGCCTCTACATTTGGCTGCACAAGCTGGACATATAGATGTGGTCAAATGTCTACTCGAACAACCAAGCCTACGGAGACGAACTCGAGATACGTTCGGCAGTACACCGTTCCTGAGAGCAGCTCAGTTCAAAAGAAAGGATATTGTGCAGTTGCTGGCCCCATTCAACCACATCGAGGCGCTGTCTGCAGATGCAGAGGGCGCTTGCAAAGGGTTTGATGCGACAATTGTCGATTTCGGAAATTTCCATAATGAAAATCGAGTAAAGCGAGTATCTGTCTACGAATTACTGTATGGCCGTGACCGAAAGAACCCCCGAAAACAAGCCGTCACAACGCTGCCGGCCAACGTGAAAGCAAGTGAATTCCGGTGGATACATTTGCCTGCCAACAACATGGCCTGGGTAGAAGCATTGATGACAAAATCATTCATCGAAGAAGGCGCCAGTGATGTGGAAGGATTCAAAGGTCTGGAAAAGTCTTTTGGTCATCAGCATCGTGGACAGCGGCCGCATTCGCATTTCATGAGGCCTCTATGTCAAAGCACTCCTCGCTCGCTACGAGGTCAAGATGAAATTGAAAAGGAAGAAGAAAGCCATCCTCCTCCAGAGAGGAGTCCTTTACCGCAAGTAATCGTCAATGGACCTGTTGTCACAAAGCCAGCAGAATACAGCCCAGCACCTCTCAAAAAGCGCGAGACTGGTCTAAGCAAGGACTCCTACTCCCAAGACGACGATAGCGTCCCTGGCCGAAAAACAAAAGCCAAACATAAAAACAGCAACAACAATAAGAGCGGAAAAGATACCTCGAAATACGACAGAAACAAGTCTGCCGGCCATGGTCCGGACAAACATACACGCTCAGTAACACCACAGCTGTCGAGAGATGTCAGTTTCTCCGCTAAAAGCAACATCTGTGTATTTATGCCATACCTGCATTTCGAAACTGCTCGGAGCCAGCAGAAGATGCAACAGGCCATCAAGCAGGCAGAGACGTTTGTGTCTGCTCCACAGCCGGGATTGACGCGCGCGCCGACAAGAGATGAGTTGTTGATTCGCGCACATATCAACTCGTCAACTGCATCTTTACATGTGCGTCGAACATTGGATCAATTCTTCTATCCGAACATTGACACCGAGACTCGAGACAGTGATCAGGTAGTCTATCGCTACCAGACGCGCTGGTCTGAACACAAAGCCAAGGATCCAAAAATTTTCATGGTCGATCAACTATGGATGTGGGTGCTGGGCAAGAACCTAATTGTAACTAGCTTTCCGCAACGATGGGAGCAGCCCAAAAACGACCCTCTGAATGTCTTGGACGGTATTATCGAAGACATTAACTCGAAAACGAGAGAACCAGTGCGGTCAGTCTATGAGCTAGCGACGGTTATCACTGGTCGATGTTCCGGGATGTTCGATAGACATCGCATGGGCGACGAAGACTACCAATTTCTTGACATGTTCGAATCGTGCATTGGCACAGCAACGGATCGCGAAACCATGCTCTTTCGAGAATTCAACGTCGCCTCTGCACAGTCCTCGGAATGGCTCAAACACCATCGCCGCCTGAAACGGTCCATCGTAGAGAGCATGTCCAGCAAAGAGGACGAAGACCACGAAGACGTCAACGGGAAAGAAAAGGAGGAGAGTCAACCGCTATTCGTCGACAAACTGCTCGACATCGGCCAAGAAACTGATTTATTAGCCGAAGCAAAAGACATCCGCGACGAACTAAACATGATCCGCACCGTTCTCGAATACCAAAAACAAGTCCTCCAGGACTTGCAAGACGCGATTTGCGAGATCTACTACGACGAAAACCGATCCCAAAACGACATCAAGAAGAAATTTCGCGAGCAACAACGCAATATAGACATGCATGTCAAGGATGTAGATCGAATGGATAAACAAACCGAGCGAATCTACAACTCCATCACCGACCTGCTAGACCTCAAACAGAAACACGCCAACGCCCTTGAGGCCCGCTTTGCGCGTGACCAAGCTGCCGGCACAGCTAGGCAGGGAAAAACGATCATGATGTTCACAATCGTCACAATTATTTTTCTGCCGTTGTCATTCATAGCCTCTTTTTTCGCGATTAATGTTTCCGAGTTTCCGCATGACGCGCAGTCCGGGAATACGAATATACCGATTTCGTATGTATCGCGGTATATCTTTGGGATTGGGTTTTCGATTTCGATTCCTCTGGTTTTGTTGGCGCTATCTGTGGACGACATCCGACTGGGAAGTAGAGAGGCCTGGAGGCGGATTCATCAGTGGCGCCTGACCAGATCCTCCTCCTCTAAAAAGCACAATCGAGATATATCCCATACAAGCAACACCGCCGTACAGCAACGAATAATAACCCAAGAACTCGAAATCCAGCGCATCCTGTGCCGCTCCAAGGCATCATCCAGACGACCCAGCGAAGAAGAGTTGGACGATTATTTCGGGCATGGTCTATTACCCGTCGCAACAAAGGGCACGGCGCATACACATACTAGCAGTGCTGTGGCGAGGCCGAGGAGTTCGATACATACATATCGGTCTACGGGGCATAGGAATAGGATTGGGGGGAGTGGAGACAAGGGTTTTCGGTTTGGATAAACCTATCCATATTCTTTGGTGAGAAGGCAGTTCGGTTATATGTGTATATTTGTATATATGACGAGAGAATGAGTTATGATTGTATGATCGACCCCATCCAGATACGGTAGATGGGCTTGGAAAGTTGATTGGTAGATTTGTTTATGTGAAATCTACTTATCCATAATCCACTTTATACTCAGGGTGCTTATAGATACTAAAATTTGCTGTGAGTGTTTTTTGACCTACCAACTCAGATCTAATAAACTACTGTATGATATAAGACTTGATATGGACCTACCGATCATTGATATTCTTTATCAGGACAAGGAAGCCAACTAACTTCTAATATTAATGGCTATATGTTACCGAGAGCAGTGGACAAGTGATGTTGAGCTTTATGTCCCAGGCTACTTGGCTCTTGAGGCCGAAGGGCGCAAGGGAGAGTATCCTCTAACCCTCCTCACTGCTCCTATCGAGGGAGTTAAAAAGCAGGTTTTGAACCGGGTGCAGGACCCAAGGTTTACATTCATTCCTCCAGGAAGGATGGTTTCCATGAATTTACTAGCTTCATATGGACAGAGTCGTCATGATGCCTAACGATGATCTTATTGAACGAGCCGTAGAGTGAGCAAGACCGAGCAGGTATCTAAGAAAACGTATGTTTCTGGTTCTCGCTTGTGGATTTGGTATGTATATCCAATCGCAAGCTGTGATTTTCTGTATACTAGGTTAGCAGTGATTAGGAAAGTGCATCTTCTCTTTACAAAACTAACACTACTTGAGCCTACCAGTGCTGTCCTGGACTCTGGTGTAGTATATTGGTTGTTGAGCTGATTCAGGATTGTCTCACAGTCGATAAAATCTGGATCGTGGAGAAACGGGATTGATAGGGAGGGACTGGGTGGATGTTCGATGTTCTCGTGTGTTGTAATTATTATGGTTCCGCTAACGAATCTAGTTCATTGAATTTTTTTTTCCCTGCCTCTGCCTGCTCTGTATCATCGCTTTTTAATTCATCATTTGCTAATTCACTTAGAGCATTCATTCATGGGCCTAGTCCTCCAAATTAGATTTCGAAATTGAGGTTCTCGGTTTATTTTATCACCGGATCATTGGCTCGCTTCACCCCCCTTCTGGTGAATGTGATCGATTATATTGGAGGACTGTGGAGCTTGGGATTCAATATCATCAGTATTTTTATCCGATTTCTCTTTATCCTTGTCGGTGTAATCAGACTTAGGTGTGCGAGCTTGCGAGTAAGACTCAGTGCCAACTTCATTCCAAAACAGTCAGAGATTGATCGCCATCAATATCAAGAACTTTATCTCAAGGCACGGTATATGACTCACATAAAACCAAATATATATGTTTGCTAGCCACAGGGAACCAGATAGTCAGTGCAACAATCTGGCCAAACCCCCAAGCCGAAAAGTCGATCGCCCTGAGATGACCAAACTCGGCAAAGCATAGGCATTCTAAAAAGACAGCTACGAGAAACAGCGACTCAACAAGGAATGTGAGCAGGCCGTGTAGCTTCCTGACCCATTTGCCCCAGGTCGAAGTAGCCAGTTGTTGAGCTTTTAACGAGATATTGGGCAGATCTAGACGAATAAATTTCGCCCAATAACCCCCCCGGCTGGCCTCGTTATCCGCCATCTTGACAACGTATGGTTGAAGCCACAGGATGACATCTAGCCCAAATACAACCAAACAATATGGATTGAGCACCTGCCAGAAAAAGAGAATCGGAACCCTTAGGTAGAAGTCTTCTGTTTGATTCGTACAGTAAATCAATGGAGGTACATACCCACCATAACTTTCGGGCCATTCATTATAGTCAAAGGTACTAAGTTGATCAACCGATGGGGTTTCGTACGTCCAGTACAGCGAGAATTCAGACACGATAACGGTTGCGACTGACAAGAAAAAGATCCAGGGCTCCTTCTGGTGCATTTTTTTGAAGGCTCCACATACCCATGACAATGGGCAATATACCAGCGCTGGAAACAACGCCTGCAAAGCCGTTATTTGCCCAGAGGGAGGGCATGGTGTTGGATTGGAAGATGGTAGTTGACTTCGTAGCCAGCAAAATTGCGGCTTGTGAGGCGATCATAAAGAAGCATTGGGCTTCTTGGAATTCGAGGAGAATTACCTTCAATATGTGGTCGTGCCGGGTGAAGTAATGTCGGATGATATCCCCTTTGATCTGATAAGTGGGAGGTGAGGTCTTTTGAGACTGCCTTGTTCTGGTGCAGAAGGAGATTATGGATGGAAAGAGGCGAAATGAGTGGAGGAGAAACCAGAAATAAAGGACCATTCCTAGTTGCATCAGGTAGGAGACGAAAACCTTGTTGCTCCTTGGTTAGTATGTACGTATCTTTCTGGATAGAGTTGTAGAGCAGCGTACCCCAGGTCCACCAATGTCTGTATTGATCCCATCCTTGACTCCGGCACAGGTATCATTGTTCCAGAAATACTGGTTGCCCTTCGTGGTACTGACGATAAATGGAAGAGATGCTGTGCCATTCCAATTTCCACAGCCGCCGAGCGCAGGATAAGGGTTCTTGCAGTAATCGTTCAGGCATGTTTCCACAACATTGGTTATGTTCGGACCTAGTGTGCCCCCGATTGCGTTGTAGCAGTTTCCGAGATTATCGAAAGACTGGAAGATATATCTCGGATCCACGCACTGTGAAATAGTATCGTTGGTAGCCATCGCGAATACAGCGTATCACATATCAGTAGGACAGAAAGTAGCGAATCCTGTCAGGGCACCAACAAATGGAACAATCAAGCATTATAAGACGTGAGAGGCTTAGGGCTCAGCCATCAGCCTAAGATTAGCACAACCCATCACCAGCTCAACTGCATCCTAGGAGGCAGGCTAGGTTACTTCAGGATGATGGTTCGGCGCTAGTATAAACAAACCAACACATCCTACTTACCTAACGTTGGTGCCCCTTTATCAGATACCACAGTTGTATGGAGCGATTCATCGTGAGACCCCGCTGGCCAGTCAGTGATTTATGATCTACCAACTATCTGTCAAAAGACAACGAGAGATGCAACTATTTAGTATATTAAACGGCCCACCAGACGCTGGAGGTTAGGTATTCGTCTTCTTTCTATGCCACTCTACAGGAGGTGGGCGCAAAACACATTCGTACAAGCCTCCTGGATTGATCTACTGATTGTGATCGGCGATAACAAACACGAGGCTGGCTGGGACCCTTCATACATGTGTATCGTATATACGTATACAGGGATTCTAGAGTATCAAGGTTAAATACTCTCCAGTGATTAGTCGCCATATACTCCATACTTATGAGCTTAGCGCCATGTAGGGTTCCCAAATCGAGGATTTCTATCCTGGAGTTGTATCCCTCATAATTTTCAGAAAGTATATTAATTCATGCCCAATGCTGAATGGCCGTCTGGCAGTGTTATATCTACATTACCGGTCCAGTTTACAATAATCAAGATGATGTATTTGTCAAGCATTTGCGGTAGCAGTGTCATTAGTACTATCTACTACCTATTTATTATTTGAACTCAAAGCAAATACCCAATCAAACCAACGCCGTATTCAATCATCCCATTATTCTGAATAATATCCAACTCCATTCCAGACCAGTCCCTTATTTAACATCCACCTTGATATATTCCGCCGCTTCTTCTGCATCTTCTTCAGACAGATGAGACGGGGTATAAATTACCTGGTCGACTTCCTCCAACAGGTCACCTGGCTCTGTGTCGCTGGAGATGTGCATTGAGTCCATCTCGTCCTGGACCTCGACTACCGATGCCTGCTTTTCATTTGTGCTCTCAGTTTCATCCTGCGTCTCGTATTCGACTTCTTGCCCCTTCTCAACGGGCTCTGCGTCGTAGAAGTCATCATCCTCATTAATGACAATTGTCTTGTTCTGCTTCTCCGCCTGCTCCTCCTTCTGCGCCTTCGGCAACCGGACAATAAGTACTCCATCAACCATTTTCGCCGTAATCTTCTCGCCATCAACATCCACCGACTCCCAACCAGAAGGAATAAACTTGAAGCTACGCTCAAATACGCCAACTTCCCGACGACGCTCGTTCCAGATTATGGCCGCGTTCAACTCCTCGCTAAACTCTGGTCGGTGTACGACACCCGTAATACGAACAGTCGAATTGTGCGCATCGAACTCTACGCTGATATCGGATTTTTGTGCTCCGGGCAAGGAGACATGAATAACGTATTCATCGGCAGTGTTGAAAACGTCCGCGCGAGGCTCAAAGTCGACTTGTGTCTTGTTGTCGTTGTTCCAACCACGAGCGTCGCTCGATAGAAATTCTTGGAAGCCATTGCCCATTTCAGAGGCAAATCGAGTGAGGAAATCGAAGCCGGTCGCAGGACCGCCGCCGAGAGAAATAGGGACAACGCGGACTCCTCCCCGACCACCGCGATGACGGCCGCCATGGTATGGGTGGTGGTTACCCCGGTGTCCAAACATGCCTCCGCGTCCCCAACGCATAGGTCCGAATGGCTCGCCCTCGCGGGGACCGTGCCCAAATCCGTGGTGACCGTGGTGATGAGATGGTCCTCCTCTCATACCAGAAGGATCGCCTCGATGTCCACGGGGACCACCACGGTGGCCACGGGGATGGTGAGGTCCACCACGACAGGGTCCAGGACGTTCAGCGTTGTCATCGCTTGGCCGCTCTTCGCCATTTGCTGGAGCGGTCTCCTGCATGAAAGCGCCCCAGTGAGGTCGAGGTTCAAAAAAGATAGACATGTTGCTGCTGTATATCAATATGTCGTAGAGTGTTTAATGATTTTCATAGAAAGAAGTTGATTCAAGGAAAGGAAGTGTTGATGATTGATGATGGTATAAACGCCATAACATGAGAAACATGCCCCTTCTTATAGAGCCCCTCTACAGTGTATACTTGACCCGGTAGGCAGCAACCACTAACTTACGGTAGCTGGCATATGCAACAGTGGCGAACCGCCACTCCGAGCACTAATCAAACTGCTTACGAAGCTAGAAAGAAGCTTCCTGAGCCTTCTCGAGGCTACACTATCTAGATTATATTTCAAAGGATCTGATTAGTGAACATCCCGCACGCTTTTCTTATCAAACGAAGCTATTGTGAAGGGAGACGCGTCATCTCGGCTTTATCTTATCTTATCGGCCTACGTGAGGCATCTCAAGGAGATAGTTACTATTTATGGTTAGACGGTGGAGTAGATATGCTTAAAGCCGAGGTTTGCAGCGGCTTAAGCACGTCTCAAGTCTCGACTACTAGCGTGGTCACGCACGTTTACTTTATTTGTGGAACGGCATGTAATCTCAAGAGGTCCTTCTCGACTGTCCTTCTATTGTAAGTAATGTATATTCGATAATCCCCTGAAGACCGTCTGGCGGGGATACTTGGTTGAGGAGAACAGCAACGGAGATGGCAGGCGGCTAGTCCATATCCGGCTAGACATCTCATGACCCGCCCTACGGGGCCGGCAGATCCGGGCGCTGGTGTTGTGCTAGCAATCTTAGATCTTAATCTTATCGACAATTCAGTCTCCATCATCACATCTACTCGGCTGTATCATCGTCTATCGGCTAGGTCGCATGGCCCGGCATCATGTCGCTTGAAGCAGGTTCTTCAGCATCTTCTACCTCTCAAACCATGTCTCCCACAGCTACGCCCACGACCGGCCGGCAGGATTCCTCCACTCCATCCTCGGTCGAGCCCAACGACAACCCTCGCGAACACGACGAACATTACGACGAACAGCATGTAGCCGACCTAATCGAAAAGGCCGCGCAGGCACGCATCAAACACATCTGGCGCCTTTGCTTCACTGTTTTCGCTCTCGTGCAGGCCGGGAATGTTGTACTCCAGCCGCCCCTGCTCCAACTCAAAGAACTATCAAGCTGCATGTCGTATTACGGCCCTGGCTGGTCTCTTGGACGAGACTGCAGGGTAGACTCTGTGCAAAATGAGTTGGACACGTTAATTAAATGGCAGCAATTGTTGGATACTGCCCCGGGGATTTTGTTCGGTGTGTTTTATGGGATGGCTGCCGATCGGTTTGGGAGGCGGCCTGTGCTTGCCCTTGCGCTTGTGGGGATTACGTTGGCTGCTGTGTGGACGCAGGTTGTTTGTATGTACAATACTTTGAACTCGGGACTGAACCTTTTGACTAATGGGTTTTAGTGTTTTGGCCGACGGTCTTTCCCACTCGGTTGACTTGGTTGTCGGTGGTGTTCCAGGTAGCCGGAGGCGGCACACTAGTCGTCAATGCCATGATATTCGCAATGGTATCCGACATTGTACCAGAGGAAAAGAGGTAACCTTTCTACTTACTGGCATATATTGTTCGTTTACTGATCATGTAGGGCGTCGAAATTCTTCCGTCTATATGGAGTCGCCCTCCTCTCAGACATGGTACTCTCACCGGCCAGTGGAGCCTTAGCAAACATCCAGCCCTGGTGGCCAGCCCGCTTCGGGCTAATTGCATTCATAATGGCCATCCTTACAACTCTACTCGTCCTTCCTGAGACATTTGTCAAGCCGGTAGCGACATCCTCGACCAACCTTGCACAAACCACTCCAGTTGAAGAGGAGGAGCCCGATGAGGAAGAAGATGACCCGGTTCTGTACGCCGACGCGCCCAAGAACACACCCTGGCGGCGCGTGCGCAAGGTGGTCTCAAGTCTTCGCGATCTCAGATATCTGATTGCTTCGCGGCAGATCCTCTTTCTAGTACCTCTACTTTCCGTGGGCCAATTGTACAACCAGTCCGCGGACTTCTTCTTGAACTATGTCTCAAAACGGTACGGATGGCGCATTTCACAGGCAAGTTTCTGGTTGACGTATCGCAATGTTGTCAATTTGGTACTTTTGAGTACGATTTTGCCAGGCGTGAGTGCACTGCTTCTCAAGCGTGGATTTAATGCAGGCAAGAAAGATCTTTGGATTTCCCGCGCGAGCATCGTGTGTCTGGCTCTGGGAGCTTTTATTATTGGACTAGCGCCCACGCTGAATATTATGGTCACTGGTAAGCACCTTCTTCTAATTACACCCCCATCTGCAAATAAACTGACATTTTGGTTAAGGCCTCACAATCTTCGCCCTCGGCCACGGCTTCGTCCCGGCTGTTTTGAGTCTAGCAACCCCCTTCATCGAACCAGGCCATGTCGGAATGCTCTACACAGCCATGACAATTGGCGAGACAATCGGCAAAATTGCCAACGAGCCTCTTCTTACCGGAAGTTTTGAGCTTGGTATGCGAGTGGGTGGGTTGTTGCTGGGCTTGCCGTTTGTGGCTACTGGTGTCTTGTTGACCATCACAGCGGTTAGTGTATATTCTATTCGGCTGCCTTTGCCGGCTATTCATCTTGATTAAGATGAGATTATGTTTTATTATTATAATAAGAGTAATTATAACTATATGCAGTGCTTATCATTGTTAAAACTGGATTATTAATTTGCACAGTTTTCATCCTGGAGTGGCCTACTTACTCTCAGGTGTATCTATCTACAATTTTGATGTTGAATTGTTCCTTATCCAGTGCCTCACATAGCAAACGAACTCCATGCTTCGCCATGCCCCTAGATAACCAGTCAGAACCCAACTCCTCAATCCTAAAGGACGAGGTAACTTGCCACGAAGCCTGATACCCAGCCCCCGCCGCCCCATAATTATGCACCACCAACCCCCCTTTCCTTCACTTCAACCTCAATCCTCGGACCCCCTTTTCTATTCGGCCTCAACCCAACCCCATGCCTAATAACTTTAAGGACCTCCGGTCTCCCCAACTCCGGGAAGGTGTTTGGCGAGGATGGTTATGGAGGAAGAAGGGAATTTGTGGTGTAGGGTGAGGGCGGTTGAGAGGCCCTATTACGCCGGCGCCGAGGAAGCTTACCCCGCGGCTTATCGATTGATAATAAATGTACATTGGTGGTGCTTATAATCATCCACCTAATCTCTCACAACCCGTCGATTAGCAACGCATTCAAGAATCATGCGGGTGCCTTATGTCCCTGAAGATGTGCCAGTTCAGAACCAAACAGAATCCGATATCCTGGCTCGTATCGTTGAGCGCCGAGGGTCTCACGGATTACTCCCACTTGACCGAGCTCTTCTCCACTCGGTATTCATCGCCGACGGATGGAATACCTTTCTCGGTTCCATACGTACAAAAACCAGTCTACATTCAATTCTCAGTGAGCTTCTAATATGTCGAGTCGCGGTCCTGAACAAGGCATCCTTTGAATGGGACCACCACGCTCCATTACTAGTCGAAGCGGGGTTTCCGTCCGATGCACTTCATGTGCTTAAACTGGATACCTTTGAAAAACTCGATAGCCCGGACTTGCAGGGAGAGCAGTTGCTATCAGCATCACAGCTCGCCGCCCTGGCATATGCGGATCAGATGACGCTTTCGGTTCAAGTTGGTGACGATGTTTTTGAGAGGCTTAAGCAGCACTACAATACACGAGAGATTGTAGAGATAACAGCTACAGTCTCGGCATACAATTGTGTGAGCAGGTTTCTCGTTGCCTTGGATGTTGATGAAAGAGCCGGAAAGACCGATGCAGGAAAATAGGTATAACCTTGGAATGCTTGAATACTGCCAAATAAGTGGTCAAGCGTGCATGTTATACAATCCCGGGATGCGTGACTGGGCCTTTTAGATGAGAATGGTTCTGTAGCTATAAAAAAATGGCCACATTTCGTCAAAGTGAATGTGATGCTTATAATTCTACTATAATCAATGAATCAGCATTCACCAGTCGATTCCAGTTCGAGGGATTATCTTTTTTCATCTGATTGTTTCTCACCTGTTGGCCATCCATTCTCTAGTTCTTTGTGAAGTATGTAGTTTATGTCAATCCTTTAGAATAAAACAACTTTGCAAGTGGCCTGTGAAGATTTGCAGGTCCTGGAGTAAACTCCTGCTCTTACCAAACAGCATGCCGATTTTCTCTTTTTACTCCAACTGGGAAGCATCAAGCGTATACCTATTGGCGAATTAACCCTTAAATGTACTCCGGACACTCTAATGCAAGTACTATATTAGTGTACTCTACAGATTCCATCAGTCGGGTGCGATGTTAATAGCACCAAACACTCGGATTACACACCCCGGTACGACAGCATATTACAGGGTATATACCCCTGCCTGCTATTGTAGACCGACGTCTAGCACGAGGCTAGCGACTCCTAGAGAGCCGGTTTGCAGATATTCCACACTGCACTGTACGTACATTTTCATTCTCCATAATCAAGAATTAGAAAACTAAGATATGTATTACTGCGAACCTATAGTTGAACTGTCTGTACAGCCGGGCTCTTCACGTGTCAGAGAACAGAAAGAACGATTGCAGCAATTGCAGTTGCTAGAAGACAGAGAATAACAACTTCGGAAGGAGATTGAGGCTCGGAAATCCGGTTTATCAAAGAACCCATGAAATTAATACATACTCTTTTGTGGGGTATATAAGGCAATCGATGCTCAAGTGACCTCTCGATATCGAAGACACTGCACAACCTGCCTCGAAGTATTCATGATAGGCCGTATGGAGTTAGGGTTGTGTTTCAAGGGTCCTATTCAGCTATTGAAAATGACCATTGTACATTTCGATTTGTTGTTGTTGAGAGAGAAAGGAAATCATTTCCATAAATGACGTTTGGCTCGTCTTATCTTAGGTAGGCATCGGCACAAACTCCGGCGTCCGTACACCGGGAAATGTGTACAACCATCCTTTTCTATTCCACAACACTTCATATCTCAGATTACCATTCATCTCGTATGCTCAAAGTATTCTAACTCATCCCTCTCACCGTGTTCGCATTCCTCAATTTCGCCCGAAGTCACGGTATCGGGAGAACTCGGCTTCCTTCGACACGAACGTTCTCGACGACGGAGCCAGGTCGTCGGCTAGACACGGATCACTATGATCTGAGGCGCTTGACTCACAGTATTCACCTGGCATCACTAATTTCGGTTGATTTTCTTCTGTTTTTTTCATGTGGATGGCTTTATACAATGGCTGGAAAGATAGGGAAATCTCTTAATTGCACGTGGGCGTTCGTATTTGTTGTCGGAGGTATGGATCCTGTCCGTAGCCCTATGGTACATGGATACATATGAATGATATCATTGTGTGAGGTCCCCCTTTTACTCTTTTACTTGTAGTTTATAAACCCCAAATTCCACCACAACTTGACTCATATCCGTTTTAAAAATATTATAAGCTTCCTGATTCTCGGTATTGGAAATCATTCTCGTAATTGAACTGCTCAATTGTCATGAAGGCTTCTATCAATCCCTCGCCCTTCCGGGCAAGGAGGTTGTATGGCAGAAAATACTTCACCATATCGTCTACAAGAACATCATTGTCTACAACTCAATTTACCGTCATCAAAAAGAGAACAGAAAAACGCCCCTTCTCAACAAGTCCTATAACCACTGCAGACCTTGCGTCTCCAGAAACATCCCTCACACCCACTCATTCAACCTACTCCCAAGCCACACCCCCAAATCCCCAACTCTCCTCGAACCAGAAAATCCTCGTCCTAGGATCTGGCTGGGGCGGCTACGTCTTCTCGCGCAAAATCAACCCATCCAAACACAACTGCACCGTAATCTCTCCGCGGTCCTACTTCGTCTTTACCCCTTTACTTACGGACACCGCCGCCGGAAACCTCGATTTTTCGTCTATCGTCGAGCCGATGCGCGAGTTGAAAAGTAAAGTCGATTTCATCCAGGCTGCCGCGCGAAGCATCGATTTCAAGAGGAAGAGGGTGCTGTGCGAAGCGAGTATCGTCCGATCCGGCGTCACCGAATCCCCCCGCGTAGAAGAGACGGAACGACAATTCGAAGAAGGACCCGAAACTGGGCCGATGCGCGGAAAGGAGCATTTACGGGGCTGGGAACGCGGTCAGTTATTCGAAATACCGTACGACAAACTTGTCATCGCGGTGGGGTGCACGAGTCAGACTTTTGGAACACCCGGTGTGCGGGAAAATGCAATGTTTTTCAAGGACATTGGTGACTCTCGGCGAGTCAAGAGGAGGGTAAGGGAGTGTTTTGAACTAGCTGCTTTGCCGACTACGACGGCCGAAATGCAGCGCAATTTATTGCATTTTGCGATTGTGGGTGCCGGACCGACTGGTACTGAACTCGCGGCCACCTTAAGGGACTTCGTGTCTACGAGTATGGCTGAATTGTACCCAGCCCTAAAGGACAAGACTCGAATTTCGTTGTATGACGTCGCGCCTACGGTGTTGAGTATGTTTGATAAATCCTTGTCCCAGTATGCGATTGAGACGATGTCCAAGGACGGAATCGATATCCGGACGTCGCATCATATCCAGGAGTTGAGATGGGGTATACCCAACGCCGATGGGCCGCACGAGATGGATCCAAAGGGGTGTTTAACCCTCAAGACAAAGGAGCAGGGCGATGTAGGTGTTGGAATGTGTGTATGGGCGACGGGGAATACAATGAATAAATTCGTCAAGGAATCTCTAAACGATATTGATGAGTTTCCCGTTGACAGCGCTTTACTCAAAAACCCCTCTTCCTCCCCTTCTTCTACCAACGTGAAAGACGTCAAAGGCTGGAAAATCAAAAAAGCACCCAAAGTCGGCGCACTACTAGTCGACGGGCACTTTCGTGTCCAGCTCGAGAATCTCGAAACCAATCAAGTCGCGGTCCTACAGGACGTCTTCGCCATCGGCGACAACGCAATGCCGGAAACTGGCGCACCACCCGCCACAGCACAGGCTACATCGCAAGAAGCGAAATGGCTTGCGGATAGGTTCAACCGCGGCGATATCGACAAGGCGCCTGGATTCTCATTCCGCAATATGGGCACATTGGCGTATATCGGCAGCTCGAATGCGCTGATGCAGATCCCGCATGAGAAGAAGACCGGTACTAATGGTGATGAAAAGAGGCGAAATCCGTATCTACCAGAAGGATTAACGGGACGCATGGCATGGCTGGTGTGGAAAGTGGTGTATTTGAGTATGAGTATTAGTTGGCGGAACAGGTCGAAGATTTTGGTTCGGTGGATGCTGAATAGGGTTTTTGGGAGTGATGTTTCTAGATTTTAACTACGATAGAATTGATATTATACAGCAGAAGTGAAGAAGATACTGCATTGTGGTATCAAGTAGCGAAATAATATACAGGGCCACGAATCTCCGAAATCATTATAATCATACTATCGTTCATCAGTCCTTAGAGCGATCGTTTAATAGACACGACGACGTCCACGTCCATCAGTACCGCGCATGCGGCGGGTGCCAGCGGCCTGTAGTTTCTATCAGTCAACACTACTCTTCAAGCATTAAACAGGAAAGGGGGGGGAAGCACCTTTTCACCAGGCCTCCTCGTCAAACTCGCCCTCAACCTCATCAACGCGCCTGAGATCTTATCGCCGATACTCGGCTTGCGGCGGTGATTTTGCATGGGAGCTGCACGGGTAGAGCGAGTATTGTATCCGCGACGAGATGTTGTGGTACCACCGTGGCCGTGACGGGTTACCTCGGTCTTGTAGGTTTTGTGTCGGGCGTTGGGACCCTTGAGTCTCGTCATGAGGGTTGGTTTTGTGGTGCGAGTCGTGCGAGTGTGATGGTCAATCATTTTGAGTCTTTGATTTATTGGCAGATATTCGATATGTGTAGGAGATGTTGATACAGAAATGTTTGTGACTGAAGTTCTTGGTTTGGTTATTGCTCAAGTTGGTGCACAAGCCTGCTGAGGTCAGTCTTATATACACATCCGATTCCATATTTGATAAATGAGGCATAGTAAAGATCGGCGTATAGCATCATTAGCGACGACAGTGGCGTCTATATCGTGGCTATCATCTCCCTAACCGCGCAAGGGCCGTGGAGAGGGTTCCACGAGCACGGGTCTCCACGTCCAGTGAGCCATACAGAGCTGCACACTAGAGAGATGAATGTAGACATTACGCAGTGCCAAGCTGTCAGTGTCAGCCATTAGTCGATCAATCCGGCTTGTGTGGACGCAGTTGTCTTGTTTACTCTGTACTGTGCACTCGTAGTAGTTAGTTAGCTAGTTGCGATAAGGTGTGACGTCATGGCTTATCGATCGATTCGTATACCAAGCGAGACTGCACAAACTAGTTACAACGTATGCTGAAAGACAACAATTGATTCATTCTCATAATACACGGTAATAATCGTCATCATCATCATCACAAATAAACAAGAATGAGTTATTGCTCCCGCTCACTGACATCCTCAATCCGTCCCTGCCTCTGACCCTGCCCGTCTCGCTGCTGTCGTCCATCATCAATTACCTGCCTCCCCTGCGCATCGTAATGCCTCTCCTCATAAACCGGCTCTTCGCCTAGCCTTTGAGACAAAGACCGCTCATGCCGTGTATTGTCCTCGTCGCGGTACACCTCGCGCGCACTGCGATAGCCCCAAGTTTGGGTCTCGCCGTTGCGGGTTGCGCTGGCCGAGGTGGAAATGCTGAAGGATGTGTAGGAGGAGGATGAGAATGGCATTTTCTTTTGGTTAATTTTTTATTTATTTAAAGAGGTTTGAAGAGAGTATTACTCCGTATTCGTAGTTGGTTATTTATGAGGTGAGTAAAACGTTTAGTTGTGAGTTTCTCGGGTAGGTACTTAGGAAGAAAGGGGAATATATACTGGTAACTAACTACAGCTCTGAAGAGGATGACATCAGCCAGGCTGTAACCAATCATGCGATTTGGCGTTCTGGGGGCACCTCTGACAGAATATTCATCCCATAAAGAAGGTATGTATATCAGATGGGCCAATGTTTGCTCTCAACTATATCCACGGCGCGAATTGATTATATCAACGCACAATAAGCAGTGAAAGCTAGGATTCATTACGTCATGTAGGGAGCAAAGTGCGTGGCGATAAAGAGCTGCTTATCAATCTAACACCTACCAAGGTGGTATCTACTTTCTCATCTTCACTTCCTGTTCAATTGTACATAAAATGGCATTACCGATGGAGAGAGTCTCCCGAGGAGCCTTCAATTGTATATCGTAAGTACTTTTAAAACAGTGCCAAATTATGTATGTCTAATTATCCCAGGAAACGATTCACTCGTCCAGCAATATATCCACCACGTTATCTACATGGATCCAAACATAAATCCACAACCACAACAACTGACAACTCAACGAAACCACCCTTCAACCCCGAGCAACCCATAAAATTCACTCAACCCCCAGACCCAACCTGGACCCTCGGCGACGGCGCATCCATACCCAAAAATGCTGCTCAAAGCAACAAAGCCCACATCTCCATAAACCCATCCGACCCAACCCGCGCCTCCAGCAAAAACTACAAATTCCTCATCTCCAGCATCGTGCCGAGACCAATCGCCTTGATCAGCACCAAATCCAAAAGCTCCTCCGGCGCGGACCTAAATCTGGCGCCCTTTAGTTACTTCCAAGTCATAAACCACGACCCGCCCATGTTCGTGGTCAGTTTTATAGCGACTACGCAACATAGTGGTACTGCCAGCCGCAATCCCAAGTCCCAGAAGGATACGCTGCGAAACCTGCAGGAAACAGGGGAGTGCGTGATCAATATTGTATCGGAGCACATGCTCCAAGCGGCTAATGCGACGTCTGTGAATGCCGAATTCGGCGAGTCGGAGTTTGATATTTCTGGCCTCACACCCCAGTACGATACGGGGGTAGGTGTGCCGAGGGTGTTGGAGTCGATTGTCTCGATTGAGGGGAAATTACTTGAAACGCGGGAATTCGAGAGTCGTGCGAATCCAAATGACTCCAAGAGGGGCAAAACGACCTTGGCGATTATAGAAGGTACGAGGTTCTGGGTTAGGGAGGATGCGATTGATGCGACGAAATTGGATAAAGTGGACTTGAATGTGCTGAGGCCCGTGAGTAGACTGGGCGGGAATGGGTATGGAAGGACTACGGAGGTTGTGGAGATTGAGAGGCCGGTTTATAGATCATAATTCTTTTCTTCGTGTATATAGTCCATCTATCTAGATACGAGAAGTGGCTATTGGATGAATTGCTGCATGAAAGAGGCGACGTCCAGTAAGAATGTGGATGCGTCTTCATCGGTGTATTGGCCGTCGTTGTAGCTGAGCGAGAGCTCTGAGCGGCCGCGGAAGCTGTCTAGACGGATTGACCTTGAGGCCTCATTAGATAGTGATTAATATCACGGAGAAGGAAGAATCTTACATGAATGGCATGTACTGGTTCAAGAAGAATCGAACAGTGTTGACCGTGATTGTGACGTTACCGGACTTGTCGCTAATCTCGCGATCAATGTACGTCTCATTGACACCATCGCTCGTGTACAACTATATCCAATTAGCATGGTTGAGTCAAAGGAGTAGAGAACAACATACCGGAGCAGTGAGACCAGTTTCAGGAATAGTACCCCTATTTAGCCGTTAGCATTCTATCCTATATATTCACATGGCCCGAAAAAATACTTACGAAGCAATCAACATGGTCACAAAGTTGTGAAACGACATGCCCACCGGCAAGGTCAGCTTGTTATTGACATAAACGTCATAACAGTCTTGCGCGACCTTGGTAGCTTGCACCAAATACTTGTCGATAGTTTCCTTGTCTGCATCAACGACGTTGTACTGCTTGATATTCTCAAAAATGACTGGGCAGCTAGCCTGTACGATGGGGTAGTATGTTTTGGCGTGGTTTGCATCCTGCAAGAAGCGGCGTCCGTTCATGGGCGATTGAGCCATGTATATCTGGCTGTCTGGTGTTTCGGCTGGAGGAGGCTTCATTTTGAGCAGAGCGAGTAATACAGCGGCGTGACCGAGGTGTGCGGGAGACGCTTTAGGGTCAACTTTCGACTTGACAGCTTTGTAGATTGCGTCGCTTTCGGCTGTGGTAAAGGTATGGAAGATGACCCGGGGAAGACCATAATCGGGCTTGGGGTTGAGACCGTAGTTTTGCTTCACAGAAAGTTAGCAGTCTGATCCTCAGTCAGGACGGGAAAGACAAACCGTTCCCCTCATGACGGTGCCGACATACTGTCCGAAAGTTCCATCAAACTCCGGTCCAGATGTAGTAGCTCCATCCTTCAACAGCGTCAACACCGGTGCACCCAAATTCTTGACTTCATCGCCCCATTTCAACTCAGGCAACTCATCAGTTGTCTCGGCCAAAGTACGGAAAAAGTCGCCCACAAAGATACGCTTGCTGATTCCATCAAAGTACAAATGATTGGTGTGGAAGACAAACTCGACATTGGTCGATCCAAGAGGTGTATCGAGTCCTTCGACGGGTGCGACGATATCAACAACAACCGCCTTAGCAGGCCCGCTTTGCTCCTGGAATCGCTTGATCTCGTGTTCAGTGCGAATTTCGAGACCAGTCTCTTTTCCCGCACGAACGCGCACGTTCCCCTGCGCCCAGGCAAGAGCCTCCTCATTACTCTTGAGGGGCTGGTACTGAATCAGCGGCGAAATCTGTCCTTCTTCCCACAACCCCGTCTGACCGATTTCGGGATGTTCATAGCGTTGTCGTACGAGCGCACGCTCAACTTTTCCCTGTAATTGGGAAAGTGTAAGAGTCGGATCGGCGAACTGCACGCTGGAAATGAGATAAAGATCATTGGCACCCGCGGCATTGCTCTTCTCAATGCCGACGATGGCTTCGGCGCCTGTCGCGCGACGTTGTTGGATTGTGGCATCAGCGGGGGAGGTTTGCCAGTCGAATTGGGCTGGGACGAGGGGTGGGACGGGGGGCATTTGAAGGGTAGCCATTTCGTGTTATATCTGTCCTCGAGGACTTTGAAAATATGTAAGTGAAGATGGGGTTTGAATCTGACTGTGATGTACTCCGTAAAGGCAGGTGCAATGATGGAGGGGCAGCTCGATTTATAGCACGTAACTCGTACGCCGTCCTACGTACTACTGTACTACTGGACTTTATTTACATCTTGCATTATTTCCGACTTCTACGTTTTTAATCTTTTAGACTTCGGACAGGGCTCAGCCGCTGAGCAAGCTGAACGATGGACCCAATTATATGTTCTCTCGCGGCGACATGATTGACCACCGGGTGCCGTGGCTCCATTAGCTTGCGTTGACTCGGCGTGCAATTGGTTGGTTTATTTTAAGGTGCGTACGTGTGAGATGAGATTAAGGCTTTAAGCTCATGTTGCTCCGTAGGTACGTAGTGCATAGGTACATTGTCGTGGGCTCCGTGCATGCAAGTCTACACCAGTTTGCAAGCTGACAAACTGTCCGTCTGTCACTCTTTGTCGGGCAGCTGAATGGACCATGACTCGATTCATGCTCGGGATGTGGTTTTTTGGCCAATGTTTATTCGCTTTCTGTCAGCCATCAGCAAATGATAGCTTACTTTACTTATCAAGAACGAGCATGTCAACGAAGGAATTTGAGGCTAAAGCAAATAATGCATGCCGTAATTTGAAATGTAAATTACCCGTACCATACTACTGCGTACGTCGTACAGATACTATCCGCACTCAGAAAGCGGCACCGCCGGAACCCCAGGAACCCGAGCGCGATAAGCCCTCCTTATCGATACGACAAGGGACAGAAACCAACCGCTAGACTCAATTCAACCTAATGCTGACATGGGCCGGAAGATACTACGTACTTTGTACTCTGCCATCACACTTCTCACCCCTGCCTGTGACAGCGCCATGCATTCGACACTGTCACCATCGCGCATGTCGAACTTATGACGGCGATCTCGCAACAGCCGGCCCCTGGGTCGTTGACTCTGTGGGGATGGCTTTGTTTGTTGGCCAAGGTTGGGAGGATCGGTATGTTGTCTAAATTTATGGAAATTTTAGGGGAGAAACACAACTGACATGCCATCTTGTAGTGGCCGGCCTGATCTTCAAGGTTGCCAGGTATCCCTTTCTTGCCAAAGAATCAAAGACGAAACGATCGTTCCATCACTACATAGCCTATGAAGGCATGATCGATTTCCAGTCCAGCCTATCCTCCATCGAAAAACACGCCGTTCTTCCGTCGACAGCCTGGCAATGCACGAGCTTTGCGCATGGAAATAATGTGCCTTATGAGCGACTAACACTTCAAGATGGCACTCTCGCATTTCTCCTGAATGGATCGTCATCATCTACAAAACATTCTGTCGGGCTCAATCCTTTCACCCGGGGGAGCAAAAAGGCCGCGGCATTGGCGGAGGAAATGATTGTTGCGAAACAGAAAACCAACAAGGTCATTGTATATTTTCATGGGGGTGGTTATGTGGCGCCAATTCTGCCGCAGCATATTCGTCTTATATATAGCTTTGAGGATAAGCCTTGTTACAAGGAAGGGGTGGCTGTCTATATTTTGGCTTATGGTAGGGCGATACATTTTTTTGCTTACAACCCTAGGTTACTAATGCTGTTATTTAGGTCTGGTAACCGAACACACCAACCAATACCCAACTCAACTCCGACAAGCTATCTCCCTCCTTGATCACATCATCAACACCGAAAATATCTCCCCCTCAAATATTACTCTCATGGGCAACTCTGCCGGCGCGAATCTCCTGCTTGCCGTGCTACTACATCTCTCGCATCCTAATCCAGATGTTCCGCCTCTTAATATGAAAGACGACGAAAAATTCGCCGCCGCAGTCGCAATCTCGCCGTGGTGTAAAATGGATACATCCGCCAAGTCCATGACCACAAACGCCAATAGGGATGTGCTCGCCGCTTCGGCACTGGAATACTGGGGAGGAAATTTCCTCGGCGGTCGTCTGCTCGATCCTTGGAATTCGCCCTTGGAGGCACCCGCGGAGTGGTGGACGGACTTGAAGGTCGGTGAGATCCTCATGCTGTACGGCGAGGACGAGATCATGAAAGATGATACGGAGATTCTCTGCAAGAGAGTGCAGGTATTTACCCTTTCTTTCCTCATGCTTTCTATGAATTCTGGCTCTAATTTCTCTGAAACAGTCGGTTCATCCGCAAACGACCGTCTACGGCCTGCAGGGAGAAAGCCATGAACAAATGGCCATGACCAAACTCTTGCTTTTGCCTTGGATTTCCGATTCAGAAAAGATATACACTGCATGGATGAAAGAGCGGTTTTTCTCATAATGTAATATACTAATATAGCGTACACTATAGACATAATACTAAATATAGAGATTCAGGACTTAAATTCTTTTCGTCGACATGCTTTCTCACCTAAATTGCATTGGGTCAATGTCGACCGACTTCTCAAATAACCCTAACGACCCTGGCACTGAGCGATTTAATCACAGGCCATTTGCAGTAGGCTCTGACTTCCAACTTAAACTATTACCGGACCATATTACGAATCTACAGCTTATCCCAATCACTTCCAAGCAATTGCGCAATTAACGCCTGTTGCTGTGTTGGTTAGGGTAAGCCAAGAAGATGTATAGTTATGGGTCAAGTGACCGCGCAGAGAATTGCGGCTGCCAACCGGCCCAACCCCGATAGCCGCGTGGGCCAGACCCTTCGCTTTCCCATCTCACATCAACAAGTCAATTTCATTGGAGTCTTTCATTCAATAACTGTTTACGACCACACCCTCTCTTGCACTCCGCTTTGCGCCCTCTGGGTAGTTACCAGACTCGTCTCCGCGGCTTGTACGACACCAGGGAACATAAATTCAAAGAAATCGGATAACAGTGTACGACCAGACAGACACGAAAGGGCGGTCATGAATTGCAGGACGGGCTCTCGCTCATGGGGATCGATTGGTTTTTCTTGAAGCGATTTTCTCCTCTCGCATTTGTCGCGACATAATCATTCGCCCGTGTCACCTTTGCGCGCGGGTTTTTAATTCTTCAACCTTTGGCGCAAGTCTTGCATATTCACAACAGCGACGACAAGAGAAAGCACTCGCACGAGGGAGGGGTTCCGGTAGAAAAAATCAGCCTCAAATGCTGTAGATTCAACAACCAATTCGTCTCGTCTCGTTGCGTCGCTTCGCTGCTCGCCATGAGCAATCCTTCTCCTATAAAAAATATCGGCGCAAGCAGTGATATCCCCAGAGTTACTCCGAACAGCGTCAATAACAAGAATGCGCTTCCGCCGCCACGCCAAATTCGCTTTGTGTCGTCGGATGGTCAGCCGCAGACCAAACGGCGGCGAGTGACTGCTGCGTATGTTTATAATTTCCAGAACTGTTGGGTTGGCTGCGTGCTGATGATTCGTGTTGAATAGGTGTCGCACCTGTCGCAAACGGAAAATTCGATGTTCTGGCGAACAACCTAGTACGTGATGCGCCTTGTTTATACTCTTCGGAACTATCGTGTCTGACGTATGTTAGTCTGTAAAACATGCAGTGACTGTGGCCACAAGTGTCTAGGGTACAACGACCCTGAAAAACCGGAAAAGCCGATTGTCCTCGGATCACCCAGAAATGGACAATCTCAGACCACATACGCTGAGGATGGAGATGAGGACCGATCTCTTTCACATTCCCCAACCACGTCACGGGTGTCTCTTGCTGTGCCTGTGGCTAATAATGCGTCCAAATCGCCGCAGCCTAAGACGATCAAGTTGGAAGTGCCTCTTCCTTTAACGAAAGATACGCTGAACAAGGCAACGAGGGAGCAGGATAAGCTGGCCGCTGTGGCTAGTCCAGAGAGCAGTGCGTTTTACCGTTGCGCTGGGGTATGTTCATGCGCTGATAGAGTTTACAGGCCGCACGTCTTTGAGCTCAGGGCATCGAACCCATGTACCTTATTTCAGGTACTTTGGACCCACGGCCATTGTCCCGGGGTTCAAACAAATGGTACGATATGGATGAGGCTGTGTCAAGTGAGTAAAATGCTTACGTTAATAGGTCGTGCGGGTACGAGATGGGAAGAGAGGGAACCAGTCACAATCGTCAGGTAGGTCATGTTCAGCATGATTCTATTGCCAAGTCTAATGGAAATAAGATTCGACACGGTCATTGAAAACTCCACCAATTGCTCCCACCGGCCCTTCTTTGGTCACTACACTAGCAGAAGGAGAGTCCAACAGTATACCTTTCTACGACCGCGACGACTCCTTACCGACAAGCAACCTTGTGACGCATCTATGTGAACTTTTCTTCGTCCATCTTGGTTGCAGCTTTCCGTTTTTACAGCGGAGCCGCTTTATGGATGATTTAAAAGAGAAGCAAATTGATTCAATATTGGTAGATGCTGTATGCGCCTTAGCGGCTAGATTCTCTCCGCATCCGTTGCTAAGCCCGCCGCAAGCTCGTCCTATTGATGATGAAGAGCTGCAACCCGATCTCAAACGATCAGACCACGGCCAGCCTTTTGCGCATCGAGCTATGACTGCCGTTGTCAATGCCCTTTCGTGTCCTACGTTGTCTGTTGTTCAAGCTTGCCTGTTGCTGGCTTATGAGGAATTCGGCTCTAATCACGATAGTGGCCTCTGGATGTATCTGGGAATAGCTATTCGAATGGCTCAGGATCTTGGTATGCAGAAGCTTCAAGGACTCAAGTATCGCTACGGACGTACCGGTCTCAGACCAAAAGCCATCATTACTGGCCAAGCCGGAAAATTGAGCGTAGAACAATCCGAAGGCTCTCAAATACCGACAAAACGACGTGAAAGCGGCGACGGAGCAAGCGAAGATAGTCAGCGCGCAATGGAACGGGAACAGGTCGACACGTTTTGGAGCGTGTTCTTTCTTGATCGTGTAATTTCTTCGGGAACTGGAAGGCCGGTAACCCTACGAGATGAAGACATCGAATTATATTTCCCGCTTCAGTCAGAGTCTATTCTTTCGAACGGCTGGCCGGCACCTTTTCCGCCTCTAATTCGGATCATTCACTTGTATGGCCGTGTTACGGATCTCATTAATTCCATCCAAGAAGATAATAATATCGATGCAGAGACCCTCAAACGATTAGCCGGTATGGAGAGTGACCTCACCAGCATATATCAACGACTTTCGCCAAAGTTGCATTTCAACACGATGAACTTTCAAACCTATGTCAAGGCTCAAGAAGGGACCAACTTTATTCTGCTACACTTCTGGTTCCACACTCTGATTGTTCTGTTACACCAGCCGACTCTTCTGAACTCGTTTGGTGGACGGATTCAGCAACTATACCCAAACAGTCGAGAACTCTCCATGTCTTCAGCCAAAACGATCGCCGACATTCTCTCGTTTTCTGAGCTGATTGATGCAAAAAGCTTCATTGGCAACCCTTTCACCAGCCAACCGATGTATATTGCAGCATGCGCTTTTCTTATGGAAAGTGCCTACTATTCATCGCCATCGTCAAGATCTGGATCCCCTCCCGTCCTCGTGACAGATCAATCCAGCGCATTCACCATTCCCAACATGGACTCTTCAAATAGCAGCGAGCGCAAAACCAACACAAAACATAGTCTGCTCGCTTCAGCCGCAAAGGAGAATTACCAACGATGTTATCGTGCTCTCAGAACTTTGCAGACGTATTGGGAGGGGACAAAGTATATTCTGACGGTGCTGGATCAGAAAGCAAAAGGCATAGGGGATCCGCTGTTGTATACAACCGAAGAAATGGAGAGCACGACGGAAGTGGCCTATATCCGGTCGTTGGCGTCGCCGAATTGGCAACCGACGGTTCAGCCTAGTATTGGGGAGGTTGCTGGGAAGGCATCGGAAAGCCAGGCAGCTCAGTCTGACGTGGGTTCTCCGAAGATTGGCCCTAGTCAAGGTGAGAATAATCAAAGAAATGATCGTATCAGACCAGTGTTGACAATTGAGTTACTAGCCATCGGTTGGGCACTCACTGGAGAAATCAACTCCGCCCAGCCAAACCTGAGTCTCTTGTACCAACTACCAGCACCGCAATCAGATGAGGGATCAGAAGGACAGGTACCAGTCAAACAAAACATCCCTGCCATCGAAGTACACCGAGCCGGCCATTCCTATGCGCAATCAATGGCATATCAATCAGGTCCCACCAACTCCTCAAGCATCCTCAGTCCCCCCGTCCCAAAATTCTCCAGCCCCGGAAACAATAATATTATCGCCTCCAATTCCTACGCAGCAACAGGCACCGGACCCTCCCACGCCGTGTATAGCTCAGCCCTCGCGCACTCTCAGATGCAGTCTCCATACACCTACAGCTCGCCATCCTATCAACCCCATCAGCACCAACCTTACCACACATATACTGCGCAATACGCTCCCTCGAATCTATCCGACACTTTGATCGAAAGCCAGGACATCGACATGGCCGCCTTCCACAACCAAGCCGAATTCCCCTTCATATTCTCCAACGAGTTTAACCCTTATCTGGAATATCTGCCGCCGGATGTGATTAATTATTTCGGCGATTCGTCGTCATCCTCTTCGGCGGTGGCGGCGCAACAACAGCAGCAATTTGGGGCCACTGCGTTGTTGAGTCCGGATGAGAATGCTTCTCAACAGCAACAGCGTCGACGATGACATATACATAAACTTGGATGAGATTAATGGGATTATCCTGGTTTGTTATTTTGAGCGTATGGTGTTTTGTAGCGTTAATCAACGGAAGGTGGGTTTCATGTATGTGTATATGTATTTATGATAATTATCAGCGGCAGCATTATGGAATACGGATCTATTTATCTCAGTTTTATACTGGATATATGCTTTAGCTTGGTGACCTTGTTTTGAGTTTAAGCAACTTTCAATGCTATCAGCCAAATCAAATTGGGTTATCATCCTAACCCTACTTGCCGCAAGTCCTGGTTGCCAACAACCCCAACCCCTTAAACATACATACGGTCTTTTTGGGGTTGTGTCACTTCCAAGGAAGTAAAGCAGCAATGAGCCATCCTATCTGGGCGATCATCATCATCATCATCATCATCCACAGCCCCCCACATAACCGACTTAAACGCCGCATCTGTATCATTCGTAGGCGGATGACAAGCCGCACTAATAGCAACACTACAGCCCAACGCAAACGGCATTGTAGCACACTTATACTCTCTAGCAGACAAGCCCCAAAGAACCAGCAAACATGCAATGGTGAGAAACATGGCAACCTCCAACGGAATCGTCGAGATTCCGCATGTCATCAGCTTAGACGACAAGATGGGGTTGCCAGCGAGGTCATAGGGGAGCAGTTGCACGTAGAAGATGCCTTCGGAAATGAGCCAGTGGATGAGCCCGAAGGCGAGTAGGAGAGGGGGGGAGTAGCGGTAGGGGATGGAGAGGTAGAATGTTGAACGCTGCTGGCCCCGTGGGAATGATACGCGCAGCGGCCGACGGGATACTGCGTATTGGTTGTAGTCTGCTGCATGTAGCATGCGGGCCAGATGGTCGTTGAATAGGAAATAGAGCAATGAGACGAGGAGTTGCGGTGTATTGGCTAGAAGTTCCATCCCCACGTAAGTTCTGGCTAGGTTCGTGAGCAGGGCATTCGACTGCACGGCGCCGAAGCCTTTGATGTCCCATATCTGCGAGATTGTTACATCACGATATGGCAAGCCCTGGGCTGCTGCTTGGGCATATTTGGGTAAGATCTGGGTCATGGCGATGTAAATCCCCAGGATCGGCAATGTGGCCAATGTAACAACTGGTTTACACGCATTCGACCAGGTGCGTCGCTTGGTGGGCGGATTCTCAGGATGGGGAGGGGATACGGGAAGTGGCATGCTTCTCACTTTGGGGTCGCATGAAGCGTTCCAGGGGCATACCTTGCTCCGCTTGGCTGTCTTTTTAGACAGCATACACCAACCCTTTGTCAAGGGGTCTGGGTTTTGAAAGTATGAAGAAATAGCATCGCCAACCGTGAGGAAAAGGTTGCGACGGTCAATATTCACCAAAAACGACAAACACATCACTTTCAGCAAATTGCATATGATGATGACAACCCCGATGGGCATGTTGTACAGTAACTGACATTGCTCATCCACATACTGGCTAAGGCAATGGTCAACCGGAAACGCCAGCTTTCGTTGAGGAGGCTTAGCAATAAAACTCTCCGCGGATAACCATTCCTTGTCCAAGCAAGATGCGTTTATTACCAAGGCGTCTCCAAATGTCTCGTTACTCCATATACGATTCCGTACAAATGACTGCATCTGTTCCAGAGTGGGATTCGCCTCGAGTTTGGCTTGGAGTTCGGTCCTTTCGGTCTGATTCAGTCCAGTCCAGATGAATTCTAGATCGGTATCGGTTTCCCAAGCCACCGTTATCCAGTCCAACATGGTATTGGGGACCTGTTGGATTGAAGTGGAAGGCGCCCATGTTTGGCCCGTTATTGTCCATGGACTCATATCTTGCGCTGTTGCCTTTGAACAAGACTGGTACGTGTATGTGTCATTCCAACCATTCCCGCTGCAGATCCATCTGAATGCGTCGCCGGTGGTATAGGAATTTATAGTTTGATAAGCGTCCTGTTGAGTTAACAATCCACTATTTTCTATGATGTTGTCGGTGATGGCGTCATAAATCCTAGCAGGCCACCCATAGCAACTTATGTATAGCCTTGTGCTGTTCTCAGTCATTGATTCGGAGGTAACCGCAATCACGGTTCGCCGGTCTGAAAGAAACTCCACCGCGTAGGCTTCAATACATGCTTGGGGATCCAGGACTTCAAATTCCCCGTTGAGAATGCTTCTCCGGAGAGCCGTTATGTTCCATGCAAGATCAGCCTCTGAGTAACATGACTGAGCTTCAAATTCAGAGTCGGGAATGCTGCTGTTGGAGATGAAGTCGTGTGATGCAACAAAGGCGGCATAAGTGTTTGCATTGAGCGAGGAATAAATAACAGAGTTGTAGCTGGAGGCGTCAGTGGTAGAGCTTTCTATCGGCAAGTCGTGCTTACATGAATTGTACTATGAGTGATGTCCCAGTCAAAACAATCCACGTTAGTCGATGTGGCCATTGTAGGTTTCTAAGATTCCGCAGTGAAAAAACACCAATAGTGAGCCAATTACTCCCGGAATGCGCGCGGTCGAGGTCAGCTCTTGATGGAGACATCAGAATATTACCGGAAAGACTGCTCATCGCCGTCAAGATTAGACTGAAAATGTTGATGGCCAAATGGATTACAATCTTCAGATCTTTCGCCGTAGTGCACGATCCTTCATAGAGGATGTTAGAGCCAAAGGCCACGCCTCCATATTGACAACCCGTCCACGCTGTCGCAACGATGATAAAGATCACATTGATTATAAGAATAGCAGTGTTTCCGCATACACACCACCACACTGGATCAGACCAGCGCTTCCCTCGGGGAGGTGTTTTGGAATTGGTAGCGGTCAAGTCATTCAGTCCCGTAATGCTTGACTCTTCGACCTGTGTGGTACAGACTTGAATCCCAGGGCGCTTAAACTCACAGTATTTAGACGCCATGCGAAACATTTTCGGGTGACGAAATACATACCACGCTCCTCTTGTCTCCATTATGTCTTCCTCCGGTTCATCCATCATCATATTGTCCATTTCCAGGGCCTCTGAATGTGCGCCATCTGGATCGCGGTTTACAGCCAAATACCGTCCACCCCAGGGCATTTTTTATGTTGCTGCGATGTATTCCCAAGGTTACTTTGGGAACCTAGGATATCCTGTATTTATACTATGTAAGGTCATTCTTATCCAGGATTTTAGTTTGCTACTTACACATCTACGGCAGGCTGTCATGATTTTATTCCAACGTTAGAGTGACTGCGCACGGCCATAGACGTTCATCCTCTACCATCTAGGGACTTGTCCCGAAATTCGCTGTTGGTTTTTTTCATTATATCTAGTTGTTACTAGCCAGAAAATATGGGGCCATTCGACACTAAAAGAACACGTCAAACCGATTCTAAGTCCGAATTGGAATTTAATATCGGAGCTAACTAGGAGCTTGTATGGGGCCATGGCTAAGCCACCGTAGGGTGATATTAGAAGTAGGCTAAGCTCTGTACCCTAATTGGCCAAAAATAGCAACGGAGCCTCAAATATTAGTGTACGTAGTTACATACGTATTCATATTTCTGCAAAACAACAAGTACGGCACATACTCGGATGTTGATGTCGATATTCCGAATTATCATATAGGTTCTGTGTAAACAGAAAACGAATGAGATAACTCTTCCTCGCTGCGGTAGAGAGGGTGAAATTCCGGTGAGGTGAAATGGTTCGTCACAGAGGGTACGGGCTTCAATTTTGCCCTAATCCAGCAACTGGCCTAAGTAATACTAACATCTCATGCCCATTCGGATTTTCAGTCTCTGAATTCCTTGTCGATGAAGACGAATCTATGCGTCACAAACGCTTCATTAAGGGTGTTGTGATCAAGTTTATACTATACATGCGCCGACCACGTTACTTTATGTCACCCAGGAGGTGCTCCTGTATCCTTAGAGGTATGCGATATGCATATACTTTGAGAGAAGCGCCAAAGTACTTACGACCGGTTTCATTAGAATCTATCTAAAATTCGCTCGAATATTTGACATGCTTCAATCAGTGAGATACCACTGATTGAGAAGAGCTGTATCTCCGGGCGGGTCGTCTAGTTTCTCCCTTGTATAATACAGGCAAATGCCAACAATTAACTGGACAGTTCCTTTCCCTTTTGTTTCAGAACCGCTTTGTTGAGTTTGTTGCGCCTCAGAATTTGAACTCCTTAGTCTTGTTTAGACTGCAAGATGAGCCACCTCTGGGAACCTGAGAAAGAGTTAGAATGGAAGTATCACCAACCTAGTAATCGAGCCAGATCATATCACCAGAGTGCAGTCAAGCTGGTTACCGGATAACTGTAGATAGTAAGCGACAATATAGCCATTCACATAGGAAGTCTTTAAGCCCTCGTCATGGTAGATCATCTGGTTACAAGACCGCATGGCAATAGGCAAATGTGATCGAAATGAAACCCGTGGTGGGAGTATGTCGTGTGTATGTTTGAAGAATTATCCCCACATGTTCTGTATCGCAACATGGAGAGATAACAGTAGATTGTCGAATCAAGCCGGCGTGGCTGCATGGTTGAATCCGTTCGATGATACTTGTCGCTTCGCTTCGGGGTGCATGGTACCCTATAGGACTTATTAGCAGGAGCCCAAACCCAAGACATTGTCGAAGTAGCGCTTCAGTCGTTTGGCTGCAATGAAGTTACTCGGTTCTATGCGACTTACGTCCACAGCGTCAATGCTTCGTTTCTGAGGAGCCGCTGTAGTTATCGGCTTAGCAACCTTCTTCTTTGGGCGAGTAGGTCGTGCTTCCCCAGGTTCGAAGACATCATCAGGCAAATCAAAACTTGATTGTATGGTTAGAAATCCAACGCGGCGAACCCAAGTTAACGCAGAATAAATACCTTCTAACATGTGTGACACTCAGGTCGTTAATTCCTTCCTGGAACCCCTGCCACGAGGTGCACGTCGACTTGAATATGTTGGCGTCCACTGAAATGTCCAGCGATCGAGAAGCACCCGGCTCGAGCGGCTTTAGCTCTAAACCGATGTAGTATGTGGTGGTGTAGATTATGCGGCTGTCAACTGCACCGTTAGTCTCGGGATCGGGAACCTGAACGCCCTCAGCACCGTTTTCAGCGGCCGCAGTATGAACTGGATCATTGGTCTCATCCGTTGTCTCAGTCTTGGTTCCTTGCGCTTGGTACTTGGTCGATCCGTTTTTCACCTGTTCTGCTTCTGCGTCATCTTTCACCACATGTATTCTTTCAAAGCCTTTGGGGAAGGGATGTGCAATAGCAATGATATTCTTCCGGTCCAAAGCACCGACTAGATGTCTGAGCTTGGACTCTACTAGACCTGACCAGACTGATTCTGCTTCTTTGGTTTTGCTGGAGGCAGTGATTTGGAGGTAGTACTTATAGTCCTTTGAAAAGAATGTATGGCGAGTGAAGAGATCATTCCAGGTGAGCTGTTTGGCGAAGATTTTATCGACCATGTCTCCTCCACGCTGCAATTCGCGCAAAATGACTGCTTTGGTAGACAATGAAATATTGTGGGTTGCGCACATAGATGGATAAGCAGGGGTGATGATGGGCATCAAGTGGAATCGGTCGCCGTGGTAGATCTGTTGAGTAATTAGAATCACGGCATACAAGATCAGAATGGAATTGTCACCTTTGGATTCCACACTTTGATTTGCAATGGGCCGTCCTCAATTGGTTTCAGTAGTACTGGCTGTGGCCATGCCCACTTGGTCATGATACGAAAAAACTTGCCAACAATGACGGATCCCGTGGCTTGAGGATAGAGCTGACAGACCCGTGCAACCAACATTGCCCATGCGACGCCTCCTGGAAACCCAACGATATTCGAGTAGATAGCACGACCTGATCGCACTTGTCAGTTATTTGTAAATAGTCGAATCGAACCAACATACGCTGTGCCCAGAGTTTAATAGCCCTTAAAGCAATTCGGAATGTTTTCTGCTGAGGTACGAGTTCCAAAATCTGATCGGTGACACGAGTTCCATTGAGCGACCGCACTTCCTTGTCATCCAAGCCCCGTAGGTAGTCATTGTTCTTTAGATCAAGATTGAGGGGGACAGATGGAAGTATCAACCGTGCGAAGATAAGATCGATACTGATACCGGAAAACTCCAACTTGATGATAGGCACAAACGCGTCAGGGACCGGGGTCATTTTCTCGATAGCACCAGGTGGGGACATTCGTTCCAGGATTGGGGGGAAGTCGGAAAAGAAGTCGTCGATCATAACGTGTTTCGGCGCGACAATCAACGTGTCAATATCAGATCCTACTCGATATTAGAGAAAATCCCACTTGCTTTTCCCTGGGCATCCCATTTTATGCACTTACCTGGACCGTAGACACCTAGACGATAACTACCGTACGTGAATATCTTTCCACCAGCGGCCTCTAGAGCTGCTGGCGATAAACCCTTTCGTCGGCCAACTGTCTTGACAAATTCAATGACAACTCGTTGGATAAGTTGAAGAGTCTGTTGTCTCCGTTCCGTCTCCGAAGGTAGTTCAAAGTTGTTTTGTGCCTTCAGTTCAGCAATCAAGTCATCGTTGGCAGCAAGTTCTTCGGGGGTCGGCAGGTTCATGGAAATTGGAGGCGTCACACCCCATTGTCGAGTGGCCTGTGCAGCCATGTTTGCTTGGAGAAATAGGTATTAAGAGAAAAGTGAAGGTATGGCTCCGCGACGGAAGCAGGGATCCCCGACAAGGCAGGCAATAAGAGATTAGCGATGCGATTAGTGATAATTCGAAAGAAAGACGGAAAGAAAAACGTGTAGAAAATAGCAATGAATGAGACGAATTTGGATAATTACATAGAGAAAAGAAAACAAAGTGGTCGTTGCTAAGAGGAAGAAGTTGAGAACGATTCCGTCAGGATTGGAGGAAGAAGGAGCAAGCCCGAGCCGGACGCGTGATTGGCCTGGAGAAGTCACGTGCACCCAGCCACTATTTTACCATCACGGCCATTCTCGGATGTATGTAGCTTCATAGGACTACTATGTATTGAAAGAGAGGCTTCACGATGAACCCAGTGTTCTTCATAGAGGCATTCAAAAGGAGCACAAGAGCCGATGCAACAAGCCATGTACAGCCCAGACATCCTAACGGCTTGTGTTAAGTCTTGTAGCTCGAATCTTTTGTTCGACTTACACCCCCATCGGCAATGCAATTATTACCCATGGTGCATATCTATCAGAGAATCGTAGTCAGTCATATAGTCATATATGATAAGTTAGACAAGTTAGACAAGGGCAGCTGCTAGAATTAAGTTTTATGGGTCAGGCAGGTGGTAACACGGATTCCTGGGGATCCACAGTCATGCCTTGAACTTCCTCCACAATCAGGCGAATGAATTCAATATCAATTAGCAACGTCTGAGAGTTGATCTAGATGCGTCTTTTTGGTCGATGATTGTTAATCGTTCTCAGATAGGGTGTCGGCTTGACCCCCGATCCCCACAATAAAATGTGGGAGTGCCCAGCTTCCCCAGAAAAAAGCAAGAAAATAACCATCAACAGGATAAGTCTCGCAATTCAGTACTAAACATGGCTATCACCATCTCCCCTGCCGATGTCAACGACATCAAACCCCTCATCCGCCTCAATCAAGCAGCCTTTCCATTAATGTACACCTCCATCCTCTTCAATGGTCCCCTCGAAGAGTCAACCATCGACGCGATAGCCGAGCAGCGCATCAAATCACTCGAGGAAGAAAATGAAAAGAGCGATGGCCAAGAATCACCGCAAAAGAAGTTCATTGGCTTCAAAGCTATCGATGACTCCACCCGTGAAATTGTCGGCGAGGCTCGCTGGATGATTTATTATGAGGATGAAGTACTCACGAAATCTATCGAGGACGAAGTCGAGAAGAGCATCAACCCGGTGATGCCTCAGATGAAGGTGCAGCCTACGGCCGAGTTTGCGAGAATACTTGCCACGACAAAACGAGAAGTCCTTGCTATTCCTGTTGATTCGCAAGATACTACAGACTCTAGCACACCCATCAAACTACGTAAAAGGGTGTATCTGCAACTTTTGGCTGTTCATCCAGATCATCAGAAGAAAGGGATAGGACGCAAATTGCTTCAGTGGGGGCTTGACGAGGCTGATAGAGCTGGGTTGATTACCTATCTGGAGGCTTCAGCGGAGGGTGCCAGGTTGTATGAATCAGCTGGTTTCGAGAAGGTGAAGGATATGGCTATGGATTTGACACCCTTTGGTGTGAACCACAAATTGCCGATAAGGGTAAGTTCCATTGATTGTCATTACCTTTGGGAATCGTGCAATGCTAACGAGATTATACAGTTGATGATGAAACAGCCCAGGTCTAAACAATGCCAGTGACAGCCAGTTGGATGGATGGGATTTATATTAGGTATACTTGGATATTCTAGATACAATCATATCTAGAAATATAGACAGACATTCACACGGCATCAAATCTTGCTCAATATACTGTAGCATCCAGACAAAATCTATCTATCTACAGCTTATACCCACCTAACAACCGGCCTCCGTCCGTCGTAATAATATCTCCGTTAATATGCAACGCAGCACGACTTGACAAGAAAACTACCAATCCCGCAATATCCTCCGGGTGACCAACACGTCCATTCGGCGACTGTGCCGCCAACGTCTTTACTCCACCGGCCAACTCCATCAATCCATTCGCCATCTTGGAAGGATAGAAGCCTGGGGCAACGGCATTGGTCAAAATATGTCGCGGACCCAATTCAACAGCGAGAGTTTTCGCCAGACTGATGGCTGCGGCTTTGGAAGCGGAGTAGGCATAAGTTCCGTGAGCACCGACGGTGCCGATGCCAATACCTGCAACGGAGGCGGTGATGATGACTCGTGAGGGGTCTTCAAGGGTAGCTCTCTTCTCGAGGAGGGGGGTGAATCTTTGCCTTGTTAGCATCATGCATCTTCAGCAAGGGTAAACGTTGCAGGTTACTTTTGGATAGTATAGAAAACACCCTTAACATTCAAATCCATCACCTTACTAAACGCATTCTCGGGATACTCATCATACGGCGCACCCCAAGTCGCACCCGCGTTCGCAAACAAGATATCAACGTGATCCGTCGTCTTGGATACTTCGGCAACAAGGCGATCTAATTCCGCCATTTTGGAGCCGTCCGCGGGGACAGCAATAGCCTGCGCACCTGGCCTCTTGTTGGGGAGCGCATTGAGTGCGGCAACTGCCTCTTCGCATGCCGATGCTTTGCGCGATGAGATGTATACTTTTGATGCTCCCGCTTGCAGAAGGCCGCTGGCCGCATGGAGTCCCAGGCCTCGGGAACCGCCTGTGACAACGGCGACTTTGCCTTCGAGAGAGAAGATGTTCTGGAAGTCCTGGAGTTGGACTTGGGCTTCTGCTTCTGTAGCCATTTTTTTTTAGATATCTTTTTTGTATATATGGATGAAGGAGGAGGAATGATAGACTGGCAAGTCGAGTTAGTTTTAGTCTTGGACAGAATGCGGAGAAGCTGGGGGTCCCCGCACCAGAAAGGGGCGTACGAAGAGTATCAGGTGGATACAGAACGGTTCAAAATTTCTGTTAGTAGAACTAAAAAGTCAAGGTAATATATATCCTCGAGACGATTTCTAAGCCAGAGGTATACAGCGATGAGACAAAGTTGGGGTAGAAGGATTGAGGTTGTACGAGTTCGTAGCCGAAGCGATGCCTCGGTTCCGATAAGATAAATAAGATACGATAAGAGCTTATCTAAGTTAACTAACATAACCAACCGACTAAGTTACCGGCCTCCAGTAGGAAATAAAACTATCTTTCATCTCCCAACATGCAAGGTATATCCTGCTGGCTCAGGAAATCCATCGGTTTCACATTTCGACAAAGATTATCAGTCAGTCGGATCGACCAAATCCCCCACAAGCAAAAAGTCATAGGGAACTCTAATGCCGACATTCCTGTCGACCTTGATGATATGCTTTCCAGGAGCAAACACATTCGTAGTCGCAAAGAAGTTCAGTTTTACCGAGATAGCAAAGGTTGGCCAGACAAATCGTTTCAACCATTTGATGTGGTCGTCTCGCATGTCACCACGAGCACTTCCATCGTAAATATTCGGCTTCCAGTCTGATTCGCCAACGCTAATTTGGGCCTCGATTTGCTCGTCATCGGCTAAAATGTTTCGGCTCGCATTCGCTTGGACGCCGTACATCACGTCTCCGCCTGATCTGATCCAGACCTTGTACATAAATGTCCGCACAGACACGTCTGTAAAGTTCGAATCAAACACTATATCGCCGGTGTCTTTGATCGTCAGCACAGGCCCGTCGGAGCTTTGAAGATGAGCCTTCATATCTTCACTCATTGAGCCATTAGCTGCGGCCTGTGCGCCAGGATCATAATCCCACCAGCCACCGATAAGATCATCACCGAGGCCATCTTTGGCCCCCTGCCAGGGGTACGTGATGTCCCACTTCATCTTCAACTGAAGTCCGGTTGGTATTCTCATTGACTCATCAGAGAATTCCCTGAAAGCCTTAGTACCGTGACTGTTGGTGATATTTTTGAGTTTTGGCAATAGCAATTGATCCCATATAATCTCTTTATTGATAATGATGCTGGAACTGTGACCCTGTGGTATCGGATGGATGTTTCCCTTGGTTCCTGCGAACTCGGGGATTTGATCTCCAATACCATTGCCTGGACCACTTTCTTTCGTTTTGATATAAACGCTCAGACACGCAATGGACAGATCCGTATCAGGACCCGGTTTTGGTGGATGATACAACTGAAATGCCATCTGTTGCGGCGTCAGATATGCAATTTTAGGATCCTGATCTTGAGTGACCGCTGCCAAAGAGAAGTCAATTGCCCTAACGTTCTTCTTAAACCATCTTTTTACCTGGTCTATGTTGGGGTCTGGTTGATCTTCGTCGGGGTCATCGTCACCTGGTCCTGTATAGTCGAACGTGACCTCGAAGTCGTCCGAGAGCTCGAAATCGAACACAATGTGCCCTTTGTGGGTGGGATCAGACGAGAAATCAAGGATTTCTCCCTGGGACTGGATTTATGAGTTAGCAATGATGTACATGACATGGTCAAATCGTTGGATCGGAGACTGGAAGAGTATTGTAAAAATAAACACTTACCCGCTGGCTTTGAATTTGGTCATTATTCACCGACACTGAAGACATCGGGACTTTTACTGTCATCACCCAGCCCGCTCCGATATCATCTACTTCGGGATCACCATCTTTCTGCTCTTTACCTGGTACATTACCTGAGTAGTATTGAACAGATACAGTGCCCGTAATATCGGATTTTAGAACTGCCCGATCAGCAGTGAACTGAAGAATTGGAGGCTGGATTTTGACCTGCCACGTCGTGACGCTATGCAGACAGTCCTTGTGGTGACGCTTTTCAAATTTTTTGGTCACAAATGGGTCCACCGGCTGTTCACTATTGTCTTTGTTCTTCCACACCTTCAAGAGCAGATCGTTGAGTTCTTTGACTTTATAACTGACGACAACATCCCAGCCACTGGTACGAGGCGCACCCCCCATCTGGCTGACCAGGTCCTCCACAGGGAGAAATTCGTCGAGACCCATGGTTTGCAGTGGATGAAATTGAGATGTTTAGTGAAACAAATTCTGCTACGTGCCAGTTGCAATTCGCAAAATCTTTGATGATATGAAATAACCCTGCAACATTCAGAACTTCAACATCTCACTCCAGCATTTATATAAACTCCACCAACCACTGGAGACTTTGCTCCATCCAATCGGAAGTTCATTCTAATAGATGAATGATCATATTCTGCTTTCCGGCCTTTGGAGAGCTGAGATCAGAGTCCGATTGCAACCCCATTTGTTGTTACACTATTGCGCAAATATTCATACATACTAATTTCCTAGACTGGAAGCATACATGCCTGGTCAAAGCAATCAACAGGCAGCCACAACATCTAATAGCGAGCTGATTTCATGGAATAGACGGTTCTTTGCATGCATGAAGTCTCGTAATTATGAATTGGGCTGCATAGTTGACATTTCAATCCCGAGAACTATAAATAAGGTGACGAATTGACCTCTGTATGGGCTAGTATGAAAAATCGCTAGAGGATCAACCAACCATGAACGAGCTATCCGGCATGACAGACAGGGTAACGTTAACTCATGCGTCTGCGTAACACTACAGAGCACTTGATCAATTAATCAAAAATAATGCGTATATTTCGTATAGTGCATAAACGTCCCGTTCATTGTTTTACGAATACGTATCCATTGTTGGTAATAATGAGTAAAGTATTAATTGACACTCAGCTTTATAGATTAAGCTCATCCCCTTGATGACAGGTAATTTGGTAACCAAAGACCTTGGTTTATTGCATCCTCTAACGGATAAATCGATCAACATGGGCGATCTTGAAGACTATCCATTTGTATTTGACCTGGTGGCCCAAATGAAGGGTAAAAACCGTACCGCTGGTTGGGATGTCATGGTCAGCTACGAAATCGACGCGGTCAACTCATTCTTAACAAGAGCGTGGGCCAATCGACATAACAGTACTCAACCGTTGGAATCATTCGATGTGAAGCGCTACGAGAAACATCACCACCAGAAGTGCTTGCACAGTATTACAACATGGAATGTCTCGTTGAAACCTCCGAAAGTTCAGTTCGAATCTGACTATGCAGTCCTCGAAATGGATGTCACAGGGGATGTGAGCGTCCAATACTATAAGGGCGGCCCGGGACAGGAAGCTAAAGATGGTGATCCGGAGGCTGAACCCTTATCAGACGGCTGGGTCTTGACTGTTAAGACCACTATATCTTCAGTAACCGCATCTGAAGGCGGCCAGATCTATGACCACCAGGTAATTGATTACCATCCTACAGCCTATCTTCAGCCGTGACGGGATAAGTTCTGACTTCTTCAAACCAGCCCAAAGGAAGCGTCTTGGACTTTTCATCGGATCCCAGCCACAAAGGCCATATCGTTTTCGATTGTGCACTATCTGACGACTATACTGTCACGTTCAACTGGACAAAATCGAATGACCCAAAGGAAACTCCTCCCGACGACAATCTGAAACAGGCCAAACGATGGATTGAGAAGCACATCGACGCCATAGACTTTTCATTAGCCTCTATCATCCGACGTGAGGGGTCTTCAGAAACATATTTAACGCCGGAGCAAATGGTGTTTCAGCTATACCATCCACCAGACTCACATCGTTCGTCTCTTTCAGTTGGTTGCTTGAGTATATACATCAAAACTAAACAGACTGGCGCAGATCATGGCCCCGGGGATCGCGTTCCTAGCTTCTCGGGTACAGAGGGAAATATATACCCTATTGCTGGAGGGTACACTGGCAGTATCATCATCTCGAACTGGTATTATCTGTGGTTTGAGACTTACATCGATGTTGATATTATGCATCGCATAGAATGTATAGCACAGAATGTGTTTCCTCTGGACGGTGAATGGCTTCCTGATAACCCGGAGAGAAATACCTCTACTCGTGATGATATCTTGATTGTTGGACAACTACATGGATATAGGGGATAAATGCCTGAAATAATCACTCTATACATGCTACATTTTTGTTCTTAATTTTTCCATGGAAGTGTTATGTCAAAATGCTGAAACTTTCCTGATGAAATTAACCTTGAATTATGGAACGAACTCCTCTTCTCGTGAAACGTAAAGTGATGAAGATAATATTTGAAAACGAGTCACTGGAATGAATATTTGTAAAGGGGATTACTACACGCAATCTCGAAACTAGCAAAGACATAATTGGTATAAAATGTTCAATCATTAACGTGGACCAAAAACATCATCGGCATGTTTATCAGCTTCGTCTTGGTGCTCCTTGGCCTTTCTGTCAGCGGTCTCCTTCTTAGTATCCTCGTCTCCAGCATCCTCTGTGGCCGTATCCCTCCTTTGCTCTGCCTCTTTCTTCTCCGCCTCAAGTTGTCCGATTTCTGATATCAGCGTGGCATCCCTTTCTTCCAACTCTTTTCTCCTCTCATCTGATATAGTCTTGTCTCTCAGTTCCTTTTCAACCTCCCCCCTGGCCTTCTCCTTTTCCCCAATCTGTCTTTCTGCTGTCTCGACCTGCTGTTGAGCAGTGTGGGCTGCCTTTCTGAGAGTAATCCCATCTTTGGTAGCTTTCAGGGAGATGGACTTTTCTTTACAGACGCCTAGTTTGGCTCTGACATAAGGCTCAAAATTAGCCTTAAGCTTTTCAGACGCCTCTTGAGCCTCAACCTCAACCGCTGGCACAACAGTGGTTTCATAAGGCATATCAGCAACTTCGGTAGCCCCTTCATATTTGATTTTCGCGGCTCCTTGGTATTGGTCGTCAATACCTTTATCATACACATCCCCTGCACGAGTCATTGCATCTTCAAAGATTGACTCCTCTTGTTCTGGAGTCAAATCCTCAGCCTCGGTATGTGCCTCATTCAAGAAATCCTGCAAAGTGCGTGAAAGTTCGCCGTCCACTAATGGTTGAAGCGGCCTACAATCTACATTGACACGAGGGGACCGCATCTCCTCCAGCATAATGTCACGACAAATTTCTCTTCTCTGTATCAAGTTCGAAACATGTCGTCCAAATTTGGCGAGTCGCTTTTGATTACAGTATACACCTGCAGCTAACGCTAGACCACCTCCGACACCCACCAGGGAGCCAATAACTACTGCTGTGTTGACGCCGCCCGTATCCTGAGGATCCGGTAGAGGACCCAGCTTTGGAGAACTAGGAGGCGAGGAGGGAGGTGTTGATTCTGGCGAAGATGTCGGCGAAGAGGGCGCAGGAAGGGGAGGCACCTTCTGATAAGCCTTGACCTGCTCCTTGGCGGGACCTCTAGTGCCTTCGCAGCTGTGGTCCTTGGGCAGCTCGTCAATTTTGTATCCCGGGTCAAATGACATGGTGTACGTCTCTTTTCTCTTTTTGAGCGTCCATTTAAATTGCGCAGTACCAACAAGCTGCGGCGTTGCCTTCTCGCCAAGCATGACTATGATTCCAACGGTAGGATTGACAATCATCGCTTTGTCTTTTAGATCGGGTGGTTCCGTAAAAATGTACTTTCCACCAAAAGACGAGATTGCGTGTGTTTTGTCAGACAAGACCTGCGTAAATGCAGTTTCTAGACTGTTGGGGGATAGATCGTAACCAGAATGGTCGACGATGCTCTGGAGCGCTGTCTCGGGGTCATCCTTGCAGAAGGCATCAAAGGTTTTGAGAAAGATCGCCTTGCCGGTTGAGGCGTCTATGATGAACTGGGTGGCACTTTTTGGCATTTTGATGGGAAATCTTGCTAAGAAAGCACGAACTTCTAGGAAAACAATAGGATGAAGTCACGGCTGATGACAAGAAACTCAGATAGATGGATAATCAGCAGTGCACAGTGAGCATTTCACTATCAAGAAAGAAAACAATTAAGAAGATGCATGCCGCAATTGCTCTATACGATACGATATAGTCATTACCTTAGCGTTTTTACATATTTTACTTATACAACAAGATCGATGGCCAGGATGAATGCAGGGATGCCGTACTGGAGAATAATGTCCAGCTGATCGAGTTCATTTCTTCAGGGAAAATAAATGAATTTCAGCCAGCCATGGCTTGCGGAAACTTGCTGGTGTATGTTACCTTGTATCACTGCTATAAATTACCTGCTAGTCGTAAGTTAATGCTGTCAGTCCTGCAGAAATATTAATAAAAAATTTTACCTTAATTTTGGATTCACGCTAAATACCCCGGCATGAAGCACGAAATTGATATTTTCCGAGCATTTGCAGTAAATACAGACTGAGGATTTGATTGTCACAGAAACCTTTTGACGTTTCAATTGATAATACAATCTTGCTCTCTCAATGCAATGGTATAGGGGAATATCGTCGCTGGCCGGGTGGCGGCCAAGCCACCATTCACAGTTACAATGCTTTTACTTGCTGCTATTGTCCTGCCTATGGTTTATGCTATCGGAATTTGTGCATTTATGGGGCGATGTCATAGGAAATTCAAAAATAGAGAATCTTGCAAGCGAGGTTGCGAATTCATATCCTAGGATTGTGACAAAACGAAATCACGGTAACTAACGAGCACGAAACGGAGCCAATGCATCTGTTCAATGATTAGAGAAGACCCTAGCACCTTGTCCCTCCAGATCTGACAACTTATTAACATTTGGGTGATGGGTATCTTGTTGCGAGTGACCATCATTCTGGACAAGCTGTTCAGTTGCCTGCAGAGTGTCCAGTTTGAAACTATCCTCCGCTTTGGATGATTGATCCCTATTGACTTGGTATTGCGAACTTGACTCACTTCCTAGAGAGAAGATAGCTCGAATACTGGCGACCAACGACGATGGACTGCGTCCACCTCGGAATAAAGGACCCAGACATGGTAGGCAAATGCAAATGGTGGACGAGCATGGCTCAATAAGCGACCACAAATCCAGATTTGCCACGGTATCTATACTTCTCTCAGCTTCGAAAAATTTCTAATATAAACCATACCTTGGAAGACGTACCTTCGAATTGTCCGGGATTCACCCGTACCGAGACAGTAAAATACTTTGTCACATAATAGAGCCGAATGGCAGATGCGATTACACAGCTTCAATTGATAAATAAGTAAGTAAAGGTTGAGAAAAGAATTGGATTTATCTTCCCATTGTTTAAATGAGTTGTAAAGGAAAGGGTACGAGAGGAGTCAGTCGGGGCAGGAAAGGAAAAGCTTACAAAAATCCCAGGCCAAAGATACCAACCACAAGAATCTTTTTACGCAGAGACATGCACATCCGATACACAATAAGCATCGGCATGCAGAGCACAGTTAGGTCGAGAGCAATGTTCGTCACAGCTTCACAGATGAAAAAGTCATGCAGGTTGCTGACCGACCCGACTTCCGTCCAGTTCCACGATATTGGGCGTGCTTGGAGCAAGGTGGTGATGAAAAAAGCGAGCATCCAGAGGCCAGCCACCCCGAGCACGATATCGTTCATTCGGCGAAATCTCGGTGAGACCAGACTCAGCACGAAAATGCGGCGATAGTAGAGCAGAAGGGAGAGTTTCACAATGCCAACTGTGAAAATATAGAAGAATTCGGAGGCAAATGCAATCTGTGCGCCAATCAAAAGTTAAGATTCTCAATCGGTTATTATATCAATCATATATAACAGAGGGGTCCATCTGCATCAATACCTTCCTGAATCTGACTATAGTACCAGTATCGACTTCAGTCAAATCCGCACCAATACCCCCAATTGTGGCTCCAACGATTGTCAGACATCCGGAACCCACGAGAACAATCTGATAGAGAAAATAAATACTATATTTCTCCAATTTAAGAGAGGAGTAGATAACTCACGCAATTCAAGGCCACTAAGATATTATCCGGTGTCCTTAGGACAGAATTATGCCGCTGCGCAGTGAAGCGAAGACTTGTCACAATAATGACTAACACAGGCAGGACCACACTTACGACGACCACTGTGACAGAGCGTAATGAATACATTTCCCTTGTTCAGTACATAGAAGTAATGAATTGTGATAAAATATCACTCCGATGGCCTCGCGGAACGTTTGCGAGTCTTCTATCCGGTGTTGGGGGAATGATGAAGCCACAACGATGGAGGGAATAGTAGTGGATAGGCTTCTTGGCTTCTCAATTTTGTGCAAGGATGTACTTATTACGGAGATAAATATGAAACTATTCTATAAATGGCGATCTTGCATGTCACAACTGAAGTGGCATTCTAGGGAGTTAGCCACATTCCACACCGAGACTTCGTATCTGCCAAATCGGCGTCAAGAATTATTTGCGGGTGGATTGCAAAGTCGCACGTCTGTTCGCCAGGCCGACTGTCACCTGTAACTTCCGGGAGATCTCCCTTGCCACTAAGATGTCGATTGGGATCTCGTTGTTACACGGCAGCTTAAGTATTACCGTGCGAACAAGTTCCAAAGTCATACAACACGGATGTAATTGGCCGAAACCTACTCAGGAAACATTTAAGACATTGCATTTGCTTGTTAGGTTAACGGATTCTTGCTGTTAATAGAACAATCCCTCCGCCCTCCTAAGTGTGAATACCCTGCGATGTGTATGTATATCCTTGACAATTATGCCGTCCCTCATCCCTTAAACTGAAGCTCTTAACGGCATCCAGCTACGGTATGCATTTTCAACTACACGGATTCCCGAGATTACCGGTGCGTTTCTGAACCTCGGATTTCCTTTTGTGTAACACATAACTGTCAGTCTGGAACATTGTTCTTTTTGACGAAGGGGAAACAAATATCGCCAACCTACACGAATCCCCTCCGTAGACATTGACGTTCCATGTGACATCTTCATCTGCAGTTTCCTCTTCGCCTCTGGGATCAAGAACAAATCGTCGCTCTCCTAGATCCAATGAATCGATCTTCAACCTCAAATACTATCTTATATAATCAAAGGTTGGCCCATACCTGCACCCGCCGCGTAGAGGTCAGCGTTCCAGGTCACATCTTCATCGGCAGTTCCCTCTTCGCCCGAAGCAACGTCACGCCGAGCAAGTCCCGATGCTGTCCATACAAGCAAATAAAGATATGTTAGCTACCTATTACAAAGATAATAAGTGGTACAGGCCGACATTGAGACTAACCTTCTACGGCAGCCGCTCGAGCCACAGGTATAGCAGCAACGGTGGCCACGAAGACCAGACCAAGGATAAATGTTGCGGAGCGCATCTTGGATTTGATAACAAGGAGTTGAGAAGAAGCTTCTACGAGAAAATTTGATAATTTGCTTGGTGAATGTGATTGACTAACGTATGTGGTCTTTTCTTGGACCCTTTGACAGGGACTGCCCAGTCTACTTATATGATTAGAAGCAGGCCTGAAGGCGAATGGAGGGCTAATTCGATTGGCATGTTTGATAATCTTGCTTTTCTTTTTTTTCTTTTTCTTTTTTTTTTTTTTCAGTATCTTTCAAGTCTGGAAGTTCCACGCGCCGAAATCTGCCCAATATTATAATCGCTGGCAAAAAACGCCTGGCAGGGAGCACAGCAGTAACCCCTCGACTGCCCGGGCGATGGGTAACATATCCCTAGAACCCTTGATGCACGAAATCTGCGCCTACCAGCGTGAGCTGACCCCGGGAGCTAGGTTATCCTCCCTGAATTGGCCTGGTATGTAGCGTTTAGTAGGCATTATGACCGCTCGTCCATTAAATTTGTCTCACCCGTGACATGCAGGTGTAACGAGCACATAATCTGCAGATGTTATTCCTTGCTGTAAGCTGAGGTGGCGGTGCAGAGACAGCGCATCTTCCACGAAGAGGGCCGGGTTTGTGTCTCGTCGATCAGGGTTTGTTCCTTATCCCGACGCCAGGATCAGTGTTCTGAGTGCAGGGTTGGCTGCACGACATGGAGGCATACCGAAGAATTGCCAAGAACTAGGTATATTTACTTTTTTTCCCTTGACAAACAGAACAGGAACTTATTTCAGAGAAGTGAGAAATAATACAGGAAACAGCTACGGACGTGGCTGAGAGGCAAAGTGTGTGCGTGTGTGCTTCGGCGGTGAGATTAATTTGTTACCTCACGATCATGTTCAACTCGAATGAACAGGTAGATTTGTAATTGAATGAAAGCCCATGATGGTGAAATCATTGAGGGAACAAAAACTGGCCGTCTTGGATACAGAGCCATTCCTGTCACCTTCGGACAGAATACCGCAAGACGATTCATTATCGTCATTGTTTCTGCCGTCGAACCTCTTTCAAAGGTCGTCGAGATACAATTTGTGCCTATACCATATCTTTGCGATAACGGTTAACATGATCCTGGCTGTCATCTTGCTTTGGCAGATACAAACATCCCCTACTTCGCTTGGGACCTCACCGAGTACGTTGACTGACCACATACTCTCTATCTCTCTCTCTGCACCATCCACTTAACAATCGTTTATATAGTGTTTCTCAAAGACATAATCCGATATAAGCAGATAAAATTCATATCTGCCGAGAAGAGTCCTCTGTTTGGGACCCCTGGTCCAGAAACCGATGCCGCTTGGGATAGACTTATTGACGACGCAAGCCTCCGCCTAAGTCAACCAGAACTAGCAAGATTCAATTCCTCGTCGATCGACCTGCAAGACAGTCCAGGGAAGTTGGCTTGGCTAGAGGTCTCGCATCAGATACATTGCGTTGTAAGTAAAAACCGTCCACGGGTGTTGTTCAAATATGCTCGATCTGAAATTCTTGTGTCGGATCAGGATTACATACGGAAAGCAATCAATCGCAACCACTACTATGCGGAGCTATCCGATTCAGATTGGCGGAAATATATCAACCCTCATGTCGGTATGTTTTACGATGTTTCCAGCCGGCAATAAGATGTAAAGCCATAGCTAACCTCGGAAATTTTCTGTCTAGACCACTGCCTTAATGACATGGTGCAGAATATCATGTGTCGCGGTGACACTACTCCGAAGTTTTTTGAATGGGAGACCGAGCGTATTAAACCTGTGATTACTTCCAATTACCATCTGGCACGAACATGTGTAGACATGGACTATCTCAAAGAATCAATTAGACAGCGGGTGGTCTCGCACGAAGAGATGAGACGGCTGAAAAATCCTCTGCTAGATCAATAGAAGGAAACTAGATAGACAGAATTAACTATCTTGATTGTTGCTAAGTTACTCTACAAGTCCATCTTCCCATTTAGAAACCCAATCACGTACAGTATCGAAATCGCGACATTTGTGTTCAACACCGAACCCACGCACACCTTGCAGGGTTTCATCGATAGGTTCAATATTTGTGTCTGCGTGGCACATGAGTGACTGTCGCAGGTAGTCAATGCAGTGCCGGATATGAGCTGGGGTGATGTGGTGAGGGCTATCACGCCGCCTGTCATCTGCATGCAGCCAGTATCCTCTTCGGATATTGTCCTAGATTGGGGATGCTTTTTATCAGTTCCTCGAAGTAAAGAATAATATCTGGATGCTAACCAAGCAATGTAATTGATGGAAAACAGCCAGCCCCGCGCCGTCCGGTGTTAGATGGGGGTGTCTAAAGAATCCACCTCGTGCAGGGAATATCTCTTTCCATGCGGCGTTGGATACATTGGATGGTATTTCACTGTATATCCGTTCATATTGAAAAGTTGTTTTAAGCTCGCCGAGATCTGCGATGAACATGTGTCAGCTTTGACGCAAGGGTAGAGATATGAGGTGTTAGATATGGAAGGAAGATGGTTTCACGCAACCTGACAGAAGACCCAAGGATTGATATAGCTGCTGCTCCTTGGCCGTGTAATAAGAGCCCAGTTGCCAACCCAGATCAACACCAAAGACTAGCGAAGCCATCATACACAGGAAAAACAGGAGAAGATATCGACGAGAAATGCCTATTCTGGGAGTTCTCACGGCCACTTTATCGTAGTCTTCATTTTCTTGATCGATCGCAGCCGCTTGCAAAGGGGCGTAGAAAACCATGACGACTGGAACGGATTTCAGTGGTCCCAATCATCTATTATCTTGACCGTGCACGAGTTGTCTCCCTTTATACGTGTTGTTTGTGGGGTGCGGCAGGTCTCAGTCGTGATCGTCGTCGCGACGCTCAGCGGCACGACTTCCCTGTCACACCTTTATCGAAACCAACCCACAACCTTCTCATATTCTGTTCTCTTATAGCGGCCATGCAGTGAGGGACGCAACAACATGCGCTTTTCTTTTTATCGGTGGCGGGCGTCAATTTCAGTTCTTTGTCCCTTCCATTCCTTCCGGACCCATTTCGGCCTAGTCCTTGTGTTACACGCCGCAATTAAGGTATTTCTCGACAACTTTTCTCCCCTCAACTTGACTACCTAGGCAGTTATTTATTCTGTCTGATTGAAAGCTGCCATTAATTTATGAAGTGCGATGGCTTTGTTTGCACAGCTTTTGTATCTCCTCCTTCTTGGAGTCGGTTTTCTCGCATTACGACGCAGGATTCGACAAGCACGTTTTATCAAGAAGCATGGATGCAAAGAAGCGCCCTCTCTAATGGGAAACACTAGTTTCTTTGGTCTTGACCTCCGGTTTCTGTTCCTAGGACGCTCGAATGGCGGCCTTGAAACCCTTCCTTTAGAGAGACAATTCGAAGTCCTTGGTTCCACTTTTCGGACACAGATGGCCATTAGGCCAGTCATTCGCACCATGGAACCTCAAAATATGCAGGTTGTATTTTCCCTTGATGCTGACAGCTTTGGCAATCGTCCCTTGCGCCACTTTTCGTTCTCCCCTCTTGTTGGAGACGGAGTCATGACTCTGGACGGCGCCAGACACGAACGAGCCCGAGCTCTGATCCGTCCAACCTTCTCCAAATTGCATATTGAGAACGAGGAGGCATATGACGTGCACGTACAAAAGTTGATAAATCTGTTGCTCACTGACGGGTCAACCGTTGACTTGCAGCCTCTGTTTGAGCGATTGGATCTTGACTCGTCAACTGAATTCATCTTCGGAGAATCCGTGCAATCCTTGGATGTCAGTGACTCGCTGGCTTCCTCGCACAGATTCCCCGCTGCTTTTAATGTGGCTCAGCAGGGCATGGGAGTGCGTCTTCGAATGCTTCCATTCAACTTTCTTCACCGAGACAAGAAATTTTGGGAGGCTTGCAGTACTATCCGTCGGTTTGTTGCGGAGTCGGTCGAAAAGGCTATGGTCCGACGCCAAAATGCCAACGAAGAGACTGCCAGAAGTTATATTCTTGTCGACAATGTTGTCCAAGAGACCTCGGACAACACAGAGATCCAGGATACTCTGATGAATGTGTTTCTTCCTGGTGGGTTCATATAATAGAAACAGAGGCAAAGAAGGACACTCAAATCGCTTTGGCTAACATGTTCACAGGACATGACACTATTGCTATTCTCTTATCGAATATTTTCTTTCACCTTGCTCGCAATCCTCGTGTGTGGCAGAAACTTCGCAAACAGCTGCTTGAGCTCCCAGAAATCGCCACTGGTAATTTGAAGCGGATGGATTACCTTCATCATGTTATCAATGAGACTCTCCGCGTTACTCCGCCCGTGAATAATATGACACGCATTGCTGTCAAAGATACAGCCCTTCCATTGGGAGGAGGACCAGACGGACTTGCCCCAGTTTTTGTCCCCAAGGGCACCGTTGTCGCCAGCAGTTTCTACAGTGTTCATCATCGTAAGGATATATACGGAGATGATGCGGAAATATGGCGACCAGAAAGATGGGAGGAACTCAAGCTCTCCACTCTTGCGTGGAAATTCATTCCCTTCGGAGGAGGCGTACATGTCTGCCCTGGTCAGAATCTGGCAATGAACCGAGTTGCTTTCACCGTGGCTAGAATAGTGAAGGTTTTTGATAGTATTGAGAATCGCGACCCAGTCGCAGAGTTTATCCCGTTGTACAAACTTGTGACTGCTAGCCAAAATGGCGTCAAGGTTTCACTGCATAAGGCGAATGTTTCTTAAACTGTCTATTTCTATCTCAGACATTCCGTTCCATCCATGATGATTTTCTTTCTTTCTAACGTTGTAATATTATAGATGAAATATATCTACGGCACGTTCACACTGGAACCCTAACTTGTAGTATATCAGGTCTGGGAATAATCAATCAGATGACACGAAATACCAACGCAATACCTACTGCCCATAAATGATTTCAAGTATGGCCTTCGACAATGCAGTGGGCAGATTAAACTTGAAATAGAATAATAGATAATTATGTGCTAGGGTTGAACACCAGAAAGGACACAGCGCGGGAGTGTATAATGCAACACGTTTGACGCGGTCAATCCACTTATTCGTCCTTGCCTTCATAATCCTTGTAGGACTGAAAGTTGATAGGGAGGTGTTCTTTGCAAACGAATGCAACAACCGGGTATTTAGAGCAATCCGGATAATTGTCACTTCTGGAGGGATACTTGCGCTTAATCACCCATGGGGATACACCCGCGTCTTCGTTGGCACATCGATCCATGTATACTGCACCATGAACATACATGGTGGCTGGATCCCACCAAAAAGCCCAGTATTTCTTCCTCCATTTTCCTTCCTCTTTCAGTCCGTCTTGAATGCATTTCATAAACGGGTCGTAGTACTCCGACTTATCCACTGGTTGCCCCGATGGCTTTCTGGGCATTTTGGGGTTAAACACTTTTTTGAACAATACTTTCTCGACGTTGTACCTGTTCTTGTTGCCTTCTTCGATATACGCGTACTCCAGAAACACTATCTTGTTAGAGAAGGATAGAGCTTCATTCTGCTCTTTGTCGCCCGTGTCTGATTGGAAGAAGTAGTCTTTGACAAATGTTCCCCTGGTATCGAACTGGGAGCAATCGTCGGCAGGGTATTCGTCGTCATCCCCCTGAATGAACAATAGATCGTTGCTATCCAGATAGCCCACCGGCTGGTCTCCAGAAACGTCTGCAGACTTCCAATCAAATGTTGTCTTATAGCAATCTGTGGTTACCGGGTCATATATAATCCCGTTTGGCCAGACTGGAGGTACGTTCGACAGATTGTCCATGTTGCCAACTCCCTTGGTGAGCGTCAAACTCGCAAGCTTTTCGCCATGGAAGTTAGATTCAAAATCTGATTGAGCCAGCTTTATTGACTTTTCGCTTCGCTCCCATGGATCCGGCAATTTGCTCTTCATTTTACCCACCCGCTTCAGTCTCTCGCTCCCCTTGAAGTCACGTTTCCTGTCGAAGAGGTCACTGGCCTTCACTTGTTGACTCTGCAATTTATTGAACTCTCTTTTCGCCGTATAGAACGTTAAGATACTGGTTTCTCGATCGAAGCCAAACCAAGTTATGGACATTACAATGGTGCCACTAATTGTTCCATCAAAGTCCCAGAAGGTAACTCTTTGACTATGCTCTAGCAGCTCCACTTCCCCGATTTTGCCCGTCTTTCTTTGCAAAAAGTCGATGCTCGATAATACAGTACCTTTTGCCCCCTCTAGTGAAAAAGGTTTCACTAAAGTCTTGACCTTGTCTCTGATCTTTTGAACAACATCAATGCCTTTGGTCACCATTCCCACCAACTTGGACGGCGACCAATTGGGAGCAACGAATGAGAGAACATCCAAACCGAGATTGAACATATCCTCAGCTATATGGGGATCTCCTCGGGCAGTCCAGTATTGCAAAGTCTGGCCAGAATCGTTGATTAGAGTTAGGGCTATGGGAACAAACCAAAACGATGGCCCGGAGATAAGAGACAGCCTGACTGGATCGGATGACATTGTTTCGGTGTCTATTTCTACCTGGGAGCCATTTTCCGCTGCAAGAGTCGGACATGGTTTCACCCATATATGTAGGGCAGTTCTATCATTGTCGCGACTCTCGCCCTCTAGGACCCAGCGCGGAGACCGTGCAGTGAACCTCCCCTTGCCGAGTTGTGGCCGTTGCCAGGTCTCAAACACCACACTGTCTTGCTCAATTTGAGGATGAACTGGGGACCTTGCACTATCCGAAAGGGAGAAGAGGGCAATACTAGCCGTCTCCTCATCTGCACTATCCCACGGTATCGTGAGAATGAATAGCCTGCCATCTGTTTCCGGGTATCCTGACAGAATTCCTGCGTAAATGGATGACTCAGGACCACCTTGAGACCCGCCAAAATCTTCGGCCTCCAATGGTTCAAGGGTAGCTACGGCATTACTCTGACCGTCCCAATGTAATTCCATCGTGATACCATCCAGTATCGTTTCGCTGATGTAGTTGAATCGAAAAAAGAAACTACCCTTTTCTCCATGATGAACTGATTTGACCGGGAACCGGCTCACATTATCGAACTGGATATCTGAGAAGGTGCCGGAATAAAAGTCTGGCGTTCCGTCTAAAGTCCAATAGGCAGTAAAAGAGTAGTCATCAAGTGTCTCCTCCGGGACTATTAAAAGGAACTGTCCTTTGTGTTCTGGAGCCGACAAGGGACCAAGATAGAAGCGCATCATGAATGGTATAGAGAAGGGAATTCAGAAAAGTTTTCAAGCTCAAACTCTTGGATACCCTCAAAACACCACAAAAGTAGACAAAGTAATTGATTTTAGACATTACAACTACATAGGTCGTCAATTACAGCATTCTTCGAACTGAATATTGGAGGTAATCTTGTGTATTCATTAATTACATACAAATTACCCTCGTCTGTAGAACACACTCGCTATAGTTAGCCCGGTTATGCAAATTGCCGAAAGATGAGATCGTGGCTAGCTGAGGTAATAATACTGCTTGTGGCACGACCAGGGCTTGCAGTATGTTGCATGTTATGATCCTGCGGGGTTGCGATGTTCAGCTGGTGACTGCCATGAAGTGTTACAGCACGTATATTAAAAACATAAGTTAAGTAATTATCTCGCTTATTGTTACAGTAATCATCTAATCAATCCTTCACGGCGTATGAATTCGGCCGACAGGAGGGGAAACTGGCCATTTAGATATTCAATCTATCCACGAGGAGGCTATCAGAATGAGAAGAATTGACAAGATACTAAAAATATGTCTACTTCACATCGGTAATCTTCCACGTACCACCGACGCCATTATCCAATAGGGCAATAAAGAAGTAATTATCCACCCGCAGTTGACTTATGCGCGACGAACTAGCCCCCAGAGAACTCCTCACATCCAGCACTTTACGCGAGCTCTTTTGCGAGATATCCAGGTAGTAGACGATACCATCGTCAGTGGCATACCAGAAATGGCCGCCCTGGAGCTGCGGGCCCAATTTAGCAATGGCCACTGTCTGACCCTGGGCAGAGACTGAATCAAACTGAGTCACCGGAGTTCCTGTCTTGGAAACGTCAATCCAGCCGATATTGTTGCCGCTATGCCAAACAATGTAATCATCAAAACACACAATTCCCTCGGGGCGAGTGGAGGCATTTTCGAAATAAGTCTCGTTTCCGTGCGACCACCATCGGATTCTCACTGGATCGGACTGTCCGGGCAGAGGCTGCAGAAGCGCAACTGGGACCGCATGTGCACCCCCAGTAATACCAATCTCAACTACAATCCGATTCATCTCTTCGTCAGGGTTTGTATACTCAAACAGAGGATCCTGAGGCTCGCCCAGGTAGTAGTTGTACTCGGTATCGCAGAGAGCAATCAACTGGTCTTGAGCGAAGAAGCTCGTGCAGGCTTCAAAGTCTTCGTCATTGGCGAGTTTAACCAGCTGGTAGTCGTAAAAATTTGCATACTGAATGGAATAAAAATCATCCTCGTCGCTGTTCTCGTACAGGTATATAATGGCGTTGGAAATGTCTTTACTGTATCCTAGATAGAATGGCTGGTCGACGTCGAGCGTCTCTCCTGTTATGCCCTTTGGCCATGTGAATTCAATTGGATTCCACTCGCTCGCCACGCCAGAAGCAATGATTGCCAAGAAGAATCGGGCTATCCCCCCTTCAACATCGCGGCGGACGATAATGCCTGTTCCTTCTTCATCCACCACGCTGTAGACGCGGTTGGTGGTTGTGCCAAAGGTCAACACTAGAAATGTCAGTGTGCTCAGCTCCACTAGATACAGCCGTCTTTTCTTACCAGGAGGAATCGAACTCATTATGTCATTCAGCCAATGGAGCCTGGCTGTTTTGGATTCTAGTAGGCTTCTCTTCTAGGCAAATTGTATTCGTAGATAGCCTCTTCTTTATGTTTCAAAATAGAAACGTATAACTCCTTCTCGCTCGGTAAATTCTACCAAAAACGAAGAAGTATATCAGGTATTGGCTTAACCGTATGTAATACAAGGATGGACTATGCATACATGCATTGCACTAGTACTGCATGTGTAATTCAGTCCGTGATACAGGACGTGTACGCAGGTATTTGTATTGAAATCAACCCCCCTGTAATACAAGTGACATGAGGAGGGAACCATAAAGGAACGCTTGGATTGAAATGCATATCTTCATAATATCCATAGCCGTTTACAATTTCACCATTCTGCAGACTAGAATCTTTCAAAATGCATATCAGCATCCTCGTCGGTGGTGACCGTTTCGTCATTGATTCTGACTCCCTCAGCCTGGGAACGACAGTCTTCCAAAACTTTACTGATTTCCGAACATTTATCTATGCAAATGACTGTATCTTGGCGGACGACGTCACGGCAAAGGAGTTGCATTTGCACACAGCATCATTCAACTCCGATAAATCTCCCACATTCAACGTCCATGGCGAAAACGGGAAAGATGGGGTAGGAGGAGATACCAGCCTCGAGAACGGAACCAATGGACACAACTTTTTCTTCTCGTCGGCAAGTTTTGAGTATAAATCACGCTTCAAAGTCAATTCAAAGGGCGGTAATGGTGGTCGAGGTGCCAGCGAACCTCTGGGCGGTCAAGGAGGAGCTGGAGGCAATGGAGGAGACGGAGGGATTGTGAACATTATGTACGAAGATAACTACCAATTGGCCATTGACGGCTACGACGCTTACGACGACGCTGTTACTGGGGCAGATCCAGCCGATCCGGAAAAGGCGGAGCAAGAAATCAAGGAGGCGGCTAAAAATTGGGTTGAAGTGCTGGAAGTCGTCGTTAAAGACCCTCCACAGGTAAAAACACTGATCGATGAGCTTTACGCGGAATTAGAAAAGACGGATGAATATGGTCACTCCAAAATTACCATTCCATTGGATGAGCTGAAACAGAAGGTGAACGCCCTCAAGGGGAAACTGGAGGATAAGAAGCCTGGCGATAGCATGGCGTGGGAGTTGGAAAATGCAATTGAGTGTGATGGTGGTGTCCCCGGACGTGGCGGCGATGGAAATCCGCCGGGAAAGGGAGGGCAGCGAGGAGCCAGGGGCGACTATAATGTGTACAATGACATGGATTACGATGCAATCTGGGATAGCGACGAGCTTCTGTACCATCCAGATCAAATCTCCATGACCTTCCGCGATGCATACGCAGAGTACTTTCGCGGTGCAGGCGCAAATGGCGAAAAGAATATCCAAAGATGTGCCTCTCTACTTGGCCAGTTGATTCAACGGCTTGGGTTTCTAGACGATATTGATCCCGCAGATTCATCCTCCAAAACTGACTCGGCGCTGTGGAAGGCTTACTACCAGCGGGAAGCTGATATCCTCGTGTTGCCATCTGGAAGCGGGAAACCCACGACCATCAGCACCTTGCAAAACGTTTACCAGCAAGCGCAGTTATACATGGCACAGTTGCGCAGCGGACAAGATCTGTACGGGCATTCCCCTATGTGGGTTCCCCGTGGAAGCTTTGAGTTCTACCAAGGGCAAGTAGAGGACGTCCTCCGGGGTTTCGACAAGATCGAAAGCAACTATGAACTATTTACAAAAAGAGACTTTGATCAAAAAAGCAAACTGCAGTGGATTCAAGATGGAATTGACTCTGCAAATGCAGCGATTGACAAAATCACGAAACATCAAAGCACTACCGCAAGTCTTATCCCTCCCTTAATCGCCAGTATTCAATCACTCAATGAACAAATTCCTCGCAAGAAAAAGGCGCTGATCGATGAAATCAACGAGGTCATCCACAAAATTAACGACATGCACACTGTCCCTCTCAAGGAGTTCTTAAGCTCGGCTGTTTCGCTGGTTTTTATGCCCAAGGCCGCAATGGCCGCGGTGGTTGCAGGGCAGGTATGGCTAAACTCAACTAGAGGCCTGACCGATGAAGCTGGAAGCCTCGTGGAAAAGTCATTCATCATTGATCGGATCCAAGAGATCGACGATACTATTGAAGGCCTGAAAGATGGTATCACTCTTACCGACGCTGGTAGCCTTGAACCTGGAGAAGCAGGAGGACCCAAACTGGCGGCAACCCGAGAGGCTCTGATGAGCTTGATTGACCAGTATCGAAACCTCATTAAGGACTGGAAGTATATCGTGAAGGTGTTCGACGATTATACTGAGACGGTTGTGAACCGCAATAATCAGGCTCTACAATACAATCAATATCTCATTTCCTGGTTGCAAGATGAGCTTAGTATTCGCCAACAGCAAGACACTATCGGCGGCCTCAACAGAAAAGGGCTGGATGAAATCGACCCCGAGCTTCCTGCCGTGGCGGCTTTTGTGCAGCAGTCTTACTATAACACCGTCGACCAAGTCCTCAAACTCCTGTACATGACGGAGCGAGCATTGTCGTTCTGGGCCATCGATCTGCCGCTCGACAACTTTGATACCATCCGACAGGGCGGCATTGAGGGTGGAGGTCTCTCTGCCTCACTGATCTCACTCAAAACAAACATCCTGACGGTGTATAGTGATGCCGTTGAAAACTCCACCTCAGCATATCAAAAGTTCGGAGATTGGGGCGGTTCCGGGCCCAATGTTCCATTGGTTTATCATCTTGCCGATGAAGAATGGCAATCTCTCAGCGCCGGCGACGAACAAACGTCCGTGGTCATGTCGAGTGCCTATGCCGGAACGACGCTCGACGAAAACGTGTTTCTAGGCCGCTACGACGTGCGCTTGACAAAAGTCCGGTTTTTCGTGGAAGGCGACGTACAGTTTCTCGACGATGATGGGGACAAGGTGATCCGCGTCTCATTGAGACATACTGGCAAAGAAACCATTGTCGATCCCAATGGTATTCCTAATGAATTTGAGCACAACACGCTGCATTTCAGTTTCGAATATGTGTATCCATTCGACCCCGAGCATCCGCAGATTATCACAGATGGGATTATGTTTGATAGCCCAGTGCCGAAGAAGTTGAGTTATGCCTTGTTTGGTCCGTTTACCGTGTGGGATATAGAAATCAGCCAGGATTTGAATCCGAATCTGATTTTGAGTGGGATTACGGGGGCGAGGCTTGAGTTTACTGGCTGGAGCAAGGCTTCTTCTTAGTAGTCGTCTTGATGGTAGTTTGTAGGGTGATGAATCTACTTTTAACTTATTCGTTCACTACAATAGATACGCTACGTAGTTCTATCAGTTATTTTGATAGTGTGTGTTGGTTGGTTAGATTGTTAGCTCACCATTATCCAGACAAATCCTCATGCAAAACATGGGACATGCCAGCCTAAAGCATAGGCTTCCCACCCTTACTTCGCCCATAATAATCTCTTAACGCCCCGTCAATAACCTCCATAGCTTGACAAAGCTCATAGTCATGCAGCTTTGGCGTAATGACCTGCACACATAGTGGTGAATTCATATATACTGATCTATCTCCCTGCCCTGTAGCAAACACATCAGCATGAAACGTTTCTTTTAGAACGAGAGGAACATACATAGTTTCTTATTATCCGCATCCCATTTCGACAATACCTTTTCTCCAGCGTCTAGCTCAAGTCTGAGATCTGCTTCCGTCATCTTCCGAACCGGAATAACACCAGCTGGGTAGTCAAGTAAATTAAACGCGCTTGTATACGACACGCATCCGTACTGATCATGTCGCGGAACCGGATGGGCTGCTACTGGCAATATGATTGCATCGACTTGTCCTGATGACCACAAGGCTTTCCGCATCCCAATCTCAATCTCCTCGCGCTCCGCATTCAGTGCACACAGTTTCTCGACCGTATACGGCTTCCGACGCTTCGTACCCTTCAACGATGGCACAAGCGGCTCGTCCGTCGAAGAAATCAGATCGAGCATCGGAACGCTGCCGTCGACGCTCATCAATCGTCCTGCATTCGCAAAACACTGTTTCATGATTGCCGGGGTGGGTACGTCAACCACCTCGATATCAGCTATCTTGCTATTGGCGAGGACTCGAGAGACCTCCTCCAATATCTCGGTGATCGGAGGAAGAGGCGTGACAAGGCCGTCGTTGCGCAGAATACCGACCCTCAACTTGTTCTTCTTTTCTTTCCTCTCCTGCTGCGTAGGAGCAGGCCAGTAGCCAGGAATACAATCATTCGCAACCTTCTCCGCCCTCGGCGCAACCTCCCTCATCACGAAATCAATATCCTGCACCGACCTCGCAATCGGCCCCGCCACAGGCTTGAGCGCAACCGCCGAATTGCCTCTAAGCCCAAACCCCGTCTGGCCCTCATACGGCACCCGACCAACACTAGGCTTCAGGCCATAGATATTATTACACATTGCAGGAATACGTATACTCCCGCCGACATCCGTGCCAAACCCAATCATTGACCCTCGCATAGCGACGAGGACACCTTCACCACCCGAACTTCCGCCTGGCGTCAGTTTGGGACTCGAAGGGTTGAGAGTGCGGCCAAAGACGTGGTTCACGCTGTCCAGTAACCCCAGGGTTTGTGGGATGTTCGTTTTGGCGATTATGATTGCGCCTAGAGAGTTAAGAAGGTGGACAAGAGATGCATCTTGGGCAGCGGGCTTTGAGCATAGTGCTGCGACGCCGAGAGAAGAATCGACGTCGGTGATGTTGAAAGTGTCTTTTACTGAGATGGGGAGGCCGTGGAGCGGCCCGACACGCTGTCCTGTACGCAGGAGGTGGGCGTCTAGGTTGCGCGCTTGCTGTAGGGCGGATGTAAATAAGGGCTCAGTTATGCAGCGTGTTAATTGCTGCGCTATTGCCGCTCTCTATTTTCAATTATCAGACCACTGTGTAATTAGAGAGGTGGAGAGTGAACGAGAGAGTACACACCTTGCAAAACGCCAAGGCAACCTCCTCAGCCCTCAACCTCTTCTCTGCAATCTCGTTTAGTAATCCTTGAACATCATATCCTTCGGTAATCTGCACTTCCTTTGCCTTTAAAATCCCGCATTGTCTCGGAACATCTAATAAATTCGTTGGATACTCCTCTTCGAATTCATGGAGTTGATGTACAGAGTCCAATGGCGACAGGCGCATTGCGCGGGGAATATATTTATCGGATAACCGCCATTCGGCCGGGATGAGAGAGTTGACTTGATCGTATTTGCGGGCTGAGATGGAGACGTATGCGGGTTCCGTCATTGTGTACCTCAACTCGTGCTTGGAGATTTATGTACACAGTTACGATGTATATAGTTGTCGTGGAGTAGATAGAGGAACCCTGGCAGAAGTATCCAAGGAACGGATAAACATGGATTGCCTCGGCAAGTCTGTCTTCAGACGGCAGTACATACATACCGTATGTACGGAGTAGTTAAGCCGATCCCGGTTTTCGCTACAACCGTTCATGGATTTACCAGCCACATGCTTCAATCTAATGGTACAAAAATGGAATGTTCTATTAACTATCGAGTGCATCATGATCTACAATAAACGTGACAAAGGAAAAGATAGCAAATCAAAAGCGGTATGAGGAGAAGAAAAATGTGGGTAAACTCGTTTTACAGGTTCATCTCCCCATCTTGGGTATCTGATGAACATGGAAAATGAAATTGAATATGTGCGACGCCATTCCAGGACGATTGCCTAGAAAACGTAGCCGTCTTTTATAATAAACGATCCATTCCCATTTTGTGTCATGTGTCGCTTGTCGCACCCTGCTTATGATAGTGGCGCTTATTTGCTGATCTCAACACCACCGGTGGCACCGATCAAACGCTTGATGTCTATAAAAAATTGTCAGCAGTTGTCGCAGTCATGTTTAGAATAAGAGGGGAAAACGTACCTCCGTAGATGGCGAATTGACCGGCGGTCAATGTACCAACCATGAACAAACGAGCACCAATACCAGAGTAAGAACCACGGAGACCGAGCTCCTTTCCAATCTTGAAGAGACGGGTCATGGTTCCCTCACCAGGGAGACCCTTGGTCTTGTTGATCTTGGAAAGCATAGTGTCGGCAGGCTGGGAGACAATGGCGGCAGCGAAACCAGCAATGAGACCAGATCCAAGGTTGACAGCGGTCTTGCCACCGTCGGAGAGGGTCTCCTTGTCGACAACTCCGTAGATAGACTCAGCAACCTTCTCGTAGACGACGAACTTGGCCATGGTGTAGGGGACCCTAAAAAAGTCAGAACTGGAATAGGCATTTCGAATCGTGTTGGGATTAGACGTACTGCTTGAAGAGGATAGGTCCGAATCCAGAGTAGAAAGCACCGATACCCTCATTCTTCAAGATCTTGGAGAAACCACCGAGAAGACCGCTGGCGAACTTGGGGTCAGAGACGAGACGGATACGGGTAGCCTCGAGAGGGCAGAGAGCGATATCAGCAAAGAATTCGGCGGTGGCAGAGGAGGCAAGGTAGATGGCAGTGCGGTTGTTGGAGGCAGACTCAAGACCGAGCTGGTTGATCCATTGCTGCTTGAAGAATTCGTAACCTCCGAACTTGAAGGCACCCTGGAGGAAGTAACCAGCGGCGGTAGGACCGAAACCAGTCAAGAGGGCGCCGGCACCCTCAGTAGCAATGACCTGGCGGATACCACCGAAGAGACCGCGGTTGTAGGTGACGGGGTCAAGCTGGATACGAGTCTTGACACTGTGAGACGTTAGTTGACTTGTTACCTGGTCATCTGGGTGTTCCGGGATGCGCGCCGATATGCGGGAAGAACTTAAAATGCCTCAATCGTGCTTTCCAACATCGAGAGCATCGCAATTCATCGTCACGGTCGTCGCAGCACCAGCAAAATCAACTTACACATCGACGGGGGTCAAAGCACCGTGGGTGACGGAGCAGCAGACAGCACCAGCAAAGGCGAATCGAGAGTAAAGAGCGAGACCGCTGAGCTTTTCGGGCTCGACGGGGGCCTTAACAGCCTGGACAGGAGCAGAAGAAGCCATTGCGACTGTGTGAAATATACAAGACGAACAAGAAAACAACAAGAGGGGAGTGGAATGGGTTGGGAGTTGAGATCAAGCACCACAGATGGAGACAGAGGAAAAGAAGAAGATTTTCAGAAGGGATGGATGGATGGATGGATGGATGGATGAGGACAGCAACCAGAGCCAAACAACCCGAAAACTTTTCGCCGGCCAATCGCCGTCACGGGGCCCGCCGGGACGCTGTGAGTGGTTAGCCGCAGTCACGTGGTGGGCCCATACTGACGTCGTTGGTTCTCCCTTTTTCGTTTTTTATATCGCGCTGCCCTGGCCATTTGGCAGACATTATTCTGCTTATTCTTATTTCTTTCTCCTAGAGTGCACGCTCAGCACGATGCGTTTTTCAATTCAATGGGCACTACGGAATATGGAATATATTGCGACATCTCGTTGACTCGATCCACCGCCGTCGGGACATTTGGCGACGACGGAGATCGTCACGACAGCAACAAAGCGAACTCACCAAACATGACTGACTAGTCTCAGAACTTGGCCTGGCTGCCAGAATGCTACATAGTACGGCCACAGAGTACGTACTAACCGCCGTTCGGCTAAATCGGGACCACTGCTTAACTCCACCGCAAACTCCGGCGACATCGATACTCGAATCACGTCTACGAATATGAAGTAACTCGTGACTATTCCATTCGGACTTGAAACGGATATAATCTGGGCTGCATTGGACATTGCGAAATATTACAGAGTATGTGAGAGTCTGAGCCCGACTGAGGTAGGCACTGTTGAGAAATTAAAAATTGATTAAATTATTGTCGGCCCCCTTGACCGGAGGCGAGTCCGATCCACAACTCTAATTCACTCAAGCTGGGTCTGGACTGACGGTCAAGAGGATCATGGTATGTACGTATACTCGTAGTACCACTACTCGGCAGTATATAGCTGGTTGACTGGTTCGATCGGCGGTGGCAACTCGTACGAATCTTTCTTCTTTCTGCTTAGGTCCATAACTCTATCAAACCACTTCTTGTCGCATGTCATTGCGGGTGGTGCCTGAAGCATATTATTGCCGCGCTCTGGAGTCGGTACGGAGCAGTACGGAGAGGATCTGAGTGGATGTCCAATCAGAGCAGTCATGGATAAGGGTATATTGCTAAGCTCTGATTGGTGGTTGCCCGGCACGACGGGGAGACGTCAACACGGGCCAACAATGTGTCAAGCCACCACGTCAATGTCCACTGCCATCAGCTTCACCGTGATGCACATTTTGTTGATGTATTGTGGATATCATTGTCAATTATTGTCAATTAGCTTCATTGTTAGAGTATAGAATTCTACTTATTTCATCAAAGTGCTGCACACAGGTAGGGTTTTTGTTTTCCGAGCCATCCAGCAAAACAAACAACACGGAAGCACGTGAAAGACACCGAATCGACATATCAATCGGTCACTGCTTCAATGAAACATGGAGCAAACACGAGTCGATCCTGAGACCGCTGTCGAGAATTTCGAAATCAAATCCAACAATGGCAAAGACCTCATGTCAGCCTTTGCGACGCCCGACATTCCACCAGACATGTCCGACGTTCCTCAACACGAGACGTCTATAAACGATACACAAGACGCAATGGAAGGGCACTCAGAATCTTCTACATCTTCGTCTCGGCGACAATCAGAAGAGGAAGGATATTATCTACACGTTGAAGAAGATGGCGACGCAGGCGCCAAGTCCGCATCCAGTCGATCCTCGCTTTCATCAATTCCCGACTCTGTCATCCATCATGAAAAAGAACGATCCATATATAGTCGGGACAGTATTGGCGAAATATATGAAGAGCATGAAGAGCACAGCGCCTACGGCAACCCAGTATACCAGAAAATCCGCGATCGCAATTCACCCTTTCGGCACCCCAGCTCGGTAAAAGCCATCCAGATGCAAACAGAGGACGAAGAAGATGAGGATGTCATGTCGCCATCAAGACGCAAAGCGATGTTTCGTGGTTCTCCCGCTTCGGTGAGGTCGCTTGGTTCACCGCTTCTCAGACGGCATGGGTACCACTCGGCCGGGAATACGCCAAGAAGGTCCTTGCCCATCAAGAGGGAGAATCCGCTTGTGTTGTTGCATTGCAATATTCTCCAGCCGACTGTTGTGCTTGGGCCTGGGGTGAGTTTGCCGGACAGACAAATTCTGGAAAAGGTTCTACCACCACAGTATGCGCGACGATGGGAATTGTTGGAAGAAAATATTTCAGGTTCCGGCTTGTTGCGTGATCGTGGATTGCTTATTCAGCATCCGCAAGAAGATTATGGACTGTTAGAGGAGCGACTGCTAGAAAGCTTGGAACTGGAAAAACCGAGACTGGAGAACGGCCATTATAATAACCACAAAGCAAGCGAATCTGAAAACGAAACTGGCGAGGAGGAACCAGATCACCCAAACCAACAGGACAAAGGCGGCTGTGTGGATTGCGGCTGTCACATGAATCATCGAGATGATCGGAGGAAGTGGGACGTCAAGTTTTATGCGGCAAATGGTTTGATGAAGGAAGGCGCCTGGACAGCTGCATGGAAGGAGATTGAGCGCGTGGATGTGCAAGTTAGCCTTTGGCTGCCCTATGAGGTCAAGTCTGAGGTTGAGAAGAAAATCAAAGCCGAGATTCTTGTGGCAGAGGAACTGAAAAGAATCAAAGAAGCGGAAGCGATGGTGAATGAGCCACAGCCCAGCAGTCAGATCAAAATTTCTCAGGATGAGATTGATGGTTTGGATGATGGACTACGTAGCACTACCAAGAACGTTGCAACGCAAGTGACGCATACAACAGAACATGGCATCCCAACCTTTGAGCGTGCAAGAACTCGCAAACGCAACGCAGACCCCGACCTATACACCCTCATCATCAACTCTATTCGCGTCCTAGCAAGCGATCGAAGAAACATCATAACGGCAATCAGCATGCTCATCGCCGTCCTCACAATCATTTTCGGCGGCCGTTCAGCCAAGCGAACCCAATACGGATACGATATGGCCCAGTTCGGGGATTTCCCAGCAGTTAGTACTCAGGTCTACCAAACCAGTTCTGCACCAGTCCTGACCCAACCCTCGGCAGAAATCCCTATTTATGAAAGTAAGAGCCGCGTGGAGAGAGCTGGTGAGGTTCAACGAATGGTTGAAGGGGTATTAGGCGTGATGAAGCCGGATCTGGTGCAGCCAGTTGTATCGCGACGCGAGGCTAAAACAGTCATTGAGCTGGTGGAACAGAAGACGATTGAAATTCCGGTCGAGCCAAAAGCCGAGGCAATTGCAACCATCATCCGAGATGCCGTCGATAGTGCTCCTACCAACAAACCAGATGAGTCAAACCCTGGCTCTTTTGAGGCAGAAGTCAATCATACTGTGGTTCAAAAGAATGAATCTGATACCCAAAAAGACGACGATGTTACTACTGAGGAAGGTAACGCGACTGACACTCAAATTGATGATGCTGTTGTCGAACAAAACGGAGAACGTGCCATCCCTCAAGATACTTCCCATGTCGTTTATCAAGAAAACGACTCTGTCCCCGCCAAAGATGATGGCGTTGCTATTAGCCAAACCGAGAATCCCATCACTCGGGATCCTGAACCTGTCATTTCTACAGAAAATGCCTCTGCCGCCACCCAAGACGATGATTTTATGACCATTCAAGACGATGAGCCTGCCATTGCCGAAGACGGCCCTTCGACCCCTGAACTTGACATCAACGAAACCGCCTAACGACCCCCTTTCCAAAATTGACGAACGAAACGATCCACCACAATTATCCCTTTAAGTATCTTTCCAGCATCATGTATTCCCGCCGGGACGGGCTTTATTTACGATGTTCATCATGCACCGCACAGCGATCTTGGTTTGTTTCTAGTTTTATGTCTTTGATGAGTGCACTTACATGGCGATCTGGTTATGGATATGACAAGATAATGAGAAATGATGATTGGAGTCTTATGATTAGAATGAATCATGTCAAGTATTAGTTAAATTTACATTGAATGTGTCTTTAAGCCTGGCATCAGACTTCAAGGGCTAGGCCCAAGTCCCATTTATTAAGGATTCAACTAGTTAGCTATTAAAACTTTTGATGATACAAATACACTTAGTAAGAGTATATATCGCTATGACTGCAAGATATCCATCATCAGCATACATGTTCAAATGGGGATGGATGTAAAATGAAATACTCACAAACACGTTCCGAACCTCTCCCTCCCCTCCGCAGCCTCATTAACCCAAACCCCAACACTCATACTCTGAACCGGGAAATACGCATACCCTTTCGCATTGATGCGCACTATGCTCTTCGTCTTCTTCTTCTCCGCTCCCTTCTCTGTCTCCGGCACACGTTTATCCTTCACGGCACCCTCATCGGACGATTGAGTAAGGTCCAGAACATCACTCCATCTCTCCCCAGCATGCCTCTTGCCCACGAACATCCTCAACCTCACAGCCGTCAGGCCATTATTCACAACACACGCCATCCCCCACAGATGTCTCGCGTTCCCATACCGCACGAACCCAATATAGTTCCGATGCAAGAAATAGTCTTGCTGTTCTCCGTAGGCATATAATTTCCTGGCTAGAATCATTGCTGGTAGAGTCCAAAGCTCTTTTGGGACCTGAGGATGGCGAAACTTTTTAGGCTTTCCGTTTTTGAGTGAGGATGTGCTACTGCACATGCCGTATAAATCGCCGTAGAAAATGCAGGGATAGCCGTCTTTGCGGAGGAGAATGAGGGCGTAGGCGAGGGGCTTGAAGGGGCTGGATATTGGGGCCTATCATGAGCCGGTCAGTTGGTTGATTTGGAGTATTGGTTTCTCTCTTGTCGTCAACTCACTTCTAGTGCTTGGTGTGGTTGCTTTAATATTGTCAGTGAAAAAAATATCTATATCGGAGCGACAAGGAGGAACTCACCGTATCATGATTCATCACAAATGTCTACCCTAGACATAAGTCACCGGCCTCTTTCCAAGAGAGTGCAGGAATATAACATACCACAGCATGCTCCGGCTCAAACTTAACCAACGTCTTCTCAAACACCATCCTCAAATCCGCCCCTCTCGACTGCGAAATAGCAGACAACCTCTGGCACAACGGCGCATCAAACGCATGAACTTTATACTCCACCAGTTTGAGGTAATCCTGTATCTCCAAAACATTCCCCGACCAATACTCACTCACAAAAAACCACTCCTTTGAAGTCTGTCGAACATGGTCAACCAACGCCTTCTGAAACTCAGCCGAATAATGCTTCACTGCATCCAACCTCATCCCTTTCAGGGGAAGCTGTCCACCAATCCATTCCGTCCAGTTGAATATGTCGTTTCTGACCTCCGGATTCGAATGATCCAAATTCGCAAACATGAGATAATCATAATTCCCATTCTCGCTGGTACTCACGTCCCTCGCCCAATCCTTCCCTGGTGCAAAGATTTTGTAGATTGCGGATTTGGTCTTGTCAAGATCGTTGCAGTCTGTGCCATTGAAGTGTTGCCAGCCGTATTTCTGTTTGCTGTATGTGTCGCCCCGAGCGGAAAAGTCGAAGCCGACCCATGCTTCTATTTCTTGGGGTTTTGTGAGGTCGATATTGCGATCTAGAACATCTTAGCTATTAATCTTCCACCCACACATCTCCGACCCTAGAATGTTGGAGGGGGGAGGGGGGAGATGGGCGTACCCTTCGGATCAACCGTAACAGCCAAACACCTTTCCGTCCTATCCGCACCAGCCTTATGATTCAGCACCGCATCCCAATACACACCCATCCCCAAATCCTGCGCGGCCTGGCCCAAGGCCACCAAATCCTTTTTACTTCCCCATTTCGTGGCCACGGTACCCTTTTGATCGAATTCTCCCAGATCGTACAAGTCGTAGATATCGTACCCATTGCCCGACGGATGCATTGCTTTACAGCCCGGTGGAAGGAGTAGATTGTCGATTCCAATCTCTCTTAGGTCTGGGAGGCATTGTTGCAGGCGTTGGTAGTGCCGACCATCCTGTGGGACGTACCATTCGAAGGCTTCGAACATGCAGGTGTTTTCGTGGGGGGAGGTCCATGATGCTTGGTCTTCGATTGTTTTTACTTTTTCTTAATAAACAAATAGATTTAGTAAGGGCCCTGTCCTGGGAATGGGAGTGGGGGAGTTATGATATGAACCTTCGATTTCCTTCCAGTCTTTTTGTCTCTGTCTTGAGAGTGCTGAGAAGCAGCTGAGTAAAACCTCCATTTTTGTTGATATATGGCCTATCTCATACTAACTGCGGACTCATCGAAACGGTATTATTTTATTTTCAATTTGTATACGTTGATGGGACGGATTCATCTTCTTTAAATCAAAAGGCAACGTCATGCCAGACAAGGGATAATAAACTACAGCACACAGTGCGGAGAACCACCAACGGTGACCAACCACCCTCTTATTCCCCTTGCGGTCTGAATCGTGCAGCACAAGCCAATTCTCGCATAATATCCATTGAATTTCCAAACTAGACTGCCAATTATCATTTGATAATAAGAATCCATTCTTCACTTAATTTGACTCTTGGCTTGTCGATCCTGCATCTCATGCAGGTGTTGGGAACAAATAACAACGAGGGAATCGTGGGATATCCTTTGGAGGGTGTATGAGGGAAAACAAATATTGACAAAAAGGGGGGGCAGGGAAGAAAGAAATGTGATATATTCGATGCAGGGAGGCATGCTGTGCGACTTTTTATTATTGCCCGGATATTTCCTAATTAGGGAATTATCGGTGCATTAGGGTTCTCCTTGTCCGTCTCCAGGTTGTACTTCCACTCAAGGCAGGTGCGCCAAACTATATACAGTAGTACCGTAGGCGGTCGACCGCTGCGCCCACTGGAGAAGACTTCTTGTGGATCCGAATGCTAGTGAGAATTTGAGTGGGACGCTGTAATGTATTGTATTGTGTGTCTACCTAAGAGGGAAAATTATCTGGCACAGGTGGCCTTACATAATTGTGTGTAGATGTCACGGACCTGGATCTGTCTTAGTTAAACAGCGTTGTGTCGAGGTACGCTAGGCTTGGTTTGAACCACACAAAGGTTCCTTGATAATCGTCGATAGAGTGGCTTGAGTGAACGAAGTAACAATAGTCGAACTGGTGTCTGGAAGTCTTAAACGTAACTAAGATAGAAGAGATCCCCCGTACAGCCTGGTGCCCGTACGAGTATGAATGCCTTGCTGACTCTCACTGTTGTATTCAAGTGACTTATGTCAAAGAACTATGAAGAACTAAATACATGATGGTGAATGAGTGTCCTTATATATCCAGTCCTCCCTGTTCCGTATATTTTATATTATATACTTTATACTCATTCCTGAGTATCCCATAGCAAGTATATAATATACTATCCAATCACGTTCCTTCATAAGATATACTTCGTATCTTATCGGTGTCTTTGTGGTTTCAAGTATATCTTTGGTCACGTGATTTATGTAGTCCAATTATCTTTCTTGGGTTTTCCGTTTCTGTTGTCCAATCGTTCCTTCCGGTCTGTTTCTTATATCGCGTAGCATATGCAGGTGATTGGTTTCGTAACAGTAGAACTGTGAGCGCTATTTTAGTAAGGAGGTCTCTTGGCAAATCCTTGTAATGAGGACCGGTTGATATCCAATGAGAGCAGCTGAGTGGATTTATGCGCTGCAATAACCGTATCCGGGATAGCCGTAAAATAACGTCTGTCAGCTAGGTAGGTGTCGGAATCCGTGTATTGTGTATTATCCTTGTAACACAGCTTGCTTAACAAAATTGTATCTCTGTCCATGTTGTTGTGTTTTTGACCAATGTACGTGTTGGAAGCCTGCTAATATGACCGAGGCTAATCTCAAAACGGTCAGGACTTTCAGCCAATAAGAGGCTGTAAAATGTATATTAGCATCTTGGCAAATACCCACGATAAAGGGGAAAGAACGAGTAAAAAAAAGGGCGACGTGGGGGCCCAACATAGTCAACAACAAGGACACATCGACTCACATATCAATTTTGTATGGTAACCTATGTTACCCGTTTACTAGCATATACGTGGATTCCAACAATTAAGAGTCTGATACCTTTATCGAGAAAAATTGAGGTTATTGACACGGGATTCATTGAACGACATGTTATCTAAGCAGATCAGCAAACCTGCCACCGAGCAGACCCTCACCGGCCCTAACGACTGGGAAAGATGGGAAAAGATATTCCTTTCCAAGATAGAGCAGAAGGATCTTATGGGATATCTCACCGGAGAAAGGGAACTGCCTACGAGGCCCGAGATGACGGTGATACCACCAACTCCCCCGTCAATCGAAGCATTGCGAGAAAGGAATCGTACCACAAATCGAGACCGAGAACGAAGCACATAGACCGAAGGAGACCAGGCTTCACAGGATGAAGCTATTTCCACCGGTCCAGCAACCTCAGCGGAGAAAGCAGCTCTCAAGCTATGGAAGGATGAATATTCGCTAGAGCTGTCTCACTTCAACACGCTGATGACGTATTACCGAACGCAAGAGAGCCGATATGAAGCCGAACGGAAGAAAATTGACGACATTATACAATGGATGCAGACGTCGGTTAGTAACGATATCAAGGATGCGTGCTTCGGGGTAGGGATAGACGTACGAACCGGATATCAAAACTTGAAGCAATTCTTTGGACGTACGGCCATGACGATTGCTCATCAAATAGGACAAGAATATAGAATGCATATGAAGGAATTTCAAACCTGGCCAAAGGATATCAATTCTTGGGTAACCCAGTGGATGTCTATCATGCAACGTGGAAAGCAATATAACCTCACATTTGCGAAGGATGTAGTCAATTGGACTAAGGATTTCTTTGACGCCTTTTATAAAGCTGATCCGGCGTGGGTAACCGTGCTACGAACAACGTATAGCGACCGGATTGAAGTCGGGAATATCACATATAACGACTTCGCTAAGCAGGTGCAAGAGCAAGATCGCACCAGGCCCAAAGTGACAGCGAAGAGAGGCTTCCAACGAGGAGCCTTTAACGCAAATCAACAACAAGACGGCGCCTCGGACGAAGATAATAACAACGAGAACGAGAATAACACCCGCAGCGAGAGCTACAGAGGAAAAAGGCCACCGAGGTGGTAATCGAGGAGGAAAACGAGGCAACAAGAACTATCAACCAGCTCGCGCAAGCAGCGGTCCTGCTTGTATCGGATGCGGTATGACGCATCCTGTTGTTCACTGCTTCTATCTCTTTCCTTTCCTCGCTCCAAAAGGGTGGATACCGAACGAGACGAGGGCAGCCATTGTCGAAAGGAATATGCGAGATAAAAGGATTTGTGAAGAAGTTGAAGATTTACGGAAGAAATTCGCGTCAACTCAATTCCAGATCGTTGAGCGAAGAAGCAAGGAAAGCAAGGAAGAAGAATCGCTTATATGACTCGATCGAGAAGTCGGGCATCTTGACGAAGATAAAGCTAGCTTTTATATATCAACAACGGCCTCATTTACTGCTACAAGCTACGTTTTACACTGGTCAACTATCCTCGACTCCGGTTCTACAATTCACGTTTTCCACGATATCAACCGCTTCGAGAAATATCGAAAAGCGAGACCCGGCGACTATCTCTTAGCCGGTAATTCGAAGGTAAGAATTGAAGGCTACGGTGAGGTGGTTATACACCTAAAAGGCCCAAATGAGAAGAGCAGTCCGATACGGTTATATAACGTTGCTTATTGCAAAGATTTTGCAACCAACCTGGTGTCCATGCAGTCGCTTTGGAAGATGGGATATTATTGGGATCAACGCCCAACACACAACTGCATACGCAGAAACGACGGCCGATTCGTGGGCTCAATTCAGCCCCGGTATGGCCAATTCGTACTTGAATATAGGAAAGAAAGGGCGCGTGGTACAGTGTTGAGCGCACACAAAGAATCAAACTCTTGGACCCCGAGGCCTCCACGTAAAGCAGATATCCAACGCTGGCACCTACGGCTCGGTCACCCAGGACCTCAGGCCCTTGAGCACCTCTCCAGCGCATCTCGAGGAGTGCGAGTAACGGGCATATCACCGAAGTCAAATCTTACAAAAGGAGAAGGTATAAAAACGGTCGAATGCGATGCCTGCGCTACCGCCAAGATGAAGCGTCAAATCAGACGAGAGCCCCGAGAAAAGCCTAGTAAACCCGGTGAACGTTTAGCAATCGATTTCCACGATTTTGAAAGCAGCACCTCTGGATATAGCTCTACAATGCTCGTTACGGATCGTTACTCGGGATACATTTGGGATTATAACCTCACGGACCGCACCGGCGAGACAATCAGGGCAGCTCTTGCAGATTTGTTGCCAAAACTAGACGCCCAATATGGGTTAGTCCCATGGGTTATTGAGTGCGATAATGAGATATATATGAACCGACCGCTAGTGAAGGAATATCTCGAAAGCTTCTTTATACGACTTGAGCCTTCACCTCCGTATACACAAGCATTAAACGGCGCAGCTGAACGCTCAGGGGTGTAATCAAGGATAAAGGAAGAAGCATGGCTGCAAGTGGAAAAATTCCTCACGATTTGTGGCCAGAAATCAATCGCGCTGCAGTCTATCTTTTCAATCGCACCCCAAGGTACGAATCGAACTGGAAAACGCCATACGAGGTTTTTCACACCTATCTTGCGCTTCAAAATGGCAAAGTTTTTGAAGATATGAAGCCAAATCAAGCACATCTGAGAGTCTACGGTTGCAAGGCCTATTCGCTTACAACAAAATATATGAAGAAAGAAAAGAGGCTTCAAAGATATCACCCCAAGGCCTGGATAGGCTATCTAGTTGGATATGACTCTACGAATATCTTCCGGATATGGAACCCGAAACTAGGAGTCGTCGTCAGTGCGCGTGACGTTATTTTCAACGAAGATGAAGTTTTTGATGGAAATTTGGATAAGCTTCGCAATGACCTTGCTACCACTACAATTGATGAGATTGCTGAATTACTTAATAGTGTCCATATTCAAAATGATAAGCTTCAAAGTGCTACGGTTGGAGGACCTTCCTGGACGCAGGAAGACGAGCCCAACTCGTATAACAATGAAGAGAGCCTCGAGCCCCGGTTAACCACTGGAGATGCCCAAAATGAGGATATCAACCTACGGGTTGAAGGAAGAGGACCACCCGGTGCGCCGTCTGCAGCGGATATCGACGCCGAAGTCCCCTTCCAAGATAGAGCTCCCGAATCAGGTCAGAGCCTATCTCATGCTCCCGCTACAGGTTTGAGCCAAAATGAAGCTCCCGCTACAGGTCAGAGCGTATATAGAGCTCCCGAATCAGGTCAGAGCCTATCTCCAGCTCCCGCTACAGGTCAGAGCACAAATCTCGCTCCCGAATCAGGTCAGAGCTTAGAGAAGGATATTATTTATCCAACACCACCGGACTCACCTCCGGCGGTGCTTATGAGCGCTACGATACAGAATCCGGTTAAAGATGAATTGAATAGAATCAATTATCTTGATTCGGGCTGTAGAGAAGCCGTTGCGTGGGAAGCAGCGTTTACCGCAGGCACCTCTCACAAGATATACGGATCACTTAATGGAAAGCCCTTCAACCGTTCATCCTTGAGACGTGCCTTACGCTCGACAACTGGCTTACAGTCTTTCTTTATGGGTAAGAGGCCTGCAGCTAGTGCGCGTATAAAGGACGTTCTGGAAAGCGGAAAGGAGCTCATTAATTTACACCGGAATATGTTACCCGCGCCTCCAAAGGGGCATGGAGAGTTAAAAACTCATGAACTTGGAGCACTATTCTCAGAGGCTGAGAAGGAACACTTACGCAGCCACCAACCCACCAAATCGTGGTCAAAGGTGCCATATTCTTATGCAAAGGAAGGCAGGTGCTTGACTGCATGTGGGTTTACGTTTACAAATTTGACAAGCATGGGAGGCTCCTTAAGTGCAAGGCGCGCCTAGTCGTACGTGGGGATCAACAAGTTGGCCTCAACCAAGGTGATACGTACGCTGCAACGCTTGCTGCAAGGTCATTCCGCACCTTTATGGCTATCGCCGCTCGCTTCGATTTGGAAATGGCTCAATATGATGCCGTGAATGCCTTCGTTCATGCCCCGATTCAAGAAACGGTATTTATGAGGATACCTCCGGGATATCGGCATCTTTACCCAGGAACGATTTTGAAGCTAAATAAAGCGCTATACGGCCTACGGACGTCGCCCTTACAATGGCAGAGAACGTTGACTGAGTCGTTACAAAAACTAGGCTTCAAATCCGTGCCTCATGAGCCGTGCTGCATGATAAAGAGTGGGATATTGATTTTCTTTTACGTGGACGATATCGTCCTCGCTTATAAGAAGGATAAAGAGAAAGAAGCGAGAAGCCTTATGAATAATTTGAAAAGGAATACACCATTACTGGAGGAGAAGAGCTCCAATGGTTTTTAGGAATCCGCGTTATAAGAGACCGCGAGAAGAAGCTCATATGGCTAAGTCAAGCTTCATATATTGATAAGATTGCAAAGCTTGCTGACACGTTCCCAATTCATGATACACCAATGGCAAAAGATGAGCTTCTTCCCTATACAGGACGAGCAAGTCATGCTACTATTCACAGTTATCAACGCAAAGTCGGATCTCTAATGTACGCCGCCGTCAGTACGCGCCTCGATATTGCCTTCGCCGTATCCCGGTTATCTCGTTTCCTCACAAACCCGTCACCTACACACCACCGAGCCGCAGACCGAGTATTGTTATATCTCCAAAGCTACCGGCACCTTGCTCTTCAACTCGGGGGTGGGGATGGATTCGTGGTTGCTAGTGACGCCTCATTCGCCGATAATACCCTCGATCGCAAGAGCTCTCAGGCGTACGTGATGACGCTGTATGGAGGAATAACAGGGTGGCAAGCGAATAAACAAAATACGGTTACAACATCAACTACAGAGGCAGAATTGTTAGCGCTATCTCAGGCAGCAAAAGAAGGCATGTACGTTATGCACCTACTGAAGGAATTGGACGTCAAATTGGAGACCCCCCGACTGCATCTCGAATGCGATAATAAGCAGACAATAAGCCTCATTGAGAAGGATATCGTCACCCTGAAAACGAAGCTTCGCCACGTGGATATTCACCACCACTGGCTACGGGAACAATTCCAGGAAGGACGCGTAGAGCTCACCTACGTGCCTACAAAGAAGATGATTGCAAATGGCCTCACAAAGGCGCTACCGAAAGGAGAATTTGACGCGTTTTTGGAGCAGATAAAGATGACTGATATATCAAGATATCTCCACGAGCAAAAGGAGGATACGCAGGAAGTTGATATGGGCACCGTGCTCAATTGCTTGCAGATATGAGGCCTTTTCCAACACCGAAGCACTCTTTCCTTTATACGGTTTATCCCACTGGGTTTACATATCAAGGTTTTAACGAGGCTTCCAGGCACGTATTAGGCTTCACCAAAAAGATATCAATATCCACAAAAAAAGGATGCCCGTACGGAATATCAACTATATTTGAGGTATATGAGGCTATTCGCAGATATCTGGTCAGCCTGCCTGCGGTGCGGCTGAGGGGGTGTGTTGGAAGCCTGCTAATATGACCGAGGCTAATCTCAAAACGGTCAGGACTTTCAGCCAATAAGAGGCTGTAAAATGTATATTAGCATCTTGGCAAATACCCACGATAAAGGGGAAAGAACGAGTAAAAAAAAGGGCGACGTGGGGGCCCAACATAGTCAACAACAAGGACACATCGACTCACATATCAATTTTGTATGGTAACCTATGTTACCCGTTTACTAGCATATACGTGGATTCCAACAGTACGAGTGGGCGTGGGCTTATACCCTTCGTTGTGGGCCCCTTATCGCTACTCTCTGCCAAGGCACTAGTATACATTTGAGCTTCTCTAATTGGCCAGATTCTTGCTTGAGCAGCATCCCAGAAAGGATTAGCCTGCCTTAATTACCAGGCTTCCAACAGTAGGTTAGGGCAGAGCAAAAACATCAATTTTACTACGTTATATATCGCATTTTCCACGTTCGCATACAACTCCCCAGACAAAATTTATAATAAGTTTAATGCCAGGCAGATTTATGAAAAGAAAATTGTGAATACTGATCTCGCAACAGTAACCTATTGGTAGTTGTCCCATTTGCACCGAGGAGCCGTCAGGGAGCCAATTTAAGTACTGTAATTCCGTGCCCATGGCTGATTCGGGGGCAAAATACGATTCATGAGGGCTGCAAAAGCGTCCTTTACTTGCTTCTCATCCCAATCGAGGCCCTCAAGACCCATGGAGGAAGATTGGATACTCTTGTCTCTAGTTTGTCGCTTCACCTCCTCGAGTAGTCCTTGTTCGAGCTTGGTGGACACGTCCGGGAACTTCGGGGCGATGGGAGAAACCAAATTTTGGAAAGCTTCTTCCATTTTTCCACGGTTGATAATCCTGTTGGATTCGCCAAGAACTCTTTCGCAGTAGAGTAGAAGGCCTGCTAAGCCAGCAGCACACGCGGTGGCTAGAGAACTGCCAGTCTCGTAGGTAAAAGAGTCCTTCTCGCGGTCATGAAATGGAATCCTCTGTCCCGGAAGGAGAAAATCTACCATATCCCGATTCACCCAAGGTAGTTTCTCGCCGCGCTCAGATGAACCACCAATGCGAAAGCATGGGGGTCTCAAGTCACCAGGGTAAGAGGCATCGCCAATATGGCCACCTTGATCACTAGCAGAAGCAAATAGGAAGATAGGGGGCTTTCCAGTGCGAGCGCCGTTTTCTCCACCCACCTCGTTAATGATCTTTTTCAGTTGCTTAATTTCCCCGGTCTCCTGACGAGTTTCGATTGTCCAGCTCATGGAAATAATATCTACTCCGCAGGCCTCAGCCCATTCGATAGCCTTGATGACCCAGAATAATGTTACTCAAAATCTTTAAGGAAAATCATGGTTGAGGTAACATACTTGCACGGCTGACTCGGGTGTGAAACGCGAGCTTCCATCATCGGCTAGACGCTCTTCTAACCTAGCAACGAACAACTTTGGTTTGGGACATATCTTGCAGATGAGCCTAGCCATTAAAGTTCCATGAAGACCCCTTGGAACAAAGTATGCGTTCATGAATTCAGTAGAATTTGGGTACGGTGAGAACGTCTTCCCGACTGCTATTCTGCGTTGAATGTCCGGTATGGTCGCGTCAATGCCGTCGTCGATAATGGCAATCTTTATAGGCGCGGCGTTCGTTGGTTTTATCCTTTGCAGGAAATTGGAAAAGTGTTCCATTGAACGTATCCATGAGTTTTCTCTGGGTTATTACATTTGGTAAGCTCGGCCTAATATGGTCTGGAGAGATTGGAAAGGACTGAAACGCTTACTCTCCCTTAAAATCGTCACTACTCTTGAAGTCTGAGGCGTAACTGAATTCCTCATCGTCAAAAATTTCCATTACTTGGACCTGCCTCGGGCGAGACTTGTCATTAGTTGTTCCGGAGTCCAGGCGCATTGCTTCTCTCAGATTTGACTGCTCCTGTGGGGGATTTTCGGGGTCAATGCTCGGGTCTCTGAATCTCATTTGTTCCTTAAATCGTCGTATGTTCTTTTTGAGAATATCGGGTACTTCATAGCCCTGATTTCTTTGTATTAGCTTCATCATTCATGCACTCCAGTCTTTGTATGTTACCGACCTCTTTGACAAACAGCTTAATGCGTTCTAGCTGTAAGACTATATTAGAAAATTGCTCTTAAAGTAGGTAAAAAAACCCGTCTGTAGTAATAGTTTAATGGTTTTATGGAGAGTAAGAGTACCTTTGAAAACTTGCTCACATCATTGAAGCCCTGTGCGCTGGCCCATCCCATCATGACTGCATGGTTACCTGTCCAGTATAGCGATATTTCTTGCACAATATTACTAGAATTTGAAATTACCTCACTGCTGAGATCTATCTTTTTCCAATTCCAGTGCTCAACCTGAAACCCGGCGACGGCTTTAGAGATCACAGAGTCATAATGGCTCTTGTCCCGATTGTCAAGTACTGTTACCTTTACGATTCGTTTAACTCCATGTTCCTCCAGCCATTCGAAGATAGTCCTCAAGTCCGAATATGTCTTGTCGTCATGTTTCTGGCCCTTGCTGAAGCAAAAAGTCCAAGTAATCAGCAACCGTATCTATAGCACTCTATTACGAGGGATTTCGAACCTTCTCCGGTGTAATGATGAGCGTTTAGATGGAGTGACCTCAAGTGCCGGTAATGCAACGTAGCTAAGAATACTTTCAAATTCAAGGTGCTTTGCAAGCTCTCTAAGAAAGTCTTCGGAGATTGAAGGGCTTGGCAGACCAGCTAGATCAAAGCTAATCTGTCGTTCTGCGAGTTGCGACTGTCAGTAATACGTTCATGGCCCCAATGAGAGACTCACTAGCCCACCTTTACCATGTTCATACAATGCTTTCACAATTTCATCGTGGTCTTTGAGAGTGCGAACACAGAATGTACGGAGATACTTTGCAATAGGGTCCTCCACGATTATATAGCGCATCAACTTTTCTGCTTCCTCGTCTCCTTTGATAATGAGATCATTGAGTGACGCATCGATAAAGTCCTTGACTTCGTTTGAATTTTGCAGTTTGTGTACTCGTAACTGGTATGGTGTCAGTCCTTTCACCTCGCCCGTTTTGACCTGTTCACTTATGACGGCCGGGACCGATTCGAGAATGTTCTCAATCACTCTGCGTCGGTATTTCGGGGAGGAAAATATATCCTCTTCTGATTCTGTTGTTTCAACAGGGGGGTCTTCGGTGGAGTTTGGCTGCTGAAATCGAGTCAAGATCTTTTCGAGTGCATTTGGAGAGACCTCATCTCCTAAGAATGCTACTAGCACGTGAAGAGATGTCTCTCCCTTGTTATTTGTACGACGAAAGACATCTGGGAAGCTCTGAAGCTTCTTCGCTATAACACTGGTAGATGGTGATTCCTCTTCTATAGCTACATGTAAACAAGTTCCCTTGACTTCTGGCTCAACCTGGAGCATGCTTGTCATATCTTCTATTTCAAGTAGGACTTTAACGATCTCGTGATTCTCGCTGAGTATGGCATAAACGAGAGGAGTGTGTTGCACTAATTTCGTAGTGGCCGCCATCAGTGATGGGTTTATCCTGATAACCCACCGGAGGAAGAATGGCAACTTGGATGCCCAATGTCGCACGAACTCATCCTTGCAATACTCAACGATTTTGTGGAGATGTATAGATCCACGATGGCGTAGGAAATTTTTATAGTTGTCAAAATATCGATCTGGATCTTCCTCTGGTTTCCAGAGAAATTTCATGGCCTCGTTTATAAGATGGGATAGTATTTCGTTGCCACTTTTGCCCGTAGGATATTCGAGCACCGCAGGTGATGTCGGTTTCATCAAACTCTCTCCTATGATTCGCCCCTTCCCCGTCTGTTTCTCGGGCTCAGGGGACTTAGGGATGAGAAAGCGAGGAGTACCTGAGTTCGTCATGATTAAAGATATTTGTTTAATGCTTAAGACGATGGAGGAATCTGTAGTGCTCCCGATGATGAAAAGCCTGAATAACATACGTAGAATGAGGTTCCTACAAATTCGACCAGGATTTGAAAATAAGAAATTTTTGACCCCAAAGGAAAATCCCGGTCCCCGAGAGCAAGTCCAGGAAGTACGAGGCTACGAGCCCCTCACCATGACCTACCTAGAGTGATGTCGATTGGGCTAACTGCACATTCATTGTAAATGCAACAACATTAAATCGTCAGCGAGCTCAGGCAGCCATACTTCCTGCCTGAAATGGCCTGATTTCATTTTTGACCAGGCTATGCTGGACCAGCCGGAGTCATGACTTGTTTGTCCAAAATAATTATGTTGTTTATTGCCAGGGTATCTTTCTTTTAGATTATTAGCACATGTGTTGCAACATAAATAGTAAAATGAAACACACCTGCTCCTAATCCTTTTATTCAACTTATTTTCTTTTAAATATCACCTGAGCTTTATCAAAAAATAGTAGAAGAGAGATAACAAAATTCCTTAAGAATGGAGAGTATAGCGGAAGATCTAAACATTCCTCTGCTCCCTTCTGGAGGCGACAGCGATGCGATTCCTCGTACAGAGGATCCCAAATTTCGAAAAACGCCCTACCAAGCTGAGCATGGAGACTCTCTTTTGGCACGAGCAAATATTGTGGGAATCACTCACGGAACTATGAACCCTGGTGGCGACCCGGCGACATTGATCGTCTTTGAATTTCGATTTCTTAGTATGAACTCCAAACGGCGATATACAGACTGTCACATTACCATCGCCTTTGAAGACTCAGACGGCGATGTAAACTTCTGTCCTGAGGTCTACCGAGTATCCCCGGATGGTCTTTTTGGAATCCTTCCAACCCAAAGATCACGAGAGGTAACTTTTGGTGGGAATGCCGGATTCCTTTTCGGGCCCTCTGTCGGGCCCTCTGCCAATGCGGGATTTCTGTGGGAATTGAAGCAGACTGAGACGATCATCGATAGTGCGAGGCTATCAGGGACCCGGAAAGAGCTGGGTGACAGCGACAAGGATGATGCAGTAGTCTGGGCCATGCAAGAAAACAGTAGAACCAAAAGCGGGGTTCCCACCTTTCTGCGAACAGCTGTTCTCCTTCGTCGCGAGGCTGACGTCCCGTTCAACGTATCAATCAAGGTGCGTGCTAACGTTGATTTCAGCCTCGCCGACGCGGCAGCAGACCTACGTTCGCTTTTTGGGAAGAAAAGGGTTGAACGCGTGCGACCAGTCCAGATAGATGCCAGTGTTGATCTAGCACAGCTGAAAGTATCTACCCTCGACCCTAAGAAGGCTGACTTCACAAAACTGGATGAGCTGGACCTTGAACAGATGGCTGACGTTACGATGATCACAATGAGATAGCTCATCGCACACTCATTGGAAGTCCGGTACTCCGGCTGCATTGGAATTCAAGGATACGTGGTAGCACTCCAGGGATATTAATACGGGTCGCTTTGCTGTACTCAGAGTAACATACATTACTCCCAATATAGCCAATTAACGCCGAGAGAGCAAACACATGTAGATTGCGTACGCCTCAGAAATCGTATGTAATGATAGCTTTGCCAATGGTATGGTTGGGGGTTCTCTGTAGGATTTAATTGTCCAGGATAGCCCTTTGTTGCTGCCTCAGACTACCTGGCACTTCCCCGTGACTTCCCCGTCGTCATCACACCATCCGCACCTTCTTCACGCGTCCCTTTGGCAAGTCTACCAAATGCCTCTACAGAGAGAGCTTCTGCTGATCGAGCGATTATGGACTCTCCCTTCCAGTAAGAAATGTCCCCAGCAATGATAGCTCGATAGTTCGCATCGCGTTGCGTTTAGGGGAACCGGCTGACGGAGTGGTTGCGTTTAGACTGGTCTTGATCCACGGCATAACGAATGCGTCCCGGCTCGATGATCCTAGTAAAATCGGTGAAATTTTGTCGAAAAGAGTGCCATCTGCTCGTATCCTCGAGTTTCATTTCCCGCGCTTTGTTCCCTCGCAATATTCAAGATGGACCGGTCTCAAGGAGGAAGCTAGAGTCGTCAACAAGAGAGTCCATGACACATGCGATGAAATGTCCAACCAAGAGACCGTGGATCCCACGGAAATTCCCCTTATATTCATGGGTCATGGCTTTGGAGGATTTCTTACCAAACAGGTAAATCGTATTCGATAACTCAAGTTCAGAGAATGCACTCACATCGTTGCGTTTTCTTTCAGATCATGCTAATGGCTAAAAACGAATCCAAATTCCATATGAACTATATCCGAGTGAGGGGCATCGTAAGGCATCCTTTTATACAGTGATTGATCCCTTTACAATGTTATTTCTAAGCCGACATCCTCGCAGATCTTCTTCGGAACCCCGCATCGAGGTGTGGATTTGCTATCGTGGGAAAATCATGTTCTTCGGCTTTTAGCCTTCTCTAAGTCTACACCAGGCAGTATATCACACTTACTGCAAACTCTTCCCGAGCAGTTAGCGGAAGATGCTGAAGAGTTCGCAGCGCTCTCATGGCAATTTCATGTCATGAATATGATTGAGGGTCAGGGGACAGATTATGATACGGTAATTCCTCTCTGTGTTAGTTTCTTAACTGGTTCCAGATACTGATTTTTAAATAAGGTACTAGATAGGTTTTCTGCCAGTTTTGACTCACGGGGTGGCAGGAACATTATTATGTCAAAGAAGCATTCGCAGCTATGGGATTTGCAGCCGGAAGATCCTTGGTTAGATACCATTTTAGCAATGCTAAAGAGTTTTGTTGGAGTAAAGACATCCTGTAAGGGATAGACATGATATCGATTCTGATGATAATCCGCATACTAAAAAATGACATAGCAGAATATCGAACACTGCAGAACTTTTTGAACGCATTGTCCAAACTCGAGGCTGACACTGGGCCGCTGAGCGTCTCCGAAATTGCCCCCGATAGCATCGACTGGTCGAATGGAGACCATGCGTATCTGGACTGGGGCACACAGCCGCAAGTTGGCGCTTTACGAATCTTCGGGCCTCTTGATTCCCGTACAATGGTCCTTAGCTCTCATATCTTGAAGCTAGAGTTGGAGAAAAGATATCATCGTGAAACCGTACTGCTTCGTTACTTTTTCAACAAACATGACATCCGAAATCAAACACAACTTGCAGCTCTAATTTCATTATGTCGCCAGCTATTGTTGTCCCGGCCATCCCTGTTCATCCATGTCAAGCTGCTATGCGACTTCATGCACTTGAATAAAGTGTTTACGAAGGAATTACTGTGGGCTCTCTTCTCCTCACTTGTTTTACATTTGACTCACGATCAAATCTATTGCATCGTATATAGGATAGACGAGTGTGAGGATGGGTCAAATGAAATGGCCGAAAAACTTAATTCCTTGGCCATATCTGCAAATGGTGGTCTAAAAGTCATCATGACAAGTATCGAAAGTCATCAAACAGAGAACCTCTCCTGCTGCAGCAAACGATCATGCCGTGAGATCATTGATAAGGAAAGTATCAGTGGGCTGACAGGAATGCTACCATTTGTCAAATATCACGTCAATAGAGTGCTCCAACAAAATCCTCAGTGGGCTAAATTCGAACGTGAAATTACCTCTGCTGTAATTGCACCGCCAACGAGTCATCTATCAATCATGCATAAATTAGCTTCGCTGGAGTCGGCGAACATCAGGTCAACCCCAGACGCCATTTCCCAAAGGCTACAAGAGCTGGAAGACAACCAAAGTGCCTCTGCAGTGCAGCAAGGGGAAAACTGGATTCGAATCGCCTTTCGTTGGATCCAATACGCTATACGCCCGCTTACCAGTGCCGAATTAGCGATTGCAGTTGCATTTGATGAATTCCAATGTCAACCCTTACAATCTCAGTACAACACGACTGTCGAGAAAATTAAAGCTTTCACCAAGTTAGCCTCTCGAGATATTGTCGGTGATCTCCGCAAACGAGCCGGGCCTCTAGTTCAGGTAGTTGGAGGTTACGTGGTACCAGTGCATCGAGGCTTACAAAGCCATCTTTATATTTCTGCCGAGACTTCAAAGCCTCAGTTGGACCCTGAGTGTAAAATTCTTACTACGTGCCTGGAATATATGAAGTCTATTTTTACGGATGCAATTTATGATAACACCATTGAGAACCAAGGCTTAGAAAAGTCCCTGACTGATTATGCGTCTGTCTATTGGCCGGAGCACTACAAACGAGTATCACCAACTTGCCGAGTGCAGGCTAGTGAGGATGTATTTTCTTTTCTTAGTGACAATAAATCTTTCCCCATCTGGGTCGACCGGTACCGCAGACAAGACAACTCTGCTTTCGAGGGAGAATTAATTAGCCCACGCATCCAAGCAATTTGTAGCCTTGGATTCAATGATATATTGGACATGGTACTAGGTCAGGAGCAAGGTGAAGAGCACTGGACAAATGATTTGCGACTTGCGCTTGATCAGGCTGCCGCCAACGGTCACTATGAAGTTGTGGAGAAACTTCTAGACAATAATGCAATGTCTACTCGGGCATTGCTCCTTGCAGCTGCCGGTGGTCATTGCCGAATTGTGAGACTCCTGCTGGAGAAAGGTTACGCAGCAACATCAGCAGACGACAGGGGATATACCGCTCTTCATCATGCAACCTGTCGTGGACATCGTTCCATAGTCGAAATTCTAGCTGAATGGGATAACACCATCTTACAAGCACTTACAAAAGACGGATCGTCGGCACTATGCCTGGCTGCCAATTTAGGGCAAACAGATATCGTCAAATACCTGCTTGAGCACGAGGCAGACATGTTGATCGAGGATTCTCGTGGGTATGATGCCCTTAAGCTTGCTGCAGCAGGGGGGTTCGACGAAATTGTGAAACTTCTTCTGAATAAAGGCTCCACCAGGTCGGACACGATAGCACGGGATGGAAACATGGCGATGCATTTAGCAACAAAGTTCCATCATCCAACCACTGTGTCTTTACTGTTGCAAGTCCAGCCCGATGCCCAAGGCCACAAAAATAACGACCATTTTACACCTATTCATATTGCATCAGAAGCAGGATTCGTGGAAATTGCACGTAGACTGTTAGACAATCATCCATTGAAAAATCAGAATACACCTGATCTCGAAGGTGTCAGTCATGTCGAAGTTCAGTCAATGATAGAACTACCGGCCACTTATGAGCTTACTCCATTGCAGTTGGCGGCTATCAATGGGCACACTGAAATCATTGAAATGCTGTTGAATAACATAGCGTTACTTGAACCACAAGATTGCGAAATTGCCTTGTTGCAAGCGACCACCAAGGGACTAATTGATGTTGTTGATAAGTTGCTGCAAAACAAAGTTACATCTAATATTGTGGACAACACCAATAATTCGCTCTTGCATCATGCTATTATGACGCAAAACGAAGAGTTGTTGGAAATGTTATTGGAACATATGTCAGACAAAATCAACTTTCCTAACAACGAAGGCCTTACTCCTCTTCATAAGGCAGCCGAGATTGGGAACTTGGCTATTGTGAAAAAGCTAGTTGGGCGCAAGGCACAGCTTGACAAAATAAACATACAATCAGAGACTCCCCTTCATTTGGCTATACGTGGCAACTACCGTCTCGTTGCTGACGAGCTACAGGTCGGCATGGAGGACATAGATCAGAAAAATGAAGAAGATGACACGGCTTTTTCATTGGCAGTCAAGCAGGGACACATTGAAATTGTGCGTGATTTGCTTAAGAAGAGGATTGATGTTGGATTTCCTTTTCATATTGAGGTAGTGCTTCAACACGAAAAGGTTCTAGAAGCTCTTCTTCGTGACGGGGAGTGGGATTGTGACCAGCCCGATAACAAAAACCAAGGACTAGCCCCTCTCCACTTTGCTGTGAGTCTGAACTTGCTTAAGGTTGTCGAGCTTCTCCAAAAATACGGCGCAAATCTAAACCCAAAGGATGAAGACGGAAATACGCCTCTAATTATGGCTGCTTCACTTGGATTTCAGGAGGTGGTGGATTTTCTCCTTGAACATGATGCAGACATTGATTCTACTAACAACGATGGGCTGAGTCCACTTTATGCAGCAAGTCTACATGAAAAAGCTGAGGTGGTCAAAAGGCTTCTGGTGAACAAGAAAAGGCCCGAAGTGAACCTAACCAACAAGAGAGGCTGGGCTCCACTGCACACAGCAAGTCGTAAATCTTCTGAGATCACAAAACTTCTTTTAGATCATGGTGCCGAGCCCAATGTTAGGACTGACTCATCTCACTCGACACCTCTTTCAATGGCTGCATTTGAGGATGAGAGTGATATCGTCAGATACCTTCTTGAATTCAAAGCAGATCCAAATCTGGCAGATACAGATGGCGAAACAGCGGTCCACAGAGCGGTCCTTGGTGGATGTGTCGAAAATTTGCGAATCCTCATAAGCTATGATGCTGAAATAAATGTGCAGCGGAATGACGGTAGTACCGCGTTGCACCTAGCCATTATAGATAATGAGAATGAAATGGTCGATCTTCTCCTTGAAAAGGGAGTAGATACCACCAAACACAGTGACGAATTTGGTACATTCTTAATGGCAGCCGCTTCTTTGGGCAGGACTGAAATTGCCGATAAGTTGTTGTCCAAGGGAGTGGATATAAACGAGATACAGGGACCCTTTTTCACAGCTTTGAATATCACTGCGTACAATGGAAACCTTGATGGGATCGAATGGCTCATAGAGAACGAAGCTAACATGAATATATGTGGTGGACTGTGGGGCAACGCTCTTGCGGCGCTTTTAGAAGGTGATTCTAGAGATATCGATATTTTCAATCATCTTCTACGAGCTGGTACCGACGTTGGTTATATCAACCAGCACGGGAAATCGATTTTGGCTATGGCTGTGGATAAAGATTGGAGCGAGGTGGTTGACAGCATCATAAACAAGATAAGTGAAAAGGAACGCAGAAAGGACATGGAACAGGCGGTGCTGAGTGCCACGCAAAAGGGGCATGTGGAGAGTTTAGCAATCTTGCTGAACCACTCAGAGAACATTCCAGTTACGGATAAATTTGGTCGGTCTTTGCTATCTATCGCTATTCATTTCAAGCATAAGGATGTGGTGGAATTACTGTTAGCCCCAGGCATTGATATCGACCATACGGACCATTTTAATCGTACGCCGGTATTTCACTCGGTGGCGGAACATGGAAAGTTTCTATCCGAACTATTGTCTCATGGCGCCGATGTTAATGCCCAGGATTTTGATGGAAAGACAGCACTCGTTCGTGCATGCATGCTTAATACCAGCCCGTGTGTAGAAGCTTTGCTCGAAGCTAAAGCCAAAACGGCCGTTGTAGACTGTCGTGGACGTGGAGCACTTTACTGGGCCTGTCGTCAATCCTCCCTCCAAATATTTGACAAGATTGCTACAGCATTAAGGGAAGAAGACAGAGAAGCCTTCTTGCAACAAGCGGAAATTGCACTATGTGCTGCAATTGCGAGTGATCGAACATCATTCCTCGAAGCTCTCCTACGGGATGTGAAGTCCATGCCATTCAATGATAATGGTGACTGGTCACCAGTCTATACCGCAAACCGCTATGGACGACTTGATATCTCAGAGAGACTGATAAAATGTGGTTTCCCTGAGCCCAATCTTGTCGAGCATCATGTTCAGCTTCCATCAGCCTGGTCAAGCAAAGACAAAACCCCTTGTATTAAAGTGGATTCCGCCACGCAAATTATCGAAATTGAACGTGAGTTCCCAATATTGAAATTAAAAATAATTGATATACACGATACTTACTTCAGACATAGATGGTCTTATGACACCGGGCCATTTTATGGAGGACGAAACCATAGCAACGATCAGAGCAGATTGTCCTATGGCTCCAGTACCTGGTCACGACTATTGTTACTTTGAAGTCACAATAGAAAGAGGATCCCCAATTGCAGAGTGAGTCTTTTTGGGCATTTTTTTCCCTTGAAAAATAAGAATTCCCTCTCCCTTTTATCTGTCGTTTCACATCCTTACTTACTGCTTTCAACGACTTTCCAGAACATTCGGGGTAGGCTTCTGCGAAGAACAGACACCACTGAATCTTATGGTTGGCTGGGACGACCATTCCTGGGGATATCATGGGGATGACGGCAAATCGTTTTTCAATTCATCCGGCAGTGCCTTTGGAGAGACATATACCGTGAAGGATGTAATCGGATGTGGTATCAATTTCAAGGAGGAAGCCGCATTTTTCACCAAGAATGGAAATATAATAGGTTTGGGCCCATTCTCATTTCGCTGAGTATATCCTGAGATTTCCTAACGGTTTAATAGGACTGGCATTCCAAAAAATCAAAGGAAAATTATATCCTGCTGTAAGCATGGATCAGAGGATGATAGGGGCTCAAATGTCGGTCAACTTTTGGAAAGAAGACGGTCCCAATGATTTTGTCTATAAAGGCAGGTTGGATGACCCAGATACCCTAAAGCCATCAAATATGTATCGGAATTCTGCTGGATATGATGAAAATACAGAAGAAACTAACATGCCATGGGATTTATTTCAACAAAATGACGACATTGTCCTTGAGGAGAGAGATTCTGACTGAAACGAGCTTGAAGTTAACGAATAATTGTCTGATTGAACATGCGCGGAATATTCTAGTTATCCTCTAATCAAGAATTCGAAATTACCTACAAATGGCATTCATGATACTTAGATCATCCCACTGATCCTGCAACGTGTGTCCTCGAATGATCATGTAAAATAAACACAATCTTCTCCTCATCAACTCGCCCTCCAAAGACTTCAGGTACTGGAACCCTATTGTGAAAGACACGTTTAACCATCCAAAGGTTCCGAGCTTCTTCAACCACAACATCAGGACCAAACTTTACAAGAACATTAAGATTATCAAATATCACAGGCTTTGGTTTAGAACTTGTCTTGAAGTCGGGAGATAAAGCTTTAACTTGCGTCAGTGTAGGGAGGTGTTGGTATTTTCTGAAAAATGAAGAATCCTCAAAGTTCATGTCCTTTTTGGACGCATCAGGTGAAGATTCGGTAAATCGTTGCATTTTCATTATTCTGAACAAGAAGAGGGTTTCAGGTTGGGTGAGATACTACTTTACCAGGCCCCAAAAGATCGATCGGAACCAGGAGATTTTCTTATCTCGGTGAGCTCAGAGTCTTAGTAGTAGAAGGCCTGTCTGCATCGTGTAAGAGCCATCATATCCTTAACTAACCCCTTCTCTTCCCTCCCCTCAGGTGACCCAAGCATTAAGAACAAGTTTCAACTTTTGATATAGACAATGAGGTGCTTGGAATAGTAGAAATCATGTGCATTCCGGCGTGTATCATGTTTCTATTTTTAATTTTATGGCGAAATGTCCTTCATTCATGAAACCCGAGTCACATGGTCATTGGGCAGCACTCTGCTAAATATCTGGCATTAATATACGGTTTAATTATGCACCAGGCATTAAATAAACCACCAATAGAGAGAATAGAGAGAAAAGTACACATGATGTCAAAGTTATTTTCCCTTACCAATCAAGATCTAATGACACGTATCACACCTTTATCCACTCATGTTGAGGCAAATCCGCTGCTGACCTTCGACAATTTGGGTCAATTGACAGCATACTCCTTATAAAATCAATGAAGATCGGTACGTCTGCATCGGGCATATAGTTGGGCTTCAGAAAAGGCTTGGTAGTACCGTTTATCAGCCTGTCTAGACTGGTAGGTTCCAATTGCGGAATCCGAAGGAGATCTCCTGTGGCCAACGACAAGATTAAGGACAACTCAATCTGGGTTCAATTACTCTTGAAGATCTTACCTCTTTTGTTGAAAAACTGAGCAGTGCGTTTTCCACGCTTAAGGAGCTCGGGTGGAAAGGGACCAAGGACCTCTATCATTCTCGCTAAACGATCATCATCGGCAGTCCAAGGCCCATTCTTTGACGGTTCAGCTGAGAAAAGAACTATTCCTTGGATGAACTCTACGATCTGGGGAAAGGTCAGTGACCCATAATCATAGTCGTGGGCAGATGCTTACTAGGCACCCTAGACTCCATATATCCACTGAACTCTCCCAAGGAGCGCCAATCGTAACCTCTGGGGCCGCAGTGCTGGGGACTGAATTAGATCTGAAAGATGCTTGTCTTTCCAAGACGCTATAATATACTTCAACATTTAAATTCATGACCAGCAGATTTATTTCACTTACCCACGCCAAAATCAATTATTCTGATGTATGGTTTGCTTAAGTTTGAAATTAATGGTGTTCTGATTGCTTCTCGACGTGGCATGCCTTTATCCGCGGAGGAACCTCTGACAGATACTGAGATAGTTATAGTCTCATTCGGATTTGGTAATTCCATGAGTATATTTGTTGGTTTTAGGTCTGGCACGCGGAAAAGTTGAAAAGTGAGTATTTCTTAAGAATTAGAATCATGAGTTTTGTTTTCGTACCGGTATGGATGATGCCACACTCTCTATGAAGGAAATCTAATCCCAACAGAAGCTGCCGCGCGACCGATTTCACTGACGATACCGGCAATCTCCCGTCTTCATATTTGGCGGCCTGGAAACCTAAATGGTACCCCATAACATCGAAAACAAAACACACATGCTCTCCATGAGGTCCATTGTGTTTGAACGGATCCAATGCAGACAACACATAATGGCGCCCTTGATGATTGCTATTCATTGAGACATCTGAAATTCTTTTGAGAATTTCTTGTTCATAAATATCTTTAGGTCGGCCATAACAATCAGCCCTAAGTATTTTAAGAGCAACATATTTCTGAGCCCTGTACTTTCTCGTCAGCTTTGCGTATACCCCAGTGAGATAGATTTTTTTTTACTTGGAATCTCTAGCGAGCCAGACAGTGGAATGCTGCCCATACCCAAATTTCCTTACTATGGTATATCGACCAGAAGCAAACGTGTCATCTAGAGAAACTCCGTGGTACCTGACGGATTTGTACAAATATTCTGACTCTTCAGTAGTTTAATGAGGACTTGGATGCTTGGGAGCTGTTGGCAGTGAGGTAGACCTAGGAAATATGAAAGACTTGGATCAAAATTTCCTTAGAAATGAAAATGCTCTGACTCAATTCATCGTCTTGATAAAAGACGATGGTCTTGTGGTAGAAATTCAAACGGATACTGATTTGAAAGGTTGTCAGAAGTTGTTTTCACATGTTACATAACCATACCTACCGGTAACTATTCGGGACTAATTCCAAGCTTCAATTTACTAAGTACTGCTGAACAAGCCTAATGAAATATATGGTATAGTGGATATTTTAAATTGGTGCTTATTATCGAGTATCAGAACACTCCAAGCCCGTATATTTATTCTCCTGTTGCTTATTATTACCGAAACAGGGTCGCACGGACAACGAGTCAAACATAGCATAGGGCTATATAGAATGCAAGACCCGAGAAATCTTTCCAAGAAGTGTTGATGACTTGTCATCCTCGATCTTCGCTGTTTGTGACCGATACTGTTCTTCTTCCCTGATAGACTGAAGCTCGGCCTGGAAGTCCAGGGCAGACAAAGGTATTACCTTGGACTTCATGAAAAGTTTGAAGCAAGCATATAGAGCTAGAAAAAAGAATATGTCAGAAAGTCTGCTTTTCAAGTGAGTCTTGAGAATTATGTACTCACCTATGAAGATGAAAACGTTGAGGTAGCAAGTCAAGAATCCGGAGGCCGTGAAGTGGCCTTTGACGAAGACACTGAAGCCTGCAAGAAGTGAGCAAGAATGTCAATAATGTGACATATATAATGGCTAGAATACGCACCAAAGAAGAATACAATAAGAAACACTATGAGTAAAGTTGCCCACGCTGCGTATGGCTGTAGCGGACCACGATAAGGAAGTTCTACACCTCGCAGTCAGTCATTGGTCATATAAAGTAAGATATCAGTTGATAAACATACCATTTTGTGAAATACCCTGCCTCTTCAGTCCATAAAAAAACCTCAAATACGTCACCTCAATCACAATCCACCCAATCAACCCAGCCACAGTCGTAATATTAACAAACCACCCAAAAACGACACAGGTATTACTGCCCACATTCAAATACACGAGCGGAACCAAAACGCACGTCAAGCCCACGGCGTAATGAGGAACGCCGAAACGGTTGCACCTCTGAAAGATTTTGGGTGCATGGCCGTCCTGGCTTAAGCCGTAGAGAGTTCTGGAGGCGATGAAGATACAAGCAGAGCCGCTACTGAATGCTGATGTGCAGACGACAGCGTTGATGATGGAGGGGATGACGGAGACTCCGGAACGTTGGAAGGCTATAACAAATGGGGACTGTTGTGCAGTGCCTGTCGAGATTTGTAGTTGCTTATCGTTATAAGGTCTCGTAATGAACGTGAGCTGGTTGGACGTTTGGGAGTCACCGTAAAAGATAGAATAACTTACACAATCAGGCCAACGATGAAGATACTCAGCACATAAAAGAAGAAAATACGGAAAAAAGTCTTCTTAGTGGCTGCAGGAATGATCTGTCGTGAATTCTGTGTTTCTGAGCCCGAAATGGCAACGACCTGAATATTCCCGTAGCTGAAACCAGCTGAAACCAGCACACTCCAGATTGCCAAAAATCGACCCGTTGAGCCTGTTTCAATCGTCGTGTTGAAGGCCCCTGGATCGTTCCAGTATCGGAAACCTATACGGTCATGATTCGGGGCACCGCCCAGGTCAATGACGAGCCCACCGATGATGAGGTCGATGATCAACATAATTTTGAGTGATGCAAAGACAACCTCAGACTAGTTGATGTTAGCAACTTAACAGTGATATGAAAAGTGTTCATGCTTTTGACATACCTCTCCATAAAGCCTAACTCCACATAAATTCAGCAATATGATCAGAACCAGCAATACAGAAATCCAGATCGCTGAGTTGATGGAAGTATTCCAGAATTGGATAACTGTAGCCGCAGCACTTATCTCTGCTGGTACCGAGATAGCCATGGTATACCCTAACAAAAAAGAAATACGGCAGTCAGGTCGAACGCCTCCAACTAAACGAAGGTATGACTCACAAAAATTCCAACCAGTAGCTGCACCCAGTGCAGGCTCAACGAATTTCGTCGCATGGCGAACGAATCCTCCTGTCGAGGGCACGAAAGAAGTAATTTCGGCGGTAGTATACGAAACGCCAACAGTAACGATACCCATTATAATGTAAGCGATAAATGCACCCGCCGGTCCTGCAGTCGCAATCACTGACCCCGAGCTCAAAAACAGGCCGGTTCCCTAGAGAGCAGATTCGGTCAGCGAATGCTTGAAGAGATTGAAAGAATGGGAAGTACGAACAATCATTCCTGCAATTGCAATCATATTAATGTGACGAGACTTCATGTCCCGACATATTTCTTCCATCGTTCCAGACCCTTCAACTCCAGGCTCCATGTCGAGAGCATTATCGTGGCTCGTGTTGAAATCTTTGGGTTTGGCCATTGTCGTATCCTCGGTCATGGCTATGGTGGCGACGGAAAAAAAATGTGGTAGACACACGACTCAAGGTAAGAATTCCATAAAGTTGTTATGCTATTGTCGAATATTATAGCAGTGGTCTACTGGGCAATTTCTTCCGCATGAACCTGTGATAACGACGGGTCCTATCCACACCGACTATCAACCGATTGTTGTCCAGGCGCTGCGTAGATAGATAAGGCTGGCCACGACATTGGAGTCTGAGGAGTGAAATTATTTGTTGACCTTGGTGTTTATTTTCGTGGTGGCTTGTCGTCTGTTCTCCGCCGGCGAATTTCGAGAGACTGAAGATAAGAAGTTTAGTTGCCGGTGAGGAGACTCTTTCTTGAACTGAACTCTCGATTTATCTTTTTATTCTCGCTCGTGTAATGGTAAGTTTGACTGATACTCGAATCGTTGCTGGAATCATTGTTATTTGTGACAAACGAAAAAAATTCGAAGTGCAATGCCACAAGACGACAGTTTCCAGCTTTTTGACCTTCGTGTCGAGGTTGTATGTCCACCGGAGAAAAGAATACTCTGCGGAGCTAAAGCCGGTGACTATTTCACCCTCAAAGGCGAAATGATGCACTTACCGCCAAACCAGGGCATTAGCATTTATAGCTTAGCCAAGTTGATGATCTTGAACTGATAACCCCACGTTCATGGAATACGTGCTAACGACTTAACTTCGAAACAGCGGCAGTACTGCCTCTCCTAGCAGCGGAGCAACGCATCACTCATGCGAACGATTGGATGACCACTGATGAATAGATCGCTTGTCCGGACCCGAACTGTCCCTCGCAACTCAGAATTATAAGAGAGGGTATTCGAACTTTCAGTCATGCCGAGACGACCGTCGTGCCGCTTCACAAGACAAATACAGCAATGAATATATAATTCAAGGTATTCGGGCACCAGGAATGAATAAAATAATGACTAAACCAAAATCATCCTGAATCATAAAGGCAGCGGCGATGGATATCCCGATCCATACATCATTCTCGACCAGAATAGAAAGGGACACTGGCTCTTTTTTAGTTGGAATTGTTTGGGATTCCAAAATGTCAGAACACGAGAATCGCCTATCAAAGGGGTGAAAATTCATCCCTGGGGTATACACTGTGTCGGTTGGAAATTTTCTCGCGATATCTTGCTGACGGGGATGATTTTACGAGTATAAAATACATTCCGAGCTTGTATATAACTGATTTCGAAGCATGCAATGAATATATAATAATAAATAACCACCCTATTTCTACGGTTCTGACCATTGATACTATGAGAAGGGGTTTGGGATTCATATGCGCTACATAACAATGTTAAATATCAACATATCGAAGTACGACATGATATAAGGAAGTTCCCTCATTACTACGTAGTCGTGTATTGGAGTTGGTTCTGATATTGTTTTCTCTATTGCATGTAACGTGGGCAATCGATTTGGCTGGAGTTGTATATTGGGGTTGCGGCGGACTATACTTGGTACATAGTCGCAATATAAATCGCTGTTGAGTCTTTTGTGTCCCTGTTATGAAAGATTTTATGTGATATAGGGAGCTCGTATTCAAGCAATACCTTTACTTTCGTGGCGTCTTTCTTAAAATGACATCCTCCGTAATTGGAGAGTCCACAGTCATCTTGACGTTGACTTGAAAAAGAATGCAATGCGCCTCGAGCATACTACAAGAAGAGGTTTGGTCATCCACGTGCAAGGGCTCTCGCCTAAGCAATGGACTTGATGATCCGTCGTAGTCGACATGGGTTACGCACTTACGCTTGCTGGAGCGTGGATGATGTTACATGGGGGCCGCCACAATGGACACGGATACATCGATCGTTGAATATCATCATGCAGGTACGAACGTAGTAACTTTATTCAATAAAAAAAATGATATTAGTGTGCCTTCGATAAATTTTGTACATATGATTTTGAGTTTCTTGGATATCTTGAAAATATCGATTGTTTCGCCATCCGGTGTTGGGTTAGTTAGGGCTTGCGACTGCGGTTTACGCAACACTGTGAAACATCGGGCTCCCATTGCCCATCTGAAAAAAGTGAGTATCCGCTAGAGCGCACAGGGAAGCTGAGTGGTCACCAGTGTCATCTTTTAGGGCTAGGAACAATCTATTTTCTTTTCCGTATTTTAGCTTCTGACAGTACGTTCTTATTTTTAGCTTTCGTTCCTGCATCGGTACGACGAGTCCGTACGACGTAGCCTAAAATATTAGAAAAACACAGTTGAAACAAGCAACCCTACATACTCTTTTGGTAATCATAGTAGCCTATAGAAGCGGCTCAGCCAATAGTCATAACAGGCACTGTCATGTCGCATTTGAACTTTTCCCCTTGGCTACATCGTTGAAGTTACAAACAGCCAGTCAGCAATGGATCCATCTGACCACGCCGTGTAGACCAGATGAACCCATCGAACTTATGGCCAGGATATTGGACTGTATCAAATATCCCTAGTTTTTGAAATAGATATAAGATATGACTTTGCTCTTCAGCTCATGTTGTCTTGATCTTTTCTCGATCGTCACCCAGTCTAGCTTCGCATCACTTCTGTCTCTTTGACGAGACCTGTCGTTCCTTTCTTTGCATATTTTCACTCCTTCAATTGTATATACATTCATTTATCCAAAACCCAATCCTTTTTCAAGGGATACTCCATTCATTATACATATAAATTTCAATATATAAAAATGAAGAACCAAATCCTCGCAGCGGCCGGTCTGCTCTTCACCACCGCCCTCGCCCAAAACGAAATCTCCAGCGGCAGCGGGTTCGGAACATACTACTACGACGTCGCCAACGCCAACCAATGCTACACCGACTTGTCAAGCGCCAACAAGGGCCAGGTTGAATGCAGTCTTACCCAGGTCTGGACCTTGGAGAACGTCAACTCCGATTACTTGGTTGCCATGAACCACACGCAACTCGTCGGAGATATGGGAAAATACTGCGGCAAGAGGGTCATTGTCTCTGTGAATGGCGTGCCATCTGAGATGCCTCTCTTTATCGGTGACGGATGTGAGCGTTGCGCCCTGGGGTCACCTTCATCGAATGTCTGGTCACCCGGCGGTGCCCCTGGATTGGATTTCAGCTACTCCGTCGCTGAGAAATTGTCATCTCAGGCCTGTGATGCCGGGCACATTGAGATTACATGGGAGATTGTCGATGAGTTGGTCTACCAGTTTGACTATAATGGAAGTGGCCGTTCTCAGGGATTCGTTGGCTCAGTCCCTACCGGCCCTTCAAAACCTACCACAACTACTGCTCCTCCTGCTCCTACTCCTACTAACACGAGCAGCGGACCGTGCTCCAACAATGCATGGCAATGCACTCCTGATGGCACTTCACTCGAGCAGTGCATTAACAACCAGTGGGTTATCCGGGCGGTCTGCTCGAATGGAATGAGATGCCATGGTACCGACAACCCTTACTGCAACTACTGAACCTGATAACATTTGATTCGTTTTGTATATATTTAACACTACCATTTGTCAGTCGCTATATTCGCTATTGTATATATTTATCTTCATTCTTGACTAATTATAAACCTTGCAATCACTTGAACTGTGTCACCCTCTAATGAAGCAGCTACGTTGACCATATACCATATCCACGCAGTTAGGGCTTTGGCTGTTATTGCCCTAAGCATATCCTTAACAGCCAATCAGATTCATTCCTCAAATGGCCAATGGAATCCTCTTGGCAGCACAATTCAGAGAGAAAATCGATCGGACTTCGTTGCGATATTTTGTGTACAATCAGTGTCGCTCGTCGGATGATGGAATACATTATGTCTCACATTAATTGATGGTTGATACTGCAGTGAGCATGTATGTGCGAACTGGCGCCACATGCTGTTAAGAAATTAACTGATTTATGATTGATTGGCTATTTACCAGTGATTCATAATATAGAGGCAACATTTGAAGGATGAAATGGTCAATTGAATTTGTTAGTTACTTCTTTTCGCCGATTGCATACCTGTCTACACCTCCTGAAAAACTTCAAATCCATGACTTTCTAACGGCCCATTCCGCTGCGGTACGATGGCAATGGCAAACATCTCACTCCACTCTGGTGGCGGCTCCATATCCACCTGGAAAATACTCACGCAGAAAGCCGAGGGGAAATCATTCTGCGTGACTCATTGTCCAACTCCACGAGTCCACAATAAATTAAAATAATAAACTCATATTGCAAAGCGCCGTCTTTAGCCGGGGTAAATTTGGCCAGACCCAACACAAGCGAAAACTTTTCCGGAGTGTTTAACCTCGCAACGCACTCCGACTTGCCGTTTACGGGCAAACGACATCAAAAAAAAACATCGCAGATCGTCCCGAGCTCAGGAACCGTGGAGTCTGGACCTGTTTGGATTTCTATGAGTGTTGGCTTAGCAGGCCACCCTAAGTAACAAATCGACATAGACCGGACCTCGGAGATGCTTTCAATGCATATTTTTGGCATTTTTTGCCTTTGCTAGACTCCGTTAAGAAAGTGTGGTCCTGTTTGTGAAGAAATTTGTGGGAATTTTTCTACATCTAGGCCTTTGGACAGGCCCACATGGAATTTTCTAACTGAGACTTGTGACGCTTGCTTTGGGCACGCATCAATGATGTTAGGTATATATAGAGTGGTTAGTTTTAGCTATGAGGAAGCCTGGAACAGGTAATACGGCGGATTAAAGGAGCTACTCAGGAATATAAATCCATATTGAGCATTTCAGTTGAATGGTGTACACGTACACATCTTATCTTCAATAGAAAGATATTAGTTTGAATCTTTTGCCTATACGTTCTTAATCATGTCTTCAAATGATCATATACAGTCCGACGAGCCACAACTCTCGGAGCTCTCGCAGACTATAACAAGAACATCAATGCTGCCGGAGCTGGAGGTCATTGAATCTTATTCCGGCTCGGACACAACACTACAGGGGTCTACTACGGATTCCAGTGAATGCGATGAAGAAAACAATGCAGTACATCAACGATATGCCAATCGGTCATCATATCGATTCCGTCGTTTGGCGTCCAAAACCATTGTATCGTTTGGCCCTGACGATCCCGAGAATCCACATAACTGGAGCAATGTATATTAACCCTACTGATAATAAAATCATCTAACAACACTGACAGGATATCCACAGGGCAAGAAAATCTTCGTCGTCATCTCCGGCATGATGCAAGTCCTCAACAGCACAATCGGCTCCTCCCTCCCCAGCGGAGCCTCCAAATACATCGTCGCCGACTTCAACATCACAGATGAAACAAAGCTCGTCCTCCCAATTTCTCTGTTTCTGGTTGGGTACGTCCTTGGTCCGCTCTTATACGGCCCTTTATCAGAACAATACGGTCGTCGAATTCTATTACTTATTGGTTATGCACTGTTTAATATCTTCGCCATGGCGTGCGCCTTGGCGCCCTCGTTCAATGCATTGTTGGTGTTCAGATTGTTGAACGGCATGGCTGCTAGTGCGCCGATCGCGATTATCACAGGCACGTTTTCGGACGTCTTTGATAATCCTACCGTCAGAGGGAGGATGATGGCTTGGTATATGTCTGTATGTATCACTTCTCTGCCCCATACTTCGAGCCTTCTTCCTAACATGCGATGCAGTGCACCGCCGTCGGCCCAATCATCTCCCCCTTCATGTCCGGCTTTATCTCAACCGTCAGCTGGCGCTGGTCCTTCTGGCTCGGTTTGATTATAGCAGGTGCCTCATTCCCACTCGTCATTTTCTACCCTGAAACGTACGGACCAGTCATACTCAAACGTCGTGCTCGCAAACTTCGTAAGGAGATTGGAAACCAGAGCATTGTTGCACCCATGGATCTTACGCCTCATGACCTTCGGGCTGTGTTGACCGTTACCTTGACAAGACCTATCCGGATGGCTGCAAATGAGTTCATGGTATCTTTGACATGCTTGTATTGCGCTTTGGCATATGCTATTTTTTACTTGTATTTTCAGGCGTATCCGTTGATTTTTGAGGGTAAGCCTAAACCCTAAATGTGTCTGATTATTGTCGGGGTACTGACATATCTTTCAGGAATCTATGGAATGAGCGCCGGTATCGCTGGTCTGACCTACCTACCAAGTAAGTTCACTTCCCCCAAAAGAATAGGACCCAAAGTTCTAACAATCTCCTTCAACAGTTGCACTAGGTTGCTTCCTCGCCTGTGCAATCTTCATTTGGTACGACGGCTTCCTCGCCCGAGCCAAAGCGCGAGGCGCCTCCTGGGCCCAAAATGAAGACTACCGTCGCCTACCACTGGCTTGCGTCGGCGGTCCCCTCTATGTCATTTCACTCCTCTGGCTGGGATGGACTGCATCCCCCAACATCCACTGGGGTGTACCCATGTCTTCAGGAGTCATCTTCGGTCTAGCCTATGAACTAATCTTCATGGCCATGCTGAATTACCTGTCTGATGCATACCAACAATTCGCCGCTAGCGCCCAGTCAGCGTCCAGTTGTTGTCGGAGCATTTTCGGTGCTGTGTTACCGCTTGCTGCACGTCCCATGTTCTCCGCTGTGGGGATTAATTGGGGATGCAGTATAGTCGCATTTGCGAGTTTGGGGGTTTCCGTTATCCCGTTTGCGTTCATTTATTTCGGTAAGACGATTCGAAGTGGGAGTAAGTTGCAGCAGCATTTGGAGGTGCTGAGGGAAGAGGAGCAGAGGGTTTGGGCGGTGGAAGCTGAGGGACAGCAGGGGGTTGGAGTGGATATGGAGAAGCAGGTTCAGGTGAATGTCAATGCTGCTTAGGCTTGACCTAAACTCAAAAGACCTTTGGAGGGTTTGAAGTCAACGGAGAATAAAAGTTGAAGACATCCATGGATGGAAGTCTCTAGCATTTTTACTTGCATCAGGATACCCCATTTGCATTTCACGACAGCGATCATATCACATGTGCATTGCATTGCAGATCATTATCATGATTTGAAAAAGTTATTTTATATCTAGTTTAATATCTAATGAACAATTCCTTCTTAGCCATCTGTGCCCGACGGTTTTACTGATCACTACTATCAGCCTGCCCCAAAATACTAGCCAGCGACTGACTATTACTCTGATACTCCCCCTTATCATCTGTTGGGATCCTCTGAGACGCAAACGCCAAAAACACGGCCTCCCAATGCCCATCCGCAAACTTGAACAGCAACGCTCCATCTTCGTATATTCCATTCGCGAAGGAGGCTTTACTTCCCTGGTTCATGTGGATGTCGTGAATTCCCGAGCCGTAGGAAGAGCCGAAGATGTAGATGGTTGCGTGTTGGTTGATGGCGTTGGTGAGGATGGGCTCGAGTTCATCCATGATATCGTTGTCGGGACCCGGTGCTTCAGTCGGTAAGACAGAGCCAGATTGGATATCTACTAGACCCTTGGTGCGGATGTAATCCAACCCTTGTAGGTTGACTTGGGCATCGTTGTTCGGTTGGCTTTCGTGATAGTGGCCATTATTGTTATTGTGGCCCTGGTGGCTGCCGCGAGTACGGTTTGAGTGATGAGCATAATCACTAAGCAGATGGAAGCTTTGGCTGAAACCGTCTAGTTGTTGGGTGATGGCGTTGGAGAAGTTGCGTGTCAGCCAGTAGACGAGTCTACTATCCGTGTCGGTGGATCGGACGTTAATGGCGGCTTGGAGCTCCCTGCTGTTGGAGGAGGAGTTGGAGGAGTCGGTGAAGAAGAGGTAAATGTGAGGTGATTTGGGGTCTTGTTCTAGGGTTTGCGCGGTGTAGCGGGTGGGTTGGCCGACCCAGACGCCGTAGTGAGCGATGCCTCCAGTCATTTTGAATCAGTTAATTTTCCTTTTTAGAGATAGGAAGTGAAAGCTTTGGAATCAATTCTCGTGAGCTGGAACAGCCCCTTTTATAATCTCGTATCATCCTCACTTCCACTGTTCGTCGGCCAGCCAGACGGCCCCGTAGCGGGGTAATCATCGATAAAAAGACGAATTCTCAAGATCAGGGATCTAATTAAATGTAGACCTCCCAACCAGGAATAGCAAAGCTTGTCTCCTACACGTGCCTTTATCGGACATAAAAACAGCGATCCAGCCACCTAACTGGCCAGCTCAACGGGATAGGTCAATCAACGATGATGCTTTGCCGCAGCACTAGCAAGGCTTAAGTGGCTGATCATGGGCCTTAGCGCTACCTATTCCCGGCTTAGTTGCGACGAGAGAGGCGTCAATTAGACTCAATCGGGGAGCTTACGTGTGGCTTTGACCCTCTAGCTTTATTATAGAGTAGGTGTCGAGAACTCTAGAGACCTGATTCATGCAGGTAAAAGAGCCATTGATGTCTTAGCGTGGGATTTGGTGCTGAGATTTGCAAATTATGGCCGATCAGCCTGACGAGTCGTTTTAGAGTATTGCTCTGAATAATAGGTAGATTAGATGTGCTTTCTAAGGATTGTTGTGTCGTGACAGAATCAGCTAAGAATAGTATCAATCCGAATACGCATCCCTGACCCTAATCATACCAGGATATTTTAGAGACACAGGCAGAACCGCTAAGGATGCTATTGTATGACTTTCAAACCTTGGTCAGAAGAGCAACTGGTTTCAATAATAAAATCAGCAACATGAAGGCTATAGGGCAGGTTTATATCGGCAAGCTAGGTGGCAATGTTGTGCCATCTTCTTCAGGATTGTTTGAAGGGAGATTGTTCGCGAGCCAAGGTACGGGGCTTTCGTAGTAGGAGGTTAAAGAAAAGATGGCCGGTCAAGATTTCGAATAAATTAAAGAATTATTATTATTATTATTATTATTATTTGTTGGTTTAGCTATAATCCGTATCACGAAGCATAGATTAGGGAGCAAGGGCGGTCCAACAGCCCTACGTGGTGAGCCTGCTTATAAGCATAAATATTCAATTATAAACGACTGACTCCCCGAAACCGTAGGGGCATGGGGGTGCCTAGTGAGCTATATACGAGGTTGCTCCGGGGGCGCTAGGGATATAGTAATCCCGCTCCGTACGTACATGTCGGTTCTGCGCCGGGGGTGTAGAAGCGCCGAATCATGAGATCAATATTCCGACATTATTATTATTATTATTATTATTATTATTATTATTATTATTATTATTATTATTATTATTATTATTATTATTATTATTATTATTATTATTATTATTATTATTATTATTATTATTATTATTATTATTATTATTATTATTATTATTATTATTATTATTATTATTATTATTATTATTATTATTATTATTATATAAATATATATATTTTTCGAATGATCAGGTAGAACGATGCCGTACAATAATGTCATTCCATTCGAAGCCCCAATTTCACCAAAGTGCAGGTGATCCTAGCTCCGAGTTGAGCTTCCAACATAAATCATCAAATACTTGCTAATGAAACAATTTTGTATGGCACATAACATAAAAGCCCTTGCTTATGCGGTCAGTTGTTGAAAATACATCAATTCATTCTCTTTTGCAGATCCACACTCTTGACTGGCTGATAACAAAGACGATAATTATTTAGCAGCTACATAATCCGCGATTAGGCTAAATAGTGGGCTGTATCCATCCATTCTTAGGTAGATAGATCAGAGATGTCGAATGTAGAACAGCTATACCTTACATCGATCATAGCTCTTAGAGGTGTCACAGCAGCCGCCATAAACTGAAACTTTTCGACGTATGGGCATCCAGATTCTCATAATGTTCTCCAGAAGTTTTGGTGAATTAATCACTACCCCGCATAGCACAGCCAACTGAAGTAGGGGTAGGGTTACACACTACGTCCTGGGGTGCATTATCATAATACAATTTCGACTGCGTCAGGAGACAACATACATATGCTTCATGATCCAGGGCAAATTCTTACCACATGTCATTGAGTTATCGGAGTTTCAAAAGAATTTTTGTGTGAAAGCAAAGTGCATCTGCATATAAACCACTGTCATAGCCTCCCAATTATAGGCTCCCGTGTTCTGAGCAGGGACGGTCTGAAACTTTTTTAAAGAGTCACCAGAGTTACAAAAGATATTCTGGTAAGTAATACCAGGTAACTATACATAAATTATCAACTAGTAGCTTCAAATCGCGCACCCAGATCTGCGGAACCTGGTCCTGGACGGACTTTGCTCTATTTCTCGGATTCGTTAGATAGGTCAACTGGTATCGCGCATTCTCTACACATCTATGGGACCAGGTCAAAGCCAACGATCGAGATGAAGTGCATTATGCAAGCTCGAATTCCCGTCACAAGGGATATAGATGGGCAGTGAAGCCGAACAAGGTAGTTCTGACCACTGATGTTATTGATGCATGTACACATCATCTCCATTTCAACAGATGCACCTCCTTGGGACATAATGTAGGATGGAGATCATTACATCAATGACATTGCGGAAATACATATACCTAGGTGGGTATTTGTGCTACTATAGCATCCAAGGATGGAGGGCGATGACTATTTAAATCCTGCCATTTCCCATCTTTTCCTTCTCGTTTTTATCAAACAGCAATCTACTCTCTTAATAACCCCAATTCCATAGACCTAAAGCAAAAAGAAATCTATTGCTAGTAAGATCCTGTCACTCTTTCACTGCCAGATATCCAATCTGATCTTGGCTCTGGTTTTAGATACCTCAGAACACCTAGTCAATATGAAGATATCCGTATCCATATTAGCAGTAATACTTGCAGCAACTCAAACTGCTTTCGCTGGGACTCTTCAAGTCAGACAGGGTCGTTGCGAACCCATCGAATGTGGCGATGGTCTTCCATCCTGCGCTGATGAGTGTATTTGCTACACAGTCGGGTATTGTGGAGATCCACTTGGAGTCATCTAAGGAGTTGTAAGTCTTTTCCTCAACATATATTCAAGGCTGAGATATCTTGAAGCCATCTAATCGAAAACTCTAGTTAATAGTTTAGCTAGGGAGTGCATGGATTCTACGTAGTTCGACATTTGGGCTCCCTCGTTGTCCGTTCAGATGACATTCAAGTTCGGTAGATATCTAGGTAGCCGGTAACAACCAGGTCGAGCAAATTGGATATTTCATGGCACAATATGAGACCTTCGATCAGAATAATATATTAAACTCCATTTCTCACCGCTCCGTTTACAAAAATTGCATCAAGTACGGTAGTAACGCTTAGTTGACATGAAAGTTTAAAAGACGATTTAACAAAATACTGCCACGGAAGAAACCAAGGGAGGAGCAAAAACTCAGAACTAAAACTAGAGTGTTCTGTGTAGCAGCCGAAGATCCAGAAAGATTGTAATTGACCCTCAAATCCTATCCTTGTTTGAGGCTAACAAGCTTCTCAAATTCGCGCTTGATATCGTCTTCGGGATACTCCCCTCCAGCTGCATTGATGAATTCAAGCCACCTGCCAATAATGCCACGACAGATATCCTGTGCCATAGTGATTCCTTGACCATCCCCAGCAAGACTTTGTATCAGCGAGGATGTTAAACGTTCTGATAATGAGTTTAGGGGCATTAACAAATCCGGTGTTCATACCGACGTGGTACCTCATACCAAGCTTCAAATGCTTTCCGTAAGGAATCATACCAGTTTTGAGGCGTTTCAGTTCTCATAAACTCAACCACTTCAAGGTCTTCGATAATGTTTCCCCCATGAATAACATGATTCCTCTCATTGCGGGCTAACATCACATCACATCCCCTGTCTTAGAACGGCCGCCCTTTTCGATTTCTGTGGCACGGGCTCTGAACCATCTCTGTTTCTGTTGGGCGTTGATAATCTTTTGGACTCGCGTCTCTCGCTCCATGCTCTCCATCCAGCTCAAACCATCGCGGTTGCCAACTCTCATAGCCTCTGAATCAACGATCATATTTTCCTTTGGCAAGCACATTTTACCGGACGTGGTTTATCAGAGTGGAATCGGGAGGTTTTGTGCTCGGAAAAATCGTGAATCGCTTGTATAGAATGGCATCGTACTATCAGTTACATCCCAATTAGTACGTAATCGACATCAAAACATGTACACTCGCCTCAACTCCCCAGTGAACGTGTATATCAGGCTGGCTTATGGCCCTCTGGTATACAGTAAGAAGGCAAACTTACCATCACCGACTTCAGAGGCCGGTTGAAACGATCTTGGAATGCTTTCAGTGGCCCAATCATTGCGCTTCTTCAGCTCCTATCCCGTTGGGTTTGATATGAGATCTCGAAATAATGTGATGGGGGTGCACTTCACGTTCCAAAACTACAAGTCGAAGTTTTGGCGGAGAATTTGAATCTTAGAAGTACTTCCAGAGCAGAAGCCAGCGGATTAAATAAATTTGTTGAGATTACCGCCTGGTAATTTTGTTTATTAACAAAGATATCAGACGGATTTTCCCATCCTTTGGCACAAAAAAAAATTGCCCATGTTTGGTTGTTGGCATTGTTGACAGCCTTATGTCCCAATCGATTAATATTATCTGACATATTCCCGCTGAAAGGATGTTTATGTTATTTGTTAAAAATAACATTGTATCAGGTAGTTACATCGGAGGGACATCTCAGATACAACCTGGAAATACCTGAGTAATAAATCTATACATGTTTTCTCAACAGAACGGGATCATCGACTCGCCTCCCACCTCTCCATAATCGTATCAACAATCTTCTTAAACCCTTCCATTTCTTCTTCCACTGTTGTCCCCGTAGACACAGGATCCATATTACATCCTACATAAACAGGAAGTTTTGTCCTGCGAGCCAGCACCTTTGCTGTTCGCGTTGCATATTCTATGCTTCCCGGTGAGTTGCAGAGGATTGTGGATATTGTTGATTTCGGGTTTGTGCGCTTAATATATCTTAGTATGATTCTTGGGAATTGTAGGAATGAAAATATGTGGGGGTTTTGTTTGTTTAAGGGACATACGTCTGGCATAGCATATACAAAACTACCCATAGGCTTCATCGTCGAGCCGCTGTCGCCGGGGGTTGTGGTGGAGAGAAAGACCATTGTTGATGTTTTCATTGGGGTTAAGTGGATATGGACGGTTGTATGTGGCGTTTTTGGGAGTGGGAAGGATAATTCAATGGCCTGTAGGGATGGATCGGCTGGTTCTGACAAGGGAGGAGGTTGGTTTGATAATGCCGTTGCCATATTGGAGGGTCGTATATTTTGTTGATTGGATTTGTTGATGGGTTCGTAGTCGCGAGTGTCGATTTGGGCAGTCTATTTTGCTAAGACAAGTGTAGTGTGTCTTTGCATTCAACAAGGATTATCAGTAGAGGCTTTTTTTGTTGTCTTCGATGACTGATTCGTATTGATTGATAGAAGGTTGATGGAAGAAGTTGAAGCTATTCCCCACTAAAATTACCACACTAACCCTTCCATGGACTAGTGTGCAGTATTGTACTGTAAATCGGTAATCTATTGGCCGTTTATGTAATTTATTTTTCATCCCACTCTTATCGCTCTATCGCACCAAAAAGCAAAGCTATCTCGATATGCTTCGTGCACGATTTTAAATACTTCAGGATGCATAACTCTGCCAAATATTTCTACTAAATAAATCAGTCTTGTCATTGTCAAAGCCATGGCTGATTTCGATCATCCAGATGCTCAGCCCGAGGACGCCCAAAGCTGGCAGGGAGACTTTGACCCATTTGCAGACGAAGAAGAGCGACGAGTTCTGTTTGCTGCTTTTGATTCTTTCCGGTATATCTGCACAATAAACAGTAATACGATGTATCTGCTAATCAATTATACAGGCTCTACCGACGAACAGCACATCTCAACACCACCCACCGCCGGCGCCAATCATTCTACGCCCTACCCTCAGCACACTGGCAAATGCTCTCCGAGCCCCCTTTTTCTCTGCTAGATACATTCAACCAAGTAGACGACGCCATCGACGCGAATGCAGATATTGCAGATGAGATCCTCGCCGCGGGTCTTCAATCATTCGGTCTGTCGTCAGCCCCGAATACTAATGACAGCGACCCTGAGCAGACTGCTTGGCATGGTACCGCCACCAGCGCAGATGTCGGAAAAGCGCATTCTACTATTCGTCAATTCTACCGGGATTGGAGTGAAGAAGGCAGACGCGAGAGAGAGGTTTGTTACGATCCCGTTCTTGCCGTGCTGAATCAGTCTTTCGGGGAATCTTCACGTCCACGGTCCGATTATCGGGTACTTGTTCCCGGGGCTGGATTGGGGCGGTTGGTGTTTGATCTCTGCGCTGTAGGGTATGCGGCGGAGGGGAATGAGATTTCGTATCATCAGTTACTGGCTAGTAGTTGGGTGCTCAATCACAGTCGAGGCGCCAAACAACATGCTCTATACCCATTTGCAGTACACTTCTCCAACATTCTTTCTCGGAAACAGCAGCTACAAAAGATTATGATACCGGACGTTCACCCTGCTTCGGCGATGTCTCTGGCCCGGAACGAAGATGGTTCCACCTCTTTCGGAGGTATGAGCATGTCGGCTGCAGATTTTATCGCGCTGTATAGCAGTGAGTCGCAACGACATGCATTCGATGCCGTCGCAACTGTGTTCTTCATCGACACAAGTCCAAACTTGATCCGATATATTGAAACGATCAAAAATTGTCTCAAGCCAGGCGGACTATGGATCAACGTTGGCCCTTTACTCTGGCACTTTGAGAACGAGAAGCGACGGACTACAGCTGACAATGAACATGGGACCGAGAGTGCATTGGATGGAGATGAGCATGCATTGGTTGCTTCGCATAACGATGGGATAGGGGAACCAGGGAATGTGGAATTATCAGAGGAGGAAGTCTTCCACCTTGTGCAACGCATGGGGTTCACGATTGAGACACAACAGGCGCCGGAAGAAAGGCCGTATTGCGGGTATATACAGGACCCGGAGAGTATGCTGCAGAATCTGTATCGGCCTTCGATATGGGTAGCTAGGAAGGTTGACGCATAGCATATGGAGCGCTTGTGAATGGCCTTTACCACATCTCAGTAGACTAGATGAGGATCGAAATTAAGTCTTCGTAGTTACACAGTACGATTGATAGAAGCCTGTACATTGACCAATCAGAGCTTGCGCTCAACTAACTCTGCTACCTAGTGAAACGATCTATAAATAGATACTCCACCATCAGACTCTCCAACTTCTACAAGTCGATATCAAATACCACTCTACTTCTCACTAATAGCTAGTGGAGGCTATTCTATTATTATTATCTCATGGCAAGTCAGAGTGATATGCTCTGCCGATTAACCTATTGCGAAGGTCTTGGTGGCTGATTACCGGTATTGTTGTTGTGCACCGAGAATGCCGAGAATATCGCGGCTTGGGTATGACTTGGCTTGGTAGTTCTTAGAGAATCTTACAACAAACCTCGGGGCTCTGCCGGTATAAGTCCATCCTTGGGGATGGCTATCTCCGCCTGAAATGGTTTAGGGAACCTTTTTTGACACTTGATCTGACCGGTCTGTTCGTCTATTTGTATATAGACTGCATTCGGGTTGTGCTTACTATAAGGACCGTGAATCATCACTTGTTTCACAATGCCCGCTAATTCCGGGTCGTCATTCTAATTATCAGGCGGTATCTCAGCATTAATAACCTTATTAATTATTTCTAGCTGTAAAAAGAGGTGACGGTCCTTTATAAAGAGGAGGAGATGCATGTGCGGCATGCCACGCTTCTGATATTCAATAGTCTATACGCGGGCGATCGCATGGCCGAAAACACCATCTTTTACAGTCCCGCGTGGACCACCCTTGTAGAGAAGCGCACGCAGTTAGTTGGCCTTTATATGAAAAACCTAGGCCACCAGGTCAGGCCGGTCCAAGGCCGTCTGACTAGGAAGGAGCTCTTACTGTATCTCTTTCTAATTCGGATTGGCCGTAAAAGTTATGAAAAAGGTGGGACGACCGAAATGGCCAACCAATGCCATGGCATCGTGAGATTTGGTGTGCATAAAATGGTCCCCACTGATATAAGAGGACGGTAATATGACCCGTTTGCCAGTCTCATCGACTGCACCATCTATTAGCGCCAGACTGTCTGCATTTCTATTATACATATTAGACCGAATTTGTTGCTGATGGTTAAGCAGCCACTACAACTTCAACTAGTTGATTGTAGCCTAGACGTCGACGATATATTATTGAAAAAGACAGCTAGTATTATGTAGTATAGTGATTTTATTATAGCGTGTAAAAATACGGTATGTATAGTAATCTCACATTATAAGATGGTCCCTGTGGCCGTCAGCTGCAATTTCATCCTAGGGATCGTCGTCGAAACTGTCATTATTATTTTTGGCAGCTGGCTCATTAGTATGCTTATAGATTTTGGCGACGGTAGGATGCTCTTTGGTCTAGTTAACCATAGATGCTCTAGTAGAAGGATCTTACAGTCGGAGACCCTAGTGCCATCCCAGATCAAGGAATTACCCAGCCTGTCCATGCAGGTTTGATGACAGACCCTAGGGAGGCTAGTCTTTCAAGTTGGATTTTTTTTCTTTCCTCTCTTTCCTGGTATGGCATTGCCGAAATTGGTATACGTTGGCGTTCATCGTATCAAGCTCCTCCCAGGTCGCCTATATAAATCTCAGTGAGGCCACCAGCGAACACAGCAAACTCTTATTATCATAATCAGTCTCTTGTATTATTCAGTATCTCCTCTGCAACTCCAGCTATGGCAGGCCAAGCTGCTGCGAGAGCGAAGCTGTGCTTCCTTTTTCCTCCCCATGTTCAATATTCCGTCGAATAGCTCCCTAGATAGTTGTAATGACAATTCTTGGTTTGGCACCTTCACATAGCCGGACTTACAAATGGCACGGAAATACCGACAGCCGAAGATTTAGCGGCAGTATGGTCCCCAGAATTGATTGCCTCATCTCATTGCTCTGGCGGTGAGCAACACGGTAGCACCATCGAGAGTCTAATATGGGAAATATCGCCTGATGTTGTAAATAAATCCACCAGCCTATCCGAATAGCCTGACGCGAACTCCGATGATCAAGTGTCAATCAGTCCCATTGACACTATTCCAATCATCGACCCAATGTGCCTTGGCAATCCGACTATCACTATTCTGGAGGACCAGGATAATCAGCCAACTGTACACCAAATTCCTCCGATCGATGGTATTGTAGCAAGAGATTATGCACCAACCCAATCCCAGCAGACTGATATCCGAGCATCAGACTTAGTAAGAAAGCGTCAGTTAAACAAGTCACAACAGAAGCAGTCCAGTTCGACAAGGGCAACATCTGAACGTCTATCATTTGCCGTCCCTGCCCGAAATCTCCAATCCAGCAACACACCCCGTGCCCATCGACACTCGCATCGTTCATCCTCAGTCCAGAGTACAGGATACAATAATTTAGAGAATAGTGACTACTGTGGGCACGGCCATGCAGAAGACCAGATAACAAGCCTTGAGTCAGAACATCGTCCGGCAAAAAGACAGAAGCGGGCTGACGCTGGCATACATCCGTATTGCCAGCGTCAAGGAAGACTGCAGGAATGAGATCGTCCAACAGCATCGTTACAGAGTCAGCCAAGTCCGGAATCTATAGTACAGAATTCGCCCAGTCTAGAGACAATCCGTATCGATGGTCGCCTTCTCCGTAAAGTGTCCTTGGGCCGGGTTGAGTATTGCTGTTGGTTTACGGAGAATACAGGCTCGACCGACCATAACCCTGCTCTATCTGATTGTCTGGTCTCATTTCAGGGCCAGGCTAATGAGCAGGATCAATGGACTAACATATCTGACCTTCAAACTATCAATATTGAAGGCTTATTTACTCGGACACTCGAGCCTTATGGATATACATGGAGTTGTTCATTCAAAGAGAAATCCACACCACTTCAGATTGATCGACCATCCCATGAAGAGGACTGCATTCTGGGTGAAGAGGACATCATAGGGAATGTTGAATCCCCACAGTTCGGGGAAATCTCCGTATCGGCCAAAGGCAACGATTATAGTCCTCAGGAAGATGAGCTGATCATACATCTGAAGGAAGTCAGAAACCTGCGATGGTCGGACATTGCCGCACAATTTCCAGGAAGAACGAAAGGTGCTCTACAGGTCCGATACAGTACCGCACTTAAAAAGAAAGGGGACAATAGACAGTCACAAATTGAAAAAAAGGGTCGCAGAAAATCAAGAACTCGAAAATTGAGTGTTGGTACAGTTCCTGTCCGGCAACGTGTGGAGAGCCTAACTCCCAGTCGCCGATATAACCTACGACAGTCGCGATATTCTCCAGATGTTCTAGCCTAAACCCTTGACTTGAGATGTCGAATGTTAATTGTGACTATATGTATGGACGAGATGAGCATTGTTTTGAGATCGTTGGGATCTGATAGGAAGGCCACGTATATGATACCAAATATGAATCATCAAGTTGATCTTCAATTTAAACACTTTTGACAGACGTTATTTTACGGCTATCCCGGATACGGTTATTGCAGCGCATAAATCCACTCAGCTGCTCTCATTGGATATCAACCGGTCCTCATTACAAGGATTTGCCAAGAGACTTCCTTACTAAAATAGCGCGCACAGTTCTACTGTTACGAAACCAATCACCTGCATATGCTACGCGATATAAGAAACAGACCGGAAGGAACGATTGGACAACAGAAACGGAAAACCCAAGAAAGATAATTGGACTACAGAAATCACGTGACCAAAGATATACTTGAAACCACAAAGACACCGATAAGATACGAAGTATATCTTATGAAGGAACGTGATTGGATAGTATATTATATACTTGCTATGGGATACTCAGGAATGAGTATAAAGTAGATAATATAAAATATACGTGTTGGTTTAACTACGGTCCGTATCACGAAGCATAGGACAGTGAGCAAAGGCAGTCCAACAGCCTTACAAAGGGAGCCTGCTTATAAGCACGAATTCGTATATATTATAATGACTACCCCTAGAACGAAGGGGGTGGGTGTCTAACTAGCTATATAGGAGGTTGGTACGTACGCGCTAGGGATAATGGTAATCCCGTTCCGCACGTACGCGCCAGCTTCTGCGCACCGGGTGCAGAAGCGCCGAGTCATGAGATTGATATTCCGACACTGGCAACTCTCTAAAAGAATGGAAATAAAGGGAATATCAATGAATGACAAACAATCTGGTAGCGTAGGGAGATAGCGAAGGAATGAAGCAAGATGGTGAGGTAGAAGGACGTGTGTGAATTGGGGTGAAGGATAGGGCTTATAAGTCCGGTGTAGCGGCAGGTGTTGCGAATCGTACGTTCTTTGATGTGGGGTTGCGCTTTGTTGACGGTCTCTCGACCCAGCCGTCAACGTCGATGCGTAGCTTGTTCATATCAATGAGTTCTTGTAAAGCACGACAGGGCTTGCTCTTAGTCATAGCATCTGCGGGATTGGTATTGCCGTTGATCCATCGTACCTCGGTGATCTCTTGTCGTTCATATGCTTGGCGTAGACACATGAGGTCGATCATAAGGCGTTTCTCACGGGTTGTACCAAGTTTAACAAGGCATTCATAGAGGCTCTTCGAGTCAGTGCAGAGGACTAGCGGGATAGGCTCTGAGAGATGCAGCAATTGAGTAAGGGTTGACTTGATTACTGCAGCTACATCAAATCCATTAGCCATTGCGTACGTTTCCGAGGCGAGTACGCTTCGGGCAACTCTCTTGCACTTTGTAGATGACCAATGAAGGATGTTTGCATTGTTTTGTGCGTCGGCAAGTACGATAACATGACCAATCTGGGATGAAGAGTCTTTGTTATTGGCAAACGAGGCATCAACGAATGCGTATAGTTGTGCAGTCCTTAGATCAATCTTGACGAACCGTAGTCCGCGGGTAGGATTATCAATCTGCCACTGGAGTCGTTTGTTAAGCACCTTTCTATCCTTTTTTCCTGGTTGTGTAGTTTGTGCTGCGAAGGATAAATCAAATAAGGCTTCGGGTTGTGAGACGGAAGCGATATATGCACCAAGAGCTCGTTGAGCAACGTACTGCTTATACATGCGTAGATCTGTGCTCCTCACTTCTCGTAAGTGAATACTCATAGTACATCACGATAATGGCAAGAGAATGTACAATAGCCATGCTTCATAACGACTGCTCCGGCATAGTCGAGTGTCTGTCTGGTAGACCAAACACATGGTCCATCACAGAATCGTGGCCTCCAGTCATGGACGATCGTCTAGGTTCCGTAAATGGTAAAAGTAAACCAAAATAAACTAAATAAAATTACGGCGCGGCTGAGCCGTCGGGCTGGCTTAGGCCCAACACAGCGTCTGTCAGGTTATTAACCCAAGACTACAGAGTATTTATCAGCTAATTCCGCTATTCCTGTTAACTCTACTTTGTTTCATTGTCTGACATCGTGGGATGAGTTGCAAAAATCCCGACGTAGGACGAAGTACTACGCAGAACCTCCCCGCTTTCAAGGCACACAAGCTCTCTCTCTTCCCTCTTCTAGTAAGTCCCCAACGTTCATTCTCGTCCTTACAACTCAATTAAGGTGAAGTATTAAAATCAGAAGACTCCTAATGCGACTAATCGATTCACCACAAGCTGAACTGACCAAATGCTGACTGCTGCTAGTGGATTATCTAAGAAGCTAGCACCACCTCCATCAACAACCACCACAGCTTGGGCACTTTTCTTCTTTCTCTCTTATCCTTCTCTCCGTCGGCTGTCGCTCCTCTTGATCGTGAATAAACATCATACTCTCCTCTGAGTCTCTATTCTCATTCGTCGATTCAAACAGACTCTTTCAGTCAGGCAATCATAACAAATCAGCCTCCAAATCAGCCGAACAGAATCCGCCCAAGGCTGAATTCCCCACATCTTCCTCCTTCCTCTCTTTCTCTACTCACACGTCCTTCCTTTCACCTTTCCCCTCCCCCGAGAACAACTCTCACCTTACTCATGACGTCGAGGCTAAAAAACTTCACGTTCTCGTCGAAGCGCAAGAACAGCAACAATTCGACCATCTCCCAAACGATTCCGTCCTCTGGGAACACCTTTGTCCCCCCGCCTGCCAGTACCGCCTCCACCAGCCCCCCACCGCCCTCATCAGCTTCAACCACCAGTCTCCCCATGAACGCGCAAAACCCGCAAGGCCGACCTCCCAGTTATACATATGCCGGCCGGACGAGTCCCATGCCGCCTCCGCCGCTGAACACAACGGTGCAGCCTGGTCAGTATGCACAACAACCGCCTGTCGCCGCAAATCCTCCGGGGTATGGCTATCAACAACAACCGGGACCGGCATCACAGCAATCACAACCGTCGCAACCACTGCATCAGCATGGTCTTTCGTCTGCGCTAGGCCCTGCGCAGGGTCTGCGTAATCCAGCCGCCGAAGTTGATGGAACAAACAGGAATAAATCGCAGTTGATTGTGGGTATCGACTTTGGAACTACCTTCTCTGGCGTCGCCTATGCGTTTGCGACTAACAACGAGGCACGAGAAGATATCATCACTGAATGGCCCGGCGCTGGCACCCACACAAAACAAAAGATTCCAACAGTCCTTTACTACGACCAGTACCAAAAAGTTGTAGGATGGGGTCCCGATATCGCAGACGCCCTGGCTCATACCGGTTACCCAAAACAAGGAGTGCAAAAGGTTGAATGGTTCAAGCTACAGTTGATGTTGTCGGGAAATACATATATTGATCCTATCAACCTGCCACCCCTTCCTCCCGGTAAATCGGAGATTGATGTCGCCGCCGATTATTTGTTCAAGGTGCGACAGGCAATGCGCGCACAGCTTCAAAAGACCTTGGGTGAGGTCTTTAATCGCGAAGAGCGCAATATTCGCTATTTTTTGACTGTGCCTGCTATCTGGAACGAGGCCGCCAAAGCAGCTACTCGAGCGGCTGCTATTCAAGCTGGTTTCTTGCGCGATGAAAATGACAATCGGTTGACTTTGATCACGGAGCCTGAAGCTGCTGCCATGTTCTGCGCCAAGACTGGTCTGTTAAACCTCAAGGTCGGCGACGCTATTTTGATTGTGGATTGTGGTGGTGGTACCGTCGATTTGATCGCATACGAAGTCGAAGAGGAGAATCCATTTACAGTTGCTGAATGCACAGCTGGATCTGGTGATTCGTGTGGTTCGACCGCTCTCAACCGCAACTTTAGCAATATATTACGGGCTCGAATTCGCAAAATGAACCTTCCCGATGGATCGCGTACAGCTGGACGAGTCTATGCCAAATGTATCATGGACTTTGAAAACAGAATCAAGGCAGATTTCCGCAACAACGGTCAGAAATGGGCTGTGGATGTGGGTATTGAAGCGGATTACCCAGATGCAGGTATTGAAGAAGGTTACATGACTTTTACCAATGAGGAGATTCTTCAGTGTTTCGAGCCCGTTGTGAATCGTATTTTGGAGTTGGTGAGGAATCAGATTATTGCTATTCAAGCGCAGAATAGGCTCTTACAGGTACGTGTTCTTCTTTCATCTGTTTATCTCTTGATGGATGCTAATTGTGTAGAACGTCCTCGTCGTCGGTGGCTTCGGCGCTTCCGAGTATCTCTTCCAACAGATCAAACTACATGTGCCACCTCAATTCCAATCAAAGGTCGTGCGTCCAATGGACTCTGTTGCTGCTATCGTCAAAGGAGCTGTCACAGCTGGTATTGCAGAACGCGTTGTCACTCACCGTGTTGCCCGTCGACACTACCTCATGGCTACTCTGCAGCCTTTCAAGGAGGGATATCATCCCGAACAATACCGTGTTCCCAGTTTAGATGGCAAGGATCGATGCAAATACACTCGACAGATTTTCGTACAAAAGGGTGAGCGTGTCAAGATTGGCGAGCCCGTCAAAGTCAGCTTCTTCCGTCAGGTCGCCCCTGGAGCGACATTGATGTATGAGGATATTTTATATGCATGCGACGAGGACGTCTGTCCAGAATATGTCAAGGATCCTCGTACGTCTTACTACCCAATTTATCCTCCATGACCGTACTAACAATCTGCAGGTATCAAAGAAGTCGTCACACTCACCTCAGACCTCTCACGCAAAAACCTTGAAAAAGACTTTGAGCGCATGGACACTCCCAACGGCACATTCTACCGCGTATATTTCGACATTTACCTAACCCTCGATGGATCCGAATTCAACGCCGAACTGGTCTGCCAAGGCGAAGTCATGGGCCGCTGCACGGCTCGATTTAAGTAGAAACATGCTCTGAGGCGTACCAAAAAAAGCAAATACTCCTTTTACTTTACGAAGTCTACGAAAATTACTTATATCCTTTGTTTTCTGGCAAGAGAGCAGAGCTTCATCATTTTCTGTTTTCAATGTTTTATTCATATTCCCTTTTCGTATCGATCTGTTCGATTTTCTGTTTTTTGACATTGAGACGTTTCATACATAGAATCCAGCGTACATTTTATCTCCTGGGTAGATATCACCCTCGGCATTGAATTGTACCTAATGAGTGTTCGTCATCTTTTGGGCGCTAGGTTAGGATATTTTTACACTACTACTTGCTATTTATTTATTACCTTTTTAACCTTTTTATTACATTATCGTTTTGTGTTTGCCATATACCTAGTTTAGTTGTTGAATGTGAATTATTGCTTGAGAAACAAAGTCTACACTCATACTGTGGGGACGAACACTGCGTACAACTCATACAACTCCCATTCTAGACTTTTAATACTACGTAGATATGGCTTTTTCCCGGTCATCACCCTGATTCGTGCGCTTTGTTGTGTGCATGACTTGACTGGTATGTGAGCGCGTCTACCCACATACCAATCCATTACCCGAAAAGGTAGTAGCTGGAACAAGGGACTTGGTTCCTGCACTCGCCATTGGAATGCTCTTTCTCAATCACCCAAACTGCTTGATCTCATAGGATGGGCCTTGGGTAGAAATGGAGAATCATGTCGGGGGATAGGAGTGATTGTTTATACAATTACATGCCATGCTCTGCCTGCGCCCCTTTCTCATCTGGGTCGATGTACTTAGGTGATTTATATACCTAGTAGATCCTTGGCACCGAGTCTTCAATTTTTGTGTGGTGAGGTCAACTATTGCAGTCACGCAAACATGGCTCTCATGAACAACTTCCTCATCTTAGTTGTCGGTTTTCTTCTGTGTTATACACAGCTCTGCAATGCGGCGGCTGTCAGATTCTCGAATGAGAATGTATGTCTCCCTTTTATATCTCGGTATCTTTCAAGAACAGTGGGGGTTTTTCTAACGGCATTTCGAAAAAGATGCAACCCAGCACTCTATCTACCAGCAACGATAATAACAACAACATCATCAACGCCGCGCACGCGATAGATCCAAGAGCAGAAATAAACCGGCCCCCAACTCACAATGAAGAGAACCACGCACCCGAGAGAGGATCACTCGAAACCCGAGCAAACATCATGCCCGACGTGGCCCGGATCCTGCCCTTTTTGAATGCATTCGGAAATATTGGCTATTCGGGTCATAAGGAGGGTGGAAAGCCGCCTGTTCCTGAGTGATGTCTTTCCATGTTGAAAAAAGAAGAGGAACCAAAGATGAAGCGCGAATCGTTATCTGATAGCCCCTGAGGTCACCCGCCCAGTTGGACATGGACTTGATTTTGAGACCAAGGGCGAAGCCTGATTTCTGTGTATGATTATTGTCTGTTTATTTTTTTTTTTGTGGTGGTACTGTTTTCAGCTTTCTGTGATATATTACAACTATCTCTTTATAAATTGAGGAACTTGTCTCACGAATCTTTTTTTCTCTCTTGTACAGAAAGGCTCCCTTCAATAATTTCATTATAGGAAGATGATTCAAAATGATATATGGACGAGACAAACCTATTTATTTGACCATCTCAGCCCAGCTCAATGGATGGATACACACAAAGCAATCCACTGCCAGCGGTCCCTGAAGTCCATATGCGGGTCGACTATAGGTGCGATTCTGGACAGAACTGACTCATCACCCACTCCCTTAGTTTGCACCATGACACGGACATCGATACATACTTCTATTTTGAGATGTATTTCCCATGGTTGATGTAGATGTACCAGTTCCCAGTTTGCGGGGAATCCGGGGAAAGTGGAGACCCTCATCCATTCATTCGGAATAGTAGTATTCATATGAACATCTCGAAAAAAGTCCTCCAGTATACAACCTGAATTATCATTCCCCGACTCATACTGCCATATTCATATCGATTGCCGTCCCCTAAAATGAAATATTCAATAACCGACGCCCGAAAAGGGAAGTAGATCAATCTTTGGCGCATATGTAGCTTCAAAAGGCTGGACTGGGGAAACAGAAACGCTAGTTTGTCCACCTATTATAATGCTTCCAAGGTTATAGCTACGATTTAATGTTTTAGTTGATTATGACTTATTTTAGAGGGATCGGTACGCCATTCTTACGAACTTTTACTTTGTAGCAAGGTAGTAACTCAAAATACCGTTTTCCAAACAAGTGGTCCAAACCCTCTACGACATCCCCGGTGCATATCCCATCTTCCATGTCAACGGCAGCACCCAAAACTCAGCTGTATGCTTCCCCAACCAAACGGATGTAGCGATTATTAATCCGTTTGGTTCGGGTGCTGCGGATCAGCCGTCACATTCGCATATTGGGCCGAGTTTTATGGAGAGTTGTCGGCGGTTTCTGGAGGGAACAATGTATATCTAATATGTCCCGCGAGGCTGGAAAATGGTGGACTTGATGAACTAGGGTTGAACTCTTTTTTTCAACCTGAAAATGGGACACTGTGTAATGTCGATGATGAGCTGGGGCAGGGTGTGTTGGAGGCGACGCTGCGTACACGGCGTTGGGAGGCTCGTTGTATGGATTTTGAGATTGGGAATCCAGTAAACTATAAGTCCTATCAATATCAGCAGAAAATAAGGAACTTTCAAGCTGATGAAAAACAACGTGAGTCGGTAGCTCTCGTCCGACTGCCAACTGGACTCGGCAAGACTACGTTGATGAGTCAAAACCTCTCATCATGATTTGAAATGTTGAGCATCTTCAGCAGGATGGTATATGCTGGAACAAGGCAGATAATGTGGCGGATTATGATGTAGGATTTCAGAAACAAAATGAGAATGGCTATAAACTGACTGAAATAACTAGTATATGGGTGGGAATTGTGACTACACGGGCGCCGGCTCTACGATCCAGACAAGTCACTTCGATCGAACAAACATGCTCTCACGCGTCTGGTGTCACAATTACCTTCGCAACGCAACAGTGGTCTCCGGCATCGAATACGTGCCCGGAGAGACCAACTAAATGTCCTGCCAAGGAGCCTTCAACATCTCACATGCGATGGCTTCCGCGGTGTGGGCGGTTTACTATGTGCTCTAACTCTCATTACTCGAGGTCTCCCGTGTTCATTTCCACATAGGTACACGATGCCGCTACTCTCCATGGCACCCCCATCTACCACAATGATACGGAGGCACGCGTCAAGCCCATATACTACAGTAACATGTTCAATGCCACCGTCTCTGCAGGCGGAGACGAACAATCCGAAGGATTGGTCAATGAGACTACTTTTGGTGCATATGCCGTGTACAACGAAGGCAAGCTGGCGTCAATAGTGGCCGTGAATCTGAACATGTGGAATTCAACCATGGATGACGCGGATCACCCATATACAACCCTCTCGTTGCCTCGGGCTTGGAATGATGCGAGGGTATCGCGCTTAACGAATTCTGGTGTTTACACGGCTGAAAACATCACGTTTGCCGGTCAATACATTGACGGAAAAGGTCACATTGTTGGCAAAGAGTCGTTTGATAAGGTCATTGATGGAATGGTGTATGTTGGTAGTGGAGAGGCTGTTTTTTTGATTAGCAAGCAGTTAGTGAACTAAGTTAGTAGATTAGATTAGATGGGCCATGCCGTCGGATGCAATAAATCGACCTCCTGGGCATGCCGCAGAATCCGACAGGAAATGCGACAATGAAATCAAGCCGTGGTATTGACCTAAAACTTGTCACTTCGACCACGTATAGGCACATTGTATTTCTTTTCGTTCTCGTTTTCCTTCCTTTTCCCTAACCCGGGTGAATCCAGCCCATCCTGATCAAATCCTATGGGCGTATCGGAGCGCGAGCCCGAAACAGAATGCCCGATAAAAAAAATGCATGCCAATCACCCCCATAGAAACAAAACGATTTCTATTCTTGCTTTTACCGGTTCCTTCACATTTTTTTCGAGGCTGTAGCGATGAATAGTCGGTCAGTCGGGTGCTGGCTGAAACCCCAAATGACGGTGGGCACAGTGGATATTTTCATGCGGGAAGCGCGGTAATAATCCATATAAACATATTCCTCGGGCAAAAACTAGAAAATAAAGAACTTGAATATATTCATCATGCAATATCACCCTTTGATGAGTGAGGGCTGGACCCAGTCAGTCGAGGTGGGTAGTGGTAGTGGTAAAGCCGTCAAATGTGGTAGATGTCGGGACGCAGGTGTGGTGGGTTAAAAACGTCGACTGGCTAGATCCCTGACAGCTCGGATGGTATTATTTAATCAATCAAATCTGTGGGTTTCACAAGTGGCATTGATGACTAAATATTGAGAACGACTAGCATCAAAGTCTTCATAAATTGCTCGTATTGTTTATAAGAGCCTTCATATGAGGCATTTTTCCTGACTGTTCAAGTCAATGCAAGCATGTATGTCTTGACTCTTCGGTCATGATCTGGCCTGTTGCAATGCACCGACTGTGACGTAAAACTAATGCCTCGGAAAGTTGAGCAGGGGCGGCTTAATTCGAGCCTGTCCTCTCGCGTGTTGGGATTGACATTCGCTCAACTCTCTTGAGTACTAGTGTGAACGCTGAACAGTAAGGTACCCAATGATGTTGCTTTTTCCATGTCGAGACCTGTCATCACGATTCTGGTGGCTTGGAATAAACTCATTCGACCCAAGTCCCTGGCGGTCGAAACACAGCCTCCCTGGTCAATGCTATGGAAATTGTGGCTTAGACACCAATCAGCCAATACTACATAGAATAGATTGCTTACTCCTCGGAGTTGGTGAGTCCTGTCGATGCATAGGCACGAGACCTTTTTGACATGGCCAGGATTGAAATCTCCGAAAAAAGATGCAAGGCTCTACGCATTTTGCCCTAAAAAGGGTTGGTGCAAGTACCACCCCGCCAAACTAGCTGTAAATTGGCGTGAGTCTAGCCTACAGTCAGCTCTCTAGTGGTCTCGCTAGGCTAGATATAGGGGGCCAACGCACTAATAGTTTGTGCGCTATCCCGCATAGGATCCAGAACTATTAATCACGAGTCACGACCCCAAGATTTACTTTAGCGGTCGAATAGTTGTTGGTCCTTGTAGGCGACTATGCTCACCTGACCTCAATGGCTTTTTTCTTAATAGTTAAAGGAACGAGCACTCTGTAATGAGCTGTTCTCTCTGCAATGTAAGGCCAGCTGAAGTATCAGTCTAAATCGAAACACCAGCCTCATTTGTCATTTTGGAAACAAAGACTGCTAGAATGATGGAGCCTGAAAAAATCACCATTCTTTTTGTCTAAGGTCATGGGTCCGAGATTTCAGAGTATTGTGCGGCAGAGACGGCCGACAATCAGCGGCAAGCGCGCTTTGCGCGGGAAGCCCGAAATATCTTTTCAATGTAATCCGGAAAAAGAATCCTGCCTGCTGTGGCAATGAAATGGACCCGGGCTGGGTCTAGGGTTCATCCAAAGATCTAGAGGGGTCACTGCTGACAAGTCTGGCCTCGGGAATATTATTGTGAGGGTGACGCATTTGCGGAGAAGGGCAGACCCGCTCTGCTGGGTACCTACGTAGTGCACGTAAAAACGCGGAGGCTCTCAATATTCTGAATGTGACATGTATAGCACGGATCAGACGGAAGGCAACGAAGTAGATGGCAATGCATCATCACCAGGTCTCGTGCCGAGAGCACAGCAACAAGCCCTTCGAAAAAAGAGATCCGAGGATGGTGTACTCCTCTGTGAAGCCAGGAGATCCCTTGCAACGTCGATCGCTGTCGGATCGACCCCCAATCAAGGCTAGCCAGTAGCGTCACTACAGACCAATGCACGGACATCATCACGCGCAAAAAAAAAAGGAATTGAGTCGCAATTCTTGAAGTAGAATAGGCCGTATCCAGACTTCATCCTAAGCCCGAGCACAGAATCCACAAATTCACCCAACTACTGGCACGACGGTAATTCAATCTGAGTCAACTATTAGTCAGTGAGTAACTTCGGCAAGATAGACCAAAGACTAAAAATTTGCCCGTGGAACAGAGCCACTGGCCTCCGAACTGAGTGCCCAGCCCTGAGCTGCTATAGCGTGCTTTGTTTAATTATCGTTCCACCTTGATATTCAGGTTTTGCAAGTGACGACAGGCGGGTCTCCTGCTGAAGCAAAACGCGATCGATCATGTGGCTGCTGTTGCGTTTTGTGGGGAGCATGGCCAGGTACCGCCATAAATGATGCTTTTATATGCTACGTGCTGATTGTGGGCACGTGTGATTGCCGAAATAGAGCGCTCTCAGGTACACGTACGTAAGCATGGTCAGATTGATGTGAGGCCTAATTGTTTTGTATAAATTTTGCTTTTTTCGCTTCGTTTTTGGAAGGAGAAAAAAAAAGTTTACTTGGCAGAAACATCGTTCCGACCTTCACTTACTTTCGATACCCCCAATTCTAATATCTATTTCTCTTCGTATCCCTTCCTGATGCATTGATCTCGATAAATCAAGTCAACTTGAGATATTTCGCGCGATATTTGTGATTTTCTTTTGTCCTGTTCAAGCATGGTGTATTCCGTATCATTCGTTGCTTTCACAATTGTCGGCGTCCTCTTCCAATGGCTGCTCAAACTCTTTCGTCCATCACAGGGGGGAGTACCCGAAAAGTCGAAAGTTCAGGATGCCACTCACAAAGCACCGTACCCATGCAATGCTATCAAGGGCAACCAAAAATTCCGTATCACTATGGGATTGCGGAGATTGGACGAGAGGAATTGGCTTACCGTCGATAAAAACTACTTGAAGGAGCATGATGTCCGGATATCTCTGCTTCAAAACCAGAGAAGCCAGGTCATTCAATGTCTCCCGGAGTCGAAGATTGCTTGTGCCGAGGCCCAGGAGGTCGTGGCAGAATTTCTCTGTGAGAGATTCCCTGATATGTTTCGAATGAAAGAGGCGGCCGGTGTGAAGACAATCTACAACAGCAAAACAGGGGAAAGTTTTGTCATTGGCGATGAAAACAGCGGAATAGATCCTCTTGAGACTGCGGTGCGTCTTGCTATGGAGGACTTGAGTATTCTTATGAAGAACGAAGAAGGCGAATACTACCTGTATGCTTTGCCCGATTCGACTTGAGTTCATATTACTGACAGTTGTTTTAGTGCTGCTAGTGCTACACTTTTTCCGGTTGGCTGGACAGTTCAGGATCGAATAGGATGGACGATCTCTCAGATGCACGGCCCTGTGCCTGAATGGAAAGATAAAATTGGGCATTCTGTCAACAAGTAAGACTTGCTCCCGACCGAAAGTATGAAAAGGTCACGGCTAACTTTATTAGATTCTTCTGCCGGCTAACTCCTGAATCGCCAATGGAACGGTCCAATTATTTCTTGGAGACCAAGGAGCCAGACGAAGACTTGGGCGATACTCTTTTTCGACCATTGGGATTGAACGAAGACCAACCTGGTCTTTCAATTGAGGACATCCTTCTTCGTCAGGAGCGCCAGACATTCCGCAGGCTGCCCAGAACCGGCGCCCTTATTTTCAGTGTCAAGACAACACTCAACACATTCGATGAGCTACCGGTGGAACAACTTCAAGCTCTCGCCACGGAAATCCGCAGCTGGCCTGAGGATATGGCGAAGTACAAGGGACGCGATATTTGGGGCCAACGTGTGTTGGATTATTGCATTCAACGAAGCATTGTACCTGCGTAAACAGGTATATTCGGAATTATTGCGTTCTTTTCCCCGTCATTCCTGTTTTCCGGTGTTTCAGCTTTTGACTTATTATGGCCATAATTCATCGCGTGATTTAAGTGCGTAATGCCATTGACGACAACAAAAGTTTGGGTGGCTGTCTGAATATTTCTTGGATGTTTTCAAAAGCGACGATTACTGCATGGAATGTGTTTGTTTGTTAGCATCGATGTATCGTTAATCTTTGTGTTTGTACGTAATGCATACGGATCGAGGATAGCATAGGTAGTCAATGCAAGACTGACCTTTGATGACCAAGACTAAAGACAAGTGGATGAATAGAGAGGCTGATGGACGTAGATTGAAGTTTGTATCACTCTTCTTTGTCTGACGGAAGGGGCGATGGGTGTGTTGCTTCCTTCCTAATTAGGCATGCTTACCTCAGCCTTGCCCTAAGTCTACAACTTTATTCTAACGACACTCTACTCCTCATTCCTATAATATTCCAGACTGGGCTAGTTACATATGGATGAAATGTCCCCGTTGCTATGCTGGGTTTGGCATATGTAAGCTGAGACACGCAGTCTTCTATGTTCTCAAACTCTTCCTGATATTTGCTCTAGGTCTTGATGTCGTTGTCGCATTCGCTTGGCCCTACCATGGCATATGAACAGTCTACAGCTACTGATTATGATCATGTTATGAAGCCAAATTTAAACCTTGTGACAGCTAATTCAATTCAATCCATAACCATTAAAAAGCAAGAATTGCCGCATAGCGGCCTCCCTGGATCGAAATTGTTATTCTAGAACCACTCAAACTCAAGCAACAAACGTGCTTAAAGAATATAGACGATGACCTGGGCTCCCCCGAGAAATAGATGTGTCCGGGATCACTTGCGGAACAAACGCTTGATGAACGATTCAGGCTTCTGGGAACGGCGCCAGTCACGAATAGTATCGATGAAGGTCCGTTGCGCATACGTGGCAAGAGATAAGGGAGGAATGCCAGTGTTATTCCAAGTACGCACTTTGGAGATAATACAGCGCTCAAAATCGGTCATTTGATCCGTTGCTGACATCGCAAAGGCAAGGTCTATGATCTCTTGCTCGGTTTTATTCAGCGGCAAGACAGATTTATCCCCGCTAGCCCAACCTCCCAAGTTCAATTGACGAAGGGAATAGATGAGATATTGCTCGGTGGCGGATAGATCTGCAACGGAAGTGGGAGTGTCGAAGACTGTGCCGGCCAGCGGCTCGGAAGACGTTGGAATGAGGCGATCGTGAGATCCATGCGCTTCAGAATTTGATGGAGTTTGGTCCTTTCCGAGGCTACCCTCGTATTCGAAGTCATAATCTACTTTCGTTATCAGGAGCTGATTGCTAGGCTTGTCTGGAGATAGACCTACCTTTTTGACTCCGACTCCCGCCTGTCATAGTGATATTCTGGTTGAGGTTTTGCTGTCGAAGGTAGAAATGTTCTTGAATATGTGAAAGGTTTTGTGGATCTCAAGGTGGGATATGGTGTTGATGAAGGACGGAGAGTTGCAAAGTCTCCAGGTAGAGGGGAAGAAGGAGCAATTTATACCCCCAAGTCCAAAGGTCTGGTCGGAGAAATGCTGATTGAAAGTTATTGTTGAAATATGATGTTGGTCTTCACAAAGGCTCATGGGCTGAGTGTCGTGCTGATAATGTATTGTTTCTTCCATTCACTTCATTGGTGCACTCCCTTTTTTGTACACTACTCCCTAGCTTAATACTTATTCTGCTGTTATTCGGGTATTATTATAACAATAGAAGCCTTAGGAAAGTCCTTAGTAGTCTCCTTTTTAACTTCTACAGAAAGCTCTGGAACGAGGTACAAGGACCCTGGTAGTGATTGAGGACCTATAGCATTTGGGCTATCCATGCATCAGATGATTGGTTTTCTATTCTACAGATTCATATAGCGTGTAACACTTTGTGAAGCCTTTTCTATTGAAACCTATTTATTGTTACAAATTCTAGTACGTGGTATGTAAGACTGGCCAACTGTTCTTACAAAACTCACCATTGAGTAGGGTGTCTAGTTGTTTCCTTTAACATCAGACACCTCTAAAAACATTCTGTTATAATTTCAGTGAGCCTTCTAATAATGATATAATTTCTTTGTGTGATTTACCCCATTGTACTCATGTCATTTGCCCCATTCATCGAATAACCCAAGTAAAGCCGATCCTACCTACCAAGAGGCCATAAAATATATATGTTCATCTTCTATATATGTCGACTGGGAGTAGTCCGACCTGATAGCAAATATCTGCCAAGTTTGTCAAGACAAAAACTGAGTAAACAAGGACACTGCAATATTTGTTGTTTTGTTAAGAATATCAGTTTGTACTCATAGAAGCTTAGGGCTTATCACAACCTAATCCTTAGCATCCAAACGTGTCGGCATGTACCCATCCACTTCTTTATGGGGTCTTAGGCTACAATATTCAAAGTTATATATTCATAATTGGTCTATTGGTGCTTTCACAAAAAATTTACCTTTCATACTATCATTCATCTTTATAGCTTCCAAGCCTCTGTCAACATGTGAAGATTCTTGGTTTTCTGCCGAATATAATTGGTTGAAGTAGACGGCCAATCATTTATCGCCAATCACCTGACAGTACGTGGTTATCAGCTTTGATAAGCCGAGGCTCCGTCGCGTCAGAAGTCAAAAAATGGAACTCGAATCTGTCAACATCGTAGATGTTTAAATGAGTGCGCTTTCAGTATATCAATTATAGACCCGCTAATACAAAATGACGGAGGCTCCTGCTGTGCTACGACCGAGAATATCTAAATCCTGCGACGAATGCAAAGCCCGCAAAGTCCGCTGCATACGTAAGTATTCTTGTGCAATACTTCGGCTCTCATGCTCGGTCTTCGTTATTTGAACTAACGACTAGTCTAGGTGCTCGCCCAGATACTTTGAAGTGTAATAATTGCCTTGTTAGTTATATTCCTTGTGTCTTGCGTCTATCTCCTACGTTATCTAGTTCTGGAATTGATATGGTTGCATGCAGAGACGAGACCAGACATGCCATTTCAGCCAGACGAAGCGGAAACTGAAAGTCAAAGACTCAGAAGAGCCTTCTTCTAGGCCAAGTATGTTGTTTTGAGCCGGATAGATCTGATATATTTCGTGCCTGATGCTGACGAGTCGGTGCGACAGCTTCATTGCCTCCCACACACTCGCCACTTGAGGCAGAACAACATGGTGCACCACGAAAACCGAAATCTTCACCCTCGAAGTTCTATATCGATCGGCTTTTGGAAAGCCGTGATACTCACGGGATTGGTGAGCTGAAATTCGAATCATGCATCATCAAGGTGAGTAAAGCTTTTCTGGTACCTAGGTAGTCCCGAGGAAATCCACTAAAATACCATATACAGGCAGGAGAGAGTTTCGGTAAATTATTATTCATTCGAACTCTAGATAACTTTATCTGACTCCATCTTTGCAGCGACCAGCTCCAGTCTTGCATTTTTCTCCGAAAGCAGAATTCGTTCTTTGACTGGACGCATCGGACATGACAGGCTGCGAGAACTCATCGAAACCATTGGTTCAGTAATCAATGCCAGATTGAACCGTAAAGACGAGGATACAAAAACCATGTTTCGCTTTTCTCCGATCACTTTCAAGGGACCCTCTACGCCAGTGGAGGTGGCTCCGGAGGCTGCGAGGGTATATATTGAAGGTACGCATTATTTCATCCTGGTACAGCCATTTGATCATTCCGAAGTTGAACTACTCTGACAATTGAACAGCATATTTTAAGCATGTCCATCCAATCCATCCTTTCCTTGATCGCGCAGAATTCGAGCAGAAGGCCTTGAGTTATGATTTGCTCCATCATTTGTCTTCAAATGCCGCTTTTTCAGCTCTTTATCATACAGTTCTTGCTATGGGAGCCCAATATACAGAAGGTGGATCTTTTGAGGCCGGTCAAGGCAAGCCCTGGAAATTGTACCAAGTTGCCTTGGGGCTGTTTTCGGATATTCTGCTACCCAGAGAATCTCTGGTAAACCTACAGGTGAGAGAATCTTTCATCCCCATGACATACAGAACAAGTGATGCTTGCTAACAAGGTATAGGCATTAACTGCTATGGTACGATGAGCAACTATCTTAATCTCATTGTCCGATTGCTAACCCTTGGTAGTGCATCTTCGCTCAAAACCTGTCATGCATACAAATAGAGCAGACTTTGATCTCGGAGGCCGCAAGAATGGCCGGAGCTTTAGGTTATAACAGAGCCACCATGAATGATTCAGCGCACAGAAACTTTTGGGTTGTCTACATTCTCGAAAAGACATTTTCATTTTTCAGTAGTGTTAGCTCGGTTGGTGATTCTGATCTCGCAATGTTTTGAACAATTTGACTAAACATGCACTTGGACTTAATAGATTATCAGCGATAGGGATATAGGCTGCCCTATTCCAGAAATACAGGAAGCGGTACACGGAGGTGTCGACTGGTTTTACCTATTTGCTCGCTTTGCTAGGCTGGTATCAGGGGCTTATGATATGCTCTACACAGTCTCTGCTACTACGAAGACCCCCGAAGAGTTCTATGAATCTATAGACATGGTATACCAAGATTTGGAAAAATGGCGGCTTTCGGTCCCAAAAGACCTACGACCTGGGGATCCGTTTCGACCTGAGAGTTGCAACTCTCCATGGACAATTACAGTTTCTTTGAGGGCTCACTTCTTTTATACATCCCTGATAATGTCACTTTGTCGACTCACATTGCATCTTGGCGCTGGGACGGAGTCTCCTCGAATCGAAGAAGCTAAAAAGCGACTCATGTATACAGCACGACACATCATTGAACTCACGCATTACATCGATATGCAACCTCACACTTCGATCTGGTAAGGCATAGTACTAAAAGTTGATATTTCAAAAATATATGTGCAATTATTTACTGATCTTACTTCTAGGATTCTCGGGGTTATGCCACTATCAGCTCTGTTTGTTCTTTTCGACTTCGTCGTTCATAATCCATACCACCCGGAAACTAGCACAAACCTGACATTCTTGGATGTCGTTGGCGCATATTTCACTCGTCTGGAGTTCTCTACTGGCGGTTCGCTCCCGAGTTCTCTGATGGCGGAGTTTGCCCTCATAGCACGCCAATTCATGCGTGACATACAGTTGGGCAACAGAGATCGGAGCGGCAATGCGAATAGTAACTCCCAGTATCAACCACCCACGGAGGAAAAGGACTACTCCGAGCCTATAAAACCTTACAATCAGACGCGGGAGGTAAACCAAGCATTAATCTATCAACCCCCCCAAATGGTGAGTGAGCTTCATACGTTGACGTTGATTATCATCTGACACCATCCCTTTAGCCGCGAGTGGAGCATATGCCAGCAACAGCACATCAAGTTATGAATGGGGCCTCTATGGCTTATGTGGACCAGCTATTCTACCCCACCGACGATCTACAACCGTTTATGACAAGCGAGCTGGGTTCAGGGTTTGATATGACGGGTTTGTTCGATACCATGCTGCCTAATTTCCAATTGTAACCCTTAAGCGAGGAACACTGTACATTATACGTATTACGATTTACGCCTGCTATACAACCTTTAGCATAATGATACCGATTTAATCTAATTTCATTTTATACTTGTGTTATCAAATTCGTCGAGAAGATCTTGGAAAGGCAGGTCTGTACAACTTATATACATATGTTACTGAGTCATAAAACTAACAATTCATATTCAGAACATGCTAGTTTGAGGCACTGTCGCATCCCTGACCAACAGTACAGACTATCTGCATATCCTCCATTGCCACACTCTCTCCAATCCAGAATTTTACCCCTTCTCCATTAACCGGTGCTTTCCAATCCTGCACAACAACATCCCACACACTTAGGTCCTTCCTGGTCACCGGCAACGATAACGTTACCGACTCACCAGGCGCCAATATTGCCGTCTTCTCAAATTGTCGCAACTGTCTCGGAGGAAGATCTACGCCTAGAGTATCTGCGGGCAACTCGACGTACAACTGCGCTACAGCGCGACCAGGTTTTGCTCCGGTATTGGTAACCTTCACACTGACCGTGAAGGCAGTATCCCAAAGGGCCGGGTTACCTCCCTGTGCTCCACCGGCACGCGGTGCCGGTTGTGGCGTTGTTTTATAACCTGTTGGATAGGGGTATCGAGCCATCGAGGTAGCTGCCGTTGGATTATCGAGATAGGGGTACAAATACCGCCAAATACGATTAAAGCCAGCTGGCCATGCAACTTCCGATGCTGGTGGAATGGTTGTTGCATACGTTGGCGTGGGACCCTTTGTTGGCCTAGCGGGAGGGTATTGAGTCAACGAAGTACCCGTTGTAAGTGTTGCATCGGAGAATTTGAAAGTTGTGTATGATAGACCATATCCGAATGGGAATCTTGGAGTAATACCAGCCTGCAAGAAGTGTCGATAATCGATATAAATACGCTCCGTGAACTGGTCTTGGATTTGGCCGAACCATTTGTCGATGAGGCCGACGCTTGCCGGATACTCAGATTCGTTATGAGGAATAGTGTATGGCAAATGGCCGCTAGGACTGTAATCGCCGAAGAGCACATCTGTTAGAGAATTTCCTGCCTCTTGCCCTGGCAGATGCGCAACGAGGACCGCCTTGACAGAGGGTAGATCAATCCATTTTTCCATCAGGATCGGGCCAACCGTGTGGACAACGACAATGACTGTGCTGTATTTAGCGGCCACCTTGACCACCAGATCGTCACCGCCATGCCAGGCATTGAGGCCAGCAGCCGTCCTGTCACCGGGATTGCTTTCAACGGTGATATAATTCTCACCCGAATTCGCATTGATGAACACAATTGCAATATCACTAGCCGATGCGGTAACAGATGGGAAAGTATCGGAAAGATGGAACTGAGCATTTGATGAGATGTTTTGAATCGCCTGTTGCGGCGTAACGACATAGGGCAGTCTGGCACTTCCACTTCCCCAACCCATTGTCAATATACCATTATCGCAGCCCATGTCGGAGCAAGAGTTCAAACCATTGGTGTTTGGACCTGCATCTGTGCCGAACACAACCAACGAGGCACTGGTACTAAGAGGTAGCGTCTGGTTTGTGTTCTTCAATAAAGTGATGGCATCACGAGCGACTTCTCGGGCGACGATGCTGTGGTTTCCTTGTACGTTGACGAATTGATTGACGACACCAGATGGGGAGAAGAGAGCGCCGGGGTACAAGGGACCTGTAGCATCTTGTGTATTTGTTGAGAAGTTTGGTAATGGGAAATCCTTATCTTGGCCCATTTGGAACCATGTTGCTACGATTCGTGTGACCTGCGAAGAGTTAACTTCTCGTCATCTTATTGTCCGTAGCCATTGATAGATCTATCATTCCTTACCATATCATTCAATCTTTCAAGTGGCACAGTGCCATTCAGAATTGCTCTTGACAGCTCTGAATTCCAATAACTATCTCCTAAGAGTGGAACTGTGCCGTCTCCTGGCATAGCCATATCCAATCCAGCCAATGCCGATGAGACACCGCCGAATTGAGCGTACCAGTCAGATACGACAAACCCCTGGAAGCCGAGTTCGTCTTTCAGAATGCCGTTGAGGAGCTGGCTGTTTTGTGTACATAATGATCCATTCACCTATGCATGCATCATTCATTAGTCCAGAAACATTTCTTTCCTAAAATGCGCGGAGCTTACATGGTTATACGCGGCCATAATCGAACCCACACCAGCTCTCACACCTTCAGCAAACGGCCAGAGATAAATCTCATGCAATGACCGATCATCAATGTCCGATGAGTAACCCGTTTGCAGAATAGTCGTCATCCGATACATTTCCTGCTCATTCAATATATAATGTTTGAGCGTCGCAATCACCCCGGTACTCTGCATACCCTGAATCGTCTGCGCACCAGCAATCGCTTGCAATGACGGATCAGCTCCAAATCCTTCCCAGTTCCTACCACCTCTGGGCTTGCGACCAATAGGGCCAACGACGGGGCCCATTTGGACATTAATTCCTTTACCGCGCGCTTCCTCGCCTAAAGCGACGCCTCGAGCGTACATCAAATCTTTATCCCATGTTGCGCCGGTCGTTACGCCTGCCGGAAAGGCTGTGTTGTGGTCTGTATTTCGGATGCCCAGTGGTCCGTCCTGAAGGCATATTTGCGGAATTCCGAATCGTAAAGCGCTACCCGTTTGGCCTACGCATGGTCCCATAAAGTAGCCTGTACCAGAAGTGATGTTGACTTTCTCGGCCAGTGTCATGTTGCTGACAACCTGTTGCGCTTTTGCGTACGCAGCCGACCAGCTGGAGTCCCAGCCGCCATTTGGAGTAGGATAGTAATCCGGTGTTGTATAGTTTGTTGGAAGACTGTCGCGTTTTACGTTGTCGTAGTGGTGGTTAGCATTGGAGCGGTGCGATGATGCGGCGGTGCAATGCCCAAGGAGGAGAAACCCTAGGAGGGATGATATTATTCCTCCCGCCATCGTGAAAGCAGACAATACCCGGACCGTGTCAGATCTTCTGCTACATAGACTGCAGAAGATTGGATATTTGCATCCTTGGGAAGAATGAGGAGTAAATAAATACGACGTACTACGTAAATAAAAGTTCGAGAGCCCACAGAGATCGTCAGGGAGCCGGCAATTGTTTCTCGTTTGGACCAACCCAATAATGCATCAAATCCAACTATAACACATAATACACTACATAGATGAGAGTCAGGGATAAACCTACTTTCACATGGGGCAAATCCCTAGCCCGTCCATGAGCCAATCGGTCCTTTTCCTATTTAAGACTGATGTTATCTACTTAACCTTCTTAACACTTGACCTCTATTGAGCTAGACTTCTTAGCACTTGACCTTCCTTGAGCTAAAATTCTTAGCACTTGACCATTTCTTGAGCTATCCAGCTGGGCAAACTATTATTTCCCGGTTTGGACGAAGGTTAGGGGCGGGGTCAAATGATGGTGCCTCGGTAACATTATCCTCCTTGTTTACGACGGACTACATACAAAGTTAAGTTAGTAACTAAATGGCCGCTAGCCACTTAGTTAATACTATGTCCAAACTTCTTATTTTGCCCGAAATGGACTTTGTATGTGAATCTCCATAATAATTTGTAAACTCCACATTATATCCACACATGAATTTTAATTGATTCACATCCTCAGCCGCCCTATGCACAGCCTTTATCATCTCCATCGTATCGCTTCATTATATCGCTTCACTGAATCCAAGCTAGATGGATATCAAGCTGGCCATCAGGTGGGGAACTTAGTCGCATCGATTCATACAAGTTAGGGTAGCAAATAGCTATTAATCCAACCCTAGGTTGTATCAACCTAGCCATGGGTTATATTTCATAACCATACTATATAACTTACTCCCTAGTTTTAACCCTCCTTGGACTGGCTGTTAGGCTGGTTATTACGTGGAGATTAAGATCTCTCTTCGGTCATATGTAAGTATTCTGAAAATCTCGTATTAGATGTGTATGCGGTTTCACAACTTAGTATTTTTAATTTAAGTTGAAAATCCAGGATTTAGCCTGCCGCACTGTGGCTTGATAAGAATGATGAAAATTAACTAGTTAATGATTCCGGATTAATGACGAGACTATACAGGACGAGGTTGTATTCACAAACAGAGTGTGGCGCCTCCATGTGACCTGCTCGGTCACTTGGCCTGTTGAGGAAGTATTTATATTATGCAGAGGATCATGGGTTCTTCAGATAATATAGGGTAGTATTACTACGTTGTTTCGATGTGCTCAGAAATTCAAACATCATTGGCGAGAATGAAATTATTTCCTCAAACTACGGGGATAACCCGATAGTCTAATAAACAACAATACGAACCGACCAGCCCAGGCCGACGGGGAAAGTTCGAGTATCTTAACACCACGTGCACCGATGTTCGAGTCTTTTATGCTCAACCGCGTTAGAATATTTGACTAGAAACCGCAAAAGTCCAATGCCCAGCTTATTCTAACTTGATAAGAAGGCCATGCTCGGTCCCTGGCCTACCTAGGCACATATGTAGTTAATATAGGATCATTTAACATATTCATACATGCATCTAGCCCTATACAAATCTGACGTATTGCCCTCTACATGAACTCTAGTCCCAACACCCATGTTCTCGGTTTCTAAGCAATGAAATCACCTAACATTGAACATTCTCCAGTAGAACTACCTCCCACGCAACGTGTTCCCGTGCAATCAAACAAGTGCTCGGTGGCTAGCGATCCATTGGCCAGCTTCAGATTAATTCCAGCGAGAGGTACCTGGAATCTAATTAGTACGGATAGCATGTAGGGTATTATAGAACTTGATTTTTCAACTTTAATCCGTTCAATAAACTCGTATTCGCTTGTATACTGCCGAAGGCTTCCTATAGCGTGGTATCCGCTCCGTCTCTGTGGACTACGTGATATTGGTGAGATCTGATACTCAAAAGCTCCATCTCATCACTTATAGCTAGTGACTTGACTACAGATAAGGCACCCCAACAGAAAATATAGATCAGCGACTTGTTATGATTAGTTTTGGCAGGAGCATCATCCGCTGTGTAGTTGCTCCAGCCTTGACAATACGGTAATATGCAGATCATAGACTGCCTCAGTTCGATGTTTGTAGGATTAAATTCTGAAGCTTCAGCTGCAGAAGTACGGGCGAATGGTTACAAACTCTAGATATCAAATACCGATTGCCGTATAAGGAGACCATGAGTCTTGATTAATTATATTTCAATACGCGATCGAACTTCAATGCAAGAGGAGCTATTTGATACATTGTGAGAATACTGAGCTTCGCTTGTTTAGCGGTATCATCCACAGTAGATCCAGTTTCTTTGTTGTGGTTAATCATAAACAGCATACATTCAAGTCAATTTTAATTCAATCCTTGGTAAAGAATTGATTCTCCGGTCTGGGTAGGCCAAAGTGTTCACGCAACGTTGAGCCTGTATAATCTTGACGGAAAAGGCCTCTTCGTTGCAGTTCCGGAATCAATTTGTCGGTCACCTCTTCCAATCCCTGAGGCAAGAATGGAAATGTGCATGTAAAGCCATCTGAGGCATCCTCTTTGAGCCACTTTTCCATCTCCTCGGCTATCTCGCTTGGTGAGCCCAAGAACGCTAACCCAGAGTATCCTCCATATCGTTGAGCAAGCTGACGTATCGTAAGACCCTCTGTCTTGGCCAGTAGTTCAACACCATCTCTGCCCGTCTTGCTTCCATTTGTCTCTGGGAGATCGTCTGGCAGAGGGCCATCTGGGTCAAGATGACTGACATCAACTCCCAGGGCCACCGACAAGGATGAAATTGCACTATCATAATGTACGAGGCTATCCAAATTGAGCCTCTTCTCCTGGGCGTCCTGCTTGCTCTCTCCAACAATGATCAGTGCTGCGGGTAAGATTTTCAAATGTTCTCGTTTTCGTCCGACTTTTTCCACCCGTCCCTTAATATCCGCGTAAAGAGCCTTTGCGGCTTCAATATCTTTAGGGCTGCAAAACACAACCTCTGCCGTTTCTGCTGCAAGTTGTCGTCCAGGCTCACTTTGCCCAGCCTGCACAATAACCGGCCATCCCTGAGGTGGTCTAGCAATATTCAATGGCCCGCGTACTTTCAACTCATCTCCAGAATGGTCCAGTACGTGCAGCTTCTCTGGATCAAAATATTGGCCCGTCTCCACATTACGAGTAAAAGCATCATCCGCAAAACTATCCCACAGTCCAGTCACAACATCATAAAACTCACGGGCACGCTTATATCTATCGCTATGAGCCATATGCTCGTCGAATCCAAAATTCTTGCTCGATTCCGGATTTCCCGTTGTCACGATATTCCACGCCGCTCGCCCACCACTCAAATGGTCCAGACTGGCAAACCGTCGGGCAACATGGTACGGAGCATCGTAGGTCGTGCTCGCCGTCGCAGCAAGGCCAATCCTTTCCGTCACCGCGGACAGAGCTGATAGTAGCGTAAACGGTTCGAATGAGGTAACCGTATGGCTACGTTTGAGGGCTTCAATCGGCATGTTCAACACAGCCAGATGATCGGCCATGAAAAAGGCATCGAATTTAGCGGCTTCTAGTTTCTGTGCAAACTGGGTGAGGTGTTTGAAGTTGAAGTTGGCGTCTGGGTATGAACCGGGGTAACGCCATGCCCCTGTGTGTAGTGAGACTGGTCGCATAAACGCCGTCAGGTGAAGTTGGCGGTTCGGCTTGGAATCTGCCATTTTGGGGTTGAATTGGTGATACAGTCGAATATTTCTTGTTTCAGATATTATAGGATAGTTATCAAGCTCATCGTGATGATGTTTTTATATCCAACAGAAAATGCATTTATAATCGTATCGATATCTACCAGATTTATAAGCTGGAAATATGGCGTGCTTGGAGTAGCATATATACGTGAGCAGCAACCAGTAATGTTGCGAGATGGACTCTATCTTTCTAGAGCTGTATACTAATCAGTAACATGGTATAATATGTAATATTAATAACTTCATATCTAGTACTTTCATAGATGTCTTGTGAAGCTTTTCGTTTTTCCCGCATCGTTCGCTAAAATGGGCATTAAGACCCTAAATACGCAGATGCATCCATGGATAGCTAATTAGCGGCTAGACCATAGGTATTGCTTTTTCTGAAGCGGGGTACTTGTGTAACTCGACTTGAGAGGTAAGATTTAATCACGAATTTGCAATCATCGCGAATGTGGAATAAATACCTAGATATCTGCAGACAGCTGCATTTACCTCGCAACACAATTCGCCTTTTAAGAAACAGATATTCCGCCACATGCAGGCAGAGCCATGGAGGCTCAACCGAGTGAACTTACGCTGAAACCTACAATAAATTGCCAGAAAGGAAGCTGTCCTCATCAGAACCGTTCACCAGATGAATGGGCTTCGCTTAACCTCTTTTGGTGTTCCCGCTGCACGAGAATCTGGTGTGACACATGTTGGAACAACGTTGACGCGCATGGGGCGATAGAGGAAAGGCGAACAGGCTGGCTACGCAGAATGGAAGACCATGATAAGTGGAAGGTTCCTCTGCAAGATGACCCATTGAAGAAATTGCTAGTCAAGCACCAGAATGAAAGGCGTTCGTTGCATCTTACACAACAGCTACATGTCCACAGCCTGCGTGCTGAACTTCTCAATAACCACCAGCTGGAGGAGAGTAGCAGAGGCTTAGGTGAGCCCTCATTGGCGGAGCGACAGGAGCAGGATTACCAAGGTCAATTGATGCGACTTGAGCAGGAAAACAAACGGCGCTTGATGAGGGCTCGACAGGAAATGGAAGAAAGTCGAGAATGATTATCCCACATACAGTCCCACATCAAGCCTCTTTCACATTTGTATGTATTCGAAGGATGGCCCTGGTGCCATTAAAGACGGTTTTAAATGTCCTAAATAGAAATCGACTAGCCTAGATGAATCGGTTTGCGTGCACAATCCGAGTTTGGCTTGCCTGTTCAGTGACGAATATTGTTTAGTATGTAGCCTCAAACCGAGCCAATATTACTATCGAGTTAGACGAGCCAAAGGGAAGGAAGAAAGTCAAAGTATGAGAGCTCTATGGTCTTGAAACTATTTGCACAATCTTCGTATCAATCTGGACCTGGCTTTGTAGGAGACACCTGGATAGGGCAGTCCGGATTGATTGGTGGAAACAGCAAGACCAAGGCTTATGGGGGCACTATGGTCGGGCATAGATGAAGCACCAGCGAGTGACTCTCTTTATTTATATAGGTAATAACTGAGCAATAAATGATTGGCAACAATCATTAACTGACTTCCTAATGTCCTAGGGTTTGGGGTTACTGTTGACGCTCAGCTTGTGATTGGTCCGCTATGAATTTATCATCCCACCCCGACTCTGGCAGTATGGAGCTATTGGTCCCTATATGAGCCATTCATTCACTTCCTTCAATCACATACGACCATAGGGTGTGGAAAACAGGGCTTCCCGTCCGCTCAGCCGTACTTAAGCCACACGCCGGCTGGTTAGTAGTTGGGTGGGTGACCACCAGCGAATCCCAGCTGTTGTATGTATACTTCCCTTCTTATTTTTGCCTTCACAAGCCATTCTTCCAGCCTCCTCCACTTTACCCTATTCTCCTAGCGCCCCATTTTACTGCACTGTACGTCGGGTGGTGCCTAATCGGGTAATCATGAGGGAGCTCCCATCAGCTTCTTCACCGTCCGGCAGAATACCGATCGCCTCATTAGCTGACTGTCACTCGCCGCCTAGGGCCTCGTGCCCTAACTACAGTAGAAGGTCTTCAAGATTTCTTAAAGATATCTACAATAGGTGCTTTACATTATACAGAGATCTTAGAAATCATAGACCCCAATCACAACGCATCTTATTGTATATGATAAATATAAGGTGCAAGAACTATGCGAGCTACAAAAGAAATTATTTCAAGCATCTTACATAGTATAACTCCGTGTTGAGATTGAAATCAAGAATTACTAGTACACTCTGATTGGTCCAGAAGGTTGCAGGTATACTACCAGTAGTTCTATACAACGCAATGGGTGGTTATAAATCCAAACTTTTAGACCAATCGAAGCCTACCACTTTTGTATGGGGGTATACTTAGAAATAAGTTAATCAATCTGCAGAGGCTTCGTACTTACGGAGTAGAAAGACTGTAAGGGATAAATTGAGTAATATGATTCGCTCCCTGGCCAGGACCAGCATGATGACAGCACAGAAAATAATCGGGCCTAGCGCCTGGACGGTGTTACGGACAGCATCCCAACAAACACCGTCCAGCCATTTTCCTATACTATCAGCTTCTTTCCATAGATGACCAGGTCCTCAACCTTCGGACAACTCAATCATGCATTCCAACCGCACTGAAAAACCAAGGATTGCTGTAAAAAGCCACTATATCCGAGGATTTGTCAGGGAAAGATGACCCCAAAGTTGCCAGGCTGCAATATCTTCAGAAGAAAAAATGAAAAGCTTAACATATTGCATATCCGTTCTGATATAGCGCTGTCTTCAATGAGTCGACAGGGCAGTCACGGTTTGATTCAGAATATGGGGCATGAAGGGCAGTCTCGACAGTTTGGTATGAACGAACAACAGGTCGGTAATCAGCACGCGACACGACCCCAGATGCCTCGGATACCTTAAAATCTACCTCCGGATCTTCAGGAGCGTTTGGCTTGGAAGACTCCAGAACAGGTGAATACTCTTGGAGCCATGCTCACCAGTGCCAACCCTCAGAGGCCTATGCAACCACTTCAAAATGCTCAGGTCCAACGGCACATCGCTGTAGCCCTACAAAGCCAGGGCCGTTTACCGGATGGCGTGCGGAAGTCACCATCCCAGACCGAGCCGGGAAAGTCTTGCAGATGCACGTCAACTCGTGCTGTCTTTTCTTTATGCGATTTATTGACTACACTATCATACTAAACTGACCGCTCTGGTTTTAGGATTACATCCCTTCGACTCATACAGCCTCGAATCGAAATACAGAACGTACTCCAGAACGCCTTGCAATATGAGGAAAAGGCTTTTCGTGAAGCTAACCAGCGAGTAAGACTTCATAGCAACAGCTTGTTCTATTAGAGACGCTGTTTATGGTTTAGACATATTCAGGATGCTAATGATTTTTCGGTCGTAACTTGATAGTACGAATACGAGAAAGAGTGTGCCAGTAAACTCCACGCTATTAAAGAACGGGGATTGCGACAACAAGCCGCGTACAGCTAAGGCGGGTTAATGCAGCACGGCGGTGCCAATGGGAGTATGGACCCATCCTAGGAGATCGATGCAGGAAATCGACACTTTCCTCCCAGACATGGCTATCAGGGTTGGGAGGGCATTCTCGACGCCTTTCTTCTCATCATTATCCTGTAAGCCACAACCTTGGAACGCTTTGACCCTAGAAAGCATAAGGGCTAACACAAACAACTACGTACTTTGTTTCCCGCTAACATTTAAGGCGCTCACTGTCAGGTTCCTCAGCGGCATATATTGCCTCGACGAACCGGCTTTGAGCCCACTTAGTGATGCCGCTTCTTCGACGTATTGATTCATGGGAATAGACCCCGTCGTGTGCAGGAACCTGGTAGGCAGCGTATTTAAATTACATACAGAACTCCGTCCTGTACCCCTAATACCTAGTGGGATATGTTTCATCTGACCCCTGCACTAAGGTTATGTATTCATTGTTACTTCTAATCTTAGTGTACAACATTCATAGCCTGCTAAGATGCTGATCGCAAAAAATTGGGCGGTTTCGGGTTGCATTTTGTGCGAACTGATCTCAGCCTCACTCAAATATCTTTGGCTTCCTCATTGTCTGCTCTCCCGGATAGTAAGCCCCTGCGCTTACAATAGCCGGTCCGTACTCTTCTAATTCATCAATCACTGGATTGCTCTCCAGCCACTCGTCGACATATTCCCAAGTCTCTTCATCCTCTATTTCCACACATTCATGAAAATACATATTCGCCAAGGACAAATTGGTGCAAGTCGAAAATGCGTCGTCGGCACTCTGTCTGGCATAGGCGTAGCCGAGTCGCACTTCTGCATAAGCATTGCATGATTCATCGTCATTAAATTCAACACGTATCGGCTCATCCGATGCAATCAGGAGTGCCCGCGAGGGATCAATTTTCCCTCGCTTCAATGACTGGACCTGGCTCATTGCGGATCGGGCTATCTTTAAGGTCGTTGAGTCCACGGCCATAAAGTAACTTGGGGATTCAGTCGACTCGTTGAACCATTGCATCAAACTTCCTATATCCGGAGACTCGAGCTTCTTTGAGACATTGTACAGACACCATTCATCCGCCGTTTCCGCTTCCCTCATAATGTAGGATCGAATCAACCGCAGATCGGCGTCAGTCATAGGTGATAAGACGAAAATAGGATGATAGAGGCCCATCACCAATTTGTCGGGGTTTGGCACGATTTCCGCATAGTTTCCTAACATGGCAACTTGATTATTGTATAACCTGGTACTGGCTCTGGAGCTGTTCCACGAGTCACCATTTTTGCCATCTGGCCAGGGATTCCACATCATATGCCAGAAGTCCGCTGCAAGCCTGGGTTCCTTCAAATCGCGCAAATCAATAAACTGTTCTTTCAAGTCGTCAATCACACCCTGGTAAAATTTGCAGATATATTTTTGTGCTCGAAGGATTTGGTAGGATCCGTCACATTTTCGATCAATGAATAGCGCATAAATCTCATCACAGCCAGCGTGAATGTCTAGCTCAAGTTGTGAAAATAGGCGATACAAATCTTCCCGAGAGCATGGATTTTCTTCGTCTGGCCAATTGTAGATGACGACGTCGGATATCTGCTCCGACATCGTAACTGTAGCTTTGAGGCGCGTAGTTTCGTCTTCTGAGAGATATACAAGAGAAATCAAGGTAAGTGTCAACGGTTCTATCTTGAGGTGCCTGGGTAGATGAGCGGGCAATGCGTAAACCGGCACATGGCTTTGCTGGGCTGCTGGCTCTAACGGATCTGCTTGTGTTTGCTCAATGCTAATTATTGCACTTGGTGATACAAGCTCAGAAAATGGGATCTCTCGTGACATCAGGGACTGTGCGATCAAATTCACCCGCCCCAGGGGAACACGAGCAACCCTCGAATCCGGGTCACCAACAGACTGCACAACTATGGCTGTGTCCGTTCTCATTGACTCCTCATCGATGAAAACGCTCCCGCGAATGTCGAATATGGAGGATAATGGTGGTGTCTGGCTATGAATCCAGGGTACGGGCACTACAGGCCACAATTCACCATCGGGCCGCTCGGTCCATGATTCATCGATAACGACTATCTTTTTGCAGACTTCACCTATCTCACTCTCATCAAGCGGGCAAAGAAAGAATACTGCAAGTGCTTTCTTCTCATCGATCCGGTACTCAATGGCCTGGGGCAATTGCCATTTTGGGATGTCCCGTCCCACTGCCATTATGTTTTAAACGCACTAGGTAGGAAATCCGCGGGATATTTCACCTAGAGCTAGAAAAGAATTCAAGAGTGCATGCCTAGGCAATCATCGTGGGTAAGGGAAGAAGCGGCTCTATATATGTGACTTGCCAGCACTGAAGCTCTAGGTGGGCTGAGGAGTTACTAATTTCACCGGAATAAATTAGTTTCCTGATGGATGGATTAATTTTAGCCCTCGGAAACTGCGAGAATTATTTATAGTAGCAATAGACTGGGGCATTTACGCCACTCTCCGCCTATCAATATAGACTATTATTTTGCCTTTACCCAACACATACGACCATAGGGTGTGGAAAACAGGGCTTCCCGTCCGCTCAGCCGTACTTAAGCCACACGCCGGCTGGTTAGTAGTTGGGTGGGTGACCACCAGCGAATCCCAGCTGTTGTATGTTGTATTCTCTTTTCTTTTTTTCGCTATTTTTGCCTTCTCAGGCTATTCTTTCCATTGCTGCTTTAATCCAGCCTGCGCCTGGAATTGTTGACATACCAGCCCCTTGACTGTTTTGTGGTCGGCTTCTTTACCAACACTTGGTAATTGAAAAATCCTTTGATACGACTGCTGGCTAGCATTCCACAACGCCAAATCAACTTTTTGAAAGAAAGCGGCCTTTTCTTTATAAAAAGTCAACATATTGCTCTGTACATTATTTCCATTATTCAAAATGTTGGTCTTGGTGTCAGTCCGTTCTCATGGCCTCACTCTTTCTCTCCATAGACCTGTCGTTAGGGTTACTAATGGTAATCTTCTCGACGCTAACGGATTTTTATCCTCAACCACGACTTTCATAACTCATACAAACTTTTGTTTTCTGTCATCGCGTTTCTAGATCCATACCATGAATACTCATCTAGGAGCTTCATCCAATTAGCCAATAATGAGATTAAGACAATGCATACATCATTTCCGAGCGATACACACTTCGACGCCATTGCGGAGGTCCTCTGTCGTCCCATTGGCTCATGAGATACATCACGGTGTAAACTCCCTCAACAGTCCTTCACGTGCCAGTCATGATAACAACCCGATAATATTTCTCCATGGATTCCTGGGCTCGAAACGAGAGAATAAAGCAGTTAGCCGGTATACTTAAAACGAAGAACCCCTAACCTAGCCCTTTCTTTAGACTTCGTGGTACTGATTCTTGTGAAGGTTGTTGGCCCGTGATCTGTCGCGACAGGTCTTTGCATTGGTTCGTTGAAATCCTTTGATTCCTGCTTTTCGCGGGCAACCAATTAACGACTATAGGATCTCCGAAATCATGGCGACTCAGCTCACCATCCTGTACACAATTATATGGACATGGCCCTCGACGTCGAGGCTTTTATCAAGACACACGGATTCAGGAGCGTGTCGCTGATAGGTCACTCTATGTAAGAAATCTCCCGCCACAAAAATATATATTTATGCCTTTTTTTGTTTAGTCTAACGCATCGAATCGATTATAGGGGAGCAAAAACTGCATTAGCACTATCCCTCCACGCCCCAGACCTAATCTCAACCGTTGTCGCAATCGACAACTGTCCCATAACCCTGCCCATACCAGCTGACTTTCAGAAATGCATCGATGCGCTTGCAGAGGTAAACAATGTAAGAATCAAAACCCATTCGGAAGGCGAGCGGATACTTGCTCGATACGAAGAGGTTAGTTCCCACCCATCTACTGGATAAATATCGACCATACCATTCCATACCATACCATACAAATTGACACGAAAATTAGTCCGCGGCTGTCCGATTATGGCTTTTGAGTAACTTCATCAAAGATCCACGGCACGCGCCGTATCTGAAGCTGCGTCTGCCATTGGACATTCTGGGAAACGCGCTCGATGCTCTGGGAGATTTTCCTTATAGATTGACAGAATCAAAAGCCGTGAGATTTTCTAAACCGACGTTATTCCTTCGCGCGCACCAGAGCCATTACATCCCGGATGATGCTTTGCCGCTTACGCGATCTTTCTTTCCTAATTCGCGAGTTGTGGATATGGATTGCGGGCATTGGATTGTTCAGGATCGGCCTGAGGAGTTTAGACTAGGTAAGTGTTCTGGACTATCATATTTGGACGCGATTGTTTGCTTGCTGATGGTTGTCTATTTAGTTGTGGTGGATTTTCTGCGTGGTCGGGGTTATAGGTGAAGGGGAACGTTGAATATGTCTATATGTAATAATATCTTGATATCTTTTTATATTCAATAGAATTCGAATACACGTTAAATAAACCCGCAAGCAATATATGTACATAGCACAAACAAGGACGCCAACAATGCACCAGTAGTCTTTCCATCAAATAGAAGTCAAACTCACACCTCATGTAATCGTTAGTTAAAGTTACTGGGATAAGCAACTTCATACGTCGGCATAAACTCCTCCTTGATAGACCTCAAGCTCACAAACCGCGAAAGCAAGTTTGCGCTTCCAGCCTTGTCGTTTGTGCCACTTGCACGTGCTCCACCGAAAGGTTGCTGCCCGACTACTGCACCGGTACTCTTGCAGTTGATGTAGAAGTTACCTGCAGCATTGCGAAGAGCATCCTCGGCAAAGCGGATTGCCTTGCGGTCTTGTGCGAATACAGAGCCTGTGAGGCCGTATTCGCTTGTTTGTTCGATCTTGGTGCATATATCAGCTAGGGAAGAGGAAGAGGCGTCGTCGTAAGCGTAGAGAACCAAAATAGGTCCGAATAGTTCCCGGGAGAGGAGGGGATGATCGGCGTTCTTGGTCAAGTAGACGGTGGGCTCGATGAACCAGCCCTTAGAGGAGTCATAGTTGCCTCCTGCAAGTAACTCGAGCTCGGGGTCTTGCTTGGCTTCATCAATCACCTTTGTAAGTTTGTTGAAAGATCCCTCGTGAATAACAGGTCCACAGAAATTGGTAAAGTCGGTTGGATCGCCAACTTTCAAGTCCTTCACTTCTTCGACAATTTGTTTCACAAAGTCGTCTGCAATAGACGAAGCGACGTATGCTCGGGAAGTGGCACTGCACTTCTGACCCTGATACTCAAAAGCGCCACGAACGGTTTGAACAACGGCATTCCGAACATCGGCGCTTTGATGGACAAGATGGAAGTTCTTGCCTCCAGTTTCACCGACAATACGGGGATAACCCTTGTACTTGCCCTCGGCAACCCCAGTCGCGATCTTTCCGTATAGAGACCGGAATACGGTTGTGCTACCTGTGAAGTGGAGAGCTGCAAAGTCGGGATGATTAAGCACGCTGCTGGTTACTTCCTCCGCATTGCCAGGAACGAATTGAATGACTCCTTTGGGTAGGCCAGCTTCCAACAGAATTTGGTGTACAAGATGACCTGATGCGATAGCGGATGGTGATGGCTTCCAGACAACAACGTTGCCCATCAAAGCGGGTGCGCCGGCCAAGTTTCCTCCGATAGCTGTGAAGTTGAATGGACTGATGGCGTATACGAAACCTTCGAGGGGTCGATATTCGAGGCGACTGCAAAACATATGTTAGTTAAAAAAAAAGCCCCACTAATTCCCTGTTGCGAAATACATACTTCCATACTCCTGGAGAATTGTGAGCCGGCTGTTGTGAGTACACTTCCTCCGCATACTTTACACCGAATCTTGAATTTCACGTTAGTCTATAATCGTGATCATCACAGAATATCCAACGTGATATCACCAACCTGAAGAAATCGCAAAGCTCTGCTGCCGAGTCAATCTCTGCCTGCCAAGCATTCTTTCCTTGACCAACCATCGTCAATGCCATGATGTCGTAGCGGTATTTTGTGGAAATTAAATCCGCTGCCTTGAGGAAAATACTAGCACGGTCTGACCACGGCATAGCAGCCCAGTCACCGCGTGCGGCGAGTGCAGCTTCAATGGCCGCTTCGACATTGGCTTTGGATGCCTCAGAGTAATAGGCGACCGGTTTGTGGGTTGCCGGATTCAATTGTTCTGAAGTCTTGGTGGTTGTGATCTACACGAAGTCAGGATACCGTCAAACCTTCAATTTTCTTGATTATCATACCTCTTTGCCTCCAATCATCAAGGGAATGTTTCGAATGTTGGATTCTTTCAATTGAGCGAGTGCCAATTCCAGTCCTCGACGGTCCGGAGATCCAGGGATGTAATGTTTCTATATAAGACACATTTATTAGCACCAAAAATGCCGTCACATCTTCCAGGACACCAGCGTACATTGGGCTCATTGTTGATTGTTGGAATCTTGAAATTGGCATAGCTATTGAGACCCCGCACACCGGATGGTGTAGCAGAAGGCAATCTGCCAAAGCTCGTTGAGCGCGCCGAAAGTCTCGTAGCGAAACGCATGTTGTATATCTTGTCGTTCAAGCTATAGTATTCAGCGACCAGAGATGAAGAATAAAAAGAATTCAAGTCATGATCAGAAGAACGAACGATAAAAAGAAAAAGTGACCGGGATTGCAAGCTGTCTGGGCCGGTGGGTGGCGCCGCGATAAGCCCTTATCGCCCCACCATAGCTTGCTGGAAACCGGCCCGGTCAGCACATGTCACGGGGTTTGCGACCGGCTACAATTGGTTTATTTGCTCTTCTAATACACTTCTATACATAGTACGTCTGTACTTCTGCACTTCTACTCTATGAATCCCCCCACAATGTTCTTGTAGACAGCTCCCTCAGCCATTGTCTGCTGGTCGTCGACCGCCTTGGCTATGGCAGTCTCAATGTCATCTTCGCCGCTCAGGATTCCATACCGCCCACTAGTGTCCGGCCTGGCTAGTAACTGAGCAATCACTGCAGCGACATCCTGTCTCGATATCTCCCCTTCTAGAGCTACTTGCTCCGGATGGATACTTAGCTTCCCTCTGGCTGGCAGATCCGACAAACTACCCGTCGTCACATGTATCGACTGAAAGTTCGGCGGCAAATGCGTCTGTCTTCTCCGCCATGCAGTCATGGCATCTAGGAACTCTTCTGCTTCAAGCTTCTCCTTTTCGTACACAGGAATTTCGCCTTGTCTCGAGTCCGCAATGTCATTCCACATTTTATCCGTCATTTCTGTCTCTCGCTGCTTGCGCCGACTGCTCATATAGGATATCATGAGGAATTTCGAGATTTTGGACGAGCCAAATGCCGCAATGATCATCTGCTTGACAGCGATCCTCAATTCTTCGCAATCGATAGACCTCTGAGATCCGCCTCTGCAACCGGTGCCTTATCGCGAGAGTTAGTCGACTAACTCATGAGACATACGGCAGACTTACCGGCCATCCAAATAACATAATTCGGATCAACGCGATCCAGCAACGCGCGAGCAGAGTCAACCGTGTCAATCTGCTTCAAATCCGTAACAAGAACCTCCACGTTTCCTTGCCTATTGCTCTCGCGAAGGTTCAATATGTCGCCGCGATGAATCGAACTGTTGGTAAGACTGATAATGTCATATCCGCGAGCGATTAACAGGCGTGTAAGAAGCAAAGCTACTTTACAGTAACCTCCGAGTAGAAGGACTTTTGGGGCAAGCTTCATTGTAAAGTTCATCGACTGATCCCGAAACATCAGTAATAGCGAAATGATTTCAAATGCCGAAGCATCACAAGAAGTGACGATCGTAAAATTCTAAAACGGCTTTATCCTGGCATATGACACATGACAACGTCAAGTGGCGTGCAGTCGTAGAACTTAAATCAGAATAAGCTTATATACTGGGCGGAATTATTGGCGAGGAAGTTGTGGTGGTTGCCGAAACCCTAAAACGCTCGGGGCGCCAGTCACGAATTACTAGAAGAGGAAAAAAGATTTCATTCTATGATTCTATCTCAACATCGATAAGCAGAGAAAGCAAAAAAGTAGTTTCGTCTCTAACAAGTTTTCATAAACTTCAACGCGTCATATCTCATCTCACGTAAAGCAGCTTCACGTAAATGAGCCTTGGTTCCAACGCATACCCTCACGTTAAGCGATCCATGTCACTGGCTCTGGAGAACCATATTCACCGACAGATCACACTATTCAGCAGTAGCAGCCGGCCAGAAAGCCCATGCAACAGCCATACAGGCCTTGATAAAACCCGAGATCCACAACGCGCTCTGCATTTCGGCGTCGCTATGGCACAGCCAGCCGCCGATAATAGCGCCAAGCACGATTGCCACGACGGACCCCATCCTCCTGTTGCGCTTCAGGTTTGCAGTGACGCCAGATACGAGTGCTGGGTCAGATGCAATGTCAAAGTAAACCGACGTCAGCACGACGGTCGGCAGCTCATTGAAGCCCATGCCGCGGCTGGCAGTAATCTGGCCACCGAATTGAAATGCGAGGATAGCCAAGGGGATCAACTCGAGAAAGAGAGTTCCACTGGTTGGCTGATCAGTTAGAGAGTGTGGAATTGACCCAGCTTGAAATATGGATGCAGCAACTAGGACGAAGAGCGCCTGGATAGCAAAAGACACCGTCAAGGTCCCTCTCCTCCGATTCCCAGTGGCCCGTGAAACGGTAGCAAAGACAAACGAACCAACTATGAATCCGCAAATTGATGTGAGCGACTTCAACCAGCCATATGGCTTGCTTTCGGGTATTCCGGACGTTCCCAGTCCAAGGAATACGGTATTTCCAGTCTGCATGCTAATAAAGCAACCGAAGGAGGCGTAGATGACTCCATCGCAGAGACCGGTTGTCAGGGAGCAGATGATGAAAATCAAATCGGCGTGTTTTGTGCTGACTGTTTCCGCCCAGCGGTTTGGGAACTTTTTCTCGTCAGCTGCTTCCATGAGGTCCGAGCTGGCGTGCCCTCTAGAGGGAAGCACGTTTTTCTCGACTTCAGAAAGCCCTGCCATGAAGATTTTCAAGAAAACGAGCTAGGGATGAAATGCTAATGAAATAAAGGAGGTTTAGTAGTGGAATTTTCTCTTGATATTGAAGAAAAAGTTCGTAAAGAGTAGGGGGTTTCCTCTACAAGAAGAACATTTTGCAAACCACCATTGTCTCTCTAGATTAAATGAGACCCGCTGCTGCATCGGCGACAAAAACAAAAGCCGTTAGTAACATAGCAGGGAAAGCCATGTAAAGTGATATTAATCATCTCAACGTGCCTTGTACGACATGAATCCGGTATCTACACTCATTTTTCAGTCTTATTATCTCCCGATACTAATGCCGACTTGCAGAAACTGATAATTAAAAACTCTTGAGATGATAATCAAATACGAAGTTCTGCATGTCCAAGGCAGTTCGATGTCCGTACTTGGCAAGAATCCTTCTGTCTTGGCTCTTTCGGGGTTTTTTTTGGCAAGATCTCCGCGGTTTGCTACGGTTGAAGATTTGCATCTGCACTAGCATCCGCTCACCCGTCTTATACATGCTTGGCGGCTTAGCAAGATATCAAATCGTGTAGATCCTATTCGATACCCACCCCTGAACATCCTGAGCATCAACAACCCTAACGACCTTTTGAGACCTTTTGCCTGTTCTAGTCCTTGGTTTGATGACCACAATGAAAAAAAAAAAAAACCTCTCGTCAACTGCAATGCTACGTTCTCGTAAATGCAGGAAACGTCACTAAACAAGGGCCAAAAAAACAGATCATTATGCGAGAGGCGTCGCCAAGAAGGCATCCCCTGGCTCGTTTTCGATGTTGATGCCCGTGCCGAGGAGCTGGGCATATGCGCCGAGACCTGCTATAACCCACTCGTTTTATTTTCCCGTTGGTTGGTGTGTGTCTCGTCGTTCTAACTTCATTATCTATCGTGGAGGATTGTAAAGAAGACATAAGCGGGTCTGTCGTAGTCGAGGTTGTTATCTACGTGCAGGCGTTATGCATAGACAAGACAGGACAAGACGACAAGACGTTACTTTGCCTGTCGTCGTCGTGATATGATCCAATTGCCGGCGTTGCTCGTCTCACAAGGTCCTACCAGGTGTCGAGGAGAAGTATGCTGCACACAGCCTCCTTGTCCACAGTACAATGAATGAAGTCTTCGAGATGACTGATACTTCGGAGACAATCAGTATACATTCAAGGCTCTTTTTGCTCAAGTATTATGTATTGCTTTAGTAAATATGCATATAAATCTGAGTCTCGTCGTGAATCAAGACGCATGTCCTCCGAAACAGCCAAAATCTATCGAGACACTTGCCATTCCTTTCCAGATAACACAACGGGAGTTATCGGTATCTAGAAGCATAAACTGAGGGGTCTTCATACATAGTCAAGGGCCAAAAAGATATTGATTTGGCTTGGCACTGTCCGATAATATTCTGAAAGATCTTGAACAACCTTGTCACTACGCCCTTATTTTCCTATCCCACCCTCCCAATCAAACGCCAATACCCATAGACAAGTCAGATGAGAACGGTCGAGACACTATGCAGACATTATCAAAGGAGGGAAATGTCCATTTTAGGGTTACACTCATCAACAAAACTCATCAAGAGGGGGCCGGAGGATGGAGGAAGATATCCCGACCAACAAGTTGTGAACAATCCAGAATATCCATGAATGCTGTCTTATACGCTCTTGAGACGGCGTTTTTCCGCAGCATGAAAAGGTATAAAGATGGGCAACTCACCACGGTTTCTCAGGTGACCTTATCGTACAACCTCAATTTCTTTTGATCCTATCTTACGAACTTTCTTTAAGACTCCTTTATATCCCTCCAGTTTCATTTTCACATCTTTCTCGTACTTTTCTACATGGCTATCACCATCACTCTCGGCCCCAATGGGCAGTACCAAGTCAACGGCGCTGCAAACGGACTGGACCATAACCTGGACTTGGTGCCCATCTCTGGAGCAACGAAGCTCCGACGCATGCTCAATGAGACAGACGAACTGATCGTATGTCCGGGTGTGTATGATGGGCTATCAGCACGTATTGCTATGCAATTAGGGTTCAGTGCTATGTATATGGTGAGCCTCCAACTCCTAGTAAAGAGGCTATGAGAGTATATAGACTGACTGTCAATGTAGACCGGTGCAGGTACTACAGCATCACGACTGGGCATGGCCGACTTGGGTCTCGCTCAGCTTCACGATATGAAGACCAATGCCGAGATGATTGCAGGCCTTGATCCATATGGCCCACCTCTGATTGCTGATATGGATACTGGTTATGGCGGTACGTCCTTCTAGTAACTAAACCATCACATTCCCGTCAACAAATACTAACAACAAATTTCGTCATATACAGGACCCCTCATGGTCGCTAAATCCGTCCAGCAATACATTCAAGCCGGAGTTGCCGGCTTCCACATCGAGGACCAAGTCCTCAGCAAACGCTGCGGCCATCTCGCTGGCAAGAAAGTCGTCAGCAAAGAGGAATACCTCATGCGCATCCGAGCTGCCAAGTCCACCATTGACCGTCTACACTCCGACATTGTCCTAATCGCTCGTACCGATGCCCTACAACAATACGGCTACGAAGAATGCATCGATCGCCTCAAAGCAGCTCGTGACTTGGGCGCTGATGTGGGTTTATTGGAAGGTTTCACCTCCAAAGAGCAGGCGCGTCAGGCTGTTCAGGATCTAGCCCCCTGGCCAGTGCTACTCAATATGGTTGAGAACGGCGCGGGACCCGTTATCACAACCTTTGAGGCCAAGGAGATGGGATTCCGGATTAATATTTTCTCTTTCGCCTCATTGGCGCCTGCGTACCTTGGCATCAGGGCTGCGCTGGAGAGGCTCAAGACCGACGGTGTGACGGGAATACCGGATGGTCTGGGACCGAGGAAATTGTTCGAGATTTGTGGACTTTCGGAATCAATGAAGATTGATGCCGAGGCTGGTAATTCGGCTTTTGTGAATGGTGTTTAATTTACATACGGGGAATCGTCGGAATAGTGATGAAGACTGGCAGTAGCGTTATCTAGCATAAACTGGGCTCTGATGGTGTTATTCCTTAGACTTACCATCGAGTTAAGATTTTAGAATGATCAATAAATTAATGTTCTTCAATTATAAATGTCTACCCAACGAGGTAGTTTACTACCCATACGACCGGCTTTACCTAGATAGGCTATCACTAACAAGCCTTTCAATCATTGGTAGGATCATGCCCCAGTTGGCTTTGGCATCGGTGGAGGTCTCGGACAAATAGTCGAAAGTGGTACCTTCTTCACAGCAACATCAACACCATCCATGGCATGCCGTCTCTTGATTCCATATTTGCCAACTGTGACTCTCCCTGCACATTCCTCCACCGTCGAGAAATACCAAACCACCACCTGTGAATATGCCTGACAACCCGAACTTGCATCACGCGTCATTGTATCGCAGCCGTGGCACCACTCCTGCTCCTGTCTCTCTGCATCGGCAGACTCGTTTGTACGGCCCGAAGTTGATATAATCCTTCCCTTAGACTTGGGAACGGAAACCGTGTCGGGGTTTTGGTAGAGGTATCTATGATAGGGACAGCGAAGATCTCTATGCCGGACGTCCTGCAACGAGGGCTCGGGGTTGTGACAGGGCTTGTACTCTTGCGTGTCGTCGCATAGGTGTATCATGCTACGACGACATTTGCATGTCTCGTAGAAGTAGACCTGGGTCTTGCACATATTTCTCCAAGACTGTCTGACAGATGTCGTCCTGTTTATATCCTGGAACTGTTTTCGTTCTCCTCGTGTCCAGTCGCGGGCTTTCAACAGTTGACCACAATAAAATCAGATGGAGTACTTACTGCAAAACCAGGGTTTCAATCAATATGTTCCAGATCCTGTTTCAAAGAGTTTGTTACTTGTACGATGAATCATCGTATTCTGTGCTTTGAATCACCCTCGCTTCCAATCTCCATACTGTCATCGTGCGTCATGTTTTAGTGTCATCCGATTCATTGTCTAATTGAGCATCTCATCATTGGAACAAGCCAGAGTCATGATCTCCCAGGGCGGGGGACGAGGCTGAAATGGTAGATTAGACGGCTTACTTTCACAATCTCACAAGAAAATATATGCAGCTCGCTCCTAGGCACAACCAGTCTGACTATTAGATATCAGAGATATATTTATGGAGCTAGAATTGCGTTTTTAAGTACTAGTTGGCTGCTATCAAAGAGTAGCTATGGGTGTTCAATAGTAATCTAGGCATCTGGTTGATTCCGAGCATCACGAAGAGGCCTCAGCCCTTTCTCCCTTACTCTAACCACCGTAGATTTAAGCCCCTCAGCTTGATCCCAAATACTCTGTACTGTAACATGCCTCACCACGTCCTCCGATAACGAGCCTTGTTGCGCCGTAAATCCAACTTCCTTGGGTTGTCCAGGCACCAAGACAAACGAATTCTCATCAAAATACCCAACAAGACCCGAAGGATAGTCCAGCCAGGTATACAACGACACAGCCTTTGTTGCCTCGACTGTAAATTTGCCGGTTGAATTATCGTATGACAGTTTGAGTCCCGGATCAACTAATTTTGCTTCGTTTGTGAATACCGGAGTGAAGAAATTTTCATGGGAAAAGCGTGTTGTTACGTTGCTGTTTGGCAAGTGTCCTGTAGCAGACAACGACAGTATGAGGACAGCATCCTTCAAATCCGAAATCGACAGGTCATTGATATTCGTAATCAGAATATCAGTTATGTTCAACGGCCCGACGTCAAACGCGACAGAGGAAGGTATTCCCGCATTCTTTTCCAACGGCTTTCCACTCAGATCATACCAAGTCATACTCACCGTCCCAGACACAGACTCCCACAAATCCGACGTGACCGTAACATTCAGCTGCCCCGTCGTCGAATTCCAGTACGGCGCCACAATCACAGGCTCAAAGATATTCTTAGCCACATAATGCAACACCTTCCATCGTCCATCATACTCAATACCGGCCCACGTCGGCGCCTGCCAAATATCCTCTAATTGCCAATACAACGAACCCAACTGACGCTCCGGATGCCCACTGCCACGCCGATAAAACTGAATTTGAGACTTGTACATATCAGCCTGAAACCGCTGCGTTGCGAGACACCAAGCACTAAAGTTCGCAATCGGGTCCGTTTTCGATGGGATCGGGTAGTACCGTTCAACGGCAATAGTCATTTCACCCATCCCTTTGGCGCTGAGGGTAGTATTCAGTGATAATCCTCCGGGCGGGTAATGATGGTTTCTATGCAGAATCACAGAGCTATTGAATTGCAGATCATCCTCATCGTAAACGGCTTGTCGCCATGTCTGCAGACTGGGCATGCTATGGAACCCGAATTCGTTGGCGAATCGATTAACGGGGTAGTGGCTCATATCAAATGCTTCAGCGCTGTTGTAGTTGTAGTAATCGCTATCACCGTAGTATTCGCCTGGAGTCACGTTCTGGTATCGTTCTACCATGGGGACAGCTAAAGAAAAATCGATATTGGTATATCCATTCCCAGTTGAAGTCGGTGTGTAGCTGATAGAGTGAGTGTTGTCGTATACCAGAGGAAAAATCGTGCTGATGAACAGTTTTTCATACTCGCCGACATATCGGGCATATTCTTCGGGATAATTCTCATATACCTGAAGCAGTTCCAGACTTTCCAACTCGTTACCTCCAGCCCAGAGGGCTAGTGAAGGGTGGTGGTTCACTCGACGAACATTGTAGGCTACTTCTGCTGCGACGTTATCTAGAAAGACCTGATCAACGGGGTAGAGTGCATCACCGAACTGGAATTCGCTCCACAAAAGCACTCCCACTTCATCTGCGATATCGTATATGAAGTTAGGGAGATAGGCACCGGATGCCCATACTCTGAGCATGTTCTGATTTCCTTTGACAATAGAGTTAAATAACCTTCTCATACGATCTTCAGTGACTCGCGGCCAAAACGCATCGGGTGGAATGAAGTTGGAACCCTTTGCATAAAATTCATGGCCGTTGATCTCGAAGTGCCAGTTTGCTCCCGGTGCGATTCCGAGAGCGAGTTGAGCATGGGTGATGTTGGTCTGATTGAGGACAATCGTTCTAAAACCTGTCCTTTTCGTGATCGTAGCCAAAGTTTTGCCGTTGTTGTTAACAACATTGATAGTGATATAATAGAGATTCTGGTCTCCCATGCTCGTCGGCCACCATAATTTCGGTACATCAGCACCGACGGTGGTGATTCCAGATATACTGTTCCCAGAAGTTGTCACATTCGTCAACGATCCTGACGCAATTGTCGTCTGATTCTGGGCGTCTTTGATCTCGACAGTCAACGACGCGCCCTTCGGCAAACTACCCAAGTAAACTATGCTTGCATTGACGACCCAGGGCCTGGTTTGGTCTGGAGGCAACCAATTCACCTGTCCTTCGCGATGAATGTCAATGTCCGTATTTAAAACATAGACACCATCATTCGGCTTGAATTGAACCAGGTAAGCAGGCTGCCATGGCCCAGTTGGTGAAAAAGCTGGACCCCAATCCCAGCCGAAATCGGATTGTTCTTTCCGGATGAACCATCTATTGTCAAATTCAAAGAGTCCCTGGATGCCATCGGGCCATGCTGTGAACCCGTTAGCCGAGTCCTCTTTCACTTACACATACTGTGCGTGGTTAGTATAGCACTCACTTTCTTGCCCCGGCTCATTAGCAATTGCATTCGCAATTTCTGGCGCACTTCTGAAATGGATACTAATGACTGGGTCACCCTTGCACGACTTTAGCGCACCGGAAACATCGAATTGCCATTGACGAAACTGATTGTTTGCAGTGCCTACAAGCTGGCCACACAGCTCGATTGTGGCAAATGTATCCAGCCCGTTGAACACAATCCAGGAAGCAGAAGCATCATTGAGCCTGAAGGTCGTTAGTTAAGCTGATTCCTTTAGGGGGCTACTTACTAATGAAGATTGAAGAACATACAATCCCTTGACTGGATGACTCGTATATGTCCAGTTCGACCAGGCGATCCAGCGAAGGTCAATTTCATTTGTTCCGGCGTATCTAGTCGCGAATCTTTATATCAATTGCATATTCGTGAATCAAGGGATAGATACATGTATCCCAATCTCTCCGGAACTTACGGATCAGCTAAAAACGTTTGTCGTTAGTCTCTCATGTCAAACGTAAATTTGGATGCATTGATTTACTTACGAATCACTCCAGCAGCATACAAATCCAAATGCACCTGTGAAGGCAAAGATGCTGGCGCGGACAAATTGCACTCCTCATTCTTCACCGTCCAGTTATCCCCGCTCAGGTCGATAACGCGTTGTGCTAAAGTCAAGAGGGGAAACCCTGCTGCCAGCAATATTTTTTTTCTCATCAACATAGCAAATGTAATGTCAAACTGGCTACTAGCCCTTGAGCATCTAGGTATCTAATAATATTCCACAGAGTATTTCTCCAAGTGGGGGTCCGGCAAAGGTATTTAAGCTTAACCTTCCACCCTTGTGCATACAAATGGAATGCGGCAAGCGACTGAGCCCTACCTAACCGGTAAAATGATCGACAAACCAACAAAGCTCGGTGTCCACAAAATTGTCCGTCTAGACTCAATCGCGCATTATCTTTAAATTTCCTGCAATTGCCTGCATGTTATACAGATTAATTTGTAGAGTTGTCCCTTCACAGGATGATCACAGATCTTGAGCCCACCCTTCCTCGAATTGGAATTCCGTGTTATGTAAACGGAGTGAATGATATCAATTGATCAAGACCCGACCCTGTTGGTTTGTTGATCAACAACAACAACAACAATACTTGAGCTAGATAGATAGGGCTTGGTGTATGCTCCACGTGAGATGATTTTGGGAACAGAATGCGGGGATTTTTGCCGGTTACAATCTTTTCCTGGCTTAAAAGGATATATGTATGTCTCGGAGAACCGTCCAGTTAAATGTGCCTGTGGGTTTCTTGGATTGATACGACCCGGCTTCTATGTTGGAACACCATATCCGGAATCACTTCTGAAGAGACAGACTATTCCAAAAATTTAAAAGTCATGAAACTGGTTAAATATCTTCGAGAGACATACAGTGGTACTTAGGTGGTGTATTATATGTTGACCTAGAATCTAGTATTTCTACACAGCTAGCTGGGTACTCCAGGTATAGCAATGGCATCTCATTCAGACCACCATGAAATAGAATTGAGTGCATATTAATTAAGCTGTTTGTCAACCATGACAAAGAGAAAGGACCAAGACGGGCTAATATATATATCTATTATATGGACATGTACCGCAGTAAAGGCCTCTCAGCACTTTACACTGATCGCGCCCATTTGCATCCCTGCCGTACCGCCGGTAGGGGTAAACGTAAACTGAAGCACCGAGGAATAGGAAGTAGCCGTATAGGTGAAGGTCTCCTGCATAAAGACGGCGAGTTTGTCCGGTGGTGTATTATAAGTCACGCTTTGAGAACCCATTGAAGCAACCAGAGACACGGTGGTAGCGCCTCCTCTCCACCAGAACGAGACGGTGTATGTGGTCCCCGGGTAAGTGGCTACTGTCTGAGTGATCGAATAGGTTTGCGGGCTGCCGCCGACATACCATAACAGGTAAGGTGTAGAGTATGCTGCGCCACTAACGAAGGTGATTGAGGATCCGGTACCTGCGGTCGTCCAGCCAGAGAGAGAATGTGCGCCGTTTACCGAGAAACCCGGGTTCGTCACAATGTTGGCGCCGCAAGTCGCGGTTGCGGTTGCAGTAACTGTTTGGGTGGTCGAGGTTGTTTGGGTGGCGGTCACATCAATGATTGCTGTTACTACTGCTGTATTGGTTACAGAGACGGTGCTGGTGACTGTTGTTTCGACGACGGTAGGCACCGTCACGGTCAAGGATGAGGTGGCTGTGACGGTCAAAACGTCCGTGACCATTGAAATGCTGGATTGCGTGGTGGAAACAGTGACATCCGCGGTGGCTGTAGCGGTCTCCTCCAAAGTCACTGTGAAGGACTCAGTATTTGTCAGCGTTGTGGAAGCCTCAACGGTTGCAGTCAAAGTCTGGTCCGTTGTGACATCTACAGTCGCAACAGTTGTTGCCCAGGAAGTGATTTCGACCGTTGCAGAGTCGGTAATCGTAGCGATGTGGTCCTGCGTGACAGTGGCTGTAGCAGTGGTTGTTTCGGTCAATGAGACACCTGTTTCAACTGTAGAGTAGACATCTAGAGTCGCGGTCGACGGGTCGTTCACGACATCAGTTACAGTGACCATGCTTTCAGAACCAGTAGCAGTAACGGTCTCGAAAACTGTAACAAACTGTGTAACGTAGGGCAACGAGCCTCCAGCAGCAGTGGGATAGATGGTCGTTGTCTCAGTCACAGTGACAACTTGGGTGGATGTCTCGGGCTGGAGGTCCAACTCGAAGCAGGCACTGGATAGTTCATCGGACGAATATGTGGCCAGAGCAGTCGGGGTAGCAATACTGGCAGTTTGTGTGAAAGTTCGCTTCAAAACAGATTGCATAGGGACAATCGCCGTAACTGTCGTGGTTGATCCTTCAGTGACAATGGCGATGATGGTCGAAGTAACGGAGTTGGTAGAGGTCGTTGTGGCGGTATTTGTCACTGTTTCCCAATCGCTATGCAGAGAAGGAGAAAAATATGTCTGAGTCGCGGTGACATCCAAGGTGCTTGTAGCAAAAACTGTGTCAGTATAGGAAAGTACCAAGGTTTCGGTGTGGTAGTTGGTCAGGGTTTGTGTTGAAATGTCAGTCAACGTGTTGTAGACGGAATCCGTCACGAATATTGTCGCGTACTCGGTGACGGTGTTGATGAAGGGCTGAGTGATGGTTTCAGTAGCAAATTCCGTGACCGTGCCGGTAGTCAAGTAAGTAATAGTGTTTGTGGCCACACTGGTGAGGTCGTCTACGATGGTTTGAGTGACTGCATTAGTTAGGGCAACGGTGCCGATCACGTGGGTGACAAGTGCTGTCTGGACATTAGTGTAGGTCACTGGAGCACCGTTGCGATCCGTGGTGGTGATGGTCACGTAGTCGGTCTCCGCTGGCAGGGTGGTGGTGAATAGGGATGTGATGGTACTTGTAAGAGCAGCGACTGTCACGGTTGCCGGTTGAGTGATAGTCGTCACATCGGTGGGAATATGGATGAGATCTCGGCAAAAGCCAGGCCCTTCAGGCAACGACTCAATCAGTTCAACGAGATCATCCTCCAAGTAACAGACGTCGTTGTCGTCGTCGTCGTAAACGGTGTCGGGGGTTGGCAGAGCCACAGTACTGGCGACCAACGCCAGCAGCAAAGAGGGACGCATTATGATATTTGTAAACGAGTGAACGGCTTTTTGAAGCCCAAAATGAATGAACGACCAAATGCCTCCACAAACATAATCAAGAAGACGGGCAGAGCTTTAAATATTATCTACGTCTAATGGCGTCGGCAAATATGCCTTCAATATGGGAAGATCCACTATGAAATAGCCCTGAATGCGCATTGATTCGCTTGTCGGGTACGATGACTGAACAAGATTCAGGAACGGCGCCGCTAGTCACGTATTGTGGAGAAAGCTTAGATGATTTTAATTTATTTTGCAGAGGAGTTGACAACTTGAAATTATAACTAATGCTTAGTACATGTTCACCTTGTGGAGGAAAGGGATGGAGATTGCACACGAGTGTTGGTTGGCCTAAGCGCAACGCAGTGGAAGTGTTCATAGAACCCGAGCCCTAGGGGTTCTAGGTCCTCGTGACTCGCTGGGGTTTCTGGGACGCAAAGTGAATTGAAGCAATAAATGTTAACTTAGTTAACTAACTAGTTTTATACTCAGTAACTAACTTTCAGCCGACACACAATCATACAATCGCTTCCGCGGGATTCATATAGCATTTGAGAAACCAAGTATACCCCGGTCAAGTATGAGTGGTATATTGAGGTCCGGGACACATGCATTCTAAAGATGTAGATGTAAATCCTTCTCTTCAACGGGTGCTGACTTCCTCCAACCTGCATGAAAAGTTATCGGTCTATAGGGACATCCAGTTGCTTTGCTAATGCCGTCAAGGAGGCAGTTCCATTTCTCCAATGGACTTCTAACAAGTCTGTGGTCTCTTGGTACAGGTAGGTATGTCCCTAGTCTGGGCGTAGTAGTCAGACTTTCCGAGAAGAGAGACCAGACTAATTAATTAAACATCCTGCATGGGAACCAAGAAAATAAGACTCAGGCTTGGGAATGCTATAGGCCGGGCCAGATATTTGTTGTTGCCTATATCAAAGCTAACCGACGTACTCCCTCCACAGATTCGGAGACATTTGTGAGCGATGCCCGATACATGCATGTCCTACATGAAAATTGCCTCCTTATATAAGCTAGATGTAACGGCGTCGTTACCCCATTGCATGAAAATCCAACATTAATTTGAGGCTAATGTGGGAAGAAAGGTAACTAGTTATAGGTCTAAGCTAACTAACAACCAAAACGAGGTTGCCTGACGCGGACTCGTCTACTGTATATCTACTACATCTGGTAACTTCAACATTCTTGTCACCATCTAGAAATCGCATGTTTGCAAATAATACCTAATATTATTGTTTTTGCACTTTCTAAGTCACCCCCAGAGAAGAAAAACAATTGACAGCTTTACAAAATGTCCTTTGAAATCCAGCCCCAAACATCAAATGATGTACCAGAAGCCTTTGCAGCAGCGCGAAAAGCATTTACCAGGTTTAATAGCATGCTATTCAGCCCATTCCCACTCTCGGCGGAGTCCATGGATGTCTTAGCACAAAATAGGGTTGAATCCTTCGACAAAAACCCAAAAGCAAAGTCTTTCAAAGCCGTGGATCGCGAGACCGGCGCAATCATTGGAGCCGCAAGATGGAGTATCCACCCAGACGGCGATATTATCGAGAAAACCGTGGAGGAAGAGAGCAACGCCGGAGTCAAGGCTTTCCAGGTGCCTGAGTTGCGTGAAGATGTCGCTCGCGCATTCTACGCGGGGCTCCTGGAGGGAAAACGCGAAATAATGGGGATCAAAGAAGCTGAAGAAGATGGGAAAGTGCTCAGATTGAAGCCAAGGGTGGATTTGGAATCTCTCTTTACGCATCCAGACCATCAAGGCAAGGGGGTTGGGAAAGCGTTGTTGCGGCGGTGTATCGAGGAAGCTGAGGAGTTGGGCTTGGTTGCGTATCTGGAGGCGACGGAGGAGGGACAGCCGCTGTATGAAAAGTGTGGGTTTGAGCCACTGAGAACGAACATTTTTGATGCGAAGGAGCTTGGTGGTGAGGGAACGCACCAGTATACGGTATGACTTTGTCTTTGTCTTCGCATATGCCCTTTTCGAATGAGCTCAGTACTGATGACATCCTAAGTATATGATAAGGACGCCGAAGACGAAACCTTCTGACGCTGCAGAATGATAAAACGACAGCTAGGAGAGTATATTAGATAATAGCATGAATGTGCAAGGAAACGAAGTCTTTAAGGTAATGGAAAATTCCATTCTGTATAAGGCTGCAATGGTTGTGTATTTGAATCGAAACAGAAGCTCTCGTCATTTAATAGTCCCTCTCAATAATACGAAAACCCGCCTAATCAAATTAAATATCAATTTATGCCGAAAACTCAATTCCGGCAACAAGAAGACCCTTTCTCACCCCCGGCCGTGACATAATTCTGTTATACCACGCCGTAAGGGCTGGGAATATCTCGATACTGATTCCTGCCTCTTCCGCAGCGACCACAAACGGGACCTGAGCGATATCTGCGATTGAGCTGTAAATCATCATTAGCATTTCAAGCCCAAAACATAATTCAAGAATGTAAAAAAGAAGAGAAAAAAAAAAAAAAAAAAAAAAAAACACACACACACAATTTATGTCCCACGAGATAATCCCCCGTCTCCTTCAACCTCTGCTCCAGCGCAAAAAACAGCCCCGTCGTCCTACTCCGGAACCGATCAACGCTATATGTGTTCTCAGGCGCATCTTTCTTATAATGAACCGCCTCGTCATGCGAGCTCGCCACCCTGGTCGCACCAAAAAAGAACCAATTCATCGCTTCGATGTCTTCAGCTGACCGTCTCGGGAACGAAATGGTGTGGTCTTCCTGGTCATATTCATTGACCAGATACTGCGCAATCGCGCCGGTCTGGTCGAGAGAGACTTTGAAGCCGTTCGGGTGGATGTCTGTGACTACGGGGAAGTGGCCCTTGGGGCTGATGGCGTGGTAGGTGTCCTTGTCCAGGGAGGTTGGATTGCTGCGGATTTCGTGGTGGCGGTAGGTGAGTCTACAGTCGCATTCATTAGTTTGGGGGGTTGGCGAATATAGAGACTTTGAGGATGGGCGTGGGAATTTACTCAAGCTCGTTGAGGATAATGGCAATCTTGGCTCCATTGGAGGAGCCCGGTTTGTTGTAGAAGTCAATGAAGCCTCGCGGCTCGGCGACGACGCTCATTGTGGCTGGTATGCCTCTTCCTAGGTAGGTGTTTTGGAAGTATGGGAATAATTAATTATATTTCATCGTTGAAAATGTTGGCTCGCTGGAGCGATTGAGTTGGGTTGTATTACGACATCGAGAAATCCACGCTGAATTTATACAGACGAACACGGCCATCAGCCAACCATGGAACCATTGCGAGTGTCCCCGCACGACAGCATCATACGTCGTGGAGAGTTCAGCCCGTCGAAGATCAAGCTCAAATAGGCTGAAGCCATCGCCGTTTTGGCTTTCGCACGTGCACTCTCTATAGGGCTGGACATGTAAGTAGTTGTGAATTAAATATTAAACAGGTTCCTTGCCAGAGAACAAATGCCAAGCTTTGCCCAGTTTGGCCTCCCGTTGCCTAAGTTAGTTACCATCATCAGCTGATGACATCGGAGCAAAATCGAAGTGGCGAAACCCACGTGTACATTATTAGTGTCTTTTGGTGATCGTGAAGATGGAATTTTCGGTATTTATACGAAGTCGCATGGAGATCTTATAATTAATTATCTTAACAACGAGGTCGTCCGCATTGGTAGTTAGAAAAGCATTCATGATCCGTTTGGTGTTAGGGCTAAACAGTGATCAGGCTAGTTACGGTAGGGCCGAGACCATCTGGTAGAGGATAGAGGTAAAATTAGTACTTATATATATACATATATAAATACATATATTTACCGGATGATTGGTTATAGAAATGCTATGGCAATATCGTGTTGTATAACCTTGCTATATTTCTGTTCTATACACAGGCCAGCTTCATGCAAATCGAATCAATCCACCCTAAAACAGCATCCAACGCCATCATAAACATGAAAACCAAAGCCGGGATGGAAAGATCTCTGTTTTACAGCCCCTTGATACCGCCCTCGTGATCATTAATATTATACTCATTTGGATACTTCTCCAAATGTTTCCTCAACTCCTCGCGCTGCGCCTCCTGCTCCTCCGTAAGTTCCTCATAAACATCCACAAACATATCCTTTAGGGGAGGCTTCTTGTCGCGCTCAGCGGCATTGAACTCCTTCAAAATTGCCGCGCGGAGATCCGCTCGAGTCTGTTGCTCGAGCTCTTCATTCCATGCGCCCTTATTCTCGAGCCATTTTCGTAGACGAATGATGGGGTTGTCGCGCCGTTTCCAGTCTTCGACTTCTACGCGGGCGCGGTAGGTAAAGCTGTCGTCGCTGGTACTGTGGTGAGAGACACGGTAACTCATTGCTTCGATCAGAATGGGCCTGCCGCCATTCTCTAAAGCCATGCGCCGTGCTTCCTTGGTTGCCTCGCGAACGGCAAAAATATCGTTTCCGTCGACACGGATGGTGTCAATACCATAGCCAATTCCTCGACTGGCGATTCCGTCACCACGGTACTGTTCTAGTGTGGGTGTGGAGATTGCGAATCCGTTGTTTCGGCAGATGAACACAACGGGACATGAACGGGTCGCCGCCATGTTCAACGCAGCATGGAAATCGCCCTCGCTAGCCGCTCCTTCTCCAAAGTAGCATGCGACAACGCCAGCTGGGGTATTCGGGTTTTGTAGGGCTTGTATTTTCAAGGCATATGCGGCGCCGGTCGCCTGTGGAAGTTGTGTCGCCAGGGGCGAGGAGATTGTAAACTGAAACCCAATTAGACCTTATTTTTTAGCATGTGGTACTTAACTTACTATACGGGGATACTCTAGCCCATAATGAACGGGCATATTCCTCCCTCTTCCCGAATCATGCTTATTCGCAAACAACTGAGCCATAAACTGCTTCATCGTAAACCCGCGTTGCTGGAAAACACCAGCTTCTCGATATTGACAAAATACAACATCATGATCCTGTAACGCAGAGGCAGATCCGACAGCGATACCTTCTTCTCCCGCCGAGACCTATTAATATAGCAGTCAGTCCCGTTCTATACACGGCCCGTTGACCAGTGACACGTACCATATAAAAACTCAAACGACCTTGTCTCTGAGCCTCAAACATGATGACATCCATTACATTCACTTTAATGTAAATGTCAGCTTCGTCCATTTTAATGCACATATTGCCGAGCCAGAAACGGATTGACATACCAGTCAACATATTCTTATACCACGTTATCACCTCCTCCGTCGAGACATCCGACGGCTCGTGCTTCGTATCAACAATAACGCCATCGGAATCCATCACTCGATACGTGGGCATGGCAGGCAACGACGACGGCCGGGAGAATGCCATTTCGGATGTGAATTTACTGTCGACGGCGCCGGGGAAGCGGACTCTACACAGAGTAACGGATATTAGTAAAATGAACCCGCATCAACCAAGAAGTTTCTTTTCTGGGCGAATAATTGACATACGTATCCGACCCTGGCCTCTGCGAAATAGAGCTTTCCCATCGTACTGCAACACGTCTGAAGCGAGAACTATGACGGTTTAGTGAGCGGATGGCGATCCGGCTGCCGGAGAGGAGAGAGGCCATTGTGACGGGTCAGTGTTTGTATGGTATAAGCTGAAACATCAGAGAGCGCTCAGTGGTATGGAATTGTTAAATGGTGTAATTTTGCAAGTAAACAGAAGGGGATGATGGTGGAAAAACGAGGTGTTGAGTGAATGAATGAAAGCAGGGCAGAGGGCTCGGTTGGCGTCGGCGATGAGATAAGCTGGTAAAGGCGGGCGGCCTTTGCCGACGCTGGCCGAGATTTTCTTTGATGAGGGAGGGATATTTCCGCTCAGCTACGACTGCCGTAGAGTATACTAGTTGTAAATAGCCATAATATGTTGGTGACAACCCTGGAAGTCTCCAAGATTCATTCATAGCAGTCCTAAAGATGCTACTTACTGCCGAAATATTGAGCTAAAATACAAAAAAAATGCAACCAACCAACCAATCCTAAAAATACAAAACTCCTGCTTATCCTATCCATGGATAATTGTCATGCATAAAAAATACAGTAAAAGCTTCATTATCAACCATGAAACCGTAAGGAGCTATTTCCCAACTTCAACAACAGAACTGAGAGCCTGCTGAGCGAGCTTTTTGTTTCGCTTCACCAGTGCCGCCAGTTTCTTGTCAATAGCATCAAATTCCTTCCGAGAACTTTCCAACTCTCGCTGCGACTGTTCAATAAAAGTGCGCAGTTCCTTATTCGACATACCGAATACATTGTCCATTTCGGGAATGATGGGAGGATATCTAGCCGACTCGGGGAGTTTATGGGGGTGATCGGCCTCGCCCATGGTTGGACCAGATTCGGATGGAGGATCTAGTGCAAACTGGTCTTCAGCGCTGACAACTGCTCCACCAGCAGCAAGTGACATCCTGGGACTTGGTGGTTCAGAAAGAGCGACACCAAACCGTCCCGGAGTCAAGAATAGCGCATCAAGTCCTCCGTTCATATTAGTCGTATCCAAACCCGGAACGCTTGTCGAAGGATATTCACCCCAAGTACCGGCGTCCACATGATTTTCCAACTCAAGATAGCGGTCTTCTTCTTCGTCAGACAGATGGCGCAACACGCGACCCTTAGGCGTGATCATGCAGCGAACCTTCAAGTTGTCAACGCCATGATTGATTCGGAGTGGCTGGCCGCTAAGCAAGATCTTCTTGTTCTCTTCTGAAATGTACAAGGGCAGCTTGAAGAACTCATAGTCATCTGCCTCACACTTCATGTCGGTGCGCTGGTTGAGGGGCGGGGGGTTGAAAAGTGGATGACTGTTGAGATCAATGTCACCTTTACTTTGCATTTGAGCCAACAGGACATGAAGAGGCCCTGTTCGTTCCAGGAACAGATCCTTGATTGAAGTACCCGTAGCTTTGGCGTCCTCAATCAACTGCGCAATAGTGTTGTTCGCCCTCCATGGTTCGTCGACCGAAGGCTCAGCCGCATCCACTTCCGGCGCGGGCTTGCTGACATCTGGGACTTTTTCTGGCGAGACTTTCGGTTTCTGAATGCCTACATCAGCGTTCACTTCTGTCTTTTGCGTAGCAATATTCTCAGCATCAGAAGGTTCCTTGGTAGAAGCAGCCGGCTCAGAAGGAGTAGTAGGCGGCTTCTTAGTCTTGCGTTTGCGACCGAGAATCGGAGCTTGGACAGGTTCCTCAGCAATGGCTGTCGCTACCTCTTCTTTGATGGCTTCCTCTGCCTGCTTTGCCTTCATTCTCCGCTCTTTCTTGGCTTGGTTCTTTGTCATGGCACGAACAGGAGCGGAACCTATTTTGCTGGGAGGTGGCGAATTTGGCCGTGATACAGATGCGGATGTAGTAAGCTCGAAGTCAGAACCCACATCGCCAGGCGTGTCAGGTCGGTCCACTGAGGAAACACTTGGGCGTCTAGAGCGGACTTTTGCCTGAACAACTGAGGACAATGACGGCACTGCCGAGGGTGGAGGTGGTGTCTCTGTCTTTGGCGTGTCTACAAGTCGGAGGACTCTTGGCTGACGCGGTCCAGAGGAATCGGAATTTCGTGAGATTCCAGTCTGCGGCGTGCCCGGTCGTGAGTTGGCCGCAACGCTTGATTGTGCCAAGTTCGCAGGAACAGCGCTGCTAGAAGCAGGGCTTTCCTTTACAGGTGACGCGGTTGCCAACTCTTCCAACGGCATAGAAAGATCAAGCTTAATAGGCTTGGGCTTTTTGCTCTGGGAACCTTTAGCTACTGGTGGTTTGCTATTAGCCGGCTGCTCTGGTGGTGCTGTGACATTGGGCTTTCTCGCCGATCGTGCCTTGGGAGAGCCTAATGAGATATCTCCAAAGTTCCGAGTCTTCTCAACCTGCACATTTTCATCAGAGGCATCTGGAACCGTTGGTGTCTGTCGTCGAGAGACACTATCCAATGACTTTTGCAACGGAGTCCCACGTCGAGATGCCGGAAGACCGGGAGGGCCGTGAGAAGGAAGACTGATAGAGAACTCTGGGCTCTCCAAATCTTTTTTATCTGAGAAGAAAGCTGCCGGTGGATGGCCGTGTGGAAGTGGAAGCCCAGGAGGCAGAGACGGGGTGCCAGAACGAGAATGCTCTCGTGACTCTTGGGTCAATGTCGGTCTAAATGCATGTTCCAGTCTGCTCTTTGGTCTAACATTCAGAGGGGGGAATTCTTCATCGTCGACTATAAAAAGTTAGTGTAAGTCCGCAAGCAGTGTCCTCGCATGTCAGAAGTATGGTCAAGGCAAAGAACGGCAAAAAGCAATCGGCTGCCATCGTCGGGGAGGTCAAAAACAGAAAGCACAGTCGCATATACAATACAATGGTAGGGTGATTACAAGGGTATCCGGGCTCAATTAAATCAAATACTCAGCCAGTGACCAACAGCAAAAGGTCTAGGACATTATTTGTGAGAATTTGGTTTCAGCATATTGACTCGTCTTGTATTCAAGACAGGACAGGGAGGTCTTAACGTACATAACCGCTTTGATCACCGGCGAATGCTGAATGTAGAACAAGCCAGTGCAGAGAAGCTTGTGGAGGCTGGAGTAAATAAATGCAAGTCACCAATGGGGAATGAAGCGACGCCAATTCAAAACATCGAAAATAAGACGCAGAAACAAGAATAAACCCGATTGAAACGCCAAAAACACACCCGGGCCGTTTCTTTTGAAGGGCCATTGTCACAAATGCTGGCTGCTGTGGGAAAAGGGAACATAATGCAGAAAAAACAACGATAGGGAATGAATCACAGAGAACCACACAACCATGAGGCTTCATAGCGGCCAAGCCTCGCAAAAAAGAAATGAACATGTCATGATAAATCGAAAAACGGCCATACAATAAGGGAATATTTGAATATGCAATGCGAAGGGAAAATTCAGGTCATCTCGAAAATGAAGAACGATGGCAAGCCGATTTCTCCGTCAAGACAAGGGGGAAGTACAAATATATGATGCCAATCACCACCGATTGAATCCGGCACCGTACATCATAGAGGGATTGTACCCACCTTGCCCCTGACTTCCGTACAGCACTTGCCCAGTCGAACCAACACCGACTTGATGCATTCTCGCCTGCAGAATGCTCGGGTCCGCAAGATCTACTACACCGCCTCCACCGGAGGAAGTGTTAGCGTGTCTGTGCTTCTTCCCCTTCTTCTTTTGCTTCTGTGATCCAAAATCGGAGAGAGCACCGTTTTGGGATCCATAGAATGCACTGAGAAGGCCAGTAGCGGGAGTCAGGGGAGGGGGGGTATGGTGCTGTTGAATGAAGGGGAGTAAGAACTCACGCTTAGCAGATTCATGACCTTGTAATCCACCTGTTCCAGCTGATACACCACGACCACGAAGTAATTCGCGCATAAGGTCTGGATTCGCCTCTTGCTTTCCGACATTCGAACCAAGTCCAAGATTCGTGTTTGAAGTAAAGCCGTGACCCTGTGCAAACATGCCGCCACCGCTGATAGGAGGAGTACCGGCCGTCTTCAGACCCGGAGGGGGCCCTTGGACGCTGCTGGTGTAGAATGGACCTTGTTGAGGAGCAGGAGCGGCAAGTTGACCAGGGTTTCCGGTCTGCATGAGGTTTTGTTGACCAAATAGCCTTGTATTGGATGTCTATATCCAGGGTTAGTAAAAACAAATTAGATCGAAAAGATACTTGTCAAAACACTTACCCCTGCTTGAGAAATGCCGCCTTGGAACAGACCTGATCGAGACTGAGAAGTTTGGTCAAACCCAGGATTCAAAGAATCCACAAGCCCAGCTTGCTGGCCGGTACCTGATTTCAGAAGCATAAGTTGTTGTTGCTGAAGAGGAGTCAAACTCCGATTGTTCATGTTCAGATTGTGGAATTGATGAGAGATAGACACAGGAGAACCAATTAATGAATTGGCATTCGTGGTTTGTTGGGAAGGAGGTTGAATCGCACCGTGGGTATCGCGATTACGAGAGACTGCACTTCTTGATGGATGCACATCGTCCGGTTCGCCACCCAGCTGCAGGCTACCACTCTCTCGATTTTCGTCGTCCGCTGCGACTGATTGTAACAATGATTGAGTTTCAGCCTCTTCTTTGGCACGCTCCTGCTCGACTTTTTCTCGCATCGCTCGGCGCTTTGCCCCACCATATGGATCAATCAACGACGGACCATTTTCTATGTACTTCAGATCATCATCTGACAAACCATCGGTCGAAAATACGAAGCGAAATGTCGGGGAGTTAACCGCATTGAGAAGCGACTCTAACAGGGTATCCTTGACTGGTGCCGGTTTGGCCGAAGGCGGGCTTTCAGAAGGCGCTTGAGTCGGTGCAACAGCTGTAGCCGGAGCGGGGGCTGGGGTTGGGGGGGCAGGAGCGGGAGCGGGAGGGGGAGCAGGAGTAGACTTCCGTGATTCTTGAGCGGTGGGGAAGTTCTTCTTAAGTTCTTCACTTTTGGCCAGGGGGACATTTGCAGGTTTCGGGCTTGGTGATGAGCGGCTACCAGCACTGAGCCGTCTAGCACGATTGATAGGTGCGTCCTTGTTTGCCCAACTTGCAGACGACGGAAGAGCAGGGCCGTCTGGGAGGGGTTTTGCGCCTTCGTCCTTGCTGCCCTGTCTACGCATGGGTTGAGATTGCAGAGGTTGAGTGAAAGGTCGACTGCCAGCAGTTGTCGCACCGTTTGTGTAATGTGGTCTTTGCGCAGTATTCATCGAAGACAAATCTTGCCTGCTGTAGCTTTCATTATCGTCACCGGTTTCGTGAAGGAATGTACAATTTCGGTTATTGCACTGTTCGTTTCGGAGGAAAGACGAGCAGTATTTAGTTGTTCCGTATTGCGCTCTGAGAGTGAATTAGTACTTGGCACGGCAGAGAGAAACAGAATCAACAAACCTGAGAAGTCTATCGCCGTTTGTCGAACCATCCACAGCGGCGATGCAGCTAGCTGCATCAGCTTTTCGCGAGAATGTCACGTAGACGCCAATTCCCTGGTTGGGGTTACCGCCTGGTTTAGCTTTGCTGACGACGATTTTATCAATTTCGCCATATTGGCCAAAATACTCCGGGCCACGCAACGTCTGTAAAAGTTGTCCTTCGTCCCGAATCGTGGGATTTAAACCAATAACGTAGACAAGGTTCTTTTGAACAACTCTAACACCAGCAAGGTTCTTTCGACTGGAAGCCTCGATCTCTCGTTTTTCCGCTTCCTTTTTCTTCGCGGCGGCCGCTTTTCGATGCTTCAGTGCCAAATCGGCTTTGAACCTAGAGTAAATAAAGCTGAGTTACATGCTCGACAGGGGTGAGGAACGGGGGAAACATACTCATCTGCATCGGGCACTTTATACTGAATAGTGCTTTCATCGTAAACACGTCTGCAGTTGGGACATCGGCCTTCTTCGCTATGAGTTTTGATATTATTATAACAAAACTGACAGATCTTAACGGGTCAAGGCATTAGCGCAAACTCTAGATGAAAAGAAGGGCAGAAGGCGAAAAGACGACAAAGAACATACCTGATAGCCGCAAGGACAAGGCTTGAAGTTTTTGTCTGAAAGATCAAATTCTTCGATGCAGAGTGGGCTGTCAAAGAGAGGTCAAAGGGTTAGCTTAACATCTTCACGAGTCGTTGTCTGGATATAGCTCTTACCAGAACTCATCATCGTCGTCAATGACGGAGTCTATCTGATTGCGATTTGACATGATAGGCGATATGTTGTGAGTTACGACGAAAACCGATTTCGTACGCCGTGTTGAGAAAATAGAAGGAGGCCGTCGCTAGTAAACCCAAGGAAAAACTGACAACCCCGGTCTGCACGAACTAGAAGAGGTATATGAAAACAGATTACGAGAAGAGAATAAAAGAAGGAAATCGTTAATACAACACGTCGAAAGGGATCGAGGTGCAAAGGGATGTTGGTGAATGAAGACTTCGTGGAGTAGGAAAGGAACAGAACAGAAGGTCAAAGGTTCGATCAATCTTGGTTCCTTCCCAGATTGGCTGGTTGGGTCTTGGCGGTCCTTGCCCACGCTTGGGCGGCGATTCTGGTCACGTGACAGAGCTTATGTAACGCCGTCGGTCATGTGACCCGCTTTCCGCGGCTCGCTTCAACATCATCAGAACGTCCATCCTGCTATCGTCAGGCTCCATCCGCAAGTTTGTCAACCAATTGCCTCGTCACAATGGCGGCCACGCGGTCTTTGATGCGATTTGGAAGCAGCCGCTCTCTGGGCGCTGCTTCGAGATCAGCAGTATGCGTTCGTGCCTTTTCTTCGACGCAATTTCGTCAGCTCGATAAGGAGGATCCTGTTCCGAATATGAGACTCGCAGCACGTCCTCGTAAGTGATTCTCACATTAGCAATGTGCTCAATTATCTCAATGCGTGGTTGTGCTAAATCTGACTCTTGATATAGCTCAAGGAGAGCTTCACGCTCCCATCGTCAACCCTGCCGACAAGTACAAGGACCAGGCCGACGCCATGCACAAATACGGCCAATACATCATGTCCTGCCTTCCCAAATACGTCCAACAATTCTCCGTTTGGAAGGACGAGCTCACCGTTTACGTTCCTCCATCCGGTTTGATCCCTGTCATGACATTCCTCAAGTACCACACTGCCGCCGAGTACACCCAAATCTCCGATATAACTGCGGTCGACTATCCCACTCGCGACCAACGATTCGAGGTTGTCTACAACATGCTCAGTGTCCGCCACAACTCTCGTATCCGCGTCAAAACATACTGCGATGAGGCACAGCCCGTCCCCAGTGTGACCAGTCTCTTCGATGGCGCCCTTTGGTACGAACGTGAAGTTTACGACATGTTTGGCGTTTTCTTCACCGGTCATCCCGATCTCCGCCGTATGTTGACCGATTATGGATTCGACGGTCATCCTCTCCGCAAGGACTTCCCATTGACTGGATATACCGAAATCCGATATGACGAGGAGAAGAAGCGTATTGTGTACGAACCTCTTGAGCTTACGCAGGCATTCCGTAACTTTGAGGGAGGTACCTCTTCCTGGGAACAGGTTGGTAGCGGTACCGACCGCACTCCTGACTCTGTGAGTTTTCTTCACATCTCCTCAATTTCATGTCACGTCACTAATATAAACTTTTCAAATCAGTTCAAACTTCCCACTCCCAAGCCGGAGGAGAAGCCAGCAGAAAAGAAATAGGCAGGAAACAGCCTTTTGTAAACCTACTCTTTCATTAGTTTTCCCTTTTGTGTCATGTCTACTTTGTATATAGAGACCCGTCGATTGCCGTTCAAGATTATGGTTGAATGGACATAGAAAAGAGAAAACAATATTCAATTTATTTACGATTACCGAATGGCCTCTCCGTCCGTTATCTAAAGTGTCGCTGATTGTACCTAGGTAGCTAAGACCGTAGTGTGTCGGATTCAACATAGCACAAGAATTGGAACATCGGAACCTTGGAAGTCTCGGAGGCTGCTACCTATCTAGCTGGGCAGAGGAGGGACAATCTGGAAGACTGACCCATGGTATATTATATTCAATGTTTCCTGATAGCTAATTAGCACTGCACAAGTAACAACTTGGGGACAACCTTATCCAAGCGCAAGAGAGTTGAACCCAGATCTATATTCAGTGCCAGAATTCTGCGACACAACCAACAATTTAGAATTATGCCCGCTCAATTTAATGTTACTCTTGTCATTTGACTTAAGGGTCTGAAATTTGGAGAAGACGAAGTACTGCCGGCGACAGCCAATCAAAGCACGCACTGAATGTTGCTCCACTAAAATTTTCCCAAGCCGCAACAACATCATCAAAAGATCCTACACTCCGAACTTACCTGTCGGCAGAACACTAAGACAATTAACACTTATATTGTTGACTTATTGGTTATTGCGAGAACGAATCACAATGCCAAAACGAAAACATTCCGAAGTCGAAGGCGAAGACCACGACGAAAAGTTCAACCGCGTAAAGGCAACCCGCCTAGGCCACAAATTCGAACGAGGCACGCAACTACTCTTCCGCGCTTTGAAGACATCTCGAGGATTCGAAAGACAGAAATTGGGCAGACGACAGAAGACAGCCAAAAGCGAGAAGGATTCCAAGACGTTGGAGCGGTTGGAGAAGGAGGTTCATGTTTTGAAGGTTCGTTTTTCGAAGTGATTTTTGTCTGTTGCTGACTGAAACAATTTATTAAGGCCCTTGATCTTGAAGAGACGGCGCAACGATACCTTCTCAAACAATTGAACAAGACGAAACGGATTGCGGAGTCTCCCGAATTTGTCCGACTCGAAAAGAGCATTAATGCTTCAATCAACGCTGGCCCCGGACCACGAAACCCCGCCGAAGCAAATGTTACGGCGCGACTGTTCAAATCGAATCCTGTACAAAATGCGCTGCCTGAAATATTGACCGATATTCGAACTCTGCTGGGTATTAATGAGACATCTACGAAAAAGCAGCAGCCACAGCAGCCAAAGAACGTGGAAATGGAAGCTGCTCAGAAAGACGAGAGCCCCGAAGAGTCAACAGACGAGCCAGAAAGGAAGCCGGAGGATTTACCTTCAAAGAGCGTAAAAGATGGCAAATCAAAGGTACAGTACCTGAACGATGTCAATATGGACGACGTATCCGACGACGAGAGCATGGATCTCTCCCAATTCGATTCCCGTCTCGCCTCAGCATCTGAAGGCTCAGATTTTGATGACGAGAACAACTTCCCCGTCAAACCCACCTTGACTTCGAATAAAGGTAAATACGAGATACCGGGCGACATATCAATCTCTTCCGCAGAACCATCATCTGTATCCGAATACTTATCCGAACAATCCGAATCCGAATCTGAATCCCCGCAACCAACCCTTACGAAATCCAAGCCCAGCAAGAAAGACATCAGTGATGCCAAACCTCCAAAAGACACCACATTCCTCCCCTCCCTAATGATGGGTGGCTACTGGTCCGGCTCCGAATCCGAGCCCGAAGAAGACGACGAAGTCGCCGCCGCCGCTACTGGCAGCAAGCCCCAGAGGAAAAACCGAATGGGACAACAAGCGCGTCGAGCACTATGGGAAAAGAAATTCGGCGCTAGAGCAAAACATATCCAGGAAGCGCAGCAACACCAACAAAAGAAGAATAAGAATAGTGGCTGGGATGCGAGGCGGGGTGCTACGGATGACCACGACAAACCGAAATGGGCTGGTGGTGGTGGTAAGCGTCAATATACTGCTGATTCGTCGCGGGATAATGTTGCTGGGGAGAAGGATGTTAGGAAGGAGAATGCCATAGCCGCAAATAAGAAGAGTGCTTCGGTCGGGTTGCATCCGTCCTGGGAAGCGGCGAGAAAAGCCAAACAGGAGAAGGCCCAGGCTTCGTTTCAGGGGAAGAAGATTACTTTTGATTAGGTTTAGATTCCTATTGGATATAGTTCTTCGTGAGTTCCAAGGTTATATATATATATCAACGACTGACGCGGGCATATACCTGGTGATTTTCGATTTTTGCCCATCCATATAAATATCGAATATACAATTCGTAGCCTCATCGATGAAATATATATTAATGTAACGAGGAAGGTTTTTTGTGGAAAGTAGGTTTCAATTTGTTTTCATAAACGTATCAATTCCTCAACATCAATGATTGGAGATGGTATATAAACAATAATTAAATAAAAATACTGAATACAAGATAAAAGGGGAATGAAGGGTTCATCAACCCTACATCAACCACAACAGTCATATCAACGACAACAAGACATGACTCGAAGCAACACAGCGGTGGGTATCCAAAACGGCATGGAAGAATGAACGAAAAGACAGAAGAGTTTGTTAGACGTATTATATACAACTTGATTCAATAGAGTAGATGTGTCATGTTGCTTTCTGTGTGCGCGATGTTGGAATCTAGTTTTAGGCGGTTGCGTCTTCTGGGCCGTCTTCAGTGGTAGTTGTTATTGTCTGAGTGATTGATGTAGGTGATTTTAAGCTGGGTTCTTTGGAAGATGGGTCTGGTGTTGCTCCGCGAGATGCTTGTACGAGTTCGCCGACGATTCTGACAAAAGAGTCCGACGTTAGCAGTTATACGTGTTCTGGGAGGGCTCGATACATACCTGCGATGTTCATCCTGCCAGTCATCGGTTGCCGCTCGAATCTGCTTAAGCTGTTCCTGTATGCTCGCCATCTGTGACTAATTAGCTTTCGTCCTTAGGCTGAATTCAATACAGAGGCATCAAAACGGGGCGTCCCCACCGTTCCCTCTATGGAAGAACCAAGTTCCTCACCTTCCGCAGATGCGCCCCCTTTCTCTTCCGTTTCTTCCTCACTTGTGGCCCATCTGCTTGCAAGTAGAGTGCTATTAGTTGCGGTCTTTGCATCTTTCGAGGATTCCTTGAGAGCGGCTAGTTCTGCCTCTAGCTCACGAATGCGCTTGCGGCTGGTGGAGATGTTTGAGTCGACGTCGGTCAGCTGTGTCAAGAGAGACATGTTTTTCTCAATTTGCTCATTGAGCTCCTTTTCGCCCTTGGCAATTTGCTCTTCGATGGTCTTGTTGCGGTCCATGGTGGATGCCAAGTCACTGCTGGTTTGCTCATGGGATTTCTTCAGAGCAGCCAACTCGTCTTGGACGGCGGTTAACTGCTGAATAGCGGACTCAAGTCGAGATTGGGTCTGCTGATGCTCTCCAAGTGATTTGTGTGACTCTTCTAGCCGAGTTGAGACTGCTTGGTGCTTCTGTTCAAGTTCTGTCCTTTCCTGTTGAGCCTTCGATAGCTCCTCGGCATGCTTGCTGGTCAATTCGAGGGTAGATGATAAAGACTTCTCCTCAACTGCCACCAGTGTCTCTTCCGCAGCAGCAAGCTTGGCGGTCAAGTCCACAATTTGTGCATTGAGTCCATCGACGACCGAGGTATCTGCAGCAGCCGCTTTAGCTTTGTCGAGCTGCTCGCTGGCATTAGCCAAGACAGTGTCGTGAGTCTTTTGCAGGGTATCAAGCTTCTCCTGGTGGGATGCCTCCAACTCGTTGCGTAGATTTGTCAACTTCGCTTCGTGGGCGGTCAACAGCTCCTCAATGACCTGGCTATGGTCAGAGTCTGTCTTTGCAGCCTTTGAAGCCTGGGCAGTCTCCCACTCCTCCTTGATTTGAGCCTGCTTCTCTTCATGTTCCTTCTTCAGGGCGTTAATCTCTGCCTGGTGAGCTTCGAGCTGACTGGCAGACTTGGTCGAAGTCTCTTCTTGAGCAACGGTCAGCTGACATTCAAGAGCTTGCAGTTTCTCGTTGTGTCCCTTTTTCAAGGTATCGATTTCTGTTTGGTGAGCCTCAAGCTGGCTAGCAGACTTGGTAGAAGTCTCTTGTTGAACGGTGGCAAGTTGGCTTTCAAGACTCTGTAGCTTCTCTTCATGCTCCTTCTTCAATGCATCAATCTCTGCCTGGTGGGCTTCGAGTTGACTGGCAGACTTGGTAGAAGTCTCTTCTTGAGCAGCGGTCAACTGACTTTCAAGAGCTTGCAACTTCTCAGCATGGCTAGATTGAAGGGATTGAAGAGTATCGGAATGAGTAGATGACAATTGCTCCAACTCAGACGAATGACCGGCTTTCAAGGCTTCAACAGCGCGTGCATGCTCCTCAGAAAGTTTGCTGGATTCCTGGGCCAGCTCATCTGCAGATCGCGAGGCGGCAGCGGCTTCTTCCTTTAATTTGTTCTGCAACAAGTCAAGTTCTTCCTGCTTAGCGCTCAAGTCAGTTTCCAAGACCTTGATCTTTTCCGCATCAAGCTTCAATGATTCTTCCATTGTGGTCACCTTCTCCTTCAAAGACTCGATTTCCTGTCCAGCGACATTGTTGGCAGAGCTGATGCTCTCTTCATGATCTCGCTTGAGACTGTCGATTGTCGATTTAGCTTCAGCGAGCTTAGACTCGAGTTCCGTCTTGAGCGCGTTTGAAGCCTCAAGTTCTTGTTGGTGTTGGCTTTGAAGGGTTTCAGTGGACTGGGTCTTCTCTGAAAGCGCCTGTTCATGGTTGGCGATAAGCGTGGCGACATTCGCTTCATGTCCTGCTTTGAGCTCAGCCATGTTGCGCTCGTGGGAAGCTCCAAGCTCCTTGGCCTGCGCATCAGCATCTCCTGAAGCTGCTTTTAGACCGTCAATCTCGGCTGTCAAGGACTCGGTAGTGGCCTTGTACTGATCAATCTCAGCTTTTAATGCCTTGATAACTTCAGTCTGTTCAGCGATTTCATTTTCCTTCTCAACTAGAATTTTGCCTGCCTTCTCAGAATCGGTTTGATAAGACTGTGCCTCAGCTAGTTTGCCTTCGAGTTCCGACCTCTTGGCCTCCAATAATGTCAACTTCTCTATTGATGACTCCTTTTCAGCTGCAATCTCCTTATCCTTACTCTCACAGAGCTTCTTCAACTCGACCTCAAGGTTTTCGACCACTTGATCCCGTCCCTTCAGCTCCCTTTCAAGCTGCTCAACAATATTAAGGTGCTTGTCGTTGGCGGCAGCCTCCTTCTCCTCAGCAGTTTTTGAGGCTGTTTCGAGTGCAGACTTCTGTGCCTCAAGTTCTTCGGTTAGACGGGTAATCTGTGCTGCAGTCTCTGCTGCAGATGCCTTTTCGCTTTCTAATTCGGTCTGCAGACGCTGGAGCTCAGCGAGGTGAGTCGCTTTGAGGTCATCCAATACGGCAGCCGTCTTGGAATCGTTTTGGTCAACTGCAAACTTCTTGGCCTCTTCCAAATCCTGCACTGACTTGGCTTCCAGTTCCTTGTGTCGTGACACGGCAGCTTCCAGCTTTTCTTGCAACTCTTGAACCTCCTGTGCATGATCCAGAGAAAGTTTGTCAATCTTAGAGACATGCTCGGCGCGAATGGCTTCCACAGCAGTGTCAACCTTGGAAGGTTCTTCCTCGGCGGACTGTGAGAATGTTGCCATCTTCTCCTGAGCGGCTTCCAATTCTGCTTTCAAGCTTGCAATTGTGGTTTCGCTCTCAGACAATTTCTCCTGGAGCTCTGCAAGTTTTCCCGCATCTGTAGAAGCAGACTTAGCGTCGGGGGCGGTGCTCAAGCGTTTTGTAGTGGTAGCTGTTGGCCTGGCAGGTGCAGTTGTAGTAGGACGAACGGCAGTACGAGTGGTTGCCGTGGTTGGAGTGCGAGATGTTACAGTGGCAGTAGTTGGTCTACTAGTAGTGCTGGTTCGACTAGCTGTCGTACTCGAGGCCGGTTTAGTGGCGGACCCAATCACACTTGCTCGTCGATCCGCAGTAGATGTTGTGGCCTTCGTTGGGGCTCGAGAAGAGGGAGTTCCTGCAAGAGACATGCGCTTTGCCGCGCTAGAGATACCCTTCTTCTCATCGCCGGAACTGGCGACCTTGGAAGATTTCTCGTCTGCAGAGCTGCTGATTGAAGCTCGAGAGCGATGGGTCGCAGTAGTACTAACACTTGGAGGTCTGCGGACTGTGCTTGTAGAAGTTGTGGTCGGGCGGGTAGGTGGCTTGCTCAATGTGCTGCCACCAGTCGAAGTTCGGGATGTTGGCTTCGCACCAGCGGTAGCAGTTGAGCCAACCGTCCGCTTTGCCGCTGTCGAGCTTGCGACAGGTCGTTTGGTGGTGCTTGAAATAGTCAATTTCTTTGCCGGCGAAGCACTTGTCTTTCCAACCTCAGGACTCGTCACAGCTTCCGACTTGGACTCTTCGCCGGACAAGAGAGCTGCATCTACTGGTGTCTGGGGAGGAGGGATCTCAGTCGTCTCAGGGCAAGACTCGGAAGGCTCCTCGGCGACAGGCTCAACCTCAACATCTTCGGGAGCTGTAGCAATAGGATCCTCGGTGGCAGACATGGTTCCGTAGTTGAAGTTTGAGCGCCGGAAGTGTTATGTGAAATCGAGTAACTGTAGACAAACCCTCAGGTTAGCTTGAGTTACTCAAGAAGAATTAAAACAATAAAGTGAATTGATGTGGGCATGTCATCCAACACCATTGAACGATATTGGCCTAGTACGTGGCTGCCTCACTGCCACTGCATGCAAGGGCAAGCTTGCATTTGCACCAGACGGTCCAGGTTGGGCCTAAACTGCTATGCCAACGTCGAAACATAAAACAAATATTAATGCTGAAACATGCCATCTGTCAACGATGTACCCCAGATCTATCTCATTGTGAAACTTGGCGCGCGGATTGCAAGGTTATCCCTTCCATCTGCAATCTTCCGTCCCTCCTTTTTTGGCTTGTTTTTTTCTTTCCCGCCATTGAAACACTTCAAATCTTTCACATACGTACCTTCAATTCAATCCCAATCTGCTCTGTTATCCTTCCAGCAGCAGCCCGTGTCGCAGCCTCTGGTAGGTATCAAGTCGGCTTTCGAGTTGCTGACAATGGGAATCTCGACAAATGACAAAGGACAGTAGAAAGCTAGGAGTAGCAAATTAGCAATTCCTCCTTGGCCCATCTAGCCAGATACGCACAGACGCCCGGTCGGCAAAACAGATTGTCCAGTCACCAGCGAGCTTAGTGCTGGCTTAGCTTGTGGTTTTAAGGGGGCCCGCGACTTGGACGGAGGGGGTCAAGCTAAGTTGTACGGAGTACGGAGTACCCACTGTCAACAGAGGGAACGATGGATCAAAACAATGGATGAAATGACTCTTTGCCGTCGTCATGAGGGAACCACAGAGACAAAAACAGAATGGACGACGACTTGCTGAAGCTACAGATAACCCAATAGCTTTTTTGGCGATATCTCTAAAGTCATCTGCAAAGGAGGGGGTTCTTTCTCTGCTTTGCGTTGTCAAAGAAGCTAAGCTAAGCTAAGCTGAGCTAGGCCGTCACGGGACTAGCTCGACGCGACGCGCACCGACTCCATACTACATAGGCAATAGATCAGGGAATTGAGTCTTAAGACTTGGTACATAAGAGTCAACCAGTCTACTGGTAGGAGTCTAAGAGTCTAGGAGTCTACGGACTATAGTCTACGATTTCGGAGAAATTCATGCCTGAACTAAACATTGACGATCCTTTCTTAGCCGGGTTGGTAAGGCTGTAGCCTGACTGGAGCCACGTTATCATGCACCACCAGTTACAGCTGGCCCTGAGACAACTCAGCCAGACCGACAGCGTTGCTGCCAACACCTACGTTGTCCAATTTGACGATATTTGAACAAGAAAGAGTCGATGATAATTCCAAGTGGTATCGCAAGTATCAGAAAGAAATAGAACTCCCTAGCCCCCGTTAAGAACAAGAACACCGCCCATAAATGGTCATTACATGTCGGCACTGAACGGGCATTTACCACCCTCGCCTTTGTTCATCTGCTTCAGCCTTCGCCAGCGAACCTCGAATGCTTCGTAGTTCTTGCCGTATCGGCCGGCCTGGGTACGGAGACAGCACAACCATCGCACAATTATGCAACGATGTCAAGGTCAAATCGAGTTCCCCGACAATGTCAATTATATCCAAGACCGCCCCAAACCCCCCCTTCAAAAGCCATTCGTCTTCCTCAGAGTAGTAGGTCCTCAAACACTCCAAGGCTAATTGGCACAAGGAGGTCATCACTTGCTGAACAATAAGTTCTGCGTATTCTATCGCATCTGCCTGGGCTTGCAGGTCATTGTTCTCTTTTCCTTCTTTGGCACGCCTCAAAACCACCTTTCGGATTTGATCAGCGTCTTCACCGAGGTATTTTACTTCTTGCCTCGTACGCTTCCAAGTATTGGGGTCAATGGCCCATCCTCGTAAGCGCTTTCTTTGCATTCGCTTGTAGTCCTTGAGCAAGTCTCCGATGCGCTCCACAATCGCCTCAATTCCAATGTAGCGTCGCGTTCTTCTAACTTCTATATCTTTGAGTTTCTGGCAATACCTTATTAGGCGTTTCCAGGTCCCTTGTAGATCATGGATTTTTGTCGCATCGTCGAATGTTCTATGTTCGGCGACCACTATCACCTCATCCCGAGTCCCTTCTTCCAGAATAGTAGCTTCCCAGTCTGCAGCTTCGGGGGAGCCTCGGGCTACCGGTGGTCTGCGACTAGCTGCGCTTTCAATATTCTGCTCCCGTGATTCTCTGAGCCTGCGAGTTCTAATGGGTATCTCTGGGCTCGTAGCAACCTCTATCTCTATAGGAAGGGCAATCGGTGTTCTCCGTCTAGCTGCAATTGTGACATCCTGATTCTGTGATTCTCTGCGCCTGCGGGTTCTATCAGGCATATCTGTGCTATCATTTGATGCTCGCCTTCTTTTGCGACTTGGTGATCCCCTAGTTTGTGGATGTTGTGTTTCCAGCTGATCAACTAATCTTGTCCTTTGTGTGGGCTCAGCTGGCTGCTCATTGTCCCAGTCAAAGAGACCTTTTAACGCAGCGCCGACATCATGCCGTGAGTCATCCATATCAAAATTATCATTTGGTGCGGGTTCTTCGCCGCGGTTATCCTCTTGCCGGGGTTCGACGTCGTCGGCGTTCTCGTCCTCTTGCTCCGATGCACCATCTGCAAATTCATCATCTCCCCCAGAGAAGTCGGCATGGTTGGCTTTAGCGCGCGCAGTCTTGGTTTCTGCAGCTCTGGCCGTGGTAGCATCTTGGTCCCCCATTCTTTCCTCCCTTCTATTGATCACCACCAAAACAGGACTCGTAGTTAATTCTTGCTCCTGCTCCTGCTCCTGCTCCTGCTGACTATTGGCGATTGCTTGCTCTTGTTCCTGCCAAAGTTGTTGTTCATGGTCGGGTATTGAGGTGTCATGTTCTGAATGGAGTGATTCATCGTCTTCTTCGCGTTTACTCTCCTCTTCAGCTTCGTTATCTTCCTCAGCTTCGCTGTCCGACGGCATGAATAATGGACTATATGGGGCTTCCGGAACGTCTTTCTCCGTAACGGGCGTGACTTCACGCGCTGCTCTCTTGTTCAAACGAGCCGATCGCCTTGTTGGTCTCTGATCATCGCCATGGTCGTGATCAACAGATTCTGTGTCTATATGCTGGTCAATATTTGTCGTGTGCGCGGCGTCACCGTCGTCTTGGTTCTCCGCCACATTATTGAGAATATCGAGAACTTTTTGATTTCTTTGTTGCGCCGCTCGCCGCCTCGTGTTGCGCGCCATTTTTCTAACTCCTACGATGGTCGTCGCGTTAGCCAAGATGCACCGTATATTAAAGTATCAGATTTGAGAGCAGTAGTACATCACAGAATATGCAGACTAGACTCTGGAGATGTCGTGAGACGAACTGCGCAGATAAACTCGAGGGGTGTTTTTTAAAACCAAGAAGAACTTTAGAAAGCGCGTAGCTACGCAAGCTCTAGCTAAGCACCCCGGCACCTTCCCGCAGCGATGGGCCCCACCACCTTTTATCGATGATCCGTGAGACGATGACGAACTTCCCCCACGCAACCTTCAACTCTTCCTTTCTTCTCACTAAAACACATTCTATGCTCACATTATGGCCAACCACGTCCTAGAACGCATAGACAAGACACACCATGTCTTCGCCGTACCCACCAAAAAGATCCACGACGGCGCCGATGTCCAAGCCTTCTTCACAACAAAGGGATACAGAGATATTATGGCATTTCTTCTCCAGCTGAATCGAGCAATGTTTCCTCGAAAAATTGACAACACGGTACAAACATGGCAATTAACCTCACACGAAGTCGAGTTCTCAGAACCTGTCCGTCGCATACAGCTATTGTTATCGAGACTGCAGGATATTATAGATGAGGCACCCCCGGACACGGGTCCCAGGCGTTTTGGAAATATTAGTTTTCGAAAGTGGTATCAGATTGTTGAGGAACGAACTGCGGAGCTCCTCGATGAAGTTCTGGGGTCGGATGTTCTTGGGAACTCGCAAGATTCTTCATCTGAGAGGATAACTCCACGGCAAGAGCTGGAAGCCTACTTCCTGGGGAGTTTCGGCAGCGCACAGAGACTTGATTATGGCACTGGCCACGAACTGAGCTTTCTGGCTTTCCTGGCTTGTCTATGGAAATTAAGTGCTTTTCCAGATGCAGATCCTGGTGTGGAAGAAAGGGGTATTGTGGTTGGGATCATAGAGCCGTGCGTATAGAACCCTCTATACTCGAGCTTCATGCTGACAATTCTTTTACCTGCGCAGATACTTGGAACTTGTTCGAAACCTCATAAAGACTTACAACCTGGAGCCTGCAGGATCACATGGCGTTTGGGGCCTTGATGACCACTCTTTCATACCCTACATATTCGGTTCCGCGCAATATTCACCTGCTATCGCCGAAACAGACGAGACTCCGACGGAAGGTTCCTTGCCCGATGCCCCCGATCCGTCTTCGGTAGTCAAAGCCAACATTGTGCAAAGAGAACGAAAAACAAACATGTATTTTTCCGCCATTGGCTTCATATACGATGTGAAAAAGGGGCCGTTTTGGGAGCACAGTCCAATGCTTTTTGATATATCTGGTGTGAAAGATGGTTGGGGGAAGATCAATAAGGTACTTCTTTACGGGAAGGGACTGAAGTGGAATCCATAAACTAACGTGATTTGGTAGGGCATGATCAAAATGTACAATGCCGAAGTTCTCTCAAAATTTCCCGTGGTGCAACACTTCCCATTCGGATCTCTATTTAGCTGGGATCGAGACCCCAATGCAACTATTCCTCCTCCCACAATACATTCCCGGCAAGCGAATTCATCGATACCCCCACCCTACGTTACACCTCAGTCTGCAGGAACTCGTGCCCCATGGAGTCAGCCTGGTGCTTCTTTGCCTGGAGCTTCTGCAGCTCCATGGGCAACATCAACAGCACGAAATCCGCAAGCCACTGTGACTGGTGCTTCATCGACTACACGTATGCCTGTTTGGACTACATTACCTGATGCTTCGAGGAATCCTCCTGGACCAATGAGTCCTACTCGAGCACCCTGGTCTAAACCTTCATGATGCGATTGATGAGCAGCTATAATTATGTGACGAATGAATGAATGAATGAACGAATGACGTGTTTATTAAGCATAATGAGTAACTTGGTGGGGTATCATAGAATATCAATATATACAAAAGCGCAGTCTATCTGCATCAATCACTCAGAATCAGACCCGTAGGTAACCAAGGGAATTGGCGTTGTCGTCTTCTCACTTGTGGAACCTGAATCTGTAGCCATCACAACCTTTCCATCCTCAGCCTGGTCACCACGCTCGATCGAAGATTCAATATCTGTAAGCTTCTTCTTCTTCCGTGTCTTCAATATGGTCGGCTGCCATATCTTCGCATCCTCATTTAGAAACGGATCTACCACGGCACGGGTATTCCCTCGCAACTCACTACTCAAAAGAGCCTTTTGTTCAGCTGCAAGCTCTTCCGCTTTACGTTTTGCCTTGTGTTTCCTACTTTCTTCCTTCCTCCGATAACCCGAAGACTGTTTCATAAGAGTGCCGTTATCGAACATCGGTCGAGTCCGATTCATAGTCACCAGCGCATTTTGCTCACCGCCAGGAGCAGTAGAAGTGCTAGGACCAAAATCAACAAGACCAGCCCGCAGCCTATCTTCTTCTGTCTCTTCCAACAATTCAATCCCTAAACTCATTTTATCCTTCAGGGCCTCCGTCGCCTGCCCAACTTTCTCAAGCCGTTTGCGCTCCGTACGAAACGTCTTTCGCAGCCGTCTAGACTGTTCATACGGATCATCCCAATCCCGGTCCTGACGTTTCAGTAACTCGCCTATCCTGGTCGCGGCTGTATCAAACTGTCGTTTATCCTCGACCTTCCCTTCGAGCCGTGCAAACGCATCCTTTGGTTCTTGCGTCTCATCATCGCCAGGATGAACCTTGATCCTAATCTCACCCGCCTCCAACGGGCCCTCCTTGTCTTCCCCCGTATCTCTTTTACGTCCCCCCTCCGTAACAACGTACGCCGTATTCTTAGGATCGGTCCTAATTTCAATCCACCCCCCACAAACCGTATGCTTCATCCGAAAACTGTAAATTGGCGTCGAGAAGTAATTCCCGACTTTCTTCTTCTCTGCATTGAATCTGACGCCTTGCCCGATTATGGTTTCGTGGGGTTTGCAGGTTGTGCACCATACCGCAAAGGGCATTTCGAAGCGGACGATTAGAGCGCCTTTGGTTTGGAGGTGGCGGGCGCGGTTGCCGAGGGGGTGTTTGTTGGCCAGTTTGTTGAAGGAGGTGACGCCTTCTTGGTCCGGGGGGACGTAGCGTCCCATATCTATGGAAAGGAGTGGGGGTTAGTTGAGGTTATTCTTAGGAAGGAACGAAATTGAAGGTGAGTATGGAAAGAACGTACTGAAGCCCTGCATGGTGGCGGGTTAGGTAGAGGCTGCGGCCCTCACCGGTCGACGGTTAAAAATACAAAATATTAATATATACCAGATGGTAAACCAGCACGCCTCGAGTCCTAAGCAGTGAGGTGAGGGAGAAGTGGATGATGAAGAAGGGAAACAAAATGATGATGATGGTGAGCTTGTTATCGATGAGAGCTCTGATAAGGTCAACTGCGCTAAGCCGAAACTGGCTTAGCTTATTTCCCCAGAGACAGAAGCATATGCCATAAGACTGTACCATTCTTAGGCAACCTTAAAAATACATATTGAACCCTCTTCTGTCTACCTAACACTATATCACAATGGTGTTAAATCGTGGTAATTCTGGGCTACAACCTGATTTTCTACTGTAAGCAGTGATAGATACGTTGAATGTATGTAGATACTCTGCCGACTCAGTCGGAACTAATTGTGGAAATAGCTATATACTCAGTATATTCGCATATGGTTGAAATGTGCTATGCATGAGAGTTTTATGTCCACAGCCCACATCTAAAAATATCCAGGGAACAAAAATTCCATTCTCTTCTTCACATCGTCACTCCACACCGTCACGGGCGTGCTCATTCCAAACTTAATACCGCCCTCAAGATGCTTAGCATTAACTGTATCAGCATTAACGTCAAGCGCCAATGCATCGAGGACAGCACCGACGAATCGTCGCGCATTGACTGCGTTGGCCTTCATGTGACCCATGACCATCTCAACGGTGACATCGGCGGTGGACTCGTGCCAGCAGTCGTAGTCTGTGGACATGCAAATCATCTGGTATGCGAGTTCGGCTTCGCGAGCGAGTTTTGCCTCGGGGAGGGCGGACATGTTGATTACGGAGCCGCCGAAGCAGCGGTACATGTTGCTTTCGGCACGGGTGGAGAATTGAGGGCCCTCTATAGGTGGGTTGTTAGCATTGGAAATGAATATATGAAGCTAGAGACGAGAGAGAGCATCTCTCTCCTAACACATCAAGGTCTTTCCCCGTCAGGAGAGCTTGAAGAAGGGAGCAAAAAAAAAGAAAACGAAAAGAAAAACAAAAGATGAAGTTTCACATACAACAGCTGGGATTCGCTGGTGGTCACCCACCCAACTACTAACCAGCCGGCGTGTGGCTTAAGTACGGCTGAGCGGACGGGAAGCCCTGTTTTCCACACCCTATGGTCGTATGTGCTAGAAATAAAGAAACTAGGGCTCATAACGGGAACAGGGTATCAGGGGGTCCAGGGAATAGATGAGAGAGGAGACATACCCATGCAGATCAAGGTTCCACGGTCATGGAGCACAACACCATCTCCCTCCAGACTGTGTCCACATGCACGCACAATCTTTGCGACATTCTCATCGAAAGGGTCACCGAAGGGCACATGGCCCACAACCCCGCCTTCAAAGAACGTAAAAGGCCGCACTCCCTTGGTGCGATCAATAACCTGATCGGGCACAACAAAATCTCTTGGCTTAATAACCTCCTGCAAACTACCCACAGCCGAGAATGCAATAATGGTCCTGACACCAATGCTTCTCAAAGCCGCGATGTTGGCACGGTTGGGTACCTCATGAGGCGCAATTTGGTGGTGTGTGCCGTGGCGGCTGAGGAATGCGATGGGCACATCCTTGCCGGAGTCGCTGCATTGGTGATGAATGATTGTGATGGGGGAGGAAGGCTTGCCCCAGGGAGTATCGATCTCGAGAGAAGCGACTTTGCTGAAGCCGGGGAGGTCTTGGAGGCCGGTTCCGCCGATGACCGCAATGCGGACCTTGTCTATTCAATACTGTTTTAGCAATGGACGTTCAGGATGATGGTGACATCGTACTTACCCTTGTATTCACTGGGAAGAGCAGCCATTCTTCTTGCCCTCTGTTTCGGAGATTCAATTGTTCTATAGAGCGGTTTAGTGAAAGCCGAAGAATAGAAACGCAGAGACGAGAAGCGCATACGATTTGTAAGGCAGAATAAAGGAGATACTCAGCCGTCAGCCGCCAGCTTCAGCACGTGTGAGAGTCTAAGAGAAGGAGGGATGTTTATTGGCAGCTGGTGGGGTTCCGCATTTTTTCTTCCCCTCCTCCTCATCAGCTTATCGGCGCCAAGAGGGGTGCCTGGATGCTTATCGATGGCGCAATCGATAAGATAAGATGCTCATCAAAGCCCTAGCCCTAGCCCTAACTTCTGTTTGCTCAAGGCAGGTCTTTGCTCTGTTGAAGCAAAAAGAGTGTCCGAGCAGACTTAAGTACCACGATACGAGGACATTTGTAGGATTTAAATAAGCATCATTGCTCTCATTTCCGGCTGTACGAGTTCCACCTTCCATATGAAAGTAATTTCGCGCTGTAAATCAGCTTTCGCCCGGAAGCTGATTTGATATAACAATACATGTATGGGGAAATCTATGCCGTATGAGGACATAGATGTATACAATCTATGTGCTTCGGTATCATTATGACAAGTTTGCTAATCATACGACACTACAGTCGTCACACGATCACTGGTTGCCATCTCAGTAATGCATGCTTGCCAGCTCCCGCGAAAAGTCCTTGACCAGCTGCATCTGAATCAATTCAGCGGCCGACAGCTCAGTAATCGGGAAGCTCTGCACCATATCCGACACTTGTATCAACAACTTGAAATCCGACGCATATTTAGAATCATTGGGGTTGGAGATCATATGTCCTAGAATGGTGACAATCGAGGAAACAACATAAAATAAGATGATCCTAGGTTGCACATACTGTATCAACGGGGTGTATATTAGTCAATCAGCGAGGAGAACATACCAAAAACATTCTCTAGCAATTTTCGGCAACGCAGCCTGAAGGTACAAAAGCGAAGACCTCGCCGCCTCCACACTCAACCCCAAACTTGACGCCACGCCAATCTCTTGCATCCCGAGATCCTGTTAGATAATCCGGATATCCAGGAGCAGTCAAATGAGGCAGTCAATCAGAAGCTCTACATTATGGCCCCCAGATTTACCCCTCATGATAGATCACAAATTACGTCGACCATACACAAAATCAGCTCACCAGAATGTCTATAAGAACCCGGCTTTGGAACATCATGTAGACGGAGAGACAGAGAACAAAACAGATCAAATCTTGCTAGTCACTTCTCCCTTTCTTATACTTGTAAAATACATTCAGGGTTAGCCGGGAGTAAACCCGCCAATCCGACAGATCCCGAACCGATGATTCGCGGCACCTGTTGCTGGCACTATGGATAATAATCACGCAATGATGATATGCCAAACGAAGCATGATCGGTTGCGTGGCCAGCAACGCAGACGGGAAAAGTGTATCTTCAGAGAATGTGAGTGTTGGTCTAAATTCACGACTTAAAGATAATCGCCATTGTTCAAGGTTATCGTCTAGTTCGCGGATATGTTGCAATATTTCTGATTTGGATTTCCGTATTGCGCTCTCGGAGTAGAGGAGTTTGTAGGTTCGGGATTTGATGACTGACAGTCGAGGATCCCAGGGGTAGAGGGGAACCGTTGTGTTATCGATGACGACGTCCGGGCAGCAAATGTTGGAATTCTGCAGTTCGATATACCCCGGAGGCATGGTGAGATCGCAGTTATCGTCGTTTATTGATGGCGGCTGACCAGTTCGAAGAGCCAGCTCTTTGTCAAACGTATAGCAGAGCCAGAATAAGTTGCGTACATGGCACTCCGGTCGACTGGTATTGTATACCAAGGCTTCGCCATGGTGTGGTTCAAATGGGTTTTTATGACCACCTAGAGCGTACGCAATACGAGGAGCCATTGAGACGAACGTCGCCGCTTTTTTGTAATCGCCAGAAAAGCTTGTACCTAGAATCTTGAATATTGGTTTAATTACAATTAGCAAGAGAAGGAAACACAAGTCAGATGAAGATTGAGACTTACTACTATTGTAAGTGTTTGTAAACCGTCGATCGTGGACTCTTGAATAATATCAACTAGGTACGACTGGGCCTTTGCTACAAAAAATTCACAACTAGGTCCATGTGGAGCGTCGTCTTTTGTAAACTCAATAATCGTGATGATAGAGAGAAACGCATAAAGCGCTGCTTTGGCACTAGCCGAGCCAGTATAATCCTTTATATCCCTTGAACCATAAACCAGGTCAAGAGTCCGTTGAAAAAAGTCAAGACTAATCATCGGGAAGACCAGGAAGTGTATCGAAGAACACCACGCTCGTGCGTATTTCTCCATGGTTGATCTGTTTGGAAGTTTTGCGTCTCCGTTGGATATGTGATTTATGATTTCGGATTTTTGAGGTCGTGAATATTGCCATGGAAGAGCAAATTTTCCGAGACTATCAAGATCCATTTCCATTCTACCGGCACAAGAGGCGACTAGTTTTCTTAAGGCTGGTGATGGTAATATGAGTCCACTGGGTAAATAAGGACTGTTCGAAGACAACCTTATGTCCGTAAAGATTGGTCCAGGAAAATTTCACTTCGAAGCGGTCGGAAACGACCTTGAATTCTGCTTCAAATGTTGGTGTTATATATATATGTACACCGCAAACGCACAGCTAGTGATTCTTGATGTGACGTACCTGGTCCTCTGCCATTGCTCAAATTATGCCTTTTCAATTGTTTCTGCGAAATTGGTTTCGATCTGTGATGATCATTCGCTTTAAAAAACGATGGCCATGAGTCAAAAACTATAAACTGCATACTGACCTTTTCTTTCTCATATCTGTATGAATACGATGAAAAGTACATGATAAATCATGATGAAGGCACCAGTCACATTTTGGCAGGCGTCTATCGCAATGGATCTATTGGGTTATTAGCATTCCCATATATCCTCACAAAGCCTCGGAATACAGAGCTATCTGATTTATGATAAGATATGACTATTTTTATGATGTGGCCTCATGCGAGCCTATCTCACCTTTTTTCTATGACAGGAATCACAGGCTCGTGGCATGGGGCCGCTGTGTTTGGGCTTGGAAGCCACCGGCATGCCTAGTAATCGACCTGGGAGTGATGTTTTAGTAGACCGCCAATAAGAGCGGACTGTTGGACTGTCAAGGTGTCAATATTGATCTCATTCCAAGTGTCATGGTATTTTTCTGGTCAAAGAATCGTGTAAAAATATGGTCTGAAGTGTTGACGAGAGCGTACAACCGCCGCTGAGTCAGCGGAGGTTGTCGAATGGATGGGCGAGCTTCATCAGACTCTGCGTTGCTGATTAGCCAGAAAGATCTAAATTGAGATATGCTCCGAGTCTAGATTAGTAGATTTGAGATTTAGACGTTGACCTCAAAGCGTATTTGGATATATGGCTTCGAGGAAGAATCCTAGATTGCCTTTCAAGTTGAGACGATGACTTCAGGCAAGTGTGCGAGTCTAGTCGATGGAGGTCTTTTTACTTGAACAGTAACCGTTCTCACTGTTCACAACTTGAGATTTCTCGAAGGTAACTCCGGCAACGGTATTGGTGCTCTTTCCACCAATACCGCCAACAAACAGATCGTGGCCGCCGGAGTAGTAATATTCCTGACAATGATGTTCCTACCACCGGTGGCAGCGATACAATCATCCTGGTCGTAGACCTTGATGTTTTGGGGTGTCACAGTGTCACTGCCGGAGATGTCAAATCGATCGGTCTTGGGGCCCCGCTGGGTCATCACCACTGAGACACATTGGGCTCATCACTAGCAGAGTAATCCAAGGTGGGTCCGGAGACGGTGAGACCTTGAACCTCATTTATGTAGAAGCATTGAGTAGACCAATTCTGGGTGTTGAGGTTGGTGAGTTTGGGCGTTGTAGGAATCCTTGAGGACAATGAAGTGGTCAGGCATTTTACCAGAAGTGGCAATAGGATCAAACTCGGAATCAAGAGTGGCGCCGAAGCTTATGCACCGGATTATTATCTTAATCAAAACCAATCAGCATGTGAAAGGGTTAAACGTACAGTTGTACCGGCGAGAGTGACAGTAGCACCAGTCTGAAGGATGATGCTAAAAGGAGGGCGGAGATGTTGGACAAGAGAATATTGGTGCAAGACTTGACGGCGGATGTGACCTTGGCGGTGGTTTCGGTCGAGGTGGCGAGAGTGGTAGCTTTGATGCTCAAGGCACGGCGACTGCAGTGCTGGTAGATGCTCATGACGTGGTAGTGGTGGCACCGACAGAAGTGCTAGAGCCTATGCCGGTGTTAGACATTGATTGTTTTAAGTATCGTGGTGTAAGCTTACCATTACACTGGCAGTTGTAGTCCAGGGTCAAGATGATTTAAACAGCGTTTAGATGTTTCTGTAGTGTTTGGGCTTCAGTGAGATGTTAGTTGGAAACCGAAGAGAACAATTAATATGTGAGACAGTTACGACGAGCATACTATTGGGAATATCGGCAATCCAGCAAATTAATCACTATTATCTACTCTATTTTTTGTTCACTTCTATGGGAAAATTTCAGAAAGGTTTACCATGAACATAAATATGGCCATCCCATTATCAACTTAACGATCAGTGTCAGAGAAGCAAGTTTGGACTATGCCATGCAAGACTTCATTTCCTAGATAACGTCTCAAGTACTGGGATGTGGAAAGAAAGACAGAAAAAAAAAATCAATTGACTACGGCAGCTCCGAACTAGGAAACTACGCTTAATATCAAATAGTTATCTAGTCAATCTGTCAGAGTCGTCGGCTTGCGCGGGCGGAAGCCCGGAAATTTGCAATAGGAAGCTCTGTCTCACATAAGCCGATGATGAGTTTGACTCCCTACCCACGGCGTTCAATGGATAGGTGCAATTGACGCCATGTCACAACAAGCTAAGGACATTGGGTTAGGCTAGTCACTTTCTGTGAGTGCTGATTGACAATTGCTCTCTTTTTCCAGTGTGAATCCTTCCGGAGACTGCATTTGTCGTGGACAAGTAGTTACCCGCATAACTAACATGGCAAAAGTTGTTAAAACCTCGACAGTTTCAACAGACTCAACATGGTGCTGAAGAAACTGCGCGATTCATGAACGAAGAAAGAGCTTGTCTTATTGGTCATAATTGCGCACTTAAAAGTTCATAACAGGGCCCTGACTAGCGAGTCCTGATTTCTCACATTGGAAAGCTATTCTAGTATTAAAGTTTTCTCCTATTTTTGGCAACTTTGCAGCTGAATGGCTTCCAAACCTGCAAGTTGCAACATACGACAAGGATTTTAGCTGATCAATAGGAGAACAGCAAATTTCAACTAGTTACAATTATGGTTAGAACTACTCCATAATTCTAATTTAATCATGAGAATTACTACCAGTCAAACACATACTAAAAGTACACAGCAGAGTCCTTCGTAAGCAGTTTCAGGCTTTCAGCCCGTCCTCTAACCTCCACGCGTGAGCCAACCAGCTCACGCTGTCCGGAGCCAAGCTTGGATAGTGCTATGCCTAAAGACGAGACGTGGAGCTCACCCATGCGCTAGGATGATAAGTGACGGATTAGCTTCAAACTAGCTTGAATATAGTGGACTTTGAACGGCTCCCATGTTGGCATAACCAAGTCAAGTGTGTTTATGGGACTAGAATGAGAAGGATTTTTGATGGCGTTGCATTGAGCGTGTTGCTGGCATATACGTATAAACCCTAGTATCGTTGATCGAGTCCCCAGAAGGACTTTTCCACCTTCAATAATTTTGCTGCTTCACCAATTTCATGTGCATATTTACACAGTTTGCAATACACACATATTATACGCTATGTATTGTTGACACACGAAAGGAATACTACTTGATTATTAAGAGAGCAAAAAAAATCCGAGATCGTCATGTCCCAAACCGTCACAGATTGCTCAGCTGGCACCTGGTACAGCTTTAACAACACTAATTTGAATATTGGCCAGACTGTCCAGGTCCAATTCGGAGCTTTTGATGAGGGAAAGACTGCTTTGAATATCTATCTTACAAGACCTGGTGGAAGTCTAGTACAATCGCTCGTCCGTATGTAAAGAAAGATTGACCATCGCGATATTGCAAGAAGGACTGACATTTAATCTCTCAGTGAATGCTGGTTTCAACCGAAACAGCAATGTATATCGCCTCTATAATTCTTCATCAACATGTGAACTGGAACAACTTAATTTGACGATTCCGAATGATGCTGGTGTAGCCACCAACGACGTCCAAACCTTTCAGTTCGGTATTTTCAACGCTTCAGTTCCTCTAAGCCAGAACGGAATCGCCCTTTCCGGCTTTTTGGCTTGGTCGCCCGATTTCCAGGTCTGGAACAACGTTACTACAACCACATCAGCAGCCCCAACCACGTCCACAACATCCATAACATCCACAACGGCTACGGCAGCCCCGAGTGCGACAACAACACCGGCTTCCAATAACAATAGCTCGGGGGGGTTATCATCCGGAGCAAAGGCTGGAATAGGCATTGGCGCCGCTTTGGGAGGTGTCTTGCTCGCTGTTCTGATCGTCGGCGCATGGCTATGGAATCGTAGGAAACAGAGAGGGGCGGCGGCGGGACAACCCGATGCACCACCGATGGAATCATTCACAAAACCACCGGGACCTGAAAGCGACGCGAGGGGACAGGGTTTTGCGGCAAACACACAGAATCAGGGCTTGCACGAACTACCACCTGCTGTTAATTCGCAGACAGATGAGAAGGGATACTACCAGTCGGTTCCCCAACAGCCTGCGGTACACGAGATGCCCTCCAACCATCAAGCATATGAAATGGCATGATCCCAACGTTCAGCACTTTAGACTGATTATGAGTTATGGGGATCAGGATTCATGATTCTTGGAGCTATGTCAATTTTTTGACGTCGTATGGTGATTTTTTTTAGTTTCTATCTTCGTTATTTAGCAGCATATGTAATAATAGGTTATCACGTACATAGATATATCACCGAGCATTTTTGAGCATCTTTTAGCATTTGCTACACAGTTCCTGCTTCTCTTTTTATCCCCCCTCACGTACCGTAGTTTATTCCTTCCTCGAATGTGTGTCCACTTCGAAATCGAGCCTACATTTCAGTCGTACCATCTCCGTCTACGACCGCGATGTTAAGGTATTCTCCTATCAGATGATCTTGATGGATCGCAATCAGTCTCCCCTGCTGTTGTACAACGGATGGATATCCGCCACGAAAAGCCCAATGTTAGAGAAGAGAAATTTGTGGGAATTCGAACAGTACATGGTTGAAAATCCCGTACTTACATAGCCGGAACATACGAACATAGCTCGGTAGTGTCGAAGGATGTCTCGATGGAAGGGAACTGGTTAGTTTCACGGAGAAGAACGTCTTTCATGTGAGAGACAAGCCGCAGCAGACTCTTGGAATAGTAATAGATACATATGATTATATTGAAATTTCATGACAGCTACATAGTCGTCCGAAGAATAAACGAATGACAGATCTTCAATTATGCCTACACATAGAAAATATTCTATAGTAGTCCTACTTCATCCTCCTCTTAGCCAACTCAGCAGTTTTGGTCTCGATCTCCTCTCTCAAGTTCTCGTTGGTCATCAAAGCGTTGAGAATGCTCTTAGCCGGACTGCCTTCGCAGCTGTCACCGTGCGCTCCATGGGCAACATCGGTCTCGACATCATCCCTCTTGAAGTGGACACCCGGAGAGACAGTAACGCAGTTATACTGCGCCTGGGCAGCACGCAATTGGCAGATATCTTGCGTTGCACAGGTACCTGTGCATGAACTCAGATCATAGCCTCGAGTCTTGCGAACATGATACTCATCAAAGGCAGTCTGGTTAGAGCTGAACACTTCCGTCAGCTTGTGCCAGAAAGCCGGTGTCAGTTCTGCAGAAGCATCCGTAAGTGGCGGCGTCACCAATGGACCATAGGCCTCCTTGACGCTGTAGTATTTCGTCCATGTTGGGCCGGCGGTTTGATAGCTCGGGTCTGACATGTCGGCGATGTAGGTTGTGATGTCGAGAACGGCGAAAGTATCGGGGTCAACTGAATACACGCGGAAGGCGGGCATGCCACTGGTTGGTGTCAAGGCAGGGGCGATATAGGAGACTTCGACGGCGTTGGCGGCAGACTGAGCAGTGTAATCGGTGTAGCTAATCTGAAACTGGTCTTTGTGTGTATGGCCTAGAATTTTGTCAGCTTTATAATGCACCATCAATACTGACAAAGGTGGTGAGGGGACTTACCGAAGAAAAGAGCAGCAATAGTAGCAGCATAGCGATTTACAATCTGATCAAAGTAGTTTGATCCATCATGGAAAGTATCCCCGGACCCCATCGGCATATGACCAATGATGTAGGCACGTTGCCCAGCATCTTCAGCAGCTTGAAGCTCATTCACTAACCAGGCGAGCTGACCGCTAGGATCTGTCTCCATTTTAGCTTCGTAGAGCCAAAAGTTCTGTTTGTAGTACATGTTTGTGTTGATTGAGATGATGCGCAGATTGCTTCCGGGGTGGACGACGGAGTATGAGCCGGGGTTTTTGTCAGCTGTTGCGGATGCCGCTGAGCCTATCCATGTTTGCCAGAGGCTTGAGAGGGTATCGTAGACCCATTGGCTGCTGATTGTTGTAACAACAGCTGCAGGAGGGAAGGAGTTCACAGGAGCGACGTCGTGGTTTCTTTCTTCCATTAGTTTTGACCGACTGAAGATTTGATGCAAGAAATGGATAGAAAAGACTCACCCAACAGTACCATAGACTTTACCCAACGCTGTCATCTTCGAATACGCGCTCTGAAGGTCATTGGTAACCTCGGTCTCGTTGACTAGCCACACGGCACCCTCAACGACATCACCAGTGAACAAAGTGAAAGCGGCGTTAGGCGCAATCTCCTGAATAGCAGCGTACATGCTCTCCTCAAGCGAGGCTGGAGAGTCGCATGCGTGGTTTCCAAAAGGCCCAGCGGGATAAGAAGTATTTCCCGGGGCATCTGCACTAGTATATGGCCGGCAGCAGATATTCTTTGTGCAGTTGTAATTGGCTCCAGTCTCATAGGAGAGATCGACGTGAATGTCACTGTAATGCACAACTTCAATAGGAGTCTTGCCGCTGACAGCAGGTCGGCTAGTTGCTGGTTTGGGTGACGGGAATGGCACGTTGTAGGTGGTTACCGAGGGGAAGGGACAAAGTCCGAACACAGTGTTACAAAAGAGTTGAGCAGTGTGAGATCCAACGGTCATTTGACGTAGGTCGTGAGCCAGAATGGGCCCTTCGAGGCCGATTGCGCCTCTGCATACGTCTGGATCTTCAACCTAGAGGCATATTAGACTTACTTTCCTTGTGTAGAGGGCCTGGGTTTAGTAATAACTTACACCGGCCTTGATACACACGTCAGTGATGACACTGGTAAACTGAGCATTGCCCAGATGTGCCAGCCCCTGAAGAGTAATCAGAAGAGTCTAGAGATACTTATGGTCAGTTCTATGTATATGAACAAGAAAAGGGGGAATAATTCCCACCTGGCAACCTGAACATGTCGTAGTATTCTCAATCTGACTCCAGATTGAAGAAGCTGCATCTCTCTTGACGGGCACTGAAGCGCTGGCAAGCACAGCCAGCGCCGACCCGGCACTCAATAAAGACGCGATGTGCATGGTGCTGATGGAAATTCGATCGCAATTCAAACTACAGACAGTCCATAAGACATCCTGACTATGGCATGGAAATTATTCAGGTTTAAATACCCAAAATGCAACGATAGGTGCGGGGGTGCCCCTATCCATTTGCCCAGGTCGCCGTTCATGCTGCATCAATAATTAGGGCTATGTGTTGCACGTGTATCCCATCCATGCTTTAACTTTTTCCTCAGTGTTACTCTATTATATTAGAAGAATTTAAACATGGCTATATTGAGTGTGGAAAACATGGTTTACTTTATCATTTTGCCTTTTGATATTTGCTGTACTTCATATAATCAAGCCCACGTCACCCAGGCACGTTGTCGACTGCTTCGTCATGTGTGCTGGACAGGAGTATTCTACAGACCCATAAACTATGCACCTTATTGCTCCGTTCTAGCTCATTTGAGAGGTGGTTTCCGAAGCTATCTTGTCTTAGCGTTTTGCCACCAATCATTGATCAGTTTGTGGTGGAGGGCAAGGGAAAAAGCTCTATAAGTGATTCGTACTATAGGTGATAAGGTTACGCAGTTTATTAAGTTTATCGCTGTTCGGCATGAGATTACGTCGTTTTGTTTATACAATCTATTTTATGATCGCCGAATCAGAAATTGTCAAGTGCAGGAATTTCCTCAGATCATCCGTAGAGAAAGAAATTAATTAATTCGTTAATGGTAACCCATTAGCCGATTCGTTAATACTCGAGTAGATTCGAGAATGAGCTGAAAATCAACCACAAATTACTAGTACAAAATAGGATCAGGTATGGAATAAATATTACATACAGGGATCGGCACATCATGCTGGCTTCCACTCGTAATGATGCGGTCCCTTCTTAACAGGCCCGGGATCTTCGCCCGGCTTGCACGGCTTGTTGAATGCATGGGCTCCGAAGTAGTCCATCTCTGCTTCCATAAATTGTGTAGGCAAATTGGTGCTACCTTCGTACTTTAGATACTCTAGCGACGCGGACAGCGAAGGCATACACGCATCGAATTCAGTGCCACGGAGAACAACTTCTTTCAAAGGCTCGAAGTTGTCGCGAAGATCTCGCGACACCTCATCGATCAGCTTGATGTTCATGATCTGAACATCCTGCGCGAGTATGGGCTGCAACATATCGGCGATAGCTTCGGACTGTATGATGCAGCCCGCCCGCCAGATCTGAATGCATTTTCCAAGATCGACGCCCCAACCCTCATCGGCAGAGGCTCGCGCGATGAGTTCGAGACCTTGACAGTAGGAACATAGGAACGAAGCGTACACAGCGCGGCGTAACTTCTCGAGGAAATCCTTCTTGTCCTGGACGTCCATTCGTTTCGGCGCCGGCAGGTCAAGCTTCTTAGCGACGCGGACTCGCTGATTCCTGTTCCCACTAGCAATACGCATGTAATGCGCTGTCGCTAAACTCGGGCTCGAAACGTGTCGAAGTGCAGTCTCCATGATTGACCATAGTGGGGTTCCTTCTGTATTATCGTCGTCTTGAACTACCTTGTCAAGAACATCGTCTAGTACATATCCTCCGGCTGGATCCACTCCCTCACCCCTACCATCTCCACGTGCGGATTTCTTTCTATGGCAAATGTCGACCCCGATATTGAGAAGAAAGGTGTTTCTCAATTCGCCGTGGCTGGACCATTCTTTGAACACATCTCCAATCTCATCGAAGCTCATACCGAGGCCTTTGTGCATCATATCCCATGCCTCACACGTGGTCGATAACAGGCCGCCTTCGATACCATTGTGACACATTTTCACATAATGGCCGGACCCGCGGGGTCCAATATAGGTCACGCACGGCTTTCCGGTCTTTTTGTCTTTGGCGGAATAGAGTTCCAAAAAGGGCAGCACTTGTTCAACGGCCTGTTTGTCGCCTCCAGGAGACAGACTTGGACCGCGGCGAGCAGATTGGTACCCGCCGGATACCCCCATACCAATCCAACTGACTCCCAGAGGCTTGAGTTCATGCTGGCGTCGCTCGGTGCGCCGATAGTACTCATTCCCACCATCTAGAATAATATCACCACTTTTCAATTTTCCCTTGATCTGATGTAGCACAGAATCCGCCGGGTCTCCATGCGTGATGGAAAAGATGAGTAGCTTTCGCTCAGCCTTGCCTTCCAGGCTGCTCATAAATTCATCGATCTTTTTGTACCCGGTAATCTTTCCCTGGAGTTGCTCTTTTGAATTCTCAACATTTCTCAACAGTTTATCGATGTTCTTCCCCGCGACGTCCCAGACAGATACATCCAGTCCCAATTCGGAGAATGCGAAGGCCATCATAGAGCCCATGCTCCCGGCACCGACAACGCCTATTACCTTCCATTCTTGGATGGGGTCTGCATGTGTCATTTTGTGCGGACGTGGTTGATAATTGATCCAGAGGATTTGATATTCTACTGTCTGGAGTAGCGACTAACTGAGTTTTAGGAATGAATACTCAGAAATTTGTACGGCGGGTATCTTGTCCGGCCGGATATATATATATATCTCGCCACGACAGAATCATTACGTCATTCTCTCCCTGGGAACAAAACACATCCTATCAAGTACGATAGAGGACTATGTACCTAGGCAGTTCTCTGTAATCAGATCATTATTATTGAATCCTACAGAAAAAGCTGTCTGGGAAATAATCGTTCATTCTGATCGGAAAATATAGAGCAGTAAATAGTTAGAGCATGATGTGTGGATTACATCACTGCCTGGATAAGCAGAGAGCTCACTTCATTCTCGCCTCAGTAAATTTTTACATTTTGTAAACATTGACCATCATTCTTATTGAATTGAACTTTGAGGCTTGTGAAAGCGCTAAAAAAAAGGGATTCAAAAATGGTCAAATCGTCACAAATAACCCTGAGCTCTCTGCGAAAGATTCCTCTCTCCTATGCCAGCTGCTCCATTGGAAAAGTCACCGACTCACTCACGCAAAGACTCGAGGCGATCACAAATGCAGGATTCACGGCAATTGAGCTGTCCTTTCCGGACATCAAGCAATACGCCGAACAGCTTCTGGATAAGAAGGTCGGTCCGGACGATTACTCGGACCTGTGCAGGGCGGCGCAAGAAATTGGGAAACTGTGTCAGCAGTTGAATCTCAAGATTATGATGCTGCAGCCCTTTGCAAATTTTGAGGGATGGCCGAAGGGTTCCGCGGAAAGAGAGGAGGCATTCTCGCGAGCTAAGCACTGGATTGAGTTGATGAAAGCTTGTGGAACGGATTTGTTGCAGGTATTTATTTTAGCCTACTTAGACAAATCGAGCGAGGTTAATTGTTCATATTTGACAATTTCTTTTTAATTTCAGGTCGGATCAACGGACAGCCCGGAAGAAGATAAAATTACAACTGATCGCAATGAAATCGTGGAAGACCTGCAAGAACTCGCAGACATGCTGGCCAAGGCAAACTTCCGCATGGCGTACGAAAACTGGTGCTGGTCTACACATGCGCCAACATGGAAGGCTGTATGGGAGATTGTCCAACGGATTGACCGACCAAACGTCGGATTATGTCTCGACACTTTCCAGACAGCAGGCAGCGAGTGGGCTGATCCTACAACGACTTCGGGACTGATTGAAGAAATACCCAAACCAGAACTCGAAAAGCGATGGAGAGAGAGTATGGAGGAATTAGCGTCCTCAATTCCAGCCGAAAAGATCTATCTGCTGCAGATATCGGATGCTTATAAGCCAAAGACCCCCATTGAAAGGAAGATCAAGAATGACTTGCTACCCCGAGGACAATGGAGTCATGACTTCCGCCCGATGCCGTATGACGGTGGTTATTTGCCGATAGAAGATGTGGCCAAGGCAGTTTTGAGAACGGGGTTTAGAGGCTACTTTTCGATGGAAGTATTTGATAGTGGTCCAGACGGTACGGAGAAAGAATATAATGTGGGCAAATTTGCAAAGAGTGCCATGGAGAATATGCAAAGACTTTTCAAGAATGTTGCTGACACGAGCGCTTAGCTGGTAACTCTTGAAGAAATGTATTCTACTACATATACCTAGGTAGACTTGGACCCATGATTAGGTATGCAGCACTGAAAAGCATCCATTATCATAGAATACATGCCCCCGGCTCTCCTAAACCGTTTAACAAACAATTCCAATATGAGTCCTGCATTCAAACGAGGGATATAAGCGAACTACAAATTATATAGCAGAAAATGGCCAATCGTTAAACAAGAGCAAGTTCGATCAGCATATATCTCAAGCACCCAATCTCTGCAGCCACTCCTCGGCTCCCAAAACGTCTCCTCTCTTGCTGAAGATATTATCAAGTAGTGTATTATGCAAATTCTCATCAGCATCAGCACACAAATCCTTGAGCACCACAATTTTGAAATCCTTATCCGCTGCTTCACACACAGTTGAGAGCACCACACCACCAGTGCTGATGCCCGTCAACACCAAAGTCTCAACCCCTAGACCCATCAACACAAGATCCAGCCCACTGCCAGTAAAAGCACTAACGCGCTTCTTCTCTATAAGAATGTCGCCCTCCTTCGGGACAATGGCTGGGTCGATTTGAGTCTCTGGCGAGCCGCTTACGTATAAGTTCTTCTGTGCAGCGACGCTAAAGGTAGCGTTTGAAGCCGAAACCTCGGGGTGGCCAGGACGGAAGGCAACTATCACGTAGATTACGTTAACGTGAGGACGCGCAGCGTCAATTGTTTGTGCGAGGCGTTGGAGATGATTGGGGGACAGCGGCATGCGAGAGACTATGCCGGCCTGGTAGTCCATCACGAGTAGGGCGATTTTACTCATTTTTGGCGGTTGCCAGGATGCAAGTATAGGAGGATTTGTCTTCAAAATGAATCGTTAGCATTAAAATGTGATTGAACCATGCAGAATGAACTTGAATCGCGATTTAAAAGTCGTCAACTGTGCCCTGAACCGGCATACAGAGTAGCCGGTACCGGATGCGCTGGAGTTTTCGACGTTTGGAACTCAGCAGTTGGGCCAAACTGCTTGTATCTAGATCTGTCTGTGTCAGTATCGCTGTCTAAAGTAGTATCGAATTGAAGCAAAGAATAGAAAGCTGTTCATTCTATTATGAATCAGGTGCCATGGTGTGCCATGATGTTACTGACTGTGCTCAAAGCTCTAGCTAGAATATACATACCATACAAACGCGGAGACTTTTTGATATATGCCCACGTGTGTGTGGCTGAGTATTTTTAATCGCAAACCAGTAAGTCTTCAAGAATTCTATATTGATCGAGGAGTCAAGAGTTGGATGCGTTGTTGATTGGGTAAAAGTCTGCTAAGAGTAGTTACTCGTTAATGCTACGCTCTATGTAGTACGTACTTTTTCAATATTGTATCAGATATTAATGTAAAACTAACTCTGTTGGAACGGTTGCCGCAATTTAACCACAAACACCTACCATTAATTATTATTACTTTTTTGTTTCTTTTTTTCTTTCTCTTTCGGTTTTATTATTAACTGCGTCAAATTTCATTCAAGAGTTTCCATTGGCGGTCCATTTGGTCCAGGCCAAAACGGATATTGCTGAATTCCCAGATCTGGGTATCCTTGAACTAGTCAACTAACTAGGGTCTAGGCGTTGCGGAATACCGGTACTCAGGTAGGATTAGTTCGTCGTAGTGTAGTATGATAAGTTAGCCATAGGATTTAAACCCATGCCCTGGAACAGAAATATCCTGTACGTACTACATAGTAGATTCCATATGGGGCAGCCGCGGGAAGCGCTAACCACCACAGCCCGTCCATCTACGTAATAATAATTATTAACTAGTTATATGAATATAGCCCAGACGGGTCTCTCGATAAACTTACTACATAGTACATACAATAGACTCGGGACTATGGTGGGGATGGCTGTCGTAGCCTATACTCCGCAGCTGCTCGGCATGGATTAATCAATCGTATGTAGTAGACTTGATTAACACACATGGGTATCCTACTACGTATATGGCATGCCATACGGAGTATAGTACGATACGTTCCGTATCGTTCATTTTAGTGTGTGAATTTTCCTGACACATGTTGTTTAGAAATATTTCGCCCAGCTACTAACTTGGTTCTACTAGCCAACAATCTAAATCACAAGGCCCGTTGCGACCTTCCGCTATAGAGAAACATCAATAGACGCAGGGAAAAGAAAAAGAGAGAAAAAAAAAAACATGTCGTTCAGCATTGAAATTGCCAAGGATGAGGACTTGCATGAGTTGATGGGAGTCTTATGGACATGCTTCGAAAACCCACATCAAGGGATTCTGCGTCTCTTCTTCCCCATTCTCAATGATGACCGAGAAGGCAGTCTGCGTGCGGCCAGTGATGGCCAACGCGAGGAATACAAAGAAGCGTACCCCGAATTGATCTGGCTGAAAGTGATTGACGACGAGACGGGCAAGATTATTGCCGGCGCAAAATGGTACTTTTATGAACGCAATCCATTTGCCGCAAAACCCGGGGATCCTCACGGCCATGATCCTTTGACTGAAGAGGCCGTTTGGTATCCTGAGGGAGTTGCGAGACAATTCGCTACGTCGGCGATGCATGCTTTCGAAAAGCCGAGGGTTGTAATGGGTCAACGGCCTCACTCATGTATGTAATCCGTCCAGGACTATTTTACTTTCATATTACAGTTTATGGTTCGGGTGATGTTCGTGCTGACGATGCCAATTTTTACTTACTTTTCACAGTTCTCAACATTATATTTACCCTTCCTGAACACCAGCGGAAAGGAATAGGACGAGCAATCCTTGGCTGGGGACTTGCAAAAGCCGACAAACTTGGCCTCGAGTCATGGCTTGATGGCTCCGTCTTTGGATTTCCGTTATACCAAAGCGTTGGTTTCCTGACATATGGATCCAACAACGTTAGTGTCAAAATGCCCGACGATTACTCCGAGCAACAGCAAGCTGAATGGGAACACTACAAGAAGATAATCTTGCCAATTGAGCATGCTGTGATGTGGAGGCCAACAGGAGGAAAATTTGTTATTGGTGAGACAGTCACGCCATGGCTCCATTGAAAAGAAGAAAAAAAAAAAAAAAAAACTTCTTTTCCCCGGCATCTCGTGTTTGTTGATTGTTGTCTGCGGAAGCATGTACGGAGTGCTCGTTCGTTCCCTAGGGCAAGCCATGCTTTTCGATCTTGACGTTAATTGAGCCGGAAGAGGCCTTCTACGATGCGTAGTAAGAAACTTTAAAAATAATTAAATAAATAAAAAAGCAAAAATGAGATAACCAGGGTTATTCCGATACGCGGATTCCCAGCTGTGCCAATAATCAACCAAGGCTTGGTGGATTCCGGAAGAAGATAGGACTGAAAATAATTGCTTTTTCCGCTCGTTACATCTGCGCCGGAACATACACAGTATGATAAGACCAACATTCGTATCGCCATGGAACAGGGGGTCTCAAGGATTACTAGGATTACTAGCCATGCCATGGAAGACCCTAGTAATGGCGTAGAATATCATTGGGCCTTGCGGGACCCTTAGTGAAGAAGCGGCACATACGTAGTACGCTACGTATGTACGTAGGAAATTGTGATACACAGCAACTCAGCGGGCGAAAACCTGCTGCTCTACTGTAGTACTTACATAGTACGTAGTAACATAAATCCTCCTACCGGGTAGGTATAGGCAATTAATTCAAGAGCTAAAACAGGCTGGTGTTTTGATTGCGAAAAAGAAAAAAAGAAGAAAAAAAAGGGGTGCTGTATGCTCGTATGTGCCTGTATACTTCACATCATTTCCTAGTCGGTTCTACTCTCTAGGTTTATTACTACGAACTAACTAACTATCGTTGATGAACAAGGACGCAAAATCAATATCGTCGGTATCAACGGAAGATTTGGGCCTGAGCGACGATGTCTAGGTTTACCGGTGATACCTGGTTGCCTGCGATAAATGTCATCTGCTGGTTTCTTCTGGTTATCGCAATCCTAGGGATTCTAACAAGAATCGCAACGAAGTTCTGGATATACCGTAAGCTCACAAAAGATGACTATGTGATTATACTCTCCACTGTCAGTAGGGCCACCGCTTACAACAAAACTCCGCTTTATCCCTCTATATATCAAAGAGGATTTTACTAAAATTTTCACCACAAATCAAGGTATTCGATATCGCCCAAGTAATCGCGACTTCGACCGCTACAGCGAACGGATATGGCGAACATATCGCGACCTTGAGCGATGACAAGGTAACGGGTATCATGAAGAGCCAGTACGCCGCTGGGATCTTGAGTATCGTCAGTCTTGCAAGTTCAAAGATATCCTATGTCATGTTCGTTCGGAGCATCACTGTGGTTCCTCTGGATCGCAAAATTGCGCAGGTTTTCATTATCCTCTTGTCGGTATGGGGACTTGTGTCTGTAATCACAGTTGCCTTTCAGTGCCAACCACTGCCGACTTGGGATTATCTGGCGGGCAAATGCTATGATCGAGTGAGTTTCTCGCTAAACCTTAATGTCCAATGCTATTACTATTACCAGGAGACGATAGAAAGTGCGTTACTAATGATTGCGTTAGCAAACATGGCAAAATTTCTTTGGCATATCTAACATCATCACCGAGATTGTCATCATATCACAAACTTTGATAATCATCGCCCGGATCCAAACGAGGCTGGAAAGGAAGCTGAAAATTGGTTTCGTATTCGGTCTACGAGTGTTGTAAGTTCTCTTTCCATATTGTATATGAGAACTCTTTTTTTTTTATTGATTTATGCAATTTGTTACTTTTAGTGTTGTGGCCGCTGCGATCGCTCAGATAGTCGTCATAAACAAAACCTTCCACGATCCCGATGTCACCTACGCAACCTGGTCGGTCTCGGTTACAAACCAGCTCATTTTGTGTTCGAGCATCATAACCGCCTGCTCGGCGCAGTTGAAACCTTTCCTAGACAGCTTGCGATCCAGCGGTATGCGCCTCGACGCGCTCACTGGAAGCTATCACTACAAGTCGCAAAGATATTACGGCCATGGTTCAAATCACAACCGATCCGCAACCTACAACTCCAAAGCTGCTGCCTCCAAACAACGCTCGATCAACCTGCGCAGTCTCACTGGAAGAAGTGCACATGCAGAAAATGAGCTAGGAGTAACCAGCGAAGCTTACGTCTCTGCATCAAGGCCCGCACCAGATTGGGACCAGGCCAGTGCGACAAGCCAGTCCCAGATCATTCGAGAAGTGAGGACATTTGCAGTCACTGAAGAGCGCCGTCGCTCATCTGATGCCGATGAGGTCTTGTAATTTACGATAGATTGTTTACGCAGGTTTATGGATAGGAGAATTGATTGTATGCATAGGAAATATAGACTTTGTAATATCTCCGCGCGGTACGGAGTATAACTTAGAATTTTTTGATATGTAGTTAGTGATCTTTCCAGCCCCTGCTGAGGCGAAGCCCTAACTCATCAAAGATCCGGTTTCCGCGGCCACTACCTAGCCCACCAAATAACCGACGCACGAACTGTAGCCTGTAGGATCGGTACTCACACATGAAGAAGCGGGGTTTCTGTCTCACATCGTACGTTTGGAGAGAGTGGGAAATGATTAGTTCCAGGGTACCGAGTACAGAGTACGACTATTTTCTCAGGGGAAAGCTAAAAAGTGCTGGGGTTCTACCGGAACGGCATTTAGGCATGCAGCATGCTCCTGTGGCTGGCCACCAAAATGAACTACGGTGTAGTACGAGTACGAGTCAAGTCTCATATGGGGTCCTTGCATATCGGAAGCCGGTATACAGAGTACGGAGTTCTAGATTAATATTTCAAATACATACTCTGCAGTAGTTGCAGTAGTGGTCGCTTGGCGGGGGCCACGACTGCAACCAAGACTTAGTTGTTGGTAGTATCGTCCAGGGTAGCCATCCCACCCTTGTAACCAAGTGATATTAACAGATGTAGTAAATTCCATTACAAGGTAATTCCCCTCTACGTAATACGCACTCAAGTTTCTGTAGTATGTGCTCTGTGTCTCAGAGTCTCATCCTGTCTTCGTCGATATCCATGGATACGTAGTAGTAGTCGTAGTGCTTGAAATAACAAGCCAAGTAGCAAGCGTCAGCTATCCATGAGAAATCTTGCTCGCAACCTTTCCTCTGGGAGAAAAGTTACCTAACCACTAGGAGTTGTTATAATGCCATGAATCCGCTAGTTGCTTTCTACCGCAATCTATATCAACGCGGCGCTCTTCTAGAGCCGGCGATTTTCAACTCCCCCCTGTCACAACAGTTAACAGGCCCTTGTCATTTAGTGTTGCACGTTTTTGATGCAAGTCACCCCTTTCTTTTCTTTCTGTCCCAATTCGTAGACCTTTTTATCTTCTCGTCTAACATCACACTCTTTTTTTTTTTTTTTTTTTTTTTTTTTTTTCTTGTTCCGTTTCTCGTCTTCAATTATCGCACTGAACTCGCAAAGACGCAATGGCGCAGAGCGAGACTCTCAAAATGAGCAACATGGCTTCGAGAGAAGTCGAGGGCACCACCTCTAGCAAACAGCGCGATGAGGTAGATTTGGCACGTTTGGGCAAGCGCAGTGTTTTGAAGGTATGATATTTTTTTTTTTTTTTTTTGTTTTAAAAAAAAAAGTACTACAAAAAGTTCCATGTCGCGAAAGCTCATTCCCAAAAAAGCGCAGTTTCGGTTTTATGGCCGTTCTCGGTTTTAGTACTACCATCTTGATTACATGGGAGGGTCTCTTCACGTAAGTTAGACATAGAAAAACAATATTGTTGGTCTTGAACTAATGAATTTCCAGGACGTTCTTGCAGCCGCTTCAAAAGTACGTGACATGACAATTCTTCCAACAAGTGCGCGGGCTTGTTCCTGAAATTGGTGTTTTAACGATTTGGCAGTGGCGGTCCTGCGGGTACAGTGTATGGATATCTCTTCGTCTGGGCAGGAACTGCAGCGATCTTCGCTATGCTTTCTGAGATGGTCTCCATGTAGGTCGTTTCCATGTCGCATTCGACACAAATGCTGCAAATATTGATTGACAAATACAGGGCTCCAACCTCTGGTGGCCAATACCATTGGTGTTCCATGCTTTCGTCTCCAAAAGCAATGAAATTCTCAAGCTACATTACTGGTATGATGAAGTAGACTCTCCAGATGCAGCTTGCGCGGTAATGATTGACTCGGTAACAGGTTGGCTCACGGTTGTCGGGTGGCAGGCTACATTTGCGACAGCCTGTTATATTAGTGGAACCCTCATCCAAGGTCTCATCATATTGGCGAATCCTTCTTATGTACCTCAGGCATGGCATTCAACCCTGCTTTATTGGTCTGTGGTGGCATTCGGACTTTTTGTCAACACCGTGGGAGGTGCGAGTCTCCTAGCGAAGTTTGAAGGCCTAATTCTCGTTCTACACGTCATCGGATTTTTCGCCGTCCTCATTCCATTGGTATACATGTCCGAGCACGCCACTGCCCAAGATGTCTTTGAGGTATGGGTCAACGACGGTGGCTGGGAGACGCAGGGGGTTTCCTTCTTTGTCGGGCTCATTGGTGTTGTATTTGCATTCGCTGGAGGAGACGCCGCGGTACACGTAAGTTTTGACCACGTCTTTCCCCTTTTGGCTATTGATTATGCCTTGCGCGGTGTTTTGAAAGTCAGACCCTAATGATGTCCAACAGATGGCCGAGGAGACTCAAAACGCACCAAAGATCGTTCCTATCTCCATCATGTTCAGCGTCGTCCTCAACGGTGTTCTAGGCTTCGCCATGCTACTAGCCTCTCTTTTCTGCCTTGGCAATCTCGACGATGCTATCGCCTCCCCAACAGGATACCCGTTTATGGCAATCTTCCTACAAGCGACAGGCTCAGTTGCTGGCGCTACGACAATGGCATCTATTGTCGGCGTCATGGCCATCTGTGCTACTACCGGCATGCTTGCCACGGCTTCGCGCATGTTCTGGGCATTCTCACGCGATCGCGGCGTTCCCGGATGGCGCCTTTGGAGCCAGGTATCCCCACGTGCCGGTGTTCCTGTCAACGCTGTTATTTTTACAGCTACAGTCTCAACCCTGCTCGGTTTGATCCCGCTCGGCTCCCCCGTCGCCTTCAATGACCTCACTTCGATGTCTACCTCTGGTCTGTATTTGTCGTACATGGTCTGTTGCATCCTTTTACTGTACCGTCGCTGCACCGGGGGTATCCTCGATCCCAGCGAAGCCAACAATACGGATATCTCGCCCGCGGAAGCTGCATGGATTGTAAACACGGCGGGTGCAAAGCTTGTATGGGGTCCCTTCCACGTCAAGGGTATTTTCGGCATTGTTGTCAATGTATTTGCCATTGTCTACATGTTGATCACGGTGTTCTTCAGCTTCTGGCCACCGACGGCCGAGGTCACCGTGGCGACAATGAACTACAGCGCAGTCGGTACCGTTGGAACAATGGCCTTGAGTCTGTTGTATTATTATTTCCGGGCCCGGCATGTTTACACGGGACCTATTGTGGAGATTTGAACTTTCGAAATAATTTTGGATCCCCGCTGGTGATCTTGTAGATGCTGAGAATCTGAAATTTGAGATTACCGGCCGCCTTTGCGGACCGCTTGTCATACCTAATTCTAGTGCCAATCGATTCCTTGCATAGTTTTTAGTAACTGGCAGTACGTGGTATGGTAACCAGCCAATAATCTGGCCCTAGATATCCAAGCTGTAAGTAACTACGGTTGGATACCGAGATCTCTAACATGTATTGCTTGACACATCATCTCCTGTTGCATGTGGAGCCTCATATAAACTTCTGAAAGCCCAGTCAAGACAAAATATTGACCTTTTATACTATAGTCCATTGATGGTAGGTAATTATTAAGTTAATCATTATTGCATTGTACCTAATCGTCGCTTCCGTTTTTCGACACACTGTGCCCATCCTTTCAAATATCACGATAGAGGCACATAAGAGTCCACTCGTAGACAGATAGGTAGAATATAGAAGTTGATATGCATTTTTCCCACCTGGGTAATCACGAAGCCACAAAACTTCACGATTCATCTGCACGCCAGAATCAATCATTAATTAGGGCTTCTGCGACATATGCACGGCGGCCCGAACCCTAAGGAGGAGACTGACTACTGAGACAACGATGTGACCACACGTACATGAGCCAGCTCTGGCGTGAGATGATGTGGGCGTCAACGCGCAGCTCAGAGTTGCATTATAGTCCGTCTAGTCTACATAACCGGGAACCGTTATTGGTAGCTAGCAAGTCCGAGACCAAACGGGAGTATTTCTTTTTCCAACACCAAACAAAACTACGGACTATATAGGGCGAGTGCTTCCCCATACTTTGTGTCCAAATCCCTTGACCATGCGGGGACATCTTGTTGTTTCGCTACCTAGGTGTTTTGCTTGCAAAAGGGAGGGCATTGGCGAACCGGAAGATCGAGTACGAGCCACGATGGTGACTTCAAATGTACGACGGTGATTGATGAACGTGTATCAAGACGAAGATGTTATTTAAATTGCTGAAAGTGACGTTGGTAGCATTAGGTGGTGCCCTAAAGAAAGATTGGCTTTCCCACATGGGTAACATCAATTGATACCAGCATCACGTCAAGTCAAGGACTCATTCAACTCGCATAATGATTTGATATAATTAGTGCCTTGCATGAACAAAATGTAGGTTTGCGTCATGTGCCACCCGGTAAGCTAATATATCCTTGCATCGCAATCATGCTAACATGGCGTGCAGCAAACCGTTGGCGATTCTGGATCCATGATACCTGCGATTGAAGTAGAAGAAGTCTCAAAAAGCAAATATCAACGTCAATAATATTTTTTGTAGGTTTCTAATTTTGAAATAAACTTTTAGCAAAGAACTTTTATCAACTTTTTTTTTTCGCTTCTCATCACAAAAAAAAAAAAAAACAAAGACAGAGGAGCAAAACAAAAACCCGAAATGTATCTTTTTAAAGTGGTTCATCGACGGTCCACACCTGTCTCACTCATCAACGTCCTGGACCTTACTGAAGGGCAGCATCGATGCCGATAGTGATGTTGCCCCAGCTTGATCCATCGGATCAAAGTCACGACAGCATGGCGCATGTTTGCGCACGGCATTTGCCTGGATGCGTGCAAAAACGAGACGTCATTAGCCATCATCGTTGATCTGGCATTGATTAGATAGTAAGAAGACTTTACTCACATTCTCCCCTATCTATCTCAGATAACAATTTGACCGGGTTTCAATCTTCTACTCGGGGTCCGTTCTGGGTTGGGTGCCTCTGGCGATACAGAGCTCGTTGGGGACGATGCTGTCGATTCTGTGTGCAACAGGATGTGCCTTGATCAGTAAATAGTCTCAAAAACATTTGGTGAACTGGTGATTCCTTACCTTGACCGGTAGGTTGGTTCTCGTCCGTGACACCGGAGGGGGGTGACGTTTCACTCTTGCCCGACATCTTGAATAGCGACTTGCAACGCGCTGCAAAGGACGTCATTGCCAAGGAGAGAAAGAATCAAATGTTCAATCAAATGTTCAAACTCAAAGCAAAGATAGCAAAGAGAAGAAGGGAGGGGAAGGTATCTTGAACAAGTGGGTGAACCGCGGGCTTTGGAATGACCGTTTGATCTCGACGTGTCGCCTCCGACTTTTTGGCGTTGCAAGCAAAGCTCACGATGATTTGAATCGGATCGTGACTATGTATAGGAAATATGGGATTTGCAAAGAAATTGATGATAAAAAAAGGGGGAATATTCAAGCGACTAGGTGACTCAACACACGCTCAATGTTGAGCAGCCGGGTCGGTGCGCAATATGTTGCCCAGGGCTCAGCATTGAACAGAAACCCACAAGACAGGTTCGACCACTAACCCTATTAACATTGCACACAGCCTTGCCGATAGTGGCATATACTATCGGAAACGAGAAATAGGCAGACATTTGTTGTGCGTTGACAATTTAGTGCCAATTACGCGAAACAGCTGTGTTGTCGCACAGGCCATGGGAGGGTTTATCTGTGTGGTTTTGTGACAAGTACGTTGGAATAGCACTGGGAAACAGCACATATCTTCTCAAGTGTTTATTTTTGGGTCCTCAACCAGCCTCAACTTTTAATAAACAGTCCTGCCTATGCCGTTTAAGGACAAGAATAGGCTCGGCTCTATGAAACAACGGCCATGATTGCGGTCGCCAACAAAGTCTGACGAAACACTATTCCCTACCTGGTTAGGTATGAGTTTGACGGAGATACCATGTAGTAAGCACCGAGAAAGAGATCACGCCAAAATTGTTACCTGGATGTCTATGAACCGTGTCGATCCGTCTCCAAACAGATCCAGAAAAAAACGCCACTAATCGGTACTCGGAGCTATCTGTGCACAGTCCAGTCAACTGAACACGACGATGTTGAATAGTTGAAATGCCGGAAAAGCAAGCACGAATGCTGTCGGACTGTCACTCCTCTGTGAAATTGGAGGACGAAGAGTCTTCCATGTGGCGTTCTCAAGTCAAACTATCCACGGCTTCATAAGTTTGATATCCTAAGCATTGAAATTCAGCGCCCACCGGCTGTGAACCCGACGCATCTGCACCGGAAATTCAGAGCTGGTTCCCCCGACCATTAGAGCCCTCGCGTAGACGCTCGGTGGATCCTACCTTAAATATTGGGCCTAGCCTGGGCGAACACGAACGATGAATTAGGACAATATCGGGCTGGTCGAACGAAGGGTGCATTAATTTAGTGCATAATAGGTGGACCCGAACGTGTTCTCTGACCCATCACGAAGGCGATCGAACGGCGAAAATCATGGTGCATTGCTCTAATTATATTAGATGTTTCTTGATCGATTGAACGGGCTATAGCTCCTAACTTGACAACAAATGGATGTCATACGCACATTGGCGGGTGTCATTGATCCTACAAAGCACGTAGTAAGTTACTTGGGCCACCCAACTTGAGAAGATGCCCTACCGGTGTACCCTTAAATCCTCCCGAACGACTCTGTCTGATCGCCCCTCGTATCAGTGGGCCCTGCATTCCCCGTAAGCCCTAGTACGAACCTAGGCGGCGCCGAGCTTTGAGGCTCATGGATGTTGTTGGTTCGTAGTACGTACTACTCTTTCCTGCATAGTAGACTAGAGAATCAGAGCCTTAGAACCCTAACCCTTGAAAAAGTTTCATCTATGATAGCTTTAGAACTGCTTCATATCAAGTCTGGTGTTAAGTCCGATTTCTCTTCATTGGTGGGGGGGAATGACTGGTAATTGTTGTAGTGCAATTAGGGCTCAATTCCCAAAATGGAAGGTACTAGGGATTAGAGAACCGAGGTAAATCGGCCGAACATGTCCTGATAAATGATAAATTATCATGTCCTTTGTAACCCTAAACGACTCCTTACAAGACAGAAGCATAATAGTTGAATTTTCCTTCCTGGTCATATTTCTTCTTGAGCGCTTCTAGTTTCTGCAGTCTCCATGGCTCAAATCCGTAAAGATTTTCGCGCGTCTCACCGCCAGATGCGTAGTTGACATACGCGTGCAACTCTTTCTGACCGCTGGCAGCAAATATGATCTGACGTAGTTTCTCTCCAAATTCATTTGCTTTCGCGTCCAGTTCTGGATCATTGTCTTTGTTATCGTAGGTTATCACTGGAGCAATAAGGATATTATCATCGCGATGTGCGAAGGCCGTGGATTCACTAGGAACGGACTTGACACCGTGAACTGGGTAACCTTTACACATAATGAAGGAATTTCTCAACTCTGGTATCTCAGATGTCTCTTTGGCGAAGAGTTCGTATACTTCGCGTTGAGCCTGGAGGTTGTAGTTTTGAACATTGACGGGGAATCGGATTCCACTGAGTCCTAACTTCATGGTTACCGGAGACTTCTCATCTAGTTCCATCCAACCGGGAATATCTGTATATGCGCCAGAACCAGATTGGGTGAGAATCGAGCCAAGATCACGGAAAGGCTTCGTATAGATGGATTCGACGGGTTGGCACCCATTTTGGACAACAATGAAGGCGAGTATAGGCTATAAACAATGGAGTTTAGCTTCGGCATAGTTGCTTTTTCAAGGTCGGAAAGAGCAAGAGGAAGAAATAAGAGGGACATACCTTTTCTGCGTCAATGCCTGGGTTGTGCATAAGGACCGAAGTGTTAATCACGCTGCTGGGCTGACTTCCGTCCGGCCACAGTGTATTAATCCGTTCGTATAAACCCTCCACTTTGTCTTGAGGATATACGTAGCTCTCAAACGACCAGATGTCATCTTTTGGTACGTCGTATATCTTCATTGTAACTGACATCACGATACCGAAGTTGTGTCCAGCTCCTTGTAAGGCCCACCAAAGATCGGGGTCGTTTGACTCTGAAGAAACATTCTTCACAGTCCCATCCGCTAGCACAATGCGCGCTGACACGAATTGGTCCGAGATCAGTCCGTATTTGCCTTGCAGAAGACCGTAACCGCCACCCAGGCCCGGCCCAAGCAGACTGGTCACTTCACAGCTGCCGGTGACTTGTCTCAGATCCGTTAGACAAGATGTATAGGAAGGTAAGATATCTTCCCACCTGTTTGCTTGCCAGCTTTCCAGAGCGCGTCTATGGCTCTTTTGGATAAAACTCCTCCGCCGAAGGTGGCCGTTGTTCCTGTTTCTGAAATTTCGACAGAGTCCAACTTGACCAGACTGATTTGAATGCCCTTTTGGACATTGTCCAGTCCGGCAATGGCTCCATGTCCACCGGAGTAGGCTAGAAAAGGAATTTGATTCGCGTTTGCGTATTTGATCTTTTGTTGTTTAATTTTTAGAAATCAACCAAGTATGAGAGGGATCACAGAAAGGAATATCGAGATCAAGCTTACTGTTTCTATCACATCACCCTCGGTTGCGACTTCGACAACGACGATGAAATTAGGGCTTTTGTACTGTGACCAACGCAAGGCGGCTCTGCCAAAATCTTCGGAATTTTCCCCATATATGTTTGCACCAGGAGATAGCTTCTCTCTTACAGCTGCATAGGCGTCGATTTGGGTACTCATTTTGAAGTTGTGCTGGGTACAGTACGTCAATCAAGTGTTTTTGGTCGTGGTCGTGGTCTTGGTCTTAGGCAGATCGATAAATTAAAGAACAGCCGTATATATTGCCTTTATTTGAAAACAACAAACCAAAGTGCAGGATGACAACTTGTATTTAATAAAAATACCGCAACCACCTGGGCGCTCGCTTTGGAATGCCCGATCATTCCTAGCCAGCATGTATAATCCATAGTATTTTAATTCTGTCTTTACCAATGCGGGAATAAGCCGTGTAACATGTTTGTATCGGTGATTATTTTTATGCAAAGAATTCGCAGTATTCACACATTTCTGTACTCGAACGGACCATCAAAGCGGGGGAATCGTCGATCTTTTTGTGATGATAGTTTCAATCCTTGTCCCACTTTCGTTCAGCCTCACACATAAGTAAGGCACGGGACAGCTAAATGGATACACCGGAAGCTGCAGATGAAGTATCTGGATATCTAGGTAGTGACCTTAACCCTTTATGCGAGATAGCGAGTATTCCTTCTTCAATTTTCGAAAAAAAGATGCTGCCGAAGCAATACCCAGCAACCCGGGGTTGGTAGTGTTCTCTCCAGAGAAACATTATTACCAGTTCTGATTTCTTCATATCAGGGACTGCTCTTCCTCGTGTCATTGGTTCAAAGAAGACAGCGTGTCCTTTGGCATCTCATACGGGTTTAGTCCTATTATGCGCTCAGTTTGGAAGACCTCGCATCTCATCGTGAGGCTTGCCTTTTCACTATCTTAGTGATTTCCTTACTTTGTTTCAGTTGATGGGGATTTAGTGAATCTAGCTGGCGTTAAGGAAACAACAGTTTCTAAAACTAGCCTATATATAGATGAAACGATGCATTTCTTGACTAGAGTTTGTTGATGCAAATGGCGTGGGAAGAGGAGGGTATCTTGGATATCATGTCGGTTTTGTCCCTGGGAGTAAGCGCTGGCTTCTATATAAGATGCCATCACGGCTTCTACTCGTCCCTGTTTTAGCCGTTACATGAAACACAAAACATCTACTAGCTCAGCGGGCATAGCGGCTATCTATGTGCTTCTCACATGTTTGGGGGTTATCAAGATCACAATCTGTCCAAGGATTGAAGACGGATTCTTCCCTCTGCCCGATAAGAACGACGCACTCGCAACTCCAGATTATGGTATATTTGCACCTAAGCGCCGACAAGAATCCAATCATCAAGATAAAAACATCGGCGACGTTAAGACTAGAGGGAAACATCATGTATGCAAAGTTAGATATGCGCCGAAGAAAACCTGCTACTGTGCATATAAACAACCATGTCTCCCCCAAGGTAGTATCAATCTACCTGCGCCGCAAATTTTGATTCCATCTAGACACCAATTTACATACATTTATCTTGTATCATGACTGGTGTTTCAGCGGCGCTTGTGCATGTCAGGTCGCTACGTTGTCAAGATGGTGGCTTTTGGCCTGGGGAGGGAGCCAACAAAAAGTCATCCCGCTACACCACATCGGATGTTGACGCGCAGGCCATGTTCGCGCTGCCTTGATATGTTTAGTACTTCATGAACTTGGGGATTGATTTCGAATGGAAAATTTCCCATGAGGCTCAATGATCAGATCGTTGCTGAAATGGATATATTAAGGGGGTTCCTGACGGCATGTGTCGATATAGAATGTAATAACCTTGGAAACAGAATAATAATATCTTCGTCTCTACGTTAATAGCCCTAACCACAACTGTCGTGCTCTCAGCTTTATATCGCATACCAAACAACATTGCAGCCCATGAGTGATGATGGCCGCCAGCAACGACTCTCAGATAGTAATCAAATTGCTCGATGCCCCTAGCCATGCCCTCTTACGCAAATTCGGGTCCCTTGGGTATTCGCTACTTCTTCGGCTTCAGTCGGAACTCACCGCGATCGAGTCACATAGCGGTGACGCTCTTCTGGCAGGTATTGATCTTCACAACGTGGGAGCAACAACTGTAGCTCTGGGCGCGGAAGCCTCGACAGAAAGCAGGCTGCGTGAAGAAGAGCTACAGAACAAGCTTATCAAATACTGTAAGCGGCAGAAACTACGCGCTGTGGATCTTAGAGTCACTGATTGTCAAATTCCTATTCTTAATTCCAGACACGCTTCTGAATCTTTTCTCAAAAATTCAATCCTCCAGGATACCTCATGAAGCTGTTCTTGAAGGTTTTATTAGATTTGTCAAGGACGATCTTCAGAAGGATGTCGCCCACACCACCTGGGTTGATGAAGCCGATCTCATGGGTCCCTTTACAAATCGTCTGCCGCAGCAAATCCTCATCACTATGAACATAGTAAGCATTTTTAGGAAGATGAAACGCTTCAAATGGTTCGCTGCCATTATTCATGTAAGTAGCATCCACTCTCAAGTTAGACACCTGTCTTTCTTCCCCACAGGTTCGGATTCTGATTACTGACATTGTGATCGCAATGGTTTCTACATCATGTAGAGGTTTCCAAAATGCATACGTCGCCATCTTGAACACCCTGGATACCCAGACAGATTCGTCTTGTCGACTGGCGGGATAACAAATTGGTTTTCTGTACTCGTCGTCATCCTCGTTCCCACCATCATCGTGGGAGCAATGCTAGCACTATACGCGACACACTCGACAAGGGAACGAATGGCTGCGTTATGGGGGTTCGCAGTTGTATTTGCATTCATGACAAGGCTCTTGGCTACTCCCAATACGGATTTTATATTTGCTACTAATGCTGCGTATGTTTCTCCCTCTCTCTTCTCTTCGGATATAGTTAAAATTAGGATCCTTATTGTTCTGACTTTCTACAGATTTTGTGCGGTTCTAGTCGTTTTTGTTGGCAATGCGCTGCCTGGGTAGGGGATATCTGGTCAGTTTTGGCACTTTGGATAAAACGAGTTGTAGGACTATCATTTCTGATGTTTCAATGTTGTATATGATTTAAATTCGTTTCGAAAGATCCCGGGCTGGTTTCCTGAGGTCTTAAATTTCTGTTGTGTTACTACTGAATTTTGTTACTATTTGCAGAGTTATAGTACGATGAGAATCTAAATCGGTTGTGATCTACATCTTGTCCATTTATACCGCCCTTGGAAGATATAACTGATACAATATCATCATGAAGTATAACCCCTAACTAGGATCCCTCTTCCACAAGTCAAAAAGCAGACTTGAAGGTAGCCCCAAGGTCTTCCCAAGATTCTCATCGTACAAGCATCAAGTCGCTAGGACCTTATTGACAGACGCAATCTCCGATTCAATACTTTGTGGCTTGTCCGTCCTGTCGAATTAATCAGTCATCCATCCTTTAGCTACATGCCTTTAGAGTGATTTTGTAATTACCTTGTCGAGAGCCTGATATCCGTTTGTATTCTTCCCGTTCCTTGTTGATGGACCAGAGAGTGAGCGCAGCCTATGACTCGTTGGACTTGATCCCAAGGTCCCTCTATTGAACCAGACAAGACATTCCTCATATGTTAAAATACTGATTATATCATGGAAGATACTCGGCGTACGTACCAAGCGTGGTTCCTGTAGCATGCATGGAGTATTTCACACCGGATCTCTCGCACAATCGCTGTATAGCGGCAATCTGCTGAGCATATGAGGTCGAGTTATCTCCGATCTGTAAGAGAAATGGGTCTCGAGTATTAGCCATAAAAATATATAGAGGTGTTACAAGAGGATTAAGAGATGCAATACCGGAACCAGCGAAAAATCCGCAAGACATTTCCCGGGCGTCGTAAGCTCTCCGATATTAGGGGCGTTCTGCATGTTTGAGCAATGTTGGAAATGGGTTTTCGTAAACGCTGGAGTGAATGCTATGTAGAAGTTTTGTTGTTAGTCGACCAGATGAACTAGGGGAGAGAAGATGGAATAGATCGCCGACTTGGGTCAACTGGTGGCAATATATAGAAATACCTCCAGAGCTCTTGAGGAGCGGCAGTGTGCAATAGAGTTTATTACAGGTAACTGTGACGTCTGATGCTTCTATACATGAACTGTAGCTAAGTTTGTGAGACATGACAACCTTCTCTTAGAGTCAACATATAGCCAATATAAGTAGTTGTTCTCCGAGTTGATAGAATAGATTGAAAGTGACTTCCCAACATAACGGTTGGCTTCACCGGGGTTTCCAAATTGTGGTTACGGATGAAATCAGATCTTGCTTGAGCATCCACGCATCAGGTTCACGCTGATTTTCTGACAGACACCGGAATTCAGTTGCGAAACTACGCACACATGTACTCTGGGGAGTTGTGATGTGAGGCCGGATACCAGGAAGGGCGGTTGATTAGGGCTAGGTAGTGGGAATAACGACAACCAAGAACCCGGTCCGGAAACAAACCCCGACCTGTAGGTATTTGAATTCAAGAACACACTACAAGATCTGATGCATGGTAGTTACTTGGGACAGTGTGGGATAACTAGCAAACCCAACATGAACATACTCATAATACAGTGCAGAACTTGGGGTACATATGAAACCAACCAACTAGTTAATCATATTGGCATTGGATATTAGTAAAAGGGACGATGTGACTCGTTCCTGTTGTACTATAAGAATATTGCGTAAGCCAATCATATCGCCGGAACCGATCAGCGATAAGATGGTCCGAAAAAGGCTAGCCCGATTTGTGCGTCCGGTGGCAAAGCATGCCTGAAAACCTGAAAACTTAGGCAGGAGGCGGGGCTGCCATTTTTAAAGTTTTCCCCCGACTTCGGATACTTTTGGAGGGTTGGTAATCACAGTCATCCTTCTTAACCTCCCATCTTGCGTCTCTATTTCTTTCTTTCTTGCGTACTCAAACCATCAAACAGAAAGATAAAGAGGAACCAATACAGACAAAATGCCTTCCCTACCCGTTCTCATCGACACGACGCCCGACTTTGATTTTGCCCCTGCCCAAGATGCGACTCAGAAACGCACTCTGCTCCTCGCTCCTCCCTCAATCGCCGCCCATGAAGAGAAGTTAAGAGATATCTTTGCGACATTTGATCGTTCCGTTACCGATTTGCAGATGCTCGACCGCCTATCTGCCGGATTCGTCACACTCCCTGCATCTGCTTACGATCTCGTGCTCGTCCTCACAGATACCAATGGCGCTCGACGAAACGAGGCTCTTGGGCTGCTTACTCGCGATGTTTTTAATGTTTTGACCCCTGCCATGAAGCCTTCGGCACAGTTGAAGTTACAAGACGGCCCCTTTCAAGCAACCGAGGGTCGTGAGGCAATTCTGGCTGGCTTGGTGGAGAACAATGGCGCATTCGAGAAACCACAATATCAGGAAGCCGCTGTACCTCTCCGATTCGGTTTGAAAAAGAAGAATAAGGTTGCCCCGGAGCCCGTCAAGGTCGAGTCCGTTGGCTTTGTTGATAATTACGACGATGACGAATTGATTGATGAAGACGATTTGCTGGCCGAGGAAGATCTTGGCAGGCCTGTACAGCAGCGTGAGTCCCCCCCGCTCTTGTGTCACTACTTGTTGTATTACTCGATACTAATTGGCCCATAGCCGCCGAATGCAAACCAGATATCGCCAAAAAGCGACGACGCGCCTGCAAGGACTGCACCTGCGGTCTTGCCGCGCAACTCGAAGCCGAAGACGCCGAGCGCCGCGAAAAAGCCAATGCAGAGCTCAACGTGCTCAAACTCAAGACAGACGAACTCAACGACGAAGTCGACTTTACCGTGCAAGGAAAGACCGGCTCATGCAACAGCTGCTCGCTAGGCGATGCGTTCCGTTGCGAAGGCTGCCCCTTCATTGGACTGCCTGCCTTTAAGCCTGGCGAGGAGGTTAGAATTATGAATGATATGGCTCAGCTTTGAGCACCTATAGACTTTTGTCTTGTTTTATTTGAGGCATCACGGCGCGGAATCCTTTTGGCCGGTAAATACCCTACACGAGCCGGACTCGACGATGGCTTTCACGATATTTTGTTTCTTTTTCGTGTTTGGCGTTGGTGGGTTCATACATAGCTATTCATTGCATTTAACTAGACCATTCATTGTTTATATAATGACATTTCAAATCTGATTCGAGGCATGATAAAAGTCAGTCTACCATTGTATTTAGCAGTACACCTTCCTAGTTGAACTTGTTTCCTAAAAACCACAAGCCTCTAGATTGAGTAAATCGTCCAAGAAATATCCAACAACATCTTGTTCTGTCTACGTTCACTATGGCGGGGGGCAAGATGGCTGATAAGATAAGATAACGATAAGCGCAGTTGGCTGCGGGCACATTCAAAATTTTTTGCGGTGAGATTTACCACAGCTTCTACGACACTGAGTTCTGTGAACGCATATACCCTACACGCAAACTACAAAACACTTCGATTTGAAATTTCTAAGCGATTCGTTTTCGCATTTTTGCATTTAAAATCAGGATCGTCACTTGTTCAATATTTTAGAATTGGCATCATAGCGGGGCAGACAACAACAACCACCAACATCGACCGTGATCTGAGTTAGAATATTCGCAGCGATTAGACAATTACACAATTGCACAAACATGGCATCTACAACCGCCGCCGTCCCCTCGGACGAAAAACAACAAAAACTCGACCTCGCCATCACCCTCACTCTCAACACCTGGCCCGCGCTAACTCTCGCCGTGCAATCCTCCTGGGGGGGCCAAAACTCCTCCGACAAGCGCGACTGGCTCTGCGGCGCAATCTCAGATATCATAGCCACACGCCCGGAGACGGATTCTTACGACATTGAAGATATCCTCGTGCAGGTGATGGCGGATGAATTCGATGTTGCGGTCGACGATGGCTCGGCGGGCGTGGTTGCGGATCAGATTATGACTCTCAAGGGCAAGATTGAGTTGGGTGATTATGAGGAGTTGGATAAGATGTGGGCTGAGTATAAGGAGAGGATGGAGAGGAAGGGAACGGAGCAGCAGCAGGCTATGTTTAAGCGTGTTGAGACGAAGGATGAGGATCAGGAGACGGACGGAGATGATGATGATGATGACGACGACGATGAGGATGAGGATGAGGAGATGGGCGATGCGCCTGCGCTGGTCTCGAGACCGCCTAGAGAAAGGGTTGAGCCAGAGGTTGACGAGGATGGATTTACCAAGGTTGTGGGTAAGAAGAAGCGGTAGTCGAGTCGTCTGATTGTGTTTGGTACAAATACCCATGGACATATAAAACGATGAGCTTTCTTGTTTTTTTTTTTTTTTTTTTTTTTTTTTTTTTTTTTTTTAATTTTTTACATATCATGAATCATGACTCTACCTTTTGAACTGACTACTCGATTTCTATTTGGATAACATTGACTGAAGAAGAGATATTGACATTTAAGTCCCGATAAAGTAAGCACATCCCGGTTTAGCCTCCTCCAAAGTTTTCATAAAAAAATCATTGAATACATATCAAAGACCTATTTAACTACATGGCTCGGATATTTGATCTCAGAGGATACCTAGGTGTCAGCCTGAATCTCAAAACACCAACATCTTGGCGATTGATATCTGCGCCGCCCTAAGCCGATCTGGGAAAGACAAAAGGGCACCATGTCCATATATAACCTAGTTATATGCCCGGTTGAGTCATGTCTAGATAAACTAACTAAGAGGCTGAAGGCGTTGCTTATCTTAGCACTTGGGATGGCAGCCTGGAATCTTTGCAGGTGGTTACTCACCCACAAACCCCTACAAATCTTCCTTCTAATTTTCTCCTTTCTTGCGTCTCCTCACTTCATTGTCCCTCACTTCGTTATCCAAGCAACGGAGAGGACAACATGTTTTCCATGCTAGATGGCGAATGGGACCTCAATGATGTTACTCAAATCACCTTCCGCAAAATCAACTTCGGCCAGGACCCTGCGCAGTGGACAACAGCCTGCATCTTGCGCCAGGCATGGACTTTGATTCCTCCAACACCGGACTTCACCGATGTTGGTTCTGTCATGCGGAAAATCCAGTGGTTATCACTAGAAGAACGGGAAAAGTTACCACTGAATCCAGATATGAAGACACTTCATAACCCTTGGAGAAACGAGATCCATCACTTGTGGAATCATCTATTTTATGACATTGGGAATTTTCTGGATGGTACGTATGGGATGGGCAAGTTCTATCCGCCGAATGAAGATTTGTTTGGACTGGAATTTCCTCAACCATGCGGAGATGAGGAAGGCGAGAATATGCCGGTCATGACGAAGGTCTGGGAGACGGAAGTCATCTTATTACCGACGTATCTCGCTCCCGGGGTGATTGTCCGGGTTGAAACTTTTGGTCTGGGGGAAGAGAATGGAGTGCCCCGCAATGTTGTTAGGCTCCGAGGAAAATTCTCGAATGAGACGGAGAAGTTGGCGCAGGCTTGGTATATTGCGAAGGGACTGGAGACGAGATTTTATATTGAAGGTGGAGAGAATCCGGCTTCTGATGGGTGGGCTGCGGTCATAGTCTATGGGAAGATTGTTGAAGAGTCCCCAAGACCTTCATGTGACTAATTGATTACTGGAGTAAGGATTGAGTGTCTGTGTAGGTAGGTATCTATCACAGGATCGAATGCCTTCGGTTGTATACTGTCTACCTAGGTAGACCTTAATCTTTTATGCTAAATGCGTCCACATAATGCTGTTGAGGGACGTGTGCACAGAACCTAAATAGCATTCAGTATTTCGATAAAAGATATGGCTTCTTGCCTGCAGGGTGGGTTTGATCTGCCATGTTCGTCCAAATACGTCGATTATTGCGAGGATCTGACAAAGCAGTACGTACACTCTAATATTGCAGGTCATATGCAACTTCATGCTGTGCTCACAAGGAAAACCCCTTACATTAGATCCGTGGCTGCTTATAAAGACGAAAGATCCCCGAACTGCAATAGGTTAATTTTTTCTCTTTCTGTTCTTCTCTTTTCTTCTTATAAGATACTCAACATGACCGAAACTGCAATCACTGGAAACTGCCTCTGCGGCACAGTTCAATACGAACTCTCTGGGCCTCCCATCATAAACGTCCTCTGTCACTGCAAGAATTGTAAAAAGTCGACCGGATCGAGTTTCATGGCAAATAGCATTTTCAAGAAAACCGTACGCCCACTCTCCCTCCCCTTTCTTGTCTAGGCATAGCAATTTCTAAAATACTAACTATCCCCTAGCAACTCCGGATCCATACTGGTCAGCAGAATCTGAGAACATATCATGACAGCCAGACCGATGCAAAAGTTACCGTCAACAGGTCCTTTTGCACTACATGTGGGTCATCACTGTTCATCACGAATGATGTGAGCCCCATGCTAGAAGGCGCAGTTATCGTGACTAGCGGGACAATGAATCTTGAGGGTAAAGAATGGGCTCCGAAGCAAGAATATTATTGCAGGAGCAGAGGAAGTTGGGTGCCGGTTATTGAAGGGACCGAGAGGAATAACACCCTGCCATAGGTTTTGCCTTTTTTTTAACAAAAAAAAATCCCCTCGGGGTGAATGATATGGGGTTATGCAGTGTTGGGATAAATGAGTAATTGCTCGCAATAATATCCAGACTGGGCTTAGCGTCGTCAAATCCAAAATGGAAAAGTTAGGGTTTTGAGCCAGACGAACTTCCATGATCCATCTTACATCCAACTAGCCAGATAACATAGATCTTTCCATTCGTCACCACAGTCATCGTTTCTTTGATGTAGTTGACGAGAATGGTTCTATGGTCAGGTATCGGTAGAAGCAAAGGCTGTTCCGTGTGTCGTAGACGAAAGGTCAGGGCGAGTGCTATAAAAAAAAAAGCCTTGAAGAATGAGACATTCTAACATGTGCTCCAGTGTGATGAGAAAACCAGCCTTCATACTCACAATGCCTACATCTGCCAGGGGTACCTTGCCCTGGCGCAACATCCGGCCATGTCTATCTTCTAGTCGAGTTACATTCTATCAAAGAATTGCTTACAACAGCACCAATAACAACAATAGAGACTACCATGTCAAACGATGCCCCTATACGGCTTCGATCTCTGGCTCTATCATATCCCAGTCGAATCCTTACTCCGCTCTCCATACCCATCGTCTACATATCCGACTCGGGCTCAGAGGAGATCGTGGTCACAGTGGCATACTACAGTCTCGCATGGATCCTCATACTCAACCACGTAGACAACATTCACGCCAACGACAACGACAACGACAAACCAACGATTGATTTTTCAGCAATAATTCAAGCACGCTGTTCATCGATCCTAACAGCAGACGCATTGATGGATAGCTGCGAGGATGGATGCATTTATATCAGGATGATACTTCCTCTACGGCTTGTTGCGGATCTAATGGCCTCCGACAAAATGCACAAAGAGAGCGCCCTTTGTCGTCTGGAACTATGGAGACGAGATGAGGGGCTCAAGAGTAATTTGACACTATCCAAATCAATTCGAGTTCATTAGAGAGAGGGAGAGAGCAATGTCAAGTCGTATATCATTGACTAACGAATGCAAAATCTAAACTAAAACATAAACATTTTCATAATCATCACACGACAAAAGAAAAAACCTAAGCCTGTCCAAATGCTTATTTTATAAGACTTCATGCATATACGTCACCTCCTTTTTAAGCGGATTCTTCGTTAAGGATCAACTTTGTGATCATACCAATGGCAATGGTTTGTCCCTGAGGAGTAGATAATGTTAGTACGGTCTCAATCAGCGGTGACGACAGAACGTTTGCTTACCTGGTCACGCAAAGTGAATCGACCAAGTTGGTCGTAATCCTCATATCTCTCCACACAGACAGCACCTGCGGAACCAGTGACTTCCACACGGGCAATGATAGTTTGACCCCTGCTGGCAAAAGCAGGTGGCCGCTTGCTCTTACGGCCTGTGCCGGGCTCGAGCTTATGCAACAATGCAGCAATGGTGACTTCTTCGATAGCAGAATGCACGTGCAAGACACAGTTATAACCAGCAGAGAGAATGCTCTTCAACTCCAAAATTCGAATCTTGGCCTCAAATGCAGAAACACAGTGGACTGGTCGCTTGGGAGAGCAAAGGACAAAACCGGGAAGAATGTCCTCTTCTTCGATACCACGAAGACGAAGTCGGACCTGGTCACCGCAGGTGGCAGTGGCGATTTCATCTTCGGTTTCACCATATAGTGCGGAAATGCCTACTTCTTCTCTGTTGGGCATCATGACGTAATTGTTGGTCTTCTTCAAAACACCAGACTCGATACGACCTTCCACCATAGTACCCATATCACGGTACTTGGCGCTGATGGGCATCATGAAAGGCGCGTTGATCTTGCGTTCAGGCATCTTCATGTCGGTCAAATATTCGAGAAGAGAGGGTCCGTCGTACCATGGGCAAACATCTTTGGGGATGCGGTCCTTGATACCCAGGGTGCGCTGGGCGGAAATGGGCATAAAAGTCAAATCTGTCTTCTTGTAACCCAAATTCTCCAAAAACTTGGCAATCTTGATGGTACATTCGTCGAAACGAGATTTGGCCCACTCGACAGTTGGGTCGTCCATCTTGTTCACGGCGACGATGAGCTTCTTGACACCGGTGTTTCGGGCCAAAAGAGCATGCTCTCGGGTCTGACCTCCCTTCTCAAAACCAGTCTCGTACTCACCCTTACGAGCCGAAACAACCAACACACCAACATCGGCTTGCGAAGCACCACCAATCATGTGCGGCACAAAGGACTTGTGACCGGGAGCGTCGAGAATGGTGAAATGACGCTCGACCTCGCCGTCAGGGCCTTGGTAGGTAGTCTTGAAAAAGGCACGACCGACTTCGACGGTTTTACCCTTGGCACGCTCCTCGTTTGTCAAATCCAATGCCCATGACAAATACCATGTCTCACGACCAGCATCCTTAGCATCGCGCTTATATTTGTCTAGTGTACGGTCATCGACCATGCCTGTGGCGTACAAAATGGAACCTCCGAGAGTCGATTTTCCGGCATCAACGTGACCGATGAACACGAGGTTGACGTGTTCGCGCTTTTCGCCGTAAATTTCCTTCAACGTAGCTTCATCAACATCGGCTTTCTGTTCACGGGTAACTGCATCGGCGTCGCGAACGGCTTTGGGACCGTCACTTTGGGCAGGGCTGCTGCGTCCGGGACTGTTGTTGCCAGAAGAGGGAGCGGGGGAAGCATTTCCGCTGCTTGCAGCCTTTGCCTCTGCTTTCTTTTCTGTCTTTTCAATTGCCTTGGCTGCAGTTACCTTGTTGGCAGCCTCCACGGCAGCGGCGCCCTTAGTATCCCCAAGTGCAGTTTCGTCCTTGGTGGTCTTTGTCGCCGCCGGAGTACCAATAGAAAGGACCTTGGCCTTTGGAGCGCTGGAACTATCTCCGAGAGATAGAACCTTGGCCTTGGGAGCTGCTGCGGGTTTAGGGGCTTGCGCAGCTGGGGCGGCTGGTTCGGCGGCAGGAGCCTTTTGGGCAGCAGGAGCCTGACGAAATTGTGGTTGCTGTTGTTGCGAGTATTGGTTGTAGCCGCCACCACTGTACTGGTTGTTGTAGATTTGGTTGTAGTTGCCAGGTTGCTGTCCGTAGCCACCGTACTGGTTGTAGCCTTGCTGTTGTTGTTGGTTGAAGGCGGGATAATAGCCTTGCTGCTGCTGCTGGTATTGAGGGTATCCGTATTGCTGATACTGCTGGCCAGGAACGAACGTGTTAGCTCCGGGTTGGAACGATGCTGCACCAGGGTGGAACGAGGGAGTTTGAGCTTGGAAGTTGTTGTTGCCGTTATTCAAGTTCATGTTGTTGGCTTGACTGGAGAGGTCTTCCTCCCAGTTGTCGGGCGTTTGGTCAGCCATGACGATAGGCTTTATGAGAGGAACGAACAAAAATCAAGCGAAAGGAAGCACTGAACGAAGCAAAAATTTGGACGAGACTATCTTCACAATAGCCCCTCGAAAGTCGTGTGCAGGCTTCTTCTCCTTCTTTATTGAGGGACAAACCATGTAAGAAGTGGAGGGGCTTGGGACAATTTTGCACTGATTGCTGACTCAGCTGTGCGGGGCCTGAGGGACAAGTTAGCTCTTATTGGCTTATAAGCCGCGCGTCTATCGGTGGCAGGGACGACCCGCGGCTATATATTCTACAGCCTTTGTCACTAGCAATAATCAGAAACATTTTCGTACATAGTTAACAAACAATAAATAATAGAGTCTGAAAATTCTAGAGGTGGAAAAAACCAAGGAGCTCCCCGTTTTATTAGAATGTCCTTGTCTTCTTGTGAGGTGTAAGAAGACCAACCTTTCCCTCCTCAGCGTTTAGGTACACACCCACTTCCCCAGCCTAATTAAAGCCAACATTTCTTCTTCTACACAACTATCCAGGATTCTCCGATTCAGTTTTCATCGAACTGAAAGACATACATCCATATTACTCTAGCAGTCCAAGATGGAGGTGTTTCTTTCCAAGGTGGGGGTCTCCTATTGATGATAACTTGCTTGTTACCTGTCTCTGATTCTCTATACAGATCACCCACCAGGCCATGAACTATGCCATTCGGTAAGGATATTTACAGAACTCTTAGTGTATTACTCTGTCTTATGGCGCTTTTAGATCTGGCATCAGTATAACCGCGACATATGCAATCCAACAATCGACTAGGTTGCTTAAAGTATGATGCATCGAAATAGTGTCAGTCAACACAGCTAACACATAATATGTAGAATGTTGGAGGCACCGAAAGAACAGAACTACTGGCTCTACAGAAGAGACTACAGAGCAAGATTACGGTTAGCTTTCCATCGACTTCATTTACCTCAAAGACTAACGCTGCATTCTAGGTCATATCGCCTGCGATAGATATGATTGAATTGATAGCTGCTAGAGGGAACACGTCACTTGAATCGGCTGTTTCCTTAACTAAAGCAATAAGACACGACATACAGTCACTTGCACGACGACTAGAAAAGGCAGCGTCAGCGGAGGAACTAGCTCACAGAGGGGCACTATCATCCAAAGCACGAGCCCAGAACGAGATCGAGATCAAACATATTATCTCTGATATCCGCAAGGTGCTAGAAAAAATCGAAGATGCGGTACCGCTGATGAATTTGGCAATCACAACATCTGGCGCCAGGCTATCTACGACTCTACCATCCACGGTGTCACCATCACGTTTGCTACAGGCCAGCACGTTTCTGAGTGCTTGTGATACACAATACTCCATCCAACCCTCTAGAGCGGTACAAGTCGGCCCGACCTTTACACTATCAGTGTACATGCTCTTCAGCGGCCATATAAGGCATTTTGATGAGGAGAATATCCGAGAAACGACATGGAAGGAAGTCATACACAAAGCTCGAGTAAAACTCAGACGAGTTCCCATGGACGTCTTTGCGGATCCATCAAACCAGAAACTGAGAAATTCCGATCTTCCTGCCACTGGAAGGGTAGACGAATTCGCCTATCAGATTGTCATTGTGGAGGATCTAGATGACGGCAGAGTGCACAATTTCGAGGAAGGTGAAGCGCAGCCTGAATCCTACGAAGGAGTCAAACTTGCTGGTCTTCGAGAAATCGTCCCTGTTCATCAAATATCCAAGATCTTCTACGCGGACACCGGTAAGATGCTCAACATTGGAAATGAAGGTGAAGCGAACAGTCCGGTCCTCTTGCTCAAGCGAGATGTCAATGCTATTCCACCACGTCGAATGCTTGACAGGAACGAAACGATGTACAGCGAGCTTAGTGAAGAGACCCTAGAAGAGGAACCAGAGGAAAGTCAAGCAGCACGAGATGAAATACAAGCTCAACTCGATGCGCAATTAAACACCGCGCAACCAGAGGAAGAGGAGTTAAGTTACTTTGAGTCTTTGTCAGAACGCCATATACCTGCCCCTTGGCGTCTGCCACCTGGACTGGATCCGGAGTGGGTAGCCTTTGAAGTGCATCAGGAGGAAGACAAAGATGACGAAACAGATACCGACGATGAAGAAGAAACCCCAAGCACTGGCGATGCTACATCTCGCATGGCAAATTTGAACCTTGATGACAAAAAAGGTCCTTCGTCACAACAAATATCATTTTCATCTTCCCATGACCTCTCTGCATCGACCGCCTCCAACCCACTTTTTCACAATATCCGCACTTCGCTATCTCTCCTCGAAACCCTCCTTCGTCTCACATCTCTGCAACAATTCCAACAACAATCGCATCTCTCAATTACCGACGAACTCCTCAACTTCTTCCTCGAAGAATCCTCCACCACCGGTGCGGGAGGCGACGAACAACACCGACAGCGCGTACGCACCGAAGCCCGGCGGAAAGTAGGCTGGGATCCGTACGATGAGTCGCCACTCAAGCCTCGCGGGGAAGATTATCAGTATCAGTACAACGATGATGAACATTGGACGCCAACGGGAACTCCAGCACGGCATGCGTATCGAGAGACAAGTGTTGACCCTGCATCGCCTAGTATATCGGAAGAGCGGTATCAGACACGGTCGTCGCGAGAGCAAACGCCGCCATTGTCGTCGCCGGGTCTGCCACGGCAAATGTCCCGACAGGCGGCACCTACAGGTGGGAGAAGGGGCGGTTTGCCTAAAGTCTCACCGTTGTCTAGGCGGCCAACTACAGCGCTTACAGATGAGGGGTTAGGAACGAGTCCTGGCGCTGGGCAGGGGTCTGCAACAAAGTAGTTGGATGGTTAGGATAGGAATGATGAATTTTGAATGAACATCAATAAGACAACTGGTACCAACTTTTTGAGTGTTGATTGCAACGTAGATTGTAGCCAGTCAAATAATTGGTTCAATTGAATTTGACATTCTCGTCAAGTGAATGAATGGCGATAGCACAAATCCCAGACCAAGGAAAATACTCGAGGCAAATGGAGAAGATATCGAAGACATTATGAAAGCGCAACACACGTCTAAGCGTGCTGAATATTTACAACCCTAACTCCGATAACTCCCGCTCAGAGCTATTATCAAAAAAGCACAGCACCATAGGCTTAAATCAAAAAGCAAAAGAAGAACAAAAGAGCTTATTCCCAATCTTCATCACTCTCCTCAGCCTTTGCAGAGGACTTTTCGCGAGGGCTAGCGGGAGTCTGGCTGGTGGCACCACTGACGACATCGTAGCTTGACTCGCTATCAGGTTGAGAGTGCTGGTCATGGGATCGACGTGGTTCGCTCAATAAGTTGGAATCATTTACAACGGTGAGGTTTTGGGAGGATGCGGCGCTTGGCTTGGATTTCACGTGCGGGGTGGATGGAGATTCGGATTCGGAGTCTGAGTCTTCGTCCCAGCCGACTTCCTCTTCGTCGGCGGCTGTGTTGGCGCCTGTAATAAAATTTATTGGTTAGCATGAGAAATAAAATTAACAGGTGGAAGGAAGCCTACCCTTTAGCAATTCCTTGCGCTTCTGCTCCTCCGTCTCAACAGCTAGACGGAGGAAGTAATACCGCGACCAAAACTCGCTATAGTCAACAGTCTCTGGAACAAGCTTCTCCATAGCTCGGCGCAGCTCAGGGTACTGTTCGAGATCCTTGGTGATATCATCTGTCTTGCTCTCCACATTGAACTCCTTGTCGAATTCAGTCCACTGCTCAGTATCGGGGTCTTTCTTCAGACCTTCCAAATTCGTATGGATAGCATGTAATTGAGCTTCGAGGCGAGTTGCATGAAAGACACGTTTTCCTTCTGAATCCTTGCTCTCGAAGAGGACCTTGTCGGACCCTTGCTCCGGCGGAGCAATGCTGACAGCGTCCCGCAAGAAATTGCGAACGTTTGTACCGAATCGAATCAGGGCTTCGTCAGCTGCGTCCTCTGCTTTTTCAATTTCTTTCAGTCGTTTTGCTGCTTCAGCTCGGAATCGTGAAATAAACCCTTCGCCTTCTTCGGTCTTGCTTTCGTCATCTGCGGCTTCCGTTGTAGAGTCCCCCGAAGATTCCTCGTTGCCCGGATTGATCGCAGAGAGAGCACCGCCTAGCGAAATTCCCTTGGTCCTATCGACGATGCTATCACGAAGACCGGAGAGGCCCTTCGTTGCCTCCTCGCTCACCGCAGCATATTCCTGTCTAGCACCTTCATAATAACTCTCGCCTTGTTTCCGCACATTACTCCATAATCCACCGATCTTTGCACCCCATGGACTGTTAGAGAAAGCTCGAAAGGTCTCTTCGAATTCGGCGCCGAGGTCTATGTTCTTTGAGTCGGTGGAGGGGGTTCCGTCCTCGCGCTTGTCGGATTGGTTGGAAGCTAGGATCTCCTCTTGGATGTGGTCGTATGCGAAATCCATGTTGCCCGAAATATGTTGTTGGTGATAATATTTTGGCTGGCCTAGTTGCTTATCGAGAAACGAGCAAGCAACCTTGCTGGTTCGTTAGACAGTTGGTTTTGAGACAAGGTAGCATCTGGTCACTATGATAGTCACTACTACGGGCTACCACAGACCCCGCACATGCTAATCTTGAAGCTTACCGTTTTTGGTTTATATCAACCCTAACCCTACTCAATCTTACGTTCATTTTCTACATTCATACAGAGCTCTAACATTTCATCCTTGCTTGCTTCTTCGGAACGCTACATGATTAAAAACTGATCATATCCACCAAGTAAGCTCGTCCACCTGGTATTCAGCCCAGCTTGCCACATGTTCCGAATCGTTTCTACACCCCGAAGAGCACTCCGATATCCCGTAGCCTCGTACAGCGACTGCAACTCATTGAGAAAAAAATCTCGATCCTCTTGTGTCGAACTTTCTGCTGCCATAACGAAAAATGGCCAAGCAAGCAAGTTTTGGCCTACAACATTACCATAACTCTTCACTCGCTGGACGAGCTGGCGGAACGTTTCGATTAGATGAGCCGCTTCGTTTGACGGAGGATCGAAACATGCCCGTCGAATATAAGCTTCACATGCTAAAGTCACTGCTGCAAATAAGAGCTTCATAAGCTCTTCGTATTCGGGGTGCAGGCTTTGACAAAATCGTAGGAACTCGAAACATCTTGTTCGGTGGACTGAGAGATATTGTTTCCCATCTGCTTCGTCAAAGAGGGGCTCGGCAAAGAGACGCAGTCTATATAAATAAGTATGGTTATTGGACAGTTTTTGATGGATTCATTACCTCAGTATTTGTATATTGACGAATCGCGCCAACTCAAATAATTGACCCGGCAAGCTATTCTGTATCGTCAAATCCGGCAATGACTTCAACGACCCATAAAGGTACTTGAACCCATTCCCTCCACTAACAGTCTCCCTATAGTGTAAAAGTAGAAGTACTATCAAGCTGGGTATATCCTGGTTTGGAGCAAACACTTTTGATCTCGCAACCAACTCTGAAATAAGGCCGTTGTATTCCCGGATGTCGGAAGCAAAGTCACCTCCAAGTCGTAGAATGATATGCTGTCTTGAGACAGCTGCAATCGCTCTTCTGACAAACGGCTCTATTTCAGCATATGGTAGGAGTAGATCTCGAAAGCCATTCCAGCCTCTATCGATTACTGCTGCCGCCGGAGCGATGTGTTCAGCGACTGTTAAAAAAAGATCAGCTTCGCATGACACGTTAGGCTCATTGAAGGATCATATACAGTACTGCATCAAATACTGTGTTTCACCATCAACATGGTTGAGAGACCTCTTAACGATTACTGTTGTATCCTCCTTATTCTCCATTATCCGGCTATTGGTGCTACTCGAGAGCCACTGCGGCGTCATACGACGATTGTCAGATCGACTCCTGGGTTTTTGTTCATGTCGAGCCGTATATTTTTGTTTTAGTGTGGGACTGGGGGCTTTTCTGCGAGAGATAATCGATGAACGCGACTTTGCATTAATCAGGCTTGATGTGTCCGTATCGGTTTCCCCACCGTACGAGAGTGTCGTAGGGACAGTTTTACCAACAAGCTTGCCTCGAGATGCTAAGCTGCCGTTGAACCTATATCGAATACCCAACCCGCTACATGTTAATCCTTTTGTTGTGCATTTCTTGCAGGTTGGTTCTTGGCGATCACAGTCGATTCTACGTCGTGAGCACTGATAACAACCTGGATGACGAATGAGATCCTGAGTCCAGAATTACGGGACTCGTTTTGACAATAGGTAACATACCTTTTACTTTGGGCCTCTTTCTGTTATTTGCAATGAGTAACTGGGTATTTGGTGGCGCCATGTTGTTGGCTGTTTTAAGAAGTGATGATACCCAGGTATTCACGTAACTTAGATGGAAGTCGATGAAATCCAGATAAGCATGATGAATGGATATTTATCCATATAGTTCGTCCAATCATATTCGATGCCCGCTTTCGTGCCCTAAAATCGATACCAAAATAACATTTGGAACTTGGTATTTTGAAGATTGAACATAAATGTGAATTTGAACTATTTACAACTAGCTATGGCTGGGTTAGAACTTGACCATCAAGCATAATCCTCAAACACTTCGCTCACAATATCCGCTATTGTCTTCGCCATTTCCTCAACCTCCGTCGAAGTAATTGTGTATGGGGGAGCAATTAAAATGATATCCCCATCTTTGCCATCTACAATACCACCTCCTGGCATGAGCGAGATAGAATACTTCGCTTCAAGGCCTTTTGAATTGATTTTTGCCCCGATTTGTTCGTGTGCCGCAAATGGTTCTTTTGTTACTTTGTCCTTGACAAATTCAACCTGCACAATCATACCAGTTAGTATAAATCATTATTGAATACATCGCCTGCTCGGAACAAGGCGTTGAAGAGGGTTAATGAATGGTATGTAGATAGACTTACTCCCCATAATAGTCCACGGCCACGAATATCGCCAACATATCTATGCTCCCCAAGCCGTTCATGCAACAACTTCCCCAACAACTCCCCTTGCACCTTGACATTCTCAAGCAAATTGTCTCTAACAATTATATTTTGAACCTCAACGGCAGCAGCACAAGCAACTGGATGTCCTTGATAAGTCTGGCTATGCACAAACGCCTTGGAGCCCTTGGAGAGTACATCAACGACCTTTTTATGGAGCAGAAGAGCGCCGATGGGCACAAATCCGGCTCCAAGTCCCTTGGCCACTGTCTGAAGATCAGGTACAACACCTTCTTGCTGCCAGGCGTGTAGAGTTCCGGTACGACCCATGCCGGACATGACTTCGTCGAGAATTAATAATGCGCCATGGCGGTCGCAGACTTCTCTCATTGCTTTGAAGTATCCGGGGACTGGTGGGACGCAACCGAGGGTCTATATTGCTGTTAGTCCTTGTATACTAACTCATACTTTAGAGACGGTGGGGTGACACTCACAGTACCAGAGACAGTCTCTGCTATAAACGCACACACAGTATCTGGACCCTGTGCCTGAAACTCATTCTCAAGTTCCTGCGCAAGCTGACTGATATACTGTTCTTCGCTTTCCCCTGCTTGTTGGCCTCTATAGCTATAACACGGCGATACATGCGACACATTTGTTGCAAGTATAGGCTCATAAATGCCTCTCCTGCCCTTATGAAAACCGGTAGCTAGAGAACCCAGCGTGTTGCCATGATATGATTGCTTTCGAGCAATGAACTTAGTCCGTGAAGGCTGTCCAAGCTCAACGAAATACTGCCGTGCCATTTTTAATGACGCTTCAACAGCCTCTGTTCCTATGCGTTCTGTCAGCACGCTCATAACTGTTTCTAAGCTTGTGAATGAGAACACACACCAGAACTAACAACAAAAACCTTCTCCATCTCCCCACCTGTCGACTCCGTCAAAAACTCACATATCCGCTCCGCCGCCCCGGAGCTGAAGAATGGTAAATAAGCATAATCCAATGTTTCTAGCTGCTCTACAATGGCGGCCTTGACTTCGGGATTGTTATGCCCCAGTGCGGCAACGGCTGCGCCGCTGGTGGCGTCGAAGATTTTGCGGCCATCGGCGGTTAGGAGGTAGTGGCCATCGGCTTTGACAATTTGGGTTGGGGGGTTGGCAATGTTGGAGTAGAGGACTGAGGATGTCATTTTTCCAGTCTATCGTTAAGGATTTATTTTATATGATTATGAAATGAAATGAAAAAAGGGAAGGGAAGGCATGATCTCGAGGCGTTATTAAGGGTATAAATAATAGCCATTTTGGTAGATATTGCCGTATCAGTGTAACACTATCGCAAAGGTATCCTCAAAATGGAAGCTTGATGGAGACCGCTCTACAATTCAAGTATAATATGATAAGTGCATAGTGTTGATATTCACTTTGGTGTGTTAACCAGCATGATGTTTTCGGAGGGCTCAAATCTATAGAAGGCTGGCGAACAAGATAAGGCCACCCTCATTCCAAATCAGTATGGAGTACAATCAGAACTATTTGATTGGAGCTTAAATACATTTGTTATCAAAGCCCAGTTGTTGTCACTAGTCAGAAGTGCCACGATTGCTCCGTCTCCTTTTACCTTCCATTTCGGGACATTAGCCCTAATCTTCACGCTTGCGCTATCTTCAGTATCGGCGATGTTGTCCAATGAGGAGTTGTTTCAACATTTTTATCGGCATGACAACGATCTCGAATTATCTCGTTGCAGCTTGTCCACTGAGAAGGATAATTCGAATTCAGAAGTCAACCAACCGAGATGGTTTGAACTAAGGTTAGCGCTGGCTGGAGCACTGTATACATTTTGAACAGTCATTGGAATTGACAATTGTCTGCTAAGCTAATTCGGGGTATATGACTTGTGTATAAAATCTATATATATCTACTAATACGTTATATCAAACTATCCACTACGTCCATGGTCCTCATTCTCCGGATACGGCTCCCCAATACTATCCTGACTCGCCATCCACGGAGGAGCCGGAATGCTCTCCATCACACTATCCGTAAGAAAGTCTCTCGTAGAAAATAGTCTTCTCAAGGATTTACCGGTGTCCATGCTCTCGTTTTGACGGTTAAGTCTGTCCACCAACTGTGACGATTCTACGAGTACTATCGACTCGCGTGTTGGTGGTGCCATTGTGTTTGGTGTCAATCTGGCCGTGTCGTAACTTCGTGTTATTGGTGAGGATTCTGGCACTACTTGAATCGATCGGTTGACAGAGTCGTCTTGTGTCGGGGTTTCCATTTCGGAGCCCAAGGCATCGGAGTGACCGTGAGGCACAGAAGCCGCGGGTTCTCTCGTAGATGGAATCGATGGCTGCATTGTAGAGGCGGGATAATCATTTTCTTCGATCACAGGAAATAGTTCCGCTATCTTCTGTGTATTCATCATCGGCACAGGTTCATTTGGATACTGGGTGTACTGAGCAGGTCGGCGATAATATACCGATGACTCTGAAGGCAACATGGTGTCGGATAATATATTGCCAGTGATTTCCAGGTCGGTTCCAGAATTAGGTATGGGAGGAAGATCATCTGAATAATCGCAATTTTTGGTAGTAGGATCTCTCAGGGAACCGTCGATCGGTTCTGCCCATTCCTCCAAGGCTTTTGCTCCGATAGAAATTTCTGGTAGGTTATCATCTTCTAGATCGCCGTAGTCTGTCTCCTCATCAGTGTCGTAAACAATAGTCCTCTTTGGTGCTGATGACAGCGGCGGCGGCTCTGGTGGCTGTAAAGTAGGTTGTACGGGGTCGGATTCGGAAATTGTGGTTTCGTTCTCGGTGCTTCTTTGCAGTAATTGCGAACATGGGATTATGGTGGAGGCCACTATATCATCATCGGCAAAATCGAAATCTTGTGGCTTTGGCTCATCCGTTCGCATGTGTTGATCCCGCACTTCTTCAGATGCACCCTGAAGGGGACTCTTGGGCCTATCGCCTTGGGTTGTGTTTGACAACGGTCCTTCTAGCGAAAAGCGAGATACTCGACGAATGCTCGGCGAAGGAGCAAAGGCCTGTTGAGGAGTTTCGGGAGTTTGTGACGAGGGTATCTCAAACCGTCGCTCTTTCTGTGGTGTCTTTGGCTGAGCGCTAGGGATACTCAGTATCGGGGGTTTTTTCTCGTCCGGAGATACTTTGCTTTTGATCGTGGGTGACGGAGCCACATCCTGATCGTTCAGTTTCCTTCTTTTCCTCGGTGTCAAGTCCACGAGTTCATCTTTCAAGGTCTCCTCCTTACTCTCAGCAATTTTCTCCTTGGTCGCAGGTTCTTTATCCTCATACAAACTCAAATCCTCGTCATCCGAATCGGGGAGTGGTATAAACCGCCGCACAAAATCCATCTGCGTAAGCGTCTTATTCCTATCCGTGCCGTTTCGCCCAGAACCTTTATTATTCTTGCCTCTAGTCAATTTGCTAGCCTTTGGCCCTCCACTAATCAACACACTCGACTTTCGCCTCTTGAATGTCGTAGTCGGAATACTGTTGGGAGAACGAGAGCCGCCAGTAGATTGTCTTTTGGCCGCCGGCCGCCGGCTCGTTGAAGGTGTCCACGATTCATCGTATTTTTCAGTATCATCGACCAGATCTATCACTTCCGCTGATCTCCCTTCTGTCCCATGGTGCTCGTATTCGACCAGCCCAGATGCGGGATCGGATGCCTCTGCCTCTGCCTTTGGTACCAACTGCGTCAAGGTGATTTGACTATCCCAGTCAAGAGAACTGGGATATTTGCGTCTTTTCGGGTTTGTCAGGAATGATGAGGGTTGTCTATCATTTCGACTGGGTTTGGTGGTGGTCGCTGCGCGTCCTGTGTTTGTGACATGTCTGACTGTGCTTTCAACAGGCGTGGTCGGAAGTTCATTTTCTCGAGGTTGACGGTGATTAGTTTTTCGCGAACTCATTTCCACAAGTGTTGAATGGATACATCGAGATATTGTGCATAACTAGCAGCGTATAGTCGTTTGATGAAGGTCTAGGTTGTCGATGTCGGTCCGAGGAGACGCGTCAAGACGCGTCGTACCACGCTAACCGTTTTAAATTCTAAACGGTGCACCTTTCCGTTTTAGGCTATATTGCTTCTATTGATTTTGCGAATATCCACTAGATAACGTGGAAATATCATCTAACTATACGAAATTGCAATTCACTCGTAATATCTAAATTTATAGTCATATATACCAAATCAATCAGACATCAGCCAGTCAGGTTCGGCATCTTCATCTTCAGGATCATGAGATAACAGTGATTCTTTCTCCAAGTCTGAATCAGACTCAGTTTCTTCCGGCCGTGAATGCTCTTCCAGTGAATCATGATCCTCTGGTCCTTGCGAATTGAGGTCCACACTCACAGATGCTGACGCATGGCTACTGGACAAATCAACTTGAATGGCTGCGGCTTCAGATGATCCGTCACCTAGAACCCCACCATCAGACATGTTCACATTAGCTTGTGCAACATTCTTTTCTTCTGTTACTTTCCCAGCTGAGCGAACTGACGAGCCTGCTAAACTTTCGATAGCTGTTGTATTGGGTATCACAATTAGTTTGTAGCGTGGCACATTCTTCTTCGATCTCTCCACGTTGCGCTCTGCTGTTTGCTGGAAATTATGAGCTGCCTCAACAGGCTTGTGTCCAGAAGGCCCTCCAACCGCCATATCTTCATCCACAATGCAACCGTCGGCATTATGAGCTTCGGAATCAATATCGTTGCCAAAGTCGTTACTCCCCATATAGACGTCCTCCTCCTCACCCTCAGTAATGAACCCGCCCCCGTCCGCAAAATCGTTTTCATCATCCTCCGGGATAAACCCACCTCCTTCCTCAAAGTCTGGGTCATCCAATTCAGCATCACTGGTAGGCGCTTCCTTATCTAGGGATTCCGCTTCTTCTTCAGAAGCTTCTCCTTCAATCGCATAACTATTCACCCTTTCTGCAATACGTAGTTTCAACAGGAAATGCTTCCATAAACGTAGTGCTTCTTCTGTTCCTCGGTCAAGTTCCTCCTGGATCCTTTCATCTTCAATGCACTTGATAACCTCTTCCAAAGCTTCACGGTACTCTGCTGCCGCAACCACACCATTGACCACGGCAGTTCCATGGCGACCTTTGAATTCGAATCCCGTCACCGCAGCAGCGTAGTCAACGCCAAGTATTCGCGCCGCTCGTGCTGCCTCGGGATGTCTGAGATGGAAACCTCCTGGAGGAATCATGGTTGGGACGTAAACATCCAAGTTGCCATATGCGTTCTTGGGAATTTTTCCCTTCACAACTGGTGGTGGTTTATACAACTCGGTTTGATGTAGGGCGTACAGTGTTCTCTCTGTACCAGAAACACCATCGGGGTCGTCATCACTCTCATCCCTTTTTTGCGACGCTGCCACGCGTTTGAGGGGTTGTTCACCAATCTTGATATCTCGTCCAAGTCGATACCAGCCGTCAGCGCTTCTTACCAAGTGTACGTCTGCCCGACGATAAACGGGCTCTACCACGGAACTCTTCTTGGATCCTGGTTTACCAGCTTGGACCTGCCCAATCTTCCTCTTTGGATGAATCACTTCATTTCGTCGAAGATGTCTTTCCAATGCATAAACAGGATGATCTTTGAAGTCTTGGATATTCCGAGGCATCGGCTCAGCCGCTGATTTGGCCGTGAACTCACTGAATTCAAGCTGATCTCGATCTTCTAAGAAAGGCTTCTCCAAGAAGTTCATGACAGTTGTCCACCATGTTTCACCATCCTTGGTGCTTTCTACACGCGTCTTCCGCATTTTTGCATTATACGCTTTGGCGTAACGTTTTGTGACATCTCGTGCAGAAGCATCTTCGAATGCTACTACATAGGACATGCTGTTATATCTGTCGCTAGCAGGAGGCTCAAATTTGGATGGCTTCGCCACAGATTTTGTGACGAGGGGATCGACGGGGATCCATTTTTGAACAGCCTTGTTGAAGACTTCGACCCAGAAGACGGGATACGGAGATTGGGCGAAGCTGCGTGGGCGCTCTGTGAAGAGTTAGTTTACTGTCTTCTTGTCACCTCAGTGTAAACATACGTAGATTTTTCGAAGAAGACGGTCGAGCGGGTGTCTTGAAGGATGGCTGCCCAAGTCTACGTCCCTTGGCAGGTAAACTACTACTTTGGGCAACAGTTTGGTCATCGCTAGAACTCAGATTATCATCGGATGATATCACTATGTACTCTCGTTTCGGTTTTTCCGGACTGGTGCCATTTGCGACTCCGGAGAATGGCAGTACCTGTAGAGAGCATACGAGTCTTGCCTCGACTGCAGCTGACCGCAACAGCGCACAGAACAACTGGGCACCGAAATCGCGAGAACCTTCAAGTCTTTTTGCTTGTTGTCGAAACTCTTCCCTGGTCGAAATAATCTCTCCATCGCGCATAATCGAAGCTGCTCGATCCCGGCACTTCTGTGCATTCTCCGCCCAGTATGGCCGTCTCAGGCCAGGTGCGGTAACCTTGAACCGTCGTACAAAAGTCTCACTTGCCTGTTTCAAGCCATCAATAAACGTAGTGGATCGTTGAAACTGAGGCATAGATTCCCTTGGGTTCAAGAACAATATTGTTTGCTTCGGTAACATCTGTCTCAGGTATTTTTGGACTTCATCATCGTTACACCACAGATTACGCGTATATACGTGGCCCAGTAAGCAGAGCACATGAGCTTTGTGGATGTCCAGTCGAAGATTCTTCTCGGACCCAGTGACTGGTTTACGTCGCCTGACAAGTGTTCTTCGTACGGAGGGTTCCTCGAATGTGATATCCAAAGATTCATCGCCTCCAGTGTGTACCGTATTCTGAATGTTTGTATCTGATTGTTGTACAATAACCTCCTCCCACTCCATATCCGATTCATCTTCCGACGAATCTTCGGCATCAAGATCATAGATAGTTTGCGTTTGTGTCAAATCGATAACATTATTGGAGGCTGAAGAAGCATTATTCTTGATATTTGTTTGTACATCATGCGAATCCTGTGCCCTTTCCCCTACCCTTCGACGTTTGATAGGCCTGTCCGGTCGTGATTCGTCAGCAGCGCGCGCATCTGCTTCCGCTAACAGCTCGCGGTAGACTTGCGGAATCTCTTCATCGTGCTGGCGGTCGCTTCGATTCTTCCGAGTACTCTGAGGTCGAACCCTACCTCTTCGGGGTAAGGGAGTTCGCGGCATGGTGGGTAGCGTCAAATGGAGCTATTCCTAACCCCATGAGATTTATGTGCCTAGCATTTTTCGAAAATGATACCAGAGACTGCATAAACAGTCATCTCTGTTTGCAGTATCGATGCGTGTTTCGTCTCGAATATGAACAAACACCTTCGGCAACAGCTTCTGACCCTCGAAGCTGACAAAGAATCGTTCTGCAGGTGAACTATGCCATTGCCTTGATTGTTGAGTCATGTAATGTCAATGAAAAGAACGCGATTCACGATAAGATTAGGTACACTTCGGAAGAATAGTTTTCCGTTCCAATGTTCGTCCGCGCTGTTCATAGATCCACCAATCACGTTGCAGTATCTGATAACCTCAGAATGACACAATGTAGACATCGACAACAACATTACAGCATCTTTATTTTCATGTCTCGGTAATTATTTTACTGTGCTTCAATGCCATTCAAATCCAAACAGTGTCCTCTGTCGAAATGTCAATTTGCACCATCCGCTCAACAGCCGGCAGATTCCCTGCTCGCTCGTTATGGACATTGCCATCACAGCATCGGAGTCTCATGGCGGGAGAGAGCGCTCAGTCTTCGGTGCATTCAGATTCGACTTGGCTTCTATGACTGTAAATAGAGCTAATATCTGGCTATTCCAGGGAGACGACCGAATTATCAATGTCTCGATTCCCAAAGACTCTTTTGATACGTACAACATAGATCCACCTCCATACAGCTTGGAGACATCGAAAAGCGAATTGCGACAGTTATACAAAGATATGACTACCATTCGGTAAGATAACCCCATTCTCTCTTACGGACAATCAAGTGGAATCTGACGATGTTCTATAGGAGATTGGAGCTGCTATCAGACCAACTTTACAAGGAACGAAAGATCCGAGGCTTCTGTCATCTCTCAACAGGCCAGGAAGCTGTTGCCGTTGGCATAGAGCATGCGATCACCAAGTCCGATCCTTTGATAACAGCATATCGCAGCCATGGCTTCACATACATGCGAGGCGGAAGGCTGCGCTCAATAATTGGCGAATTACTTGGTAAACAAGATGGTATCTCGTATGGCAAAGGCGGATCAATGCATATGTTTGCCAAGGGATTCTATGGTGGCAATGGAATTGTAGGTGCACATGTACCTGTTGGCACTGGTATTTCACTTGCTCAGCAGTATTCTGAGAAAATGAATATGACGGTTGACATGTATGGAGACGGTGCGGCAAATCAGGGGCAGGTGCATGAATCTTTTAATATGGCGAAGTTGTGGAATCTGCCAGTACTTTATGGTTGTGAGAGTAAGTCTATTTTGATCTCAGAAAATGAACAGATATGCTAAACAAAAACAGATAACCAGTATGGAATGGGAACATCCGCCGAAAGATCATCCGCCATGACAGACTACTACAAACGCGGCCATTACTTCCCTGGCATTCGCATCAACGGCATGGACGTCCTTGCCGTCTTGTCAGCAGTCAAATATGCCCGCCGCCTAATCACTGGTGAAGAAGGGTCCCACGAAGGACCCCTCTTATACGAATTCGTCACCTACAGATTCGCGGGACACAGCATGTCAGACCCCGGTATCGCGTACCGATCGCGCGAAGAACTCAAAGACGCAAGAAAACAGGATCCCTTGATTGTACTCAAGGACCGAATGATAGAATTGAAAATCAACACGGAAGATGAATTGAAGACCATGGAAAAGGAGATTAGGGCCCATGTTAATGCTGAGGCTGAGGTCGCGCTGAAGATGGACGATCCCCCGCCGACGCAGAACACTTTGTTCCAGGATATTTATGTGAGAGGGGCGGAACCTCCTTATATGAGGGGTACGACGGCGGACAAGACATACTACTATGCGCATTGAGGTGTTTGGGTGATAGATAGAGGGTAACAGGGGTAGGGCCTGCACGAGGTGTTGTAGTACACTGTCCGAATCCCGCCTTGAACTTAGATTGTGGTACTATTACACAAAGAATGTCCGAGGCTTATTGTTTTTCTTTGTCTACGATCAAGGAACTAGAATGAAAGATACAATTTGATGTTGTTCTTGAAAAGCCAAGGCGTGTGTGATAGTCATGGTATTTCATAAACTAGCTGTAAGGTCATGGTTCAGTAGTACTGGGCTAGCTGTGAATGCAATCAATAAATAGAATGCCATATCTCCTTGCTTTCTTCACTCTGCCCTTTGCCTTTCATCTGGAGTTATTGTGGTGGCGTTCATTTTTCTTCCTGTGTGGTAAAGCTTCGAAGAATTTGCATGGCCTCCTCAGCGTCCTCATCGTTCCAAGGTTTGAGACCAAAACTGGCACAGAATCGGGTCCAGCCGCCGTAGCTCTTTACAACATCTCTCTCGGCGGGGGAAAGCGGGGGCTCTGGAGTAGGGTTAGCAGCAGTAGCAGCAAACAGTAACGGGAACAAGACTGATGGAGAGAATATGAAGACGTACGGAGTCCGTCGCTAGCAGGCATATCAACAGAGTATCGAGGTTTTTAATCGAGTTTTCGTTTGAGGACGACTTTTCTAGTTGCTATTCTGACAAAACGTGCTGGAGAACGAGTAATGAGAATCAATAAGAAATGAAGTTATTCGTTGGCGGCGGGGGAAACTCTTTATCTTGACTATCTTACCGTAGGTACTTAACCCACTTGCCGTTTTTGTCAACATGGTCCTTTCCGATTTTTGCCGAGTTCACGACTCAAGATCTTCTTGTTTGAAGTGGTTCTTTCTACTTTCTTCCAATATTTTCATAGCAGAAGTCCGATTTATGATTCATCTCTAGTCTTGCATACACCGAGATGAGGTTGATAACGAGCAGGTTTTCCTAGCAGTTTAATGTGGCGCTTCAATTAGAAAGCTACATTTGGACTGATCAGGCTGCTACTACGTTGTGATTGTATGAGTCTCTTATGGCAGAATCGATTCCATGAAAGGGTGACAGTTGAGCTACTGAAAGTGATTAGAGCAAAAGGTTATGAGTTACCATCGTGACCGTGGGGTTAGATGCTGGTAAACGATTATGTATTTTTATGATTTTGACGTACTCCTAACAGTTCTGAAGAATCAACGTTTAAGAATATTCACAAATATCCATCCTATTGTAGTAATAACGACAAAAAGCAATACCTGATTAACGAACTCAGGGATTGAGGCAACTGACATATGACTTAAATATATCAAATCGCACATCGTCAGGTCCAATCAACTGAGAACAATACTACATGGAAGCATAACTTACCATACTGATTTGTACCGCGATCAGATCAAACTCAGTCCAATCTCTAGAGGGATCTCATCCCCCTTCACCCGAAACTGCACATCAACCACAATGCCCAACTTCGATGCTCCCCTCGCCAACAACCCTCGTATCCCACTCTCGAGCTCAGCCCAATCCGTCACTGTTCCCTCGGGCACTTCAATAAAAACCGTCGGCATGACCTCGATTCCTCCCACATAGGCCCAGTCAAAGCTCGCATCCAACACCGTCGTATCTCCCAACAAACACTCGATCAATGCCGCGATTTCGGCGCGCACGGGATCGAGGAAGGTTGCCGTATAAAATGTCGTTTTAATGTCGTATGTATCATGACTCATCAAGTCGAGCCCCTTTAGTGAGACTGTTGGTTCGCGGGCAGAGAGGTAGAGCTCGATAGGGATGATGAAGGGGTGCTCAATTTCGGAGAGCATATCTGAGATGACGACGTTGTAGCTTTCTTTGAAGAATCGACGGACATCCTCCTTTGCAGAGGCTGTTTTGTTGGCCACTATTTGATTATTTCCTGGAATTGGTTTCAATGGGGGTCGTGATAGGGACATTGAGGACTGTTTTGTAGTGTTGTCGTATTCACAATATTAAGAGGGAGTTGTGATTCATAGAAAAGAGAGTATTCAAGGCGTAATATTGTAATAATTCACGTCAGTTATGTTATCAATGTCTATAGATTGAAGATGTTGTATACACTTAGAGTCTTTAAGAGTCCAAGAAAGAAGTTCAAATACGCCCAGCGATGCCTTCCTTCCCTCTGTTGCCTTCTCTTACACCCTGCTCTTTCCTATTTAGGAAATATTATCACGTGTCCTCTGTGATTTTGTTTGACAGGCCTTTATATAAGAATCACAATTTTATCCTAGGCTTACTAACATCCTTTTGTACTTATTACCCTTCAATCATAATTTCAAAGGGACTGCCATCTGATCATTTGATAGGTATGTATAATTTCCTTTGTCAGGCCATATCCTACCAATTTGGACATCTATTTTGTTGGGGTTTTCCACCTATCTGTTGATTTTACTACTCTCAAAGTCTTCGCTATTTTTCTCCTCCCATCTTTTAACTCTATTGATCAGATCTTACCATCTTCTAGCCCTTCATTTATCTGCACGACTGCTTTTCAGTTTCGCTTTACACGATGCTGGCCGATCCACAACCAATTATGATTCATAAGAAGCGTGGGAGATCTGTTAAACCACGCCCACGAAAGCGTGAAGAGTCACAGTCTTTCTCAGACATTGAAGACACCCTTGAGAACATGAATCAACTTTCTCATCACGCTGTTACACGCACAAAGCCAGAAGACACCACAATCGAGGACTACATCTCGAAGAAATCCCAGCCTAACTTCCAGGATACTCTGCCAACCTCAGTCCTTTGCAGAGTCGCGACAAGCAAGGCTGTCGACAAGGCCTACTCCTACCTTTTCAAGCAGCTAAAGGGACAATGTCACGGTCTCAATGTCGTCATATATCCACGAATTAGTAAGGATGATAAACCTAGAGAACCAGCAGACGACTTGCCTGATACCGTTACTCGATTCGCGATTCTCGCCTACATCCAACCAGAAACAAAGCATCATAACTGGGAGGAGATCGAAAAGGATTTGGTTCGCATCTTCAAGGACGCAGCTGAGAAGAAAGCAGGTGGGGAGGAGGCAAAGTGGCGTTTGGAAGGGGTGGTTTTTGAGTTGTGGGCTATTGCGCCTATCGCCTGGGATCTCCGTTCTGGACATCTATGATTGCTTTACAGTGGTTGAGGAAACTTTCCATTGGCATATGTGATTGACATGAGCTCGTCATGTATGCCGATCGAGCTATCTCAATATTCACATTTCACATTTCACACGAATCATGAACATGAAACATGAAACATGAAATTCAATGGAGATGAATTGGCCTATTATTGAATCTTCCTTTACCTATACCACTACATGGCTTCCTTACAACTCTGCTCGACATTGACTACTAAAAGTCATAAGAAGCGATACTAGGAGGCAAATCCTCCGTCTTTGTCCCCCATGTACTCTCACTGCTCCCGGTCATAATCTCCAACACACCTCCCTTCTCGAAAAAGTCATGCTGAATCCAATTCTTCGTCCACGGCTCCCCATCCCTCATCACATTCTGGATATAGATATTTGCATAACTCGGATCAAAATTCAGATTCCGTATAGTAGCAACTTTGCCCGTAATCCCATGGGTAACATTAACCTCCTTAAAAAATGGCGGATTGATGAGATAAACGTCCTGCCCATGAACGGGCCAAAGGCCAATCATACTCAAGGTTGAGAATGAGCCCATTGCGCCGCTGTCGTCGTTTCCGGGGATACCATTAATACTGGTGTTAAATTGTGAGGGGATGTATGCGTGAATCTGTTTTGTGGATAGCGCAGGTCGGCCGCCGTAGTGGAATTGGTGCACGGTCAAAAAGGCTTGTTCGTCGCCAACATACAGAAGCCCCGAATTGTGCAAGTAGGTCAGTCGTTGGATGAAGGCATCTCGTCCGCCCAGCGCGGTGATTAGGGAGGCCATGTCTTGGGGGACGTAGAAGGTGTAGAGCCATGTGCTACCTTCGTAAGTCTCGTGGCCGGCAGGATCCAGGTAACAGCTTGTAAAGTTCATCAGAGGGCTACAGAACTGTGGATCTTGATAGCCCCATGTTCCGTTCGAGTACTTGACTTGCAGAAAGCCAGTGTATCCGAGTGATGCGGTATTGGCGTCAAACATATTGCGCCAATTCGTGGCGCGTTTCATGTATTTATGATAATCGTCCCACTTGCTAAGAGCTTTGGCAAGTAACGCAATACAGTAGTCGTCATATGCGTATTCAACGGTCCGCGAGATACTCCTCGTAAGCAGTCCCTGTCCATATGGATCAAAGTCGTCGGTCGGAATATAACCAAGGTTCTTCCAGCTCGCCAAACCACCACGACCTTCAATAACCCAGTTTTGCGGCTCGACTTCAGCGTCTTGAATGACAGCCTTGTAAGCCGTGGCCCAGTCGATGTCGGTGATATTTTTCAAGTATGCTTCAGCTATCAAGACATCAGCGTTTGAACCACCTTGCGTGAAGCCTTTGCATAGGGACATGCGGCAATCAGGGAGATAGCCTTCGTGTCGATAGATGTCGATCAGGCTTCGGATCATGCGGGATTGTGAGAGGGGATCGATAAGAGTGATTAGTTGGTGGATGGATCGGTAGGAGTCCCAGATACTAAATCCGTTGGTTTTCTGTTTCAGTGTGCGTAAAGGATCGTAAACTCACCAGTAATAGCTATCATAGTATGGCTCCGTGCTCTCCCATAAAGGATTTTCGCCCGTATAATCCTGAGGGCTCAGCAAAGCTCTGTACACACCACTCCAGAAAACAGTTTGCAACTCCGTAGAAACGCCCGTAGCATCAACACTTATGGCACTCAATTTCTCCCTCCATCTATCCTGCGCTGTCTGTTTTGTGCCATCAAAATCAAAATCAGGAATCTCCTTCTCTCCATTGGAGCATGCCTGATCAACGCTAATGAAACTAACACCGACTCTGGCAACGACAGAGGTCGTTCCGGCTTTGAAACGAATAAAAGCCCCCGCTGAATAAGACTCGTCATTATTCACTCCATCGTACATGGTAGATACAGTTTTGGGCTCATTGCCGGCACGATTATTCACAAACACACCCGTGTCGAAGATATCCGCCCCGGAGAAATCAGCACAGAAATGGAGATCATAACTGCCGATTCCGAAACTGGGATTGAACGTTCCCGAGCCAGTGATACGTCCACTCATGTCATTAACGGAGGCAGTGCCGTTCGATCTGGACTGCGGCAGATCAATCAAATCGGCAAATATCATGGGTGCAGTAGTCACGCCTGACGGGAAGGTAAATCGATACAAGACTGTATGGTTTGTGACTGTAATTTCGCCCTTGATGCCGCTATCGAGGTCGATACTGAAGTAGCCAGCTTGTGCGATCAAGGTCGCATTGCTGAAACCAACTGATCGATCTATATAGCGATAAACACATTGGTTGAGGTCGTCGTTTGGACAGCCAGGGTTGGGGAAGATGGGAAAGTTTCCCAATGATGCACTCTATGCGTAGCATTACTGATTATTATCCGGTTTCATTTAGTGATTGAGAACTTACACCACCAGTTCCAGAGTCATGCATATGCGAGAATCCGCTTATACTTGGACTATCTGACGCGAAACCGCCCTGATTGTCCACTGAAGAGTCCGCAACTGACTTTGCCATACCTGTCTAATGTCAGTGGAATCAAAGCAAATGACGGACTTTGACACTCACCAAATGGCATTGAAGCACCAGCAAAGACATGGCCTGTATGTCGATCTTAGAATGTTTCTATCTTTGAGCGCGTCTTCGACCTAGACAAACCTCCATTTGCCGTCCCAATCAATGGATCAACATAATCCAAGACGTTAAACTTGGAATTAACAACACTTGAATCCCGTCGACCGAGCATTCGCGCATCTACGCATCCTTGCAAAATCGCGGCAAGGGTCAGCGACGAGAACTTCATCATGCCGACTTGCAAAAGAAAAATCGTAATTGCAATCACAACCACGACTCTCTATGCGGTTGCAGTGCGGGAGATAGCTATTTATTCTCCGACGAATATCCCCCCCTCCCTTCGCCATCTATTCCAATCCCTTCTCTAAGCAAGGATTGATCGACATCCTGGCTTATATCCTAGGTGGAGAACCCCGCATTGTAGCCATCTCGGTACCTACGAGCGAAACATTCCACAACGGCGCGCGCATCAGTAGTGTTCGATTGGACGATATGCAGATAACGGTGCTAGCCGAGGTTACACAGGTATATACAGGGGCTTTTCGGCTTCATTTTCTTCGGTCTGGAATTTCCCGAGACCAGGAATTATGGAGGCTTGAATGTTTTGCGTCGGATTCGGGGGTGTGGTTAATGCTTGTTGCATCATCGTGTCGAATCTAGGCTTTCGACCATCGGAGAAAGAATTGAAGAGGCTGAAAAAGTGAAGCTTTAAGAATCGCGGAGATGCCCACCCAAATGGGGCGGAGCCATAACCTTAACCCTAATCTGTGTTTGTCAGGCCCGAAAAACATTTGAACAACTTCAACAACTCCGATACCTCGATCATGATAAAAAAAAACCTTGGAATTTGAGGATTAATATATTAATGCACTGTCTTCGGGGACTAACACTTTATCTTAACTAGATACCATGCGTGAACTTGCCAGACCTCAAGTGCCCATCAAGTATAAGTCCGAAAATCAGGTCCTGTACGTCTACTGATTTGGTACCATGTAATGGACCCTTAGAGCTATGCCAAATCTAAGGCCGTACACTGAATAAATAAACTTTAAAGGTATTTATCGTAACCTATTAGTACTACGTATCAATTCATTTTTGAACATATGTACATGAACAAGGGTATCGGGTAGCAAAAGAAAGTCTAGACTCTATCGATGAGCGTACCAAATGACTTTGAGACTTGATGCATACCTCAGAGCCGGTGCGAAAGATGAAACTCGTCGCGATCATCACCTAATCTATGACTCTCAACCTTTACCGTTGTCGTCGCCTGAATCTGAAACCGATCATCCCTACTCATATCATCATCGGCATGTGATAGCGCATCAGTAGCACCCCTATGAATAATCGCTTCTTCAGAAGACCTATCACCATGGTCGTGATGGTTAGTTATAACGGTTGCAAATGTGTGCATGTCATATGCCATATCGGTAGAACGGATGGCTGAGAATTTGTCTCTTTTCCCTCCTAATCCAGACCCTCCGCCGCTCCTGGGATTGCTGTATTGGGGCGTGTCATGGGATTGCCATGGTCGAGAAGGCTCGGGACTGGAGCCGATGCCGGAAGCGATGGCCATTGAGCGGACAAGGGGCGCGTAGGTTGGGATGCAGGGGACGATTATCTATGGGATAGTTAATGACGACATTACAGCAGGAGTCAAGAGGAGAGCTTACGCCAAGGCTGATTTCAATAGCAGACCAGATGATAATGGCGGCACTGTCGGTATATGCTTGGAGATTTTTGATGGTGAAGATTCGGATGATTTGAATGACGGTCACGAAGAATCCTGTGGCAAACATTCCCACAAGGACCAGCTAACCCAAGAGGTGGTTGTCAGGATCTAGTATGTAGATACGAAGATTGATGGAATTTACCTTTTGCTTGTAGTTCAACCTCAATTTCAATAGGACTGGGATGGGGAGGATAATGATGAGTACATCAAGGCCAAGACTAGATCCTATAGGACTGTCAGAACTGCTTGTGCTGAGATCAAGAGAGTAGATCATGTTCGTTCAAGGAAAATGCAGCATACCGGCGATCGCTACAGACACGAATTTGGTTAGCACCGCCAAACAAAACAACGGACATCAAGTATACCTACCATAATAAGCCGCAATAGCATTGACACAGTATCCAGGAACATTTGAATCCCAGATTTTTGCTGGCTATACGCATCAGTTAGCCGACTTGTGCGCAAAATATATCTCCTCAACGGCCGCTAGCTCACCGGAATGCAAGTGAAGCAAATTAAAAGTGTAAACGTGATCGAGTTACAGATACAAATAACGATAAGACCGTATAATATCCTTCTGTAAAATAGAACAAAGCCGCCGATACGGAGGTAGGAGGTTAATAGGGCTAATTTGAAACCGAGAAGAGCGAGCGTGTAGATGGGACCACCGGCATATTGGATCTGTTGTGAGAGTCAGTTCGCGTATACTGCCCTGAAGAAGAGATGCTGGGGTTGTATAGGGAATATACTTTTCCGAAAGGAATAATATCTTCAGGTGGAAAGTCGGCTGGACTGAGGCCTAGACCCCATCGTGTTTCTGAGCGTGATGATCAGTATCGGTTCCATGAGACGTTCAAACAGAAGTAACTTACGACCTATAGCCAAGCTACAGTACGCGATCAACAAGAGCTATGTTCTGCGTCAGTGCTAGTCCCCTCATAGTTGTACCAGATAACGTGGACGAAACACGTACCGTGCTGACCAGTGAGGTATAATCATCAATCCACGGCTTCCTGTTGGTGTAAAAACGTGCGTAGAATCTGAGCAAGACTGCCAACAAGGCCGCAATCGCAAATATAGACAGGATTGCAACCAGTTGAGGCGCGTTAGTTGGCGCGTTCGGAGTGGCGAGATTATATACCCAGCCCATAGTGCAACAAGCGTAATGAGCATACCGCAGCACACATCGAGATGAGGAGTGGTGGGTATCTCAGTACTATATATCCTTCAAAACAGAACGGGTATATCGAGACTCGGCCCTTGTTATAGGATGGATGATTTCTCTATTTCTCCATATTCAGTCCCAAGACAGCAAAAGGTCTGAAACCCTACTTTAGAAGTGGTGTCACTGCTCGAATTTTGAGTTAACAGTAGCCCACCGCGTGCGCCCACTAGGCAAAAAGAAAAATTTTTGCAAGGCTACGGACGCGAGTTAACTTAATTATCGTTCGTTGAGAGTGATAGTTGAGGCTTGAGAAGATTCGATGGACGGGCCAAAACGCATGAGCCCCCGGGAGCTCTACTTAGCAAAAGTCAAATGGATGAGGTAAATGTTTCGACATCATTGACTTTGCCATTATTGCGGAATTTGGGGCCGCTCATTGGTGCGGATTTTTGGTTCCCAGGGTTCCAAGGTTGGTGACGGATGAACTTCTACATCCATGGATACCATGGACGATCCAGCAAAGACCGATGGCGGGGTCCATTGAGGGTCGCGAATGAGCTAGTTTCTCGTCAGGGGCCATTCAGAAGTAATGACTGCATGTGGCAGTCGATGCCAGTAATGTGCAGTTTTCTCGCGTGGGCATATACTACTACGGAGCATGTAGGAATCAAGCTTATGTCGATCTGAAACAAGAGCATTTTTCAGATGCATGTTGAAGCCTATCAGGACTGCACAGAGTCGTTTTAGTGTACTACGTAGTAGCATTACTCGTCGTACTCCTCGTAGTATGTACCGTAAGTATGTAGTTACCGTCGCAGTGGTGACTCTGGTGAGCATGTCCAAGAGAAGAAATAGTGTAGTAGTACCACAGAGTGTATAGTGCTGTTGATCGCATCAAAGCCAAGGAATGAAAACGATGAATTATGAAGCCTCTCATTGGCTGAGACCAGTATTAATACGGACTGGGCCTGCATTCGTGGCGCAAATCTTATCCCGAAATGGCAGGCCATCCAGCGGACCACCAGCGCTGATTTGCAGATCAATGGAGACTGCAGCTCCGATTGGTCTTCCAGTGCATATAGAATCTCCACAAGTGCTACAGGCTATCCGCGTCCAGAATCTGGGAATTTCATCGGTTTAAACTTCGCGCCCTTGGATCATCGAATGAATATTCGATGCAATACTCCGTAGTAGTCACGATGGTCTTTATCGTAGGTATTTAATCCCTGCTGAATCTCAATTCCAAGGTTGACCTGGCCAAAAGTATCAATATTCTTCTCGATTGCGCGGAGATCAAACCCCAGTTCCTCCTATGTACACATCAACCATCCCCAAAACGAGGAATAGTGTTTTGTGTTCGACGGAGTATGCGCACGTTCCCACCCACCATCCCGTCGCTAATTCACCTCGATGTCGACACTCCGATTTGTGGCGCTGCACAGATTACGGAGTCTCGCGCGGACGGAGACTTTATAAGTTTATACGTCCCTAGGACTCCGTACTCCTTACCGAATATCAGCCGGGAAACCTTGGAAAACAGACAACTCAACCGCCCAGGGGCACGGCACTCGAGGTACAATAATATATCTTACTAGTGCTTTGCGGGATCTAATAGGAACTTAACTTTTATTATGCAGACAAACTCTTAGCATTGAAACTTAAATTGAGTCTGGGCTATGAATTTATCCGATGGGCCTAAACGTAGCAATCCGCAAAAAGAAAACAAAAAACACGAAGGGAGAAATTAACCTACAACTGCAACTACTCTTGTCTATCTCTCGCTGGGTGTTTTATTGTATTCGTGCCGGATCGTCAGGATGCGTTGGTCTGCAGTAATCTGTTCGCTTCTGCTGTCAGCCGTCCCTGGCAAGTCTGCGGCTTCGGCTTCCTCTTCGCCTACATGTCGTTGTTTTCCAGGTGATGCCTGCTGGCCGTCGGCGACCGCATGGGCAAAATTCAATCAGTCTGTGGATGGAACTTTAATCGCAACGGTGCCCCTGGGTGCTCCCTGCCATGCTCCCTCATACAATGCCACCGAATGCGATATTCTTCGCGAAGGATGGCTTCTACCAGAAGAGCAGTAAGTTTGACCCCGAAAAGTTGTCTCTTCCGGCTCGCCCGTTTTAATCCGGTACTCCCCGCAGCTATGAATCTTCATCGTCAATTATGGCCCCATGGTTTACCAACGAGACTTGTGATCCTTTCCATCCAGTCTCGCAGCCTTGTACCCTCGGAAACTATGTTGTCTACTCGGTCAATGTCTCGAAGCCAGTGCATATTGCGAAGACCCTTGTTTTTGCGAAACAAAATAACATCCGTATTGTGGTTCGCAATACCGGTCATGAGTGAGTATTCTTTCACCGAGTGAGTTGGATTACGACTAACCATGTCAACAGCTACAACGGGAAGTCTACAGGTGCTGGTGCCATCGCCATCTGGACCCATAACTTGAAAGATCGAGCGGTCATCGATTACAACAGCGCCTATTACCACGGCAAAGCCGTTAAACTTGGTGCCGGTGTTCAAGGTTTTGAGGCGTATGAGCTAGCAAACGCCAACGGCCTTCAGGTCGTCGGTGGAGAATGCCCAACTGTCGGTCTTGCTGGTGGTTACTCTCAAGGCGGCGGCCATTCCGCTCTCTCCTCCCGGTATGGATTGGGTGCCGATCAGGTCTTGGAGTGGGAAGTTGTTGACGGTACGGGAGAGTTCCGTGTTGCTAACCGCGACCAAAACTCGGACTTGTACTGGGCTCTGTCCGGTGGTGGCGGCGGCACCTACGGTGTTGTGTGGTCGATGACATCTAAGGCTTACCCGGCGACACCAGTATCTGGTTTCAACTTGACATTCACAAATGAGGGAGTCTCCCAGGACACTTACTACAAGGCTGTTGGTATCTATCATGCTAACCTCGCATCCATTGTCGATGCTGGTGCCATGAGTATTTGGTATTTCACCAACACAAGTTTCGCAATCTCTCCAATCACCGGACCTAATATCCCCCTTGCCGAGCTGATCAAGCTTGTTAAACCCTTCACTGATGCCTTGACCGAACTTGGCATCAAATATACTACCTACTCTCAACAATTCGACACCTACCTAGACGAGTTCAACGGTATGCAGGGTGCCATTGAAGTTGGAATTGCGCAATACGGCGGCTGGCTCATCCCACGCTCCGTCGTTGAAACAAACAACGATAACTTGACTGCTGCCTATCGCTACATCAATGAAAATGGAGGTCAGTTTATCGGTGTTGGTTTGAATGTTTCCAAAGCTCTTGTTGGAAGTAATATCTACAATTCCGTTCTGCCTGCCTGGAGAGACACTTTGATTGATACCGTCCTCACTACACCATGGAGCTTTACAGCTCCAAAGTCCGATATGGTCGCGCAACAACTCAAGATGACTAACGAATATATCCCGCTCTTGAAGGCTTTGGCGCCTGATTCGGGTGCTTATATGAATGAGGTAAAGTTTTAGAACTGATGATATTGGTATATCCTGACGGTTGACATTCCCTTCTTAGGCTGACTTCCGTCAACCTGACTTCCAACAAGCATTCTTCGGCGTCAACTATCAACAGCTGCAATCCATCAAAGCCAAGTACGATCCTGACAACCTGTTCTATGCTCTCACTGCGGTTAACTCAGACCAATGGACCGAATTGGTTGACGGACGGTTGTGTAAAGCATGATACCGGAACTTTTCGATTTAGTAAGTTACCTACATGCCACTGACTATGTAAGAAACCTAGACATAGATAATATATATAGGATCTTTGTATATAAATGTATCTAGTTTCCGCAGTTACACACTTAGACGTTGTCCAGACCGTTAGCGTGTAGCTTATCTTCTGATGCCACAATCTTATCATATCAGGCTTTCTTGGGCCTCGGCTTAAATGTACCCAAGTGGTAAAAAATGTATTGATATGTATATACACAATGAGATTATCAGAAGACCAAGAATAGTGTCGTGAATCTTTCTTCAATCTAGAAAGCCTCGCTTATGATACGATCCCAAGACTTGTCCGAGACATCTAACTTTGAGATCTCAGCCTTACTTGGAGGATAACTTGGAGGAGCAGAAGCGCCTTGCTGTGAATTGTAGACTGGGCTGTGCTGAGACTGATGGAACTGATGGGATTGATGAGGCTCAGACCCAGCTCGGTTCCTGGAAATCTCTGTCATAAGCCGCGAATTCTCACGCCGTAGCTTCAACAGTTCCGTATCTTTGTGAGACGCAAGTTCGGACTTGACTATCAGTTGTTGCAAGTCGTTGAGAAAATCTGCCGTGATAGCATTATTGTTGGCAAGACCGTGGTTGGAAAGGAATCTTTTTGCCATGGTGTAGGCAGGATCTGAAAAGGTGGCTGCGAAAATATCACCTGCGGAAGTGTCACGGTTTCTGTCTACCATCGACACATTGGTGGGATCAGATAGCCGATCATATTCAAATTGCAGAGCCGTCTGGCGTTCCTGACAGGAAGGACATGACCATGATGCTGCCCCCTCTACAGATGGCGGTGATGCCAGGCAGACATAGTGATAAGAGCGGCAGCAAGTCGAGCACAAGCTTAAATTTCCCGGCTTGAGGCACTGGGAACAGATGATATTATGTGGTCTTCCAGCACCTATGTCAATATTCAATTAGCCATCCGTTGACCACCTAGCTATGAGACATATTTGGCATAAAAATGCCTACTATTAGACAAAGTACTTACCAATCCATTCTTTCTCGATGAAATCTTTTGTACCTTCACTTAACATAGCTTCGCGTGTCGAGATGTGACTCTCAATGTTGTTCATCACCAGCGATTTAGAAGTGACCTTCTCTGAAAGTCATCGTAGCTCTATTCCATCGGCATTGGTATGTTCCGATCAGAGTTCTGGTTGATTATGTCGCTTCTTAGTCAACCCCACAGTCTCTTGAAATGGGCAGCTGCTGAGTAGGCGAAATCGATGTGATTTCTTGATTTTTCTCCTTTGACTCAGACAGCGCAGTCACAATCCACGTAACACCATGTAGATCCTTTCTACTTCAGGGGTGCCCATACATGAGGCGTGGTAGGTATCTCGAGAGTCAACAAAAAGAAGAGAAGAAAAATGGTTGATTCAAGTGGTGGCACGCTGTGGTATCCAAACAACTCAGGCCCGATGCGTAACTTTTCGGGAGGAGGAAATATCGCAGACCCACAATTTGATGACTGATGGTACGCTAGCCTCTTTTGGACTTTGACGTTTTTGAGACCTTCATTGCTTTTTCTTTTCCCTCACCTCCACCTCCAATTTGATTCACTTCGCTCTCCAGCCTTTATCTACATCCAGAATATATAATAACTGAGCCCAGTCTCTGTCTCTGTGACTGAGAATATCCACCTACAACTGCTCTCCCCGTCTCAGCGAAGGACTGGGGCTCCCAGAGAATCATTTCGTGAATTGCCGTCTTCGGTTCCACTTTACGGGACTCATGCCTGGAGTCCCGTCAAACAAGGCGTGCGATCGTTGCAAGAAACGCCACGTCAAGGTAGGTTTGGTTTTGCGTTCCGTCGATACTAACGAGACCTCACTAACGCTCATTTCAGTGCGATGAGGGTCGTCCTGACTGTCAGCGTTGCGTTGCTGCAAATGTGAAATGTCCAGGCTATTCTCAAGATCGCAAATTCATTGATCAAGGTGCTACTGTGCGTCGCAGATATGCTCCATATCAGAGAGAAGACTCTCGGAGCCAGACATCATCACAGCATTCAGCACGAGCCAGTACTGAAGAAGAAAATCGTAACGTCCAGCCTGACAAACCTCAGCAAGAAGCAGATATAAGAGAGGCGCCGGGTCAAAACCCAGCACCCCGAAGCTCTAGATCCTCCACAACCGAGGCTCAAACCAATCCCTCTGGTTCAGGGCAGCCTGATGGTGTATCCGGGAATGGAATGCCTCTTGATGAGGAGCCTAACCTAGCCACCACGGCTCCATATGCAAACATTGCTCTTCCTGCAAACTTCCTCGATAACGCTCAACAGCCTCTCTCAGATCTCCCAAATCCGGAGAACTTGGCTTACACCAATACGTTTGGACTTTTCAATTCGTTGCAGTCTCCAATGTTCTTCAACAACAGTTCCGGAAACTCGGGAAATTTGAACTCCACGACGACCTCTAACTATGCGTATACCATGCCGGATGCGCGTAACGTCAATGCATTTGGAGATCTCTATTCAGAACTAATGATCAATAGTGAGCGCGAAATAGCATTTCTCAAGAGACACTATGTTGAGTTCATATCTCCATGGTACGTTCTTGTTCTACCAGACTACAATGCAATGGTGCTAACTGATGTAGGCTTGATTTACATGACTCGGAGAAATTCTTCATGTTAACCATTCCCAGGAGATCTCTTCATGTTCCCTTCATACAATATGCCACATTAGCAATAGCTGCAAAGCATCTTGCACGAATCAATGGTGTCAGGCCTGGTCCCAACACAGCATTGAACACAACAACAACAGAAACATATCCCAATGCAGACCAAGTAGACTGGCTCTTCAAAGCGACCAACTACTACTACCAAGCACTATTCCATCTAAAACAACTAGTCTTTGGCCAAGCAGACTTTCAGCAATTAGATGCTACGACTCCACCAATTCAGATTCTATGTCAGGACCTAAAAATTGATTACACATCCGAAGAAACTAGACGAGGCATTCTCCCGCCCAATTTCATCTCCTACATGGATGACATTCTACCTGGTGTGGTTATTTTGACTGGTTTTGATATTATTGATAAACCTGGTACGGAATGGGAAAGGTGAGCTTTCCCCGTCTAATATACAAGTTCAAGTTTGGCCCACTGACTCGAGTAATTAGACGACTTCTCGGATTGAGGCATCTTATGCAATCTATCTTATCACTGGCTACATCTCCCAGTAAGGGTTCCACCATGTCACATGGACTCCAGGTGTCTTTCTGGAATTTTGCATACTTGGATTGTTTTGCATCATATGCCAATCGTCGACGCACTTGTATGGATGCTTATAATTTCGACCTTTTCCGAGCTGCTGGCCTTGCCATCGATGATGGTGGCAATTTCTTTTCAACCGCGCCACAGTCTTCTCCACGACGAGATGATATTTTCTTACGCGGCATAACATTTATCGTTCTCAAACTAATGAACTTTATTGCCGAGTTCAAAGAGATTCAACAGTCGTCTACTTCCATGTCATCGCCAGTCCCAGACTTCTTATCAAACATTCCAGTACCTCAGTCAAGTGGCCTTGCAGTGACATGGTACCAGTTGGTCCAAGAAGTCAGCAACTGGCACGACTCTTTGCCTGATACATTCGAACCATATATTCGTCTAGAAAACCCGCATGATTTGGTTTCCCCTACTTCTCCTTCAACATCTCCCCCTTTTCCGGAAATAGTATTTAGTTGCGCCACACACGCGGCTACGGTGGCACTTTATGACTTTGCGCGCATCATTCTCCTTCTCAACCGACCTCACAACAGCCAGAGCGTAGCCCGCGATAGATTGGTTGAGTACAGAGAAATAACGAAAGAGGTCGATATCCGTGCTCGTGAAATCGCTGGGATTGCAATGGGCAGAACCGCATCTGCTGTTCAGATTCACTTGGTTCAGCCACTCTATGTAGTAGGATTGTGTGACGATCGACCGGAAGCCCGTCAAAAAATCGTCGAACTACTGCGCGTCATTCGAGCAGAATCTGGGTGGGAGACAGAATATAAAATTGCGCAATTGCATGAGCTCTGGAAGAAGAGTTGAGAAGCTACTTTCCAACACTATTCAAGAGAAGTGAAATATATTTTATCATGAATTCGATGACAACTGCTACCTTCCGGCAACAGCTCGATTTCAACACTACCAAAGCGGGAGATTACTCATCCAGCAGTTCGTGCTTAAGCATCCTCTGTCCTCGCTTCGCCGGACACGACTCTATAGTTTCCGGCAGCGCTTCAGGGTTCACAAAACCGAGCTTTGAAGAAGCACAGCTATTGTTGAGGTGCACCAAACCACTAGTTCAAAACAGCACCGTCCGAAGCGGGAATTGATGGAGCAAGAAACGAATTGAGCTCGATTCCTTGACATCAGTGGTAGCACCATACTTTAGGAGGTAGGGAATCGGCCAAAGTGCGAAGCACAATCCCAAGACAATGAGCATCTGATGGGAGATCATATTCCCCACAAACAACAGTCCTGTATGCCTTGGGTTAGCTGTTTGACCAGGTTATCAATGAAACAAAAGACGAATTTCAAGTAGAGAGAAGCAAACAGCAGGATAAATATAGCCGCAGTTACTCAATCTATCGCGGTTTTAGTTCTTGCTAATCCCAATATTAATTTATAAACGAATTGCATATTTTCTAATTGCTAGTAATACTGCATTTGAAGGTAATTGGGTAACTAACTAGTCCTTAACACACGGATCTAATGGTTATCAAAGTTCCAAACAGCGGGCACAGACCAAATGCTGGGAGAGTTCAGTATCGTTTTTGTTATTTCCAATTCAAAGAGGCGTTCATATACTGTACATATTGGGGGTATTCCTAAAGCGACAATCTAAGTCCGCCGGGCATAAAACAGGGACTTCGGGTTTCGTCGCCGATTAGCCCTACCCGCTTCCCGTTTGGGTAATTTAACTCCGGATCGTGGATTTCCAGATGGGGTAATCGGCTGGAGAGAATCTAGATGTATCAATTTTGGGTTGATTTATTCTCGTGATTGAGAATTGAGGGTCAACTAGTGCTTGTCTTTGGGGAAAGATTGTGGTTTATAAGGGTCATTTGGTCAGTTTAGTCAGTTCCGGTGTGTTGACTGGTGTTGAGATTACAAGCTCACTCAAGCAATATATCTCAGCATTTGTCAGTGATTTTCAATTTCTTCTCCCAGGTATTTGAAATTGGTTATCTTCTTGAAAAGTCTTCATCAGGTGCACGCTGCTCTTCGGTGCTTTCAACCCCGACTCTCAGTTTAATCATATACCACCCCCATCAATGGCAACCTCCCAGCCGTCTACCGTACTCGGAAACGATGTCGAGTCTGACGCAACGACTGTAAACAGCCATACCAAGACGGAAGCAGTAGCTGTCGAATCACCAAAGCTCGCCGGACCCCCTCCACCACCCAACGGAGGCACCAGAGCATGGCTCCAAGTCCTCGGGGCTTTTTTCCTGAACTTCAACACTTGGGGTCTCCTGAATGCTTTTGGCACGTTCCAGTCTGAATATAGTACAGGCTTGCTGAGGGGTTCGTCTCAGTCTTTGATGTCTTGGATTGGATCGCTGCAGGCGTTTCTGATGCTGGTTATTGGAGTTTTGTGTGGACGCGCTCTTGATGCTGGGTATTTCTACGTGGATATTACACTGGGTGTCTTCCTTCAGGTATTTGGCATGATAAGTAAGCTTTTGCGGTCTTGTTATTTAACACCGAGCAAATTCTGACCCCAGACAGTGACCTCGATTTGCAAGAAGTATTGGCAGGTTATCCTGGCTCAGGGTGTATGTGTCGGCATCGGCGCTGGAATGTCCTTCATCCCCAGTGTTGCAATCGTGGGTACATATTTCTCAACGCGACGATCCACTGCGCTAGGTCTGGCTGCCACGGGCTCAAGCGTCGGAGGCATCATCTACCCCATCGTACTAAGGCATCTTATTGTCCAAATCGGACTACCCTGGGCAGTCCGAGTCATGGCCTTCATCATGTTGGGAACACTTCTGGTCTCAGTCGCAGTAATGAAGCCTCGCCTTCCACCTCGCAAATCAGGTCCGTTGATCCACATCGAATCGCTCCGGGATACGGTCTTCGTCCTCTGGCTCGTTGCCACCTTCTTCATCTTCGTTGGTCTCTATATCCCATTCTTCTACGTCGAGCAATACGGCCTCAACATCGGCATGTCTCCAGACTTATCTTTTTATATGCTGATCATAATGAACGCGGGCTCAATCCCTGGCCGTGTCATGCCGTCCATCATCGCCGACAAGGTAGGTAACCTGTCGGTCATGATCCCCTCCGTTCTACTCACCGGTATCATGATGCTCGCATGGAACAGTGTGGGGTCTCAGTCAGCTCTAATCGCTATTTCGGTCCTTGTCGGCTTGACAAGCGGCTCTATTCAGGCCGTACTTCCAGCGACGGTCGCCTTTCTTTGTCCCGATCTGTCCAAACTGGGCACAAACATTGGTATGACCCTCTTTACGTCGGGTCTGGGATTGTTGATCGGTAGCCCTGTGGCGGGTGCGATTTTGGATCACCAACGAACGCCTGAGGGTGACATCTTCTGGGGTACGCTGACCTTTTCAGGACTCTTCATCCTGACGGGAGGTATTTTCTTGATAATTGCTCGCGTAGTCAAGGTGGGATTTGCATTGAAGAAGGCTTGAAATTGTATGATATGTCAGGCTTCGCCCTCCGTCTAGTCCTGACAGAGATCTGCAGAGCATATCACGTCTCCTCGTTAAACATATTCGCTATTTGATACACGCTTTATTTGACATCTCATATTTGCTATCAATTCTATATCTTGATGATTGGTGTGCAAACAAAGCCTTTTGTATACTATATATAGAAAAAGTAAACCTGGATGCTTAATTTAATTCACTACCTAGGTAGATAAAAACTGCCACAAAACTCTCTTCCATAAACTTCTTCCCGTCGAAACTCGAGGGAATCGAAGAGGCCAATGAGTACAAGGTGTAGAAAATCATTACCCAGTGGACCCAAACTATATGTCCTCCCACCAAAGGTTGGGGGTGGACTGGATCGTCGAAGTAAGTTCGAATGGCGCCATAGAATATGATACGCCTAGGTCGGACTGCAAACCCAGATCTGGAGATTTTGAGCCCAGATAAAAGTCGCAGTCAGTTGGAAGTAACGTCTGCAATAAGGGGTGTGGAGGTTGTACATGTTCCGTCCAATTCGTCAATAAAGGAGTGGGAGCATTCAGCAGGGCGGTTGATCTTGTGGTATCATTATCGTTGAATTCTAGCCAAGCGTGCGTTGATTCTTGCTGTTCCCGTTTCAGAGAACGCTCCATCTCGGTGACAACCTCTCCGGCAGCTGTGATCCCCAGATGTATGAGCTTAGAATTCTGGTGTGTGCCGCCAGAGTCGTTGACTAGACTTGTGGTGATCGTTGTTGCGACAGCAAGGACAAGTCTCGTCTTCGCTGCAACCGGTCCAAGACGGTACCTTCCCGCTAGAATCTGAGATAAAGACTCGTGAGACTTTAGTAAAAGCTGTCGGAACATGGCCAGCGTGGGTGAAGGACCATTGGAGACGATTGTCTCCAGATTAATGCTCCGCAGACGAGCAATCACCAAACACGCGGTCAATGTGGCGCGGGCGAGGTCAGTCCAAAGGAGATGGTAGGCCATGTTAGAAATTTCAGAGCCGCTCTGTAACACTTCCTGCATCTGGTAGAGAATGGGCACTGAATTGTCCCATGCCTCGTAGAGATCATCCCGCTGTGATTTATGAGGCGAAACTCCGAGGACATTATTGTGTGCGATGATAATCATGAAGCTATTCACATGCACTGCCAACAAGGCTTGCTGAATTTTTTCAATTGGACTGCATGATAAAGCTGTCTCTAGCAGGTTTGGAGGCAGTCCACGCAGGATCCTGTGGCAGGAGACGCGCATTTCATCCTGTATCTCGCTTGATAATTGAGGTGTTGTAGAGCAAAGTTGCTGATGTAATGGAGCCCTCACTATAGCAAGCTTCATTGCAGCAATATTGAAAGCCTGGTCCGATGCGTCCTGAGCCTGTTTCAACAAGGGAGCTGACATCCTCATCGTTCCCGAGTCAAGGGTCTGAAGGTTGATAGGGCGCGGGAGAGGACAGTCCACATCTTCCAGTCGAATACCAAACTGGGATCCGCTCCGTATGCAATAGTCGAGGTTCAATCGAAAAAAGCACGCCCACAATCGTTTCCGTACTTCTGCATAATAAGGATTGACATCGGGGAACAAAGCCGGATCCCTATGCAAGCCCATGCTCAGAGCCATTTGCGTAGTCAGCCCCATGATACCCATGAGGCCATAAATGTTGTCGGTATCAGAAGCAGTGATTGTCTTCATGATGAGCAGCAACAATAAAACCTGCATGACGCCTATACAAGGTTTTTGGAACGGAGGCGACGTATAAATACGATTCTCCACTTCTTGCAATATCAGACGCCCGCGTAGTCGCTCTGACTCGTCGATCTGCATGGCAATTGCAATAATCAACAGAGTCCTGGAGATATGAACTTCATTGGTGTCGACGGGTGCATTCAATATTTCCTCCAGCTCGGTGATAAGGAAGTTCTGGTCGACTACATGGTAGATTCTACCATAGGTCTCACAAAATCGCCTAATCCACTTTTCGCAGGTTAATTGATCAGGAAGGAGATTCAGTAGCTTCTTACCATCTCTATTTACTCCGGCTGGTACCGAATTTGCGGTGCGAAGGAGAGACTTGACTTCTGCGAAAGTTCTCCATGTGGGCTGAAAATCAACAGTCTTCTTCAGCATGGCCCCTACTACAGGTAGATCGTTGCACACAGCCATCCAGTGGGTGCCGCCAATCAGCCTTGTTTTGAAGTCGGACCCTGTGAAGGCATTATTGGCATGACTGACTGTGGAGATCTTGCCATTGGAGGAGCGAGGTGCCAGCTGTTTCAACGCGAGTAGATTGACGTCTGTGCTTGATGAAGACACTAATGATCTAGGAGGTTCCGCGACCGAGAATGCAGAACCTTTGGCACGCGAGTAAGCGCACTGCGTGTCGATGCCACGATCCCGGCACTGTTGACATGGTGACTTGCGATCGCAGCGCACTTTGGCTTTGCGACAATGGTTACATGCCACGGGTTCCCGAACACGGGGTCGTTTTCTACCATCGAACTTCTTGGGGCTTTCGAATGCGTCGGCATTCAGATGGCTGAACATCAACATCTTGTAGCTGCCAACTGTGAAGGGTGATAAGGATGAAACGAAGTTCAGCCGCTCTGAACGGGAACTACTCCGTACCCTAGCTAGTTAGTTACCTAGTTAACTAGTTAACTAACGTAAGTTTCCGGCCGGTAAGTTAAGTTAACTAAGTTAGTTAACTTAACTAACTAACTAGAAAGCTTTAACTATTGACTAAGATCACTGGCACTAGCTCTTATCAGTATTAGTACGATTTCTTGAAGGTTGTTAGAGCTAGGGCATAGGGCTAGTGGCCAGGTCCAGATCGACCCATTACCGAGAGACTACTCTGGAAGAACGCGCCTTGGGCAGAAATCAGAGCGAGGGTCACTACCAGCTTGCAGGCGGTTTCTATGGACGGTTCAGTCCAGCAGCAGACGGATCACCTCATGACAGCAGTCACAGAAGCGGTCTTAAAACTTACACCGAAAGCAAAGCCCTCACCTTACGCTAAACGATGGTGGACGGCAGATCTGACACAGCTTCGCCGTATATACACCTACTGGAGGAATCAGGCCAGATCGCGGCGTAGGGCGGGGTGTGCAATCCCCGATCTTGAACAACAGGCATATGAAGCGGCAAAAGAGTATCACGATGCAATCAGGAAACAGAAGAAAGCGCACTGGGAGGATTTCCTTGCCGATGATACTAATATATGGCAAGCCACTAAATATCTAAAACCAGGGGGCAGCTCATTCAGCGACAAAATACCACCATTAACAGAGCCAGATGGGTCTACTACTAAAGGCAAAATGGAACAGGCTGAAGAGCTGCTAGCCACGTTCTTCCCACCTCTACCAGCAACGATTGAAGACGAGGGAACCCAGCCACAAAGGGAGCCGATACATATGCCTGATCTCACTATAGAGGAGATTGAACGGAAAGTCTTCGAAGCTAAGCCATGGAAAGCAGCCGGAGAGGATGGCCTCCCAGCAATGGTGTGGAGACAGCTCTGGCCAGTGGTCAGAGAAAGAGTATTCCATATCTTTCAGACATCACTTCAAGATAGCGAGCTCCCTTCCCAGTGGAGAAATGCCAAGATTATACCGCTGAAGAAGCCGGCGAAGGATAACTACTCACTAGCTAAGTCATGGAGACCCATATCATTGCTCTCCACGCTAGGCAAAATCCTAGAAGCGGTTATTGCAGAGAGGATATCCTATGCAGTCGAAACCTTAGGTCTGTTGCCCACAAATCACTTTGGAGCAAGAAAGAGGCGATCTGCAGAACAGGCACTTCTATTCCTTCAAGAAGAAATCTATAAGGCTTGGAGAAATAGAAAGGTACTTAGCTTGGTCAGCTTTGATGTCCAAGGGGCATATAATGGGGTCTTTAAAGAGAGACTACTGCAGAGACTCAAGGCAAGAGGAATACCCGACAAAATAGTTTAATAGATTGATGCTTTCTGCTCAAAACGCACAGCAACTATCTTGGTCAATAGATTTCCAAGCGAACAACGGGAACTACCACAGGCAGGCTTACCACAAGGATCACCACTGTCCCCAATACTGTTTCTCTTCTTCAATGCGGATCTAGTGCAACATAAGATAAACGCGGCAGGAGGATCCATTGCATTTGTGGACGATTACACAGCCTGGGTAATAGGCCCGACTGCCGAATCAAACCGACCGGGCATCCAGGCGATAATTGATAGAGCTCTAGACTGGGAGAGAAGGAGTGGAGCTACATTTGAAAGTGAAAAGACAGCCATTGTGCACTTCACCCGGAACACAGATCGATCGAGCAGTACGCCATTCACAATCAGAGGGAAAATGGTCAAACCAAAGGATAGTGCAAAGATCCTAGGGGTCGTGATGGACTCCCAACTACGCTTCGAGAAACACATTGCCAATGCGGCCACTAAAGGACTCATAGCCGCGATGGCGCTGAGAAGACTGAAAATGATATCCCCACGAACAGCAAGACAATTATTCAGAGCAACAGTGGCACCAGTGGTAGATTATGCCTCTAGTGTCTGGATGCATGCCTGTAGAGTAAAAGGAACATAGTATTTAAATAGAATATAGAAATATGGGGCCATCGCAGTTACAGGAGCCTTCCGGACCGTGGCAACAGCAGTGGCTAAGGCAGAAGCAGGCATTCAGCCGTTCTATCACCGATATATAGAGAAAGCTACGAAACTGTGGATCGACATTCAGACACTACCCAAATCAAACCCCCTGGTCAGATTGAGAACCATGTCAACCCGGAGGTTCAAGTCTCCGCTGCAGAAGATATCTCAAGCACTAGATGCAATAGTAATAGAGCAGATCGAGACTATACAGGCATTTACAGTGTCACCGTGGATAGGCCGGATACGAACGATATGTGAAACGGATGGAGATAAAGCCATTGACATCGCTGGCAAAGCAATAGGCATTCTAATCGCGACAAGTGCATCTGCCAGATCCGGAATGGTGGGTATGGGAGGCTATATAAGAGACACCCAAGCAGACAACAACGGGACCGATATATCTAGATACTCCATCACCCTAGGCAAACGGACGGAGCAAAATCCCTACACAGCCGAGCTAGAAGCGATAGCGGTCGCTCTAGAACGTATCCTACCGGAGACATGCCAGAGATGGATATCTATCCTTAGTAGCAACAGATCCGCACTATCAGCAATCAGTCAACCCCGTCAACAATCGGGCCAACTGACCATCCGGCGGATCTACAGACTGATTCAGTTCTTACAGCAGCGAGGTAACGCGGTTAATGCAATTTGGATCCCAGGGCATGCAGACATCGACTTGCAGCGGCAAGCAAAAGCAGAAGCACGAAAATCGACAGGAACAGAACGCCTACCAGAAAAACAACCATTCCACGCTAAATCAACTACTATCAGGCTCGCCCTGGCGGTACGGAAACGAGAATGGACTCTCCCAGAGGAGGTCGGAAAATACTCAAAGGCCCTGGATATAGCTCTTCCAGGAAAACATACAAGGAACTTATACGATGGACTGAATCGGAAAGAGGCAAAGACCCTAGCCCAGCTTCGAACAGGAATGACAAGGCTCAATAGCTATCTGAACAGAATAGGCGCAGCACACTCAAACCTCTGTGTCTGCGGTCAAGCAAGCGAGACAGTGGAACACTTTTTATTCCGCTGCACCAAATGGACAGTGATGAGAGAAGGCATGAACCAATGCACAGAGTCAAAACGAGGAAATCTGTCCTTCTTCCTGGGCGGAAAGACACGGTCAGATTCGGATCAATGGCAACCAGACATGAAGGCCGTCCACGCAGCAATCAAGTTTGCGATTACAACAGGAAGACTGGAACCGGAACCGGAATCCGAATCTGAATCCCAATCAACACAGTGAAAAGGGAAGCAATCCATCCCTTTACCCCCTCCCAGGTAGATCTTGCTGCAGCCGCCAAAGATGGGACGTTGCACACTTGGAGAAAATAACCTTTAAGAGTATCTACTAGCCAGCACCAAGGGAGCCCTTAAAATACTAACCGAAGAACCCAAACACCAAGCAGACATGGTATGAGAACAAAAATAGGGGCTATCACGAGTTCAAGGCGAGTCTATGAGAAGGATTATGTAATTAGCGCACTAGTGCCCTCTAGGGTTAGTCCCCCCCGGGCGTAATAAACATCATTCATACACGCTAGTGGCCAGGGGATACTGAAGGTGAGAGAGAGGCAAAGTGACCTGTTTCGACTGTCATTTCGAAAATTCGACTGTCATTACAACAGCCGGTTCGACGACCAGCTGGGGATGGCGGACGCGATGGTGGAGGAGCCGGCAACAACGCGCTCGGGACGCGTCGTAATGCCCTCAACAAGGGCCCGAGAGGCCTCGGGTAGCGACAATATCAGCGCCGTTAGAACGTCCAAGAAATCAATGACCCAAGTGGAATTAACAGCGGTAAAGAAAGCCGCTGGCCTTATTGAGGAGAAACAGAGCGGAAAAGATGGAAACAGGGACATGCTTAAAAAGATAGGCCAGTACCTAGAAAGCACCTACCAAGAGGTTAAAGGACTGAAAGAAGCCCTTATCAAACAAGAGATGATGATCAAGGAACAGTCTGAAATGATCCGGGAACAGAGCAATACAATTCAAGCGCTGCAGACCCAAGTAGAAGCAATCCGAAGCCAAGCTACAGAAGATTACAAGCAACTCCAGGAACAGCTAGACACTGTCGCAAGTACTCCGGCTATGACAACATACGCGGCTGTAGTTGATAGACAGCCCAGTCATCAACAGGATACACAGCTAGTACCCCTAGCCCGTCCTACATTAGTTAATACGCTATTCTGCACAATCGACACGTCCCGGGTCGGAGAACAAGACAAAGCGAAGACCCAGATAGCCAATATAAGACAACAGATCGAAAAAGAGATGCGTGGGAATGAGGAAACAGAAAACTGGCGGTGTGCAGCAATGATCAAGGACCCAAAAACTGCAGACCGGATCAAGGTGGTTTGCAGACATGAAGACGAGATGCAGCAGATCAAAGAAGCCGCCCAAAAGATTGAGATACCAGGAATAAGAATCCTACGAAACCAGCTATATCCGGTCAAAATCGACAATGCTAACCGGACAGCAGTATTAGATGCAGATGGAAATATCTTATCAGGGACAGCCGAAATCCTGGGGAAAGAAAATAACGTCAGCATTGCTAAGATCTCTTGGCTTAGCAAAAAAGACTCCAACAAAGCATATGGATCTATGGTAATATACGTTACCAAAGCGACGGAAGCCAGACGTCTGATAGAAGGCAACTATTTTGATATAGCAGGAGAATCCGCATATACTCGGGTCTTTGAACCACAAACAGGACCTGCTCAATGTTATAACTGCCAAGAGATGGGGCATAAGGCCTTTTCCTGCAAGAAGGCTCAAACCTGCGCTAGATGTGCAAATAAGGGACATCATCACAGCACCTGCCAGGATACAATTCTAAAGTGTGTTCCCTGTGGAGGGCCTCATGAGTCATTCAGCAAAAACTGTCGAATACGCCTTATACAGTCTCATGCATAGATCATTTCGCGTACTACAACTCAATGTGGGCAAAAGAGATATGATACAACAAAGCTTAATGAACGATAACGAAATTAGAGATTATGGAGCGATAGCAATATCCGAGCCATACGCGCGGATGATTGAGAAGACAATGATAACAAGCCCAATGGGACACAGCTACTGGACTAAGATGACACCCACGGAGAGACATGAAGGAAGATGGCCAATCCGGAGCATGCTATGGGTTCGGAGCGACATTGAGGCAGAACAGATCCCAGTAAAATCCTCAGATCTGACAGCTGCGATACTACAATTTCCAGATAGGGCAGTACTGGTGGCCTCAGTCTATGTGGAGGGGAACAATGAGGAAGCACTAATATCTACAACTAGGCTACTACATAGCCTAGTGGTAGACATACGGGGAAGAGATGGAAAACGGATGGATGTTCTAATTATGGGAGACTTCAATCGGCATGACCAACTCTGGGGCGGAGACCAAATATCTCCAGTAAGACAGGGGGAGGCTGATGCTTTAGTTGACTATATGACCGAACACTCACTCCACAGCCTTCTACCAAGAGGCACAAAGACATGGCATTCAGGGGATACAGAAACAACAATCGACTTAGTCTTAGCATCGACGGAGCTAGCAGAAGAGATGGTTAAATGTGGCATACACTATACAAACCATGGATCAGACCACCAAGCTATTGAAACAGAGTTTGATATATCAGTCCCGGATCGACCTACCACTGAGAGATTGCTCTGGAAGAACGCGCCTTGGACAGAAATTAGAGCTAGAGTCACTACCAGCTTACAAGGGGTTCCCCTGGACGGCTCAGTCCAGCTGCAGACGGATCGCCTGATGATAGCGGTCACAGAAGCAGTCTCAAAACTTACACCAAAGGCAAAACCCTCACCATACGCGAAACGATGGTGGACGACAGATCTAACGCAGCTTCGCCGTATATACACATACTGGAGAAATCAGGCTAGATCGCGGCGTAGAGCAGGATGTATAATCCATGAGCTCGAACAACAAGCACATAAAGCGGCAAAAGAATATCATGATGCAATCCGGAAACAGAAGAAGATACACTGGGAAGATTTCCTTGCTAATGATGCAAATATATGGCAGGCAACTAAATATCTAAAACCTAATAGCAGCTCATTCAGCGACAAAATACCACCATTGGTAAAGGCAGATGGATCTACTACCAAAGATAAAGGAGAGCAGATGAAAGAGTTGCTTGCTACATTTTTCCCACCATTACCGACGAGAATAGAAGATGAGGGAACTCGGCCACAAAGAGAGCCGATACACATGCCTGATCTCACTATGGAGGAGATTGAACGAAAAAGTCTTTGAAGCTAAGCCATGGAAAGCACCCGGAGAGGATGGCCTCCCAGCAATGGTATGGAGGCAGCTCTGGCCAGTGGTCAAAGAAAGAGTATTCCATATCTTTCAGATATCACTTCAAGATAGCGATCTCCCTTCCCAATGGAGAAATGCTAAGATTATACCGCTAAAGAAGCCGGCCAAGAAAAATTACGCGCTGGCTAAAGCATGGAGACCAATATCATTGCTCTCCACGTTGGGTAAAATACTGGAAGCGGTCGTCGCGGAAAGGATATCATACGCTGTCGAAGAGTTCGGCCTGCTGCCTATAAACCACTTTGGAGCAAGGAAGAGGCGCTCGGCAGAACAGGCACTTCTATTATTGCAAGAAGAGATCTATAAGGCCTGGAGAAATAGGAAGGTACTAAGCCTGGTCAGTTTTGATGTCCAAGGGGCATATAATGGAGTCTTCAAAGAGAGACTGCTGCAGAGACTCAAGGCAAGAGGAATACCTGACCAAATAGTTCGATGGATTGATGCTTTCTGCTCAAGACGCACAGCAAACATCCTGGTTAATGGATCTACAAGCGAACAACGGGAGCTACCACAGGCAGGCTTACCACAAGGATCACCACTGTCCCCAATACTATTCCTGTTCTTCAATGCGGATTTAGTACAACACAGGATAAGTGCCTCCGGAGGAGCAATTGCATTTGTGGATGACTATACGGCATGGGTATCAGGCCCATCAGCAGAAGTAAACCGGGCTAGCATACAAGCCATAATCGACAGAGCCTTGGATTGGGAAAGACGAAGCGGGGCAACATTTGAATGTGATAAAACGGCCATAGTTCACTTCACCCGGACGGCAAGCCGTTCAAGCAGCATACCATTCTTGATTAAAGGCGAAATAGTCGAACCAAAGGAAAGTGCAAAGATTTTAGGAATAGTGATGGATTCCCAGCTACGGTTCAAGGAACACATTGCCAATGCTGCTACCAAAGGACTCACGGCAGCCATGGCGCTGAGAAGGCTAAAGATGACTTCCCCACGGTCAGCAAGACAACTATTTAGAGCTACAGTAGCTCCAGTGACAGACTACGCTTCTAGTGTCTGGATGCATGCCTGTGGAGCAAGGGGAACACAATATTTAAACAGAATACAGAAACATGGAGCTATTGCAGTAACGGGGGCCTTTCGGACAGTAGCAACTGCTGTGGCTGAGGCAGAAGCAGGCATCCAGCCGTTCCACAATCGACATATGGAGAAAGCTATAAAACTACACATCGACATCCAAACACTACCTGAATCAAACCCCCTAGTCAAACTAAGGACTATCACAACCCAGAGGTTCAGGTCTCCGCTACAGAGGATAGCTCGAGCCCTAGAGACAACAACAACAACCGAGCGGATAGAAACTATCCAAGCATTCACAATATCACCATGGACAGCGCGTATACAAACGATACACGAAAAAGACGGGGAACAGACCATTCAAATTGCTAAGAAGGCAATTGGTATCCTAATTGCCACAAGTGCATCTGCTAGATCCGGAATAGTGGGTATAGGAGGCCATATAAGAGACACCCAGGCAGACAATAATGGAACCGACATATCCAGCTTCTCGATCACCCTGGGCAAAAGGACAGAGCAGAATCCTTATACAGCAGAACTAGAAGCGATGGCGGTCGCCCTAGAACGAGTCCCTCCTGGGGCATGCTGTAGATGGATATCTATCCTTAGCAGTAATAGATCCGCAGTGGCAGCAATCAGCCAACCCCGCCAGCAATCTGGTCAAGAAACCATCCAGCGGATATATAAGCAGATTGAGACCTTATACCGGCGAGGAAACGCAGTAAATGCAATCTGGATACCAGCACATGCAGATATCAACTTGAAACAACGAGCAAAAGCTGAAGCACAGAAAGCGACAGGAACAGAGCATCTGCCGGAGAAACAACCATCCCAAGCTAGATCAACTGCTATCAGGCTCGCCCTTGCGGAACGGCAGCTAGAATGGACTCTCCCAGAGAATGTTGGTAAATACTCAAAGGCTGTAGATGCAGCTCTTCCAGGAAAACATACAAGGAGCTTGTACGACAGATTGAACCGGAAAGAGGCAAAAATCCTGGCCCAGCTTCGGACAGGAATGACAGGGCTCAACAGCTACTTGAATAGGATAGGCGCAGCAGACTCCGATCTCTGCGCATGTGGACAAGCAAGTGAGACAGTGGAACATTTCCTATTCCGCTGCACAAAATGGACAGCGATGAGAGAAGGCATGAACCAATGCACAGAGTCGAGACGAGGTAACCTGTCCTTCTTCCTAGGCGGAAAATCACGCTCCGACCCGGATCGATGGCAACCAGACATGAAGGCCGTCCAGGCAGTAATCAAGTACGCAATTGCAACAGGAAGATTAGAACAGGAACCCGAAGCCGGACCTCCATCAACATAGGGGAAAGGAAGTAATCTATCCCTTCCCAGGTAGATACTGCTGCGGCCGCCGAAGATAGGACACCGCACACTTGGAGAAGATAACCTTTAAGACCATCTACTAGCCAACACCTTTAACAAGGGAAATTCCCCACCCTAAAAAACACCAACCGGAGAACCCGAACACCAAGCTGACACGGTACGAGAACAAATTATGGGCTATCACGAGTTTACGTCGGATCTGTGGGAAATGGATTATGTAATTAATACGCTAGTGCCCTATAGGCTTAGTGCCTCCGGGCGTAATAAACATCTATCTATCTATCTATCTAGTGGCCAGGGCAGAATAACACAGGTAAGAGGATTGCTAGATAACTTTCTTGTTTTATGGCTCGTAGCAAGATTTAGAGAACAGGGGTAGTTGCATTTCTAATCTAACAAAAACATTTCGTGTACTAGACAATTCATACCCCCTCCTATGATGCGGTAATCATTGCAAAAGTTCTCATGGAATGCCTCTGACACTGATCAGTATTGCAGGACCAAGGGCAGATAGGGTATTTGTGCAGAGAGCATACAGACAGTGTACCCACTCAGAAGCAGCATTGTCTAACAACATCAGGATTTAAGGATTATAGCAAATCTCCTGAATAAACACCGGTTCGATCTATAACCAAAGAAGCAAAGATTTCGACCGGAACCAAAGTTGAGTATCCCCAAAACCGCCCGTTGATGAATGGTGGACATTCCAAAACAGATGAAAACACACTTTTACCATTCAATCGAAAAGGTTGATGCTGACCCCTCAGTTTCCAGCAGGTCCGGGCTCGTATTCTTATTCGTAGTTTCAGCTGCTGAGAATGATTGGGAAGATTGGTCTTCAGTCCGATTACCACCAGTACCATTCCAAATTGCTTCAAACTTCTCTACGTCTGAATCTTCTGTGGAGACATCTGGTTCAACCCACTGAGCCACACGTGGGTCGAAGTTATGAAAGGCACGACTCATTTTACAAGGGCTTCCACCCATGCAGCCGTCAATTTGACAATGGTGTCCATAGACACAAGTTAAGGACTTGCACCCGCGACCGTCCAAACACTGGCGTCGTTTTGTGTGGTATTTCATGACATCGATCAATTCTGATTCCATGTAGCCATGGTCAAACTGGCAACCGATTTCCTTGCACTCGCCCAACAAATGATGCTTATTGCAGGGACGCGGGGATAGGTCTTTGTATTTTGCAAACAATTCGCCGGACGGTGACGGTGTGTATGTGTCAATACGACCTCCGTCTTTGTCAACTGGGATGCGTTTGGTGGTATTTCCGCTTCCTTTGGGGAGCAGTTTGGCATAACTTTGTTTGCGACTGGGGATTGACAAATTCCTTGACAGAGGTCTGTTTGGTGATTTGCTCAGTAATTTGAACGGGTTCTCATTAATCTTGAATTTAAGCCCTGCTGAGAAAACATGTGACTTCGTACACGAAGCACCGAATTTACAAATCCCCTAGATATGAGTCAGCGAAATTTCGGAACTACTTCAAACTGTTGTGATATTACCTTAAAGAAGTGTGTGCAGATGGGCTTGTCAGGTAGAATTGGCGGTGACTGATTATCTTCAAGGGGCGTAAACATGAAAACCGAGGGTAATTCTTTCAGGGAGAGCCCAAGAGTTTCATATTCGGCACTCATATTTGCGGTCTTGAGAAGAGTGATGTGATTTGTCCCATTTCGGTATGGTGCCAATATCGACAAGTATGCCACATCGTGACATCCTCCAAAAAATATGTGCTTGCACTGGTGGTTATCGGCGAAAAGATGAAACATTTCTATATACGATCAGTCGACAGTCATAGGTTGGCCACTGCTACAGTTATAACAATAAGACAGGGCAATCAATTCTCTCTTACCTCGGATCTTGGATTTTGCTCCTTCGTTCTTCGTGTCCACATCAACAAAGTCAAACAAGTCCTGTGCATGAGTAAATGATGATGCGAACTTTGAAAAAGATCGCGCTTCTTTGTCAATAAGATTCGCACGAGCTAGGGCAGCGCTCAAGGAAAAAACGTTTGCATATATGCGGACCATAATAGGGCAACTATCTGGTATATCGGGAGGCAGGAGTGCTTTGATCGAATGGCTCAGAAGTCGGGCAGCTCTAACTCCACCTTCTGCGCCAGCCCTGATCAAGTCTTCTTTGAACTAGGTTTCTGTCAGGTCATGTACATTTTGTGCGATTTTTTCAGCAGGGAGTAGAAGCTTACCATGTAGCCATCACCGTCAATAAGTACCAGTACAAATGGATTGCGGTCCTGGATCAGGGACTATTCAGTTTTACTGCTCAGTTTTGGACGACCAATCTTCTATGTCTTATATCGAGCCATCCACAGACTTACTTGAGCTTTTGCCTGTCTCTTGTATCTCTCACGACCTTCCTTCTCCTCCTCATAGTCACTCTTCAAGGAGTTGTATTGCTCGAGAAGATCTTGAAAGCGCTCGAATACAATCTGCATATTGTTTTGGTATGTTTTGCTCGTTTGGGTGATTGCCTTCAGGTCGTTGTTGAGTTTCTTAAGGTCAGTGTCATTCAGCATATTGTCAGAAAATAGCTGAGCTCTCTACGGGAGATATTGCGATGGTGGAGAGCTCCTAAGATCAGGGAGTGAATGGCAATGTATTTGTTATCTCAAACCACATGGTCAGTCAATGATTGTCCTTGTCAACTGTTAGTGATAACAACTGATTTCAGCCTCATTTGCTGCTTCTAGCTTATTAGATGTAAACAGCCAGACGAACAAGTTTCACAGCAACTCAAAGATCGAAAGAATAGCCCAAACAAAGAAAGGTGATATAGCGTCACGTGATGCGATCAGTAGGTATCTGGCCAATCAGAGCTCGTGCAATCTGTCTGTCACGAAAGTTTTGGTAGGGTCGACATCATCTGTCATCATCCATCTTCCTTCCTTATCCTCATGGGGAGGACCTCATGAACACTCTGAATTTGAACAATATACACCCAAAACTATTTCTGGATATTACCTTTCTGCGAAATCTCGGGTTCATTCTTCAATCGCTTCATATATATTGACCCCCCTCCTGTTCTTGGGGTATCTTGTACGAGGAACCATCCGTGAAGAGAAACCCTGACCCGACGAGCACTTTACCTCAAAAGTACAGTTCTGAAAAGTACGAGAGCGTGATTTTCCCTAATGTTGCTCAGAAAGATGCCTTAGTCAAGGTGTTGGGCGGTGTTGTGTGGCAGACTGTTGTATGTAGTATGAATAGCCCTAATTTTGATGGCGGCGCATTGCTTTACGCTTTTTCGACGAACCTGTTAAACTCGCATGGGAAGGTACGCCGGAGACTCGCAACCCTATGTACGTGTACGGTGCCTCCAAGACAGAAGTGAGATTCGTGCACCAATGGGTCAAAGAAAACAATCCTCATTACATTTTCAACACTGTTCTTCCGAATGTTAATGTAAATACTGGCTTTGAAACTTTCAATTCCTAGAATTTTGTTTTATTGATACATGTATGAATTGAAAAATTAGATTGGACAATTCCTTCATCCCAAGTTCAATGGCTCTTCTGGAAAATATATCTTGGACCTTCTGGAACCTTGGAAGGAAATGGATTTTCTCATAGGCCTCTTGTCGCCTGGTAGATCTCTTCCCCCGTCCCCCGGTTCTTTAATCGATACTAATACTTAGGTTATGTTCGTACCCGAGTACTACGTCAACGCCGAAGACATAGCACGAATACACGCCATAGCCCTCCTCGACCCCGAAGTCAAATCCGAGCCCCTCTTCGCATTCGCCGCTCCCTTCCAATGGACCGACATCATCCGTCTTCTACGCAAATATCGTCCCGAGAATGACAAAATCCCAGCTCCTCCAGAGAATGAGAGTAAGGATTTGAGTGTGGTGCCACCTGCGAAAAGGGCGGAGGAATTGCTCGAGGACTGGTTTGGGCAGCCTGGTTGGGTTTCTTTGGAGCAGTCTCTTCAGGATGGACTTGATACTTATGCTTCTTAGGGTAGGAAGTGACGTATTTACTTCCTGAAATGCAATTGGTAGCAAACATTTATATCAATCCGTGATGATAAGTCCTTCCTCTCTGGTCGCTTTATCCCTCCATTCAAACCAGCTTCCATCATAAAGCCTCTTCGGCATCTGATATCCGCTCACATCCAACGCCAGCCCCAATGCCGGAGCTGTCGTTCCCGAATTACATGTCAAAATCACCGGCAATCCCTCTTTCACACCCTTTGCTTCAAACAATCCTTTCAATTGTGAGACAGGAAGTAGACTTTTACCAGCGCTTAGTAGCGAGTTAAGTGGTATATTCACTGCAGATGGCATATGCCCCGTGATAGCAGCTCCGGTATCCGATCCGGAGAACTGGTCATTTGGTCTCGTGTCAAGGATCTGATATTGGCCACCCTCCGTTTTTGTATGGGCAGAAAGGTATGTATGCAACTCATTAAAGCCAATAACATCATTCGACACCGGTGGACTCCTCTCGGGATAATTTTCCCCAGCTACCAGTGCCTCTGGCTTTTGCCCCTCGAGCACTTCGTACCCCTGCTCCACATAACGTGGGAAACTATTCAGAACATGAACATCGCTATGTCCAAAATGGCGACATATCCATGCCACACGAGGCGAAAAATAGAACCCCGTTTCGAGCGTGTCGTACATTACGAGTATGTCGTCTGCACGGATCCCTAGTTCGGTCATGGAGACCGCAAAGTGGGATGGTGAGGGGAGCATGAATGGGTATGGAGCGTTGGAGTCGCGGATTTGGTCCACGTTGAAGAAACTATTGTTGTTTGTTAGTTTCATCTTCAACAAAAATTTGTTTTCTTTTTGGTTCTGAACGGGACTTTCATACACAGAGCCTGGAATGTGTTTGGTTTCATAGGACTTCAGTCCTGATTCCCGCCCCACCGCCATTGGGACGATGCGACGGGGTGAAGACGAAGCATGGGAAAGGGCCGAGTGCAGCTCGGAGGGAGAGACAAGCAAAAACTTGAAAGGGTTCAGGGTGGGCTCAGACATGATTATCACAGAAACCAGTTGGCCGATCTTATAGAGTCAATTCGAGCATTCAGTGACTGGTGGGTTTGGTGGCAAGTCGGTTGAGATGAAATAAATCTTTTTATACTGGGTCCACTCGGCTCTATTAACTAGTTACCTAGTCAACTGGTTTGTCGCGATGATTCCCATAAGACATCGTCAATCAATGCAATTTAATAACGGTGCGTATCTCCTCTTATTATTTCATCGTAACCCTCCTCATCACGCGAAGTAGAAACAGAATATCCATGGATGTGGTCGCCATTATTGGGTCCTCCCTGAGGACCTCCGTGGAGATCCCGAGAACGGCGACTTCGTAGGAACCAGACTTTGTACCTTCAAAAAAAATAAGCTCGCCGTCTCGATATCGAATTGAGGTCTATCAAAATAATTGTATCATAGCATACCAGTCGACCGGCAGAACATTTAGATCGACGTAGGCGAAGAGCTAAGGATTGGTTGGCCCAAAAGATGGCGTTTTTAGGCTTCGATTGGCTGTTACTCTGTAAGACTGTAACCAGTCCGCCGGCCGAGAGCGTTCCCGGGCATCAAATTGAAGTTTTTTATTCTTAACAACTTCGCCACTCTCATCACATTCTATCGCGACAGCCTTCCGGAATACTCTACGCGTCTTGAATAAATATAGGACTCACGTTTTCCGATCTGTAAACTTCTATCCAGGCGTCGAATCACAATTGCCACGATGTCAATAGCAACCCGCCTGCGCCAACGCCTCTTCCCCAAACCCGTCCTCAACAACGGGTCCCAACTACGCGATCATCTAGCCAACGAGCGCACATTCCTATCATGGACTCGCATGGGCCTCGCCTTTGCCGCCATGGCGCTTGCTCTGGGACGTTTGGGGATGATTGATCATGTGTTTTACAATACACAGTTCGGCAACAACAGCGTCTCAAAAGAGATAAAACCGGCCATCGGTTCCGACAAGGATAATCACGATGTGAAATCACCATCTGCAGGACAGAGCGACATCCTAGCTAGCCAACTATGCTGGACAATCAGCATTGGCTCGTTCGGATATGGAATATTTCGATATGTCTCTGTTCGAAGGACTTTGATTCAAGGGCGGTTTGTGCCCGCAATATGGGGACCGGTTTTGATGACAACTTGTTCTTTGGGGTCGCTTGCTACGTTGTTGCATTCTGGGAGCGGGTTTCAGCGTCATGAAGCGAAGTAATAGAGAAAAGACAAGGTGTTCATTCTATGCTGGTAGATTTGAAGGTTTTTCTAGACTTCATTTTGATTAAGCCATTGTATCATATAGACAAAGGAATTAGAAATTTGACAGTCATCTATAGCCTCTAGCTATAGTTATTAGGGCAAGATCAATTTAGAATTTGTAGACAGAAAGCATATATTATGTAGGCAATTTGGAATTACTTCTTCGAGCCGTGCGATGCCTGCATCGTTTCTCACGGTACTTACTTACCATATATAGCAACTTCGGTTGTACAATCCTGTGTAAACCATCAATAGTGCTCCTCTAATCCTCTTCATATGTCCTGCTCGTTGGACTTTCCAATGGAGATCCGAATGAAAGGCATCACCTTGCTCAAGCAGAACACCCAGAAGCAGATCCACGAGTGCCACGGAGTGAGCCCGTGTGAGATCTCTGCGAGCCCAAGTAAGTAGCCTCTGCACCTTGGGTCTCTGAACCGCAGCGAATAGCTCTTTCGCCCTTGGCTCTGCGATCGCTTGCCAGAACCTGGGCAAACTTGGACTTTTCTCTGATTTTGGGACCGTACCAATAAAAGATGTAGATCGGACCAGTGATGAAGATACAAAGAATGGCCAGCAGAGTGGTCGGCCATTCCAAGTGATATGTGGTACCCATGTTCTCGTACACTATACGTGGTTAGGTTCTTCTTCTTTTCTTGCAAAGCACCATCATCTATCACTTACTGGGAGTTGAATACATCGCAGCAATACCTGCCAGGAAATCTCGGGCCAACGCATTCCCGCCTGTAGCCGAAGCGGAATACGGACCATACGCTGCGACCATGTAGTCGATTGTGGCCATATAAATTGCATACTAGAATAGTCAGTCAAGCTCTCGAACATTTCGTGTTCAACTAGATAACCCACATTAGCTATTGCAATACAAGCGGAGAATATCATCGGCGCTATCCAGTGAACGTGAGGGGGGCCTATGCTAGTCCAGGCAAACCCGAACAGGCCTATGGTCTCTAGCGGTGCAGCTAAAGATTGAAATGTCAGTAAAGCTCCTTTTTGACTTGTGCTATAACTTACTCCATAAGAGCCAATATAGGCGAGATTCTGGTTGCAGCGCATCTGGGTCTCGTTTCCGTATCTTTGTATGTTTATAGATCCACGGTAAGAATGAGAGATATGCGATCGCATATCCAACGATGATACTGTTAACTGTTAGCAATGCCTATACGAAAAAACACTATTCAATACTAACGTCACGAAGGAAAGGCCTATTCGAACGTCTCCAAATCCCCATTGCTGGTAGACTGGAGTGTACGCTTGAAGGAAAGTGAAGATCAAAGAGTCGGAAAACCCAGACAGTAAAGATAGACACAACACAATTGGCTCTCGCACAAACATAAGGAAAGGCCGAAGCCACACCGTGATGATGGGCCTCCATTCGAATTTTGTGTTCTTGACTTCACTGTAGCTGTAGACATTTTGACCTCTTTTGCGGCGCTTCTGAGCTTCGCGAGTCACAAGAATGCTGCAGCGTGTCTCAGGAACCCAGAAATGAATTGCTTGGACAGCACCGCCGATAATCAGTTGAATCCAGAAATTCCAATGCCAGCTTAGCCATTCCGAGACAGGGCCTCCTGCAATAGGTGCAAAGGCCGATCCAGCAACGGAAGACAACACGATGAACGCGACGGCATATTGCTGATCATCAGGCTCCCACATATCAGCAACCATACCCAGAGTGACCGAGCCACCAGCAGAAGATAGACCACCTAGAGCTCGGCACACTATAATTGTACCGAAATTGGGGGCTAGAGCACAAGGTATCTGCCAGATGTTGACGAAAAATAAACTCAGCTGCATGATTGGCCACCTGCCCATCTCTTCACTCCATGGAGCCCACAGTTCACTGCCAAAGCCATAGCAGACCAAAAAGATCATTTGTCCCACGCGTGCAGCTTGCTTGGAAATGTGAAAGTGTTTTGATAATCCAGTAATTGCGCCAGCGTAAAAGCTAGCATTCCAGTTCATTGATACTTGAACGAGAAAGATCACACCGAGGATGCCCCATTTCTTCCAAAATGGAAAGGTAAATCCCAGTTTATCATACACATCCGATTCTGTAAGAATTACTCCACCATCTGAGGTACGTTTGTCGCTAGCCACCCGTCGGCTGGCCCCGTCTAATCCATCCTCGGATTCCTGTTTCTCAACATCACCATCAGCGACATGAGCGCTGGTTGTTCCGTCAGGAACACCATCATGTAACTGATGAGGCATAATGCAAGTTTAACTTGGAAAGACTTTCGTATCGATGAAGTTGAGTCTGAACTCCAGAGTAGAAGACCATGCTTAGTGGAAGCTATGTCCCGAGCATGGAAAATGGACGGTCCATCTGGGGATGTGAGTCGATAATAAACTAATCGACAAACATCAAATATCTGTATCTGGGGATATGTATATTTTGCCATTTTCTGGGGATTATGTTGTGGGCAATGTCATGATTTGTGCGCTTTGTAAATCCGCCAAGGTTTGACGTCAGATCCGTAGCTGTTAAAGTTTGTTGATTAACTCATAAGGACGGAAGAACGTCCGACGAGAGCAACGATGATTATTCAGATGCAGTTTGTTTTCCCATCCACTTTTCCAATTGCTGGAATGCGATCTCCGAAAGGCTGTTCCATTGTGGCCAAGACATTAGGCATTGGCATAACTATAGCTAAGAAACCCGGACCAATGATGTGACGACTGTCAAGCATCACCAGATACCCAGGTAGAAACAATCAACAACAGTATATGTATCCTGCGTGCCACATGGCGGAATCGTGGGGATTGTTGGAAAGGACGGCCGTGGGCGAATCTCGACGACCACTTAAAGTCTGATGCGTTATACTAACGTGCCGCACAACAAAGTCGTAGGGGTCGAATCGTTCATATAACGTAGAGGAATTATGGGCAATACTAGCATAGGGGAGGAAGAAAAGTTCAAAGAGTCAGAGAGCTTTTGCATGGTGAATTTCTTCGCAGTGTCCCAAAATGGAAGGCAGGGACTGCACGTGACAGGCATTTTCCCGGAAGGTGCTGCCTTCCTATGTAGGTCAGCTGAGGAGCCGAAAATATACGACACTTTCATTTTTTTGCGGAAGAACCATTTAATTAACTTTCAGAACATATTTGCCTCCTTTGGCCGCAGAGGCGCCATATTCAACGAGACTGGCTGGTTGCAGCCGACAAAACGATCTGAGAAGGTAACTGTCTACTGACCGTCATCTTTCGTAGTACGTTACTTGATATTTTGAGCCGCCAACCATGGCTCTTTAAAAGTGAGAAGTCTGTCATTGTCATTGTCCTTTCAACCCCCTGTATCCGCGAATCATCCTTTCATGCGAGCAACAAAGACTCTTGCAGTGGCGTAAAGCAATTTAACTCTCCGAAGTTCATTATTCGAAGCCATACAAACGTAAACAGCTTACATTTCTGACTTCAAGGAAAGACCAGGTTTCCACAGTGCATATCCCAAAGGTCCAAGGCCTCCACCGGATGCTGCACTACGTTTCACTTACCATCAAGATCCGGGGTCACCACGTTGCCGAAGAGTTTAATTTGATCAGCCACCAATGAACAATCATCTCCGAGCTGGATTGGACAGAGTATTGATTCTTTAGCCGATCGAAGTCGGGATGAAAGAGGTCGAAGCGTTGACGAAACTTGATAATCGACCAGGAGAACAGAAGTGATTGGACTAGGGAAGCTCGGTATATCGGTGTGCCTCGCTTGACCCTACAATATATGAGTCAAGAAATGCCGATTCCTCTAGCCGAGAATTGTGGCTTGGGACCAGCCGTCCGGAATCCCTGGTACTTGGGCAGCAAATCAATACGCAAAGCTTCACCGAACAGCAATCTTATTGACTGCGGCGGGGTGAAAGCTAAACAGCAAAGGGGTGCGGATCTGGGGAAGAAATGAAAGGAACGAGGAGAAAAAGTGGAGCTTTTTGGGGTAAACTGGTAAAGTCCCGTCACCAAAGTTACTAGGGCTATAACCACCCGCCAATCGTATCCCAGCTACTACGAGTAAACGGGTTACGTACATATCACTAACAGAACGGGAATACAAGTCCATCCCAGTATAGCCTATATTCCACATGGATATTGCACATGTGCATATTTCTACCTCCGAGACTCCGAGAGACGTTAAATACTACGTCTCCCCTCCGACAGGTCATTTCCGACCATCGACGCCAGATAGCTTGAACCTAGCTATTAGAAATCACTCTGTACACATTTCGTCTACGGGGTATCATACAGTCTTTGTTTTTTAGTTGATTTCAAGTCGTGTCAAACACATCTTGCCCTCCAAGATGGGGACAAATCATGATGGTGTAAGTATCCTCAAATAAGTCTTTGTTGAACAAAATTGAAAGTCCTCTAACCCGCGATTCTAGGCTCTTCACCAGTGAGTTCAATTCCGGAAGATACCATCAAAAGTTATGCATCCATTGACAAGATTTTTCAGGTTCGAGGAGGAGCTTCACACAAAGATCTACCCCGGAACGGAGATTATGGCAGATTTTGGATCCCATCATTTCGTCAAATCCTCCCTCCAGTCCAAGGAGGTCCTTGTGCCACAACCGTCTAATGACAAGCATGACCCTCTCGTATGTTCGCCCGTCCACTTTTTTCAATACACTTGAGACATCAGCGGAACGACAACTGACTCTTATTTTTCTAGAACTGGAACCGACGTTGGAAGTTCTCCGTCATGGCGCTTTCGACTACCTTGAGTTTTGCACAGGGTCTAGGACCTCTCGCTCTTGCGCCAATGTTCGGACAACTCATCGAGTCGTTTCATAGTGATTTAGCTTCGGTAGTGCGGTTTACCGGAGTTTGCATCCTAGTTCTAGGATTTAGTAACTTTATTTGGTAAGTCAATGGCTTCATTGGATGTGTTTACCGCAACTAATAAGTACGCAGGGTTCCCATGTCGCAGACAATCGGTCGACGTCCAGTAGCAATCTTGTCATCTCTAATCTGTCTAGCTTCTATGGTCTGGAGAGCCAAAGCTACCACATATTCGAGCTTCATGGGTGCTTGTATTCTGAACGGCATCGGAGCCGGTCCTTCTGAGGTAATGCAGTCTTCGTAACATGAATCGGCCTCGTATTCTAATTTGTCCAGTCTCTTCAACCACAAGTCATTGCAGACACTCAATTTCTCCATGACCGAGGAGCATACAATACGCTCTATTTCACATTTTATTTCGGGTCATTGATGGTAAGCTTCCCTAATTTTGTGAGAAATTCCGGACGTAACTAAGAAATGACTAGGTCGGCCCAATAATCTCAGGTCCAATGGCTTATCATGTAGGAATGCAGAATTTCTGGTGGCTCAATGTCGCTTTATTCGCGGTTCTGATCGTCCTTATGATTTTCTTTTTCCCCGAAACCAAATGGCATCGAGAGCAACCGCTAGAAACGGATACTGTGACTCCCGCCCCAGCAGAACAACTACAAACACCTTCCAATCCAAAGGACGCGATAGCCCAACCCACCGAAATTGAAAGCACCAAGAACGAAGCCGATCCCGTGGATGAATGGTTACATCGCGGTTCCCCATCCAAGTCTCAATTTCGTTTCTGGAAACTCTCCCCAGAACCTGTGAAGACGATGGCCATCACCTTATGGATTCCCTGGAAATTGCATTTCTTCCCCATCGTCGAATTTGCGGCTTTTGTGGTTTCATGGTCTGCCTCGGTGTTTTTGACGGTGAATTTGACTCAAAGTCAAGTATTTGCTGCGCCACCATATAATTGGTCCAGTCAGTCTATTGGTTTCACCAACTTTGCGACGTTTATTGGTGCACTCATTGGTTTGGCGACGAATGGACCTTTATCGGATTGGGTTTCCATGCGCGCGACACGTAAGAATAACGGCGTTCGTGAACCTGAGATGCGTCTGCCTGCTATGATTCCGTATGTGCTCATTGCGATTCTGGGTAACTTTATCGTTGCTTTCGGATATCAAAATAGCTGGGATTGGAGGGTGAGTACTTTGTCCCCTTACAGATGTAGGCTTGTATCCTTTGCTGATAAGAAGTACAGACCATTGTTATCATCGGCTACACATGTTCCGGTATCCAAGTCGCTGCCCTTCCCGCCATCGCTAGCACCTATGCTGTCGATAGTTACAAACCTATCGCCGGGTCTCTCTTCGTCAACATCACAATAAACAAGAATCTGTGGGGTTACGGTTTCAGTGAGTTCATCACCAACTGGATTGATATGAGCGGATATGTTTCGCCAATCATGATGAATATGTGTCTACATGCCTTGTGGTGTTCATTTGGAATCGTGTTTTATTTCTGGGGGAAGCATTGCAGGAAGTGGACTGCAAAGTCGAATGTGCACCAGTTGAGTGACCTTTGATGACAGAATTGGTTCTTTTGTGGACCGGTATATTCGATGTAGATATGAATGCCAATGTTCTTAATCAAGAAATAACTGCTTTTGGATTGGAAAGCTCATAGAGTGGTATCATTTGAAAATAACATGGCCGAAACATCTAAAAAAAACATCAATCATCATCTTCGGGATCATAAAGATCCAAATCCAGCATCGGTCTAGGTTGAGCAGGTGGCGCTGCGGCTTTCGCTGCCGGCCTCGCTACAGCATGTGCTCCAGGATTCTTAGCCGCCATGCCAGCTTCATCGGCAAGTGACTGCGGTTGAGCCTGAACGTCCGCCAGACTAGTTGCAACACCAGCAATACCCTCGGCCTCCTGCACCATGCGCTCCGCCTCTTTCTCAGGATCAACATTCCCATCCACCGCGGCTAACTGCAACTGACCCATTACTCCCATGCGTATACGGTCCTCGTTCGGATAAGGAATCATAAAGTATTGCCGATCTGCGTCAGCGGACTCTTCAAGCCAGTTCGTAGCTTCTTTGGTCACGGTTCCGACTGTGACTTCTTCCTGTTCTCCCGGCTGTTCTTGCGTGCTCGTATCCCGACCGTTGGCATCAATCATCTTTGCATCTTCGAGTTGCTTTTCTTGTAACTTCTTTGTCGTCGAGCCTGGTGTTCCCAGAACTCCAGTCGTTGCATCAGCGGCTGCTTGGGTATTGTATTTGCTAATTCTGCGCGCAAATTCTAGAAGGAGTTTGTAATCCACCTCTTTCCTTCTACCTTTCTTGGAGCTCTTTTGCTGCCCGATAGACCCTCCATTCTCACTATCCGTCTCCATCGCCGTCTCAGACTCATTGTCCTCATCCTCATCATCAGTATCGATTTCATAGTCATCATCATCATCGTCGTCGTCCCCAGTAACTTGAGCAATTTCCTTCTCAGCACCCGAGATGTCGCGTACAATAGTCTTTATACGCTCTTCGAGGTTCTGTGCTTCGGTGCGTAGTTGTAGGATTTTGGCATAGTTGGCCTGATGTGTTCGCAACGTGTCCAGGGCGGAAGAGACAACATCGTCCGCTTCGAGGAGTGCGATGGCTGCAGCGGGGGCTCCGATAGCAGCTGGAGTGGTGAGGGATGTCAATAGAGAGTTGAGTTTGTTTTCGAGGCCGTCTAGGGCAGAGGAGAGCTGCGCGTTCATTTTTTGGGGCGATTATGAGTAGTGGATGACGATTAATAGGGCTCGCAAAGATGACTCAATTGTCATGTATGAGTGATAGTAGGCATCTTTTGCCGGCATTCAGGCTCTTCGAGGTCTTTGATCACAGCTGTTTGGACCATCCACTTGGTTGCTATGCAGCTAATCCGCTTTGGGGTTCTGCAGCTTATGGAAGATGAAGTCACGTGCACAACCGAGACATCAGCAAGACCTCAGTCCAAAGATATCGATACAATTCAAGAAGAAACTGAACCAGATCATTAGAAATTTATAATGTTTCTTATTCTCATTAAATTATTTTGTCTTCTTGCTCATTCCATTCATGTCCCACGAGGATGTAAAGTACACAGTCTACGATGAGGTCAAGCCAGAAGCTAACTCGGTTCGGGAATCACACGTGATCGCGTAACCCAAACAGGCCTTAGCGCAGTTCAAGCGAAGCCCTTCCACGCACCATTCCTAACTCGGCTAGTCCGCACTACATCCCACAAGTAAGTCCACACCTCGAAGTCTTCCCTTTGACTTCCCTTTCTTCGCACTTAGCCGTCGACAATTTCGCATCAACAACATCCGGCTACCGCGGAGCGCCATTGCCCATCATGTGTACGTGTTCAACCTTTCTTTAGTTATATGCGGCTTGATATGAGATGCTTGAGTTGTGTCTGAGAGGAGATTTGGACATGGATCGTGGACGGGGAAGAGAAGGGAATGAAAAAAAAATCGGTTTTGGATGATCGCGTGGATGAAGGCGTCAGAAGATTGAGGAAAAAGAAATCTCAAAGCATCGGCACTCATATCTCGATGAAAATTGTGGGAAAATTCAGAGAGAATACGGTTACTAACTTTTTTCAATTACAGCGCTCGTATCCGGCGAGAAGTCGAACTTCCAGTACATTATCCGTTTGCTCAACACCAACGTCGATGGCAAACAGAAAATCATGTACGCCTTGACCAAGATCAAGGGTGTTGGTCGTCGTTACTCCAACTTGGTCTGCAAGAAGGCCGATGTTGACCTCAGCAAGCGGTACGTTCACACTACATTCAAGACATGAACAAGCAGTCTGTGTATTAAAAGGAATTTTTACTGATGGAAATGAATAGTGCTGGTGATATCACCTCCGAAGAACTCGAGCGTATCGTCACCATCATCCAGAACCCCACCCAGTACAAGATTCCCGCCTGGTTCCTCAACAGACAGCGCGACATTACCGATGGCAAGGACACCCAGGTCATCTCCAACGGTGTCGACTCCAAGCTCCGTGAGGATCTCGAGCGCTTGAAGAAGATCCGCTCTCACCGTGGTCTCCGTCACTACTGGGGTCTCCGTGTCCGTGGTCAACACACCAAGACCACTGGTCGCCGTGGCCGCACCGTCGGTGTCAGCAAGAAGAAGGGCTAACGAATTATGGAGACCAAATACGGAGTTTGCAATACAACAAAAAAGGATTCCAATTTTCAAATTTCTTTTACAGTACTTTTGCATTATGTTTCCCTCTTACATGTGCGGTGTTTTAAATTCTTGGTTGTGTGTTGCTCTGCGGGGGGTCAAACAAATGGCAAATTTATCATGATATAAAACTTTAAAGGCCAAGGCTTCTCGGTGTTTACATGTGATTGGTAACACCACAAATAAAATATCTTAAAATTACCTATATCAAATACAAGTAGACTTAGGTTGTGTGGCATAGGCCCCTAGGTGATGGACTTTGATATCTCCCACAGGTTGGTTCTCTGCTATACATATGGTTATTGCTCCTATAATGGAAAGAAACACTTCATGTTCGTGTTCAACGAATTTCCTACGAGTGGTCAATGCTAATCAACAAGTCAAAGCTACTAGTAAAAAGAAACAAAGTGCTTTCAAGAGATATATCGCTCTGGTCTTTACACATGTAAAAGAAACATCGCGAGCGATAGAGTCTGCATTTACTGCAACTAGACAATACCCAGTCTATGTTCCATCACTACCATCAAAAACAAATTGCATACATATATTCCAAGTATAAAAAAAAGTCAACCAAATGCAAAGACGTACATCAAATGATGCTAGCTATATAATGGTAGGCAACAACTATCCAGAGTGATCAAACCAAAGAATGGCTCGCTTACTTAGTCCACTCACCACCGATCCAGCGGTTGAAGAACTCAAGACTGGCCTCGGGCTGGTCGTAGGGAACCATGTGGCCACCACCGAATAGACGCATAAAGGTGAGGTTACCAGAGGACTTAACCTGACCAATCTTCTTGCCCTTGTGCTCGTTGTCAACGATCTCGAGATCCTCAAGCTCAGTGGCGGCATATTCTTCGTGGCCGCTCCACTCAAGAGCATCAGACCAGGCCTTGTTGCCGAGCCAGTTGCAAATGAAGTCGGCATCACCGGCATAGATGAGGACAGGAATCTCCTCGAGGATTCCAGGGACAAGCTTGTGGAAAGGCTTCATCCAGTCACCCTTGAAAAGGAAATTGCGGTTGATGTCAAAGTTGCAAGAGTCAAAGCTGTCAACTTCGGCTCCAACAGCCTTCAACACCTCGGCCTGATTGAGGTAGGTGCTAATATATTCGAGATCAGCGTAGCAGAGGCTGCTGCCCTCGCAAGGCTTGCGAATATCGTAGACGTTCTGGCCAGTGCGCTGGTAAGGACCCAAAAGGGCGTTGTTGCAGTAGATAGAGGCAGGAACGCAAGTCCAGGCACTTTCACTGTCGTAGCAAGACTGAATCATAGACTGGCAGCGACCGAGAGCATTGTCCATGGATCGGCAAGCACTCTCATCAAGAACGGCGGGGTAACCACCATCACCGCAAGCCATGGGGCGGTAGTATTCATATTGAGTGAAGCCATCAGTAAGACCGTTACCGATCAAAACAGACTTCAAGTTGATGTTGCGCTTCTTGTGGGAAAGGATCTCAGAGGCAAATGAAGGAATATAGTGGCCAGCGTAGGATTCACCTGCAATGTGGAAGTCCTGGGTGGCGTATTCGGGGAATTGCTTGAAGAAAAGGGTAAGGAGAGCATAGACATCCTTTGCAGCAGCGCTCGTCTCGCTGACGGAGTTACCACTGTAGGAGAAACCGACATTGACGGGCTGGTCAAGGAAGATAACAGAGGCGTTGGAGTTCCAGGAGTACGGGTTGTAGATGGGCTTGATGTTCTTACCGATAGAGCTGGGTCCGAGCTCGAAGAAAAGACCGGTCAAGGAAGAGCATCCTGGTCCGCCGTTCAACCAGAGGACGACGGGGTCATTCTTGGGGTCGTTTCGGGACTCAAAGAACCCTGATAATTGTCAGTCTGACACATTTGGAAGAAAGAACAGAGAGCACATACAGTAAAACAAATGCTTATCGTTCTCGTTGTCGTCAAGGTACCCACTGTACTGCTTGACATCGGGATCGATTCCAAGGGAACTTGGGTCAACAGCCTTGACACGAAGGTCAAATGTTTCGAGTCTACCGCCAACTTCACGCTCCTTCTCGCCATTCTCATTCTCGACCCAGATGTTCTGGACATCGGCACCTCGAACAATGTGATCCCAGTGTGAGTCAGGGCGACGAGTGTGCTTCTTGGGGGAAGAGAAAAAAGGAATGTTGTCTAGAGCACCTGGGAACATGTTGGAAACTTGTTCCCAGACCTCCTCAGCTTCGGCGGTCAACGACTTGAGCTCTTCATTGAGTTCATGGAGAGGCCGGGCGAGAGTCTCAGCTAGCGAGGAAGAGGAGGTCTTATGGGTTTTCTCGAGAACCTCCTCTGGGGCTTTCAGGACCTGCTGGGCAGGGTATGTAGCTGCAGCCGCAGCTCCTATGAGGAGCGTGGTAGCCAATCCCCTCATGTTGATGGCACGGGCAGTCAACTCTGGAGTAATGACGTCGTTATCAGAGGGTGACTCGACGGAGAGATCGGACGTGAACTTACAAAAGGTATATTGTATTTAATTCACAACGGTTCAAAAGATGGAAGATAAATCGCAGAAAGCACGGCTCTCTAAGGGATTAGATTGATGAAGGACGAAGAGATGAAGTTGAGGAAGGTAGGTGACCACACGACTAGAGTCACATTGGTCTGACGGTGATGCGATACCTGTTCGGCGCTAAGCCCAGCGGGGAGTCGAGGACGAAGGCAGCCAACCAAGAGGCAGCCGCTATCATCACCGCCCCCGTTCTCCAGGCAACTCCAATGCCGATTTAGGCATGAGAACGCTTGGCAGGCACCTGACCTATAACCCTAGGGCACATGACCGGTGAGAATGCACGTGACATGCGGCCGCCTCTGACACCTTACTTCTAAGGCATCAAGCCATCAAGGCCTCCATGTCACGCCAAAAAAGTGTTACCCCACTGGCGTCATTTTTGGGATAAAGATTCAATATATCTTTCGCACCAAGTTTGGACCAAGATACAACACTTGAGAATCGACAATAGATGCATATAGTTCTTGAATATTGTTTTCAAAATGCCTATTAATCAACCCTCAAATCAGATCAAGTTCACTAATGTATCTATCGTGAAGCTGAAAAAAGGTATGTGACGAACGATTCAACGCGAGCCTTTCTTGTAGGAACGTCGCTTACTCTGACATGAATGATTCAGGTAAAAAGCGCTTCGAACTAGCATGCTATAAGAACAAACTCCTGGAATACCGCTCCGGCGTCGAGAAAGATATCGATAATGTCCTCCAAATCCATACCGTCTTCCTGTCAGTGCAAAAAGCCCAAACCGCTCCTTCGGCAGATCTAGTCAAATCGTTCGGCGCCGGTGTCTCACAAGATGAGATCATTCAAGAAATTCTACGCAAGGGAGAAGTTCAAGTAGGAGAGCGCGAACGCAAAGATATACTTGAGCGAATCCAGAAGGAAGTTGTGGATATTGTCTCTGGACGATTGGTCGATCCCACTACGAAAAGAGTATACACCCCGACGATGATCGAGAAGGCTTTGGATCAGTTGAGTGCCACAAGTGGACAGCAGCAACAACAACACAATGGTGAGGAGACACCAGAACATGGTGCGACAGCTGGAGAGCCACGGAAGCCGTTGTGGAAGGGCGTGTCAACAACCAAATCAGCAAAGAGCCAAGCGCTCGAAGCCATGAAAGCTCTTATTGCTTGGCAACATATTCCGGTGATGCGTGCTCGTATGCGTCTGCGAGTGACTTGCCCCGTATCGTTGTTGAAACAATCCGTCAAAGGTTCTGCGTCGGCAGGAGATGCACCAAAGGAAGACGGCAAACCATCCAAAGGCGGTAATAAAAAGGGACAAAAAGGCAAAGGCAAGAAACATCAAGACTCGGATGACGAGGACGAAGGCGAAGACCAGGAAGCCGCTCCCAAAGCACCTTCTAATGTGAAGGAAAAGATTTTGAGCTTCATTGAATCGGTAGAGTCGCAAGAGATTGTGGGCGAAGAATGGGAAACTGTGGGCTTTGCTGAGCCTGGAGCTTTCAAAGGGTTGAGTGAGTTTGTGACTAGTGAGACGCGTGGTCGTGGAAGGGTGGAGGTTCTTGATATGGCTGTTACTCATGAAGATTAAAATAAATCTTCCTTGGAAATTTGCATAGTCCTTGGAAATTTGCATAGTTATTTTGGCATATGGCATGGGGTATACCCGTACGATTTATGAATGTACATAGTTGATAAAAGTTGCAACAATACAATTCTTGGATATGAAGAAAGGACTTTAGTGACTCTGCCCTATGATACTTAGATAGGCTTCGCATATCCTTTCCCATTCCGCATCGGCGGAGTCATATCAAGCCAGTAATACATTCCCTTGATCAACCAAACGAAGAAACTCGGTACCATCCATCCAAGAAACATTCCAACGCCCTTCTTTCCAATGACCACCATCTGAGTGACCTTAGGCTCAATCTGGTTCTCTGCTATCGAAAGGTCTTGCTTCAAGTTCTCTCCAACCACTGGGACTTGTTTTGTGATAGCGTGAATCGCATGAGGATTTGAATTGCACACATAGCCAATGGCATAGACTCGAGACCCGGCACCTTCCACCTGAAGTGACGAGAGGTTTGTAACGATATAGCCTTCATCATCTAGAAGTTCGTGATTCAAGAAATTGGTGTTTGGTGAAACGCCTGTCGTTGGGATGTACAGTTCTGCTTGAAATGTCTGGTTATCATTCAGGTGCACTGTTACTGTATCAGTGAGTCGCTCGAGACTTTTACCTGCAACATTCACCGCATCAGTGTCAACCGAGACCACTTTCTCGACCACTCGGTTTATGATAACGGAAACACCGAGCTTAGATAGCTGCCCTGCTGCCTTTTGAGATAGTGAAAGAGGGAGATACGGAAGTAACTTCGATTTCGTGATGAGAGTAATGGCAACTTTTGACTTTCCACCGCTACTTCCATTCAGAAACTGTCCCAATTCACCAGCTGACTCTACACCTTAGGGACCTCCTCCAGTAATGACAATGCTTTTGGCAGTTGAGAGCTTTTCTCGGAAGGCAGTCCATGCATCGATCGTGTTCTGGTGGCCACCCGATAGGCCCATTAGTGGAGACTGAGTCGTTACTCCAGTCGCAATGACGAGAGCGTAATACCCAAGTTCTATCTCAGCCTTGCCTGTCTCCGCTGGGATAACCTTGACTGTACGAGTCAAATGATCAAGCTTGACCACCGTTCCATAGTACAGGGTAACGAAAGGATTTGTGTATTGCTCAAACTCCTCGGTTAAAGGCACAAAAAGTCGTTTATCTTGCGGGAATGCATTTTCGGAAACGAGCACACGTACAGAAGTCGGTCGACAGAAGAAATGCGAGGAACTGCTCACGAGAGCAACACGATAGTCGTCTTTGTTCGGTAGAGCAGAAACGACATGTTTGAGAATGTAATGTGCTGCTCCCACACCGGCGTAGGAGCGTCCGAGGACCAAGATGGTATTTGTGTTGGAGCTCATTTCGGCGATATTAGGGTTTGTCTGCTTCGTCCCGATTAGGAAATTTCTAGAAATCCAGATTTTGGTCGAGGAACTCAGGTCTATTGGGTATTTTGCCGCAATAAAAGCAATATGAAAGCTCAAATTACAATAACTACATTTCAAACTGGAAAAAGCTCTTATTTATAGAAAAATGCCTTTTTTTCCTTCATATACGGCCTTGTTGAAGCTATTGTGATAATTGTGCCGACGGAAATCAGAAGCATCCGATGGTCTGTGCGTCAAAACAAAAGTTGGTTTAGTCATCTAGAAAACTGCTCTCTGGTTGGCCTTTAAACCACGCGCTAGGGACCCCAAATTTCCATCCTCCTTAGATTCATCGAAAAGAGACCGACTCTTCCTTACCACTCCAATGACAAGTAATATTGAATGAATCGAGCCTGAAGTATGGCTGAGAGCTCGAGTGCGCCGGCTTCCGCGCTGACTGCAGTTAGTATAGATCCAACTGTGGTGTGTTATTTTCCCAGAAGAAGTTATTAACTTGATTATCTCGAATAGTGTGACCGATGTCATTCCAGGAAGGAATTCTTACATCATATGAGATGCCGCGTAGATAACTGACTGTCATGTATACTTTTCTATTCTATAGATCAGATGCGATAGATTAGATCCATGCAAAAGCTGTGTTGCAGCAAATACAGTCTGCGGTCGTTTACGACGCCAGACCAGACAACGTAAAACGAACCGGCAAGTCATCGACATTTTGTACAGTAAATATTTCTGTCTGACTATTCTTGTAGGACTGAGAGAATTCGCTTGTTGACAGAACGTGTGCTTCAGCTTGAGAATATGGCGAATCATGACGGCGCGGGACTTGATGAGGATGTGCCTGACGCGCCTGCCATTTCTGGGCAGACATTGGGGCTTTTTGCTCATGAAGATGTCGGGCCTGATGATTGGGGGATAGATGAAGGCTCGAACCAGGTCGCTCCCGACATTTCGAAAGAGTTTATGAATGACGCGGAATCACAAGCAGCCCAGCCCTCAACCAGTCAGACTTCGGCGCCAGCCAAATCTACACATACGAATATCGCAACCTCGCCTGGGGAACCACAACTCGATCTCTCAGTCTTGCAACGCGTGGCTTTGAACGAAGTACTCGCTGTGTTGGATGAGTTCACCAAAGCTTCATCACTTCAAGACTGGAGCATCGGCAGCCGTGACGATGCAGGAAATGACAAGAATCCTGTACGACTTGACGCCTAGCGATATAATAAATGTCCTCGTTACACCGCATACACCTATATCGAGTCTTCACTGGTCTAATTCCACGCTTGCAACGTCTCCGTCAACGGAAACGATAGGCATGGAGTTGCTTAATAGCAAGGTGCAGAATGAGTCAAAGACACTACCATATAAAATTATTTTGAATTTCCAGGCTGCTATGTTACTTGATAGACAAGAAGAGCTTCCGGACGAGATACAGGAACATATTGAACCTATCAAGAGGCGAAAGTTCTTTGACGTGTTATCGAAGGTCGATAAGATCACTTTCCGCACCCCGCCATCATTGCATATGCTCCGAGCACAATGTATGGGTGTAGTAATACTGCAATCCTTTGGGAATGTGCCAGAGGCATGGAGTATGATGATCGCTGCGTCACGCACATTCGTCGCTCTGGGCTGCGACACTTTTCAGAAAGATAGCCTCTCCAGCACGAACAACAAAACATGGGCTGACCCAGACGAAGATCGAGAAGCATGCATTGCTTGGTGTTATCAGCTCGATCGATCAATGAGCTTGCTTCTGCGTCGTCCCCCATTATTACCGAAATCATCTACACCACCGAGACTTGCATTTAGTCCATTAGATGATAAAATCTCATGGAAACTCCACTTTATCCATTTGAGTCTGGACCTTACGCATATCCAGGGGTTGATATCATTTGTTACGAGGGACGCAGGGTTGAAACCGCAGTGGAAGGATCTCGAACCCCTGCATAACGAGTTGAAAGACCTATGGGAGCGTCTTGACACTGTAAGCGTCCTTGCCATAGAATCAGAAAACCTTCATACTGATAGAATGCGTTAAAAGTGGGAAAGTGAAAGTCCAGGCTCTGTGTGGGACTTATTTGTTCGTGATATCGATTATCTCCGTTTCAGAGGGTATGCAACTCAGACGATATTATTGCAGCTGTCAACCGACATAGCCAAGAGCCGTCTATTACAAAAAGCAGCTGTAGATTGTGCTCGAAAGTGTTTTGAGTCTTTCCTGGATTTGACTCGAGATGGTCATAAAATTGAGATGATCGATTTGAGCTGGTAAGTCTCTTTTGTTCCCGCCTGTATCGAACTAAACTGACGACACTTTTAAAACGATAGGGATCTCCTTCTCTACTCTCTTTCCCCATTATGCGTCCTCGCCTACAATATCGTGCGTACTCGCGGCGCAGGAGATCTCAAGCTTCTGGAGGACTTTGCCGGATTCATTTTTACGCGAATCATCAAAAAGTCACCAGACAACAACCCGCTCGCTACTCCCATTTGCAATCTATATAGATCGATAACAAATATATGCCGTCCGCTTATTTCTGCCGCCCCCTCTACTACGGCAGGACAATCCTCATACCTTACGAACCACACTCCACATAGGAAGAACTTTATGAATTTTGAGCATTTCTTTGGCGGTGATGCATCAGCTACGGGCTCGTCGTCGAGTAATCCCACCGGTACATCCAGCGCGACAACTCCGAACCAGAGTCAGAATCGAAATAGGAACTCGACAAATGCCGCTGCCGAGGGAAATGGTGCTCGGATTGATGACGGCATTGAATACGCGAGTGTGACAGAAGAGCAATTTATGAAGTTGCTTATGTGTCGGGTCTCTATAGGGTGGAGTGATTGATCTAGTTGAGTACTTTGATGTACGTAGACGAACGATCATTACACCCATGTGGTCCACCCAGCCCTATACGGCATGTACATACACAGACAAACATCCAAGGTCGCATTCTCACATTCCAACCACCGTAACCCCAGCTTTCTATCAGTCTTCGGACAGACCGGTAGTACCTATAATAGAACCAGGTCTAGCCCTTCGCACACACATACCATACCGCCTTCTCACAATCCGTACCGACGCAACGGTTACTCGGATGCAGACATACCTGCGACAGCATCGTGGCGACGCAAGGATCGATTGGCTCAAGATCGGCTCAAATTCGATATGTGCAGGATATCAATTCCGAAAGGGATCAAAACCCAATTAGCCGACACACGTTTTCCTTCTTGCCGATCACTCAACAATCAGCAGGGGTTTCTCCTGGGTTTGGTTTGTTCTTTGGGTCGGTACGTAAAAACAGTATGGGGAATGACATCAGTCGAAGGAAGAGGCTATTCAAACCCGAACTTCGGATTGACGGGATTACATCACAGTCTGTAATTTAACTATGTTAACTAGTTAGTTACCTATCCGATTGTTGTACGGCCCATGGTATCGATCGTATCGGCCGTATTGATACTGTGCCGATTACCGAGTGACTGGACCGACAGTCTCACTCCTCATTGCATTGATGCATTTACACAGTAACTAACTATATGACATGACGGTGACTTCAATCGAATGACTCCTATATGGTCGTCAACAGTGTTTGTTCTCTTCTGACTCTTATCGTCTCACTTCACAAAACCATAACCCGACCATAACCGATGCACAAACCCTAATCCTGCTTTATGTGCAGAGTATGCGCGGAGTGACTAGCTCTGTCCACCCCCGTCCCCGATCCAACTAGAGCCTAGCTGCATCTATATTACCGCTATATTAAAATCGCTCACCTATTCCAAAGCAGCGCTAGCCCTACTACGTAGTAGTCAATCAGGCTGAATCGTAAATCCATGCAAGAGGCCACAAAACAGGCGTAGTGAACGCGGTTCATGTATGGCATATTTGGTCATCGGGTGCGGGCTTGCATGGATTAGTCGCTTATCGCGGGATTAGCGTGGAGGTGGTTGAGTCGGTGATTTTCATGTCAACGTTCAACGTCGATCAACTTTATCAAGTAGATCTGATTTTGATTTCTATGTACAATTTCAATCGTGGTCGAAAAGCTAGGCAATGGCCAAATCTATCAATCTAGTTTTGCAAGGGGTAAAAAGTTTCAGACAGCCTCCAATGTAATGTAAAACAGCAAACGCCGCGCTAAATCCATGCCCCTTTCTTTTCCTGGGGTCATGTGTGGTATGCAATGATGTAGGAAACGCCTTGGATCCTGATGCAATGTGTCATGTCATGCAGTTGAGTAACTGTGGGAGTACTCGTGTGGTTGTGTGATAAAATCAATTGTTGATGTGAGAATGATCATGTCGTAATGATGGTGAGGATAAATGGGTAGTATGCCGGTAGTCTTTTTACGACACAATCCTGACGGCACTCAACGCCATACTCAATTCCTGAGGGTCAAACGGCAAACACTTCTCCGGTGCGGATATGCGACGCGTCACAGGAGCCATCATTGCCCAAGTGTCCTTCAATGAACCAAGTGCATCACGCTTGGTAACAGGCCAGTCCCAGCTCTCCTTGAGTGTCAACGAGGAATGACAACTCGAGACAACGGCCGTGGACTGGTCTGAATTGGTGTCGAATGATCCTGAGAGGGCTACTTCGTGATGCGCGACGGTAATAGAACGTGAGCCTGAACACAAGTCAGTATATTGCCTCCATGCCGTGCTACTCGTAGAGGATCCAGAGGCAATCATACCGATAATCTGAATATGCTGTGCCCGTTCTACTTCCGGTTCATTTTCCGACCCATCATCGAGGGTCGTAGTGTCACTATCATGATCGTCACGAGGCTGATCCGGCAGACTCGTACAAGGCGACAAATCCAACTCAAAGGAACGTTCCCGATCAGCTGTCGCTGCCTCAAAATTCCAATCGTACAGTTTCCGTCTATGTTCCGGGTCAACGGGGCCACGGTATTTGGAACGTGGACATTCGCCTCGACGGTAGTATTCGATTTTGGGTTTGTCGTTGTTCTTGTCCTTGTCTGAATTGCGTCGGAAGGCCTTTTTGACTCTTTCTCGGAACGTCATTTTGTTCGAGTGGCTGAAAAGAAATTCAATCTTTCTTTAATTGGTTGTGTGTCGTCGGATTGAAGAGTTCGACTACAGCGAATAGTGACGGCTGACGGCGGCTTGATTGAACGCGAACGAGCCCTGTATGCGTGTTGACCGCGGTATCATTGTATGCTGTAGCCGTACTGAGAACTGGAGGTGTGATGCAAGTGTCGAAAGAATAGAACTGGAGTGACTGTGTAGCAGTAACAGAAGCAAGAGAAAGGAGAACGGAAAGGGAAGGAGGGGGAAGCGGGAGTAAATAGTTCGGATGGACATGCTAGCTATCGTAGATTTGGTAGATCAACTCTCGACGATGGCGAGGGAGCCAACCAACCATTCCAGAGATCCAAGTGGATTTCTGACTGGATACGACGTCGTACGTAGGTCGGTCGTGGACAGACGAAGTCGGTGCTCTCGAAGTGGCGATGCCGCCGGAACCATGGCTGATGCATTCGTACCGTGTACTGGTATTACGGGCAATATTAGTAAATTACACGCCTATGTACGCCCTACATACTCTGATACAGCACACATACAGCGCATACACGGCTCACTCACCTACGTAGTACTATGTATGTTACAGTGCCATCGCCGCCAAGTTCAACTGGAATGACAATTCTTCTTGTAATGTCTTCCTCACTGTAACCTCTCTTGCTATGATATCTTCTGAGTATGTATTTAGTATTCACTGTGCGCTATTCAAAGCCGGTGCGTAATCTTCAGTACGTACTGGAAGTCTTCATGGTTTCCCACTTTTAATCAAACTAGCATGTCTGCGTTATCAGCGCCAAAAAATCTAACCTTTCCCAACGATCCTCTAATCCCAGCCAATAGTTGGTACATCCAATGAGTGTGGTACGTCAAGTGGATCATCGCAAGTTTCGAAAGGGTCTCACCGGAGTGTCCGTTCACTCTATCTACTAGTTAGTGTTTTGACTTCAGCAAGTTAGCAACTCTAGTTCGAGTACGGAGTACGCAGTATTCTCCATGGGGAGACAAAGAAAAGAAAGCAGGAATGGAGAAAGCAGAACCTCAGACTCAGAGCGACGTCGTTCGGACAGAAGTCAAATTAAAACTGAAAAATGACGCATCGTGAGTCGGCCTGCATTGCATCTCTTCCTACTGTTCCTAGCAGATAATTGAGCACTTACCAAGTACATATTAACATTTTGTCGCATCGCGCGGCTACACCAGTCTCCATACTGCAGACTCTGTACAGTACCCCCTTGTGCGTTTGTAATTTAATTATTCGTTTAATACTTCTTCATATTAAGCGTTTTTGTATCCATGGTACGATCTCAATCTCAATCTCGTTCAATTGTTCCTGCCACAACCACAACCACAGCCGCCACCTCATGCGTAGGAGAAAGTCTTCTCTCTGACTTCAAATCCCATGAAGTAATTCAATTGAATGATCCGAATGGAAGAAAGATAACTCCGTATTCCGTCTCCTACACGCATGTCTCCACATTCTACAGAGTAACTTAGGAGTTACTCTGTATATTTCACGAGATCTTCCGGGACATTTCGGCCGATTGGTGCGTTGATTGGCCGCGTCTTGCGACTCTTGCCTCCACTCGGCAATTTTGTTCCGATCTCTCTCCATCCATCCGTGCTCTGTATTGAGTGTATTCCTCTCCGCTGACTGTCAGTCTCCTGTGTATCGTTCTGAGGATTAGTATTACTCGCTGCTGATTGGTGCAATACTAGTACATTGAATACTGCGTACGTACAACGCTAGTTAGTTAACAGAACAGCCAGCCATCCCACTTAGGTACTGGTAGTACACCTACATACAGCTGTCAGCCTACGTAGTACATTGAAACTCAACAAGGACAAGCATCGTGGCCCGAGCACTTACAGGGTCTCGCAGCAGCAGGGTTCGCTCCAAAACGACCAATCGAGACAACCCAGCACGCGACATGTTGCTCTCAATGTACCGTCAGCCTACTCCACACTATACGAGGCAGAGAATTTTTCTTTCGATGTCTTGGAGATAGAAATGAAATGCGTGCCAAGTCGCGGTCAACATGATCATCGTCCGCATGCAAGGGGTCTCGTTCCCGCAGGGCTTAGCCCTAACACGATTTGCGCCTTGTAGAGGGAAGGGACGGAGTTCGAAGAAGACGCGGAGAGATCAAAGACAAGCTTTTACTCGGTGCTGATCATGAGGCATTTTTTATTTCTTTCTAGAAGGTCCAACATCTACCCCCAGCGACTCAGAGAATACGTAACTGCATTGATGCGTATTCCTCGCCGTGAACTGACTGACTGACTGACAGGATCCAATCCATGTCTGTACTCCACGTCACACCGCGTTTCTGACACCACCGTAATACAACGTCAATCTTTTTTCTTTTGTCTCAAGAAAAAACACCTCGTATTCGCTCATAGATCACGCGACTCCTTGGTTCTATTCTTGATTCCATTCTTGGTTACCGTATTGAGGCATCTCTACCCCGTATTCTGACTTGCTTAGTGTGCTGTATATAAGATCCGGGGTTATGCAGCTATTCCCCTCCCCCTCCCTCTCCGATTCCTAGTCGGGAGACATTATAGACAAGGACCATGCGTTCAAGCCACGTAAAGGACTGGCTGAACTTTGAATAATGAAAAAAAAAACGTATATGAGCCGCCAGTGCCGCCAGTTGCGCATCTAGCTTTTTTTTACTTACATACTCGCAGTATACTCCGTAGTAGACCCCTCAAATGCGTGCAGAGGTCTAAACACATCTTTTATTTAGTTACAGGATGCCGAGATATACAACACGAGGCAAAACAAAAATTGACGCGCATATATGCAATTCTAGGACGAGCTGAACTAAGCTGAGTGGGTTGCGACTAGGCAATCCAGATGTTCCGACGGTAAATACTCTCTCTATACAGGAACCCAACTAACCACCGTGACCCAAAACCCAAACGACTTAGTCATGTCATGTAGTTAGGTGCCTAAACCACCAATCGGCCAATTCGAGTGAGGCATTTTCTCCCACTGGTCTATTTGTGTCTATATATTTGCGGCCGAAGGGCCAAAGCACTAGTTGTTTCTCCACCAGACACATGGATATATATACCTACATAGGTATTCATGAAAGAATGAATAATGAACACGGACACGAACATGACAATCATGCATGCCCGACCTCGCCTCGGATCTTGGATCGAGTCGCCCTCATGCACTCACCTTATGCATTTACCGCATCTAGGTATGTTAGAGTAGATCGGAGCTGTCAATGTTGATCCGCTACTTGACCGGGCAGGCCGATTTCATGCGTCACTGGATCAATTGATCGATCTTTCGGTCAGGTTTATATCTGTCTCGTGCTTCTTACAGAGCCCAAGATCAACAAGCATATCAATTGAGACGGACTCTCGGCTTTACGTTGTGTTTCCTGACAGTAATGAATTTGTGAGACCGTAGACAGTAATCAATGGTATATCCAAGTGTATCAATATCATATGTACAGAGCATCAATCAAGACTCGAAAAGGCTAAGGTATCATAAACAAAATATATAAAACTACTTAAAAGGACAAGAGATCATTAGGTTCCTCTATGCAAGAAGATCGTTATACGTATATAGAATCGACAAGTGTAATGAATCACTTGGAATCCGTCACACCAACTGTTGATGCACTTCTTCTCCCCCAGCCAAAAAACCCACCGCCTGTCGGGGTGGCCTTGGCTGATTCGGGCGATAGTTTATTCGGTGTTGCAGAAAAATTAGTTGGTATCTCACCGATCGACGTGTTCACTCGAGAGTGTCCATTCATCAGTCGCCGAAGAGAGTCCAGCTTGGCTTTTACCTCTTCCAATTCTTGCTTGGCTACTGCTTCTGCTGTCTTGGCGTTGACAAGCTCCAGTAGCAACGAGTCTTCGGACCCGGAAGTTGTAGACGTCCTATTGTCGGACTCTGCCGATTGACCGAGTAGACTTTGTAGACCCAAACTGCTAGACCGCTTAGGGAACTTTGCCACTTCTTTCCTCGATCGCCCAAGCTTGAATTCACGCAGACCGGTAGACGAAGTAGGCCATGCTTCATTATCACTAGCCGCACCCGAGTTGTCTTGGCTACTGTTGTCCGCGACTACGCCTTTGCGTGCACGAAGCTCCTGGACTGTTCGCTCCAACTTCTGTTTCTCTCGGTATCCGTCTTGAATACGTGACCGGGCCTCTCGCAACTCCTCTTTCAAACGATTATTCTCGCTCTCATGTTCATCAAGCTGTCGAGTAAGATCGACGCAACGCGTCACTTCCATCCCATGTTTTTCTTTCCATCTGCCTGCCTCGTCTCTCAACTGATGCTTCGTCTGTAGAATCGAGTCTCGTTTGTTCACCGACGAAAACCTCTCATCGGCCTTGCTAATGAGCTCCTCAGTATTCTCTTTGATCTCTGACTGCTTGATGTGGCTCAGCAAAGCCTTTGAAATCTCTCGATCCTCCTCTCGTTCTTCTCGCTCTCGCTGTAAATCTCTAGCCAGTTCTGATTGTTCCCGTTGCATGTCGCTCAAAGCTGTCAGAAGGTCTTCAATCTGACCATGTAAATCTCTATCCTTGTGTGATATTGCGGATTTTGCGCGGATTTTCTGATCCGCCCCCATAGAGGCTTCTGTGGGAGCAGTACTGGCATCAGAAACAGACGTTTCCATAGAATTGAGTGTAGATGCCATGCTTTGCTTGGATGGCGAACGCCTGACTGTACTTTCGGGGCGCGCAGCCGAAGGATTCAGTGATTTGTGAGAGCCAGCCCACAATCGACCGAGGAATCGTGATGCTGTAGCTTGCATCTGCGGGAACGAGATTCCCGTAGGCACGCCCTGAGATTGGCTATAGCTTGCCTCCAGCGCTTGGAGGCTTTCTTTTGAGACGAGTGGAGTCAATGAAACAAAATCATTAACCAAGTCGTCAGCGTTGCACGCATAGGTATCCCATAAACTTCGAGACAGCAAGAATTGCAATACATCCTCGAACTCGGTAAAGCTAATAATCTTTTTCTCGTTGCGCTGCATGAGTGATAGCGCAACTCTCATCAGTGTTTCGGAAGCTCCTTCCAATAACAAGACATCATATATACGAAGCAGCATCGGTAGCGGACATGCAACTGCAAAGAATGAAAGGAACCATTGCGAGACATAGATCGGTTCGATGTTTAGAGACTGAAGGTGGGCAAACAACGATGGTAAATGACGAGAGAGGAGGTTCTGAAATTGGTAGATGCGTAGATGTAGACCTGACAGATCCGGTAAGAAGCATGAGCGCAAGTCATAATGTTCCATGAGCCTAGATCATCCGAGTTAGAAAAAGATAATGCCAGAGTCACAGGGAAAGCAAACCTGATCAAAACACAAAATGACTCTGCGTCCGTCATATGCATCAATAGAGGGCCGACGACAAATCCAAGTCCTTGACAGTATCCTATCTTGGTATCGTACAGGCTAAAGCATTTCAGTACTCTAGCCAACATCTGTTGACCCTCCCCATTGGGATCGCGGAACATCTCGACATTCGGGAAGCTGCGGCCGATATCTTTGCCAATCAGTCCTTCGTAGGGACTCGATTCGTTACATAGTCGTCCAAATTCCTCAATCAGTAACGTATCCCTGGCTCCGGCAATACTAGGCCAAACTACTCCACGTAGCGGCGGCGGAACTCCAGCGCGAATTTTGTGAGATGTCAACGTAGGCAGCCTTTGTGCCGTCGAAGGGTAATCCGCGACCAAAGCAGCCCAGAATTCGAGTTCGGTCATAGGTGGCGGTTGTAATTGGGAGTATCGAAAAGATGATCGCGGATCGTTAACAAGTTTTTGCAAGTGTTGTATGGAGGGGGGACGAGACTTTCGGTGGGTTTTCTTTGCAAGCCCTGATTTAGGATTCGTCGCGAGAGCATTATTCTCTTGCTCTAGACGCGCTAACAACAATGCCGTAGACTGCAAAGCATCAGTTGGTTTTTTATTCTTTTCCACGGAAGCAAAATCTATAAAACAAACCTCGTCTGTTCCTTGGGTTCGCGGTTCCTGCTCCTCTGATTTATCCAGTTTTTCCCAGTCAACTCCTCCCGTGCTTTCCGTAGGTGACGACGATTCATATCCGTCCTGGGTATTGCTCGCTGCTTCGTTCGATATAGTTGATGAATGTTTCGTATTTCCGGTTATAGGTATCTCATCGACTCGGCCGGTAACCTCACTCTTTGGCGTCAGATCGATCTGTGTCGCGGTTTCCATGAAAGAAACTTGATCCGCTTTCTCGTCGACCGGAGTCGTAGGACTATCGAACTCGGTAGCGATACTTTCGGAAAGCGACTGTCGATCTGACAACGGCACTGTAACCATCGAATCTGTTGTCACCGGGGAGATAAGCTCCTCTGCAAGAGAGGGCGAGGATATGTCCTCGGTTTGCACAATGACACTCGCCAGAACGGCCATGTTGGATGAGATCCGGGCTAAAGACTGTATAAAGTAATGGGATCAACCCGCGAAGTCGAGCAGTTTCTCCAGTCGCGGCGATAACAAAGCGTATTGTTGATGTGGATAAAAGGAGTAAATATACAACGCCAAGTCCTCAAACAAATCATTCAGTTGCCGCCTGCGACTTCTGACTGCATTCCAAAGGATTGTAGGGGGGAATCCTTGGACTGGATCATTCAAAGAATGACAACACAATCATCATCACACAAAATCAAAGTGAGGAGAAAAGGAATAAGGGATAGTCGTCTCATCCTTCTTTTTGGCGATAAGTTAGTCAACTAGCCAATAAAGAGGAAACCGCGCTAAGGGGCGCCGCGTCTCGATTGGCCGGCCATGCAGGTACCAGCCTCAACCAATCTGCGTCGCTCCTTCCCAAAAGCTCACTGATCCGGCGGGCCGCTCCTGCCCCTCTTTCTCTTTCTCTTTCCCCCCTGATTCCCTGGATGACTTCTATCGTGACTCTGCCAGCACTCACTCCTTTGACTGCTCTGGTCACTGATCAATCATCAAGACATATTTTGACCCAGCAAACAGTACTCTGGACGTGCGAAAATGCTACCGTGTTCAATCTTAGTCAATATCCGAGCGGTCAGCATTAGCTTGTTACGTGCCATCGCGTCTTAACAGGCTCTGAGGCTAGCCCCCTTGGCGCCCCTCTGGTGGCTTTTTAGGTGTACCATGCATTTGACCGACAAATCGAGACACCCTTCTATTCTCTATCGAGGGCCATGCTGACTTGAACTGGGGACGGTTACAACATGAATGCTACCGTCGAAGGGAGGATTACATGAGCCAATTGACATGGAGGCAGTTGTTTATAAAAGATCTAGATTTGTCTGGTGGCTAGATCCCGTCCTTCGTTGACATGTAGATCTATCAGACGTTTTTGATCCTGCGCTCCAGATACAGCCACACCCGGTGCTATCAATAGAACATCGATAACTTTACTTTGGCGATAAAGGAGAGGAATATTCATTGGATAAAATTCTAATATACATCGACATTTCATAGCGCACCTTTGCCTATATTTGTCAACGTAGATGCAATGACGGATTAAAGCCATGCGTCAGCCTCCAATGTCGAATTTAGATCCTGATCGGCCTATGTATGATGCAACATTGAAGTATGAGTCTAAGGCGATGAAAGTCTTACTCTAACTTATTGACCATTCGTGGAATTTAAATGTATGAGGAAATGTTGGAACACATTAATTCATTGATGAAAGTTGAAAATCGAAAATAGTTATGATTAATTCGTACAGCCCATCTTCTTCCGGGTGGTTACATATATATTTCCAAAGTTCTTCCTCCATAAACTTCCACGTGGTGCGATCAGATCCCAACGACAGCATTGCGAGTAGTTGAATAGGCCCACGACCGAGGAGTGTGTTAGCTAATACTGAGGTGCAACTGATGCGTCTATACAAATGCGCCTGTAGCAGTATCTAAGAGGAACAATATTCGTACAACAACAGAGTAACTACCCGTGCCGCCAAGCCCGAGAAATCGAGGCTCCCGAGGTCATAGTGGAGTACAGATGATTTGTTTTGGCATTTCTGTTTTGGGACTAGCGCATGTCTCATGCGCCACAGGAAGAAGTTATTTCCGGGCCGCTAATCTCAAAAGAGGAAGCCGCGACTGCAATTTCAGCGCGTTTTCATGTCAAGTTGTCAACACAGCATATGGCATGCCACTTTTTTTGACCATCGCCCTCTTCCTACCTCGAGTATCCACTCATTTGCTCTTCATATTTACCTTTGATCACAGTCACTCGCTCCAATAGTTCCTTGCTTTATCTCGCTGCGAATTCTCCTTTAAAATCGGCCGGAGCAGGCCTCTCTCCACAAGATGGATTCCTTCTTGGACGATTCTTTCAACGAGGACGAAGTCTCCGACTTCGTACCCGATGAGGCTCCAGTATGGCCACCTCTTATCTTATCAAATCACAACAGTCGACTAACGATCATTCATTAGAAGTCAAAGGCGAAGGCAAAACCAGCTGCGACCAAAGCCAAGAAATTAACACAAACAACCCTCAAGACAAAACCTGCAGCAAAGGCCACGAAGAAGGCAAAGGCCGACTCCGAGAACGAAGCATCGAATCACGATGATATCGACGATTTCCTAGACTCAGTCATGTCCACGACGCCTCCAAGCAAACCAAAAGCAAAGAAAGCCCCTGCTAAAAAGGCTGGCTCCAAGCCGTTAGCAGATGTGGCTAATGAGTCCTTTGGAGGCGATGGCGCCGATGACTTGGTGGCATCTGAGGCTCCTACACAAACAGGCGCTGGTGACAAGTACCAGAAGGTAAAGTCGATTTCTTACAGAACCCTTAAACACTGTCGGAAACCGTGTGCTAATGGCTGCAATCTAGCTCACGCAATACGAACACATCATCAAACGTCCGGATACATATATTGGTTCCATTGAAAAAACTACTCAGCAGATGTGGGTTTACGATTCCGCAACCGAGTCGATGGCCTTCCGAGAGGTCACTTTCGTCCCCGGTCTGTACAAAATATTCGATGAAATTGTCGTGAACGCCGCGGATAACAAGCAAAATGATGAGAAAATGGACGAGATTCGAATCACCATTGATCGGGAATCTGGTGTAATCAGTGTCTGGAATAACGGACGTGGTATCCCCATAGAGATCCACTCGAAAGAGAAGATCTATGTTCCTGAGCTCATTTTCGGCCACCTTCTGACCTCATCGAACTACGACGACGGACAAATGAAGGTGACGGGTGGCCGTAATGGTTTCGGTGCGAAGCTATGTAACGTCTTCTCTACAGAATTCAGCATTGAAACCTGTGATTCTCGTCAGGGCAAGAAATATCACCAAACATGGACGGACAATATGAGCAAGGTAGGCAAAGCTAAGATTACGTCATCCAAAAGCGACGATTACACCAAAGTTACCTTCAAGCCTGATTATCAGAAATTCGGCATGGATGGCATGGACGATGATTTCGAGGCCCTGGTGAAGCGTCGTGTCTATGACTTGGCTGGAACTGCTAAAGTTGCAGTCAAGCTGAACGGCAGTCGAATCCCGGTCCGCAACTTCAAGAAATACATGGAAATGTACACAAAGGCCATCAAAAAGGAACGTGGTGAAGAGGCGGTAAATGACAAGAGCGAAATAGTCACCGCTAGTCCTGATCCTCGATGGGAAGTTGGATTCGCCGTATCCGATGGATCATTCCAGCAAGTATCATTCGTCAACTCTATTGCGACTACCTCTGGTGGTAGCCATGTGAACTACATCGCCGATCAAATCTGTAATCGACTTGCAGAGGCTGTGAAAAAGAAGAACAAGCAAGGTGCTACCCTGAAAGCGTCGCAGATTCGCAACCATATCTTTATTTTCGTAAACGCTCTTATCGTGAATCCTGCATTCACATCACAGACCAAGGAACAATTGACCACTAAACCCAGTCAGTTTGGCAGCAAATGTATCTTGGACGATGATTTCTACAAGAAAGTCTTGAAGACAGAGGTGATGACAAATATCCTTCATTTCGCCGAGAAGAAAGCAGACCAACTATTGAAAAAGACTGATGGAGGACGACGATCGCGTATGAATAACCCTAAACTTACTGATGCCAACAAAGCTGGTACAAAAGATGGCCATCACTGCACGCTGATTTTGACCGAAGGTGACTCGGCCAAGGGTCTAGCAATGGCTGGTCGTGCTGTCGTCGGTCCCGACTTGTTCGGTGTTTTCCCTCTTCGTGGAAAGCTTCTCAATGTTCGTGACGCATCAGTCGACCAGATTTCCAAGAACGCGGAAATTCAAAACATCAAGAGTTTCATTGGCTTGCAGCACAAGAAAGAATATACCGACACGCGCGGTCTACGTTACGGTCATCTCATGATCATGACTGATCAGGATCACGATGGAAGTCACATCAAGGGTTTGTTGATCAACTTTCTTCAAGTGCAATTCCCTAGCTTGCTCAAGATTCCGGAGTTTTTGATCGAGTTCATCACTCCCATCATCAAGGTGTGGAAAGGTGATCCTAAGAATCCTACCAAGTCAAAGTCCTTCTTCACCATGCCCGAATATGAACAATGGAAAGAAGAAAACAAGAACGACCTTTCCTGGCAACACAAATACTACAAGGGTTTGGGTACAAGTACTACAGAGGATGCCCAGATTTATTTCCGAGATCTGGATCGCCATTTGAAGGAGTTCCATACTATGCAAGACCACGAAGCTCAACTTATTGACTTGGCTTTCTCCAAGAAGAAGGCAGATGAGCGAAAGGAATGGCTTCGCCAGTACAAGCCAGGGACGTTCCTGGATCATTCTACTAAGCAGATCACATACACAGATTTCATCAACAAAGAGTTAATTCTGTTCAGTATGGCCGACAATCAGCGATCTATTCCTTCGGTTGTCGACGGTCTGAAGCCTGGTCAGCGCAAAGTCTTGTACACTTGCTTCAAACGAAATCTCAAAAAGGATATGAAAGTCGTGGAGTTGGCAGGTCACGTCTCTGGTATGACCGCTTATCAACACGGTGAGACATCTTTGCAGCAGACGATTGTTGGTCTGGCTCAGACATTCGTCGGCTCTAACAACTTGAATTGCTTGGAGCCAAGTGGTAACTTTGGTAGTCGTCTTCAGGGTGGTGCCGATTGTGCCAGTGCTCGTTACATCTACACTCGTTTGTCTCCATTTGCTCGACGTGTCTTCAACCAGCAGGATGAGCCGCTTCTCACCTACAATGAAGATGACGGAGAAAAGATTGAGCCGGAGCTTTACGTTCCCGTAGTTCCTTTGATCCTGATCAATGGTGCCGACGGTATTGGAACTGGATGGAGTTCATCTATTCCTAACTACAACCCCGAGGATATTGTTGCCAATCTCAAGCGTATGATGGACGGAGAAGAGCCCGAACCTATGCAGCCTTGGTTCCGCGGTTTCAACGGTGAAGTCACACCCCAGGGCCCTGATCGATACAAGTTCAGTGGTCGGATCCACGAACTGAACGATAAGGAGGTTGAAATTACTGAGCTTCCCATTCGTACTTGGACCCAGGACTTCAAAGATAAATTGGAGGATATCATCAAAGCAGAAAAGACACCGTCATTCATCAAGGATTACAAAGATTACAACACCCACACCAAAGTTCATTTCGTAATCCAGATGGATGAGAAGCACTTGAAAGCTGCGGTAGAAGAAGGCCTGGAAGAGAAATTCAAGCTTTCCAGAACTATTGCAACAACAAACTTGGTGGCCTTTGATCCCGAAGGTCGCATCACCAAGTATGCAACAGTAGGTGATATCTTGAAAGAATTTTTCGCTGTCCGCCTTAAATACTACGAGAGACGCAAGCAGCACCAGCTTTCGGAACTACAGAAACAATTGGACAAATTTACCAACCAAGCACGCTTCATTCAAATGATTATCGATGGAAAGCTTGTCGTTTCTAAGAAGAAGAAGGCAACCCTCATTACCGAGTTGAAGGAGAAAGGGTTCAAGCCTTTCCCCAAAGTCGCTGAAGCTGTTAAAGCCGGCGAGACTGAACAAGTTGTTGAAGAGGAAGAAAGCTCAGAAGAGGCAAACACTGAGATGGCTTCAAATGCTTACGATTATTTGCTTGGGGTACGTTACTCGAATTTCAAAGAATATTGAGTTATAACTAACCATAATCTATACAGATGGCTATCTGGTCTTTGACCCAAGAGCGTGTTGAGAAGCTTCTCCGCCAGATTGGAGACAAGGAAGTTGAAATCGATGAACTTATTAAGCTCAGCAAGGAAGAGATCTGGCGTCGCGATCTCGATGACTTCATCAACGAATGGCGCTTCCAACTTGAAGAAGAGCATCGCCGTGAACGAAAGGTCGCAAGCTTGGGTCGGCGCCAATCATCTAAACTCATGACTGCAGCTTCCAAGGGTCCAGGCAGGAAACGGAAGAATGACGATGATGATGACGACTACGCTGCTCCAAAGAGCAAGAAGGCCGCGACAAACAAGAAGGCCGTGGCAAAGGGTGGCCTGTTGAGCTACCTTAAGAGTTCTCCTAAGCCTAAAAAGATCGCTCAGGAGGATGGTGCTGACGATGACATGGATTTGGACGATGACTTTGAAGCGGAGGTTTTACCTAAGAAGAGCCGTGCAGCTGCGAAGCCCAAAGCCGTCCCGAAGGAGGAGGAGGAGAAAGAAGACGACGACGATTTCGAAGCCGAAGTCCTTCCCAAAAAGAGTCGCGCGTCCTCAAAGCCTCCAGCAGCCCCTTCAGCGGCCCCAAAAGAAGAGGAACCAAAGGACGAGGACGAAGATTTAGTTGAGGTCACGGCTTTATCCAAAGCTGCTTCAAAGCCCGCTGCAAAGAAGGCATCAACAAAGGAGCCGAAGGCGCAAAAGAGTCGTACCACAACCAAGAAGCCAGTCAGCTACGTTGTGTCGAGCGAGTCAGAAAGCGAGTTTGGGGATGATTTGTTGGATGACGTAAGCAAGATGGTGAAAGGAATTGGTGACTCCAATGGAAAAGCTCTTATCTCGGAGTTTACTAAGCCCGGACCTAGTGGTGCAGGCTTGAAGAAATCTACTCCTAGGCTTTCTAAGATCAGCAGTACATTCGATCCTGACGAGACGGATTACAGCAAGCTTGTTCCACAGCAGTCCCCTCGTCGCTCGCTTCTTGTTAAACAAAAAGAGAAGACTATAACAGATGACGATGCTGATGAGTCTCCCAAACCAGCCGCAAAAGCTAAGCCCGCAGCTAAAGCCAAGCCAGCGGCAAGCACTACTGCGCCAAAGTCTCGCGGACGGCCGAAGAAAGATGCTACCGCTGCCCCAGCTGCCCCAGCTGCTAAGAAGGCTCAGCCCGCTGCCAAGGGAAGGGGCAAAAAGAAGGTGGTGGACGATCTCTCTGATGATGACATCGACGCTATGGCAAATGATATTCTTGATTCTGACGATGGAGTTGATCTGAACGACGAACCTGTCAAGGCACGCCCATCACGCCGAGCTGCTACTACTAAAGCTAAAAAGTACGTGATCGACGATGACAGTGACATGGATGACCCTGCCGGCGAGGATTCTGCGGATGCCTTTGATGATGATTCTGAGTGACCAATGCAAGTGACCTGACTGTGTATTTATTTCTATGGCATTCATTACTTTGTTTTAGTTTGCATTCTTTTACGTTTATCGGGTGAGAAACGGTTGACAGGAACAGGCCCATCTTTTACAGGGAACTGAGGGCGCAGATAGGGGTCATTGACGAGAGTTACAATCATATTTCTTTTTCCTTTGCAGTTACATTCTTGTTGTGTGGAGCTTTATCCTCGTTAGAGTGTTGTGAATGAGCAAAGCTTATAATCCTAAGATTCGAGTAACTCACGCTCACTGCTGGTAATGATCCGCGTAGATGAGAGTACCACAAGAGTTACCATTGGTACACAATCATACAAGTCCTCGGGCAGATTTCCTATCATGGCCTTCTAGAGGACCATAGTAGGCACGACAGCGATACATCGGAGGCGACCGTGAATGGCTTATCATGTGAGGCTTGACAGCGAAGACTTGATGTACTGATCTTGTACTTGGATGGGTACTGCCGAGGTACATGTAGTCCAACTGGTGACATTGACATGGTGACAGTATGTATAACAATGTCAGGCCATGTGAGGCCAAATATGGCACAAACCAAGCGAATCAAACAAATAACCCAGAATGAGACATACATCAACTTTCTTCTCCCTTCTCCCTGTCACCTTCCAGAATCTCTACTCAAAGAAAAAGAAGCTTGCAAATAACTCTCTTCTTCCCAAAGTCGCACCAGCTCCGTTTTTCTAGGGTTACCACGTTCCTTTGTGTTGTTGTGACGGCTAGATGCACCCGATAACATCAACGGACACTGACCAAATGAAGAAAAGAGAGGCAAATCAATCGATTCACAGAGGTGGTTCACAACACACTGACTCATTCTGTCAGGAACCCCCCAGTGATCAGACCAGCCCAGCCCAGCCCCAATAGTTGGGTAACTCATCGGTTTGTGTCACCTTGTTGAAGAAAAGGAGGAGTCAAAGCTGTCTTCGGGAAGATATTGCCTGTTGCCGTTGTTGGATGGCCGTTCATTCTTTTTTTCTTTCCCCCCCTCCTACTCAGCAGATCTCGGTCGTTTTTCCTAATATGATACACATACCTTTTCTTTTTCAAATTCTCTACTCATTCTTCCATTCCGGGATGTTTACATCCGAACCAATGCCGGCCATTCAAGTTTATTGTTCCGATTTGATCTGATCCAATCCGATTCAGGCCAGCGTCAGGGGAAAAGAGAGCAGCCTTAAGATTTCAGACAAAACTGAAAGGGTCCATGGCGAACTGTATGCAGCTTGCCGGCCTGGGTAGTTGTGCCTCCTAAAATGGGTTTTCTGGTTGTCGGGACTCTCTCTCTCTCTACATGTAAATTTGCTGTCTAAGTTCGGATGGGACTATGGATCGCAACTCAAAAAAGGGCTGATGATGATGGCTGATGGTTCGTATGCAAGGTATCAGGTAGGCTAGCTCGAAATCAATTGTTTCTTCATCATGATAAAAATATAATCGATTTTGGGTTCGCTTCATAAAGATTGGGGAGCATAGATGCAGAACAACAGAAGTCTGACACTCACAGAGAGGTGGATTCGGTAATTTTACTTTCCAATAAGAATTGACATGACACGAGGCTGCTAATACTTAAAATTACTCGCTACGACGCTGTGTGAGTCTGTGTACCCCAGATTCATGTCTGCATGCGACGTCAAGTAGTTACAACTGGCTGGAGGTACGACCAGGACGACGAGAACAAGAGAAAGTAGAAGCTATAACTTGATAAAGATTTCACATGAGATCAGGCTAATACACCAAACGGAGTGATTCCTCCGTTTTCTTTGAAAGAAAGAAAAAGAAGCCACTGAAGAATGAGTACATTACCTTCTTGGTGTCTAGCTACATTGATCCCCGTTCTATGGACAGGTAGTGGGTCTTAATTTCCTCAAATGGAAAGGAACATCAACATCCATGCCTCTTTTTTGCTTTTGCTGTACCCGGTTTACCGGGTCACCTCAAGCTGTCTCTGCTCCGGATAGAGGGTATGAAACACAAGGTGTCCTCGAATTTTAGACCCAAAAACAAGACGTATTCTTGTGTATGTGCATGATGCATATCGTATCATTAGATCCGATCCAATGACAGATGTCCAATGATGCGTCAGTTTCATTTGTCTCTCCCTCTCTCCGTCTGTCTCTCTCCACCCCGGCCCCCTGAAAAGCAACATCGAGGGATTCTTGAGCGAGGAAAGTCATAGCTTAGTTACCCTGTTTACCTCTGCGCTGGGTTTGGCGCTTGGTGGGCCCAAGCTCTCACTCACCTCGCTGTTCGCAATACTGCGACAGTTCCAACGTAGGACATACGTAGACGGTTCCTCGGACCTCTAGCCCTGTCTGTCTATCTACTTGTCTCTCGTGCGTGCCTAGGTACACCGCACCAGGATGGCCGTTGGTGTCGAGGCAGTGTGCAGGTGCTCGGTCTTGCTACCACTTATCGTATCGTCTCCATAGATTGAGAAGGGGGTAATAAGCATAACCAAATTCTTGTTTCTTGCCTAGCCGGAATAAACTCTTCTTTACTTCCTACTGATTCTTGGTTGTTGACATCTTGAAACTGAGACGTTATATTCCAAGCTTTGTATTAGACTCTTCTATCCACTATTATTTGCGGTTCAGAGAACAAACAGAAATGACCGCTCCACCATCTAGAAAGACTGACCTTGTTTGAAGAGATACATATCAGTTTCTTTAGGTTCTTTCATCAACGTTTGGAAGGGAGCTTTGCTATTGTATACATTCTATGTTCTTGTTGTTTACATACTGCTTTCCGTTTTGATATACTACACAACACGTTCTTCATCTCTGGTTTGGGTTTTTCGTTGTTGTTTTTGTTTCGACTTCTACGTATAACATATCTACTATATTGCTTGCATATTTCTTTAAAGTTGGTCGATATACAGAAAAGAGTCCTGTGTAAGTTGGTCTATATCTTCAGGAACCCCGAGCGAGGAACTGACTCCTATAAAAGGACCTCAAATACCCCCGTGTGCTCACTTTGGAAAAGTTCTCAACTATCATCTCCCTAGAAATCAACATCTCAGCAGGAGCCGCACCTACTCATCCATCTTTTCAATTCAGACATACCCTTATCATTCCAACTTGAAGAATACACCATCAACTAATGGCCTCCATTGAATCACTCCTGAACCCGCTCCCAGACCGAATCGGGTCAAAACACCACCATGAAGATGAAGATGATACGAATATCTCCTATTTCCATCGGTCCAGCATATCATCCCTCCCGGATCGCCGAGAAAGCACCGCTTTCAGCCAATCTAAATTCCAAGCTCCGCCCAACAAAAAGCCAAGGGTAGCAAAAGACGCCCCCGTCTTCATCCCCGGCAGCGTCAGAGGCGAAGTCCGCTATCCACCATGCGCCGACAAAGCCGAGCCGACATTGGCGGAAGAACATGCGAAATTCAGCATTTATCCACCGGTCGAAGAGATTGCAGATTATCCGAGACATATTCCGTATAGTAGTGAGAAGAAGAGTTTGATGGAGAAGACCGGGAGGGAAAGTTTTGAGGGTATGTCTTTCCCATTCCTTCCCTTATTTGCCTTAGACTAATGAGTGGTGTTTGCAGTGTTTCAATATACCTTCAAGTTGCCTGGAGATGAAAAGACTTGGACGATGATGTGGGATTACAATATTGGACTTGTTCGGACGACGCATTTGTTCAAGTGTCTTGATTATCCGAAGGTATGTCCACATTTTTTCCCTTGAAACGCTGCCCGATGCTGATTGAAATGTAGACCACACCGGCGAAAATGCTGAATTCAAACGAAGGTCTTCGAGATATTTGTCACAGCATCACTGGAGGCGCATTAGCCGCACAAGGTGAGTGAATATCAGAACCCCATCTTCATTCAAACATTACAGTGACTGATAGAGTAGTAAAGGTTACTGGATGCCCTTCGAAACCGCCAAAGCCGTCGCAGCAACCTTCTGCTACAACATTCGCTTCGCACTCACACCCCTATTTGGCATCGACTTCTTATCTCAGTGCATCCAACCACACGATCGAGCATTTGGCAAAATGACCATTGATTCTGAGATCATCAAGAGAGCCACCGAAGTTTCCCGGAGATATCGCGAAATGGAATTTGAGTCAAAAAGCCTTGTCCACACGCAGAACCGGTTGATACCGCCTGAAGATGTGGCCAGGCTTCCCACTGGTGTTGTGTGGTCTGAGACCAATACCTGTGCCAACAATACATTCACACCAATCAACCTATCAACTAGAGAAACCGGCCGTCCACGCGTCTCCTCTCAATCCAAGATCTTAATGTCAGATACGCTTCCATCGATCAAGGAGGCTCTGGGCGTTGAGAGTTTTGAGTATTTGTGCGCCAATCCACTCAAGCGAAGATTGTTGAATGACGTTCATGTCCATGAAGAACAGGATGCGAGGATGATTTCTTCAAGGTCTCTTATTAGTATGGCGAGTATACCGGTTTCGTTGCGAAAGTTTTGTGCGGAGGATGGCAATGATGAGGATGATTTCACCGATGATGCGAGCCTGGACGACGGCAATGAATCATCATACTCTGATTCTTATTTCGACTCCAATTCAGATGCTATTTTAGAACTGGATATAAGCTCAGACTGCTCTACGCTGAGTTCTGATGCTCACAAGACACAACACAGCAAGCGCGCCAAAGACCTCCGAGCCCAGAAAGAAGATAAAATTCACACCAAGAAACGCAAGACCACGAAACGATTATCTCGAACCAAACTAAAGCAAGTGGTATCCCCCTTTTCTCCTCCACCAACTGCGCTATTATCGTCCTCTTCTGCATCACCAATATCAGTCAAACACCAACAACAGCACCGCAAGAAGAAGAAGAAGAAGCATAGTCGTCCCGATGATCTGACCGCCGCCGAGACACTGTTGGCTCTTCGCAGCGGATCAAGTACGCTAAGCGAAAACGAGAGTGAGGATGGGAGAGTATCGGCCAAAAATGCGAAGAAGAGAACCCGTTACCCCCAGCAACAGAAACAGCGCAAAGTTGCTGTTGTACGAGGAGGATTGGAGCGGTTCAGTCTCGCGGTCAATTCGCAGTCGGATTTGATTGAAAGGATGGCTAAGAGGTTGCGGAGAGCGAGTTTTTGACCCATTTCTCATTCTCTAGAAGTAGCATTAGGGTTGGAGACAATGGAAAGATGGAAGAGTTGGAATTGGAGCATTTTGGAGGGGTTTCTCCTGCTACTTTGTTTCTTATGTATGTATCTAATGACATCCGAGATCAGTGTTGATAGTTAATGTAACTCTTGGATGATGATCCTTCTATTGAAAAAATGGTGCTTGGCAAGTAAGAGTACCTGGGTTGAGCAGATATGATGCAAAGTCAGACTGTGTACTTGTAAATTCAATGTTAATAACAATGTGTCGGGAAACGACTAATAAAGTATAATCACTGTATTCTTTGAACATAACACTTGCATAATGAACATGTCGATTAACAATAGGTACACGGGATGAATATGAAGAGGAGCACTGAATCCAAAGTAGAATCAACCCATATCCTTTTCGAAGAACAATACGAGAACAGAAGAGAAAAGAAGAAGAAGAAGAATACCAAAGCACCGAAAGCACAAGAAAAAAAAAAGCATCATAATGTTCTTGAAACATCGCATAGTCCATCAACAAACCACTCTCTTGCATCCGTCTCCTTCACTCGAGTTTGTTCAATTTTTGGCGGCATAGTCGTCATCGTCGTCAAACGTGAATACTTATAGAAAAGAAGAGTAAGAAGATGAAAGTTCGAAAGTTCGTTCGAGAGTCCAAGTCAGAGCTTGTTGTCATCGTTCATTTGAAGATCAAGACAATTTGACACGAAGAGAAAGTGTTTGGTGTCAAATCAGAACCCGTCATTGCTCGCAATGAGAAGATGTAAAATAATCCTCTCATGTGACAAATGAAAATCGTCACTTACAGGGCCAACAATGGCTCCTGCTTGTTCTCGGTGGATGCGGCGGGCTCGAGCTCGGGAGCGTCGACGACGGGCTCAGTCTTAGGAGCTTCAGGGAAATCGGTGGTCTGGAACTTGGGAGGGCTAATTGGCTCGACCTTGACTGCTGGGGCTGGAGCCTTGGCAACCTGTGGGGATGCAGAGCGGCGGTTGCCAATGTACTCGTGAGCCTTGGAGCTGTAGTCGTTGGCATACTGCTTCACCAATCCGGTGGCACGAGCAGTCTGTTGGTTGGCGAGTTCCTTGGCATGGGTTGCCTGGGCGTTGACGAGCTTCTGAATCTGAGCAATCTGATCATCAATAATTTCGCGGTTGCTAAGGTAGATCAAGGGTCCAAGGTAAGCAATGGTTGTGCCGAGCAAAGCGAGGCCCCAGACAGGGACGATCTTGATGAGCCAGTAGGAGAGGAAGGCAGCAACGAAAGCCTAATATCCATCAGTTGATTTATTCACCAATCCTAGGTTCCGATAATCAAGGGACTTACAGCAGCAGTGTGCAAAACATTCTCAGCGAACAGGATGCGTTGGAACTCAATCATGAAGAAATCGGCGAGTTGCCCCAAATCTTCCAGGATTCCCTCGACGGTTTCCTTTGGTAGGGTGTAGTATTTGCGAGGACGGAAAGAGCTTGTCAAGCCTCGGTTGAGAATGAGCTTGCCAGCTCCTTCAGCGGCGGCGGTGACTATAGGAATATCAATTTAGTATGGCAATCACACGCGTGCATATGTTAGAACGGGATACCCACCTCCGAGGGAAATGTACAAGAACTTAAAGACCCATCGCAGAAGAGGCAAAAACCGAGCAGCAAGAATGAAAAACACGACGCTGGCGAAAGAGATGGCAGTAGCCCTGGGGCGCTCCCACTATCCAAGTGTTAGCTGGGCTGTATGAAAATTGGCTGTGGTCAGGCTACTCACGCTCAAAAGACTGTACACAAGAGAGTGGTAGTCTAGTGAAAGTCAGTCATATTGGATTCTTATGGATGTATGCTCAACTTAGTACGTACGAGTCAACTGTTGGCCGTTTGTGATTCTAGTGGAAGGTGTGGCCTTTGCGTCTGTCTTGGAAGCTTCGGGTGCGACATTGTCAGCAACGGAAGCTATTGCGATCTGTTAGTAATTATTTTCGTTTTGGATAACTGTCGGTTGAGCGCAATAGTCGAATAGATGTCTTGATTGCATTGTTGCTCGCTTGTGATGCAACCATCGTCGTGGATTCGGACACCGGAGATCAAAACAAACGGGCAAGAGAGAAGGGCGAAAAAAAGCAGCACTGTACGTCATACCAAGTGTGAGCGATCTGGCTGATTGCTAAAGACATAGTCAATGCAAAGGAGGAAATCAGCCTGACTTACCTTACCAGGTCCGTTGACAGCAGGATACTTGATTTCGCCTGAAGAAGCCATTTTTGCGAGGGAAAATTGGGTGTTGTGCGATGTCCGATGTGGTTCCAGGTGATAAAGGGGTGCAGCAACACAATAACGAGCTGTGGGGGCGGACCAACAACAGTGAAGCTGACGAGGAAAATATCAATACACCGACTGAGAGAGGTTGATGAGAGGATTGAAGTTGATGGTTGACAGCGATGGATTGCTTGTGTGGTGATGGTAGTAGGTTGTAGGAGATGAAAGAAAAGCAAGGTGAGTGATTCCTGCTGGTTCTAGACAGGTGATGCAATCGATGCAATCATTATGGTTTATTTTTTTTTTTGCCTGTAACCGCCGAGCCGAGACGACGGGAGCGCCCACTAAGGCACTAACTAGTAAACTAGTAAAAAAGTAAAACCACGACACCGGGCACGGCCGTTATCATTAAAGCATCAAGGCGTTATTTTCTGGCGATTTTATTGTGGATTACGACGTGTGGATTAAGGCAGAATAATTAATTGATGGCACTAGTCCATGAAGAAGCACCAAAAAAGTATTCCATCACGCGACTCGGTAATGGCCTAGCAGAATCGGATTCATCTGCATTCTGCAAGCATCGTCACCCGTTGACATGTGATCGGGCCTGTGATAGTTTCATCGACGGCCACGCAAATGATCAGTAAAGCAGCAGCCTAAGCTTGCTGTGTAGACTGCTATGCCAGCCGAGCTGTAGATTTGGCCTTCCCATAAATCACCATAATGTATGTATCATATTCACAGATGCAATTTCCAAGAAGAGGGAAACTGGCAGAGATAAGGGCAATGAGCTAAGGTAGTTAACTAAGTAAGTTAGCTCACTAAGTTGCCTGAGCTATCGGAGTTTCTGCCTGAGCGTGCGGGAGGCTGCCTTGTTGCCATGTTGCCTGAACCTGGCCTGAATCACGTGATCAAGCGTGTTAGCGCGTTGCTCCTTCCCGAGATTCAGGTTGGATGTTTTGATGCCCGCCAAACACAACCGCGACCTTCCCGTCCCAACCACCACGACCACCACGCCAACAATCAATTATCAACAACCCCTCCCCTTCTCGCCATGTGTACTCGCAAATGTAGCTCAACCTGATTCTCGAGTCTTTTTTGAACGACCTTTGCGATCAATCAAAGAACCGTGTTACGCGACCTGGTTGACGTGAGCGCCCCCAACACTTGATACCCGCGTTTACACAATCATGGCTACTGGGGGAACAAAGGCCATCGGCTCCGCCGCCTGGATTGCGGCGGAGAAGGAAAATGTTACGCGTTTACTGGAGCAGGAGATGGAAGAAGTCGAGTATCCAGTTCGGCACGAGATGGACTGGCTGAACGAGCATATGGCCGAGATCTTCTCGACTAATCAATTGTGCGTGGCGGCCACACCCTCATGCTCTCTGGATCCTCATTGCTAATAGACGTTCTGCAGTAATATGACCGAAATATTCAAGACACCCGGAAAACTACGAGGCAAAACTCCTTACACTGCACGCAAGCGCAATCCAGATGAAACGCGTGTGGTACGTCATCCATCTTGACTCTGATAGGTACCGTATACTAACCTGGAAACAGCCTCTCAGCAATTTGTTCTCAACCACGAACCAGATCCTCAAATCGCCTTCCAAGTTTTCAAGATCGCCTGAGAAGCCAGCCCCTTCTCGAATGGCAAATGCCCCAACAGCTGAATCAGTAGCACCGCGCAAGCTTGTTGACGACCAGCCGCAGGAACCGACCCAGACTCCAGTCGAGGATCCAATGGATACAGCTTCTGAGAAGCAAATATCTTATCCAGAACTCACAACTGCTGATATCAAAGGCAAACAACCTATCAGAGACCTGCCGCCCAATAAAGCTCTCAACTCATTTTCTACGTATAATACCGATTCAGGCTATCATGGCTTGGGCGACGACGATGACGAACTTGTTCTACCGAGCACGCAGCCGTTGCTCGAAACCCAAGCCTCGATTGCTACAGACTTGCAAGCTCCGTCGATGCTGCCGCTTGACACTGGCATGAACAGAAAAAGTCTATCTGTGGACAGACGCACAACTGAAGGCTCTTTCGTCTCCGCCCAAGAAAATATTGTCTCTCGTGGACAAACCGTGGAGCCCATGGATGTTGAAGAAGATCAGTCAGATAAAGCTGACGAAGACACACCACGTCCCCTCGTCAAATCCGTGTATGTACCTTCAGCTTCTCCGGAAAAGCCTGATGGCAAACCGGAGGCATCTACAGTCAAAACAGACGTGCTTGACAATGCTGGCGATGTTATGATTGATGACAATTTTGACGATATTGGATCCCCATCCGATGGGTCAACTCCAGCCCGACCTGCCATGAGGAAAAATAGTAGTTTTGGCTTTGCATCATTACCTCCCCGCGACCCGTTAATGACCAAGAAAAGCATGGGCGCACGAGTTTCTCGCACCAGCCATGTTGATATGATAAAGTCGACGGCACTGGGACGCCAGAGCCACTTCACTGGCCATATGGAAGGATCTAAATCAGCTAACAATGGTGTCATGGAAAAGGAGGAGTCGCAACAGGACAACGCAAGAGGAAAGCACTTACGGCAAAGCGAGACTGAACAAGCATATGATACGTCCATGCGACATAACAAGTTGAATACTCAGCGTCTTCATGACAAAATCAGCATGCTTGGCAGGACCCAGGCTCCGAGAACGACGAAAGCTGCACCTCTGTCCCAGACAGCTATACCCCACGCCAAGTACCCCGAGTTGCCGGACATCAAAAATACTAACACAGACACCGAGCGCATTCCCACATTGACTTCAACCACTCAAGATGATTGGATCAAGCCGCTGTCTTCTCCGCAGAGGCCCGCAATGACGAAGAGTCAGACTGCAGATGTTATGGAAAGAGCGACGGACAAGGAGACAATCGGGAATCTGGAAAAGGGCAAGATGACACGCACGGAAACTTTCCATGACCTCGCTGATAAAGGCTCCCGCACGCCGACAAAACGTTCAATCTTTTCCACATTCGATCAACATAAAGCTGCGGCCACGCCTCCATCTCGTCGAATGGAGTCACCCGCTCAACCGACGTCCAATACTAATGCTGAATCTACGACGCCGCTTACATCTCCAAGGCGAATTGATGGCACGCCAAAGTCGCGATTCCAGTCAATCATGAACTCTGCAAAGAGTCTTTTTTCGAGCAGTGCCGGTCTATCAGCAGCGGCCAAGTTGGAGACATTGTCATCTCCAAGTGCTCTCCGTTCTAAGCCAAACCCTCAGTATTTGGAAACCAGTCCAGAACGATATTCCCCAAGTCCAGAAAGGTTACCTGCGCGAGTCGCAAACGACTCGAATGGCAAACAGGCTACCAAACCAATTCAGCTCGAGGATCCCTTCGAGGCAGAAGATCGAATCCGCCCAGCAGCAAAAGCGACCGGACCCAGTGCTAATGTAGAAAATCACCAGAAAGCGGAGTCTAAAGAACGTGATCTTTCCGCATCATCTACCCGAAACAATGCAAAGATAGCCCAGCCGGTGCAGACTCAAGGACGAAGAGACCCTGGAACTGCAGCCGACCCAGAACCCAAATTTCCTCTCCCACCTACTACGATTCATGGTCAATCGCAGCCTGCACGGCCGAGGCCAGTCAAACCCACCCGGGAACCAGCCCAGAAACAGAAACCACAACCAGTGTCGATCCGTCTTGGTAGCACGATTACCCGTATGCCGATACCGTCTGTAGCTCCTAATAACCAGGAGTCTAGCGCGGCACCAGCATCTGCCCCTGCCAAGCAGCCCACTCTAGTCAAGAAAGCCAGTAATTCTTCACTACACACGGCGTCATCAAATACAAGCTTGAAGAGCTCAACTTCTACCCAATCCCAGCGCAGGATACAAGCGGCAGCAGCAGCGGAAGCCAAGAAACAGGTACGAGTTGTATCCAGCCCATAGGTCTTATTCAGTATACTGACTGTACTTTTATTTAGGAGGAACGGGAGGCGGTGCTGCGAAAGGAAGAGCAGAAGAAACGTGCTGCCTTACTGAAGCAACAACAAGAAGAAGCGAGGCGTCAGGAGCGGGAACGCTCTGTTGTAGAGGAGAACAAGAAGGCAACACAACGACAACAAGCTGAGCAACGTAGACTTGAAAATGCACGTCTGAGACAAGGAAGCCAACCGCCGAAACCAGCTAATGACTTGGTAAGTCACTCTAAACCCAGACAGGTAGAGCTCAACAATTGACGACGTTCCGTATAGGGATCGGCATTTCAGCAAGACAAAGCCACTCACAGGACTGATGTGGGACCAGCACGACCGCCTTCGCGATTGGGTTCGTCAATGCAGGCTTTTAATCGATCAATTAATCAGCCCCCAACCAATCCAGCAAAACCAGCAAAAAGACCCTTGGACGATGAGCTCCAACCTCGCGGTCAAGCATCTGTGTCACAACCCAAAAGCCAGGCAGTCGAACCGAAGAGGAGAAAAACAGAGGATGAATATAACCAACAACAGTATAGTCAAGCTGCTCCATTGAAGCAGCAACCTATACGCAAGGTATGAACAACGCATAAATTACACTCAGATTGTACACCGAAAACGCGGGGATATCCGCGTGACTGACAATGTTTCTAGGAAAATGGAAAGCTTTCTCTTTTGGGACATCCTTATCCACAGGCACCTCCGCCTGCAGCACATCATCACACAGGCTCGATGTATAAGACCGGGCCCGTGCCACTAGGTACAGCAGGCCAGCCACTGAAGCATGCGGCACCGATGGACATGGCGCAGTACACCAGTGGAAAGATTCCATTCGCGTCGAACCACACTACACAGTCCAGTACAGCACACAAGACACCCAGTCATAAGACTCCTAAGCCTGGTCCTAGTGTTCAACGTGTACCTGCAAAGCCATCCCCGCAGTACCCACCCAGTGAGAGTATCCATCTTCCTGAACCCCCGACTGACAGCGAAGACGAGGACTCTGATGCAGACATGATCCCGGCGCCAAACTGGGCACAGGGTGAAGAACTACATGCTGCACTGGCCTCCCAGGAGGCGTGGGATGCGGATCGGATTTTCGGACCCGTGCCGATTTTCCAAATGGAAGAGGCATTCAAGAACGACAAGAAGATTAAGAAATTCCGCGAGCGCACAAGCAGTGCTAACTGGGGTGGACCGGATGGCTTGACTCAAGAAGAGATCAACCGGGACATGGCTGCACGTCGGGTAATGCGTGCAAATGGCGGGTGGTCATTCAACTTATCGTGACGACATCAGCCGACGATGTGTACATAGTCATGCAAACCGTTGATTCCTAACTTGTGTGGTATTTGTTGCTATAATTATCCATGTTGGGTTGTTTTGTTCAGCTATCATCTGCATTGACATGGGTAGATGCGTTTTGGCTTATTGGGCTGAACGGAGTCTGGAGTTAGTGTGGGCGAACGGGCTTTTATTGGTGAAGGTGAAAGGGATCAGTTGGGTTGGTACAAATCTAAATTAGTACCATGATGGGCCTTTTTGTTTATTTTACCACTGATTGAGTATTGAGTATCTTATAAGATATACTACGTATAAGTATAAATTCTACCAAGCCCACACTTGGATGGGAATACCGACTTGATTTAACATTACGACTGTAGTGTATGTAATACCCTAGGTACTTGAAAGATGCATGACCCGAAACAATGCATAGAAAACGTCTAGAAAAAGCTGAGCAGATGGCGGCCACGAGGAACGCACCACAAAGTTCTGATCTACATGATTTTGTACAGAGTTAGTGTAGATACGTTACGCAGGATGCAGCCCCAAATTGTTTTTCGGGGGATAAATGCATGAAAGAATACGATGCTAAATTTGGGTATGGTTTTGTATTTCGTGGTATGTACGATCTTTCCTAACATGGTTGCCTCGGTATTGAACTATCCTGTGTAGTTGACCGAGGCCGAGGTCCTTGTACGAAGCAGAAGTAAAGAAGTTATCCTGCTTTATGTTTAGATTGATCCATTGAGGAACCCACAAGTTCACCTTTCGCAACTGAATTACCGACACCTTCATTCATGGAACGGAGTCTGTGCAGCTGATGATTATTTGACATCGCGAGTTTGCATACCCTAGGTAGTTTGAATTCAAATCTGTTTCTTACATACGAGGGCTCACCCGGATACATAGATACTCTGCGAGGGGTCTTGACCAGTAACAAAACTAAGCCGTATTCGCACTTGTTTTATTTTGAAACGCCTAACTGCATACTTCGGTAGCATGGCTGCATAAGTTGACGATTCATAGTTTCGTGGAGTGAATTCCTGCAAATGGATCTACGTAATCAACTCATCTGCGTTGAACAACCCTTTATGATGGTCACTTGAGCCCAAGATAGTTTTCTCAGTTTGCCAGAATTTCCTATTGCTTTGACTATACGAAGACGCGAATACTAAATAGTCAGAATAAATAATTACTTGACACTTTTTGAGGGTAACTTGGTGTTTGCGACAGTGGGTTACCGGTAACCTAGCTCATTGACCGGAAGTCAGCAAGGTTTTAGTCCTACGGACTAGAAAAGGATTCCGTAGGACAGGATCAACCTCGCTCTATCTGGATTCTTGCATTCAAAACTGTAGGTATACAAATTAAATCTGCACGCTACGCTACCCAAGGCGCTGGGATGGGAAGATATTGGGGCGAATAACAACAACGAACAAGCGATCTATCCCTGCATATGTAAACAGAAACACAGCTAGCTCGCATGCAGGTGTTCACAAGGTTCAAAGAAAAATGACTCGATGATCAGAAGGATGTGTTCCCAACAGCTGCATGACTACAACTGCACTGAGTCACTGAGTCCGTAGCATTAAGGTGTAGCGAAGCCCCTCGGTCAATGGCACAAGATCCGTTTCGACCCGATCTGCCTTCCATTATGCATTTGAATGATGCACGAGGAAAGTCAGATATGTGATGCAATGTTGCTCGCGGGGTATACTGCCTATCTCGACTTGACTAGTTCGTCAGGTTGACGTGGTTAATCTGTAATTTTCGTACTTGCTAGGAAACATCCCCAACTGTTATGCCCGGTAATCCGACCTGTTTTTGGCATTTTAGTCAACGATAGTCATTACAAGGTTTACTTACATACGGTAGGTATGGTGAATGGGCTACGTATGTACGAAAATATCACTACAGCTACACTGATACTACACTCGGGCCCCCCTAACTTAATGCTTAACCAACTGGTTACTTAGCTAGTTAAGGTAAGCAAAGAGATGGATTGGATGCGCTGAAGTGCTACCCACACTCCCCCCCCCTTCAAGCGAACTAGCAACCGAGCAAACCTTCGGGTAAGAACCTAAGTGATGGTACCTTGAGTGATGTGATGGTCTAATTTCCGGAGTACTCTCCGAAAGCATTTCACAGGGAACAAGAGCTGGTTATACTTCTTCTCCACTCTTTCTTCTTTTTGTAGGTCCAATACAGGATTTCTGTTGAATTACATAGATTCCAGTTCTTTTCATGGACTGGAGCTTCAGCGTGCAACCTTTTTTAGTCGATGCAAGGATCAAGTTTCCTACGGTCTACTGCTGGTCTCAAGTTTCTCTACTTTGATATAGACCCATCTGCTATCCATTATACGCCTACTACATATATCACACCTTTGCCGCATGAATCTGTATGTTCTAGGCGTAGAACCATCAGACGCGCGAGACGAACGTTGGCTGAAATGTCGACCACTGCGGTTAACGAGAATGAGCTTTCTGTCTCAAGATCCCGTGACAAGCAAAATCGAAATAGATGTTCTTGTACAACGAGGTCAATGGAAAGATGCCGAGAGTATTCTTATACGAATGCTAGCAGCTGCAGCTGCGGATGCAAAAGCAGTAGATCAGATCTCGCTAACAACCAGACGGACGACGCCAGTTGACGATAGCCCTGAGGTGCAGAAGAACAAGCTGATGCTGGCACATATATTTCGTCAAGTGGGAAGACCTCAGGATGCTGAAAGTATAGATAAGGATGTTCTCGCGACTCGACAGCGTTTGCTCGGACCAGACGCTCAGGATACGTTGGTGGTTATGTATCATCTGGCGACTGATATCAAGCTACAGCCTGAACGACTATTGGAAGGACTTGCTCTCGAAGAATATGTTCTTGAGGCCGCCGCTCAGATCTACTGGCCGGATGCTTTTGCGGATAGTCCTACCAGAAGCATTACTACAGGTCCTTCGAAATCAGCTATCGACAACTCGCCGGCTATGGACATCTTGATTCGGATGTGTCATGTAGCGGATACATTCTTCATGCAAAACCAAGCGGCACAAGCTGCTAGATTACACGAGACTGTATTACGTTTGTCTACCACAGCTCTTGGGCCAGGCCATCCTTATACGATCGCGGTCATGGATAGCACTGGCAGAGATTACGTCTCTCAAGGCCGTTTACCAGAAGCGGTGCGTCTACTGCAAGATGCCGCAGAGGCTGGAAAAGTGCACCTAGGATCTCGCGATTCCACAACACGCCGCTGCATTGTCCATCTAGCAGAAGCACACGGCCGCATGACTGCGGAAGGGGATGGCAAAGTGCCGGACACCAAAACGATTTCTATTCTAGAACAGGCGATTAAGATACTCGAAGAAAGTATCGGTCATGATGAAACAGATACTATCTCGTTGAAGTACTATCTAGCTGTTGCGTATGCAAGACTAGACGGCCGATTCAGAGAGTCGGAGGCCTTGCAGAATCAGGTCCTGGGTTGGTGTCGTCGGCAACTAGGCAATCGCACCGTGACGGCGAATTTGATGGTACGTAATCTGGTACTGATGTATCGTCAGCTGGGAAGGATGGACAAGGCGCGAGAGATTGAAAATGAATTCGGACGTATCCGGAGGTCAATATCATGATGGAATTAAACTGTGTCGGAAGACCATCAGTATTGTTCTACGGTATCAGCCTAGTCCTTCTGGTCCCCGTTCCTAATCGACGATCGATTCAAGCCTCGATGGGGTCTTGTTGACAGAGTGTGTGCGCACTAGCTCTGTTCGAAGCTTGAAGAATCTTTGACGAATGTGTCCTCCTAGCACTGGCTGCCTTGATCCCTATCCTGCGTGCGAGGGTACATCCTTCGCCGCAGCCTGCAACCTTAGATTTTGCCGCGTTTCCATCTCCTCTTCAGGAAGCACTGAATGAATTTGGATCAACGCTGCAAAATTACACTTACAACCTCGGTCCGACGGCTTAGATATTAGCCTTACTTATTTTCCACAAATAAGACAACATTATGACAGAAGAAGAACGGGCTGAGCAACGGAGAATGTATTCCGCTCATGTTAGATAAACTGTCGTCAATTAAGTTAATAAAACCAGAGTACATACGGACTCCGAGTCCGCCGCGACCTTGCAAGGGCGCACTCCGTGGCTAGGTGCGGAGTATTGTTGGGTGTGATTCTCTCAGTTTCTACGAAAAATGTGGATTATAACCGCCTTTTCGAAGGAAATGAAAGCAAGTCTTTTGGTCCCGACAGTGTGGTAAATTACTTGTGGCGCTGATAACCAACATGTTTTTCAATTATTTAGTTAACTAGTAATTTATTTAGCAGATTAGTCAATTCCTAGATAGGTAGTAATTGGCGGCTGAATCGATTTAGGTACATCAGCATGCAGCCCTAGATTGCAGAAACTCCGGAGTCCTCCTTAAGTGTAAGGCCGCGGATCCTTCCGTGTTGCAGGAATCCTGCGAATGGGATCATCATTTTGAAATATAGCCAACGAAAATGCACTCATTGATTGTTGTTCTCGATGCGATAATGGGGTGGTTATCTGACGAAGAGTCCATTGAATTTATAAATTAACTAACTAACTTAGCTCATGAGCTGGCCGTTACAGAACTGGAATACAACCGGGGTCGGAGATCTGTATCAGTTAACTTACAACTGCAATCAGCCCCAATGACTAGTAATCCTTGGCGTATTGTGGTTATGGTTGGTTCTACGTATGGATACACGTAATCTCAGTTCACAGTGTCGATTAGAAAATAATTTGACATTCAGTTCGCTGTTGATTTGATCAGTTTGCTGCCAATTCGAAACCGAGATGATTGCGCGCCAAAAATTACTTAATTAGGAAAGTTCGGGGCACATCCCAATTAGGGCAGTTAGGGCAAACTTACATATAAACCTGCATTCGCAAGTCGCCTCTCGCGGAAGTTCGCTGTCTTGTTGAGAGTCACATTACAGATGTTACTTTCAATTGACCTTGATTTCAGGTTATGCGCAATTTCTGAACTTCACCAGGCAAACGCCCATGTAAACTTCTAGGCCTTTAACAGAATGCCTGTTGACATGACTTATAAATGGAGCAACTTAGGCAAGTAGCTTCATTGTTAAAGTGTAACTCACCCCGCTATTTCATTTGTATTCTCCTTGCATCCAGTTAAAAGGTTGGCCCCGCACTTATTGTACACCTGGGCATCAGTCCCCTTACGGGGACTCGCGTTTGATACCTCGACCATGGAAATTCTAAAACCAGCCAGCTAAGACGAACCATATCGAGTAGTTATATGTTGGTTCTGAATTGTAATTATGGATTATACGCATCCAGTACCAGTAAGTACTCTTGTTATGAACATTGGGATTTCAACTATGAATCCCGTCAACGGAGCAGCAAAGCCCTAACTCCCGCCACCAGCCAAAACACTCCAGGTGCTTCCCAAGATATCACCGGTCAGTTGAGTATTATGCTTCAAATAGTTATGTAGTAACCCATTTTCTAAATCAGCTATGTTAACCTTATTCTCCACCCTAGAAAACTTGATTTGGTGTGCCCCTATGTTGTATTTACCACAAAGTGCAAATTCCGGCTTAAGTAAGTTTGTATAGTAGTTAGTTAACTAGCTCAACTGGTATTGTGTTTTATCGCTTAAATCGTGTGAGTTATACCTGTATTTACATACCACGTATGTCCGCCCGGGCTTTGACCTACATTGCTGTCGTCTTGATACACCGAACGGCTATGGGGGCCGAATTCATGTCGGCGCTAGAAAGATTGGTTGATGTCATAAAGGTAGACAGATATGATATCGATAAATTTGGAATTGTTGTAGAAACTCTAAAAGGTAGGATCCCTATGACGATCTTATCTACTACTCTTATACGTAGTAGGGACTATAGATGTGAGGTTACTAAATAGGCTAAAGTCAACGATTGGAAGATCGTATGATCGTAGAAATTCATATATGCATTGATACATTGATACAAGCTAGTCAGACGTCAAACTTGTAACCCAATCATGCATGCTGAAAAGTTATTGGTACGCATGCATGTCAGCAAACTAACCTGACCGGAATCCTCATGTACCAGGGACTCCGAGAATGAATGACAACCCTACTACGTAGAACCTGCATAGGTATTGACCAGTTATCTTTCACAAAACAAGTTTACTTAGCTAACTAGCTGTGTTCTAGATTATATCAATGAGTCAAGCCTTGTTTGGTCCAGCCAATAACTGAGAGTTTCAACCGATTGGTTTTAGGTAACTGATTCGGTGTCCGAGCATTCAATGTTTTAGTAATAAAATTAAACTTTCAGAGAATCTATTAATCGTATATATCTAACTAATGAGTGGAGAGCGCGTATAAAGGTAACATGTTACACTGTCAGCAAAAAGGTGAGAATTTACGTCATGCTCGGTGCATACCACAGCTACCAGATATAGAGAGCAACGCATTCATTTATGTCCCCAGTGTCCGATCAATTGATATGCTGCTGCTGTCAGTGATGAAACTCATCATGTGTAGATTCCCTCTCTAGTTATGCGCCTCACCGTATAATGTGTCTTCCGAATCCAAAAACTTCTCGACTATGTTCTGAGATGAAGTCCCCAAAGTCGACCAACAACCACTGTTTTGGAAAGTTCGAAGACGCAATGCTTCTCGGCAGATAGAGGTTCCAATCGCTTTAATCCTGCTGGCGGCGGGATTAATCAAACAGAGGGGATTGCGAATGCTATTGTGTTCCTCCTTAGCTCCCCTGTCTCTGCCATCACCGGAGTAGCCGAGCCGGTTGATCGAGGTTGGAATGTATACCATCACTAATTCCAAGACGACGTCTTGCTTGGCACAAAAACGGATGAATCAGGTACATGGAGTGGTTGTGAAACGAATCGTTACAAATAAAGCCCAGCCTGAACGTCACATATATCAATGTGTTTGAGCCATTGACCTATGGCAGTGACTAACTAAATCACGTGGGGAGGAGCTTTTATAAGTTTTGTAAAGGTTGCTCCGTAGATCATAAAAAAGGTCCGTGTCTGTAGTAATCTATCACACCTTCTTAAATATATAGCTCTTGACTTTTTTACCCACGTTGTTAGCTAAGAGTTGAAAGCGGTCATTCTCAGTCCGCAGCTCGGCATCAATATCTGGTGAGAAGTCTAGTGCCCCCAAGAGAACAATTTTTAGTATGAGATGAAAGAGACGTAAGAAAGAAACTGAAATAGGTTCAGAACTAGGAGGTTGTTGCTCCGTCTGAATGAGTTCAAGGCTAATAGGCCATGATTCCAAAGAATATAGCAGAGCTGCTCTCTCAGATAGTAGTTGAAGAGCAATTTCTTCTGTTTCAACTTGCGAAACTCTGTCGAGAAATTCAAGTGTCAGCGAGGAGATCCTTGTGAGTTCTGTCCGCATATCAGGTGCAATTGTGCGGAGATCGCGAGATTCAACAGGCTGTCGAAGAGGCAGCGTTCCACATGCCTCGGCTGTCGTTGGAGGTTCTGCAAATTTACATGGCGCAGCAAACATCTTAATGATGAAAACATCTAGGAGAGGTAATTCATCGTGGTGTGCTGGTACCAATTTGTTCACGGTAACAAGACCTGGTCTTGCCCGGTATTCATGCATGATACTGAGTCCACGAACGATATGCTGGGCCATTGCAGCGTGATTTTTCCGTACTTGCTCAATGCTAATGAAGATCTGACAGCAAAGTAATGCCGACTTTAACCCGACGGAGCCCGGGTATGACAAGTTAGACGCAAGGCCCCCCAAAGCGGCAGTGTATTGTTGAAGGCCGTAGTCATAGCTCAGGGTCTGCTGACCGTTCCCGAACGTCTCGAGATCTTCCCGCAGAGCTCTGAGAGACAAGAGTGCATGTTGTAGAGGCGGATCAGTCAAGCTGGCTTGGAGGACTTGCCTGGCTTCTTCATCGCAGCCCAGCTTCGCATCACACATGGTTTTGATTGAGAAGTGACGATTAAGAAGATCAATCTCCTGAGGGGTGATCTCAACCAAGGCAGATTGTTGACCAATGTCTGACTTTATGCTGCCAACAAACATGTTGTTGATGGATTGGTTGGTGAAAACTCTAAAAGGGTCCTGGTAGCCATCGCAAGTACGACCAGTGCTAGAGCATTTTCGGCAAAACGGCTTATTCTCATCGCACTTGGTTCGAGTTAGCGAGATGTGATAATCACTGACAACATGGTCGGCCTGTTAGGCCAGCATGAAAGGAGAAATGAATGTTGCGGACTACCTTGATTTTCCTAATCCTATTCCAGGTTAAGCACAATCACAACAGAGCCGATCTTCAAACTGAAACAACAACTTGGGATGTGAACCAGTGATAGGATCTGTACAATATGAACTGACCTACAGGTTCCACAACCAGTTTTCACCTTGGCTCTACATTCCATGTTCCGTTTGCGAGCCGCAACACTTCCAGTCATCGTTGGGCTTGTTGTAACCTTAGTTCGGTATATGTGTTTCAAACTCGATCACTAGAGGATTCATTAAAATTGTAATTGCCGAGAGACCCGAGTAAACGAATCGAAAGAGGTAGGCAAGAGGAAGGAGAATTAAGCATGAGGTTAGATTTGAATGGTCGAACAGACATCAACGCTAACCTGATTGCGTTGCGAGAGCGAACCGGCCAATCATGTCAATAGTTCCATATTCAGCTTTCATACATATTGGCGAAGATAGAAAAGGGCTTCTTGCTTTATCAGGCATACGCTGAGGTGTGATGGAATTTGATTTGTAATTTTCTCGGTGGAAGTAAAAGCATCCAGCCCCCTGTAGAGACGGCTGGCCCAATGTCTGTGGCTTAAATACCAAGGGGCTGTCCCAATCTCTCTCGAAGTTAAGTACTTCTACCCAATGTCAAGGATCACAAGCAGTGCCAAATTCGCGTCAAAAAAACGGTACATCTCGAAAATGACATCCTTTACTCTATATGGTGCTCGCGGCTCGACCTGCACTGATCGTGTCCGTCTAACTCTCGCCGAAGGTGGCTTTACGGATTACGAACTTGTATTTCTCGACCTGCAAAAAGGGATGCAAAGAGTGAGTGACCCATTTCTCTTGGAAGATAGGGCTGCCTCTTCTTGCGACTGTGGATTGCGTCAAGCTTCAAATCTCTGTTCGCTTGTCAATATTTGTTTCTCCTGTGTGCAACGTTCGATTCTTATAGCTAACGCCGTTCTCCCCAGTCCCAAGAACATCTGAAACGTCACCCATGGGGCAAGGTACCTGCAATAACATTTCCCGATGGCTTTACTCTCTACGAGAGTCGTGCAATCTGCAAATACCTCGCAAGGAAGTACTCCTTTCCTCTTCTACCCCCGGACTCCGACATCGAAACTGCGGCACTGTTCGACCAGGCGCAGTGCGTAGAAATGTCCTACTTCGCAGAACCCGCAGGTAAAATTGCATTTGAAAAATTTGTCAAAAGGTTTCTTGGACTTATCCCCAATGAAGCCGTTATCTCAGATGCACTGCGGTCACTCGAAATGTTTTTCGATGTTGCGGAAAGTCTCTTACACGACAGAGAGTACATGGCTGGAAATGACTTTACTCTCGTGGACATCTACTACATTCCGCTGATTCAACGGCTTTTTACTTGCGGATATGGAGATATCATCGTCAGTCGCAAAGCCGTGAATGCTTGGTGGGAGCGCTGCGTGAATCGGCCAGCCATACAAAGGATGTGGGCTGCTGACAAGGAGGCTGCGGTTTGACGAGCTTCGGATACCGTGGATAAAAAAGAAGGGATATGAAGAGGAACAATTGAATATTCTAGGTATCACCCTTAGCCCGCTATCAGAGAATAATACAAATAGGCCCAAATGGCCCATGTCGATCTAGTCCAAAGCTCTCCCATTCTAGGCCAGCTCATGATGTAAAACTGAAGAGCATGGAAAAGACAAACTATTACAGAGTCCAAGAGGGGTTTATAAATGTTAGTTTTACAATGTGACAGAATGTTGTCAAATATGGCTGGTCAATAAGTTAATGTTTACATAAACGAGATAAACGAGCAATGCTACCTAGATAAGTTTCGACTCAATAGAATTGATAATTGCCACTAAATAATAGAAATGACTGACTAGTTAAGAATTGTCAATTTGATATGTACAGTAATGAGTCCAATATAAAGCACTTGTTCCATCCTTCCATTTTCATAAGATCAAATTCATCATCATGAGCCTCGTGCAAGGCTATTCTTTCCCAGGACAATTCTTTTTTCTCAGTTGCATCACAAACTCATAGTAACATCAAGAAAAGTTCCGACTGGCCGTTATTCTAATATCTTATCAGACGTAGCTAACAACAACCTCGGACGAGCTAGGAACAGACACAGAGGTCAAGACCTTGTTGTTCTGCTTGATGTCAATAATGTCGGCACCAGTGGTACCAACAGACTTTCCATTGGACAAGCCAGCAGAAGCCTTGGTGAAAGTAACAGTGCCGAAGTTGTCAAGAGTTACAAGGCTGCTACCTTCCTCAAAGTCCTCAACAATCCACTCAGCGTTCTGACCACCAAGCTTGGCAGAAGAGCTGGGGGCAGTGAGCTTCTTGCTCACGGTTTTACCCTTGGTAAGGTTCTCAATAGTAGCAGTTCCGGCAGTTGAGGAGCTAGAAACAACGGAGACGGCGATCTTGTCACCGGCGCTGATGGGAAGGCCGGAGAAATCGTAAGCGTAGTCGGGGTACCACTCGTACCAGGCATCGTAGGAAACGGCGCCGCTGGCAGTGACACTGAAGTCAATACCAGTTTGGAGAATGGCATTGCCGTAGGTGTCACCGTCAATACCGACCCAGGCAGATGAAGCTCCAGCCTTGCCGTTAACGGGCTTGGGGGTGGGGACGGTGAATTCAGCATAGACGGAGGTGAAGGTGGTTCCAGCGGGGGGAGCTGTCAAGACAGCTCCGGACCAGTTGGAGGAATAGTCGACATGGGTGGCATTGGTGGGTTCTTCATTGAGTTCTGCGCTGAATGTGCCAGTCGCAGGTCGTCGAGGGTTGCTGAGACGGTTACGTCCAGCGGCGCGTGCCTCGGTGCGGGCAGTAAGACCATGGCTAGAGGGAGCAGCTAAAGCGCTGGCTGCGAAGAGGGCAATAATAGTTGCGGAGAACTTCATTTTGAAAGTAGGTTTAAAGAAAGTTTCTGTCGGTTTTCTTGAGCTACTAGAGGACTGAGAAGTGAATTGTGATTGCGACGGCCAGATAGGAGTTTGGGGGAAATTTCGATCTCTTTATATAGTTTTCTTGAAGCTATCTTCTTTCCTAAAAGGTTACATTTGCGTATCTCGAGTCAGTCTGCTAGATCAGATAAAATTGAGTAAATATGGCGCTAAATGCGTTGTACACTGACGATCACCGTTAGCAATATGGTTAAAAGTCGTTATCTTGATTGTTTATCATCTCATATCCCCTGTAATGACCGTTATGACTCGTATCTACCTTAATACTCTTGATATGTTCATGGTGTTTACGGAATGAGCAGGTAGGATTGCACCAGAATGATAGCAGATATGGTCATTTCATTCGCCGTAAACGAAAGCCTGGACGTCTTCAATTGCTTGTACAACTACTACAGGCCCATTCGATCACCAGCATCGCACACCAATCATTAAGCGCGAATACAGCCAAGAGGTTTCATTTGGGCTAGAGCACATGACAATTATGGACATGATCCTGGCCTAGAGAGAACGCCACTCACCCGTTCCTGGTCCGGGCTGCTTGATATCTCAGTACCTACATCAAAACGCTCACTATCGCCAGACTAAGTAAGACATTGCGAAACAGTTGCGAAATGGAACATTGGGTCTTATACAATACAATCTGCATATAGCGACAAGATAAAGAGAAACGGACCTCCCTAAATAGGGCAAACAACCTAGTTGCCAGGGAATGGCCAGTAATAAGGACGCATTGGCCGTTGGCACGATTGCCACAATTATACCTAACACAACTTAATAGTAGCCTAATTCTCCTTCGCTCCACAGCGGGCACTTTTCTGACCACTCTCGTGCTGTCTGGCGGGATTGAAGATTCGGATTGTTTCATTTGTGGCGCCCAGTAGACGCTGATCATTTTGATCAAGCTCAGCGCCTGCCTAATTTGATGGTGAGCTCAAAGCCCGAGAAACTCTACTTGATTGACTACGTAAAGACGGCGGACCGAGCGAATTGACCAGGTAGTAGGAGTTTCCGTAACGACAGAGCCATCGATTATGTTGTGATTTCTGACCCTGGTTTCGAGCAAGCTACCGTAGTCGAAAGAAATATATCCGATGCAACGTCGGCGCCAGCCATGTTCGGCTAGCCGCGGTGCTTGACAGATGGACCTCGCCTCAAGACCGACTGTGAAGGCAGACGGATTGCAACACACAGGCGTTGAATGAGCGCGTTCTTCTGTTACGGAAGAATGGGAGAATGGAAGAATGTGCAAAAGTGTCTGGCTGGTCGTCTCAATCATGAGCAAGATGTTGTATTGCGGGGAGTCGGAGACATCCGACAAGGCGTGGTTTGGCAGCCGGCTCGGGGATGGGTCCTAATCACGATAGGTATGCGGGATGGAGAAGGCTTGTCCTTTCGCGATCTTCCGGAACGTACGGATTTCCTACTTGAGGCTTCGGAGCACTTCCATATACAGAAGACCATCTAGAGTAAATACAACGTTGATAAGGATACACCGATATGACAGACCCATACAAAAAATATACACGCTAAACGGACATATTCATGGCAATAGCTTTGTGAGGGTCGTATCCCTTGACCACAAACTCCTCTGCCTTCCAACCATCTATACTTGCACCCTTTTCACGAGTGATTTCCAACTCTGGGAATGGTCGTGGCTCACGCTCCAATTGCACCTTGAGTGCATCGACGTGATCAAGGTAGACGTGCGCGTCTCCCATGACATGCGTAAGGCTGCCGGGGACAAGATCACAAACATGAGCCAGCATATGCGTAAGTAGAGCATAACTGGCAATATTGAACGGTACCCCGAGACCCATATCGCAAGACCGTTGATATAATTGACAATGAAGATGACCTTTCGGTTTGTTTTCAGATGTAGTTTCCGCAAGTCCCTGTCCCGGAAACGAGACATAAAACTGCGCAAACATATGACAAGGCGGCAAAACCATCAACTTCAGATCCTTCGGATTCCAGGCCGTGAGAATCATCCGGCGATCATACGGATTGTTGCGCAGCTTGTGTATAATGTCGGCAATCTGATCAACACCTTCTCCCGTATAATCGGCTTTTGCGTCTTTATATTCCGCACCGAAATGGCGCCATTGGAAACCATAGACGGGGCCCAAGTCGCCAACTTCACGGTGAGTCAGACCTAGATTGTCGAGGAATTCGCGAGAGCCATTGCCGTCCCAGATCTTTACGCCGACTTCGTTGAGCGCGATGGATGATGTGTTACCCTCGATGAACCAGAGGAGTTCGGCGATGACGGCGCGGAGAAAGACACGTTTCGTTGTGAGGAGAGGCAAGATCGGGCGTCCGTTATCGTTGAGTTGGAATTTGAATGGTCGTGGCGCGAAGATCGATAGGGTTCCTGTGCCTGTTCTGAGCGGTATTAGTTTGTTTCCTTGCTGTGATGCTCAGTCAACATGACTCACCGATCTGGTCGGCGCTCGCCGTGATCGAGGATCTCACGAATGAGATCGAGGTATTGGTTTTCTTCGTGCGGTGTAGTCATTTTTCTATAGAATCTAAACGCAGAACAACTAGCAAGAAGTCTAGGGTGGTTGGTGATCTAGAAGCCGAAGTGGGATAAATTGAAATGTCAACTGACGCGACGCGCGACGGGACGCGGTGGTGGGGTACCGGCAAGGGTTATTTAGGGTTATCAACCAGTAACGAATGCATAATATAACCCTAACGGAAAGCATTTTCTATCAATCTCCTGCTTAGCTGCCAGCTGATCATGACCCTGCACAGACTGCAAAAAAAAAAAAAAAAAAAAAACGTAGAGAGAATCGAACGTGGATTTTAGAAGCCTTTGAAACTATCCCTGAGACTATCCTGACTATCAATCTCTTGTGTATTTCGTTGAAACCTACTGCAGATGATGAAATGCTCCGGCAAGATTTTCATCGCGATCTTGCGAAGCGTATGCCTTTATTGATCGATATTCTTCTTGGGAAGGCATCTTGTACGAATATCATATCTCCCTCGTATTCGTGGTGAATTGTTATAATATTTGAAGTGGATGACTGATCGGTCTCATCATTGTAGGGTTGCGGCGAGGTAGAAAGAAAAGAATGAAAGGAATATCTACCTAGGTAGCTATGCAATCCATAAATGTAGCCAGTTGCCTTGTCAACACTAACTTTTCAATACTTGTTCTCCTAAGTCCTCCAGATGTCACTACATTGACCAATCAATATCCCGGCGCCATCGATCTGCATTCTTTCTCGCGTGGAGGCTATCCCATTCTTGCATGTGGTTTCTCAAGTCTTTTGAAAGCCGGCGCCACTGCCCTCCTAGTAATCTGAAAAGTTCTAGCCTAAAAAGTTCATCCCATCGGTTCGCTATGAGTGAGGTTTTGAAAAAGTGACTTTCAGAGCTCTTTGGAGATCCCAACACCGGATCAATGAACCTTTCATCCATATGTGCAAGTCCGAGGTAACCTTGTCGTTTGTAGTCCCAGATACAGAGACCAAGGTAGTCCGGAAACTGGGGATCATAGCCGTCTGAATTTGAAAGTCTTGTAGTCCAATTATCAAACCAGCAGGACCAATAGCAGGCCCTGTAGCCGCTGTTCATTTGGTTAATGCTTGTATGTAAATGCCCATTGTGTAGCCCCTCATTGGCTTCTGCGACGGGCTTCGGCTCTTCGAGTATCCAGTGTGAAGTTTCCTTGAATATAGTGGAAAATGTCCATTCTGCAAGCCTGATCCCTCGACATTCCCGACGATTTAAAGGCACGAAGCCGGTATTATGGTATTCACAACTAAGAAATTCATGAGTTGCTGTTTGCACACACTTCATTTCTTCGATTTCATGATGTGTATTCCAAACGTTCTCTGGTTTCATACAGGGTCCAATGCATTGGCTGATCTTCTGTATTATGGCACGATATTGAGAAAATAAGTAATCCTCCGTCTCCTCGAGGTCAGGGCAAAGTAATTTGATGTTCCAATAAATCATCAATTTCCAATATGCTCGCGTAATGCGCATCTTTTCAGCCCAGGATGGTGACCACCAGGCAACTGCTCGGAAAAAGATGTTATTTTTAGATTTTATCGGACGAAAACCTGGCTCTTTTATATCTGTATATGGAGCGCACCATATCTCTTCGTGGATATTTTGGAGAAGAGAAACGAAGCATATGTGTTGAAGAATCTCTATGCGGTATGCTGTAAGAACTAGGTAGCGAGGGCCTGGTGTTCCGGTTGCAAAGGCAGAAGTTGCTGGAGCTGTAGTAAGTACATCTTCTGGTAGCTCTTTATTGTATTTATTAACCAGCTTTTCAAAGGTTGGATGTGGTGATATCGCTGAGAATGTACCTATTATGGCAATCATTCGGGCTAGATGCTTGAATTCGGGGATAGAACGTTCTATCACTGGATCTAGAATACGAGCTGGGCTGAGTTGAAATGCCGAATTCACGCTCGCAGATGCGCATATGAATTTATAGATTGATGGAAGATCTAGTGCGTGTTGAAGAATGATTTCCAGCACCTCAACTGGAAGGCAAGATAAGGATGTAGTCATTTTTATATTGCCCAAGACATGTAGTATAGTTCACTATTATTGTGGACAGTAAGTATTTATCAAGATGAAAATTTATCTTTTAAGCGATTGAGAGAAATAGCAAGGGATGGTTAGGCTGCAGTCGAAGAATCATTATGATGGAGCCAGAGTGTGGACGACGGAGCTCCAGATGTCATTGTTGTCGCAAAAGTCTACTCTTGACGTACTTTTCTTTGTATGATAGTAACTTCGAAAAAGATAGGAAAATTATGATGTCTAACAAGGAAATAAATAGCTTCATATCATCAAAGGCATTGTTGAGTCTATCCGAGAACTGCAACCTTCTATCAACAAATTCGAACAACATCTGGCCACAGGAATGCCATGGGACACCGTTTTCAGAGCCACATGGTGGAGGAAAGCCGCCACGTAATCTATTTCGTCCCTTCACAAGGGTTATTATTCGTAGACGCCGAGAATGCAAGATATCTTGTGGATATGTGGAAGATTGGACACTGTAACAGCTCACACAAAGATCACATATCTGACATTTATTAGTCCACTTCTGCATAAGATCGATTTTGCGGAGGCTTTCATGAAATAGATTTAAGAAAACAAGGTGCTAATGAGCCCGCAGGGACCTTTGATACTTGCGTTTCTCTACTCACCGTCGCCATCGCTGAGTCACCAAAAGAAGAATAACCTGATTTGAGGGGAGCTCTGGGCTAGGTTGAGTATAAACCTCATGTCAAAATTCAATAGGGGCGAGAGCCAGCCTGATGGCGTAGTCTTGGGGTATCCGTCTACTAGGCAGCGAAGGTCAAGGCTCTATACCAGGTGACGAATACATCCATCTGATTGAGCCACCACACTTGCCGAAGCGATGGCTCATTTTTGCCGCAGGATGAATTCCAGAAACTTTGACCGATGCCCCACTACTGGTATTTAATTATTTCAATAGTCTTCTCAGAGTACTGGAGTACTGTAAGGGATATCTCTGGTAGGAGCACTTGATGAAGCGTTGTGATCCAGAGCGCACATCAGTCCTCTCAGATACAAAGACACCATTGCTAACCGCCATCATCCAAATATAGAGCATGATTTGCTCTCAATACTAGACCATTCTACTACAATGGTAGGGTCAGGGCTGTCATGTCACAATTTTATGCGTAAAGAGATTACATCCCGTACCTGACCTACAGATCAATTGGTCCCCCTTGTAAAGAGCTCATTACATTCTCGCATCCATGTGCTAAAATATGGGAGCAACCTAGGTCAGTACTTGGCCTGATCCTCCGCATGCGCCATGTCCTTATTGTTGATGGGCGCAAACACCCAGGCTCTTTCAATCTTGCGGTTGACGTGATAGATTTCCAAGGGATCCATATTCCTCGTATTAACGCCGCAGTCAGCTGCAGTACCGTCTGGGTTCTTCAACTCAAACGGCCACCAATAACATCTATGTTCAGGCCAAAGAAAGAAGTAAGTTCAGCTAACCCTTGAGTACATTGAGATTCCACAAACGACGAGCAGATCGAGACTCACACGCATCCACAATTCTCGCAGAAATCGAACGATTTCTCTTTATCTCCCCAAACATACTTGGAGACTTTGGCGCCTTCTTTCATGTCGAATTTGACCTCGTCCACTTTATAGTATCCCCAAGCGGCTGCGTAGCGACGACAGATTGTACATTGGCATTCGTTGATTTCCTCTGGTTGGCGAGGCACGATCACGGTGATGGCGCCACAATGGCAGGCAGATTTGAGGGGTTTGTCCGCCATCTTAATCAAAAGGGCAGGCCCGAGCAGAGTGAAATGAAAAGGCAAGGATTTTTTTTTGTTTATTGAAGAGGAGACAAGCTTTGATCTTGATCTTGACGCCTTGGATGCCTAGCCAGACCCGTATTATGGAAAGCGATGAGTGGATCAGTGATGTCTATTCTGCCAATAGTAGATGGACTAGTGATAATGATGGGATACCTAATGGTTAGTTACCGGTAACCCTGCACCTGATAGAGATAATTAACACATGCAATAATTCACGCATAATTCGCCCATGCAATTTTCTATGGTTCTAGTTCATATTTTGCGCAGTCCTGTAAAGTCGCACTGCCCACCAGATTATTGGAGGTTATTACAAGAAGCAGTAAGGTCTCCTGTTCACACTGCCGACGGCGAGTTCTTTAGAATGCTGCTATAGCTAACAAACAATATCGACCGATGCTGTAGGATCAATTATTGTTTTCAAAGGTCAGATATTACTATAGTAATATGGGCCATTATCCGTCACAGTCCTGACGTTACTACTATTGTTAATCCACTACAGCGACCATCATTGATGGATTGATTATAGTATGTAAGCCTAATTCTACACAATTGGCGCCATGTGAATCGCTTCTAAATTCCGTTCTTTTTCTTATTGAAAGTGTGTGGTTTCAATCTGACTCTTGGCCTCGAATGACCTCGGTCCTATCTACGCTCAGAGGCTGCATCGCATGATGACCATATCAAACATACAAAACACCAAGGAAACTTGTGTCACGGTAGACCTATCCCTTTCACTATACCACTCTCCTCGCCATAAGTAAAAGGGCACTTATGTTTCTCTTGGTGTCTTCAATAGGCCCAGGTATCAAGCCAAGGAGGTGATCACAATCTGATAGAAGAACATGTTAGCAGAATACTGACTTATTTCTTCGGTCTGGTACCTTGGTTTGAAATACGATAATTTACCTAGTCAGATAGTTCTGGGGTTAATATCTAACTCGAATCCTGGTTCCAGATGAGGGCAGGATAAGTACCTCGTAGTGATATCTAAACGGAGCAATCTTTCAGCGGTTTTACTACCGTAAACACCATCGCAGCGGCATCTCTAGGCTCTATCTCAATCCACGACGCAGATTGTGCTTCCTCCCAGCCAAATGCGCTATTCAGCGCCGCCGTCCGGGTTGGTCATAAAGCACGCTCACGCTGGGTAGCCGACACAACCAAACTGCATAGTGCAGGTCATTCGGGGGTTTTCAATCTGAATGGCCTCCGTATTAAACCGCTTGGAGAAGTGCCGCGCGGACTAATATTGGAAATTGTTGCATGGGAGATACGTGACTCAGAAGCCCAAAATGTTTACAATACTTGGTTTGCTTATACTAAAGAGGGTTATCAAGATATGGAGTACTATGATTTGACAATGTTTGGAGGGTCTTGGGGACAAAAAGTTAATATGGTTGAAATCTTTATCCGGGCTCCAGATAAGGACCAAGAGGGGGTGGATTGGACTTTTTGTCTGGATGATCTCGATATTGAGTTCTTGGATAGGAGATTAGACGAGTAACGAGGCTAGGTGGGAAATGAGTTATTGGTTTTTGTGCACAGCGTCCCGCCATACTGCTTACTGAGTGTGAGACGGTATGACAGAATTAGTTTACAGCTATCCCAAATATGTATGGTAAGCGCAGCGCATAAATCTACTCTTATACAACAGGAGCTTGCGAATTTGTTTGGGTTTTCGCAGCCATGCGTTAGGTAGTTCCCGCAAAAATAGGTCTGGACGTTGCGTCGATCTACCGCTGAATATGCCATACTGGGTGGCTTCTTTACAGAAACTTCAAAGGACGATTTTTCGAGTAACGGCTCTTCGCACATAGACACACTATATCTTGGTGACGTTTCACCCTTGAACTGGGAGAGCTCAATCATCCGGTCGGCGTATCTGGAATCCGATCATCAGTGTTTATACCCCAAGCTGGTGTGCAGGGCGTGGTTATGGCATATACTAATAGCGTTCAGAATGATTTCTACATGGGTGAGTGCAACCTGTCACAATTGCCCGATGTTGTATTGTCAGCCTTGCCTGATGAGTGTTCCCTCCATGCTGAGTCGTCCTTGTGTTGATGGACTTCCAAATTCCTCGCATTTCCCCGACTTCACCATTCCAATCAAAACATTCGGGAATTGAATAATCCATAACATACGATAGCTGTGGTGAGATGGATGTGCACCTTGGCGCTTGAGGAAAGGTGCTATTTTTTGTAGGGGGTTCATCGCCCGTGGCGAAAGTAATATCCCGCATAGTATATGTATTGGCCATCACGCCTAATGCATATATGCGTGTCTCAGCACAGTTTTTAAAATGTGGCATAGTAAGGAATACACAAACAATCTTTTATATATACATAATATAGTAAAAAGCCACCAACAATCTCCTTATATGATGTAACCTCACTATTTTGAACCCTGCATACGGCCTAGATTATATTGGCGCACTATTCATACATCCTGGTTAATCAGTAAGTATGTGCTTATTTTAGCAGGATTCTAGAGAAGCCACCATTCGGCCGCACTATTTGTGATGTGTAATAACAGGGAGTCAACAGTATGATCCAATACAGCCGAACTGGTTGATGACGTGGTAAGACATACATAGAAGGGCAACAATATGGTTGCCGATCAGCATTAATATATTATTCTATAGTTGGCTATACACATCTTGTTCTCTACAAGGCTACTAGTTAAGCGTTTAACCAGAATTAATTATTGGTTGCTGGCGTATCCATGGTGGTAGAGAAATCAATACCAGCTTAGGGCTAGTGAAAAAGTATGGCTTCATTTCTATCATCAAATAGTGTTCCCATGACGACATACACGATTTCAATGCATCTGCTGAACAAAGAAATTCAATGATATTGACGGTATCGGGGAGATTTTAAAAAGAATCCTAGCAATATCACTGTGCCATCAATATCCCTGCAGAATGTTTATTAGTATCAAGTACCTACTTATCAAATCCAAGATGATGTATATGTGCCACATTTTGTAGTCTACGCCGCGAAGATGGATTAGATTATAAAAGACGGTCATCGAGGCGTCCCGTGCATAAAGAATTGGGCTTTGACTGACTGTGAATCACCATGAATGATCAAATTTCTTCCATGATTTTCGACGGTCTTGAGGATTATAAAAGCGCATATCGGAGGAGAAGCCAGAATCGAGTGGCTCAGCGCAAGTTCCGTATGTAAAATTAAATAGTTGAAACTCTGCAATGTTTAGACTGACCAACCCATGGGTGCGAGAAAGAAGGCGCAACGACAAGTTGCTTGCTGCAGAAGACCTGAAGAAATTGTGATGTCAGATAACACCAGCAAGACGATAGACCAAAGCAGTTCTGAATTTCATGCTCTGAGCGATATACTTCATGATATGAGCGTACAGGAATTGACAAACGAAAATCATCATCAGCCTAACGTCTCTCGCACGAATATTTACCTAGAGAATTCTCCGAGACAGCTCTTTGGTAAGTGTGCCAACGACATTTTTAAATGATCTCTGCTCAAGGTAGAAAAGATTCCACTCACTTGTATGCTCAACAGAGTCTGCCATTGAACAATCAAGTGAGTCACAGAATCTTGGCCATGGCGTACGCTAACACCCCTTTGCACTCGGCAAGCTCCTCTCTGGTCTAAATCATGTGGAAGCAGAATGTCAAGAGACTCTGAGGAAGAGTCGAACCTACATCAATAAACAAGGTCTTGTGAGAGGGTCATCTATTACTATTACCTCGGGCGTATACCGGCTAATCATGGGAGTTGGGTCTGCAGGAAGACCTTGAAGTGAACCAAGCCACGGCTGTAGTACGAAGCCAAAGAACACGGATTTGTGACCAAGCTGCGGAGCAGCTCGAAAAAACCATATCATGGTACGACTTCGGTGTTTCTCTCGGTATCCTGGTGGCCGATTCATACTTAAGGGAACTCTTAGTAAATGCTTCTGCGAGTTTTCATAGTCGAAGATTCGTCGATATTTCAGACAACACAGAGCAATCCTATTGGGGCCAAGATCAGTAAATCAAGATAGAATTGATACGATCTGTTTGTTTTATTGTTCTTTTTTTTTTTTTTGCTATGGGATAAGGATAGATAGTGCTGATGTTGAAGAAAAAGTTACTTCAGATGTCAGAATCAAATCCTATAATTTGACCGAATCACAACACCACATCCTTTAATTTCCCCATTCTTCCTCTTCTCCTTCATCTCTTCGATGATATCCTTCTTTTCTTCATACTCTCTCCTAGCCTCTTCCTTCTGTTCAGCTGTGTACGCCTGTGGTAGTATCGATGGATTTGGTGCCCACCACTGCTCTTGAGGTACCGAGGTTCCATCGGAATTGTGAAATCGGGCTTCGAGTTCCTCGTTGTATGGAAAACGATCCATAAACGCTTTAATCAGCCGGGGCGGTAGTCCAACAGCATCGATAACTTCATTTTCTAGATTGAGGGAGCGCAGAACGCCATCTCTACCCAATACCAGACGGCTTAAAGGGTCTGTGTGCACTTTGCTAACAATGGAATTTATTTCTTTTTGGTCTGGATGGTTGTTTGGATCTTGGCCATAGTGAGTGTATATGGACGCAGCAGAACAAGACATAGTTTGGTGTCGATATCCACTCTGCGATTACTGAGAAAGGTTGTTCGAGGGAAAATATGAATAGAGTAGTTTGTTGAATTCAATACAAGTTTAGGCAACAGGCAATTGCCACAACGCGGGGAATATTGGATTCCCTGCAAGGATTCTGATTTTGGTAAAGATTCGTAGGGTTGCTTCCTATTCGCTTGACAATCATAACGCTGTATATGCCTTTAGGCTAAACTTTTTGAAGAGAAGAATACGCAATGGTAGCGCTTGTTCATGCTCTTGATCTTATTTTCTCTATCAAGCGTCTGTGTTACGAGGCCAACGCACATGATATTATTGGGGGCTAGTAAAGAAGAGATGCTATGGCAGAATGGCTACATATCACCACCACCACCAGTCATTTCCATGACTGCATACACGGGTGGCATCTAGAGATATTACACTACTCAACAAAGCTATTTTAAGAGTATATCAAGATAGTCATAGAGTTTGGAGTCGCTTACTCTCAGCGCATCCTCATATCACTGCGGAATGGGCGCGTCCCAAGCAGTACATAATAAATAACGTTCTAGTGCTTACCATGCTTCCTTTGCCTATGGTGGTTTACCATGCTTATAGTGCTTCCTGTGCTGAGGATGCGATAGTACACTAGCTGACATTCTCAAGCAAGCATCGGACTATCTCGACAAGATGTGTATAAATACATCCTCGATTGACCCGCCAAGACGTGTAATTGCCATTTAACAACACCAATTTCACAAGCATCATCAAAGAACATTTGCCCCAAGTTGAATTCCAACAAAATCCTGTCTCTCAAAAATGCCTTCATATTCATCTACAGTACTGGGTCTGATGACCGCATTATCGCTCGCGGTTCCCCAGGTACTTGCTATGTCCACGAACAGTTCCTCACATGTCTGGGATGTCATTTCCAAGCTGGAAACAGACCCTGATGGGTATCTGCACATTGCTGACGACGGAGTGGCACGAGCGTATGATGCAAATGATTCTGTTACTGGCTATGTCGCCTTATCTAACGACCAACTTATGGAGTTACTCGCGAACCTTCCAGCGCAATGGCAATATGAATTGGATCACCTATACTCCGTATTTGATGGTGTCGATGGACGTGATGTGAACCAGACTCAGTTGCTCAACCCTCCTGCCTCGCTTCGGCGGGACCGTGGACCTACCAAGTCTCAAAACGAAAAGCGGGCAGTGGAACCTCTCCTAGAGAGACCGCAACTTGAATGCAAGGACATTACTTGCTTTACTCCAAGCGCCTGTACATACAACGGTTGCACTTCATGTACGTTTATAGATGGAGTTGGAGAGCCATATTCTCCTGGCAGGTGCTTCTAGGGGCTTTCTAGTAAGCTAAAGTGATCGCAAGAGGGATACCTGGACAGGAATACCAAAGTCGATTGAAAACTGAGCGAAGAGTGGCGTCCTGCACGTAATCGTACTCAACGAGGCCTTCCAAGAGTCCATTTGGCTTATTCTTTCGATCTGTGACAACGACGCGCGAGCCTTGAAATATCTCCACTGCAATGTATCTGGCAATAAGACATTCCATAATTGCTGGTTTGAGATGTATCGAAGAGAATTGATTTGAATAAAGAACAGGTTGCTGAGTCGTTTACTTGCCGCTAGAAACGCGAAGTTTAGTCATCCATCTGTAGAGTCCAGAAGAACGTGGAACTGGGACTGTAGTGGAGGCCCGTTTTTACAACAGAAATGACATGCGAGATTGATTATCTTGGCTGGAGTGATGTCTATTCTGCCAAGGTCTACGCTACGTGCTCAGCTAGGTATGGTATGATTGGTATATACTATATAGTAAGTAGATGGACGACTAGCTAGGGTGATAACCAGAGCAGGCATCACGTGATGTCTAGTCGCTTGATGTCCCCAACCCTAAGCAGCCCTAAGTCGATCAATCCAGCTGACTCGACTCGACATGTAACGCAATCCCATCTCTTGATGGCAACATGATTTCACACCAAAAGTATGCTTGAATTTCTTAACGAAAACTCATATCATTGGATCAGCATCCGCCGTCTCCCACGATAAACATGCCTACCTGCATATACACTTCGCTCAACTACCCCCAAAGCACGCAATCTGTCCCCAAACACCAGCGGAAGAAATACTTATTGGCCGCGCGACCTTTATGAGTCTATTTTGCCAAGTCTGATATGATTGAAAATATGCTGTTGCGCGGAGATCTTCTAAGAAAATGATATAGACTTATTGACCCTGTCAAAGTCGAGAGAGGGGTTTAGTTGCTTAGCTCTTTGGGCTCGTCGAGTATTTAAGGGTCAATACAATGGCCTCTCGAATACCGATACCATGGTAGTGGTTCAAGAGTAGAGAACAGAAATATACACAAGAAATAGGCCCTCTCTTGGAGATTCGGGATCCAGATCTGATAGTAGAAGATCCCTAACCATCATGGCCGGCAAATCCGATCCACCACCGAAATACGATACATTCGTATCCAGCTCCATCGAATCTGATGATGAGCGTACCACTTTTTCCGAGCGAGAAAACCCATTTCAAGATCCAGAAGTTGCTGAGCACTGGCGGCTTACATATGAAAAGTCGCAGTATGAATGTCGTCATGTATTTGATCCGTCGTTGACGTGGTCGGAGGAAGAGGAGAAGCGGTTGATTCGGAAGCTGGATTGGAGGATTTGTCTTTGGGCGGTATTTATTCTACTAATAGAAAGATTGGATCTATAGTTGACTGACCGAGAAAGTGTGTCATGTTCTTCGGTCTACAAGTTGATCGGAGCAACCTCACGCAAGCGGTCTCTGGTACATTTCTCAAGGATCTGGGATTGAATACCAATGGTACCATCTCCAACTTCCCCCATATAAAACCTGCCAATCACTAACTCTGGTTGTATAGACTATAACTGGGGCAATATAACCTTTAGAGTCAGCTTCCTCTGCGCCGAACTCCCATCCCAACTCATCTCCAAAAAGATTGGTCCAGACCGCTGGATTCCGATTCAGATTACTTTGTGGTCTGTTGTTGCTATTTCGCAGTGTGCCATACATAGTCGAGAGACGTTTCTTCTGACGAGGGAATTGCTTGGGCTTCTCGAGGTAATACCCTCACTCGCCTAGGGCTACAGATGTTGTGCTAATATAAATAAAGGGAGGGTTCATTCCGGATATAGTTCTCTGGTTATCGTATTTTTATACGTCAAAGGAGCTGCCAGTTCGTCTTAGGCAAGTTCTTTCCCAATTCTTTTTCCAGATAGACAGAAAATTAATGATAGACAGCTTCTTCTGGGCCACCCTCTCCGTCACTGGAATCGTCACCTCCCTCCTCGCCTTCGCCATTTTCCACCTCGACGGCGTGCATAACTGGGCCGGCTGGCGCTGGCTCTTTCTCATTGAGGGCGTAATCACCCTCTCCGTCGGTCTTGGTTCATTCTTCATGATGCCCGCCTCCGCCGTACAAACCAAGACCTGGTTCCGCTCAAACGGGTGGTTCAACGACCGCGAAGTCTCCATCGTCGTAAATCGCGTTTTACGCGATGATCCCTCAAAGGGTGACATGCACAATCGTCAAGCTATTACGCCTACACGACTCTGGAACGCGATTACAGATTACCACCTCTGGCCGATTTATATCATTGGGTTCTTGGCGTATATCCCTCAATCACCACCGGGTTCATACCTGACTTTGACGCTCAGGTCGGTTGGGTTTAGTACGTTTACGACTAATCTGCTGGTGATTCCGTCGAGTGTGTTTCATATTTTGACGTTGCTGTTGCTTACGAGGCTCTCGGAGTGGATTAACGAGAGGTCGTTGGTGGCTATGTTGCAACCTCTGTGGACTTTGCCGTGTATTATTGCGTTGAGGTTTTGGCCGGGCGTTATTGAGGATGCGTGGGGGACGTATGCTTTGGTCACTGTGCTGTTAAGTTATCCGTATTGTCATGGTATATCTATCCTTCCTTCCTGGCTCATCTTGACTAAAACGCTAACTAGTTTTATAGCAATCGTCGTAGGCTGGATATCTCGCAACTCAAACAACGTCGGCACTCGCTCCGTCTCAGCTGCTCTATACAATGTTCGTCCCCTTCTCCCCTTCCCATCCTCTCACACATAACAGTATTAACAAATGATATAGATGTCCGTCCAAGCAGGCGACGTAGCAGCCTTCTTCGTCTACCGCGAAGACGACAAACCCAAATACCACCGCGGAAACACTAATCTCCTAATCATCAACTTGATCGTGATTCTGGTCTTTATTTCGACAAAGATATACTATGTATATGTGAATCAGCGTAGAGACAGGATTTGGATGGGAATGTCGGAAGAGGAGAGGATGAGGTATATCAGGGATACGAAGTTGCAGGGGAGTAAGAGGCTGGATTTTAGGTTCGCTCATTGATTTCTATTACCAAGGTCTGATCGGAAGGACGGTTAAGAATATTCACTTTTATATTTACAGTTTCACTCGATATGTACAACTAATCGAGCCTGGGATTAATATTTTCTATTGTACAAAAGTCTAACAATCAGGCTCTGCATCACTTCCACCTTCTTCAACAGCTTCGTCCATAGCATCTGCAGTCAGATTACCCTGATCCGCTGAGTCGTCTCTCTTGGGATAGTTGATTACTTTCCATCTAGCTGGTGCTGAGACATCTTTCACGTACTCCGACATGGCAAACTGAGTCATCGTTAGTTGTAATCATGTCAAATGCGAAAGGATGAGACTCACGTAATGATCGTTCTTTTTCATGGTGACTACCCACGGCACATTGTCAAAGGTGACTGCTCGAAGGCGGAAGTATGTGTTGTCGGGAATCTTCTTGACTTCTTGCACAAAGCTGTCAAGGTCATGGGTTTGAACACCGTTAACTGCAGTGATGAAATTCGTTGGTGACAACCCGTATTGGTATGCAGGCGAACCGCGGCTCTGTTCAAAATTAGTCAAATGAAAGACTTCTATAGGAAGTAAAGGGGACGTACCCTTGCGCTGATATAAATCTCACTATGAAGTTTCGAAATCTGCTGGCGCACAGCATGATGCGGCTTCTGCAACACAGCCCCGCAAAACACCACTGCTCGATCCGTCTCCAAATCTTCTGTCGGTACGGTATGAACCTTGACGTGCATCTCCTGGCCATTCCGGACAATCAACGCGTCAAGCACTTCGTTATCATACATGATATCAAACTCCGAAACCCGTGTAACGAGTTTGTTGTTAAGGGTGAGAATGATGTCTCCCTCTTTCAGAGCATCTGCCCCATGTGCGAATGACGGGGGCGGACTGTCTAGTTTCCTGACCATGAATAACTGATGTCTGGATGGATTGGCTTCCGCCACTTTGTTGATCCATTCCTCTGAAACACCCATGATACGTGCTTGGCTCATCTGGATAACATAGCTTTCCATGTTCAAAATACGTAGCTTGGGAGTTTCGCCTTGTTGGATCTTACTGATTATGGGGAAAAGAGATGGCGTTGCTAGACCGAGATGATACTCGACATCCTTTTGTGAGTTTCCTGTCCGCTCACCCAGATAATTCAGCCAAAGGGCTTGCACAATGCCGTCTTCCCGCAGCAAGACACCTGTAGTGCATTGGCTACTTAGTCCAGTATCCACTGTAATAGCATCAAGATTGATAGCTCTGTACCGTGGAGCCGAGGCATTGGCGGGAATAGCAACGGTTGTGATATCGGTCACAGTTGTCTTGGCAACGACGATGCGGAGGTTCTGATTGAATCCAACAAAGATTGTGTCTTGGCCTTGCTTTATATTTTCTGTACTCAATCGCGCACTTTGGACAGGTGCCTGGACAAGACTTGGGTCGTATTGCAAAATACTGTAGTTTTGCAAGGGATGCATGAAAATGACTTTTCCAGTAACAATAATCGAATCCGCCACTGTCATGTTGATATCACACAAGTCATACGGAACAATAGCCCTGGAAACAACAACAAGACCCTTTTCTGCATCAATGACCAGACCATAACCGGTTTTCTTGGCTTGAGGGAAACCATCCAACTTCAAAGGCATGGTGCAAGACACGCGGACAAAGCTGCGAACAATCTCAGCGGCTGCGGTTTGACTGATCCCATCTAACTGGATAAACTCGGCTTTCCTAGGAACCGGCGGCTCGGCAGGTAGCGGGCCGGCGATATCAGAAAAGTCCCATAGACCGGTCTCGTCATTACGGACCGCAAGAGACATCTTCGGATGCCAGTGGCGATCAAGGTAGATGATGGTTGTCCCTCGGGTGTGAAGATCCCGAATATGTCGGTAGGAGATGACGATCTTGGAGCGATCTGGAATTGTCTTCATCACTTCGATGAATTCTTTTAAGTTTGGAGTCGGCCGCTTGTCCACAGAATCAATTATCCAGCCTGACAAAGTATTCTCAATCTTGAATGATCCTGCTGCCTCGCAGACATACACACCACGACATGCGATAGCATAAAGGCGAGCCTGCTGATAAGACAGATCATGGAATGTACCGCCAGCAACGCTGACGAAGCGGTCCGGTGTAATCGCATGCAAGTCTCCAACAGTGCAGTCTACTTGAAGGTCCTCGCCGCCGCGTTGAATCAAAAGTCGAATTGACTGCTCCACATTCGAGTCCAAAATATCATCAAGTCGCACAAACTGAGTAAGTAGCTCTCCATTCACTTTCAACAGGACATCTCCTTCTTGAAGCTTTCCATCAGCGGGACCTTCTGGGAGAACAATATCCGCCACCAACATTCCGGTTTCTTTAGGTACTGCTTTTCGGACATAAGCTTCCCATTCCGGAGTCAAGCCAAGACGACGACATTCGTCAAAGGGCTTGATCATCCACTGTGTTTGGATAGTGCCACGTGTAACCGGCTTCCCCTCTTGTAGACACTGCAACGCTCGCAGTGGACGGCCAAGTGGCAAAAAGTAATCTGTAGCAGCACCGTCCGCACGACCACCCGCCTGAAGAGCAACGACATGACCAGCGACGTTGACGACAGGACTACCAGAACTTCCACCACTAGCCGCAGCAGCGGCTTGGATGTAGTTTGTGTTGAAATCACTGTATCCTTCACCGTACTCTGGCGCGTTTCGGTCTAGTCGACTGATGACGCCTGACAAAATACTGAGCTTCTCCCCGGCATCGTTACCGACAACTCTGATCTCAACGCCCACTTGTGCTCCGTCGGGATTCAACTTTAGCTCCGTCATATCCATGTACTTGATAGCCTTGGGATCGAACTTGAGTATACCAAAGTCGTGGACGGGATCCCGATAAACGGGGCGAACATCGCACTGTCAGAGCATTAGTGATACTGCTATCCTCCAATATGGTTGAATGAGCTTACCTCTTCATGGTTATCAAAAATACAATAACCCCAAAACGGTCCCGCGCAGACCACATGCCTATTCGTAAGAATATACCCCCGTTCCGCATCAACCACAAAGCCCGTAGCCTGGCTACACATGGACATGTCTGTATCAAACGAACACGTCTGACAAAAATGAATCGAAACAACGCTTTTCACTACGGACTCAATAGTCGCCTGCCATTCCGGCGAATCCGCCTGAGCTGTGCCTAAGGCGACGATGGGTGTGATATCCTCGCCATTTTCGATGTCGTATACAGTCCCGTTTGCAGGTGTCTCGTCGCCGGGGGTGAGGATGGTGGACTCGGGTTTGAGGTGTTTCGCTGGTCGGTCAGATGCAGAGACTGGGCTGTGTTTGCGCTTGATGCGAGCTTCGCCGTTCATGTTGGATGTATTGGAGGATGACGTGGATGACGATGTCGTCGTCGTCGTCGTTGCACTGTAGTATCTATGGGTTTGTAGCTGATTCTGATTCCGCGAGAAGAGTAATCCGTGAGTCAGGGCTTGCGCGGATATCGAAGGTCTATAAGAAGAGGACCGAGCAAGCTTCCAGGGTGGTAAGAAATTTATGCACGACCGAGTTTGAGCTTTTGGAGGTGCGAAACCAAGCTTGTGACTTGCGCGACGCAGAAAAGACACGGACAAAAAACCGGGTTTGGTCGAATTTGAAGCTCTGATGGGTGGCGTCACAGAGAGCAGTACAGCTGCGGTGGAAGACCGAAAAGTGAAAGCTGGAGCAGAAGAAAGGATGTTCGTCGCTGGCCCGCGCGTCGTCCTGAATGAAACGGGGGACATCCACAACAATGCCAATGACTACCAAGTGCCTCGTTCGAATAACAATAAGACCGAACGGATCGAATTGCCTTCTTGTCTAATTTTGTGGAGGGTGAGACTAGAGCGGCGCGTGAGCGATGTAGTCAGGGTCAGCAGAGCCACCACTGGAAGCTAGTGCATGGCAAAATTTCTGATCGGTGATCTCCCGCCTTGGGCCTGGTCATGCTGATTGGATAGACGATGCACCCTGGGGTTCTTTTTCTACACCAAGCGAGTCCTAGCTTTAGATATGAAAGAACTGTGAGAATTAAGTATGGATAAATCATAAAATGTAGAGCGTGACTACTTTGATCTGCGCTAATGTGTAAAACAAGAATGGATCGAGACTCCGCACCACTTCACAAGATAGGCAACATATAGAGAAGAAAAAGACAAAATGCAGGTTTATATATCCACATGATATAGCCATACTCTCTAGGGTGACAACCGTGTTGGTTATATATTGTACACTGTATAGGGGCAAGTAAAGTACAGACATAAAACGCTGTCCATATATGGCTAGCGGAAAATATAATCATATCCCGCACTTTTCATGTTTAACACACTGGTCCATTTTTCAACACCGCCGGCACTAACAACGTCTTGAAATCAGTAAAAGACAAGATGAAGCGGTCGTCTCTATTAGGAGACCGTTTGAATGACGCATATTGAGGTGCTTTCGGCCAAGGAGGGAACTGCCGGATTCCTAAGTCCTGGTACCTTTATGGTCGTAGGTGAGTGCGAATCGAACATAACCGGATGCCGTTCAAATTTTTACGCGCGCCCTGCGCGCAGCATGTATAGTAGGCGAGGTGTCCTTGAAAAAGGCATTGCTTTGTATGCCCGTCACACAGCAGTCTCGGCAGCCACACCTGACTGGCTAGGCCTTTGCTGGTGTGCTACAGAAGGTCGAGGAATACCGGCAAAAAGCTCATTCAATTTCGTATACTGCTCGTTGAGATTGCCCATATGCGGCGGGGGAGTAAGAATGGCCGGAGCCGATGAGACTGGTTTCTTGCTGCGGTCAGTAACAGAGGCGAGATAGACTAGGTTGCTTTGTAGGCGCTTCAAGCACTCTACATATTCCTGACTGGGTTTCCTCGGGGCGTCACTTGAGGTGCTCGCCGGCTCTGTGGCCGACCCTGGTGATGATGACTGCTCGGGTGTTGTTGTGGAAGGTGCTTGTGGGGCACCACCAGACTTGCCTGCAGCTTGGAGATTGAGGAGTTCCTGTAAAAGCGCAGAATTGATGTCAAGAAGAGCAGTGACGCGAGCTCGCTCACGAGCAGCAGCGGCAGGAGACTGGGGAGCTGCTTGCTGCTGTTGCTGGGGTGGTGTCTGGTTCGCCTGTGGGGTTGCTCTTTGCTGTTGTTGTTGTTGTTGTTGTTGTTGTTGTTGTTGTTGTTGTTGCTGCTGCTGTTGCTGCTGTTGAAGTTGTTGCTGCTGTTGTTGTTGTTGATGCTGCTGCTGTTGCTGCTGCATTTGTAGTTGTAGTTGTTGCTGTTGCTGTTGCTGGGCAAGCAGCATTGCAGGATTGGAAACAGCAGTCATATTCTGTGATGGCATCTGCATCGAGACAGTTGCTGCGGTGGCAGGGCTCTGAGTGTGCGCGGGTGAGGCAGAAGTAGTCGGAATGGCAGTCGGATGGTAGGGAGAAGCCGAAGAGTAAGCCATGTTGGCATGCGGAGCTGTGGTGGAGAGCCTTCCGTTAGTTTGCGTGTCGTATAGCCACGAGGCACTTGGTGGATACAGATGGTGGATACAAGCCGGGATGACATTGAGGTAACATGGTTACTTGAGACGACGCATCATGTGCACACATTGATTGGCCAGAGAAACAGACGAGTAGGACGGAGTTAGACAAGCCAAGCCAGTCCTGTTCAAGAGGCTGGAGTGGCTGTAAACACGCAAGTCGACGCAACGCCATGACCGCAGTGAAAAGACGAATCAAGAAAACAGGAAGGACGAAGCCGGGCCGCTAGAACAACAAATAATCAAAAGGAATGAAAGGATCTTAACTTACCAACCATGTTAGCCGGCATCATAGCTCCACCAGGGCCGGAGGTTTGGATCTGCATGGGGTTGAAGGAATGTTGTTGCATCTGGCCGGGACGTGCCTGCGACGGTTGTTGCATTTGCGGCGGATAGGCAGCCATCGGGTTGGCAGCATAGTAGGGGAACTGTTGATTGTTTGGATTTCCGGGCTGGACAGGATAGCCTGCAGTGGCAGCCAACATGGGATTAGCATGCTGCTGCATGGTAGTAGGATAGCCAGTGGGGTTGGAATTCATGGCTGCCGTGGCAGATGGTATGGATCTGTAAGTGTATGGAGCGGGACGATCTGGGAACGTGTGACTGTGCTTATTCTATTTTTGCTGACGATTGTTTGTTTGGCGTAGCATTAGGTTAGACGCTCAGGTACGGTACCACAGTTACAATGATAGATCAGAGTTTGAGCAGTAGCAACACAAAGCGAGCAGTTGGAGTCGCGAGTTAACGAGCAGTGTGGTCAGGCAGGTCAACGGTCGGGTGTACGGCAGACTGACTCGTTGACACTAAGGGAACAAGGGGGGGAATAAGATAAAAAGGAAGGGATGTGATTGGCGGAGTGAAAAGGAGCAAGGATTTTGACCGGGAAGAATTGAAGTGAGTAGAGACACGGACTAGCTCGTTGACACAGCGTGGGAGATTTGTTGTGATGCAGTGGTGGTTTAGGCAACGGAGAGCAGACAGAAAGAAATCTCGGAGCGGGCAGCGGCTAGGCTGTTTTGGGCAGTTCCAGCGCCGGCTCTTGGCGGCGTCTGCGCTTAACCACGCTAACCACGCTAAATCGGGCTAATGCGCGGACTCCGCACGCCACTCAGCTTCTGATTGGTCCAGAGGGAATTGCCAAGAAGCACCAGCCCGACTCAATCTAATCCATGGTCCGCCCTATCTACATATCTCCGGTGTCAATGTCGCTCTACAGAGTGCTCCATAGATTCCAATACGTTGGTGGATTCGATGCAAAATGGGCTTTGTTACTCCGTCTTTCCCAATCTCCTTCGTTGCGAGATCTGGAAGCAGACTGGTCCAACCCCAATTCGAGTTTGCCTAGTCAGATGGGCGTGTTGCCTGAACCTTTTTCTACTGAAGCCGGGGGTCCTTACGGTCGAGATTGCTCCTACGTGATCAGTCTCAGATGTATCTGCGAATTCTGCCTGTCGAGAATGACCTCAATTGCAAACGTACTCTAATTCGGCTCAACTCAATCCGTACATCAATCCAGGGTCCCGGCATGAACAAGCTTTAGGTAATGATCACCCTCATCCATGGATCTGCCTCCATGCATACAATGCGGCATCGGTGCCTGCTCATGAACCTTGGGTCATTCAACACCACCATTGCCAACATGGCCCTTATCGTCTATAAGACGAGAGGAAATATCCCTCTCGGAGGTTTCTCTTCTTTCCTTCTTTCTTCACACGCAGCCCGTTATATCGAGGATTACCAATACCAAACACCGCGTTTCCGCTTGAGCTCTTTGACATACATCTCCAATCATTCCGAAGAAGTTTCCACCATTCAACGTTCTGACTGCCAGTGGCTCAAAAAATTTGCCAAGGCCAAAACCAAAATCAATCTCTAGAAACCAATTTGCGAGGATAATACCCGCCGAAACAAATCACCGGAACCAATCTGAATTGAAAACATCCAGCTCGCGACGCAACGCAACCTGTTTCTCACTGCCTCTATCAACATGGCTCGTGTCTCTCGATTCATCGAAGATTTCGATCTTACCTACACTGCCACTTCCGGTCACGACAGTCAAATCACGTTGGCCGACGAAACGATCCCCCTGGTCATACCGACCAAGTCAGTGGCCAAATCGAAGACCATCACCAAGACCTTCGCGGAAGCTTTCAAAGCTGTCCGAAGCATGTGTACCAACTGCGTTACCAATTACAAGCACCATGTCTGCAACCTCGGCCAGAACGTCAACATCGCCCATAATGATAGTGAAAACGTCGAAGCCGGCTCGATCTCTTCCTCTTCATATGGTGCTCCCATGACTTCTGAAGCAGAACTTGAACGACAATCCAAACGCTACAATCTGCGCGCTATTTACGGGCTTTGTCCCGACAGTGAATCATCCACCTTTACTGCATATACGGCAAAGAAACAACCAACCACCGCCATCACCAAAGTGCAGGCTACCGCTGAACCGCGAACACCTGATGCTCCCACCGTCTGGGCTCAGGCTTTTGATAAATCGGAAATTGAAAGCATTGAGAAGAATACCAAGGCTACTATTGAGTTTCTCGGTATTGAGCTTGAGATTGAGGTTTAAGTCAACGATGACTTGCCACGAAGTTGGACGAATGAATGGCGAATGAAAGGATAGATCCCCGGTGGACTATCATCACCCATGCATGCACGCCTCAAAGGCACTTTTTTTTTTTTCTTTTTCTTTTTTCAAACCTCTTTTGCAATATGTTCCGGAACATCTACTTTTGTCACTTGGCCAAAAATCATGTTTCCATTTTTGATGCGCATCAAACTTTTGTCATATGAATGTCCTGTTTTGAGAGCATAATACCCCGTCAACTAGATTGGCATGTTTGTTCGATTATCATGATACCCAAGCTATGTACTATGGATAGATTTGAATGACCTGAGGCGAGGTTTGCTCCGAGTGCCAATACACAAGAACCACTCGGTTTCCCTCTCTATGTGCCGTTTGCACGCCTGAATGGGCAGGTTGATGAATTGATTTTTTTTTCCAACGTGGAATCTTGATCTCTTCGTAAACAGTCATCTTAAGACTTGCCCTTCCTTGCTTTAAACTCCTCCACAAACTTCCCCGTCTTCGCCCTCGGCACAACGATAATCCTCACCAACTCATCCACAACCTCCACCTTGCCCCCCGACAAAACCTGTAACAGCGGCAACTTCTTGCCAACTTTTATCAACCCACCCGTCACAGTCTCCATATAACAATCCACCGTCGCAGACTGATATTCCTGCTTCGTATCCCATGGCAACGGGAGCAAATACTCCAAATGATCATGAAGACAATCCATCTCCGAAAACGCTTTTATAAAGTCTGTCTGCGCGTCCATAGGGTACAGGAACATAACGGGAAACACCAGCGTACTCTCTGGCGACAATGGGTCAGGCGTCAATGCGATATGCGCATCTTCCATATCCGGTTTTGCGTCCGTTTTGCGCACGCGGATTTGTCGTGCTTCCAAGGCCGTGGACAGCAATAATTTCTCCTTTTGTTTTGTTTCTGCTTCCTTTCTTTTCCGAGCGGCGATTTTATCGAGGACTTCTTTTCGGGCGGTTATTTTTTCGGAGACCTGTTGTAGAGATTTGTTGTTGGGGTCGATTGCTAGTCCTCTCACGACGGTGTCTGTGGCTTCGGCGATTTTGTCGAGGGCCAGTAACGCCATTGAGGAGCGGTAGTAGGCCTTGACGTTCTTGGGGTTGACTTTGAGGGCTTGCGCGCAGTCTAGTGTTGTTGATCTATAATTTTCTGCTTCCAATTAGCTACATTCTCATCAACAAAAGTAGGTGGAGAGGAGAACTCACTCAATTCCAAATTACACAACGCCCTATTCGCATAACACGCCTCCCTAGCCTCCTTCAACATCTTCTCCTCCTTTTCCAGATCGGTTGGTTTCTCCCATTTATCATCCTCCTTTTTCACGTTTAGAATCGCAATAGCCTTTGTATAAAACTCCTTTGCATCCGTCCAATGCTTCATTTTGGCGGCTTCGTTTCCTTGTTCTCTAAAATTGAGCGCGACTTCGCCTCGTGTTCCTTCGTATTGGAGGGCGCGAATGGCATCGAGCATGACGTTCTCTCCTTCTACATTCCATCGACAATTATCAGCATATATTTTCAACCTGGAGTGTATGCAATCCGGGGATATGGAGTTGGGGAAGAGGTACCCTCATCGCCGGCATTCTCCAAATCCGTCATAAACAAGGGCGTCTTCTTCATCATGTCCGCCAATTGATCGGGTGTGTATGATCGAATCGATGCCATCGCAGGCGGTAATTCTGGCGCCAGCGGGTCCGCATTTTGCACTTTGTCTGGTATTATGGGGAAGGGAATGTTGTCGTTTGAGAAGAGCGAGGGCGGGATTGCTTGTGACGCTTCTTTCGGAGCTGTCGTTGTAGATGGTGGTAGCGGTTGGGACTCATCGTAGTCGTCGGGGAGTTCTTCTATTTGACCCATTTTTGTAGTCTTCCAGCGATATTCACTTTCGAGAAGGAGAAGAGGAATAGGTAGTAAATTGAGTTGAGAGTTTTAAATGTTGCAGCGGATAAAAAAAATATTGTGATAAGGATATTTTCCCCGCGGAAGAGATACCGGATGCAAACAGGACAAATATGTGGCATAATCAGACCCGATATTCTGATTGGTTGGACGAGTCGCACTGTATTAAGCAAGTACGTACTACTTAGTTAACTTGTGGATAGGAATTGGAATTCCCGAGAAACCATGACTTCAAACGGATTCTGTGTTGCTTCGCATCTCTATTTCCTTAACTCAGTGGCCAAGACGAAGAGAGCGCCGCCTGGTGTTCCATTATCCCCTACTTTGGGGGCTTGTGTAATTAGCTATGCCGTTTAGGGATATTAGTAAGTTTTTGTTGGATTTAAGGCCTCCGATTGGCCTCCTCGGGCGGCAGGGGCCCGCTGATATCAAATGAAGGCCTCTCATTGGCTAGAGTAGTAGCAGAGGCCCGTATCAAAAAACCGGCAGAAAATCTCCAGCCCGGAGCCCCTTTTACAGTCAATATATTCAATTTGAAGCCGTACAAAGACGTCAAAAGGTATGGCATTGGCGCCTTCAAATATTGTTACGGAGATGTATCCGCCTGGTTCTGATCCCCAGCCAATATTAACAGGAAAAAGAGCCGAGGCTGTGGCTATTCTAAAGCAGATTCCTGAGGCGAATGAGGTCCGCTTTGAGCCCATACAGACTGATAAAAAGCGCGCTCCTAAGCTGCAAATTCCACCCTATATTGATATTATGGAGCCGTATCAAATCTTTAGCCTATTCTTTACCGAGGATTTATTCAAAGTTCTCGCTGATAATACAAATATGTATGCGTACGCGAAACTATCAAAGAATATGAACCCACACCACCGAAATTGGCGATCAACAACACCTGGAGAACTCAAGGCTTTTGTGGGAGCTCAAATATATATGGGATTTACTAAGGAACCCCAGCTGAAAGATTACTGGGACGAGGAGAAGCATAACAAATCAGTTCATGCCAACCACCCGTTATCTAACTATATAACGTGCTTCCGGTTTGAGCAATTGAAGCGCTTTTTTCATATATCTGAGCCCTCTGAGGTCCCCGGAGGCTTTATATCAACATATTACCGCCCGGAGCCTACGGAGGAAGAGGAATTACAACTAAGCGAGGAGCAATTGAGCGGTATCTGGTGGCATAAAGTTCATACCGTGTTTGATATACTGCGAAAAGCTTCAAAAATCTATATATTCCTTCGTCCAATATATCGATTGATGAGGCAATGGTGTGTAGCCACGGAAGATCTTCTCACACATATAAAATGCCTAATAAACCAATCAGCCAAGGCTTCAAGATATTCGTTCTTGCGGATCATGGTTATTGCTACTATTTTTACCCGGCAAGCCGTACAAAGGGGGTTGTTGAGGTGGGAATGGCAAAGGAGCTTACTAAAACGGGCCAAATGGTGTATGAGCTCGTACAAACGCTGCCAAAGGACAATAAAACATATGATTTGTACCTTGACAACTACTTTACTAGCGTTAATCTATTCAAAGCGCTTCGAGAGATACAAGTTGGGGCTCGTGGCACTACTCGGCCTCATAAAGAGTTCCCCAATCTGCTCAAAAAACTCAAAGATTTGGGGTCATATATCCCATATCACAAAGTTTGTGCTATCCCTGTCAATGACGTTCTCTGCGTTGCATGGCAAGATAATAATATTGTCCTTGCACTCACCACAATTCATACGGTTGATCAGACAGATGATTATATTGAGCGTACGCGCCGAAGGCCTCAAAAGACCTCAACAAATGGCCCCCTGGTGCATAAAGAATTCGGCGAACAAGCGGTCAAAAATATGCCTATCCCACGCTTTATTGATGATTACAATTCCCATATGGGAGGGGTGGATATAGCCAATCAGCATAGAGCAGTATATGATACTCATATAAAAGCTTTTCGCTCATGGTGGCCCTTATGGAACTGGTGCCTAGATGTAGGCATTGTCAACGCCTATAAAATTCATTCTGTACGTTGTAAAGAACTGGGAATAGCTTCACTTACCCATTCCCAGTTCCGAAGGCAGCTTTCTAAGTCGCTTTTACTATTTGCTCCTCCAATGGCGCGCTATATGCAGCCGACAAGCACAAAGAAACGCAAGACAGAGGATCTACAGCCTCCAAAACCACAGAATAACACTTCCTTACCACATTTGGTAGTAAAAAGTTATTTAAAGGTTCAAAAACGCTGTATTTGGTGTCTATATAAGAATCCTAAGCGTCAAACCGGCCAAAGCCCGTCATTTACGACGTTTATATGCCAGGCCTGCGACGTGCCACTTTGCCGGCCGGAGACCGGAAGAACGTGCCTCCGGAACTTTCATATGTGTTAACCGTATATATCTAACCTTTTGGGATCTGGGAATAGCTTCAAATTTGTATTATGTGTTAAATATTGATGTGTTTAGGGTTTGATACATTCTCCTAGTAATTTGTATGGGGCCGCGAACACTAAAAAAAATAGGCGGTGAGAGACACCGAGGGCGGTGATACCTGCTAGCCAATCGCATATCAAGGATCCCTAGTTAACCGGAAGAGGCATAGCTAATTACACAAGCCCCCAAAGTAGGGGATAGGAGGGTTTTACATCAAGCCGCATTGGTGTGAATATGAAAATTGGAGAGGGGAAGGAAACTCCACCCATCAGTCCAATTGCGGAAAGTAGCTTAGCTTCTAGACGACTCTAAGCGTCTGGACAGCAAATCCATTTGCTCTGAACATTCCCGGTACATTTTCTCAGACAATTGAGTGGATTGTTGTGTTTCACACCTGGTCCAGCATGTCCTAACTTCGAAGACTGTTGGTGTAGAATAATCGGCACCCCGCTATGGCTCGAGATCGTCGATGCTAAGCTTTTTCACGCTGCGCTACTGTACTCCGTACACATCTTCCATTCCACACAGACGTGGCACATGCTCATGTCGTCCGTAGTATCGGCATCGTCAACTGCTGACTGATGCATTAGTTGGTGGATGGTTAGTCGCTCTGGAATACCTATCATTCGTTTATCAATGCCTGAAACGGGGGTTACCTGTATACAATAAACCAAGGATGTGCTGGCAAAGACTGGAGATCCAAGCCACTGTTTGCGATCTAGAGCTCCCTGATTACGTCGATAGAGGGGCTTGGTACCAAACCCTTACATTAATTACCGTACTCCTCCATACTCAGACTGCTGCTATCGGGAAATACGCGTATTAGCGTGGCCTGATAGTGAAACTTCCCCACCCCAGCCGAGAGCTTTCCGTGAGCATCCACCCGCTCAGTCAATGATGTCGTTGCTGCGAGAACGTGAACAGAGGAGGCCAGGAAAAAGAAAAGAGCACTGTCACCGTGTTACGTAGTATATAGAGCCTCTCTGTTCCCTGCTCCTCGCTTCTCGTTGTATCCCTCCCTCCACTCCCCCTCCCCTTATCCAGCCTTACTCTCAAAGCTTATCTACCCTTTATCTCGCGTGTCATCTTTTGTCTGTATCAAAATGGTCCATCTAGCAACTGTCAGAAATGACGAGAAAGTTCCCAAATTCGAGCCTAGGAAAATCCATGCCATCGACACTCTCGACCTCAGTGCTCCCGGAGCCGATGACTTCTCCACCAGTGTCTACGGATCGCGGTTTGCGACTGAGTCGCTTCCCTCTCTCGAGATGCCGGACAAGGAGATGCCTCCTGATATCGCCTATCGCATGATCAAGGACGATTTGAGCTTGGATGGGAACCCGATGCTCAAGTAAGTATTGCATTGAGTTTGAAAATCGAAAAAAAGAGAGCTTACGCATCATAGTCTTGCTTCGTTTGTTACTACTTATATGGTAAATTAAGATCGATCGAACAGTCGATGAATCGTCCTAATAATAATCAATAGGAAGACGAAGCCGAAAAACTCATGGCCGAAGCCTTTAGCAAAAACTTCATCGACTACGAAGAATACCCCCAATCCGTCGACATCCAGAACCGATGTGTCAACATGATTGCCCGTCTCTTCAACGCACCCACAAACCCCGAGAGTCCGAACGCCATGGGAACTTCAACCGTCGGTTCCTCCGAGGCCATCATGCTTGCTCTTCTCGCCATGAAGAGGCGCTGGCAAAACAAGCGCAAGGCTGAAGGTAAAGACTGGCATAATCCCAATATCGTCATGAATAGTGCTGTTCAGGTCTGCTGGGAAAAGGCCACTCGATACTTTGAAGTCGGTGAAAAGTACGTTTATTGTACTAATGAACGATATGTCATTGACCCTAAGGAGGCTGTGGACTTGGTGGATGAGAACACAATTGGTATCTGTGTTATCCTGGGAACTACCTACACTGGTGAATATGAAGATGCCAAGGCTGTCAATGACTTGTTGGTCGAGAGGGGCATTGATGTCCCAATTCACATTGATGCTGCCAGTGGTGGTTTCGTGGCTCCATTTGTCAACCCTAACCTTGAGTGGGACTTCAAACTGGAGAAGGTTGTTTCGATCAATGTTTCTGGTCACAAATACGGTTTGGTAGGTTGTCCACTAGAAACGAGAAGTTTTCGATTGTTAATCATGCATAGGTCTACCCTGGTGTTGGCTGGGTTGTTTGGCGTTCACCCGAATACCTCCCCAAGGAGCTCGTCTTCAACGTTAACTATCTTGGAGCCGACCAAGCTAGTTTTACCCTGAACTTCTCCAAGGGTGCTTCTCAGGTTATTGGTCAGTACTACCAGATGATCCGTCTTGGTAAGCGAGGTTACCGCTCCATCATGCTCAACCTCACTCGCACCGCCGACTACCTTACCGCCAAGCTCCAAGAACTTGGCTTCATCATGATGAGCAAAGGCCACGGTCACGGTTTGCCTGTAGTGGCATTCCGTCTCGACCCTGCCCGAGGAGACATCTTCGACGAATTCGCCATTGCGCACCACCTCCGCGAACGTGGCTGGATTGTACCGGCTTACACCATGGCTCCACACTGCGAGAACTTGAAGATGATGCGAATTGTTGTTCGAGAGGATTTCAGTCTCCCACGCGCCGACCTTCTCATCAATGACGTCAAGCTTGCTCTTCGCACTCTTGGCGAGATGGACAAGAGCATGATAGAAAGGTACCAGAAACATGTTCAGGAGCAGATTGTCAGCTCTCACAAGGCTCGCCATAATCACCCTATGTACAAAAAGGAGAAGCACTCCTTGCAAGGTAAGTATGGTAAGACCCATGCTGTTTGCTAGTTTGTTGGTATGAGGTACATCTATGGTTGGCTTATACAGCGACTCTATGAATTATGAATAACTGAAACAATTGATTCGTTGATCATACTATACTATAAGAACATGGTTCAGCACATACGTACCTATGATAGACACGTATACATGCTCACCCGGCGCCTCGCTTAATTCAGCCAGCTATTGATTTAACTCACTGTTGGTGATCAACACAGCCCCGCGGCCGTCCACAGTAGCACAAGTACAAGTACGAAGTAAGGCAAACAAACACATTGCGATTCAGCTTCCGAGGCACTCAGCGGATATTTTGCTCTTTTCCTTCCTTCTGTTTCTGTGACGAGCACAGATAATTTCTGCATCTGTTGTTTGTTCGTGGCATTCAAGAGGAAAGCTGAAGCTGAAGCGGTTACGGGTACATGGGCTTCTATTTATAGATTCCGTGCGGGCGGCTGTCTCCTCATCCTCAGTCTATGCGTATGGTAGGCATGCTCAGCTATTTTGTCTGTAAGAGCAACACAATGCTTCGATTTGCCGATCCAGTAATATGATCCTTATTAGCAAAAGTAACTCCTGATTAAACGCCGACTGTGGCAAATACCAAGGCTCTGGCTAATAGAGCTGAACTACGTAGTTCTAGTCCCTCAGTTTGCAGGTCGCTAGTGGGTTTGTGCAACAGGCTGAGTTGCTCCTCACTTCGATCCAAGATGACACTTTGAACTTTTACACAACCCATCCCTACTTGCCGCCTCAAAGAAATTGTTTCTTACCTAAACATTTCTTTCCCTGCCTATCTATCCTTCATCTGGAGAGAGCTCTCTCTCCATCCATGCCCTCGTTCTTCAGTAAAAAGACCCGCACCCAGCAGGTGTCCTCTGCAGGTCCCGCGGGCGAGTCTTCGTCGGGCTCAGCTGTTCCTCCAGGACCTCCTCCACTACCACTGCCCAACGACCCCTATCAGATCCTTCATCAACAACAACAGTCCCTGGAAGAATTTTCGGATCGAATATTTGACGCGAATCGTCGTCCCTCCGAGCCGTTTCCCGCCCATCAGTTCCACGGCCGGCGCCCTCATTCCCCGCACAGTCCGTCTCCAGCTGGCGTCGATTTAAGGTATGGGCGGGACCCAGAGGATCAACATCAACAACAGCAACAGCAATACCGCCATCCTGCACACCACAATCCCAACCAGCCCTCTCTTGATCGGCCTACAATCAGCATAGTGACTCCTAGTCAGCAGCAGCAACAGCAACAGCAACAACAGAACCAAAACGAGCCTCAGAGTTATCAGCAAAGCCCAGATCGTGCCAGAAATTCCATCGATCAACAACAGTGGACCACCAGCGAACACAACCCCTCAGCACCGGACCTCCTCCACGACAGCGGCAAACAACAAAAGAAGAAAAAGGGATTCTTCAGTCGAAACCAGACCGTTGCATCAAGCAACCCCGCTACAAAACAATCCGCTAAAAAAGACAAATCGCTCGGTCGTTCGGCTTCGATAAAGCACTCGTTCGGACGGGATAACATTATACAGCCGCCTCAATCGTCATCGGAGTATGGAAGAAGCGTAACGACGAAATCGACCAGTGGACATTCATTAAACCAAAACCAGAGTCGGTCGACGTTGGACAATACCAGTCAACAATTCGAGTCGGAGACATCTCTACGGCCACCAACAGCAGAAACGCCTGCCAGTCCGAACAGGAATTACGAACCGAGCCAGCCGCATACACCGCTTGAGAATAGTCAATCATCTCAACGCCTGGGGGCGGATATAAACGATCGCGGTCATCTGGTGTGGCAGCAGCATCGACGGTCTGAGAGTTTTGAGTCGATTCCTAGTCAGGTTAGTTGGATGACTCTTCTTCTTACATAAATGCTAATAATCTGTAGACCTCCTCTCGTCGCCCTTCTATACACCAAATTCTTGATTCATCGGTAAGTGATATGGCTACCGCACAACAACCGATGGGCACGCGGCCGTCCGAGTCCCAGCCCCAGATCCCAACTCGCAAGGATTCGTTGGCGGCCCCGAGTGGACAGCCGCATCTTCAAAATGCATTGCAGGGATCGTTCAAGAATCCTTCCCAGCAGAACCTGCACGATATGCAGGGTCGTGAGACGCCACCGTCGGCAGCGATGAATTCCAAGGTGAGGGAAGAGTTGGAGAATCTAGATGTTGGTGCATTGATCATGCGACATGAGGAACTTCGTATGTTCTCTATCTTCTCGATTATCTAGATCCGTGCTGACTCGTTGATTAGAGGCCAAATATCAAAAGGTCAAGAGGTATTATTTTGAAAAGGAGGCGCAGGTCACCGCGCTTCAAAATACAGTGGCTCACCAGCGTATGGCCGTTTCGCGTACGGTTCTAGATGACAATGAATACACAGCAAGGTTTCAACGTCTTGACGGTGCTATCAAAGAGCTTGCATTTTCTATACGAAAAGATTGGAGAGCTATCCCTGACTGGTTGCATCCTTTTGTCAATGAGGATGCAGTTACTGTGGGCACTAAAGAGATGACTGGCGTCGGTCGTGCAGTGATTACTCGATGGGTGGCTGAGGAAGTATTTAACCGTTACTTCCATCCTGGTTTGGAACGCACTTTTAGCGAACGCCTCAAAACTATTGAGATGCATCTGCGCCGCCAACAAGTTCAGGTGTTCAATGAAGATGATAAAGAAAACCAGGTGGCTCGGATTTCGAATTGGAGACGGACTACTCTAGACGGATTGGCGGATATGCTGCAATCGAGGACTACGCAGGAAAATCTGGATCAATTAGTCGAGTATCTGGTAGAGAAGCTTTCGGCGATGTTGCAGTGCGATTTGAAGGAACCCGCTCCACCGGAACTTGCTCATTATACACGGATGATTGTTGAGAATGCGATCAACATTGCCGAGAAAATTCCACAAGAAGCCCGAGATATTGTTGTCGATTACATTTCGCCAGGAAGTTTTGTGTCGGAGATCAACATGAAGGTTGAAACGGGTCTGCCGCCTCTGACACGACCACTTGCCGATGGGAAAGATGACATAGCAAGCGAAGGCAACGAAGAAATGGAAACAGACATTAAAGAGCAGCCCACACCACCGCAACAAACTGATCAACAACAAGGCAAAAATCCAACGCACATGCCTCAAAGCCGTGAACAGCGAAAGAAGTATCCATTCGGAAGTCTAATGAGCAAGAAATCGTTGGCATCCACAAATCCCGCTCCCGCACAATCACAGAATCCTTCTCAGGGAACGGCCTCTTCGCCTGACAATGCTACAAATAACAAGGAACGAGATGAACAATTACAGCAGCAGCAGCAGCAACAACAAGATAAGCGACCACGAGTGCGACTCTCGACGTTCATGACGGTGGAGGTAAAGGGTCGCGGGCCGAATAATGTTCTTATTCAAGCGCCAGTATATACCATAGAGTAGTTTGACTCTTTTTTTTTTTTTTTTATTTTTATCTTTCCTCATCAATTCTTTCACTTCTCTTCCTTTTACTTACGGTGTGAGCCTGACATGTCTTGTTTTTTCTCGGTGTAAATACAGACCCCGATGACTACTATGATACTATCCACTAGTTACCCAACTAGGCAGTACTACGAGTTGCTCCATCAGTACCCGAACCGGCTGTTGCGTGCCGAAGTCATCGAACCAACGATGTAGTTGCCCTTGGACCGGTATTGCCAGTCCCGACTTTTCCGCCATCTTCCACGTTCTAGTCCCAAGCCTCACGAATTTCTTTTTTCCTCTGTTCTCCACACCGTTAAACTCCCCGCCAAGCATTAATCTATAAGTTATAAATCACAAAAATCATGGCCTAATTCAATATGCGAGATCAATCATTTTGCTGTCGATACGGTGGGCATCTGTCGCGAATATATATCCAGTCGCATGCAATATTCTACGAAATGCAAATGCAAGTCGTTGATCCTCTCGTTGCCGATTAACCGTGTCGACAAAATCGATATTGGATCTTATTGTCGAGTCGGAGTATTCAGGAAGCAGACATTAAGATGCAGGAGGTTCTTTTCTACTATTATAACCATCGGCTGTCTTTATTTCATTTTTCGTGGTGGATGTTGTTTGATGGGTAAGGTAATAGGTACTTAACCCCTGATCATACTATACTAGACATAAAATGTGGTGGCCATCACACTATATGAGGCGAGCTCTCTCGCGGTTGGACATTGATGTGCCGACTTTCTTGCGGATGATGAAGTATGCCCTCCTTTCTACTTACCCTATATGCAAAGGTCAACAAGCTAATTCAACCAGGGCTGCCCTCCCCGCAACAATCGCATTGGCAATGTATCAATCCGATCTCGTAGCCCAAGAATACTCCACCATAGCCTACCTAATGCCCGTCGCCGCAATGTTCAGTCGCTGTAGCGCTCCTCGAGGCAAATTCTTCCATTTCCTCATCCAGGGTTTAGTGTTGGTCTGTTTCGGCGCCGCGAGTAGTCTATTAATGGTCTATTGCTGCGTGAAAGCCCGCCTGCATACTTCCGACCCATTACCAGCTGGCATATCAACTGAGGAGATTCTGTCCGCACCGTATAATACCGCTGCGTCTGTCGTTGCGGCTGTTTGGCTGTTCTCTCAGACGTATATCGTGAATACGCTACGAGGCGAGGATCCGCAGCTCGGCATACCCGTGCAGATGCATTGTATGCTATTCTTCGTGGCTGCTACCGAGGCACCGGATTACGTTACTGTATCGGATGGATTTGCGCACGTCAAGAGTCTTTTGCTGGCCATGTTGACGGGTATGGCATTGGCAACGGTGACACATATACTCATTTTCCCGGATACATGTCGAGATGCCGTCCTAAAAACAATGGGGGAGTATATTCACGCATTGCAGGATACGCTTGGAGCGCAGGAGGCGTATTTCCAATCCATGGAACGATTGGATATGTTTGTGCGTGTGCAGACGCGCAACCTGACGGAGGAGAAGAGGCTTTATAGAGCTAAAGCGGATGCGGTCAAGAACGCGGCGAGGCGGGTTTTGCAGATCCATGCGTCACTTACAAATGAACTGCCCTATGCAAAGCGGGAGATTGCATACGGCAAACGAGGCGTTAGTGAATTCGGAATGATCTTTAAACAGTTGCGTGCGACGATGGTGCCGTTTGTGGGCTTGAGTACGGTGGTGGATGTCTTTGATCGTATCATGGAGTGGAATAATTGGGTCAAGCCCGTTGAAGAAGGGGGGGTCGATCCGAAGAATGATGCCGTGCATGCGAGGATGGTGCATGATTGGAATGTGATCATGGCATCTACTCACGACCACTTTGCGCAGATCATTGATGTCATGCATGACGGGCTGGAGCATGTGGCGTATCAATTGAATTTGGCGAAAAGGAAGAGACATGGAGCCAAAAACGACGTTGAGGCTGGCGCATCTCATGCGAGTCCCGGAGAAGAAGGATTTGCGCAGTATTTGGAGGCTAAATGTGAGAGTTTTTACAAGGCCAGATCGGTTACTTTGCGGGAATGGTGTGAGCAAAAGGGCATTGAGCTTCCGGAGGATTATTTCTATCATCCTAGGCCAGATCAGCCTATACAACTTCCCGAGAATGTGCCCGGAGGGTTGCCTCATGATCGAACAGAGAGGCAGCTGTACATTTTACTATATGTAAGCCATTCACTTCCATTTACACTATTTTATACTGACAAGTCAGGTCGAACATATGCTATACTCATCCAGCCTCGCAATCCTCGACTTTGTCCGTTTCGCCGACCAACGCGTGGCAAGCGGAAAACATTCACACAAACACCTCATAGTCCCCGGTAGCAAAGAATTCCGTAGGTGGATCGAAAGCCTCTATCGAAACCAGCAAAATGAGAATACAGGTGAGGACGTCTATCGTCGAAAAGTCATCCTTGACTTGGGCGAAGCATACCATCGACGCAAAGATCCGGAGCATCTACCGCCTGAAAATATCCTGCAGTCCATGGGAGAATGGCTGCGTGTGATACCAAGTTTTTTACGTTCGTCACGATCTCTGTACGGGCTCCGAGTCGCGTGTGCCGCTACATCGATTGGGATCATCGCTTATATTGATACATCACATGCCTTTTTCGTGCGTCAGCGCCTCGTCTGGGCCATGGTCATGCAGACCATCAGCATGGGTCCTACAGCCGGCCAAACCGTCTTGAATTTCGCATTGCGCTCTAGCGGCACGGTGATTGGCATGGTTAGCGCCATTGTAGTCTGGTACATACCAGTTGGCCACATCGCCGGCGTCATAGTCTTCTTTTTCATATGCACCACTGGCCTCTGGTGGATCCCCTTAAAACGACCCGTATTGCAACAAGCCGGTGTCGTGGGCCTGCTCACCATAATTGTGATAATTGCCAGTGAAATGGAAGTCGTTAAATTCGGTGAACAGGCCGTCAAAGCTGGTGGTCAGCCATACTACCCTACACACTTGCTTGCGGTATACCGTCTTGCAGTCGTTCTGGGCGGGGTTGTAGTTGCTTTCATATGGACGATTTTTCCGTACCCGATATCTGATCATTCAGTCCTAAGACAGAATCTGGGTGCCTCCTTGTACTTGTTGGCTAAGTATTATTCGCTAACTCATGAGACCCTTCTTGCGCGTGCGAGGGGCGATGAGGGTGATATGACACTCAAGTCATCTGCGGGCAGACGACTAGAAAAGGCCAGGCATAGAGCGTATGCCAAGCAATCAATAGCTATCAATGGGTTGCGTTCGTACGCGGATTCGCTCAAATGGGAGATTCAGGTCGGGGGACGGTTTCCCAGGGATCAATACGAACGGATTATTGAGTGCATGCAAAAGTATGCTCCATCCTACCCAAGAAAATTTTTCAACAGTCCACTTACTTGCAACAGTATAATGAACTACATAAACCTCGCCGAATACGCCTCCAAAACATTCTCCTCGGCCCTCTCACCACAAACACCATACAACAACCCTTCCAAACAAAGCGAATGGTACACCGACTTCACAAAACTCATTACAAAAACACACATGGCCTCTCACCAGATCACCTCCATCCTCGCCTTACTGTCTGCAAGTATCATGAACGCCCAACCCCTTCCACCCTATCTACAAGTTCCCGGCCCCGACGCGTTTAGTGAACGACTTAAAGAAGTCGATAAGGATATATTGAATATTTGCCATGCGGCTGAGCCGGGGTATGCGGCGTTTAGTGTGTTGCACCTTGCTGGTAGGTGTATTGCGGGGGATTTGGAGAGGTTGATTGAGTATGTTCTTAACCCTTTTCCCGTTGTGTTTGGGTAAGGTACTAATGATGGGGATAGGAGTGTGAGAGAGCTGGTTGGAGAATTGGATTTTTCGATCCATGTTATTAGTCAACTGTCGGAAATGGAGGTCAAGAAGAGGATTGCCTAGATGCATTTCGACCGCGACAGCTGTGATGGGATGGGGCAAAGATGCGATTCTATCTAATGGCGCAGATGACATAAAGAGCATGAATAGAAAGGAACACCAATTGGAAATATCCTTCTATTCATTTCGAATAGTTTTTAATGCCTGCATATGTTGAATTAACTACCTAGAGCATGCTTTAGCTAAGAAAGGAGAGACCTTCTGTTCGTTATGTAATGTTGACTTGAAGCACTCCGTGAGATGCAAGCCCTAGCCCTAACTGGAAGTCAGAATCTAAAGCCCTACAAGAGTTTAGAAACTGCCACACCTTTTGAAATCCGTCCATCTAATTTCCACAAATGGCAAAATAAGAAATATTATCAGGATTGGCAAGACAGCCTTACCTTCTAATCTATACCTTCTGCTCCATATTCCTACCCCTAAAAGCCTCCCCCTCCACCGAAGTACCCGCCCTAATTGATGCCCGCTTCCCCTTCCATGTAAACAAATTACCCACCAGATTCACTGCAGCAACCACAAGACAGATCCTCAAACTTTTGTTGAACGCATCGCTATACGCAACCCTTACTGCCTGCCTCTGCACTGCATCAAGCGTGGCCAAAATTTGCGTATTCGTCTGCAAACCCGCGATTTGTTCTGGCGTCAAGATTCCTCGCAGGTTTCTGGCGCATGTAACATTGAACATGGCATTGCTGGCTGCAACCCCGATCGAGCCGCCCAGTACCCGGACCTGAGCTACTATCCCCTGCGCAACGGCGTGAAGTTTAAAATCGGTTTCGGTAGATGTCATGATTGAGATGCTGGAGAATGTCAGCCCAACCCCAAGACCCAGAACGGCTTGGAAACCGTAGCATTTGCTCTCAATCGATAAGCCAGATCCAAGGGTCGAAAACAACCCAGAGCCGATCATGAGCAGACACCCCGCTGCGGCGAAAGCGTAGAATGTGCGGTCTTTCTTACTGGAAAGAGCACCACTGACAAACGAGCCTGTTCCACAAGCACACAAGAGAGGGAGTAGATGCACACCGGTAGCGGAGGCAGATTTGAGATTGACAATCTGAAAGCGCAAGGGGAGCGAGATGATGAGTGTGAAGAATATGAACCCCGTCAAAACAGTGGAAATGATACCCGCCAACATGCGTCGATGAATCAGGAGCTCGAATGGGAACATGGATGCGATCCTGTCACTCAATCCTCGATAGTAGACATAGAATTGCCATCCGATTAGCAAAATCCAGCAGACGCTCCCAACAACAATTGTCCCAACAACCACACCGCTAGACCAGGCACATGCCCCTGTTCCACCTTCCTGCAACCCAAACACAACCAGCACCGACGCAGCAAGCAGCAGAAACGCCCCTGGACAATCAAATTCCCTCCACCGTCTAGCGACATCATCATACGCAGTCGTTTTACCAGGCCACCCTAGGACAAAACACAGCAACGCAACAGCACCACAGGGACCATTAAGCCAGAAGATCCATCGCCAGGAGGCGTATTCCGTAAACAAACCGCCGATAATAGGCCCCAGGACCCCCGCGATCGCGACAACGGCACCGGTAAAAGCCGACGCGAATGCAAATAGTTTCACGGTACTGACTTCGATGAGCACGATGAGTGCCAACGCATAAAGTCCGGCGCCGCCGATCCCCTGGAAAGTGCGGAAGATGATGAGTTGATTGATATTCTGGGACCATCCACATCCGAGAGAGAAAGCGACGAACATGATAAAGGCGAGTACGACGGCGAATCGACGGCCGATGAAGTCGCTGAGACGCGCAAAGACAACTGCAAAACCGAGGTAGGAGAGCTGATACGCGAGAATGGCCCAGAGCGTGCTGGCTAGCGAGTCGAAGTCGAGAGAGATGGTGTACACGGCCGTTGCCATGATGGAGGTGTCCATCAGGGCGAGGAAGAGGCCGAAAAAGAGGCCGATGAAGATGAGTGTTCGGCGCCAGGAGGAGAGGTCAGGGATTCTGTTGAGCATTGCGTTGTGGTGGCTATCTTCCTGGTCAGAGCTGTGAGGGGCTTGGCTGGCGTTGATGGTGGTTGGTATGTTTTCGCTGCTGGCGTTCTCTGCAACACGTGTGATTGAGGACGTTGACTTGAAGTCCAGAGTTCTGTCGTCGTCCTTGACATCCTTCGTGCCCGATACCACGTCGATCTGTTTATTATTCATCTCGATATGCTAAGCTTAAGCCTGAACTAATGTCAGCAAATAATCACATAAGTTACACCCATAGAGTAGAGTTGTACCTTTGCAAAGCTTTGCCTCATGAAGAAACAAAACAGAACACAAAACACAAGTAAACAAAGGTGTAGGTATATATGCATTGTATAAGCTAATTCCTGATTGTCACGACAACTATGGACCTTATGGCACCTCCCAGCGAGCTGCCTACCACCCTCTTAAATGAAATATTCCTCACAGCATATCCCTCAAACCAAAACCATGTTTTTACCAGTGTCCTATCACCCCCAGCTACCCACATGTACATCCGTCGCATGTAGCTTGCAAGAGAAACAGCAGCAAATGATGGTAAATCAATTATATTAGTGGATCTCAGTGAATATATGCCTGGCTTGGTGGTGGTTTTACCACTACTAGCTTTCAGCCATACAACGTCGAAATGTTGGTTGCATGTGTACTACATACAATGTATGTGCCCATATCAAACAGTAACAAGTTCTCAATACCCTCAAATAACTGTTTTATTTGTGTATCATGCATGTAAACAAAGGGGCACAGCGCAACAATGAATCAGTTGAAATGATTCTATTGGTTACAGCTGAAGCACCAATCTAGTATGATTCTTCCTTGTGCTACATATACATCAAACTCATTCATAGCTATGAGGGTTGATGCATTTAGGTATGGATAATGCCTGCCTGTCTGATTGTTTGATTATGATTATTTTCTATTCTTCCATAGTATTATTTAAACAAGAAGCATAGCACAGCATAGCGTAGCATAGATATCAGTCCCCTTTGTACGGAGTTACCCAACAATACACCACACCCTATCATACAATCCAATCCACCCATCCAATCCAGCCAGACCAACGCCCCAAAGTCAAACAACTGAAACCACATTACTCGCGCACGAGGAGCGCTAATGTACAGCTAGATCAAACATTATTAACACGGCTCCATTGATCACTGGTCGCTGGCATTGGCAGTAGTGGTTGACTTTTCTCCCCTGAACTTGCGTTTGATCCAGGCCATAAATCCTCCCTTTTTGGCCTCTTTTTGAGCAGGTGTTGGTTGTGCTTGCTCGGAGGGAGCCACTTCCTCGGGAGCCTTGGTAGCAGCGGCTGCCTGTTGTTTTTGTTGTTGTTCTGCTGAGTGTCCCCGAAAAGCAGCAGCTGCTGCTGCTGCCGCCGGGCTAGTTGGCTTGGCCGTTGTGTCGGCTTTTTGAGGAGTGACGGGCAAAACAGGTTCTTTCTGTGTCGAGGCTTCTCCAGCTGGTGATTCGGTAGAAACTGCAGTACCAGCACCAGCGCCAGTGCCGGTTGTGTCGACTTCCTCTGCTTTGATATCTTTAGTAGCGACGGGTACGGCTGCTGGCGCAGCAATTGCTGCCTCTGTTGGGCCCTGGGTTGCGGTTTGTTGAGTGGATGTAGTAGCCGCCGCAGTGTCGGATACCTTGGGTTTCGCTGTGACTGCCTCTCCTTTGCTTATATCCCGAGCCTCCGAAGCAATGGCGCTGTCTGCTCCAGATGCCGCCGAGTCAGCTATTGAAGGAGTTGGGAAACGCCCGGGGATCGCCAAGTTCGGCTGAGTCCCGGCAGATTCATCGACGCGCGGCTTCTTTGACGGTTGATCCCGTTCTTCAGTAACAAAAACTGGTACTTCGTGAGCACGTTTGATGTGTGCCGCCTCCTTTGCCGCCTCCGTTTTCCCCAAGGCTGATTCAGCTGCATGAAGTCAGTTGCGCTCTTATGGTAATATATGGGATACCTACCTGGTTGTGTTCGACCCTTTTCAGCCTTTTCTCCTGCTAATACTGCCGCGCCAGCTGCTGTGGCAGCTACTGCAGCAGCTCCTCCAGCTGTGACAAGACCGGTGGTTTCCTCTGTAGGAATCTGGCCCTTCTTAGCAACCTCAGATACAGCGTCTATGGCAGCATTAATAGGAGCAACAACTGGCTCAGCCTTGCCCTTTGTAGCTGCCACTAAATCCGCACGCTCTGTAGAACGAGAAGTAGTGGGATGTTCGGGTTCAGGTTCAGAAATCTTGGTCTCCTTTGCAACGTCCTCTTCGGCTTCCTTTTTCAAGCTGGTGGGCGCAGTCGTGGGTGCGGCAGCGGCCAATGCCTTGGTTCGCTCGTCGCCGCGTTGTTCTTTGGTCGCGTCAGTGGGAACGATGTCTACGTCAATCTAATTAGACAATTCGATTTTTGAATAGGTAGAAGATAGGCATACCCTTTTCGCGCACTGGTAGCTCCTCCTCCTTCCCTGGCACTGCTGCGGTCGGTTCTGTCTTGGTGATATCTTGCGCCAAAGCCTCTTGTGACTTGGGAGCGGTTGCAGTTTCAGCAGCAGCAGCAGCAGATCCGCTTGCTGCGGCCGGAGCGGCCTCTGCTGCTGTCGCTTCGGCAGCGGTTCCCTCACCGTACATGAGCTTGTCCTCTGCTTTGTGCCCGGGGCTTCTATCGATTTGTTAGATACGCACTCATGGACATGTGTATTTGATTCCCCTTGGTATCCAACTTACATGACGTTCTTGACATCCGGGACTTTAGCTCCGCCGCCGCCAGCTCCCTTCTTCTTGTTGTGCTTCTTTCCTCCCTTCTTGGGCATGATGGCGGTCCAATCGAGGTTGTAGGTCAGGTGTATTCGATTCGTGAGAGAAACTCCGGCGTGGTTGAGATGTCTCTGGGTGTCGGTGGTGTAGAGACCGAGAGATGTAGCTTGTAAGGGTGACAATGGTAATTTGGTAGGTGTGGTAGAGGCAAAGTGGCTGGAATAGTGGATTATTAGCTAAGACACCTTGCTCTCTGCCAATGACAAGGGATGAAGGGTGGGCTGTGGATCCGGATGCTGACGTTCGCAGCGATCAGCCTTTGCGCACACACAAATACAATAATGGCACAGCCAGCAGCGTATTCACATACATACGTAGTATACTTGTTTTGGGTCAGCTGATGCTTTGATACTATAGTAACTTGATACTATCGGAAAGACTGCGAAGGCAATTGTCAAATGGTGGGTTACAGTAGCTCTTTCCTTGTTCCTCGATGTTTCCGGGGAGCTCCTTCCAAGGTCCTTGTATTCTCTTTTTTTTAATTGCTTTTTATTTCTTTTTCTGGCTGTTTCCGTGCCTCTTTCGTCCTTGTTTTACTCGAGAGGCTGCCTATAGTTATCGACTATCTAGCGTTTAACAAGGAACCAATGCGCGATTCGACATCCTCGCCCGGAGTCCTTAAGCTGTCTCGAAGCGGCCCACTACCTACCGCCGGAATACATCCGGGTACGTACAACATGCCGACGCGTGACTGACCTGTCACATTCGCTCGAGGAATGCCCCAGATTTTGCTTCACCGGTGTCGAGACGCTCTTTATCGCTTTCTATAGACCTAGAGCTCTCTTGTCCATACAGACTGTATAGTGGTCTGTATGGCACAATGTCTACTCCGTCTGTGGGCAGTGGCAGGAAGCGAGGGGGAAAAAAAAACAAAAACGGCTGACGTCAAATCCGGCAGCTCGGGACCACTAGGCCGGAATGGGAAATGTGTCTGCCGACCAATCATTCTCTCCTTTTCCCTTCAGGAGAGACATTTTGTATACAGCCCTGACTTGTGCCAGGTACCTTCCTATGGAGTATTGCATGTTTATAGGGCTGGCTCAATGCCTGGACTTCATGATGGACATGGCAGCGAGACCCCTGTCAAGATTCAATCTGTGCCTCACTAATGCATGCAAGGTTCCCCATCACTAGCACCCCCACCAAGCCATTAACCGTCATGGTCGACATAGAGATACGGAGTACTCCGTAAAAAGAGTCATAATCAATCAATTGTCAAGTCAGGCATTGCTTGGTATATTACTATGTACAATCCCTCACCCGGTACGACACAATCGAGAACAAAACACTACGGCGCAAATGACATTCCCTTCAACCGAGGAACAATCAACAAATCTCGAATATCATCATGCCGAAACACCCACGCAAGAAACCGCTCAATACCCATACCCCAGCCCACCGTCTGCAACGGTTTACTCTCCCGTACATCAGTATACCACTTATATTTGCCCTTGTCCGCCACTTGGTGGAGATTCAATGCATGCCGCACTTCGTCGGCAGATACATGGCGCTCTCCTAGACCAAGAACCTCACCCGATCCCAAAAGCAGGTCCGCGCAACGAGCTTTCCTCCGAGCGGAATCGGTGTAAGCTTGGTAGAATGGAACAGAGAGGTGGTCCATCTCCGTCACCCAAACGGGGCCGCCGCCAAAATGTTCAAGGAGCCGTCGCTCGCCGAGCGGAGTCAGTGTGCGACCTTTGCTGGAGTCGGAGTCGGAGACAGGTCGCCAGATAATCTCTGCTTTGGTGTTTTGCATGGTCGGTAGAGACAGCGCGTCGTCGAGTGCGATCTGCGGAAATCTACCTCCGTGGGATTTTGCATAGTCGTGGAGCGATGTCAGGTGGTCCAGACGACCTGAACCATCGGCGGTGCTAGCCTGGATGAGGGACGCATGGTCGCGGAGGAGCGTTGCTACGAGATTGAGGATATAGCCTTCTGCAATTTTGATACCCTGTGCAAATGAACCGCGTAGCTCGCACTCCACATGATGGAATTGATTGACATGTCTCGCATCATGGTCCTCGCCACGGAAAGACGTGCTGATATAGTATACACCCGGCACCGTGTCTCTGATGCGAAGAAAATACTCCAGCGCAAACTGCATCGAGTCAGCCAAGTAGGTCGACTGGCCTAGGAGCGATACTGAAACAGGCAGAGAGTCCGAACCTAGACCCATCGGCGAACTAACGGCGTCGGTTGTGGAAGGTACAAGACAATATTGGTAGCCATGGGACTTGCGGAAAAAGTCTGTCGAGGTGTGAAAAAGGGTGTCCTGAACCGTGAACAAGACTTCGTACCAAGGGTCTTGTAAGACTGTCAACAGATGACGACTGGGATCACTCCATGAACGTGGTGGAGATGCACTCTCTGGGGCGACAATCTTCTGTCTCAAAGTCTGGGATGTGCGGACAAGCCCCGGACAGTCTGGACATATTGGTCCCTGGAGAGAGCTCACATAGCCCTGGTATGTCTCATGAAAGGGAGCTACAGTATCAAATGGCGGATCGACCGGGGCATGGATTGGGATGAGTTTGATATGGGCGTAGTTAATCTCGAATCCTTCAAAGATCATGCCACAACGTTCAGCGCCAAAAGCTGTCATCAGAATACCGGCCACTGTGTGTGCTGCTGCCATCAGCTTGGTGTAGGACTGCTCCTCAAGAGAGAGGACGTCGCTTGAGAGATGGGCCCGAGGCGCCAACACAGTGAAACCATCAGTATTAGGAAATGGAGTGAGAAAGGCGACATGTTCATCATCCTCCCAAACCCGCCACTGCGATAGCTCGCCCCTTATAATCCGAGCAAACAGATTATTGTCATCATCAGGCCCATCGAAGCGATAGTTCAAGGGGTCCGACAGTCCCGAGACGGATCGAATCTTGGAGCAGATCTCATCTAGCTGCTCAGAAGCCATCATAGGGCCATCGTAAGAAGATATATAACCAGGGAATGATTTTTGGTACTCCTTCACGTCACTCGTGATTGGTTTCCAGTCGCGACCTAGGCCATGCAGAGGCCAGATTGAGAGGACGTTTTTACCTTCGGTGATCAGCGCGCAGCGACCTACCTGATAGAATTTGCGAACCGCCGAGGTGACGGTGCGGATGGCTTTCATCGCGCGCACGAACTCATCCAAGGACAAGTCAAATAGGCTCTCCACATCTGTCTTGAACGCAGCTAGGGTGTGGCCACGAGTCGATGGATAACGTGAATGTCCAATGATCAATTGGTTGTCCTGGTAAAAGATGTGTGTCTGGAGCACAGGTATAGTCGTAGGATGGATGAGTGACTCGGGGCTTGTGGAAGAGCTGCCCCAGGAGACGGGAAAGTGTCGTGCATTAGACTCCACAACAGACTCTCCATTTGCATCTAGGGCCACCACTGAGCAAGATGCCCCCGCTTGTGAGACAGGTGCCAACGCTTGACGAGCAGCATCACGCAAGTTATAGCCGTTAGAGTGGTACTGGGCAACTGCGGCGGCAACAGAGTGCTTCAGAATCTCGTCTCCAGCGCCGCTACTGTGGATTTGTCAGAACAATCCTTTCCCAAGGGACAGAAGGCAACTCACCAAACAACGCTTATGCGGTCATCAGCATATAAACCGGCTCCGAGCAGTGCAGTATCCCCCAGCCGCCCATCCTTCTTCCCCGTGCCTCCCCCCGTCGAACCACCCGCAGCCAGTTGACCGTGGCTGTCAAGGACAACGGCTCCAACTGTACCCGATCCCCCACTCACAATCTTCTTGCCTTTCGAACGCTCCGAGAGAGTTATACGGAACGGAGTGGTAAAATAGCTATTGGGGACTGTCTCCAGGCCCAATTCCTTGGCCAAGTCATCCGCCGCGCGGCCAACGATGATCGTGTGCGGACCATTTTCGAGTAGCTCGTTGGCCAAGCGGATGGGATTTTTGGTTGTTTCAAGCAACCCGACGGCGCCGTAGGCCTTGGTTGCGCCGTCTACTATTCCGGCCTCGAGCTGGCATGTTTGGAGTGTGGTAAGTACGTAGTATCACGTAGCATCTAGGGAAAAGGGAAAAGCGCTAACCTGGTGAACTCCCTCCTCATTAAGAGCAGCTCCATGTCCCGCATTAAAGGTGGGGCAGTCCTCCAGGGCCGCAACGGCTAGAACTACCACCTCTTTAGCTGTGGCTCCTTGGCTGAGAGCATTAGAGACACTCTCAGCCACTGACCGGAGATTCTCAACGGTCTCGCGCTGACGATCAACGTCTGCGCAAGTCTCAGAACACCCGCCGTGTAGGACAAAGTGCCATTGTCCTGTCGTCGTTGTAACAGTCTTGCTACGAATGATCAAAGTCATTGTTGGGAATGTTCTTGCTGTACGGATGTGAAATGAAAGGTGTTTTCTCGAGTTTATGATGTCGAATTGTACCAATCGTAACTATTTGAAATCAATTGATACGGATTACCCCGCCAGCAGAGCCGCATGTTCGTGGCACAGAGGTACTATAATGCATCGGATAAGATTGTGACAAATGTGGCTAATCAACTGCCAGGCAGGAATAACCGGTAAGCAGCCTTGTCTATGCTTACGCCGGCCACTCACGTCGTGCCTGATCTTCGAGCCTCATCAATTCTTTCAAATAGGTATAACCCTATGGCTTGAAGTCAGTTCGGATTTAGATAGGTATCCAAGGGTGGGCCTGTCAATAAGCTTGTGGGTATATCCGTGCGGGCCGGTACTGTACTGTACGCTACCAACATTACTGGTGCCTATCTAAATTCCCAGACAATCACTAAATATTGAATCTGGTTGACTCAGACGGGAATTGCCGTGACGGCATTTGAGTACTTCTTGTACAAAGTCGGAAACTTACGAGGTAAAGCCAACCTCTGAAAAACATAGCTAAGCCTGATTCTCAACTACCTACATAGTTCAAACGATCCTAATCATCGCATACACCAATAATCAAAAGAAGAAACATGTCTGCAGCCTCAATCCCCAAATCCACGCCTCTCCAAAGGCGACGCTCTCTAATCGAGCAAATCTCCCACCGTCTCGACAAACCAATTACAATAATCGAGTACGACATCATCTGGCCAGAGCAATTCTCCATCGTCCACCAACGCATCCAGCAAGCCCTCGGCAACCGCGTCCTGGCAATTGAGCATATAGGCTCAACAAGTGTCCCCGGCCTGCCCGCCAAAGCCGTCATTGACGTCGACATCATCATCGCCGATCCAACTCAGGAAGCGGACTACGTCCCAGCCCTCGAAGCCGCGGGCTTTCAATTCGTCTTCCGGGAACCATTTTGGTACGATCATCGATTCTTTGGACTTGAAGAACCCTACGCGAATGTCCATGTCTTTGCACCAGATTGTCCGGAGCATTTGCGTCATGTTGCGTTTCGTGATTGGTTGCGAGAGTGTGCGGAGGATAGGTTGCTCTATGCCAGCGTGAAGCGCGAGGCCGCAGAGGTTACGTGTCAGGATGGGGGAACCGTTATGGATTATAATGATCGCAAGGCTTTTGTGATACGGGATATTTTGAGCCGCGTGGATAGTAAAACAGCAGGGTTGATGGATAGATGATGTGGACGTTCTACATGTTGTTAGATTGCATCTATGTACGGTCATTTTCATAGTTTGACAGGGAGTAAACAAGTAAACTTAAATGCATGGAAGTGGGCAAGCTTTTACGGGAGCTTGAGATTTGCCGCAACGAGCTGAAAAAGAAGCTGATATCAACATGCTTATGATGGGCGCATGACAATGCTCTTGGGCTGTTCCTATAGACGGCGATTCAAGATCACCAAGATTACTTAAGATGACTTAGGTTTTGTGATGAAATTAAAGCTGTTGCTTCTGACAAGGATATCTTGAGTCATACAATAGCTCCTGTACAGTGAGCTGATATCAATTCCTGAAAAGTAAATATTATGGGTATCATTCCAACCTCCATAAGGGAAACGTTGGATTATGGTTACGCAAACAAAACCTACAAAGCTATCGGCCGGTAAGCCGTCGATTGGGGAATCATCACAAGTTGCTTTAAAGACGAGAGGTTAATATCAATGATTCGACATACAAACATTGTAGAGCTCCCATCTATACTAGAAAGAGGTATCCCTAATATCTCAAACCTATACATAGGTTAACAGAATGGCTACTGGTAACCTAAGCTCACTCGGCCGGAATAGTTCCCCCGCACCACTCCGCACATGATCTCATCTTTTCCATGATGTACACACTCATTTTAGCTGAATATTTTCCCTTCCATTCCACAACTTAACAAAGAGATATATTCAATTACGAAATTGGCAAAAAAAGCGAAAATGCCCAAAACCCTCACTGTGGCCGTCGCCCAATCCCGCACCCTCGAAACAACATCCTCCACTCTCGCTGCTCTCGAAAGAACAACCCGTCACGCCTCATCCCGTGGTGTTCACGTCCTCCTCTTCCCGGAAGCATATCTCGGCGGATATCCACGAACATGCTCCTTTGGCACAGCAATTGGCGCTCGTGACCCTGCCGGTCGAGACCAATTTTTGGAATATTTCAACTCCGCAGTTGATCTGGGTGATACACCATCCGGTGCGGGGGATGACTGGGTTGATAGGAAATTGCCCTGTGCTAAGGGGAAGGAGTATCGCGGCGATGGCACAAGAGAGTTCCTGGAGCGTGTAGCGAGTGAGACGAATGTGTTTATTGGCGTGGGGCTGATTGAAAGGGCTGGGGGGAGTTTGTATTGTGCTGTTGTTTATGTCGACCCCAAGAGGGGAATGCTGGGAAAGAGGAGGAAAGTTATGCCAGTGAGTCCTCCCCCACCCCTATACCTTTATGATAATCAGTATTTTGACCGTACAATAGACAGCAACAGAACGCCTAATCTGGGCCCAAGGCTCTCCCTCAACCCTCAAAGCCGTAACAGCCGAAATCAACGGCGTGAATTTGACTATCGGATCAGCAATCTGCTGGGAAAACTACATGCCACTTCTCCGCCAGAGTCTATACTCTCAAAACGTCAATTTGTATCTTGCACCTACGGCAGATGGGAGAGATACATGGCTCCCGCTTATGCGAACAGTGGCAATTGAAGGGCGTGCTGTGGTGTTATCTGCTAATCAATGCGTGCGAAAGACCGAGTTGCCGGATTGGATTACCGGATCTACTCTTGATGGTACATCAGCAAAACCCTCCACAGCTATGGCAGGCAACAAAACAGATGTAGAAACCAAATCCCAAGAACCCCAAGAAATCACCTGGCCACAATCAGCAGGCGAACAACTCCATCCAGACAAGAAGCGAGATCAAATGTACGCCAGTCTAGCCGTCGAGAACGAGCAAGGGCCCATTACCAAGCTGAAGAAAAAGGGTCTTGCGCAGCAATCTTTTCTCCCAAACTCAGCGTCAAAGAAAGACCCAGCAACAGAAGAATACATCTGTCACGGAGGGTCCTGCATTATCGGTCCTTTGGGGCAGATCTGCGGTGGTCCTATATGGGACGTCTGCACTGATGATAATGATGATGTTACTACAGTAGGAGATGGGCTAGTCATTGCCGAAATTGACTTTGAGGATTGTGCCAGAGGAAGGTTGGATCTGGATGTGGCTGGGAGTTATTCACGGAATGACTCTTTCAAGCTTACGGTTGAAGGGTTGGATTTGAACCCGCCTCCTTTTTAAATACATCAAAGAGTTTGGAGAAAGGAAAAAGAAAATATAGATTAGTCTGTGGTAATTTGTACCGATGGATAAATTACGATCAGTATCCGTAGGGCAGAACAGATAAAATCGTACTCAAAGATCATCGACTAGGGTTTTTCTTGTCTCATACAACCATTATTCCCGAGGGAATAAACGGTGTATCCAGCTCAAAATCAGTCGAGGAGAACATCTGATCGAGCGAGGCAAGAGACGTCTTTTCAGTTTCTATTATGATGCAGTGCGTAACTTAGAGAAGATATGTTTCGATTAGTCATTGATTGATATCATAAGGTAAGTAATAAAACATCAGGCGCTCACGATCCCTTGAAACGCCTACCGAGACTCCGCTTAGATGTACAAAAAAACAATAAACGATGCACGATCAGTAAGCCACACGGGTCCTCATATCCTATAATCGTCAAGTCAGCAGCGAATTACATCCAAGAAAGAAGTTATAACGTACCGAGATCTTGCGTTCAATCTCCCGAACGCTTCGATCAAGTTCACCAGCGATCATGAGTTTCTTGTCGTTGGGAAGCAAGAAGTAGCTTTCGCAGAGATCACCGTCAATAACACCCTTGGAAGGAACATAATAGCTTCGATAGATCAGGTGGTCTCGTCCAGCTAACGGCGGGTTCTGGGAAGCAAGTTGAGTCTCCAGATTTTGGAAGAAATCAACATCCTCACGACTAATGAATGGGACCATAATACCAATAGTGCCCTGCAAACCAGTCCATACGAGGATATCTCTTCCTCCGACAACCAGGTTTGTTTTGTGAAGGCTTGTAGGAATATCTTGAGTATAATAATGGATCATGAGATTCAATCGGTTTGCTGTGCCCTGGAGATATGAACGCTCGTGGATAAGATGGGCTCCAGAACCGTCTTCGTCGGACTCGTCGGACGCCTTTTGTGGGCAACGGACAAGCCACAGGTTACCAAATTTATCACCGCCCGCTGTGGTCTCGTAGTCCACCATTGTTGTAGCAGTGGTCCAGCGCGCAATAACATCATCCACAAATGGGATGAGTTGATTTTCTTGATATTTGTACACCACGTAGGTCACACTCTCTTGAACATCGCTAACAATAATACGACTGCCTTGCGTCTGTAAACCTACAATAAGATTTGGTACAGCTTCAACCTGGCACTTTCGAAGCATTTGCTTCATACCAAGATCGTAGATCCTTAGGTTCTTACCGATACCGGCAACCAAGCGTCCTTGAAATGCGAGAAGGGCAAGTGGAGGCTCTTCAATCTTGGTTTTGTGAATGAATTCCAGTTCCCTGCCATCTTCTTGGAAACGGTAGATATGAATAAATCCAGCGGAGAAGGATCTTGGGTAAGTGACAACATCCTTGCCTGTGCCAACGACGAGGAAAGTCTCGTTGTCTTGGCTTGCGAACGAAACAGCTGCAATGCTAACAGCAGATTCATTCTCTTCAAGTTCAAGGCGCGAAAGAACCGATTTAGCATTGACAGGATCGACGACTTCAATGCAAGAAGCCCAATGACCGGTAGCCCTTGGATAGCCAAAAGTTTCTGCTGGAGGAATCACGGCTTCTCCATTTTGTAATTTGGATTCTTCCAATAGGCGAGTCTGCGTGGCTGGAGCGAGAACATTGTTCTCGGATTCGATAACGTAGAACAAAGGCTGTTCCGGATGTTTCACAAAATGTCTTGGTGTGTATGCTAGAGGAATAGACTCCTGTAGCACGTTGTTGTCGAGTTTCTCGATCGAGAAAATCCTACATTCAATTAGCAAGGGATCAATCAATTGCCATGAAGAATGATAGTGAATAGACGAGTATCTCAGTAGGAACAATTGGATATGAATTTTATATATTTTTTCCACACGAAAGTTCGGTTCCCTTTTTCATCATGATACGAGGAGGTGAATCGCAAAAACTGAATAAAGGTTCACGTACCGTAAATTTTGGCCCTGGATTCCAACCATGCCTTCCAGGCATTGCTCGCTGGAAAAGTTCCATCCCCATTCGAGACCGACATAGTCCAAGGATGTGAGCATGAAACTTTTAGTCTGGACATCGGAATACCCTAACCATGGGCGAGAGCTGAGAGCAAGAACTGCAGGCTGTCCTTTGACGGAGACCCCAAACAACTTCACTGGTTTTGCGCCTAGGAATCGAGTGCGAGTATCGGAAAGCTCACCAGTAACTTCGTCAAGCACTGTTCGAAGATAGACACCAGAGTACAGTCCAATGTGCAAATACAACGTTGAACCACCAGATGTCGAGTCGATCATAGACATTATATTTAAGGCGGATGGTGCAGATGTTAGGGCCTGTACGGACTTGTTCTCAAGTGTGGAATCCGGATCCAGACTCAAAATCCTGACTGTCGAGTCATCACACCCAACGGCCAAGAAAGAACTACGGACACGGCCCTCGGGAACCTCGCCCAAGCTCAGAGATGTAACTGTACCTGACATCTGACGCTTCTCATCGTACTCGGCCAGCGAGCCATCAGTGTCCATTTCAAAATACACAATCTCGCCTGAACTCAAAGCAACTGCGACTTGGCGCTCGTTGGTGGCTGCAGCAACAATGGTACGATGTTGAGGCGCAGGCCATTCATTAACTCGATGATCAGCAAGAATGTGTCGAATGCCCTTTGGATGAACTTGGATCAAAGAGTCTTCGCCAAGTTGTTGAACGGCCAAGGTGGGTGCTGTGGACAAAAAGCCAGTATCTGTGACTTCTTCCACTGTCTCGCCGATGCTGAGAACCAGAGTGCCATTCGTGAATGACAGAACAATATAAGCATCGAATTCGTCGTTACGGGTCAGTTTCGTCGTCCAAACGGCGGAAGGAACGCTAGGAAGTTCGGACTCAACGATCTCAGAAACCTCCAGACCGTGCTTTAGAGTTCTGAAAGTACTCCGAGCTCCCGTACCACAAATGGTGTAAATTTGAGGAGCATCCTCTCCGATGGCATCCGTGATTTTGCAGTCCATGATAGGATTCAAAGAATTGATGCTTTCAACCAAATTCAAGTTCTCAGCGCCTCTCAAGTTGAAGTAAACGGGGTTAATAGGATCAGCCGGATCGGCAGAAACATCATCACTCGAGAATTCGGTCTCTTCATCATCATCGCCAAGCTTTTCGAACTGATAGAAGTGATGATTGCCTGTTTCGCTTGCAACAAACAAGAAACCACTCTTCAAAATAAGCAGGTTTGCTGCGATAGGGACAGTGTCAAAGTATTTGATCTTCAACCTCTTCACTTCACCGGTGAGTTGACCATTCTCATCCTCGACCATATCGATTGTCAACTTGAAGAGATCGCCATCTTCTGTCTGCAGCAGAAAGAAGAAAGCGCCCCTCATTTTGTGCATAACACCCGCTACAATACTTCGCTTTCGTTCGGGATTCTCCGTAGGACCGTTGCGACGGGGAATGGGCACACGAAATGCATCCTGGTTCGAGTGCCGATATGTTACGCTGTCTTCTGCGCAAACAAGGACACCACTCGGACCATCAGCGCCTCCAGGTACTTGAAACAATATATTCGAAGTCCGGTGTATGACATCTGACCATCTACGAACCACATGGTTCAGACCCAAATCAAGCTCATAGTATACAAGTTGTTTTTCAACTTCCTCGTATGCTCGGCCGGTGGGATCCTGGTCTGACTCGGAATAATCGACTTCAATGGCAGCGAATATTGGATTATCGTATCCCACATCCAAAGCAGTAAGAGCAAAGACAACAGTTTGTGCTTTGTGTGCCTCGAGGGGAGAGGAGATTGTCAATTCTGCTTGAGAATTCCGGTTCAGAACGTAGACAAGTTTGTTCTTTTCCACCGAAGCAATCAGACAAGCTCGTCCCTTGGGATCTACTGCAAGATACTGGCCAGGTATCACTCGTCGAACACCCGACTTTCCAAATGTCTCCAGATGGATGCGGTTGAATCTGTTCTGTGATGGTACGTACTCAATGATGGTAATACGACCCGAGTCCGATCCGATGATGATGTAATCTGTACGAATTCTCAGCACGGATCAACAATATCGTTGCAAAGCTTTCAATGCTTCAATGCTTCCGACCGAGGCACATCCGACAATAGTGGCTGGTTCCCGGGAGCTTCACGAATCACTAAAATGACTCTTTTAGGGGGAGAGGAGGGTGCAACATACCTTTGCTACTTCCGGCCAGCCGGAATGCTGCAAGAGACCTTATGATTCCAAAGACATCCTGCGTATATATCGGGGTGACTTTGCCTTGAGCGGCGTCCGGGCGATGGATGGTAAGCTTCGAGCCTGAAGCTGTTACAATCTGTTGCTCCTTTGTGCCTGCGAATTGTCCAAGTATAGCTTGCGTGACAGCTGTAGGATTCTGCAATGTCAAGGAATACATGAACATATTCGATGTAGTCGCCATGGTGGGCAGTTACTGTGCTCTAATCGAGCCGTAAACTGAAAGGTGGTTATCGCGTTGCCAAAGACAAGGTTTTGTCAGAGATCAGGTTTCCATCTCCAGACTGAAAAGATAGTATAGCAGTCTTGAAAGCCAAGACCGGTTTATGCTGCGATAAATTCGTAAGGGTTGACTTGATAAAGGACGACGCGTCCTGCCGTCAAAGTGGGAGGAAGAAGACTGTGGACGTGGGAGCTTGCAAAACCTGGCGAAAAAAAGATAAAAGCTGTGGCTTTAGCGTGCCAAGCGCCAAGACAAAACAATTTGATGCCTGATCTGTAGGGCAACAAGGCACCTACGCGGCACTGCCTTAATCCATCGGTTTCTGCCAGCTTCCGGGCGGGCTGACATTATCCCGTTGATTGATTGTCCACTGCTCGCTGAGACACTAAAGTCGTTTCCAACCTTCAGGAACAACTGACTTAACTGTGGCACTGTGACATTATTTGTCGCATTTCTACTACAAGCATCGGAATCTACTTTTGATTTCATATATCGAACTTCAAGTCACAGGTGCTGGCGATTGCTCAAAAACCTCACGAGCCTTACCCCTCTTGCGTGTGATATCATGGCGGACGACGCCTCGGCAGCGGAATCTACCTCCATCACATTCAGCGTCAAGGCATCCAACGACGCCAAGTATACCTTCACATTGCCTGATTCGACTACCGTCTCGGACTTGAAAGAGAAACTATCGAGCTCTGAGTATGCCGATACACCTGCAGAGCGCCAGCGATTGATCTACTCTGGTCGAGTGCTTAAAGATAACGAGACTCTTGCCTCGTACAAGATCAAAGATGGACACACCATTCACCTAGTCAAGAGTGCAGCTAGCAATCAACGACAGAACCCTCCCCCTCAGCCTGCCGGCACAGCTGCCGGCACGACACCCTCAGCCATACCTGGAGTACCTACAAATATCGCGGCTGGCACTGGAAATAACCCTTTGGCTGGCTTGACTGGAGCACGATATGCTGGCTTCGCACAGCTCCCTGGGGCTGGAATGTTCGGGCCAGATGGTGGCGTAAGTATATGCTGTTGAAAAGCTTACATGCACTAGCTGACAGATCCTAGATGGGACCTCCTCCAGATCCAGACCAGATGCTCAGCATGCTTGAGAATCCTCAAGTACAGGCTACCATGAACGAAGCGCTCCAGAACCCCGCTCTTATCGATTTAATGATTCAACAAAATCCAATGTTGCGAGAGATGGGCCCTGGTGTGCGCCAAATGATGCAAAGTCCTGAATTCCGAAGAATGCTGACTGATCCTGCGGCGATCCGCCAAATGGCGCAAATGCAGCGGGCTTTCGGCGGGGGTATGGGCTTTGGAGGAGCTGGCAACACGGCGTTCCCCGCCCCTGGCGTCACAAACACTACTCCCGAGGAAAACCGTGGTCCACAGCAGGACGCCAACCAAACAATTCCACCTGTCAATCCATTCGCCGCTGGTGCGAATCCTTTCGCAGGTCTTTTTGGGATGCCTCCTCAACCGCCATCAACGACCGCGCAACAGAATACTACCGCTGCCGAGTCGACCACGACTGGTGGACAGGCTACGACAGACTCTGCCACACAGAATCAACAAGCACAGAATCCATTCGCCGCTCTTTTCAATCCTGCGTTGCTCGGCACTCCTCCAGGCCAGACCGGCGCAGGTGGCGCTGCGCAGCCGAACTTCAACAACATGTTCAACCCTCAGAATAACCCATTCATGCGAGACCCTGCTTTGTTGCAAAACGTCATGCAAGCCATGAACGGAGGTAGTGCTGGCGCCGGCGCAGAGAACCCTTGGGCAGCCCTTTTTGGTGCCCCTCCAGTTGCTGCTTCCCCAGTAGACAACCGGCCCCCTGAGGAGCGTTATGCAGAACAATTGCGTCAGTTAAATGACATGGGTTTCTATGACTTTGACCAGAACATTGCAGCCCTACGAAGAAGCGGTGGTAGCGTTCAGGGAGCTGTGAACTTTCTCTTGGGTGGCTAAATAAGGAGTAGAGCAGAATCCTGTTTTTATTCGATACTCCCTGAGATGCCGTTCTATTCTATTGCTCTGGTCGATTTTCTGAAGACCATCACACAGCTTCATTGATTCATTTATGTGCATAACTTGGTATGGAATGTATAATGAATTATGTCTGGCCATTAAGCAGCCTCAATGAAAAACAGTGACTCTGGTGACTCTACAGATAGGCCATATGTAACTTGAAGCTATCCGGATCTGGAGGATAAGCTTGGTTCCACGCTAAACCAAAAATGTAAAATGCCAGCTTGCCGTGGACCTACTACCTATTCGTAATTTCGTAGTAGAGGCTAGCGCGGAGTTAAATGGCAAACCGAACATACCTCTCTCCTCCTCGGACCTCCACTGTTTTCCCCTTGAATCGATCAATCATCTCTTCAATATTCAAGATGCCGGACCATCGTATTGATCTTTAGTAGATCTGTTATGCGAATTGACGACGCGAAGAAGTCGAGTATCAGTTGAAGGTACTTCGTACCGGTTACATTCGTTATCGGGCTTTCGGGGATCCTTGTCCACCGCTAGTAGGCGTTCACGATCGGATTGCAAATATTTTTCTGGTTGAAATCGCAAATTGATATCGTTACATAGGTTGATGTATACTCGGTAGTGAAGGGGTCTGTTGGAAGAGTTACATTCTGTTTGAGGATGAAGTCCATATTTCATTGCCTGAGCTGGCGGTTAATACCGTGGCTGTTCCTATTCTCCGTTTGTCAATCATTCTACATCCCAGGTAAGTTACGACTCGCACCAATTGCTAGGTCGATGCTAATATTCGATTACCCGCAGGTTACTCGGTCGTCAGCTATGCAGACAACGAACCTATACCTTTGCTAGTCAACAAGATCTTCTCTGATCACACCCAACTGCAATATGCCTACTTCGAGCTTCCCTTCGTTTGCCCACCGACCGGACAGAAACACGGAAACTCTCCATTTGGATCTGGACACAGCCTGTCCCTGAATCTGGGCGAGATATTGCGCGGAGATCGCATCATGACATCAGACTATGAGTTGGTAATGAAACAAGACGTCGGATGTCGTGCGCTTTGCACGCGCGAGGTGGACCGGAAGGCCGTCAAATGGGGCCGCCAACTCATCAAAGATGGATACGTCGCCGAATGGATTGTCGATAACCTCCCTGCCGCAACGAGCTTTGTCACCGTTGATCGCAGCCGAAAGTACTACTCGAGCGGATTCAAGTTAGGATACCAGGACTTTTCCCCAGCCGAGGGCCTGGGTCGTATATACATTCACAACCATTTCACGATTGTTATTCGTTGGCGCAAAGCTCCAGGAAAGGCAGGCGAGGAAGGAAAAAGTGTGATTCTCGGCTTTGAGGTCTACCCTAAGAGCATAGGATATGAAAACAGAGATGAAGATGGATGTCCGTACGACGTGCATGCGGAGAACTCACATTTGGAGCTTTTCCTTACGCCAAACAATAAGGAGATTGAGGAAAAATACAGTGATTCGTCGTACATCCCTCAGCGCGGTGAAGATGCGGACGACGGTGCTACGATGAAGATTCCGTATACTTACTCGGTCTACTTCCGGGAAGAAACATCCATCGAGTGGTCGAACCGGTGGGATTTGTTCTTTACGGATCAAGTCGATAGTTCGATGACACATTGGCTTGCAATTATTAATTCTTTGACGATATCGGGCGTGCTCGGTGTAACTGTGATTGTCATCTGGGGCCGAACTGTTCAGAGTGATGCCAAAGGACGCGGAGATGGTGTTTTGGAAGAGGGGAAGATGAAGAAGCGTCGCTCTAGGACGCTGGCCAATGATAAAGAGTCGGGTGAAGGTGTGCTGACCCAGGACGGTGAGGTTGATCCTCTGTCTGACGACGAGCTGGAGGATGTTGCCGGATGGAAACTGCTTCATGCAGATGTTTTTCGTCTTCCAGCTTACAGTGGACTACTCGCGCCGTTGGTAGGGTCAGGAATACAACTACTTTTCGTCGCAATTGGCCTACTCATTCTCAGCTCTTTGGGGGTGTTGAATCCTAGCTTCCGAGGTGGTTTTGTTACGGTTGGATTTGGTCTATTTGTGTTTGCAGGGTTATTCTCGGGCTACTTTTCTGCAAGGTTGTATAAGACACTGGGAGGACAGAATTGGCGAAAGAACACCGTTATTGTAAGTGACACATGGCCACTAATATGTCGTCTGGATGCTAACTCTGAGGTAGACGGCCTCTCTATTCCCTGGGTTAACATTCTGTCTGATTTTCGTCTTGAATTTGTTTGTCTGGGCTCAGGCGTCCAGTACAGCACTTCCATTCGGCACGTTAGTAGGGCTCGTCGCTCTTTGGCTTCTCGTCCAGGCACCTCTGTGTTATGCCGGCAGCTGGTTCGGATACGTACGAGCAGAGCCATGGCAACACCCAACCAAAACATCACCTATTCCACGACAAATCCCACGACAACCGTGGTACTTCCGTGGTGTCAACGGAGTCATCTTGACCGGTCTGATTCCATTTGCGGTTCTCTTTATTGAGTTGATGTTTGTTTTCAAGAACCTATGGCAGGATAAGAGTGGCTATTACTACGTGTTTGGCTTTTTGAGCGTGGTCTGCACGATTTTGATTGTTACTGTCAGCGAAGTGACCATCATCACGACATATAACCAACTTTGCGCCGAGGTATGCTTCCTCCCATGTTTATCACAAATCGTATCGGACTTACGTGACTAACATCTACAGAACTACCACTGGTGGTGGCAAAGCTTCCTCACCGGCGGCAGCAGCTCCTTCTGGATCTTTGCCTACTGCATCTGGTATTATATATACAAACTACACATAACGGGCTTTGTGTCGAGTTTGCTCTTCTTCAGCTATAGTTTTCTGGCGTGCGCGGTCTACGGACTTTTGACTGGTACTGTGGGATTTTTGACAGCGTATATTTTTATTCGGAGGATATACAGGTATGCCATCTCCCTTGTCTTGTGGGTTGCTAAGGAAACGCTGGTACTAATTTCTCAACAGTGCTGTCAAAGCAGATTGATCGAGTCTACGAGCTTGGACAAGGCGACAACACAGCACCAATATACATTTTGTACTTTTACCACGCACTTATTTTGCATTATTTTTTATGATGTATTTAATATACTGCTGAAATTATACTAATGCGAGACGGATGTACCTATATATTCCTCCCAATATTATTTGTCTATATCAAGGCGATGGAAGGCGTTCATATTAGCGAGACTTGGCCATATTTGGCAATTTTTGATGCAACATTTTGTTATCTTATTATCCAGCACACTTCTTCTATTGATTGTCTATTTTTTTTTGTAAGCTTTAGGTACGGTGATGTATCTATTCTGCCTACTTATCTGTTCAGGGTAAGAATATCCATGTGACAAGTCAATCGGTCCGCGACGGATGTCCGGCGGCGACTCCATATGTAGGTGCCCGATTTCGATGTTTTGATGCACTCGAGCTCAAGATCTGACGACTCCGGAAAGTGGCTATGTACTTAGGTGCTAAGGTGCTAACCATCATTGTGTAACTAACATGCGTAGAGATATATATGTGTAAATAAATCTACATCACATTCTTGCCTGATGCCTGGAGCAACACATTCCAGGAAGAAGCATTGTTATGGCGTGATAGTCTCCATTGTATTCATATGTAGATAAACGTGAACATGTACTAGTACTTACTGTAAGGCGAGTATGACGGTCTAGATCAGCATGAAGTAAGTCACTCGGTCACACCCCAAAGATACAGCACATTCAGTATGTATTGAGCTAGGCCGTATGAAGAATAGCGCGCATGCAGCCCTCATTGGAGGCGACGGAGACACTTTAGCTCCTCCACATCCCAACCAATCAGCCGCCCAAGAAATTGCGTGCCATGAACGAAGCTCCATCCGACAGTCGAAAAAGAAGAACCATCGCGGATAAGTGGATCTCCAATAACCGCCGTCGTCATGTAAGCGGCCCCAATTGGCATCTCGTCGAACTGAGACATAGTATGTCATTGGAGGAACTATCGCCTGAAAATGTAAGCAGATGAAGTGTGATGCTATTGGTGGAGTACATGCACGAAGGGGTTTATTTTACAAGTGGGCCTTCGGCTTCTCTTATCACATATGACTCTTTCTTATGACGGCTACCCTCTGCACTGTACACCGAGTCCTTGTTAGCGTATGTGGGGTTATTGAAGTTTGTGTCTTGTTTTGTCTCTGATAAGCGATTAAGCGTTGTATCAATGTATTGTTAAGCGTGCGTACTCCGTAGTTACTCGAAATACACGGTATTTCAACTGTCTGACAGAAAGATGGTCACGCGATGATTGTCCTTTTTAGTTACCAAGAGGATATTCTTGCTTAATCAGGGAGTGCCATCCATTGTCCTCTCTGACGGGACAATGTGAAAGATTAAGATTCGATACAAGTCGAGGTACGTACTGAACATGTCGCACGAAGTAACATAGTTAGAGCTGTATTAACCCTGTCGAGTAACTTTGTTCTTATCGCAGTGGCTGTCTGCATCCCCTGAAAATCCACATGAAACACCCTCACTACGACGGCCATGTCTGTAAGTATGGCGCATTTATCCCTCCAGCAAGCCGAACCATGCGCATAACTCGACCAGATAGGATGAATAATAGGTATAAATGTCGCAGCAAAACGGCAGTGCTGACTAACCCCACAATCACGACATCGCACGACATCGCCCCAGAGAATGACCTTCATGTCTTCGGCGCGGGCGGTGTAATCGCCTTACTTGTGTGGTACATGTACCGGCCGCTGTTGAATGTAATTTATCACTATTCGGTAGGTTGATAAGCGGCCGTAACGATACACGCGTACATGTACCATACATGTAACTTTCGATAAGCCCACCTCCTTCCTGTTCCAGCCTGCCCCGGGGAAAGGTTTGAAGCACCGAAAAAAAAGAGGGCGTCATTTTAAAAAGCCCGCCTCTTCCACTTCATTATACTTTTCCCTCTCCTTTTACTAATTCCGTTTTTAAATCATATCTCCAGCGTGCTTTGTTTGTGTTTATTCCATCATCAACATTCAGCCATTTGCAAAGAGCCAATATATTTTCCTGCTTCTTCTCTTTGTAACCCCCAGTAGCCAGGCAAAGGTTTGGTTGAACACAGCGCAACAACCTGTCCATACCGTTGGCTGTTGTTTTCATATTAGATAATTTCAAAGCTTCAAACTATTCCGAGCCAACCGAACAAATCGAAGCAACATGGCAACCAAGCGACCCAACATCCTCTATATTATGGCCGACCAGATGGCCGCGCCACTCCTGTCCATCCACGACTCCAACTCGCGCATCAAAACTCCCAACCTGGACCGATTGGCGAAGGAAGGCGTCACTTTTGACAATGCTTATTGTAACTCGCCTCTGTGTGCGCCCTCTCGCTTTGTCATGGTGACTGGTCAGCTTCCGTCCAAAATTGGCGCCTATGACAATGCTGCGGACTTGCCCGCCGATGTTCCCACATATGCACACTATCTCCGTCGTGAGGGTTACCACACTGCTCTGGCTGGGAAGATGCATTTTTGTGGTCCGGACCAGTTGCATGGGTATGAGCAGCGATTGACAAGTGATATTTATCCTGGAGACTATGGCTGGTCTGTGAATTGGGATGAGCCTGTATGTTGTTCGTCATGCTCTGAGTGTGTATGAAAGCTAACAAAAAAATAGGATGTTCGCCCTGATTACTATCACAACATGTCTTCTGTCCTAGACGCTGGCCCGGTCGTTCGTACGAACCAGCTTGACTATGACGAAGAAGTCATATACAAGTCGACTCAGTACCTGTACGATCACGTCCGACACCGTGGTGATCAGCCATTCTGCTTGACTGTGTCCATGACTCACCCTCACGACCCGTATGCCATGACCAAGGAATTCTGGGACATGTACGAGGATGTTGAAATCCCTCTGCCAAAAACAGCCGCAATTCCACACGATCAGCAAGACCCTCACTCACAGCGTGTTTTGAAATGCATCGATCTTTGGGGCAAGGAAATACCCGAAGAGCGCATCAAGGCCGCTCGTCGCGCATACTATGGAGCATGCACCTATGTCGATACCAACATTGGCAAGCTTTTGAAGGTGCTTGACGACTGTGGCCTGACCGACGACACTATTGTTGTTTTCACTGGAGACCACGGGGATATGCTTGGGGAGCGTGGTTTATGGTACAAAATGACCTGGTTCGAAAACTCTGCACGTGTCCCATTCATCGTGCACGCCCCCAATCGATTTGCTGCTAAGCGAGTCAAGGAGAATGTCTCGACCATGGACATTCTTCCCACATTCGCCGGGTTGGTCGGAGCTCAGATAGAGCCTGGCCTGCCAATGGACGGAGTTTCATTGGTTCCATATCTGACTGGCGGCGAAGGACTCAAGACCGACACTGTCTTTGGCGAGTACATGGCCGAAGGGTCCCAAACTCCGGTGATTATGATCCGTCGTGGAAAGTGGAAGTTTATCTATTCATTGATCGACCCGCCCATGCTGTTTGATCTCGAAGCCGATCCCTTAGAAAGCACGAACTTGGTTGCAGGCCTCCCAATCCCCGAACTAAAGACTAAAGAAATCAAGATCAAAGAAACCGGGTTGCCTACTCCTCCAAATGGCGAGGCACCGGATTCAATCACTTTTGTGAGCACCGAAAAGTCATTTTTCCCGAAGATCCCAGCCCAAGTGGTCTCCACGCCTCCACGAACACCCAGCCCCGGCTTGCCTCTTGTTCTCCCCGAGCAGGACGACCCAGCAACTGTGTATGAACATTTCATCCAAGAAGTCCACTCTCGCTGGAACCTCCGCGCCATCCACGAGGACGTAGTCCGCTCGCAACGTCGTCGTCGTATCGTGTATTCTGCACTGATCAAAGGCGTCCCTACCGTCTGGGACTACGAGCCTCGCATCGACCCAAGCACCCAATACGTCCGCAACCAAAGCAAAGGCAACCTCGACAACGTCGAATACCTCTCTCGTTGGCCCCGAGTCGCGAACGCGCCGGCACCAACCACAACCCGATATTAAACCGATCAACAGATCATATAAAGTGACAAAGTCCCATGACTCACGAAAATTTTGTTGCACGATTCAGCGAGTAATTTGTGTTTTTATACCCTCGGATCTTTTTGTTCTTTTTTTCTTGGCTTCTTATTTGCCCCTCACACATCTGTCTAGATTTCGTATCATGCATAGCACGGAATTTGTTTTAGTTTGCCGGGTATAGCGCTACATGGGCCTATGAGAGCGGGGCATGGGTTTTGATGGACAGGGTTTTGTGTCTGATGACCAGAGAAAACTTGATTGTACGGATTATTTATCTGTTTTCATGTCTATAGTAGAATTTTTGTCGTGACAAAAGTTAAAACCTGTAAATAGGCATTTTCCCCCCATATTTTCCTGGAAATTGAATTCATATACAGACCAAAAGGCTACTGTTTTACTGTTTCTTGCATCCTGAAGTCGCTTCACGTGGGTGGAACCCTACAGAAGAGTAGAGGCCTCGATCATAAAGCGATACTCCGTATTTGGTGATGTCTGCCGGTGTGGAGAGACTGCCAATGCCTTCCAACGAAATGAAATGCCTCAAGAATTAGGCAGCAGTCAAGCTTGCATCCACCTTCGGAGTTCAGGCTCGGAGTACGGAATAGATTTAAGTTAGTTAGTTAGTTAGTTAGTTAACGAAGTTAACGAAGTTAACACGGGGTAGCTCGCTGATTAATCAAGATTCAAGAATGATGACTTACTAATTGACCCGTGGTCAATTAAGTTAACTAACTTAACTAGTCAAGTTATTGCAATCTTTTGACAGACGACTGAGGGAGGAGTTGGGATTAGTAATGGAGCCGAATTAATCAGGTTAGTTAGTTAAGTTAGTTAACTAGTTAGTTAACGTTAGGGCATGGATGATTACTCAATTTGTACTCCGTACAAAGTAACTTGTCGAGATCCTCGGGCGATTCACCTCCAAAGGTTAGCCGGCCATGCAATCACCATCAGTGCGCGGAGAAACGAATCTCTGGTGAGACGGGGAACCAGAATCTGAGCAATTGAATTACGTACTCCCTTATTTCTGAACCCATGCGGAGGATTACAAGGTTAAATAGATTGTTCGACATTGCCCTCGTATGTACTCACTCTATGGCGTTCTTTTTTTTTCTTTTTTTTTTTTTTTTGAATGTAGTGATAAGGCGCAAAATGTTTGATCCACTCATACCCGTAGTACAATATCTGATATATTTTAATGGGGCACGGGCTTTTATAACTAACTTAAAGTTTGGCGCCCTTTGACATGACCCGTCAAGTAACCTACTACGTACGTAGTTAAGTTACGTAGCGTAGTAGGCAAGTAACTACGTAGTAAGTAAGTAACTATAGTAGGAACTTCTCATCCAGCTCGACTAGATCTTGGGACTAGGAATAAATATCTTCCGCACACGACGGATATTTCCATGTATCCGGCAATCGTAACATGTTATCTGTAAATCCGATTGGTATGGCATGTGAAGCATTGACGAGCAAAGCCAGGGTAGCGGTACCGGCAACGCCTGGTTAGTGGGCCTATAGCCGGTGACTCAAGGGGGAGCACGGCTAAGATGCCGAAATAGTGCCTCAAAAGTGCGCGCCTCGTTGTCCAGTCAAATAAGAGTGAATGTTGCATAGTGAGTCATCCGGCGACTGACTGTCCTTGCGCGTACGGAGTACACTTGTACGCCTATCCTATGTTCCCTGGAATGGATGTGGATGTATACAGCCTACACATCGGTGTGGTGGGTATATGGGTCTAGTTATTCCGAAACCATTACCCTATGCGGACTCGATTCTATTCCGTTAACGACACTAGCTTACTGTGTACTCAGCATGTGGGGGGGGGGGGTCTACATGCATACGTAGTGGAATAAGAAACGTGCTCATCGGCATCCAACTACGTCGTACGTAGTATGTACGATGACTCGAGTATCAGAAATCAAGCGGAATCCTTCCGTCTAGGCAATGCTTAACCCTCTCTCTACTCTGCAAACATGCGAACGCACATATGTACATAGTACTCGTAGTAATTGTGACTCGCGAGATAGGGCTACGGGTATGTATTTCTAAGCAACCGTCGTCATCTGCGGAACCCAAAAGCCACAAGCGCAAACCATCCAACCTCATCATCCATGGAGAAACTGAAACTTTGATTTCTGAAATCTAGCTCAAACTACGACTTGTCTTGGCTCCAATCTAGACCCAATCCATCGGATCCATCGACCCAATAGTTGCAGGTAGGCGAACGCTTACTATGGAGTAGAGGCAGGCTATTGCCAATCGAGTCATGCTCTACCCTACCTATATCGGGTACGTCCCGTCCAAGAGTGGTTACCACCGTCCTGTCAGTTTTAGACGACCTCAAGACTGGGATGGGGCCACACAGGGTCCATCCATCATTGCGGGAAATGGGATGACTCAGGCTTAAACTTTTTAGACACGAGGGGTCCATTATTTTTTCGCTATTCTTCTGTGCTCTTATAGTTTCCTCAAGAGTATAATATATATTGAGGCTTTGGACGTGGTTGTTCTTTCTGGTTTGTAATTCGTACTGTATACACCTCATTGGTCATTTTAGGACCAATTGGTTCGTTTTACTCGTGTCTACCGGTCTTATATAAAAAGGACCGTTTATGGGATTGCGATAATACCGTGCTGGTCAATTGTCTACCAACAAACGTGCAGCTATCAATCCGTCCATCGTTGCCCGGTCCTCATATCTACGACGTGGTGAACCACGTAATGCCATCCCTACCAATGCGCAACCCTCGTCTCAAGGTCGACATTGCCCTAAATGGGCAAGTCAAGGGCCGCGTCCCGGCATACACTACCTATGACAAAATCGAGGGCGAGGTCCAGATACAAGCCGAACGAGACACTGAATTCGACCATGTCCAGATCACTTTCGATGGTTCGCTCGCTTATCTCTCAACCCCTGGGAATGGAAAATGAAGCTAATTTTCCGACATGCAGGTATATCCAAAACAATCATTCAACGACAATCCCCAGTCGGGCATGTCGCAAACAACCTCAATGCATTTCACCCTTTTCTGAAATTGCGCCAACCCATCGACCCAAATACATACCCCGAACCGCGCAAGTTCAAACCTCTCGAAACATACATTTTCCCATTCACATTTGTCGTGCCCGAAAACCTCCTGCTTCATGCCTGCAGCCACTACACAGAGAACCCGCACCTTAAAGAGGCGCATACCCAATTGCCCCCAAGCCTGGGTGATGCAATGCTCTCCGATGACGGTAAGACAATGATCAACGACATGGCACCCATGATGAGCGAAATTGCATACAAAATCAAGGTCTCCGTTATGAAGAAGGTTCTACCGGCAGACCCCAAACCGTTTTATGCTTTGTCTTCAATCGCAAAGAAAGTGCGCATTATCCCCGCGACGATAGAGCAACCACCGCTGGAAATAGGATGCAAAAATACAAATGGATACCGCGTTCGACGGGAAAAGGATGTCCGAAAGGCGTTGCTGGGAGGCAAGACGGGTCGATTGGTAGTTTTTGCTGCGCAGCCGAAGCCTTTGCAGTTACTTGCTCCTGGCAGCGCCGGCTTCAAAGCGCCGGTTACCAGCCATGTCAAACTTCATGTGCGATTTGATCCGGAGACGGAAGATGAGCTCCCGCCGCGACTCAAGTCGACATCGAGTAAGTTGAAGGTATCGACTTTTTACGCCACACAGCCGTGGACGAACTTTCCGTCCAAGGAGGTTGCCGAAGCGTATAGCCGTACAGCGCATGGTGTATATTCCGAGACAATCAGCCTGTCATCGCTATGCGTGGCATCGGCGCAATGGAAGAAACACGATGGCACTGAAGGTTCACTGGATGACTCTCGACGAAGTTCGCTGGTCTCTGAGTCATCGTCCTCGCTGGCCGAGAGTCTAGTTCCTCTGTCATCGGCATCATCTTCATATTCCGGAAAGACATTCTACACCGCGTCTATACTGGTGCCTGTCACACTGCCTGCAAATCGAACTTTCGTGCCCACCTTTCACTGCTGTCTGTCCTCGCGAGTATACACTCTTGATCTGTCGCTATCATACCAGCCCGCTAGCAAAAAGATACCCATCGCACCGAGTATCTCGCTCAATATCCCCATCCAAATAACTTCCGCACCTGGCAATGGCCTCGCCGCTCTCGGAGGTCTATCGGATCCTCTGCTTCCCGAAACGCAAATCGAAGAAGAATACTACCGTCCACGATCCATTGCGCCGCCAACAGAAGACGACGGTCATGGCCTCTGCACGGCATACCCCACACAGCGGTCGTCGAGTGACTCATTCCAATATGACGCGGCGTCACATACCGGCAGTAGTGACAATCATGCTCCTCCGGAGTACTCAACAATCACACAGACAGGGGGTGGCGTGCAGACATCGAACCGGCTATCGCCGGCGTGGATGCTTGATAGTCTTCGCTGATGGTTGTTTTTGAATTTGGGTCGTTTTCACGACATTGCATATGAAATATGAAATAATGGTTAATATAATGATCCGCGGGGGATGGTCATGCTGGGAAAGATAGACGGTGATATGATTTGGGATGACATGCATCCTACCAAAAGATAAATTGATTGTTTTGATATATGATAATATCCTTTTTTTTTTTTGTTAGAACCTCCTTTTAAGGTGTTGATGAATAGAGTAGAACCCGGCTATAGCACGTCTAAATCTTACATCTAGATTTCTTAATATGAAGATTAAGAGGACTTTGTGCTAAATTATCCAATACTGTGCATAGTACGGTAACTTAAAGCACCCTTTATCACTGAAATAACGTCTGATCCAGATAAATTTGGAGAGGCCTTCGTTCGTTATAGCTACGTATGTAGGTTCTGTTCTCTATACATCCGAACTTGGGAGATTCAAAGGTGTTCTGAACCTGATTGGTCAGCTGCGCAACGGGCAGCTATAACCCGGTTTTGGCATCCTACAGAAATTGAGAGGAACGCCTTCAACAACTCGCGAAAACATCCCTATCATCGCCTCCACATTTTAAGCCGTCCGTGCCATCCTCATGATCCTATGCCCAATGAGGTGGCGGCGGCGCATCATGCATGGACATTGGACAGCCTCGGACTAGCCTGAAATGGCCCGTCGCGAAAAGGCACGGAGTACCTGCTGCGCTCGTGTTGTTGCAGCCCAGCCTCGTCGATGATTGTGTTGAATCTGTTGCTCCGCCAGCATCGAACCTACCGGTACCGGTAAATGCTCAGCCGGGACCTGATTATGGTATCTTTGAAGTATAACTAGTGTTGCGCACATCTCGATGCCATCATTATGTGACGAGCTGGCCTTATAACTCATATAATATCGCGCGGGGCACCAGCCTATTATCCAGCCTCATCATGGCATTGGCATTGGCAATGAGTGCTCGACTGAAGCCGGAAATCAGGCTGGCGCAAGCCGTATCTGAATTCGAGGCCGATCTTACCATGGAGCAAAAACTTCGTTTCAACTCATGCCGAGCCCAAGTTCACAAAACCCCGCCGGAGATTCACGATGTCATGCAACTAACGGCGGAGATCGACCAGAAAATATCGCCCAAGGTTGGTCGCGGCCGTTGCTACGGCCCGCGACTTACAAACTTTTTGCAAGGTGTTCAGCAGTTTGTCGGCCTGGGTGATATCCTGGTAGGCGGCTCCCAGAATCTGGTTGCATGCGGTGTGTGGTCACTTGTGCGAATGTCCTTAATGGTGAGTGCCATAACGTGATGGGGCATTTTGCTCCGCCAAACCGCGTCGCATTGATACAAACCAATGGCCCCAGACAACCTGTGCATGCCTTGATTTGTATGGGGATGGATTTGTATGCGGTCTGGATATGCCCCGTGTAAATCCGTAACGCCATACAGAGGAATATGACTGACAAGCTTCTTAGTCGCTAGTGAATTCTGCTTCATATCTCGAGAAAGTATCCCAACTTCTCATGATTGTTGGTCGGGGAGCGCCTCGGTACCAAAGCATGGCGGCAATATACCCTCGGTCAAAGGAACTGCAATCAAATCTGTGCGAGTATTTTATCGTGGTGGTTCGTCTATGTCACCATATTCTCAAATATACCCAAAAGTCGACAGTTATGCAGTTCACGACTACTCTGAATACTTCAAATCTGGATTCTTTCCAGCCGGAGCTTGAGATTTGGGCCACAGCAATCAAGGAAGAAGTGAATATATTGATGGCCAAGAGATCTGAAGATGAGGCGACCAAGAATTCAAAGTTCAGAGATTGGTCCCTCAGTTTCAGAACTCTCGAGTCCCATCAGAAACAACTTGCGGTAACTCGACGAGTCCTTGATTTGTGTTCAAGGTATGACTACCAGGTGAAGTGGAAACAAGCACGGAAGATTGGAAATTCGACGGTGTTCCACTCGGATGACATGTATCAATCTTGGAAGAAACTCCAGACTTCGGCCACTCTCATTTATACGGGAAGGCTAGGGTCTGGCAAATCTGTATTAATGGCGAATATTGTTGATGATCTGAACCTGAATGTCGAGGACAAGACCGCTGTGGCATATTTCTTTTGCAGACATGACGAGGCAGAAAGTTTGAAGGCCCAAACAATCATCGGCTCTCTGGCCCGACAACTTCTGGTCGCCTTCAAACCTTCCGCTCTTGATCCAAAGAGATTCGATGAGACCGAACTGAAAGATATAGACAGTCTTATCGAACTGCTGCATACTGCTTTACCACTCATGCACAGAGCAATATTTGTATTGGACGGTCTTGATGAGTGTGACCATCCAGTGGCAAAGAAAGTGATTGGGTATCTTCGAAGGATGCAATCAACTTTAAATCTGCATATATGTATTTCTTTGAGACTGGACGCGAATAGACTCCTACGGTATGCCCGTGAACAGCTTGTTCAATGTACCAAGACTTCGATCCCAGTCGACAACCCAGACATTGAAAGCTTCATTGAGCGCGAATTAGAGAATCGTATCCAGTCAGATGAGCTGGTAATAGGCGACCCAGAGCTAATTCTCGATGTCCGAGATAGCCTCATGGTTGGATCACAGGGGATGTTCCTCTGGGTGGCTCTTCAGATCGACATTCTTTGTACAATGAAGACAGATCTTGGGATTCGCCAAGCGCTGGATAACCTTCCCAGGGATCTTTCAAATACATTCACACGCATCTTGAAGAAACACGAGCAAAAAATAAAACCAGAACAGCGAACGGTTCTGGAGATTCTCACGGTGGCTCAGCGTCCTCTGACTAGTGAAGAGCTTCGAGAGGTTCTCAGTGTGACACCTGGCGACACCACTTGGGATCCAGGGAAATTACTTAACGATGTGAAATCAGTTTTAACATACTGTGGAAGTCTCGTCACTATTGATGAAGAAGATTCTACCGTTCAATTTATACATCACAGTGTCAAACAATTTTTGATTGAGGATTACCGTGATTCGAGGGGCGCGGAGCTTGATATCGATGATGCCAATATGAGGATGGCCAGGTTGATTCTCACTTATCTCAGCTACGACCAATTCGATAGGCAGCTGTCTACATCAGTTGTCCCACGCCTGAATGTTACGCCGTATGATATCGTCAAATCAACGGTTGATTCTCACAACAGCGTCCAAAGTGCCGCTTTGAGGCTCCTCAGGCTCAAAACAAGGAGCTCAAAAACAAGGCAAACTCAGGATATAGGAAGAACGATCCAAGCTATGAATGCACAACATCACGTACCTCGTGATTATACCTTTCAGTTTCTTAGTTATGCAAAATTATACAGCATATACCACTTGTGTGCGACGTCAGCAAGTAAGATACCGGAATTATGCCTACTTGGCAAGATCCTTGATAGGCGTGTTCTATCTGTTAATGATGCGCTCCCGTACACCGAACCACCCTCCGCTGACCAAGAACCACCCTCCGCTGACCAGGAAACAAGACTCTGGTCAGAAACAAAAACACCAAGAAATTCATTAGAATTCCCCCTTGAATCCCCCATCCTGACATCATCTAACCAGAGAAGTGGGCGAGGAGGGGCCTTGTTTTTCTGCGCCTGTAGCCTAAACAATTCGGCCCTTTTGCGCAGATTGATTCAGGTCGATCGCGTTGACCCGAACCAACAGAATGAACAAGAACAGACCCCATTCGCATACGCCGCTATGAACGGATATGGAGATGCTGTTAAAGAACTGCTACGTACCATAAGTGTCAATCTTCAATCAAGTGACGAAAGCGGTTGTACTCCACTTATGTGGGCTGCACGTCGCGGATTTGCATCTATTGTGCATGACTTGGTGACTCCAAATCTAGAGTTTCATTACTCAGAAGACAATGAAAATTGGCTACAGCTTGCACGAGAGGCACATGGTATGCCTCGCGATAGTCACGAGCGCGTTGATCTTAACTCGGTAGATCTGCACGGGCGGACAGCATTATCCTTTGCTGCTCATGACGGTAAATACGAATGTGTTCGCAAATTACTTGAATATGGCGCCGACCGTACATTAACAGATGATATGGACCGGATACCGTTGATGCATGCTGCTATGTCTTATAGTGCACAGACCGTTCAGCAATTCTACGATATTCCCGATCCATATTACGCCAGCGACTTTCCTGATTCTGAAGATGTAGAAGGACGGACGGCTATATCCTATGCCGCCGAGGGAGGGACATTTGAAATTGTTCGCATTTTTCTGCTTGATCTACGAATTGACCCAGATTCGCGAGATCACAAGGAGCGGTCGCCATTGTCCTATGCCGCTCAGTATGGGATACTCGATATCGTTGATGCTTTTCTTGCAGATGATCGTGTTGATCCGGATTCAAGATGTTCCCATGGGCGATCGCCTCTCTCGTGGGCCCTTGAGAGGAATAAGCCCGCAGTGGAGATTGTACAAGCATTCGTCCGCACTGGTAGAGTCGATATCAATTCAGAGGACAACCACGGCCAGACGCCCTTGATAAGAGCGGTCATTCGTCAACACTACTCTATCGTGCCAGTTCTTCTCGACTATGGCTGTAACATCACTATCAAGGATAATGAAGGGTGGACTGCTTTAGATCATGCAGTCGAGAACGGAAACGAGGATATCATACGTATACTTCGTGATCATCGTCCAGGTTCGGCTGGAAAAAAGGTATACACATCTTAAGGCCATCTGACACATCGATTCAGTGACTAGATTGCTCTCCTTGAAATGAATTTATATGGATTTGAGGTTGCTTGATCAATGTATTCTTTAGCGAGCATTTAGGGTTACACCACTTTTACCCTGATAATGTCCACTTACCTTGAAAATGAGAAAAATTCCACGAATAGAAAGTCTATCCAATTGGTTTTGATAGTATCTAACCTGATGTCTAATTTAGTGGTAAAGAGAGCTTCTAATTACTATTCTTTGAATAAGTCGGGATATGAAATCATATGAAAGGAAATCTCTAGATACTGGACGAGCTTCTGTTCGTTATAGCATCGAGCTTTCATGTAGCCTTTTGGTCTAGTTGCTTTGAACAATGAATATCAACTTTTAATTGCTAACATAACCAATTTCCAAATAACCCAACTGGGGAAAAAAAAACGCCTATCATGCCTATTAATCATGTCAAAGCTATCACATTTTACCCCAATATACACAAATCTAAGTCAACATATCATCAAGCTTTTCTCCAAGTATATCTTCAATACCCTTGACCCACTTCCTCGTCTCTCGCTCCACCATTTCATCCTCATCTTCCATCAACTCACTGATGTAGGGCAACATCTCCGGCAACAAGGTGAGCCATTCTTCGCCCAGGCGGTCGGTCAACGCCTGCTCGGCTTTGAGTGCAGCGAGTCGGGTATGTGCACTGTCACCGCCTTCTGTGGCTGTGCTGGTTGAAGGACGGAGATATTTCATGAGTGCGGTGTTCATTTCCTTGTAGTTATCGGGGGAGTCGGTGGCGACTGCGAGTTCGGAGAGGGCTGGTACCACTTCGTCGATGATAATGGTTGCGGTGCTTGAGTTGGTGGCCCGTGGGAGTTGAGAGATGAGGGCTTTGGAGATGCCGTTGAAGTGGGATGGAGATTGCCAGAACGCTATAAACATATGTCAGCGATTATCAAATTTAAAATCGTTTATATAGGTGTATGTATTTAGAGGATGTATTGGAACCGAGGCTTATTGACTTACCATCTTGGTCATGCTCAAATGCGGCATTAAGCGTCCGAACAGCAGATAACCACAGATCCTTCGACTCCTTCACATTCGGCTTGGCAAATTCAAGAACCTCAATAACATTCTCAATAATGTAGTTTGAATAGCTAGTGACAATCGACTTGAGCGTGCCGAAGAATTTCTGCAAGAACATATAGAAGGAAGTCAATCGAAGAATTCGGCCCTTGGTATCGCTCTTGGAAACGCCGTTCGTCGCCCACTCCACGATCTCCATGAAGAGAGGACGGAAGATGGTGTCGTTCAACTTGAAGATCATCTTGATAGCAACGTTATTGACGAGATCTTCGATTGCTTGAAGTTGGGATTCCTCAAATTGAGGGGTTGACTCCGAGGACTGCTGTTCTCGGCGTAGATCGAATGCACGGTATAACAACTTCGAGAGAATGCCGACGTTCTTTGAAGTAGCAGACTTGGGATGCTTCTCAATCGCGAGGATGATAATGTCGAGGACTTCCTTCGTAGCAATCGGTCCGGACGAGACTGCAATGGTCCAATTCCTCTCAACAGCGCCATATGATTCCTTGACATCGAACTTCTTCGCAATGAGTTTCAAGGCATCACGGCGAGTCTCGTTTCCTTCATCGGACAATCCAAGCTCGGCAGATTTGAAAGATAGTCGAAGAATCGTGTCGAGCGTCTTGCCGGAGAGCATGAACGGAACTTGCACCAAAAGAGCAGATAACAAAGAGTAGACAGCATTGTGGAGTTGCTCATTGACGGTTCCTTCCATACTGCTTTCCAAGAGCGCGAGGGATTTCTTGAGTATTTCTGGAAGAGCAGGAATAATGCCTTCGCCAAGCACTTCTGCCATCGATGCGAGGCACAACAGACCCATAACGCGAATTCTGTTGTCTTCTTGACCAAGGCAAGAATCACTGCCGATGACCATAGCCGATGGCAGTACCATGTCTGGGTTCTTGCGGCCATATTTCTCGGCGATTCGGTCGATACAGGCGATAGCAGCATGTTTGAGCAGTACATCATCCGAGGTTTCAACAACTTGGTTAAGGAAGGAGATGAATTCCAGGACTCTGTTCTGGGCCGCACCTTCGCGTTCGGGCTGTTGGCGGAGTCGGGTTTCCAGTAAGCGAAGGACCTTGCGGCGAAGATCTGGGCTAGGTCTTTGCAGAAGCTGTTCGATAGTGTCAAGAAGGTCGACAAGAGACAGGACTCCCAACACTGATCCAAGAGTCTCGCTGCATGCGTTGCTCAAAGACTTAACATCTTGGACGGCATCGGCATCGGACATAACCAGGACTTGTTCAAGAATCTGAGAGAAGAGACCAGCCACTTTAGTGACCGTTTCTTCTGCATCAGAGTTGAAGACGATAGCCATCTGAGCTTTCAAGCTAGAGTGCTTCAAGCAGTAGGAAAGCGACCGCAGCAGACTTTCCGCAATAATGTGCTTGTCCTTTGCACCCTCGTTTCCAACACCCAATAGTATCTGAGAAATACCGGGTTTTGGTTTCAAGGCATCGCTGACCAGGCTTAGGTACTTTTGATAAGTGATGAGCTGGTCTTGAGGATCAAGATTAGAAGCCAAGTAAGTCATCAAGACAGATACGTTCTTGTCTAGACCATGAAGGTTCGCAAGCATGGCCAGAACTGCAAACAAGAAGTCCTTTGCACCAAGTTTGCTAACCAATGCCTGGAACAGGCGCTGTCTGCGATGAGATGGAATATGTTCAAAGGCAGATGTAAAGCTGAGAAGAAGTTCGGAAGTTCCAGCAACAATGTCGCGCTTTTGGTTGCGTAATGACTGAACAAGAACCGGCACAACTTGGTCAATTGTCTGATCGATTACCATTACCGAGTAGTCATCATCTTTCTTCAGAACGCTGGATCCCATGAATGTGAAGATTGGCATGACGCTGTGGAGGACCTGTTCAGGAGCAATGACGGCAAGGCCAGAGACCAAGAGAAGAGCGGTGTTTTGTACTTGAGGGCTCTCGGAGCTTCTAACACAGTCGACGACCAGATCAGTCCGGATAGCAGCAGTGTCAAAGGACGGTTTTGACGACTTCTTCGCTTTGTTAACAATGGCCAACAAACTACCAAGAACCAGGCTGAGGAGATAACCGAGACTCGACTGGATTCTGGTTTTGAGGTGATGTAGAGCTGCCAATGATTTGAAGAGGCCTGCGGTAAGTTCAGGATGATCTTCAGGAACAGAATTATCGACAAGTTCGAGGATGAACGTCACCTTGCCCATGACCTCGTCCAACTCAGAAGAATCAGATAAAGTAGCAACAGCATTGTTGTGGTTTGTGCGTCGCCTCTTTGGAGAGGGACTGTGGCTCTCCAATGCGGCAACAAACTCGGGTATCCTGTTGAGGAAATCAACGAGAATTGATCCGCTGATGGACACATTGCGGAGTGTTTCCTTTGCATAACTTTGTACTGATTCAGGACCCTTGAAAGAGAAGGCAAAAAGTTTTTGTGCAGATGCATTTTGCCTGTCTCCTCCGAGTTTATTCCAAATCCGTTCAATGCGCATGAACACAGCAGAAACAAATGTAGGCCTGATGTTTGATTTTTCGAGGTTGGTGAACAAGATCTTTTCAGCATCCGAATCCTTGGGGCTGATGGTGGTAGCAACTTCTTGCTCCAACTCGGGCAAATCGATCTTTTCTTTATCGCAAATCTGAGAGATTTGCGTTTCAGAAAGAGCACGCCAGGAATCAATGAAGGGTGCCAACAGCTTGGTTCGCGTCACAGAACCAACCTTGTCCACGCCATTGACAATTTTGAGGAGGGTGAGCTTGACTTGGAAGACTGGTGTTGCAATGATATGGCAGCATAAGAACTGCAAAAAGTTCTGTCTGAGACCTTTCTTCAACTCGGTACCAGTTTCTTTGTCGGAATCAGAGTTGGAGCCCTTGAGTGCCTTTTGGGTTGTGGAAATGACATGACGCGAATCGTGGACAAAACCCTCCAAACCATCGAGCAACACGCGTTCAATAATCTTTTGTGCATCGGAAGTTGATAACCACACCGCCTGAATCTCCTTTCGCTGTTCGTAGAGGCTGTCTTTGGCCCATGGGGAGATGGTATCGCTTTCTTTCTTTGCTTTGCGTTGTATCCAAATAAGATTGCTGAAAAGCTTGGCAGCCTCTGTCCTGATGGCGTGTGATGGGTCGGCGAAAGCTGCGATTATATATGGAAGTAAGGCTTGCAAATCTGCTGCTGGCTCCTCTGCTTTAAGAGAGGTGGAAATCAACTCTATAGCAGCAACCCTAGTGCGAATTGCATATGGCCCAGAGAATACCCTAACAAGGAATGACAGATATTGAGGCTTCTCCAGTAGTTGAGACTTCCCGAAGAATGGGAGACTGGATATTTGTTTAAGCTTGTCAGAGGAGTCGACAGCAAGTGTGAAAGCTTGAACCGCCTGCTCAAAGATAGGCGAAGTCTCCAGAGAAAGAAACGATGAACACGCAAGAGGCTCCTTTGCGAGAGATTGCAGCAACGGTGTGAAACTATCAACTTCTTGCTCTTCTTCAATATCTATCATTTCAACATATTCACTGGCCGGAAGAGCAGGTTGAGCTCTGATGATGGTTTGAAGACTGTGCTCTAGAATGTCTATATCCATATCTGTCTTCGTGGTCACAGCTTGCAGAAGTGGTCGATAAACTTCGGAACCGTTGAGTGTCTGCACCAGGTCGGACACTCGGGTTTGCACGTCCAGTGACAGATTGTCGCTTTTCTGAGCATCCATGGTGGATTGAAACAGCATTTCCAAAGCCTGCTTACTGGCGCCTTCATCCAAAAGTCCTTGTTGGAAGATCTGTGACACCAAGGTTAGGCTTTTTACAGAATCGTCCTTTTGCAAGCTCTCAAGACAGCCACCAATTAAGCCGAGGGAGAGTCGAGAGGCCCTATGCTGGGAAGCGACGTCCGTCAAGAGATTGATAGGGCTGTCAAGTTTCGTGATAGAGCGAACGACTTTCTTGGGTAGTGTGGGGTTGGATTTCTGCTCAGCTAGAACTGCCAGTGTCACTACAGCAGAGTTCACTGTTTCTTGGGTCCAGGAACCTGCCACCACAGTCATCAAGGTATCAAGAACATCTTCTGTCAGAGCCGCTTTCGTGACAAATACGACAATGATCATGTAACACCCGATAACCAATTCCGATATTTTTTTCAACGCCAGCCCGTCATTCAATATAGGTAAAAGTCGAATAAAAATATCTTCGTGGTTTTTCTTTTCAACGTCTCGACGCCCAGCACGTCCAGCCACTAGCATCTCCGAGCATGCCTGCGTCATTACACCGGACCAGAATGCCAACAATCCATGGTAATGTGCCTTTTGTTTCGAGACTTGGAGGGTATAATTGTTGAGAGCTGATGAGAAAGAAGGAGTTTTTGCTGCGGCGCGAACTATGGCTTCCATTGGAGGTTTAACCCGCTCCGTCCTGTAGGGTTGGAGAAACTTGAAAGTCGGCGTTAAATCGTCCGGTAATATGTTCAAAAGGTTAAGGAAGATCGGTAACGAGTGGTATGGAAGGAAAGTAAGGATAAGAAAAGCAGTATTGAACTCGTGGACGCTGAAACGATATTAGCAAACCTTTCGTGTAGAGATTGAAAATTGTCCATACCGAAATCGTCTGATAAGCCACTCCAATGCTTTGACTGCTGGAGTCAGTTGCAACTTTCCTCCTACCAAGCCCATAAATGATTCCAGTGCAGCATCGAGCTCTTTATTTTGTGCCGCAGTCATTTCCGCACGATCTTCAGTCTTGCTGTGTACGCTGAATATTGTTCGCTCGAACTCCGTGAATCGTGCGTCCAGTCGACATAGCTCCTGGAATGCATCATTGCAAATTTGGTATAATGTGTCAAAGTCTTGCGATTTGGCGACTTTGTATTCAAAGATCAGAGATTTTGAATGCGCAACCCGTTGCGCCTTGAGGTCGAGAGGATTCGTCGACTTGGCGGCAACCTGTGCCAACTGTGCGGCGAGAGAGGATGCCATGGTCATTAATTGATTTGGACGCTATATCGTCTCAAGGCCCCATCGCGTAGTAAAGTGTGTTGTGGGATTGCGCAAGGCAAGATGAGGTGGTGGTGTAGGAAAATTGGAGGTGTCGAGTCTGCAGATTGAAGAATCAAAAAATTGTTTTCTCGGGAGGGAAGTTTTTCCCGGTCCCGCGGAGCTCCAAGCGGCGGCAAGAGCAACTCTAACCGAACCCTTCATTGATACGAAAGGAAGCCGCAAGCCAACTTTGATGTTGTGACTTCGACAACATGGACTTGAATTAGCTGGACATCTGCGAATTCCTTCAAGGTTCGCATTTGGCACTTTTGAATGCAGCAGGAAAAGCCGGTCCCGAAATTCGCCAGCTTCAAGGCGAAGCCATCGCCAACCGGAGATGTGAAGAAATCGCGTCGCGCAGACGACGAACGGCGAGATGAAAGAAGCCGACAGCGATCGAGACATCACAGCCATAGCCGTCGCTCGCACTCTCGAGATAGACGCCGCGAACAAAGATCACATAGAGAAGAAAGACCAGCTTCTCCAGCGCCCCCTCCGACCAAAGACGAATCGCAGGACTTCTACACTATCGATCGAAGGGGCGACATTCATAATGTGGTCTACGGAACCATACATCGATACAGCATACCTCAATATCACCGTGCAGGACGCGGTGGCGTCGTTGGACTACCTTCGCGATTCAAGATCGATCGCGCCTACGACGGAGAAGACTATGTGGTAATTCGAACAGGTGGTTGGATTCCTGATGGAGCACGCCAAAAGACCAAGAGTATACTGGCACGGGCGGATACAAAGGAAAGAAAAGTGTTTAAACTTCGCCAGAAGCCCGTCACGGATGACCAAGAAGACCTTTCTAAAGGCTTCATTCCGCTCAGCCACGATGGCAGCCGTAAGAGGCGGAAGATGTCTGGTGGATATCTTTCTAGTGATGTTTCTGATGATGAAGCTGATAAATATGGATATCGATCGATTCACGGAAAAGCGAATCCCGAAGAAGATATCCCGAGTGACATGGAAGCATCTTTGGAATCAGATACAGACGAAGAAGGCAGTGCGGTAAGATGGGATAGAGAGGCAAATAAGCAGAATTCGGAGCTTCTGCGGCGGGCCGAAGATAATCCTCGGGATGTTGATGCCTGGGTTGAAGTGATTAAGTATCAAAATACTCTTCTTACTGGGTCTGATATTAGCCGGCAGTTGACCGCAGCTGAGAAACGCAGTCTTGCCGATATCAAAGTATCATTGTACGAGAAAGCTCTGAAGAAAGTTGGAAAACACCCTGACAAGGACCGCTTGCTATTAGGGTACTTGGAGGAAGGGGCTACTCTATGGGAATCAAAAAGACTGGCTGAGCAATGGCATGCCATCCTTAAACATAATCCCGGCTACATCAGCCTATGGATGCGCTATATCGATTTTCGACAGACAGCCTTTCTTGAGTTCACATTTGAGCGATGCAAGGATGTTTACTTGGAATGCATGGACATGAACGCGTCCAGTGAAGTTAACGCTGAACAAGAATCCATTCAAGCTTATCTTTTCTTGAGAATGACATTGTTCATGCGCGAAGCAGGGTATAGTGAACTGGCAGCTGGTCTTTGGCAGGCTATTCTTGAAATGACACTTTTTCGTCCTGAGAAATATTCAAATTCGTCCAAAGTTGATATCCTGAATGGCTTTGCATCGTTTTGGGACTCGGAAGTTGCACGTATCGGCGATCCTGGGTCGAAAGGCTGGAACAGTGGCAAAAGCGTCGAGCTGGAATCAGTCTCAAACGACGCACAAACACTACTCGAAGTAGAGTCATTATTCTCATCGTGGAGTATGGAAGAGCGACGATTGAGCCATAGTTCTCGTCTACCTGCGCGAACAGCGGACCTTGTTGAGAATGATGATCCTTTTCGTGTAGTTTTGTGGTCTGATATTGAACCTTTTCTACCATTTTTTACCAGCTGGAAAGATAAGAGCATACTGATTCATGAATTCCTGAAATTCTGTTATCTGCCTCCTTTACGACAGACATCGACTTCTGCCTCAGGAGGCAACGCCTTTTTGCGTACCGAGCTAGTCCAATTGTCGGATTCTTCTCTTATAAATATGACCAACGCTCGTCCCGACGAAGCAATTCAGCCCAATCCATCTGCAATCTTCAATGTAGCCCCATTGCAAAATATGATACACTCGGTCGACACGTTGTTTTCAAATGGCAATTGGTTTCGGTCAATGCAAATCTGGAAGGACATCACTAACCACGACCAGACAATCATTGACACCGAATGGGTTCGGCGGTCCTTGAAGCTTCTGGTAGGGGCTTTTCCTCAAGATGATGAATTGGCGACGCTCGCGCTGGCTGTTGAGTATGCGATAAAACCGAATGACGGCAAGAAATATGCCAAATCTTTACTCAAAAAGCGATCAGCCAGTCTGCCGCTCTATAATACATTTGCATTGATGGAATGCCGTTCTGGAAACCTCTCAACAGCATCGCACGTATGGGCTTCTACATTTTCCATCGCTGCGACTTTGTCAGAGGCCCAAAGACTAGAGTATGGTTCTCTTATACGCAGTTGGGTCTGGGAGTATCTAGGCCAAAGTAAGCCAGAATCAGCAGTTCAGATTTTGAGCTCGATTCCAGATTTCACGATCAACCTGGAGACTTTGCAGCAAGCCAAACAGATGAATATGAGTCCAGCACAACGTCTGAAGACAGAGCGGTTTTTGATAGAGTGTTCTGATCACGCTGTATCTCTTCAAGATCTGACTTCTTTTACAGCGTGGACGGACGTGATAGCTTTACTGCACTACCTCCTGAACTCGGTCAGTCTGCCGTCGGCTCTTGAGGTCTATACCAGTACCTTCAGCCGTCTCGCATCCTCTTCTCTCGCCACAGAAAGTTTTAAATCCTCGGCTTTAGAACTCATGCATCAATCCCGCTCCCGCCTAGTGTATCATCACATAACAACAAAACACACCTACAAACCATCCGCTATACGCGACTTATTCATCGAAAGTACAACCCTCTTTCCACACAACACTTTACTGCTGTCACTATTCACCTGGAACGAATTCCGTTTCCGCGTCGATGAACGTATCCGCAGCGTCTTCCACTCTCACCCTACATCATCATCAACAGAAGTACCAATAACAACATCACTCCTCACCATCCTTATCGAAGTTACTCGCCCCGTGTATACCGGAGCAACGATCCACTCCGCCCGGGCCGCATTCGAGCGTGCCTTACAACCCTCTTCTCCTTCAGGAAATGCAACACCATCCCCCTCCCTCTGGAAACTATACATTATTTTCGAGCTGCATCGCACCAAAGACATTTCCGCAGCACAAAATGTCTTCTATCGTGCCATGAGGGCTTGTCCGTGGTCAAAGGATATCCTCATGCTCGCGTTCCCTACTCTATCTCCTACTCACAAAGAAAGAGGGGCGGAATTGTTTGTGGATAGTGATGGCGAAGAAGATTGGTGGGAACTTCGCAGGATATACAATGTCCTTCTTGATAAGGAGTTGAGAGTCCATGTTGAGATTGATGATCAGATGATTGAGGTGGGGGAAAAGAGGTGGCTTGAGAGAGAGCAGCTGCGGATTGAGACTCGAGGTGAAACCAGCAGAGATAAAGGGAAGCGGAAGGGGAAGGGAAAAGGGAGGGAGGTGGTTTATTTACCTGATGATCCCGATACGGAGTAATCAGTTCTCAACCTACAGGATATAGATTTATGGGTAAATTGAATGAATCAATTCCTCTTGAAATTGAACTCCATACATACAGCGTACACACATAAAGAGTAATAAAGAAATCCGTGAGAAAAGTCAGTGCATACGCCAGTACATACACATATATGCAAAACCACAAGAAGCAAGATAGGAAAGATCAGAAATGCTCCTTCCAAAAATTAAACTTGACATCCCGCGTCGACGAATCCTGCGCTGCCTGCTTAATCTGTCTAGCGGCCGCATTGGGTCCACAGAAATACACACCCACTTTGGTAGTGATGTTACTCTCCAGGCCTGAGAGGTAGGTCTGATCCATTAACCCATCACGCATTGCGCCGAACAGGCGTTTAAAGTCGGGACGGCCGAAGTTTGTGCGCGATTTAAGTTCGGTGAGAGGATCAACTTCTGTGCCTACGGAGTTCAGGTAGATGTTTGTGGCGGTGTCTTGGTCGAGACGTTGGGTGAGGTAAGTATGTATCCTCAAGAATTCGGGGCCGCCTTGGGCTCCGGCTGTGATGGAGGATTGTTGTTCGAGGGAGGATAAAAGGGCTTGGAACCATTCGAAAGAAGAGGTATCTTTGCAGATCCAGATGAATTCGACTCGGCGGAGACGTTGGGGTGGATTAGGGCCGGAGCGTAAGTGCCAGATGTTTTTCAGGATAGAGGCCCAGGGTGTGACGCCGATTCCTGTTCCGATCAATACTGCAATTTCGTTGTCAAAGACGTCTTCGGCGGGAGCTCCGTAGGGTCCGTCGATGCGGAGTTTGGGCATTGCTTGCCCGTTTTGCATGGCAATTTCGTACATGCCCATTGGGTCGAGGCCTTCCAAGTCTTTTGCTTGAGCGGGACCACAACCGAGGGCGTTACCGAGAGCGCGAGTGAAATCGCCGACTTGACGGACATGCACGCTGACATAAGGGTCAAACGGGCAGGAAGTGATGGTGAATGGATGCCACTGCGTGGTAGAGACTTCTGGTACTTGGAGAAAGAGCCATTGTCCGGCTTTGTATTTGAAACTGGGCTTGCGGAATTGAATTTCCATCGCATCGTATGGATGACGAATGACTTTGGTAATTTCTGTCTCCCGACGGGCCCGGACTTCGCGGTACAGTCGTTCAATCAGGTAAATTCCACCTCCCCAGAGCTCCCACCGCCAGCCTTCGTAGCCCAAACAATGTTCCCAGAAGGGGCTTCCGGCAAGAGGAGAGAAAGGCTGTGCTGTATCTCGCACAAAACAACCCGTTGCATGGGTGTAAAGTCCCAACATGAAGGGAATGAAAAGATGATGCGTGTACCAAAAGGTTTCAAAGGATTGCTGTCGGATTTTTTGGTGGGCAGTTGTATACATTAGCAACATGCATAGCAGCATGATATGCCCTGTGATGCCTCCCGCCTGGGCGTAATGAATTTGGATGGCGGTCACGGGTCGTAGTTGTGCCTTCTCAACATTGAAAAAGTTGACATAATGTCCCGCAGTATGAATGATAGAAAATATGAGCATGGAGTATGCAACCTGACGATGGAACCATTGCGATTCGTCGAGAGGAAGCCATTTGATTTTGGGGCGTATGTATCTTAGTAACGTTCTGCACATGGGCAGCAGAATCAATGCCCCGTCAATACTCAGGCACAGACCGGCGCCTCGTGAGATCCATACTGAGTATCGCAGTGTGTTCAGTGGAGCAAGTCTTTCGTCGGATGCTTGCTTATACCACCCAAAGGCAAAGAAAGCGATATGTCCTCCCCAGAAGAAGGTATAAAAGAATAGTTTGGATGGCGCCAGCTGCGATTTCCAATTGAACCCCATTTTTTGTTAGAAAAAACCGACCAGCGATTAACACATGTAGTGAATGTATATTAAAGAGTGAATACTGATCAAACGGTGGTCGTAGAAGCGAAGAATCGAAAGAAAGATTGGCTGGGAATGACCTGCAAACCCTATGGTGAGAAAATAGCAAAAACGAAGAGAGAAAAGGCGGCTTGGCGGCCCTTTTGATGCTGCCCAGTGGTGGAAGATGAAGAACGACAGGGAAACCTGAGTTTTCGGTCGGTTGACTATATCTTCCACCGAACCGTACGGTGTAGGGCCCCTGATCAATCTCTTCGAGACCCGGTACGTTGCGAGATCAGATAAGCACAGTACGCGAACTAAGACAGGGTCATTTTAAGTTGAATTTCCGCAGAATTGCTTGTCCGGAGATTACGTCGGGATGAACGTCTTGCGGGGGTTTAATCTTCTTGAGGCTCAGTGTTGTTCCAAGCTGCGACAGTAACAGCGTAGAAGGAGTTTTTCTGTTGCAAGATGAGACGATGGCGGTTGGATGTGCGCTCGAACAGGGGACGTTTTAGGATTGCGGCAAGTATATGAGCGGCTATATGAGGAGGGGCTTGGCGGAACGTCCGAGTGCGATGCGACGAGTGTGCGAAATATTATTATTGAGTCTGAGGAATATGCGAAGAAAAGTCTACTTTGTGTTGGTGATATCGTTCAATGCCGAGTATTGTCTGGTTTGTTGGGCTAGAACTTGGTTGTGGTGTGCGAGGTGAGAGGTGTGAGGTGACGAGAAAGTCGAAGTGGTTAGTTAGTGTGGCAGGTGCAGCACACTAACACCACACCACGCATCTAGTACTATAGTGGGCCTATTCTTAGAGACCACTACGCCGTTTTCTGTAAAAACTCCGGATTTGCTGACTAGGAAGTACCCAATCAACTGCAGACACCGTCGCTGAAGAGTTCTCGATCTATTTTTACGATCCCTGTTCTGCATGCCACGGACGGCGCGGGCTCCAACAGTATATATGTATATATATATACCTCCCTGCTGAACAGTAGTATCGAGGGATCTCGCTTCGAAAATGTAGATATATCATATCTAACACCACATGTCCAGTCGTTTGCATCGCCATTGAGGCATTCTATATCCAGTAACTAGGTAGTCCAGAAATGTACATATTCCAAGAATGGATCCGTCCTAATTTCCACACTCAATGGCGGGCAGCCACCAACCAACATCTCGCTACGAGACTTTTTGCTTGTACCTTGTGATGGGCTCGATAGTATCTTAGCGAGATGAATTGGGGAATTGCGAGTCAAAGTCTTCTGAGATATCGTCAACAACAGAGGAAGGAGCGGTGTCTTTCCAGAGAGGTCCAAACGGAAGGAGCGAATCAAAGTGTGGGGGTCCTGGGGAGCAATCAGGGCAACCACGATCAAACTCTAAAGAAAACTAAAGAAAATGCAGCTTCTTCTGCCCTCCGATTGGCCAAAGCCCTTCCAATCCGGCCCGGCCCAGCCATTGCGGGGCTGCTTTCTGCTTTTAGTTCCGCCAATCAGATGCCCAGAACAAGCGCTCGCTTTTTTTGCTCTGCGTTAGGGTTACTAAATTTACTGGAAGAGTCTGAAGAATCGAAGCACGTGTCGCATTGTATGTACAAACGGAATACTTGCATTCTTATCCGTGCTTACTTCGTAGTACGTAGAAGTAAGTTAGTACATCCACCAGGTGATGTCCGAGCTAGGTGATAGTGATTGTGCTACCGATAGCGATGCAGCCATCCGTGCGTCTTCCCATCTTATCTGAGCTTGTCTGATCAAATCATATCATCGGATCTTCTTTCTCTTTTCCGGTCTCTCGAGGAAGCACTGGCCTCATAGAATATATTGCTAACGATGCTGGATTGATCCATCGTCGCATAAATAACAGAAAGAAACTGGAGTATATTTTGGAGCAGTCTGTGTCTGAAGTCGGGACTAGTGCCCTATTGTGATGCAAGTTCGGCCTCACCATCACGCCAAGCCTATGCCTGCACGCACGGCGATCACCCCGGCACGGACGCTCTGCTCTCTGACTGGCCCATCTCCTGCACCGTAGCGCCCGCCCGTCACCTCGCTATATCCAGTGTTTTTGAATTTTATGCATCTACTCCGTCTAACTGGTGGACAGCTCAACAACGCTAACTCACAGACGGTTTTTACTCTTCTTGGTCCCCTCGTCGAGCAAAAAGGTGGTCACAGGTTGCATGTAGTGCTGCGTAGTTAGCTAGTAGCAAAGATGGACATTCGATCAATTTGATCGCGGGGGGCCGGCGCCGGCTCGCAGCTCGAATAAAACCGTCTCTGTGTGGCCCGTCCCTTTGCTACCTGCTACAGTGTATCTGCTATATCTCATGACGCATGAACTAATCCAACATTCTGGAACACTTAATTCCAAATAATCAACTTGACGCCATAACGAAACTGACGATTGTCTCGAGCCTCAATCATAATACCCACCGACGAAATCGAAGCTCACTAATATATCATTCATGCCTGCGACCCGGTCGACTCGACACTGAGAAGGATTGGAACTGGTGACGGCGACAACAATCAGTCGTGCGCCCATTCATTCTTTTCCTTCTTTTCGTTGGACCTTCGCTGGCCGAGGGTTACTTTTTATCTTTTTTATCTTTCGATTCTCTTCTGTCTATATTTCATATTGCCGGTCGATACAATCATTTGAAATCATAATCCAAAATGGGTCGTCTGATCAAAAACCACTGGGCACGTCTAATCATCCTGTCCGCTGCAGGCTGTAAGGTTCCCTCTCGTTCCAATTCTCTGCCAGCCAATCTAACTCATGGTCAATAGGGCAAGTCAGCGCCTCCATAGAAGGCTTCTTCTGGCCCAAAGTCTTCTGGGACTTTATAAGCCACAACCTTGACGCCGCCGTCAAACCAATCCCCATCCTACAAATCATCAACCTGATCCTGGGCATCGTGGCGTTAGCATGGGAGTGGCCTTTAAAGCCGCTGGCGGGCACACTGCCGCATCGGAGCATAGAGTTGAGGCTTTTGGTATACCCGTTGAGTGCGCTGACGTGTGCGCTCATGTATCAGTCGGGTGACGTTGCGGTTTATTATATGATTGGGATGGCGGCTTATTTCTGGGCTTATAGTGAGGGAGAGGTTTGTTTTTTTCTGTCCCCGGATGTTGGTGGAAATGTGCTAACGAGATGTAGGTAGTATGTGCTGTTCCTTGGACACTACCGAAAAGATCGACGGTAGGCAAGGTGTGATTTTGGTATTCATTTGCATTCATGTTTTAGCGGATGGCGTTGCGATTGGAAGTTACTGGGTTAGTATAGCACGATGACATCTGAGTCTTGCATGAATAGAAAATGAAGCCTTGGACACAAGGAATTACTTTCCGCTACAACCCTAATCCGAGTACCCAGTCCGAGACCTTATCAGCCAAAGTCGTAATATCTTCACGGGTAAAATTTCGAAGAGAGATGAATTAAGTAGTCAAAGAACATTGGAAATGGCAAAAGGAATTCTGTACATCCTGGTCTCCCCCGGCCAAGAAGTTTCAACGGAACAAGTACACACCTGGTTCACCACCACCAAGTCCAGTATTCCCGGCCTTCTCGCTACATCAACATACTCAGCAATCGACGACCAAAAACCCGAACATCTAGCTGTGTACGACCTCCAGGACTCATCGGGTCTCAAACTCTCCCGCATCCTTCAAGATGCTGAAAGCCACGAAATTCGAATCAGTGGAGTTAAGAGTGTACATTCTCTACAGCGAAAGGACATCCTTCAAACATGCTCTCACTGATCTCGCTGGGGGCAATAGAGAAAGAGTCTTTCGCACTCTGGCCTTACAACCCGGCCCTGATCTCCCGGCGCAAGACTACAACGACTGGTACGAGCAAGAACACATCCCGCTCCTGTCTGAAGTGCCGGGATGGCTCAAATCGACTCGATGGGTGTTGAAACAAGCGACATCACCCAAGCACAGTAACGAACTGGGAGGGAAAGGATTGTCAAATTTTCTGTCTGTACATGAATGGGAGAGTATGGCGTCTTTCAAGACGGAAGAGTTTAAGCGGGCTACGAATACGCCGTGGAGGGATCGGATTATTCCCAAGCTTGATAAGAGCTTGGAAGAGAGGAGGAATTTTGGCAAGGGGAGGAGAATATGATTGTTTAAATTTTTTGGTATTTGATTAATTAAGTATGCTAGCAATATAGGCAAATACTTAACGCCGCTTTTTAAACTTGTGGTAACCAACATGTGAAAGTTTGAGATATCTAATAGTTAACGAATATATATTCCACGTTACGGCTGGCCCACAGCTCCTGGAGATCACATTTCGTAACATGATGCTCGCTTCAAGAAAATTCGACATTGTTATCTTACTACTGCCGTGTTTGACCTTCTTTTATTGAATCGTTTTCTGTTGGTACTGAAGACTGTGCATTCAGCCCGGACAATGTATATATACAGACATTCTCGGAATGACAGAGCTAGACGAGGGTAGTATCTTGGTGGTATTAGGTCTAGGGGTGAGCTCTAATCTGTGAGTGTAGATTGACATGGTGAAACCTGAGTGTTACCTCGTGACACGTAAAATCCTCCAGCATCCTGATTTAAATCTTTGAAAAAAAGCATATCGAGTTATTCCCAGGTTCCTCCTTACCGGACCTCGCAATCCGTATACCTTGGGCTTTCATATCGTATAACGCAGCTCAGCTTGTTCCTTTTCAATGAAATGGCAGGATATTATCATGTGAAAATGATACAGCCACATCTTCTAGCTAATAGTACTGAAAAATGGGATTGTTCATAGATTATTATTTCGGCATCCGGCTTATCTCCTGATAGGATGTTTCACTATCGTCGAGAAACCACCTTCTCTTTCATCCATGATTAAAAACAGACAGTAAGTCATCGCCTTCTATTAAGAATTATCTATCCTAGTTTCGAAAATCGTTTATCTGTTTTGCTATGTCACGGGTACTCTTCCCACGCTTCCACTTCACCGAAATCGAAGACACGAACTGGTGTCCCTCATGGCTCCGTGACCACGCTCATGCCTCCCTCGCTCGTCTCTGGCAAATCAAATCCAATAGAGGACACTCCCTAGCCACACAAGCATGCAATGTCCTCCTCGAGCGCCTAGGCGGTATTAGTTCCGCCGCCGAGTATACATTTGTAGATTCCTGCGCCGGCGCTGGTGGTCCAACTCCTTATTTCGAGAAATATATCAACAAACAATTAGAGGCTAGTGGCTACCGACCTGCGCAGTTTGTGTTAACGGATTGGGCGCCATACGTACAAGCTTGGGAGGCACTTGCGGCGCAGAGTGCAAATATTTCATACATCCCCGACCCGATTGACGCGTCTAAGGCTGTGAGGATTGCTGAGCCGGATAGGAGGGAATGTCGGATTTTCAATTTGTGTTTCCATCATTTTGATGATCCAGAGGCTGAGAAGGTGCTGAGAAGTGCAGTAGAGACGGCGGATGCATTCTTGTAACCCCTTACCTCCCCCAAATGATTTTTGAGAAGGATCTCGCAAGACGAGAGACTTACATGCTTGCAGTATCTTCGAAATAACACACCGTACACTCCCATCAATTATATACACCGCAGCGGCTTCCCTCCTTGGTGCGTTGAGTACCACCTGGATAGAATACTGGTGGTCTCCCTTGCACTTGATTTTCACATACCAGATCCCGCTGTTCCCTGTATATTACATATTTGATGGCGTTGTATCTTGTATCAGAGGGAGAACACCCGGAGAGACATTTGATCTTATCCATCGTCAATGTGATCTGGACTTGAGTGATTGGACATTTAGTCATGGAGAGGAGTTGGTGTTGCCGCCCATTGGGACGTTGTTTTGGTACAGTGGGCTGAAAAAAAAGGAAGGATGAGAAGTCTTTGTAATCCTTTTCATCTTTTGCTGAAGACTGAAAGATTCGACACTATATTTAGGTACGTAGTACAACACGTATAGCTGCGTTTCTCAAGGAAATGGTGTTAGATATTGATTTGCCAACTGATTTGTTCCAACTCGCTAGCGGTATCTCGTGATGTGTATAGGTCGACTGTCATAGGGGATTGTCACTTGCAGAGCATAATATCATATCAAATTCTATCAGCATACACCTGGGAACAGCATACCTAGGTATCGAACTAGTGATATCTATAAATGGCTACCTACAGGATAAACTACATCACAAACTTGAATCAAAGTCAATCCTAAATATCGATTTCAACATCGCCAGTCCCATTAGCCTTACTCTCCTCAATCAACCTCATTATCGCTTCTTCATCTAACGGGACAGTCGCAAATCTTTTCAGGGCTGCAATGTTTGCTTCTGGAGTAAGCTTGGTTCCCTCCCCTATAAGTTGTTCTAAATACTCAAAGTATCGCACAAAGAAGCCCGGAGTGATGGTATTGATGAAGACGCCTTCTTCATCGAAGGGATTGCTGAATTTGTCAGGGAGACGTATTGGGACCTAGCAATATTAGTACAAGTATGATTGTACGAGAGGTATGAGTCTGACTTACAGTGATGACATCGCCTGCTTTGGCATCAATGGGCGGAGCGTCGGGGGTGTGGAAGCGAATCTTGCCTTTCTGCATGGTAGAAGCAGAGAAGCAGAGGTTAATTGCCTTATGAGACCATGTCATCCTCTACAGGCATGCTTACAGTGACAATAAATCCCTCATCATGCATCTCATGAAAGTGAAACACCGGTCCTTCACTTCGAGGCGGAATCAAACTCTCAATCATACAAAGGCGCATCTGGGTCTGCGAGCCATCTTCTAGTACCCTATAGAGATCTTCAACAGAAGAATGAGAATTTTTGCATCACTTCAGCCAGGTTTATGAACTTACATTGCCCTAGTCTACGCCACGGAATTTCCTCTGGTCGAACATGGCCTACGTGTAATGTTTTGATGTACTCTTTGTGTTTTTGATCCATGTTGTATAGATGCATTTCAGAAAATACCAGTTTGGATCTATATCAAGAATTAAAAAAAGAAAGAAGATACAAGTATTCATTGTCTGGACTGTAGAGAAAATGGGTAGCATGAATCAACGCAAAAAGTCACTCGGCGGCCAATTTCAAACAAAACCGCGTTCTGTACAACAGTTCAAATGGTGATGTTCCGACCTCCGATTATCTACTAAATCTCTGCCTATGCCAACAAATTTGTGAAACCCATAGCTTCCTGCATAGGTAGCAGACTGGTTGGGATTGTTATCACTGCTCGGTTTCCGAGCGCCGCTGCAAGCTGTTGGAAGTTGTCTACCAAACTCGCTATTCCTGAGCATCAACTAGAGAGATCTGAAGATACAGTCAGAAAAATACATTAAATCCTGAATTAAGTGAAGCTTTGAATAAGATCCAGTTTGATGACTTTGCCGAAATGGCGTCAGCAAACTCTGGATTCCTGCTACAAGCCAGCCATTACTCTGTAAAAGCGACCGAGGAATTAACGGCAAGTTCGTTCTTGAGAACAGCTGCAATTGTCTTCGCTATATACCTATTTCATAAGATCATCCAAGTAAGCTTTTCGCTGTTTCAACTAGGCAGAGAAATCTGGCTAAAACAAACGGTAGCGTTTCCGCATAGCTTATTTTTCACCTCTGTGCTGTATTCCGGGACCCTGGCATGCTCGCATAACCGGCGTCGTCCTCAAGTTCCATATTCTAAATGGAAACCGGGTAAACTATGTGCAATCACTACATGAAAAGTACGGTCCATATGTCCGCGTCGCCCCTAAAGAAGTCGTGACTTGCGATTCCGCTGCGACAAAAGAAATGCACGCTGTTGGCACCAATTGGCGCAAATGGAGCCATATTCCGGACGATGTCACCCCCAACATCTTCAGCATCGTAGATCCGAAAAAGCATAGCATCCGGCAAAGATTCTATAAAAATGTGTTTAATCAGTCGACTTTGAGGAAGACAATGGAGCCTGCAGTTTTGTCGACGGCGCAGATGGCGATTCGAGGAATGAAACAGGACGCCGAAGCCGTGGGGAATAATAAGAAAATAGTCAATGTACACGAATGGTTTATGCTTTTTGGCAACGATATGATGTACCTCCTTACTTTCGGCGAAGGCTTTGGACTGATGGAGAAAGGGCAAAGAAAAGCTAGTGTTGTGACTCCAATAGAGTTTCACAAAATGATTGTCTGGACAGAGATTTCCATTCCAATGTTTCTCCTTGGTCGTTTTATCTTGTCCCACTTGTCGAAAAGGATGAATGAAATTTTCCGCGCCGATGTGGCCCTCAATCCAACGGAGGACGAAGCTATAGCGCAATTGAGAATGAAGAAGAAAGATGAAGAAGGGCGCACGGTATTCGCCCGGGCCATAGAGGATGCGAAGGAAGATGAATTGCTCAAAGATCACGGCAAGACACGTCTGATTGATGATGAGATCGCCGCCGACGCATTGGGATTCCGCTTAGCAGGCGCCGAGCCTGTAGGCGTCACCTTGACATACTTGGCATGGTGCGTCCTGCAGCGGCCGGATGTGCAGAAACAAGTTGAAGCAGAAGTGGCGGATGTCAATGTTGCAGATGCGGCTATTGAAAAGCTTCCCATTCTTACCGCGGCCATCTTAGAGACATTACGGTTGTGGGGTGGGAACGCAACTGCAATGAGGAGAAAAGAGGATATCACAGAGGGAGGGACCGTTCTTGGAGGAATGTACCGTATTCCCAAGGGTACAGTTGTCTCGACGCAGGCATATTCCTTGCATCGCAACCCGGCCAACTGGAAAGATCCATTCAGGTATCACTCTATTAACATAGTTATGGCAACGAGGTATATGACTGACAGTAATCACAGGTGGGATCATAAAAGATGGCTTGACCCCTCTCAAAGCCAGTCACTTTCAACGGATCGCTTCCAGCCGTTTAGTGCAGGCAGTAGAATGTGTGCCGCTTATCACTTGGCAATGATGGAAATACGCATAATGGCTACCTTGTTCTTCAAAACTTACCCAGGAGTAAAACTAGATCCTTCTGTAACCCGCGAAAGCATGGTAATGGTTGATCGATTCAATTTATTCCCAAAGCACGATAGGTGTGAGATCATCTTGCCCAGCAGCACCTGATCCGACGCATGCGTTTGGCCGAGGGATTTGATTATGTGACTCGAGATAGCTAATGTATCGCGAATTTGGGTTTGTTGCTGATGTGTTTGAATGTTATGATATGCTTGTGAAATGATCTAAATCGTCATCTGACGGATCAAGCCCTAACTTCAATCTGCATGGCTGGACCTCGGAATCAGACTGTCTTAGGAGTGGAAAATGCATGCTTTTATTACGTTGATTCTATGAGATGCAGTGAGTGGACGAACGGTACACTTTTGAATGAAAATATCGCTAGTGCTAGGATGTCAAAGCGCATCGACGATAAAATGGCCTATTCGGGCAGTATGTTTCCTATTTTGGAAATAATTTGTGTCGTATCCCGCGAGCAAGCCCACGCATGAGCCTCGATAGAAATCGTTTCAAGTTTAGTGTATAGAGTCATCAATCCGAACAATGTAGTTATCAATTTAGATCGTATTACGTATTTACTTGTCCGCTTTATCAATACGAAGCTCCCAAAGCCCTTTAGATACATGCGAACTGCTGCCAAACCGTGTCACAATCTATACTAGCATTAGCCAAGTTTGCTGTAATGATGTGAGACAATTACCTACCTGCAAGGTGGGGTTGACATTTGAAAATAATTCCAGCCACTCGGCCTGGGTCCTCTGCTTCACATTATGCATGGTCATTGTCGTTATATCCCTTCGACGATATGCAATTTCTACATGGGTCGGGAATTCGCCCGGTAATGGCGATACACCGTCCGTAACAAGAATCCGTGTCAATGAGCTGCTATCTTTCAATGTTTGGACCAACTTTTGAAGAAGTTTGATGGCTTCCTCGTTAGCCCAGTTCCAGAAAAGGTTGCGAATGACGTATACGCAGACGAGATTGACGTCGTCCGGTGGCGGAGGGTTGAATATTGAATCAAGATGGGTAAAAGAGATCCGGCTCAGAGAGTCGGGGTCCACCAAGGCCTCCCCGCGACTCAAAAAGTCCTTGGAGTCACATCGGACTTCAAACAACAGATCTGTTTGTTCGTTTACAAGAGTTGTTGATGCAAACCCGTACCGTCCACCGATCTCCACGACTTTTGTAAGGTTAGAAAGGGGGAGGTTTTGAATCCATGTTCGTATCAAAGAATCAGCAGGATCAAGAGCTAGGTACTAGTATTAGCAGTGGACAATGTAACTCAGACAAATAACGGCCTACATTTGGACACGCCTTTCATAGCTTGACGAAATCGATCTCCTTCCTCAGGATGTGCGGTATGCCATTCATACATCTCCATGCCAAATCTAATATGTATTAGCAGTGTACTGAATGCGGATTCATGAGGAAGTACCCCTCCTTGAACGCCGATTTGCCATCAGTATAGCCATTTGGCTGGGATGCAAGTGCATCGGCTAAGTGAACACTAGCTATACGCGTCTCGAACAGCCTGCATGACCGTAATTAGCACTGTGAAGCCGTCTGGTGCAATGAGGCAGTCTGCCTTACTGAAATTCAGCCCATGCCCGAAATTCGGGATGTCGAATCAAGTCTTCTGAGATGGCTGTAAGTGTATAGATTCCATTTTCTGCTTCATGTACAATATCCTTGCAGCGAAGTAGGCCGAGGATCCTGATTAGTTTATCTTCGGGGACCCCTGAGGCTACGGCAATGTTGCGAACATTGGCCGTCACTCCAAGCAAAGTTATCTGCTCCATAATCTTGGCGCGTAGGAAGACATACAGGCTTCCGTGGTCCCAATTGGAGGCTGCAAATTCATGAATAAACTCATGAGGCCCCCGAAGAAGTGTAATAATCCTCTCTAATAAGCCAAGTGTTTTTGTTCGAGATACAGACAGTTTTGAAGAGGGTTCTGTTTTCCAAAACGTGGTGTCAGCGCCTGCGACTAAAGAGGGTGATGTGATGCTGTTTGCTTGACAGAACTTTTGCATGGATGCACATTCTGACAGAATTTCGGCAGCTAGCTGGTCAATGGTCATTTGCCCTAGTCTTTTATCAGTGTCTGGAGCTTTGTCCATTTTGATTGTCTTTCGAGCGAAGGAAGGTTAACGATTAAAAATATGATACTGACGTGGATCTTAGTAGGGCTTTGCGAAAGGTGGCTGAGAGATAGGAGATGTAAGAGGTCTGTTGGACAAATCGTAGCCGGACTACGGCATCCGACATCCCGGTCAAACTTCATTATCACGCAAATAGATGGTTGAATTATCACTCCATTTGTAGGTATCTAGAGAGCGTGGAAGGTGGTATGTACTGAAGATGGAAGTTTTGAGAAGCCTTGCTCACCATAGTCACGATCATTACTGATACATCCCTACTGGGCCGGTAATTAAAAATAAACATATGGGAGTATTTAACGCATGGTTGAAAAATGGATATCAATATAGCTAGAATAAGGACTGTACTAGTTCTTCCACGGGTTTATACAAGGGTCCTTCGGTGATTCCACTCAATGCTCTCTGCACTATTATTTGTACTTCACCGCTGCTGATCCCACGACTTGAGAGATTGCCGACATCAAGCTTTAGAGATTGCACAAGAGCTAATACACGATCACCAACTTCAAGAGCATCTTTCAAATCGTCGCCTGTAGGATTGCCTCCGGTTGCCCCTAAAAGACGAGCAATTTGACTGGCATTTACCCGTGATTCATGTGCCTTCAGCTTTATAACTTTTCCTAATGTCATGCATGAAGCAAAACCATGTGGGATGTTGTACGGACTTCCGAGTGCGTAGCCTAAACTGTGTGACAGCCCCATTCCACCTGGGAGATTTTCACCTTTCAATCCCGAACTGGCATAAGCTGCCAACATGAGTCGAGTAGTAATATTGTTGTCATGAGGATGAGAGTCTCTGGCTAGGGGCAGACACTTGAACAGCTCCCTAACGGCCCATTGTGATAGAGCCTTCCAGGGTACCTCAGCTGAGTCCGGATGGTACATACATTCGATAGCATGGTCCATCGCTCGCATTCCGGTACTCAACCAAAGGTCCTTGGGCGTGTACTGTGCGAAATACGAGTCATAAAAGATGGCAGAAACACCCATCTCTGGTTTGCGAAAGCCAATCTTGACTCCATCAGGCTTAGTATATCCGCCCCCAGAGGTGCATTCAGCTGCACTAAGTGTAGTCGGGACGGTCAGATGAGTTAGAAATGTCCCTCGCGTTTCCTTCACACGCAAGGAGATGACCTTTGCCGTGTCGATCGGAGAACCTCCACCTAAAGATAGGATCGTTTCGACCCCCTCACCGCAACTTAAGATGGCAGCCACGGCTCGATCTACATCTTCCAAGGGACCGTGTTGCCGAATTTCAGAAAACGTCCCTGCGTGATGATCTCCCAACAGTGTCTCGAGTCGATGCACTAGAGGGGTTTTTGTCGCTAACGAGTTACCGGTGATGATGAAAACCTTAGACGATGAGCGTTCTAGAGCATTAAGCAAGTACTTCGCGACACATCCTGGACCATAGTACACGTTCTTCAAATTCGTTAACCCGGGTTTCCAATTACCTGAAATCATCGCTGTCGATGTGCTCAAAATTGTTGATATAATCAACAGTTATATGTAACAAGAGTCCAACATAACGCGATCAATATCACATTTTCTTGCTTTAATAGCTTGCCCTTATATTTGGGGTCATTTTGTTTCTATTTCTAATGCGGTCTGAATATCGGCATCCGGAATACCAAGTCTACGCAAGGAATTTACTCTCGCCATAGCTGTTGTATATCCTAAGCAATGAACACAGAGATAAAGGAACCACTTTAAACTTACAAATTAAATAACAATAATGTCTATGTTTTATTCGTGCAATTGATTTCAGTCAGACCGTTATCATTTCTGGCATGAACCCAACCGTTACCAAAGGACCATGCGAGACGGGTTATGAATTCTTACAAAATGTATCTACCTATGTATAATATCGTACCATTTTCTCCACGTCATCAAAAGCCAAGACGGAAATGTGAAAGAGGAACATTTCTTGCCCTTACCGCATGGTGATGTGACATAACATGAACTTCGGACGCTTCCCTCACGCACTCGTGCTTTGGGACATTAGCTGAAGGTTCTGAAGGCAGCCGAAACTACACCGAATACTTGCCTTTGATGCCGTAATCTTTCAGCCCACGGAATGTTGCAGTAGTATAAGAATAAAGAATGGAAGGACGGAAAAGCCCACGTCAGGCCAATAATATCATTCCAATCTCCAAATTGGGGGTATGAATTTCTATTAGGGCGGCCCATTTTCCCTTTTGACTTGGAATCCGAACACCGAGGCACACATATCATTACCATACTGGGCAGCAAAGAGGTGTGCATCTTCTTGTATCCGAAAGGTCCAGAAAATTATTGATCTCCTTCATTAACAGCAATAAGTCGCAAGCTGTCGCCGATTTGATCAAGCTCTTATGGTTTGGACTTGGTTTTTTTTAACATAGCCATTATTATAGTCATACATCATGGCCGATACAGTTACGGCGTCCGTGGAAGCTAGAAACACTGTTAGTGGTATTGATAATGGCATCAATAAAGAGAAATCTGCCCGTCTATACGTATTCGGAGATCAGACTGCTGCCTTTGAAGACACGCTAAAGAGCCTCCTAAGCGTCAAAGATAACGCAACTCTGTCAGACTTCTTCAGAAGGGTCGGCTTCCAGCTTCGAAGTCACGTAGGCAGACTTCCACTACACGAGCAAGACCTTTTTCCGCAATTCACGACTCTTGTTGATCTATTTGCCCGTCATGAACAGTTTGCTGGGTCACCAGCTCTGAAATTCACTCTTTTGTGTGTTACTCAGATTGCCCAATTCATCAAGTAAGTCCAAGTATGCAGCGAAATCAGAGTAGATTGTATTTTATATGGATCACTAATGCCTTGAGTAGGTATTATGGAGGGCGAGGGACTTATCCTCCTTTGACAAGCACATATCTGACAGGAGCTTGCACGGGGTCATTTGCAGTTGCCGCAATCAGTTCCTCCAGGTCTATCGGGGAACTTCTTGCCCCAGCAGTTGAAGCTGTGATCGCAGCATTCAAGACTGCCATTTACTCATTGAATTTGAGAAACGATACGGATTACAGAGGTTCTACAGGTTCAAATTCTTGGTCAGTGGTTGTGGGCATCCACGAATCGGAAGCAGCACAGCTTGTGACAACTTTCAACGCTGGAAAGGTAAGCTTCCAAGGCCCGTCTTATTTGGTACATAATTGAGGAAATTTTAGCGTTTACCTCCTGTCTCGGCAATTTATTTAAGCTGCATAACTCATAGCAATACATCTATATGTGGGCCTCCAGAGCTCCTGCTCGAGTTCTTGTCGACCAATTCTTTAAAACACTTGTCGTTGCCGATTGAGACTCCATATCATGCACCGCATATTTCCGACTCATCCGTCATTGACAAAATAGTTGGACCCTTCTCCGATCCGTCATTGGAAGGCTGCAAGCAATGCTTCACAAGCGTGTCTATCGCGTCCGGGAAGATTGCCAGTTGTTCAAGTTTCAGAGAATTGCTACGGAAGGCAGTTTCTGAGACGTTACTGGAACCCATGCGATGGGATATCATGACATCCTCTCTATGCGATGAACTTTTACGAGAACGCTTCACTTCATGTTGTATCTACCCGATCTCTTCGAAGAGCGTCCAATCTCTTTCCTCGGCCCTATCTCAAAATGCAAAACTACAAGTCAACATTATCAGCTCGTTTGACGTGAACAATACTTCCAATGTGACATCTATCACCGGGGAATTCTCTCATTCAAATATTGCTGTAATTGGTTATTCGGGTAGATACCCAGAGGCAGCCTCAAATGAAGAGTTTTGGGAACTACTGGCCGCAGGGAGAGATGTACATCGAACAATCCCCGAAGATCGATTCGACTGGAAAGCTCATTACGATTCCACAGGGAAGACCAAGAACACCAGTCGGGTGAAGTACGGTTGTTTTGTGAAAGAACCAGGACTCTTCGACGCCCGGTTTTTTAATATGTCTCCCAGAGAATGCGAGAATTGTGATCCTGCGCAACGACTAGCGATCACCTCTGCTTATGAAGCAATTGAAATGGCAGGGCTTGTTGCTAATAGAACACCATCAACGCAGCAGGATCGCATCGGTGTATTCTATGGGGTCACTAGCGATGACTGGCGGGAAGTCAATAGTGGACAAGATGTTGATACATACTTCATCCCAGGCGGAAACCGCGCTTTCATCCCAGGTCGGATAAGGTACGTAAAGTGTGATGACGTTTCATTCAGAGAATACGTGTTTATGGTAAGAAAACAGTTATTTTTTCAGATTTTGTGGACCAAGCTTGAGTCTCGACACAGCTTGTTCGTCCAGCTTCGCAGCTATTCAGACAGCCTGCGCCTATCTATGGCGTGGCGAATGTGATACTGCTCTGGCAGGGGGCGCCAACGTTCTGACCAATCCTGATAACTTTGCTGGGTTAGACCGAGGCCATTTTCTCTCTACCACTGGTGCGTGATACCGCTCTATGAAATATATTCCCAAGTTAACATTCAAGGACAGGCAATTGTAATTCTTTTGATGACACAGCGAATGGGTATTGTCGTTCTGACGCCGTTGGTACCGTAATCCTTAAAAGAATGGAGGATGCGATTGCTGACAATGACCCAATTTTTGGAGTAATTCGCGGGGCCTATACAAACCATTGTGGACGAACAGATTCTATAACGCGGCCATTTGAAGGTGACCAAGCAGCTGTCTTCAACCGAATCATGCGATACGCAGGTGTTGATCCTTTAGATGTGGCGTATGTGGAAATGCATGGAACTGGTACTCAAGCGGGAGATGCGACGGAAATGAAGTCGGTCTTGTCTGTATTTGCACCTTTTACGTCGAGGAAATTCCCATTACACTTAGGGACTGTCAAGGCCAATATCGGACACGCCGAATCTGCGTCAGGTGTGGCATCTTTAATCAAAGTGTTAATGATGATGAAACACAATGCGATACCACCTCACTGTGGCATCAAGACAAAAATAAATCAGAAGTATCCAAAAGATTTGAAAGAACGCAATGTCCATATACCCCTCCAGCTGACACCCTGGTTTCGTCAGGATATGTCATTGGGAAAGCGCATGGTCTTTCTGAATAACTTCAGCGCAGCTGGTGGGAATACAGCGGTTCTGTTGGAAGATGCACCGGTAAGGTCCGTGAAAGATGGTAAAACCGATCTATCTTCAAGACATCAGCCAGTGACGGTAACCGGGAAAACAATCAATTCCCTGAAGGGTAATGTTGAAAATCTAGTTATCTATCTTGGCCAGTACCCGGACACTTCTCTTTCTTCACTGTCGTATACAACCACGGCAAGGAGAACGCACCATAATTATCGAGTAGTTGTTTCTGGGTCCGATATCAACTCAATTCGCGGCCGGCTACAGAAGAGCTTGGAAGGTATTTCAGAAACAAAGCCAATCCCAACAACGGCGGCTAAACTTCCGAAGATTATTCTTGTCTTTACTGGACAAGGCAATATTTACGAAGGGCTTGGAAAACAGCTTTATGACTCCAACCCAATCTTTCGTGACAGTATCATGCGTTTCGATAATATCACGCAGCAACAAGGCTTCCCGAGTTTTCTACCTCTAGTGACTGGCAGTATCTCGGACACACCAAAAGACTGCAGACCCATTATCAATCATTTGGCGCTCGTTTGTGTTCAAATGGCGTTGTATAGTCTCTGGAAAGCCTTGGGAGTGACACCTTCCGCTACCATAGGCCACAGTCTGGGCGAGTATCCTTCGTTGTATGCCGCAGGGGTCTTAACAGCATCAAATGTAATATACCTAGTCGGAACACGAGCTCGACTTCTGACTGAAAAGGCAACTGTGGGAACTCATGCCATGTTGGCTGTCAAGCTATCGACAGTCGCTCTTGAGCGAGAGTTACCAGGGACCAATTGTGAGATAGGTTGCCTCAATCAGCCCTCAAACAATGTTATTACTGGACCATTAGAGCAACTCAGTATGCTGAAAGATCGATTCAAGTCAAGGGGTATCGATTGCATGTTTTTAGATATTCCCTTCGCATTTCACTCCACCCAGGTTGATCCAATCCTAGCACCATTTGAAACAGCAGCTAGTGCTATTGTTTACAAAGAGCCTCTAATTCCGTATATATCTCCTTTGCTTTCGAAGGTGATATCTCCTGGTGACAAAGAGGCACTCAATGGCAGGTATCTTACCAACGCCTGTCGTCAAGCGGTGAATTTTCAAGGTGCCATCGAGGCGGCTCAAACCAATTCGCTGGTTGATGAAAAGACTATATGGCTTGAAGTTGGCTCACACCCAGCTTGCGTCGGGATGGTTAAGAATATTCTCAACAAGCAAAGTTCCGTCTTTGGCTCGCTCCGAAAGGACACAGACGCGTGGTCCGCAATAATGCCTGCTATAGAAGGACTATATTTGAACGGCATTGAAATTCAATGGTCGGAATACCACAGAGGCCTTGAGCAGCAGCAGGAAGTTTTAAATCTGCCAAGATACGCTTGGGATCTAAAAAATTACTGGATCCAGTATCGCAACAATTTCTGTCTTACGAAGGGCGATGATGCTCCTCTTCCGGCTTCAATGGTTCCAGCCACACCTTTGGATCAGAGATCAACGCCTTCATACATATATGTCTCGCCATCTGTTCAGAGAATAATCAAGGAGGATAATGGGGCAGATATATCTTCATTGGTAGCTGAGTCTGATATTCACGATGGTCGGCTCGCTCCCATCTTAGAAGGTCATGTCGTCAACGGTGCTCTCCTTTGCCCTTCGGTATGCCATTCTATGTCGTCAACTAAGTTAGGCTTTTGCTAATTATATAATTAGTCTCTCTATGCCGACATTGCCATCACAATTGCGCAGTATATGACGAGAGCAATCGGAACTTTGAATGATACAACTGGACTAGATGTTGCCGATATGAAGGTAATAAATCCCTTGGTATTCAAGACAGATGTCGATGCACAGCTCTTTCGGGTAGCTGCTTCGGCTGAATGGAAACGCAACATAGTTTTGTTCAAGCTCTTCAGCATCAATGATGGGGGAAGAAAGACCACAGACCATGCAACTTTTTCTGTGTTGATCAACCCGAACCAGAACTGGATTGGGGAGTGGCGGCGGCAAGCCTATCTGATTCACAGCAGAATATCTGCACTTAGCAACAGTGTCAGTGAGGGTAATGCTCACATGCTCAAGCGAACTTTGGCATACCAGCTATTTTCAACATTGGTGTGCTACAACCAAGATTATCAAGGAATGCAAGAAGTGATACTGGACAGTGAAGAGCGTGAAGCAACAGCTAGAGTTGAATTTCAAGTAGATGACTGTGGCTTCAAGTTCAACCCCTGTTGGGTCGATAGTCTCGGCCACATCGCCGGATTTATCATGAATGCGGGCGATGCAACACCCACAAAATCTCAAGTCTTTATCAATCACGGTTGGGACCGAATGCGTTGCGCGATCAAATTTGAGAAGGGGGTTCAATATCAAGTTTACAACCGAATGCAGTTGGACAGTGGCACAACATATATGGGCGACACTTATATCTTCAAGGATAATAGCCTGGTCGCTATTTACGAAGGCATTCGCGTAAGTATTGTTAGATATAGTTCATATAGAAGGGAATTGACTAATAATATTCTAGTTCCAAGGTGTGCCGCGGCAAGTTCTTGATCGCCTCCTACTAGCGAGTAAACAGCCACAACCGCAACAAGCGCAGGGTAATAACCAGGCTCATGTTGAGCGCTCAGTCCAAAAGCCTGAACCTTCAGCTGCATTATCAACAAGCATGCTTCCGAAGCAAGCAAGTCGGACAGCTAAGGTGGAGGAAAAGTCATCCCTGGTTTCAGCCCCAGCTTTCAGGCCTAGTGATATTGCATCGCGGGTGCTAGTCATTGTAGGGGAAGAAGCTGGAGTCAATCCTACCGACCTTCAACCTAATGAAGACTTCCAAAACCACGGGATAGATTCGCTTCTTTCACTTACCATTGTTGGCCGACTTCAGGAGGAGCTGGGTGTTGATATTCCCTCTTCATTGTTTACCGATTGTCCCACTCCATCGGACCTAAGGCGATTCTTCGGAAGTAGTAATAATAGTTCTTCCTCTTCCACCACAGATGATGGAATCGAAACCCCTGAGAACAGAGATATGGATTCAGCCAGTTCTATGCCGGATGGGGAAGTTCAATATTCAGTTCTAGAAATTATACGTGAAACAATTGCGCAGGAGACGGGTGTTACAGTCCACGAGTTGTCAAATGGCAGCAGTTTTGCGGATCTGGGAGTGGATTCCCTATTGGCACTCACCATCGTAGGAAAATTGACGGAGATTCTTAATATAGATCTCCCTTCCAGTTTACTCATGGAGAATGAGAATCTGGAAGAAATCAGCAAGGAGCTGGGGCTACAATTAGATCCGTCACCAGCATCACGCCAAGCAGCACAAGGACAGCATACACCAAATGTCAAAGTAACACCAAAATATAGCTTTGACCCGAATACTGGCCCTCAGTCAACATCAATTCTCCTCTCAGGAAGCCCAAAAACAGCGAAGAAACTAGTTTGGCTGTTTCCTGACGGCTCAGGGTCCGCGACATCGTACGCCTCCATTCCAAAGTTCGGATGTGACATCGCCGTATACGGACTAAACTGTCCATGGATGAAGAAACCACATGATATGACCTGCACTTTGGAGGAATTAACCTCCAAATATCTCGTGGAGATTCTGCGACGTCAACCTACCGGACCGTATTTCCTCGGTGGATGGTCAGCTGGGGGCATTTGTGCATTTGAAGCTGCACAACAACTTGCACGAGATGGATCTAAGACCGAAAAGTTGATACTTATCGATTCGCCGAATCCGATTGGTCTTGAGAATCCACCGCAGCGCATGTATGACTTCTTCGAGAGTGTTGGCATATTCGGAAGCAGCAATAACATGGCACCACCCAGCTGGCTGCGTCCACATTTCGATGCCTTCATTCGGTTACTGGACGACTACAATATCAAACCCTATGTCGACTCGTCTACTAGCATGAAAGCCTACATGCTATACGCACGCGACGGTATATGTAGTGATCCCAGAGTCCCTCGACCAGAAATTCGACCTGATGATCCACGTGAAATGATCTGGTTGATCAATAACCGTACGGATTTCAGCGGTGACGGATGGGCGTCTCTGGTAGGCAGGGAGAATCTGCAAATCACCGTCATGGACAAGGTGAACCATTTTTCGATGATGGACAAGGGACCACACATGAAACAATTTGCGGCCTTTCTTCAACAAGCGGTAGCTTGAGCCTTTGCCACCAGCGAAACATAGGCATTAGCTTCACTATTTTATCTTATATCGCCTATACGCGTGGTTTTGTATGCTAAATTTGACGATTTTCGTTTGTTCTATTTTGAATCTAACATGTGTTTCGGTATAGTTACTCTTTTCGCATAGGGTCATCAAAAACATGATTTTTTCTTTCTTTTTCTTTTGGTATCTAAATGCATCCAAATCTGAAGTTTCTTAATATTTGCCCATCCCACGTAGGTATCTCGATTGTAGGTGCTGCGTTGCTTCACTTCAACATGAGCGAATCCTAGGAACGTCATCATTGGACATCTTATGTTGCTTGGAAGCGTCTACTTTGAAATTCCAGTTAAAACAGTATCTTATTTTACCATTCTTAATATCATCGTTGTTTAAAAGTACAACATTGTGTCTAGCATTACTAAACTCCCCGCTGATAGGGTTACAGGTTGCAAAACCCTAACAAGGTCCCAAACTCAAACACGGCCTTTGCCTCTTGCCTCACTGCGGACAAATGAATCCTCCGCACTTCAGTTGTTTTGGACGTCTTCATGAGGCCGCCAATAAATTATGAAGTTAGGTGCTTCGGTAGTTCAAGGCTCGAGGTGTCCAAGGTGTCACCTTGAGAGGTGGATGATTTGTCAAATCGGAATGGAGCTGGCTGGAGCCCGCCTACCATCTGTCTATGCGATATTTATTGAATTTGCAACGTCCTTGCTTTCTTGGGATTCTTTTCCTACTCATATTCGCAGTTGTGCAACACCCAGCCCAGGAGTCTCGGATCCCAGACACCGAGGTGTCTGGTGGTGGAAACCCTAAACCTACTTCTCGTCCTCCACATCTTCATATTAATAAGAAATTCGGGCAATAGGCACCGAGGCGATAGTTATTCCAGAGTCTTGCACATTAAAAAAAATAATACATTGGTATATGCGGAAAAGATTATTCTAGCAACCCTTCTCAGGGTCGGCACGGAACAATGGCCCTAAATAGCCCTAGCCCAAAGGGGACAAACAGGACCCTAAACGAGAAAGACATGACATCTGAGGATCCAGAAAATGTGTGTCTAAACATTGTAAGGGAGGGTTACGAATCAAATGGCTATGAAGAGAGCATTGGGGGTGTAAGGACATGTGATATCCCTTTTTTACCTAATTCTTTTTTTTTGTGATGCATCGTTATACTAATACACATATAGACATGACTGGACGAGATGATGCCACAATAGGCATTATTGATGTTTATGATGTCATCGGTATTTCAAACCATACGAAGCAAGGTGCAGACCTTGTAGCGAAAACTCTTGATGGTGTGGTTGTTGTCCCAGATTTGCTCAAAGGAATATATGCGAAGATGGAATGGCATCCTCTTGACTCAGAGGAAAAACGTAATTTATTCTTCGGATTCTTAAGGGGCTATGCGGCGCCCCAGATGTATATTGACGACTTTGTGGGGTTGGTAAAAGAAATTCAAACTCGGTTTCCGTCGGTGACGAGATGGGGGTCGTATGGGCTTTGTTGGGGTGCAAAGGTAGACTTCCTCGCAATCTTCAACAATTAGTGAGGTATTTCAAGTGTGCTTACTGTCAGATTTTGAGCAGATTGTGGCCTTAACATCCATGTCTGAAACTGCGTTTGCAGCATCTGTGCAGGCACATCCAGGGTCAGGAATCCCTTCCTCGGTCTCGACATTTTCTCGGTCGATAAGTTGGTCTCATCAATAACTATGTATCTAGCATGCTAGACCCCGCTGATGCAAAGAAAATCATAATCCCTCACTTGGTAATGGCATCCAAGGATGAGCCAAGCGAGCAGGTTGCAGGTTTTAAGGATATTATCGAAGCGAATGGCATCGCCGGATCGTCTCTCACAACATATACGACAATACATCACGGTTGGATGGGATCCAAGGCCAATTTAGTTGAAGAAGAGACATTTGTGGGATATAGGCAGGGGTAAGTACGATGACAACTTAATAGCATCTTCCTGTCTAGATTGAGAGATATGTAGTACTGACAGAACGTGTTGCTGTAGATACACTCAACTTATAGAGTTTTTCCGGCAGCATCTTACTGTGGGCTGATTTGCCTCACAATCACTGTGGGTTAGGTTAGTAATTGATACATAGATAGTCACAAGGCATTCCAATCTGAGTCAAGCTTTTTGTAGGTTGTTCTATGTCAAAGCGATTCCCAGGTCATGTTCGAACCTTGGAAGATTGTACCGAGTATACTTCATGAAGTCGTACTGAATAACGGCAATACATTCTTACCAGGTCTTTTTTACGCTAATCCACTGAGAATTGAAACTCCATTCACTATACTATACTAGCAACACGTAAACAATCAGACCTGATTCTAGTTAACCCCTACTGTCCTGCGGCAGCTTGGGCCTTTTGGCGCTCGATAGCAACCTTAGTTGCTTCGTCAAGATCTTCCTTCGGCAGACCGAGCATAGTGTTAAGCGTGCCCCTGCTATCTTCAAAGTTACCCGACCCATCTGGGAAGAATATCCGAGAATACAAGACATTAGCGAAAGCTTCTCTTTTCCCTCCCTTGAGTTGCTCTAGCCCATTTGTATACACCTCCTGAGCAGGTTCTTTGGTGATGGTCCAGTCTTCTTCCTTTGTGCCCGTGACACGCAAGGCGGACTCCAACATGTCCTTTTGGCTAATAGTAAAAGAGTTGATATACACAACTCTATTCTTCAGATTCTGAAGACTCGCTTCTGGTTTTGGCTCTTGAGGCTCAATAGGGAGACTGAGAATGCTAGCAACAGCGCGGCCTATCTGGGGCCATGTGGAGGTCGAAATCTTGTTTTCACCCTCATTGTAAAATTTCACAGCGCGGTTGATGAAATCAAAACCGTAGTTGCGCGCTATGGCGAGACTGTACTCGTACCAAAAGCCGGTCGAAAGGGCAATGTAGGATGATTTCCCAATCTCTTCGATTAACTTCCGACTGGCCACTAGAAGGACAGTATGTTGAGGTTAGTGTAAATGGAATATAAATGCCATTTGGTTTTGATAACACCCACCCTTAGGCTTGAAAAGGAAAAGATCATTCACCATGCTTTCACTTCCTGTGTCTGGGGACCACTCGTTGGGGAGACTAGTCTCCATATTAGTCCCTAATTATACCGGAGAAGATCAAAAATTTAGTTTTTCAGAAGCTTACATCCAAGGCACACCTGCCTCGCCAGCCGCTTTGACAAGCTTCTCCTCGGTCTCTTGAATTGGAGCATGTCCACTGAGGGTAATGACTAGTGCATCCTGGCCACGTAGTGCTTCGACAAGTGTCTCTAGCTTTTCATAGTCAACCTTCTTTGATAAGATGCCTTCTGGCAATGTGTTCTTGCTGTTATGTCGTGTAATAGCTGTAATAGTGTGTTTTCCTGTCTTTAGGAGGGCTTCTGCCATATAACTGCCGACATTGCCTCCGGCCTATTTATAGTCAGGAACCTTTCAGCTAACAAGGTATAAAAATGGTATATCGGACGATAGTAACATACGCCTACGATAGCAACGTTCTTGATACGGTTGGAAGAAGCCATTTGTGTGAATGAGATCCAATATAGATGGAACGATGCAAGGTTGAGGTTGAGGCCGAGGGGTAACAAAGGTAAAAATACGCAGGTGTGACAACAACACCCGATAATTCTATATGCTGCATACGAACACGTGATGGCGAAAACAAAAAAGGGAGCTCATCGGCCAACGGAGTCCGCCTTGAATATTCAAGATGAATGCCTGCATCGTATATTAGGCTATCCATCCTATCCCTTTGTTATAACTACTCATCCACCTCGAGCCATCCCTCATCTGTGTTCTATTTCCCCGTTGTGGCCAAGTTCGCACAACTACCACTCAAGGATGATGATCGATATTGAAACGAATCACCGGCCCTACAGCTTATCAAGTCATGCACCTGGACTTGTGGTTGGGTATTGCAGCCCGGTAGTTTTATCCATAACCTCAGTGAAGATTGCCACATTTCAATCAGATTGGGAGGAAAATATATCCAAAATGGCTTGATTCAATGATAGACAACACCTAGGTAGGACAAGACATCTCATCAATGCTAAAATTTGGGCAATTCAACCTGGTCCAGATAATACCAGCATGCACTGTCCGTATGTATTCTAGCCCTGAACTACTTGTCCATTGAGAATATGCGTCTCCAACCATCCGGTCACAAAGAATGTCTTTTCAGTATTCGCAAAGTGAGTATGGTCAGGCAAGATGACTTCCTTGTAGTATGGATCATCCTTTGCTCGAATATAGTCTTGCACGTCTTTAAACACAATCTGAATAAAACAATCGTATCCAGCGGTCTGACCTTCTGGAAAGTTGCCAAAGATCTGACTCATCATCTTTTTGGTCTCAGTTGTGTTGTGAGTCTATATAAATATCACTCAATCAGCCAAATTATCTAACTTAATTTCTAGATTGAATGAAAAGATTATTCATTACCATAGTATAACTAACGATTCCCCTTGATGCCAAATGGGTCGCCACAATTTTGGAATGATGATCGCTCAGGTACTGATGGTATTCGTCTTCATCCATGCCATCTTTACGACAAGCGCAAATGGTCAAAGTATAAAGCTGTGGACTGGACATCTTCAATCGCCTGAGTGGAGGCGAAAAGAATAATTAAGTAGTCTAGGTTCTTGTTATATCTTAGACGGGTTGATTAAAGAAAAGGGAGCTTTTCGATTATAGGTCTATTTGCATGTGTATAGGTAAACTCTAGCAGACTTTCCGGGTTCCGGAAGGCGACATTCCTGTATAACATTGAATTTTGCAAACTCACGTTTCAAGTACACGCAAGCACTCCGTTGTATGACATATAATGTGAAACTGACTACACTCGAACTTCCAAGGCTGTGTCAACATTTGAAGTTGTCAAATTGATCTGACGCTGTACTCAAGGACACATCTTCATAGAATAGAGTCATATGTTCTCTAATAGCCATGATCATGTAATCACTCTCCAGTATCCAATAAACTGAATAATTTTTAGACGGTTTGTGCCTGCTGTTGATCAACTGGGAGGTCTTCTTTCTTGCTCTCGGGTTTATCATGCCCCTCCATCGGTCTGAAGCCATTCCGGAATACAGGGCTTTCTTGTACCTTTTCCCAATCATGTAGCATGTATCCATTTTCTATCGAACACTTTACCTCCTCCTGGCCGCGCGGAATCATCTCGCTTTCGTATGCTGCTATCGCTTCAGAGAGGGTAGAGTGGCCGGATGTAACTGCTCGAAGCCCCTCGAGGAGATTTGAGACGTCACAGATACAGTGATTCAAGCCTTGACCTCTGTCTGCAAATAGGATGATAAAAGTTAGTACGCATTTACAAAACATGGGATATTAACTCTTACACGGAGGCATTGGGTGTGCTGCATCCCCAACAAGAGTGATTTGTCCTTGTCGGTTATCCCATGGCTCAGGGATCCAGTAACCGATATCTGCCTTATGAATTTGGGTATCGTCCGGAATCCAGGTAAATGCTGAATGCGCGGGTTCGCCTAGTGTCTCAGCTTTTGTACGAATCAAGTCGAGTCTTTCCTTGTAGGTAAGGGGGTCATCCCCATCTGAGAACCATGCCATTGCCAGATGAAAGATCCATGATTCCGGGTGATCTGGCCCTTCCGGCATGCTAGAGACTGTAAATGACAGCATAGTTAGCCTATTTCTGCTATAACGATCCCATATAATTGACTGACTTGATTGGAAAGCATGGAAGGATTTGTCACTAAGTGCCAAGTAGCTCGTAGGAAACCTATGGCGAAGATACAGAGCCTTCGCCGCATCATTATATGTAACGCTCATGTTCGTGTGAAAGATAGGAAATCGGCTGACAGCAGCTTTCTCTGCGCTTCCCGTCACAAATTCTCTCACCTTGGATCGAGGTCCATCAGTACCGACAAGAATAGAACCAGAAACCATACTTCCATCTGCAAAAGATGCCACCACTCCCTTGCCACCTTCGATAAAGGTAACGTCTATCAGGTTCTTCCCATATTGGACATCGATACCCACAGCACATAACTGTCGCATCTTACTTCGCGGGACACGCAACCCTTTCGTATACGGTACTCCCGTTAGAAGGCTTCCCGATTCCCCATGGATAATAGGATAGTTGCCGCCTGTATCGATTGCGATGGCAGGGTTACAAGAAACCTGCTTCATATTCTCGAAACGATCGCCTGGAAGCAGGCGTTCAAGGCGATCTAGGGACCAATGGATGGCCATCGTCCACTCATTGCTGCGATAGTTGAGTGCTACCTCTCTCTCAAAGATGGAGTACCGAATTCCTTCCTGATGGGCTAATTGTTAGTACATGAACAACACATCTAGGTCACATCGCAGGTGTTCTGACCTTTTTTAGAGTCTGGGCCAAGATTAGTCCTGTAATTCCGGCCCCAATAATAAGGACATGACTGCCTTCCTGTGGTGGTTGGGACTGCATTGTAGACGAGAGGAACTTGAGTGAAGATTAGTCGTGTTATCTGTCCAAGAAAACAGAAATCGAGAAATCACAAGTCTCAATTTGCAAGATATTCAATTATCATCAAATTCCAAAAAAAAAAAAAAGAAATTGACTAATTTAGAGACATCTTCCGGTAATATATTGGAGAAGTGCTCACCCCAAACATCCTCGGGGCCCGGATTCCTTCTTCGCTTAGGGTTTGACGGAGGGTTCGTTTTCACGTATCACACGTGTATCACGGACAGTTGCACAAACACCATTACAAGCGAGTACATATGAAGGCCATTTCACTCATATGAAGGCCAATTTTGACGCGCATTTGCGATACATTAATCTAAGGCAGCAACATGATGGAGGGAGCCAAATCTGTTCTCGACGACAAAACTTCCACAGAATTAGTGGTTACGACTCTGGCTGGCTTTTTCATAGTGGTACTTACAATCACATTTGAGAATTACAGATCCTACCACAGCGCTAATTAGTTCTTCTGGTCAGTCATCTATCTGGATCTCAATCTATATGCTGTATAATGTACTCTTTCACCCATTACGAAAATACCCCGGGCCTATATCATGGCATGCAACAAGATTACCATGGTGCTGGTACCAATATCATGGGTATTTGAGTCGAAAACTGCTCGAACTACATCGCGAATACGGACAGACAGTACGCGTGGCTCCGAATGAATTATCTTTTATCTCAGAAGATGCATGGAAGACAATATACGGGTCAAGATTGAACGAGATGATGAAAGATCCGGTATTTTCCCTACATACACCTACCGGGGTACCAAGTAAATGACTACCTACCAAGATCTTCGTCAATACCTAAGCATTCAAGTCTTAACTTCTATATGTATCAGATATTCTTACTGCCAATCGAGCTACCCATACCAGACAGAGACGTTTGCTCTCACATGCCTTCTCAGAAAAAGCCTTAAGAGAACAGGAAGGGATTATTCAGAAGTACGTCAAGAAGTTGATGGAGCAACTGTCCCCGCAATCAAACAAGGGACCGCAAGATATGGTTAAGTGGTTCAATTTCACAAGTATGTTGCGATTTCCAACATCTCATTATAGCATCTAAGTAGTGTTGCTTCGCGTAGCATACGACCTGATACGAGACCTTTCCTTCGGAGAACAATTTGGTTGCTTAGAGAATGGAAAGCATGACCCTTTTGTTCAGTCGATCAAAGATATCTCGAAGGAGCTGACAATGATACAAATGTTTAAATACTATGGCCTGCTCGGTTTGAGGGGCCTCTTCATGCCGAAGGCCATTGCAGGAGCCCGCGCACAAAATATGCAACGAGCAATCGAAACAGTAGACCGAAGAGTCAACAGCAAAACAAACCGCAAAGATTTCTTGCACTACGTTCTTGCCGCCATGGAGACCGAAAAGGGCATGTCTCGCGCGGAAATGAATGTCAATACGTTCTCACTGAGTATTGCCGGGTCAGAATCCTCAGCGACCTTGCTATGTGGTTTCGTCTTCCACACTCTCGCCCATCCAAATATTCACGAAGAGCTCGTTAAGGAAGTCATGGAGGCATTTAAATCAGAACAAGAGATTGTCATGGCAAACGTTCATGGTCTTACATATCTGAATGCTGTTTTGCAAGAATGTTTGAGGATTTATCCGCCCGTTGCTGTAACGCTCCCACGAGTTGTCCCCGACGGTGGAGAGGTAATAGATGGCAGATATGTTCCAGCCAGTACTACTGTTGGTGTTAATCATTATGCATGCTACCATGATCCGAGAAATTTTCATCGTCCCGATGACTTTCTTCCCGAGCGCTGGATGCCTGGTGCCAAAAATAAATTTCCTTTCAGTCAGGATCATAGAAATTGTTTGCAGCCTTTTTCTCTCGGTCCACGGAATTGTTTGGGCAAGAACTTGGCTTGGGCAGAAGTACGCTTAATCGCTGCTCATTTGATATACCTATTTGATATGGAGCTCGATGCAAGTGTTAGCAATCGGTGGATGGAACGCCAGAAGGTTTGGGGGTTTTGGGATAAGCCGCCCTTGCTTGTTCACTTAACGCCTAGGCAGAAGATAAGTCGGTGATGTTGTGCGAATATGGAACCTGGGATTATGTCTTTTGTTGGATTGTTATACATTTTTATTGCTTGAACTATCTAGGTACCAACCGGTCCATATCTCAATGGATACCATTTATGACTTCGTTCTCTCCGAAAAATGGACATGTTTGAATATATTGAATTTCATTATACTTGGAAAGTAGCGAAATGTCCTGCAAATATGTTGAAACCGAAACGATAGCTAGGGATATATCAACCATAGCAAGGAGAGTAATCGGTTATGATGTTTAAAGTACCCATATAATTCATATCAAACCAGGCGATATTCGGCGACTAGCCAGCCCTAATATTTAAAATCGATTCTTTTCAGTTGTTGGTCATTCTAACCACTCTCGGTGCTGAAACGATACACAGAAAGAATTTGTGTACCTATTGGGATAGGTGATAAGTCTAGATGAAGTATTTAAATGAATTGCAAGATTGCTACCTAATCGTCAGCCATCCTCAAACGCTTCCTTGCCCGGAGCTGATCATGATGCATGGGATGCCACTGTATAGAATCAGATGCGGGCTTGGAATGATGTTGAGGAACATCTAGTAACTGATTCAGGAGATCGGTTGCTCCAGAAGGGTGAATTAAGTTCTGTGCATCCATTGGAGTTGGCGGGTCTAATGCATTCGGCACAGATAGCAAGCTCTCCCAGGAAAATGAACCACTCGACGCAGTTAGGTGGGATAAGTCTGAAATATGCCCATTTAAGAGAGCTGGAGGTACAGGTGGAATCATGGTGGTCTCCGGATCCAAGGCTAGATGTTGATCTGACGATGAGTTTGACTGCATCGATTCAGCCACCACTGCGAGCGAGGAGGTAGATGTATATGAACTTGATTGGCGTCGTTTAAAGAGATGATCATTTTCAAGTAGTTGATTGAATATCCTAGCTACCCTGCTATGGTAGCTTTGGGACGGTGTTTGCGAGCTACCTTTGGCGTAGCACGAAGAGACTTTGCGCAACAGCTCCCAATCAGCGTGTGATTTTATGTCAGTATCGCATTCAATTGTCTGAAAAGCAAGCTGTTCAAAGAGGATAAAGAATGCTGGCACCGAGAAAGCATCAAGCAAGGTTGTGAAAGTTCTATTATATGTTTCAGCGGAGGCAGAGGCACGATTTCTGCTGGACGAAAGAGTACTAGTGGAAGTGTGGTAGGCTTCGATTACCATAGGACTTCGGTCCCCATACGCAATCAACAATAGTAAACAGCTGGCCCTAGCATTTGACATAAGACTCTCCGTATGACGCGCATCCGAGTCGAGACTCAGGGCCACAATGCGCGTGCTGAGAAATTCCATCGCAATGAAAACATTATGAGGTAGAAGGGAGGCGCTTGGACTGCTGAGAAGACTGTAATCACTAGAAAGCTGATCTAGCTGCTGCTTAATAGACTTTGGTTTTGACTGCGACATTTTCAAACCCGAGGCTCTCCTACAGCCCGAGGGTGCACCAGTTATATGATAAAGCTCATCTTGGATCATTGCTAGTTGTATACGGCTTGAATAAGAAGCATGCCGCTCTACAGCAATTTTGAGTTGAGTGGTGATATTGCAGTCGTAGCTGGTCAACCATGATACAGATCCCCTCGTGATACATAGGCTCTTGTCCCGAACGTACAACGATCGAAGGACTTTGGCTCGTTCAACAGCATCATCAGAGCTCGCATCGGAAGGTAAAAGCTCTGCTTTGTGTAACCCCATAGTTCTAGCCAAGATACAAGCATGGACAAATAGGAGATCTGACCAGCCCAGTGGATCGAACTGTTGTGCTGCAATACTCTGAGAGCACCATAGTCAGCTTTGTACCAACACCCAGAAAATGAAATATTAGGCTTACTAGAAGGATAAGTGTCTGCACATTGATCAATCGCGGTGTATTCAACAAGAAAGAGCTGACCAGTGTAGCACGACTAGGGAGCATGGAGCAGGCAAAGTCGCCAAAGAGAGCGTTACCTGCTTGTGTTGAAATCTCCATGCCTAGTACAAGCAACGTGATAGCCTTGAGACATACCGCCCATGTGTCATCTCCTGGCCTGTTTGGCTGTGAATAGACACGTTCGAGGTTACTAAGCAGATTCCTTTGCACGAAGATATCGGTCGTACAGTCAATATGCTTGAAGTAATAATTAACAGCAGCAATGGCCTGTTTTTTGGGAGGTAGCTGAGTTGGGCAGTTATCATTGTATGTCGGAAACGGTTCGGTTCCACCAGCCGTCTCGCACAGGTCTCTGAGCAGCCCTAGAAGATCATTGGACTCCATTGATTTAGGTATGGCCTGGGTCCGTAGATATAGGCGGTTGCAAAGTGCAAAGGGCGATGAAATTCCGTGATAGCGGTCAACCATATCGACATCGCTATGGAAAATGTGGGAATGAGCAAAATCATCTGCCGGCAAGACAGGACTTTCTGGTTGTATGCACTCTTCTTCGTCCGGCTCGTAAGTTCCAGCTTCATCCGGTCTACCTAAAGAAGCCTGCGTGACAACATACTCGTCTTCGTCATAATCTATATTCCGGGCCACGGCGTTTGAAAGTCGGCCAAGTTGCAATTCAATGGAAGTCAAACGGCTCTGAAGCTGATCAACGCTGTCACATCTTATAATGAATCAGTCATTTGCTGTTCTGAGTACTTTGATAATTAATAACATACAGCAATTTAGTATGATTCACTCGCCTGACAGGGTTCTGGTAGACACAAGTTGTGTCGGCGTCTCGTTGGCAATTGCTGCACTCAGGGCGTTCCCTACCACAGCGGATCTTTCGCTCACGACAGCGAGTGCATGCAAGATCAGGAGTGGTATCCTCCGCGCCGTTCTAATGTGGGATTCTTAGTGTCTATCTCATCTTTGCGGCTGCATGGTCTTAGTTACCCGTCTGTCGGTAGCCGGCATCTTGACACAAGGACAACGGTTGTTCAACTTCTTTCCTAGGATAGCCCGGATAATTGAGTTTCTTAATCTTATAACAGAGCTAATGCTATAGAGAAGCAAAAATAGGAAAGGTATTGGTCACAATACCATTCAGCTGAGATCTTGACTTCAGGACTAGATCTTAAGAAGCGAACCCCTCTATTTATGACTCGTTTTTTGGGTATATTTTATAGCCTTAGAAGGGCTCGGTCTAGGGTTATGCACTGCATGACCAAGTCTGAGTAGATTTATAAGTATACTGCACTCTGGTTGTCCAGCCACAACCCTGACCGCTGCCGGCCGGTTTTTAATTGAGTGCTTTGCATTTCAGGAAATACAAACGATAATCCTACACCCTTGCCAGGTTTCTCAGCAATGTAAAAACTATGATAGACTGGGGCAACTGCAGAGAATATGGTGAACTAAATGGTTGGCCATTCGTTGATATTAATCCATGGACAACGCCACTCGATTGAAACATTTCACCATCAACCCAGTAAGAAATAGATATTACTGGCCAAGTAGTTAAAAGCATAAAGAAAATATAAATTGGTCGTCAACCCTCCATACGTGGATTCAATATGAGGGAACACAAGAAATCCTACGTTGCAATCGTTTCCTCTGATACAGAAGATTGACTCCGCATGAACACATGCAAATGCCGTTGTGCTTGGGTTTTCAACTCACCTGCTTCGGACTTTTATTTCCTCATTCTTTAGTTTTGTTCTTTTAAAGTATATATTATATTATCAACTTTGGCCCGACAAGCAAACTATAAGGTAGAGCGAAAAGAAAAGTGGTAATTCCCGAGCGTATCACACTTCCGTATCCGTGTAGATTGTTTGATTCGCAAAATCCAACAGGACACATAGTCCACATATTTCAGTGATGACTGCTAACAAGTTAATATATGTATATGTAAAGAAATTCATATCCAATGGAAAAGTCTCCGTCATGCTTCCAATCTGGTATAGGCAGAAATACCCTACGCTCAGATGACGGATCCGACGGATACAACGGATCTATGGATGTCTCGCTAATCACTCGCAACTCAACTTTGGGCAAGGAATATTCCTAAAAGAGTTTTTACTTGCACAAAGACTTTGTAACCTCCATTAGTCAAGCATCGCAGGCTAAGTTGAATCTTCAAGGACGATAGTTGTCGGCTGCAACATACGCTATGTCTCAAATCCGCCTTTTGTGCATTGGCCTATTCACAGGCTCCGTGATGTCAGCATCAAATTCGTCATTATTCTCTCCCTGCTCGTATGCACCAGAGAATATATTGATAAGAGATGTTGTTGTGATAGGCGGGGGCGCTTCTGGAACATATGGAGCCATTGCATTGAAAGATATGGGCAGAAGTGTTGCAGTAGTAGAGAAAAAGCCGCATTTCGGGGGACATGTGAATACAGTAAGCACAACGTTACAGCCCTAAATCTGTGAAAATGCTAATCAATATCGTTTTGGTTCATATAGTACAATGATCCGGAGACTGGACTCGCATTGGACTTTGGAGTACAGGGATATGATGGTGACAGTATCACCCAGGCTTTTTTCTCCAGATTCAACATCCTTCTCATTCCTTTGAGCAAAGGGAATGGGGAAGTTACAGCGGACTTTGATACAGGAGAGATTGTAATGACAACAATGTCCGCTGATAGCCTCGCTGCCTATGGCGAGCAGACAAATCTGTACTATCCAGACCCAGCACTCGGTTTACATCTACCTCAACCTGTGCCAGAGGATCTCTTGCTTCCTTTTAGAGATTTCATTGTTAAATACTCTCTTCAAGATGCAGCTTACACTATTTGGAGATTTACCAGTCCTGGAAAAGACATCCTTGACCAGTTAACTCTATATGTGATGCTTGGGTGTAACGCAGCATCTACGCCACTTCTTGGTGGCCAGGGATCTGATGTAACTACAAGAAACAATTCTGAGCTGTTTGGAAAGGCAGAAGAAGAATTTGGAAGCAGTGCCCTGCTCAATTCACATGTGATTGCAGCAAAACGGTCTAATGATAGCATTTCACTCGTCGTGCAGACTCCCACGACGAGGAAACTGATACTGGCATCTCAAGTGCTTTTCAGTGCACCAATCGTGCTTGACAATCTCAATACCTTTGACCTTGATACTATAGAATACTCCGTTTTCTCGCAAATCTATTATTCGAGTTGGTATACTGCTTTAGTGGCTGATACCGGATTACGGCCCGGATATGTCTATGAAAACGCTGCGATCGATACACTATACAATATCCCCCTAGAACCATACACATTTCGGATTGGGGCAACTCGAGTGAATAACATATTCTACGCTTACTATGGCTCCATGGAACAACTGTCCGAAAATGAGGTCAAGGACAGGATATCAAAGACCATTCAAATACTGTCTGGCAGCTCTACAATTCCGCGTTTCCTAGACTTTGTAGGTCATACTCCATTCAAGCAGCAAGTGCCTGCCAAAGCCGTTGCAGATGGTTTCTATGACCAGCTGAATGCGCTTCAGGGGCATCGAGGAATGCACTATACGGGAAATGCATTGGATGCATCTGGATCAAGCAGCCTATTCAAATTCACTCAGTATTTATTGCCGAGAATCAATCAAGCCATCGATGCTCATCCAATCGACCTAGACTTAGGAACCTGCTACCGGAACTTATCAGCACGTTGGCACTAAGTACCACGTGCATAGGGAGATATTACCTCAGAGAAATACATTGTACGGCAAACGTGAAGGCAATTCGCCATATTAGTTCAGCTCATAGTACTAGGTTGATAGTTGCTATTGGAATTCGACTTGCTGCACCTCGCTTAGAGTTCGCAGATACTTGCTTTCCGGTATCTATCCATACAGTAGCATCGCATATTATTCGTAGAAAATGGTTTCACCATGTAACAATTTTAATTCCATTATGTATTTCGTAATTTATTTACCGTACAAAATAAAATCCGAAATTGTGAGTTGCGGAGCCCTTGCTCAAGTAATAGAAACAACTCCTGATCATGGGTCTCATGGCATACCTAGTCTCGCCAGAAATTAACCTTGAGCGTAACACACACCATAGGTCAAAGTTTCAAGTAATGCACCGATTACCAGTTCTCTTAAGCACTGGTTGATAAAGACCGAGAAATATGTACTTTGAATATGATTCTCTCCATGGGATTCCAATCCATTGCAGACTTGCATACAAAGCGCACGAACATTGCAAGATCGAGAACCTTCGAAAAGTGGAGGTTTGATTTCGATGCTTCATAATAACAAATCACCTCCATGGATATGGATTCCGCAGGTGATGTACCCTGACAATAATTACAGGGAACCGGAGACCGAGCTCCGCTTCGTGCGAAGTATATGCAGGGCATATACATTGGAAGTTAAGTGCATGGCAAGCCATCAAGTCTACAGACTCTCTTCTGTTATCCTAGAATCAATCACTTCCAAGGTTATCTTGCAACCCGTTGATCCGCTCCACCTCCTCCTCTTGTGATAGATTCATACATTCGTCTCCGCTGGTTTACTATAGCGCTCAATCTTAAGGGTAACAGACCATGTCGGGCATCAGTGACCCCGTTCTTACATCTATTGGTGAGACCAAGGCTAGATATGTACGCCTTGGGAAAAGTGGGTTGTATGTTTCGGTTCCAATCTTGGGCGCTATGTCATTGGGCCATAAAGACTGGCAGCCATGGGTAATTGAAGAAGAGGAAGCTCTCATCATTCTGAGAGCAGCGTACGATCGCGGTATCAACACCTGGAATACTGCAAATGTGTACAGCAACGGCATTAGCGAAGAGATCTTAGGCAAGGTACGTCGATTGGACAGTCTCCTCTTGAAATAACTGAACTATGCATTGTATATATGAGACATGTATGACTTTATGCTCACCATACATAGGCTCTCAGAAAGTTCCAGATTCCCCGTGAGAGGTTGGTCATCATGACTCAGTGCTCTAGCTGGGTTGGTGACTCGCCCAAGTCTCGAGCTTGGTTGTACAGAGATAAATGCAGAGACAGTAAGGACTTTGTCAACCAAGGTGGGCTCTCGCGAAAAGCTTTATTTTCAGCAGTCGATGCAAGCATTCGGCGTCTTGGGGTTGAATATATCGATCTGCTCCAGGTCCATCGCTTTGACTATACAACACCAATTGGAGAGACCATGGCAGCATTACATGATCTTGTTCAAAGTGGGAAAGTACGGTATATTGGAGCCTCCAGTATGTGGGTAAGTGTAGCAGCTAAATACTCTTTCCGTCGCAGCCGTCGAGATAGATGCAAGGAAGGTAGATTGACTGATACTTTGTATATAGACATATCAATTCGCAACAATGCAGTACTGCGCCGAGAGCCACGGATGGACAAAGTTCATCAGTATGCAGAACCACTATAATTTGCTTTATCGAGAGGAAGAGCGAGAAATGAACAAATTCTGCAACGAGACTGGCGTGGGGCTCATTCCATGGGCACCTCTTTGCAGGGGCTACCTAGCACGACCTCTATCATCGAATGAAATCTCCACGCGTGCTTTGGAGGAACAAAAACTCGGAAGAATCCTATCCGTTGGACATACAGAGACCGATCATGCCATTATCAATCGAGTGGAAGAGATAGCACAGAAGAGAGGGTGGAAGATGAGTACCGTCGCTCTAGCGTGGATCAACAAAAGGGTGACGAGCCCGATTATTGGGTTTAATACTATTGAGAGGATGGATGAAGCGCTATCTTCCAGAGATCAAGAGCTGACAACAGAAGAAGAAGAGTATCTTGAGGAGCTGTACGTAAGTAGGGGTATCCAGGGTCACTTCTAATGATGAATGAATCAATACAACATATGCCCATATTTATATGTACGGATAAGCGATTGTACTTTATGAAATGCATTCACAATTCTCGCTTATGTCACTTTCAATATATGTTAGTTAAGACCTAACCTATGAGGATATGATTACATCGACGAATATACTCTGTAGACGAAACCTGTGTAGTATATGGTTATTATTGGCAAGTGTTTGGATAAATAAATAAGAAAAGTATTATAGTGCTTCAAGAGGCTTATGCTCTCTCCTTTGTACGTGGTCTCACTATATCATGATCTGAAGACTCTAGGTGTTGTCCCCTGTATGGCATAATATGCAGTTATTGAAAGTAGTAATATAGCATTTTACGACGCGAAACGGATACCGACAGTGCATTGACTGAATTGGAAAGTTCTATCGCAACGTTGTCCGATTTTCCTTAGCTTCCAGCGTGTAGACGACGTATGGTAACACAAAGCAAGGCAATATCGTCCGGGCTATGAAGGTGTGCCAATTTCATTCTGAGATGATCGTGAGCAGAGTGGTTTGGGATGTGGATCGCTCGTCACACGAGTTTTACAGGCTGTCTTTAAGGGAGTAAAATATCCGGAAAATGTTCAGCCTTCGACTCCGGGCTCCGAGCATATCAAATTGGATTCAATCAAGATATGAGAGCGAGACTTGAGTCAGCATTATCTACGCCCACTGGTATTTTGAACTACCAATTCTATCAAAACTTGCATGCGATACATTTTGTACTTTTATTTCATACCCAAGATTCATGAAATCATGACCAAAACTACCATTTCTAACAAAATAGAGGAATCAGTGCCTCCAATCAATTACGAAACCCCTACGCAAAAAGAATACGATGAAGGCTCTAGTCTCGTTGACTGGGATGGCCCAGGTGATGCTGCCAATCCTATTAATTGGTCAAATACACAGAAATGGACAATAATTGGACTAGTTTCCTTCACTACCTTCAATGTGTATGATATCTCATTAGCCCAAGACTTATTGTCCATAGTTGAAATGGCACTCATTGATTTCCACCGGCTCCATGGCTTCGAGTATTTTCGCCCCTGGAGTACCGCAAGCGATGCAGGACTTCCACTCTACCAGCTCAGTACTCTCGACATTCGTCGTCTCTGTTTTCATTGTCGGTTTCATTCTTGGGCCGTTGGTGCTCTCGCCTGCTAGCGAAGTATACGGAAGACTTCCTGTCACACACGCAGCAAATATTGCATTCCTGGTCGCTTCGATATTATGTGCGGTTTCAGTCAATATATCAATGCTGATTGTATTCCGGCTTGGTATGGGGCTCTCTGGCTGCGTTCCAGTAACTTTAGGAGCAGGTTTTATAGCAGATCTAATGCCTATGGAGAAAAGAGGGATGGCACTTGCAATCTGGACCTTTGGACCCTTGGTGGTATGAACCCATGTTGCGTTCCGGAAAGCTTTTGCACGTTTGCTAACAATGCTCCTTCAGGGTCCAGTGACTGGTGAGTAGGAGATCCATTCATTAATGTCCCTATCCTTCTTGCTCATTCCTAGTCTCACCAGTTCTGCTCTTTTTGATTAAGGTACTGACATGCCTAGGTCCGGTCATTGGAGGATATATGGGTCTCGATACAGGATGGAGATGGACATTTTGGCTGGTATCGATTCTTGTGCGTTCGTGGAGAACATTACAGTTTCTCTCTCTCTCTCTCTCCCTATTTGTACTTACACTCATTTAGGGAGGTGCAGCCACTCTCGCTGGCTTTGTCTTCATGCAAGAAACTTACGCTCCAACCATTCTCAAACAAAAGGCTAAGATGTTACGAAAAAGCACTGGCCGCGAGATGAGAACCAAATATGATAAAGGTCAAACCTTGAAGCAGCTTATTGCTTCTGCGGTTACAAGGCCTCTCAGAATGTTGATACTATCCCCAATCGTCCTCATCCTGTCCATCTATCTGTCTGTCATTTACAGCTATTCATACCTCTTATTAACGACATACACAGAGATCTTTGAAGGGGTCTATAACTTCAACTCGGGTGAAGCTGGGTTGGGCTACCTAGGGCTTGGGGTTGGATTTGTTGCCGGCGCATGTGCCGTCGGACCTTTCTCAGATTGGTACATAAAGTTGCAAAGAGAACGCCATGGATTGCCCCAGCCAGGAGACCGTCTACCTCCATTGTTGCTAGGTTCCTGTTGGGTTCCTATCGGCCTCTTCTGCTACGGTTGGTCAGCTCAAGCGAGAACACACTGGATGGTCCCCATTGTAGGAACAGGTATTTTTGGCGCAGGAGTGGAACTTATCTTTTTCCCAATCCAATTGTACCTTATCGACACCTTTACCATCCACGCTGCTAGCGCCGTAGCTGCCAATACTGTTGTTCGATCGATATTCGGCGCTTTAATTCCCTTGGCTGGGAACCCCTTGTACAATAAATTGGGACTGGGATGGGGTAACAGTGTTTTGGCTTTCATTTCCATTGCTTTTGCGCCTTTTTCTCTTGTCTTGCTGAAGTTTGGGGCTCCTATACGTACAAATCCACGCTTTCAAGCGAGCATTTGATCAGCGATGGAATACAATGTTTCTATAATTCCAGGACAGTCTCTTGTCACTAAATGGACTCACAATAAAGACAGAAGCCGTTGGCCTGACTTGAATGTCTCGGAAGGTCTTCTAAAGGTGCGAAATCCCTTGCATTTTATCTCAAATGCATTTAAATTGCAGCCAGCTTTTCTTCTAGTTTTGATACCTACCTAGGTAGAGTTGTACAACGTGATATTGCATTAGATCCCAAGTTCCTGAGGATTAAACATAAATTGCAAAATATCCTAGCATTCTACTATAGTGCAATAACAATAGTCCTAGACTATAATGTGCCTGACAGCGAGGCGATGCCTTAATCAAGTTGAAATCCGGGTTTGTTGATCGCAGGCATACAACGGAAAATCAAGGATCTCACCATCCATTGTAGATGTAACTGGCCAATTCAGGGCTGTCACGACCAGGCATCTGAAACTCTCTTTCCAATTCGTCCGTATTGTAAAGCCACCAGAACCACCGAAGATCAGCCTTCCCCCAGCCAGGCCAGAACTCGCCCCTTTGTGCCTCCTTGTATGTAGTAATGACTTTTACATATCCAACAATCCCATTTGGATGAACTTTTGTCACTTCCTTAGGATCGGGGGCGTTCAAAATGGACTGAAAGACTTCCTCATCGATCATGATACAGAATTCATTGCAGATCTCCCCACGACTGCACTCTTCGCCATATTCCGCTTCAAGCTCTTCCTGCTTCTGCAAGAAAAGATTCTCTTTTCGCAGCACCGTATCCTCGTCATCTTCATATTGAACTTCATCATCCCCCATCTCTGGGATGAGCAGTTCTCTTCTAAAGTCCTTTCGAATATCATCAATTGAGGCATTGTTGAATTTTTCCCGGTCCCAAATAATGGTGTTCTCTAACGAGTCTGGATACGATTCATAATACGTCTCGAGTGGACTCCAACTGAGTTCCATATACTCCTCTAGCTTTTCTAGTACCGATGGCCAAAGTTCATCGGACTGTGGGGTGTATACAGTCCGGTAGATAGCGAATCCCCACTGAGAGTAGTAAAGCAATAGGTACAATCAGTTCGCCGAATTGTAGGACCAGAGGATTCGAATGTCTTAAAACTTACTTGATATGGGTCTGATTCTCCTCCGGTGACTGGCATTTCCGATGCCGACGCAGGTAGTGAAGATTGGTGATGTAACTATGTAGCGAAAGCAGATGGTAGAATGATATTTTGACAGCTGTGGTAAAATATAAACCAAGGAGTACTTTATATTCCCTAGGTACCTAGATCCATTGGCTGTTTCACTTACCATGAATATCTGCTAAAGATCTAGGCAGGCATCTTCACCGTGCTGCCTAGCAGGCAGCAACAAGAGCATTACTGAAATGTACCTAGGTGGCCGAACAGGTGCAACGAACTCAATTCAACCTTTCTAATTCAAGTCGATGATCGAAAGGTTGGGCAATCCACGATGACCATCGATGTTGTGGAAATAGGGCTGGAGATGTCCGCTGACTCGATGTGATTGGTTGAAAAGTGTTCTACTGGTACCTACTGTGAGCCACCAATTGCCGGCTTGTTCCTGGCTGTCCAGAGTTCGGGTTTCGACCTTTCAGAATCATTGTCCAGGCAGAAGCACAAGTGGCGAACCGTCTAGAGTTACATGGAGTTTCCCGAATATTCATTCTTTCGATCGAATCCAGCGACTAACAGAAACACATAATACAAGCATTCAGCAGAAAAACACTCGTCACACGAGGCCGGAGATTGCTGGACACGGCCCCGGAATAACAGCCATGAATGTTACTAACTTGAAAACAGATGTCGATACAGACATTGATATTAAAAATGAGTATGATCGAGATCATGATGTGGACAGGGCGCGAAGCTTCGAAGGCCGTTTAAACCAATTCCTTCACAAAGCCAAGACAACAACCACGACGACGGAGATGACGAGGACAATAACACCAGTCCTTCAACGAAGAATAACTCGCTCGCAATCCTCCTCTCTCTCACCATCAACCACACCATCGAACGAAATTAAAAAATCACCATCTCCTTCACCCAGCAAGACACCTACTCTACAAGAACAATCCCGCTCTCCGATCCGCAAACGCAACCCAAGGACCTCCAAACCAGCCACAACCACCACAACAGTCTACTCACCCCCCTCCCGCCTCCGCGACTCCATAACCCCAAACCTAATCCTCCTCCTCATCGGCGTAAACCCCGGCATCCTGACAGGCTCAACAGGCTACGCCTACGCACACCCTTCAAACCTCTTCTGGAAACTCCTCCATTCATCCGGTATCACCACCGTCCGACACCCACCCAGCGACACCTACAAACTTCCGGAATTGTACAGCGTCGGAAACACGAATATCGTTGAGCGTCCGACTAAAGACGCAAGTATGCTTTCCAAAGCGGAGATGGATGCTGGTGTACCCATCCTCGAAGCCAAGATCGCAGCCCAGAGACCGGAAGCGGTTGCCCTAGTGGGGAAGAGTATATGGGAAAGCGTATGGAGGGTTCGGCATGGACGAGGTATAAAAAAGGAGGAGTTTAGGTATGGATGGCAGGACGACGACGAGAATATGGGACGGTGTGAAGGGTGGGATGGAGCGAGGGTATTCGTGGCTACGACGACGAGTGGGTTGGCTGCAACGATGAGTATGCAGGAGAAGGAGGAGGTTTGGAATGAGTTGGGAGCGTGGGTGAAGAGGAGAAGGGAGGAGCGTAGTCTTATTTCATCTCAATCATAGCTTAATACCCGATTACCGAATTTACGTGCTGATCAAGAAGTAACTAGAGGCCACCATCATTCATTCTCATTTCACGAGGAGGAAAGTTCAATGCATGCTAACCAAAAATACAAATCCCCTTCGATCCATGACTTATTCCATTGCACGCCAAATCTGGTAAATACAGTAGCCAGATATCACCGTGATAATCATCAAATCTAAACCTGGAAAGTGTTTACAAAGTTACCGCCGTTCATGACATTGCGATCACCCTGGCGTTCGCGGTTCTATATCCCGTCAGCGGTCAACATAAGATTCTATACTAAAGCAAAGAGGGGGCCCACATACTGTAGCTTCCTGGATGTCACCCTTCTCCAAAATCTGCTGCACCACATCCTCCTCTCGATGTGTGCCGAATTCGTTGTCGAGCATGGCCTGGCTGGCTCCGTCGAGGATGCCTTGTGCGCCTTGCCTATTCATCCAACCTGTCAGCACACCCATTCATAATTTGTCACACAAGGGGACGGGGCATACTTGTGAGTGACAAAAATCTTCCAGCCAGAAACGACTTGTGCTAGAGGGACGGTGCGGTCATGGCGCCATTGCTGGGCAGCGGCGGCGTCGTCAACGAAGATGACGAAGTCATCATCTTTGCCGTGGTAGAAGACTTTGGTGACTTGGTCGTTTCCGCGAGGCATGTTGATAGTTTAATTGTAGGTAGTGTGTAGTTAGGGTTAAGTGAAATTGTGTTGTAGAGTCTGGAGATATTAGTATCTTTTTTCTCGGATGATGAAGTATGAAGTAGATAAAGAGAGAACACACTTGATGAAAGTAGTAATGTATCACGAGACTTTTGATAGTTGGAGATTTAGTTGGAAAGTGAGGTTCCATAGAGGTGAAGGAGCTTATATACTTAGCCATGACGGCGATGATGTAGGTATGCAGAGCGTCGACGTCATAGGCACTGCGCATCCCAGGGCGATCATACCATTCTCTCGGTCATCCTGCCTCTGCACTTTCACCATCTATTATCGGTATTACTTGATATTATTTTCTATCGAATGGCTCAATTGGTTTGTTTGCTAAGGATATTCAACTCTTGTGCCATGAGGCCTGTTTATCTCGAATGTAGCTGATACAGGAGCTGCTCCACACCCTCCAGCTCGACTCCAATATCAATTACGTCGTCTATCAGCCACGCCCCATCCCTTCTCATTCACCCAGCCCATTTTAAAGATATTCTCAAGGTTTATCATGCCACGTCTCTTGTTGTATCCAAATACCCGACTATGGACTGCGGGAGCCACCTCTTCCACAGCACCCGAGGCTTAATCTTGGACTTGATCACCTTATCTTCGATGATAGTATTGTCAGACGTAGATCTGGTCTTCTTTGGTCGATTAGAGCCGAATGCCATCTTGGTAACAATCTTCTCATCCTCCGTCACACCCTTCGGTTTGTATAACGTTTCAAATGGACCGTTTGTTGTCCTAGCCTTCTCTGAGGTTGTTTCCTCTTCTTCTTCATTTTCATCCTGTTCTAAGCTATCATCCAAAGAAATTGATGTCACTTTACTAAGAGATGCGGAGCGCCTGCTATGAAAGACGCCTCGAATGGACAATCCACGCATGACAGTTTTGCCCACCATGGTCTGGCTCATGTAGTCACCCCGTCCCAGAGTCATTCCTGGATATGGAAGCAGCTCTTGACTGTATATACCCGAAATGCTACGCTCAATTTTGACTCGATGCGATCTTGCTGGTACCAGAACTATCGTTGTATTTGCAGCCTCCTTTGTAACCGAGCGAGGACGTATTGATTCTGTCTCCTGGAGCAGTCGAACCTCAGTATCGTAGATAGGATTGTGTGTCTTCTTGATCATCACTCGATTCTGCTGATTGTGAAGAGGATGTGATGATGAAATTCGAAGAGAACCTCGCCGCTTGAGGAGGAATGGCCGGCCATCGGCTTCCAGTGGCTGCAACGACATGCATACGCAGGAAAACCGTCGTGGCTCTAAGGCTATATTTGGTACTTCATTTGGTAACATGACTGATGCTTTCAGAATCTCCGTCTTCCAGCCCCGTTCCTCTGCTGCGGAAGAGGCACTAAATATAAGTTCGTAACGTTTCTGATTGTACTGGAAGATGACCTTCCATGAAAATGGTGTATCCAAGCAAGCAAGTCCTAGGCATCGTTAACGATCTTCAATCCAAATTGCTTCTCGAACCATGGCATACCTTGTCCGTTCACCGAGCTGTCAACTGTCATATCCGATAGGTATATGGATGCAACGAGAGTCAGCCTGCGAAAATCGCTTCCAGGCTTAGCTAGAACCATATAGCCTGGAAACAGAATGCACACCAAGTACTGTCCTGTTATGGCACTGGGCGAATGATATGCCACGTGAAGCACTCCGCAGAGAATAAGTGGTCCCAATTCTTGGTAAACGTTCTCGAGAACAATCTGTAAATGTCAGCTATGACCGTCACGAAATTTTGATTGACTGACTTGATCACCGTAGTCCAGACGCTCGTGTAGAGAGATGGTCTTCTTGATCCGAATACGTAAATTAGGGTCTCCAACAACGGTGTTAATACGGTCGACTGCCTGCGCATTCTTATCCAAGACTTTTTTGATCTCCGAGTATGTTAGGGGATATATGGTCTCCGGAACAGTTCTCAGCAATTCGGTAAGAAGAAGTTGATATTTGCAGACTCGCTGTACGGGCTATTCAGAGTGTCAGTTATCACTTCAAATACAGACCTCAGCGAACTTACTTTTGCAATAAGATCGTCCAGTGTCATTGCCTTTTTATGATTATCTTTCTTCTTTTGAGTTGAATGTACAGATTTCTGAAACGCTTCAATACCTTCTGTCCAGAAGCCATCGGCTGGATGTCTTTGGCGTAGAAGGGTGAGATCTTCTGAAAGAACATCAAATGATCTGATGAAAGCTTCGTAGAGATGGAATCTTGCAGTCTATCATTGTCAAATGAGCGAAAACTTCTAGAAAGATAGATAAAAACTTACCAATTTATCAACCTCCTTCGCTACCAGCAAAGCCTCGGATGGATCCGCGCCTTCATTACGAATCCTGGCGTTAACTCGCCGTCTAGTCAACAGTGACTGGTTTTGAAAGTTCTGCAAAATGGTGGACTTCCGAAATGGTATGCCATCCGACCAGGGGTCTGCTGATTGCGGGCTCACAGATTCCAGTTGTTTCTTGAAGGCATCATGCGTGTCATACAGTCGTTGCAAATCACGTAGTATAGCTGGCCTCATTGTAAGATAAGTTGACAAAATCTAGCACACCAGTCAATACTTCTAACCACATATCCTTTTGGTAAATACTAACTTGAACCACTGTTTGCAAGCCATCAACATAACGCACCTCGGTACTATATATTTCACGTAGCACATGTCGACGTCTGATAGCCATGACCTTGCTCGCTTGCGTCATTGCATCATAGATACTAGACCGTGTGCTCTCCATAGATTGTCTCGATACCGCAATGCTGTTGCTAGTAATTGTATTCGTTCTCGACCTAGGCGCGCTCGACGGTGGCACGCTCATGCTAGCCGTTTTCATCGTTCCCAATATTGACGCTGTTCCACCCGATATCTGATCCCAGGGTTGTTTATTGCCCAGTGTTGAGGCTATATCTTCTCGGTCAACTGAAGGTCCATCAAACCATCCATCAACGTAGGTCCCAGGCTGGCCTCGTTTTTTCAAACGCAGACTATCAACCCATTTTGACCATGGATAGGCTGCATTGGATTCGAATGAAGGTGTGGACGGGGGGTAACCTCTGGGAGGAGAGTGCAGCAGTTCGCAATCCTCTGTCTCTGCGTCCGAGTCTGGTGCTTCGAAGTCCCGTTCCTTTTCCCATCCATCCACAATTGCTGGGGGATCCTCTGTGCTTTCAGACATTTTCCAAAGATGGAGACATGTGGTATGGATACTTCAGGTACATGGGTTAAGAAAAGACGAACATTCTCCTAGAAACATGATGAGCATTATGAAATATCCTTTGAGGTAGGAAGGCAGAGATAACAGGTACCTAGGTAGTGTTCAGATATGGAAGGCACGCAGGGCACTTATCAGGGAAGTCACGACCATCTCATCTCAGCCCAGCTTCACCTTCACCTTCACCTTCACCTTCGCCCCCAGCACAATGCAAACATCACTGGTTTCCTTTGACGGTTTTGGATCTATTATCTTGGTTTGGTTGACAGCTACCGGATGTAAAATTCAAGGTAGGTATTCTTCCTTATTTTGATACATATCATTGATTGAATATAGGGAGAAAATATACAACCGCATCACGGTAGTTCAGTCACATCCGTAGATTTTTATCCAAGTTGATTTTCTTGCCTGATCATTTATTCTACTCTTTCAAGGCTCTATGTCGTCTACCAATCCCCGACCGAGAATTTGATAACTAAGTTTCTGGTGTTGCTTGTAAGTTGTTCCTGATGGAGCGGCGCCTTACCTAACCTTCGAATTTATATGGAGCCATTTTGTACCTAGCTGCCGTCTCCACGTCGCCACCTCCACCAGAGCTTCCACTTGCCCTATCAACCAACACATCACCACCGTTGTCCTAATGGTAATGCATCCACAAGCATCCACAAGAGTTTCATGACACGGGTGTTACAATGAACAGAGATATCCATGCGCCAACTGTTCCCTCCGGTCCGACGACCGCGGGGACGGGATTCCGAGACTTGACAAAGCTATCGATGGTTGAGCTTATGAGTGAGAAGGAACGCATCGAAGCAGAGTTATCGGCTTATAGCAGTGTGTTGACATCTGTAAGGTTGCTATATCTACATTTGTGTTTGATCGCGAACTAATCACGTTCATGTCTAGCAAGGTGTTACAATGGCTACGAGCTTAACAACTTTTGACGGGTTTCCTCGCGACGACATCGATGTGGCGCAGAGTACGATTATTTACCCAGGGTTTGAGAGATACATAATCTGATGCTTGATGAAATAGTTCGAACCACGCGCGCTCGAATTATCCACCTCCGAAACGACCACAAAGAAGTCATGAAATATCTAGAGAAGGGTCTACACGCACACTTTGAAGCTCTACAACAAGCACAGGCTTCCTCTACGACGCCCGCTACTGCTGTACCTACCCAACAACAGAATGGCACACATGCGACACAAAACGGAATAACCGAAACACCTTTCGCACGAGTAAACACCGTTGCGCCTGGCAGTCCCGCCGATCAAGCTGGCTTGAAAGCTGGGGATGTCATTCGGAGTTTTGGAACGGTCAACTGGGTAAACCACGAACGGTTGACGAAGGTTGGCGAGGTTGTGCAGCAGAACGAAGGGGTAAGAAAACTACATCTGCCACGTAGGTGAAATTTGCGCTGACGGATGATTCTTGTAGCGTCCTCTTGTGGTAAAACTCTCGCGACCAAGCGAATCGGGCCAGGGTACTCGAGAATTGAGCGTCAGTCTGATACCTCGTCGCGATTGGGGCGGTCGCGGTCTTTTGGGCTGTCACTTGGTGCCGTTATAATGGAAGTATAAAATAAGAAATAAGGAATGATCTATGGACTACATCTTTGGAGTTTTGGCTCGGTTAGGCATGAGCTATTAAATGAAGATTATTGATTATGACTATGGCTACGTTAACTATCTGACTGTCTGACATATTATGGGCATGAGACAAATGGTCAGTGCTGCCGGTAAGCATTCGCCAGCCTTAGCCGACGTCATTGGGCCTTTTTCCGCCTTGATGAGAGCAACTGCTGCTGCCCAAAGTATGAGGGTAACAAGGCCGCACGAAGCTTGAAGAATTCATTATATGATATGACACCTAACCATCCATCTCCTTATATGGCGTTGTTGCGATGTTTGTCGGGTTGCTGGCGTCCAAAATGAATTTCCCTGTACTAGGTACGGTGTGAGTAGTTGCCCGCCAGCAAAATAGGTCCACCCCGCCGATCGATTTGTATGCTGACAGTTGGAAGACTGGGCCGATGAGAATGGCAAGGGTATCAAAGATCAGGCAATATCTTAGGAACTCTTATACTAGTCACATCAATGAGAGAGCCGAGTGAATCGTCCATCATCGACAGCATCAGCCTTGTCGCCGCCGGGAATGAGTCTTGGCGGGGCTTTGTCGCTCTTTGATCTGTCGGAGGGGCAAAATTTGTTTACGATCACGTGACTTATCAGGTTGTTGTGGTCACCGCCCTGGCAAAGTCGAAAATTCCATCCCCAAAAGGAATCCATTAGATTTTCTCTCCTCCCTCCCCTTCTACAAAACATACTACCAGCACTTGCTTCCACGGGCTCTGTGACCACGCTCTGGATTTTTGCTCGTCGGCTTGAAATCATTCGCATCGTTTGATTTCGCACACAAGCTTGCGACTCTCAGATCTTGTGTTTTGTTTATTTTTTCAGTTTCTTCACCCCTCCCACGTCATTAAATATGGCCGAACAAATTCCCACCTTTAAGCTTGTCCTCGTCGGCGACGGTGGTACTGGAAAGGCAAGTTCTTTGGATATAAACGCTCTATGATTTACGAACATCGAATCGTACTATTCTGCGAGACCTGACGATGCGATAATCGCGTGACCCCGCATTCTGCTCGATTCCCTTAATCCCCATCTGCATCTCAGCGACATCCTCGTCAATATCGACACTATCATCATCATCCTCATCGTCATCGTTAAATCGCGTTTCCGAATATGTGACTAACATGCGATTCAAATAGACCACCTTCGTCAAGCGCCACTTGACTGGAGAATTCGAGAAGAAGTACATTGCCACTTTGGGTGTGGAAGTTCACCCGCTTGGCTTCACCACCGTATGTTGTTCGCTTTCCCTACAAGATCGAAATCATGGCTGACATTCAACAGAACTTGGGACCTATTCAGTTCGATGTCTGGGACACTGCTGGTCAGGAGAAGTTCGGCGGTCTTCGTGATGGATACTACATCAACGGCCAGTGCGGTATTATCATGTTCGACGTAACATCTCGTATTACCTACAAAAACGTTCCCAACTGGCACCGTGCGTCCCTTCCACTAAACCCTCAGTGTTTGCATGACTAGAGGCTAATAATCGATAGGCGACTTGGTCCGAGTCTGCGAGAATATCCCTATCGTTCTCTGCGGTAACAAGGTCGACGTCAAGGAGCGCAAGGTCAAGGCCAAGACCATCACATTCCACCGCAAGAAGAACCTCCAATACTACGATATCTCTGCCAAGTCCAACTACAACTTTGAGAAGCCTTTCTTGTGGCTTGCTCGTAAGCTTGTCGGTAACCAGACTTTGGTACGCCTCCTCCCCCTTTAGTATTCGCTAAGTTTTTTTCGATCGAAGCTAATATGTTCGTTCTATTCAGGAATTCGTCGCCGCTCCCGCCTTGGCTCCACCTGAAGTCCAGGTCGACCCCGAAGTCATGGCCAAGTACCAGCAGGAACTCACAGATGCCGCTGCTCAACCTCTTCCCGATGAGGAGGACGCCGACCTTTAGATTTCTTGATGGATGGATTTGCACGAAACTCTCTCCTTGAATCGTCAGATTGCTTTGGTCTTTGTCTTTCACATTTAAAAATGCCCCCTCCCTCTGTGTTATGCCATAAATGAATGCCAGTCAGTGCTTAGCTGCCCGAGAAATCGATCTGCAATGCAAAGTAGAATATAATTGTTTCCATCTATCATGAAACAGCCTGTTTATGATTCATTATACACAATAGGAAGACTACTAGAAATGAAAGGATCTCCGAAATAGAACCTCATTTTGCTTGCTACATACAAGCATCTGACAAATCTTCTCGACATGGTCCAGATATCAATGGTCTTCTAACCCCCACCCCCCTTTCGAAAGATTTGACGAATTAATACACCGAAGCGAATTGAAAACTATCAACAAACGAAACGAAATGAAAAGAATAAAAGAATAGACCGTCCCATCCCATTGAATCATTAGCAAGCAATGCCATTTCCGTACCATAATGCGCCTCCTCTCATTTCTTCTAGGGTATCAACCAAATCAAGATATGACAATTGCTCCCGCGGCGGCCATTAGCAAATATGAAAAGAAAATCCCGAATTGGGTGGTGAAAATTAGACTGTGAATCGAAAAAAAAAGAAACAGAAACAGCGAGAGGAAGAGACGTAGTGAGACGGGTCTCTATTGCACGTTCTATACTCCAGTTAGTATCTGCCAACAAGATCTTGGATGAAAAGGATGGCACTCACAAAAAGAAACTTCAACTCCCGAACCCCCAATCTACTAATCTGACTAGCCGCATGCTCATCCAACGCCCCCTCAATAACCTCCCTCTTCTTATCCTGCAACTCCAGAATGCGGTCCTCGACAGTCTTCTCAACCAGGATTCTATGAACCTGAACTGGGCGGGTCTGACCCAATCGATGTGCACGGTCGATGGCTTGTTCTTCAATGTAGGGGTTCCAGAAGGGATCAAAAATGATGACTTGCGAAGCTGCAACGAGGTTGAGACCTGCATTGCCGGCTTTGAGGGAGACAAGCATGATGTCGCAGTCCGGCTTATCTGTGAATTCAAGCACGGACTCGTTGCGTTCGCGAGGGTTCATGCTACCGTCGTAACGGCGATATTTCCATCCGCGGCGGTTGATGGGGACTTCAAGCATATCGAGAAGCGAAGTAAATTGGCTGAAGATGATGGTCTTTTCGCCTTTGCCAGACTCTTTGATTCCTTCGAGGATTTCAATGGCCTTTTCGATCTTGGCGCTCGTTATCCACTTCTTTTCGAGGCGTTTGAAGTATTTCCGCTTGGAAGATGCGTTGCGTTGACCTTCGCGGCGGAGGACAGCAAGTGTCTTTTTCTCTTTTTTCTTGGCCTTGCCTTTCGATTTTGTGGATTTGGACTTTTCGCTCTTTTTGGATTTAGGTTTGTATTCGGAGTCATCGGACTTCTTCGTTGAGGCCTTTGCGTCATCTTCTTCGTCATAGTCATCAGGGACGATGAAGCTGTCAAGGTCCGAGTCTTGGTCATCATCTTCTTCGTCGTCGCTATCATCGTCCGAATCAGAGTCATCATCTTCCGCAACAGCAGCAATTCCCACCAGCTCTTCGTCTTCACCACCAGCTAGTTCAGGGAAATGGAGTTTCCTGAAAGAGAAATAATCTGTGACTTTCTTGGGATCGATCTTGCCGCGGCAGTTAGGACACTTTGCTTCAACCGCTCCATCAACTCCTTGCTGAACGGCGAGAGCAGGGTCTGTAATTCTGGCAAAGCATTCGGCACAAGTGGCGTGACCGCAAGGAAAGAACACTACCGCGTTCTGAACAGCATCAATGCAAACAGGACATTCGAGAGGTGGATCTTCCCTCAAACGTCGCACAACATCGGGGCTAAACTGCTTCGCATTCTCAGCAAAATCAGCTTGCTCTGTAACGGCGGAGATATCCACGCTCAGGTCTCGGATCAGATGAGGATGGCAACAAGCTTGGCGCAGACGAAGCAATAGCACAAGAATGTTGGAATAGTTTTTGCCAACGGAGTTTGCCTTGAGATACTTGTTGAACTGGATTTGTGTTTTGCTCTCCAAGGCGTCGTATAGCTGCTGCTCATCCTCGCTGAAGACTGCATGGATCTTTTCAGTGGTACGCGGTGGAAGGTGGATAAGAGGTTTGCCATCTAGCTTTGAAAACTTGGTACGCCGAAGAAGAATGGCTTTGAGAACGACGCGGAGTTGTGTGAGCGCTCTAGTTTGATCTTCTTTGTTTGAGCCTTTCAAAGGCCGAGTGAAAGTCTATGATCAGTCAGTAAACACGTTGCAAAAGATGCTGCTTAAACTCGTGACTCACGCTGTTGAACAATGGTAAACTGTTGTATGGTCCAATCCTCAAGAACCGAAGCAGTGAATGCAGCTCATGAACACCGTTCATCATAGGAGTACCACTCATACACCATCTATAAGTGGCATTGAGAGAGTAACAAGCGAGTGCAGCCTTTGTGTTTCGGTTCTTGATGCATTGCGCCTCATCGATGATGACACGGTACCAAGTGCTATCGGGCCCAAGTAGGGGAAGACCGCGGGCTTCTGCAATCAAGTTGGCGTTGCTTTGTGCAAATCGCCTCATCTCATCGAATTGTTCCCTCTTTTTCAGCTCTGTGCCCATGCTACCAAATGTAGTTAAGACCACGTCAAATCTTTTGAGCTTGTCGAAAGCGGTCTTTCGCTTCTCACCATGAAGAATGAAAACGCTGAGTTTGTGTTCTGGCTTGATTAACCTGTCGATTTCCCGTTTCCACTGCTGCATCAGAGCGACGGGGGCAATGATCAATGTAGTCTTTCGTGAAGGATCTGTCGATGGTCGTGCCACAACCAGTGACAGAGCCTGCACAGTTTTTCCGAGACCCATGTCATCTGCAAGAATTCCACCCTTGTTTTGTCCTTCTTCCATGGCTTTCATCCATGCCAATCCCAGCTTTTGATGTTCAAAAAGTGGAAAGTTCAATTGCTCCGGTGTTGCCTCTCGGGAGATATCGAAATCAGGCCGGAGATTCTCCAGCAAAGACTTTAGTTCCTGGTTTGCCTGCTTGCTGTCGACCGTCTCGTCCCTGCAAAGCATTAGTTCACGGTCAAAGAAATTTAATGAATTGTCCACTAACTCAATGTTCAACCACGGCGCTGCAACAGGTAGGTCATTCTCGACTTTCATCCATGGCTTAGGAGAACGACCCTTGGGCAAGTAGCCTAGCGAAGTATTCCGGTTTGGCATCTCTGAGCCATATCTAACAACGCCTGTCCCCATGCTTATGTTGTCCTTCTTTCTAGTAAAAATTGGAAGTCGATAGTTGTTCCCGTAGAAATGAGAGTCGTTCCCGTAGAAATCACTTGCCCCGATTTCCATGAAATCTTCATCCTCATCACTGCTATCGATGACCTGTTGGTTCGATGAAGCTCCAAGTGTCGGGTACTTGGTGGGTTGAAAGCCGAAAGACGAAGGTGCCTGAGATGGATATTGATAAGAAGCGGGGCGACCAAAACCCGTCATGCCGAAGGCTGGCTGCTCGCGAGTAGCAGACGATGGTAACGTCGGTTTCTGCATAAAGGGAGACTGTGAGTTCAACATTGGCTTGAGGGGGTTTGTTGAGCTGGAAGAGTACGGGTTGTATGAGTCTGCCTTCGGAGGCTGCGAAGGCTGCGTTTGCTTCGATGGCACGTATGAAAACTCGTCTTCAAACGATTCCTGAAGACGTCTAGCGAATTCTTCATCTTTAAGTTCCTGTGCACGCCGTTCTTCCAACCATTTCTCTGCCTCGTATTGTCCCTCTCGAAAGTCGATATCGTCGTCTTGGAAGTAATCATCGAGTGGGTCGTAATTATTTCTTCCAACGCTGGAACCGTAGGGGGCGCTTGGTACTGGCGACCTTGTGTGGCGGGAGCGAGCTCGTTTCGAAACTGGAGAACCAGAATAGTCGCCGATATCAGAGGGATCGAGATTTCGCTTGCGATGAGGGGTATCATGATGCGGCAAAGATGCTGTAAAGCCATCGTCGTCGTGATCGTTGGTAACCCCTGACCCCTGAGGTGAATCTCCAGCGCCGTCATATTGATAAGCCGCTCGAGAAGAGGACTGGGGTTGTTGTGCAGCTGGAGGATTGTAAGGCACCCCTCGACGCCCAGCTAATTTCCGTTCGAGATCCATCACCGTTGCTTCGAGCTCCTCTCTTTCCTCAACGTCGTCTGGACGGGATTCGATGAGGCTCTCGAGAAGGGCTTTGTTCAGATCGAGTTCATCGATAATGTCCTCAATGGACATCTCATCAAAAGAGGAGGTCATGATGTGAGGTTTTGAAAATGAGTCCCGCGGCGAGGCAGGCGCAGACCTGCTGGCAAGACCAGTCCGGTAAAAAATGCGACGAGGCTCGATCGAGTTGTCCGACAGGTGGTTACCGCAGCAGGCGCTTGGTCGAAGTCCCGATGGATGTTGACTACTTTGTCTTGTTGACGGTCCTGCCCTTCCCCCACACTCTGCGCTCTGGAAATTAATCTGCGAACAAGAATTAATTGATCAAGCAATCTTTTGTCGCGTCACAATTCGTGCTCCACGCGGTGGTGGGGCATCTTTTCACCGAGAGACGGTGGCTAGTGCTTAAGCCCCTGGTTGGTCCAAACGGGATGTTCCTGAAGACAATCCATTAATCCATATCAGGAATAGCGCGGCAAACCCAAATCGTTTGCCGTTTGTACTGCATACTCCAGAGTATGGATGGTACAATGAACCTAATTCAGCCCCAGTTAGTGGTCACTGTCTCGTTCGATCGTTGATTATGGAGTCCTACGAGTCTCAAGGCTACTCATACTTGAGGAGCAACATATGAGCCTCTTGTAGATTATTCCTGTAAACAACGCTTGCCCTCAAGGCCTGCGATCTCGATGTTCATCGTATATCCGCACCATGATCCATGCTGGCGCGGAACTGGAATGCTTGATGCTCCGTTGCGATACTGTGTATTCGTAATACGTATCATAAAGCCTCAATTACATCGTTCTCAATGTTCTGTTGGTTGGACGTGTCAAATAGACGGTACTAATACAGCGTCCATACCAGGGACAGCCGGTTCTCCGCAGTCGCTAACCGGTCCAGGCTAGGCCCAACATCAGCCACGATGCTTACACGGAGTAACTACGGAGAAAGTCACTTGGGGTGTGTCTCACGAGTCCTCTGTCTCATATTCCACGTAATAAGGGGCCACCCGACTCTTGTGGTTTTTGAGGCATTTCACAACATATCCCAACACTCCTTCTTTCGCACCTGACGCTCATTTTTCATGTGATATGCTATTGACCGGCGACTCATTTGCACGATATTCAGCTCTGATTCTTGTGTTTACGGAAGGTCCACGTCGCCTTACCAGTTAAATCCCTCGTTTCAACCTCACTCATTTCCTCAACCGCGCTTTCAACCATCGAACTGTCTTTCACCGCATTCTCGACACGCCATCGTTATCTCTCATTTTACTACAAACATGGATATGATTACGAATTTCTACCGACGGGCCTGCGACGAGTCCGATCCCAATTCTCCCGCATGCGATAAGCCCACCAGCAAGGTCCTTCTCAATGCCGTGCCAGCGGCAATTGTTGGAGTGTTAGTGTTTCTTGAGAAAGGTTCAGATTGTGTATTTTGAGATGGTCTAAATTGAGTGTCTGTAGTATGCTCCTCGTCGCCGGTATCGTCTTTTTCATCATCGCCCGAAAGCGACGCCAACAATTCATCGCCGAAGAAGCCAAAGAACGCGAATCCTTTGAAATCGAAATTTATGAACCGACCGCTAATAATCGTAACCGCAATCCCACCTATGCAGATCCCTTCAATGATCCGCACGGCTTGAGTCGTGATCCGGATTATAACGAGTTCTCTTTGGCAGCGCCCCAATCACGACGAGATCACTCTCCTTCCAAATCGTCTATCGCTACGGAATCAACTTACATACCGCACTCGGAGATGTCGGCACCGCCGCCAGCATATCAAGAAGGAAGTGTTGGTGCTTCAGTGAGAAAGCCAAACGATAACAAAGTATAAGACTGACTGGAATATGGTGGATTTTCGCTGGAGTTCTCGGATAACTGAGGCGCGGGTTCGTCTCTACCACAGGCTAACAAACTCTTTACATGTGCTGCGTGTACATTAGTCGTATACCAATACTTGTCTTTCAATGTGATTTTTCTCGGCGTTAACCAGTCCCTCCAGAGTAGTAAACACTTTCCGTATTAACTATCGCCAAGAAGTGACGGACAGTTAGGCGCTGGCAATCAGGTGGAACGGTGGGGTATCACGACTGTTCTGATTGGCCAATCTGCCGTTGACGCTCGGGTCGACGACGACGTCAAAGAATCTCAGCATAATAACTACTCCATGGGAACGAAATCACCCAACTACTTCCTCCCACTAGTCAGTTCTGCAAACGCTTTATCTGCAGGCACTGTTTTCAGTCTTATTCCTTTATCTCACATCAATCTCCCATGTCTGTGCATCGTCCTCAATCTCCGACCACATCTGCTGATTAACTGCCAGTACTACTAGGGCTTCGTTACCACACCACCAACATGGCTGCTTAGAAGCAGACATTCTCACTACTCCTACCACAGCTCGGAAATCACAACCGGGCTCGATACTATAATTAATAACTACGACCGATACCCTCCCTCACTTACGGCGTACTCATGAAGACCGAAATGCGAGTGGCAGAACCGTACTGGCTGCAGAGGCAGATGTCAAGACACGTCGAACAGTCAGACAGCGACGATAATAACAGCAGTGGTACAACAACAAGCAGTGACGCCAAACGCCCTCCAATACCGCGTCTATCCCCCAAGTCACGCTCATTGTCGGATGCCGCCAAACACGGAGCTTTGCAGCCTTCAGCATTGCGAGACTTTCCTCCCTCATCGAAAGATGACATAGGACTTACAAACAACAACAACAATAACAACGATAATCCTTCAACCCCTCAAAAGACACCACAGCCACGTCTATCGACTCTGAATGGTCTTTCTCTCCAACTTCCGCGACAGTCTACGCCGTCCTTCTCTACGGCTTCTGGCAACCGCGCACCTCTCTCTCCAAAGCTTGACGCCGCGCAGATTTATGGCTCACCGGCTTCTGCAATTCCTCGCCGATCACGCGGCCTAGACTTTGCTCGCGCCTGCACGAATTTGCATCACTCTACACTAGCTGAATCCTCGCCTGATTCTTCACCAAACGTGGGTCGTGGTGTCAATATCCCACAACGACGTGGAGGGACGTCATCAGCATTTGGCTCGCCTGGAACAAGCCTTGCGCAGCCATCGGGCATAGGATCAGCTGGCCAAACAACAATGTCCAGCTCACTATCGAGCGTGAACATGCTAGAATCAGATACCAGCAGCAGCGAAGAGGACGATGATGAGCCAATGAACGGAGATCGTGACGAAATGATGATTATTTCTACACCACAAGCGAGTAAAATGCACAACGGACTTTTATCTAATCCTTTTGGGGGTGCAGTTCCCAGCCCAGGGAATGACTGGATGGGGACTTACTCTTCGGCCGCTGCCAGTCTCGCCAGCTTCCAGCGTGCACGGTTCCGCAAGTCACGTAACAGTCGTCATAGCTCTAGTAGTGCTAGTGGAAATAGCAACAAGCCTAGTCCGGGACCACTATCTCCGCCGGTAATGAAGAGTATAGAGGCGTCGAATGGGGGGTATTTCGCTCGTGAAATGTCCAAAAGTGCCTTGCAATCGCGTCGAGAGAGTTTGAGTCTTGGAACTGGAGATTTACAGCTCTCTGATTTGAGTGATGATGGCGAGGCTCGCGCATTGCGAGCAGATAGCCCTGGGTCTAATGCAGAAACCGGTCCGCGCGGAGTAGTTCGTCGGGCTGTTACTCGACGAGGCAATTTACTGGTATGTCCAAACCTTATCAACCCACTCTTACTCTTTACTGACATGTCTAGCCAAAAACAAAAACATTCGCTCGTATTCGTGCGGCTCTGATGGAAGAAAGCGCGCCTCTCGATACCGAAGCAAAGAAAGAAGCCGAGGTCATCCGCCAGGTTCGTGAGAGCGATCCCACAAGCGAGACGACATCTCCCAGCTTCCCGCTAGAGAAACTAGAAGAACTCACTTCCACTACCTCTGTATCTGAAAACCCAATCCGAAGTGTTCCGGAAACCGCATTTTCAAATCAAGCGTCATTGAACTCGGGCGGCGCCAAATTCTGGGAGACGTTTGACGGCCGTTACCGCACACCACCTCCTCCAGGTCGTCTATCAACACAATCTTCTGTTATGGGGGAAGATACAAACATGGACACACCCATCTCAACTATCGGCCGCGAAGGTCGATGGCAATCCCCAACACCACAAGTAGTCACTTCTGCACTAGCCACTGAAATTCGTCGCAAACGCCGTCGCGACGATGGCTTTGATGCCGAATCTTTCAAGCGCCGCGCCGTGTCACCCGGTATGAGTGTTCAGAGCAGCCCTGTCTTACAATCAACAGCCAAAGAGAGCAACGGTCTTAATGGATCATGGATCATCCCTTCCAAGGCCGCGTCGGCATTGTTGACGGAGCAAACACACAGCTCATCAAGCAGTTCGACTTCGACAGGGATCAAACGAGTTGGTCTACAGGGGATGAATGAGACGAATGATGGATTGATGAATATGAGTATTGAATGAGGGGCATTTCTGGTTCTTTCTTTCCTATTACTTCGATTATTGGGCACATGGCGAAGGCGGCCGGTCAGGGCGTATGGTTTTATTTCCTCGTCTTTCCCTTATTGTATGCGTATATACCCATTAAATAATATGTTTAGCGCAACCTACGAGTAATGATAGTCTCAAATTTCGGTTTTCTATGATAACATGCGAGTCATTGTTAGGGCTCTACTCCGTAACTTATGTCTTGTAACATACAGTAGCGCAAATGCCGTATTGTATCAAAAAAAGCACACATACAAAACATTGGGCTAGTTATATTAAGTTCGTAACTAGTTAACTATGTGATAGGCAACATCATTACATACGATACGAACCTTAAAATGCGACTAGCCGCACGAACGGTTCCTATTTGGGCTTAACCTCTCGGATTTAGTAGCCGTCTAGTCTGTACAGACTACAGAGCAGAGGATCCATTCTTCATCGTTGCTCAGAACCTTGAATTAACGTAGACCTTTCTTTTATTCAGACGTACTTCTCTAGAAGACGACAATTCACAATCTCTGATAGAAGTTTGACATACGATGCCCGTTGGACAAGCAGACCGTCGACTGAGAAGACGGCGCTGTGTCTCTTGTCAGCGCGAGCATGCAAAGGTATCCCTCCAGCCATCATAGATACGAATCGTCTTAATAAAAAAAACCATCAAGCTTACTCGTAAATAGTGCGACGGCGCCCGCCCATGTTCAACATGCCTCAAACGCGGCATGAAATGCACCTCATCCATGCAACCCGCCAAATTCAACATTATCTCCTACCAACATCCCTCCGTAATCCACAACAGCAAGCTTGTCATGCCCATGAGCCAACCATTACTAGATACCAACACGAAATACATCCCCTTCTTCTTTGATCTCGTGAGATCATCTGGTTCGCCAATGATACAGATCTTCTCATTTGCGTCTATTGGGAAACTGCTGCATACCAATGAATTGGTGCAAGACACCGTCAATCTCGTGGGGAAAGCGTATGTTTCGCAGGGGTCATATGATACTACGTCCTGGGAACCGGCTTCGCAACGCAAATATGATTCGCGCAAATCACTGGCGAGGTTGAGAGTGAATATGCTCAAGTTACTCAGATCCCCTGCATCGACGGCGCAGGATTCGACGGCTTCGTTGGTGGCGGCCTGCTTATTGCAGTTTGTGGAGTTGTTGTTGTATGATAGTGGTAGCACTTGGGGGTCTTTGGTATATCAGGTTTTGTCGACGGTTTCTCCGAAAGATAAACCCGGCTGTGAGGATGGTGGGGACGACTTCTTTTCTTCTTTGAATCGTCGACTGCGCCTGTTTCTGAGGACGAGTGGTGGGCTATGGGCGATTTGTTATGATCATGATTGCTTTTGGACGACATCCGAACGAAACCCACCTGAGAAATTACTTCCGGAGCCAGATCTATCATTAATTGAGCTGGACAACGTGGATAGACGTTGGGATGACCTGGCTGGGTGTCTAGAGGATTGCGGGAAGTTGCTCTATAAGTAAGCTCCTCCCTATATATTAACTAGTGATTCAGGGATCTAATGCTTGCCCAGATTAGTACTATGGATCAAAGACTCGCTAAATGCCCCCGGGGATGCTATTGACAGCTCTGTACACAGACTGAATGGCATCGAACTCGTCGTTACAGCCACCCACATCCAACAACGAATCATCTCCACAATCGTCCTCTACTCAACCTCCTGCTCCGAAGATCACTTCTGCCGCTTCTTACTGCCTTATTACTACTGGCTCCTCGCCAGCCTATCCCACATCTTCACGCATCTATCATGGCGCACTCTCGCCATCCCACTACCAGTTATGACCCAATCTCTCGCCCGCCAACAGGCCGCACGAGCCTTTGAATACGTCGAGAGTAACATACACTCTTTCAAGCTGGAAGCTGTCGCCTACGCGCCGATTCTGCACATAATTGCGCATCAGTTCTCAGCGGATAATGTGGAACGGGATAGAGTGCTGGCTGTCGTGGAATCGATTAGGTTGAGTGGGTATTCGGTGGCGGGCGGCTTGGAGAAGGAGTTGCAATTTCATTGGGCGGAGATGGAGACGAAGTTTTTCTGCTCAGATCTGTACCTTTAGATAGATACGAACTAATAACTTACTAACAGTATCAAAGGTGTTTCATGTAGTATGTTAGGGCTGTATCATTTACCCTACACCTCGGGCTAGGGTTATCGGGGTTTGATCGTTGACCGCCTTCAACACTGTGCCGTACCGGTACGAGGCGAGTGGTGTCAACACGCCGCAGCAACGCAACCCCGCAAGACCTGCTGAGCAACAAGACAACTTGCAAGCTAACACCACTTTCGTTTCTGCGTATCTTTGATTCTGTAATATTCCTTTTTCACTCATTCCTCTATTTCTTGTTTATTACTCGAAATGAGCACCGTTGACATTGCTTCCTCTTTCATTGAAGGAGCTCCTCCGGGAGAGGTACGTTCTTCCACTGCCCGCGGATTGCACGTTGATGATGCTAATACATTCAATAGTTGTCCGACGTAGTCGCTGGTATGAATACCCCGACATCCCTTCCGATCATAAACTGCCGTTATAAAATTGTCACAAAACCCATTGTCGCTAACCGTGATACCCTTCGCAGACATCAAAGCGCTCACCTCAGACGGCCCCGACATCATCCCCGACCTCGAACCGGCCTTTAAAAGCTATAATGAGAAGCAATTGGCTACTGTGAAGCTTCCCGGAAGCAGCCAGCAGGTAAATCGCCCTCATACCGTCGCTCTCTATTTGAGTATACATGACTGGTTGCTGGTATTGACAATGTTTTGGGATAGGTGATTGTGAGCGAGTTTAATAGATTGGATGGAGACCGATACTTTGACGTTGAGAGTTCGACGTCGTTTGAGTTTGATCATATTACACAGGTACGTTTCCTGTTTTGTTCCCAAACAATGGGTCGCGTTGCTCACGTTGTATGTTTGATATAGACCGCTTCAGCCTCGCAATCATACCCCCTCGACTCGCAAAATGCAGATCTCATGTACGTTTATCCGCCTAAAGCTCGTGAAGATTTGATGTGATGTGCTTATGATAAATGCAGAAAATCTCTCCTTCGATCTGTCTCTACGCATGCAAAGGAGCACTACCCTAGTTCTACCTATGGAGTCTATCCCATCGAGAACGATTCCGCCGTCGCCATTGTCCTAGTGGCCAACCGCTACTCTCCGAATAATTTCTGGTATGCCCAATCCCTCCAGACCAAATTTCTGACGTGATGTTAAGACTAGTGTAATAGGAACGGCCGTTACCGCTCCATCTACCAAATCCCCACCTCCTCATCTTCTACCACAATCACCGGCAGTATCCACGTCGACGTGCACTACTACGAAGATGGCAATGTGGCCCTGAGCACCACGAAACCGGTTTCGCTCTCATTGTCGAATATATCCGCTGAATCAATCATGACCAAAATCGGTGCTGCGGAGCGCGATCACCAGGAAGAATTGAACAGAGCGTTCAGTCGTCTGGCGGAAGGAGCTTTCAAGAGTTTGAGACGGCAGTTGCCGATTACGAGGCAGAAGGTTGAGTGGGAGAGGGTTGGAGGATATCGTCTTGGACAGGATATTTCCGGTGGAAAAGGGCGGTGATCCGTAGATCCCAGCGTGATGATTGAAGAGGACTAGTTTTGTTTTGCTTTATTTTTGTTTTTTTTTTTTTGTTTTTTTTTTTTTTTTTGCGTGTATATGATGCTTAGTAGAACATATCATCTCTCTATCCCTTCGCTATTGGGATACAATGGCGAACTTCGGCCCGTGCCTATGTATGCCCGTTGGGTTCCAAGGCTGCCTCTAGTGGGTATAGGCATAATTCCCTAGCATGGGACAACCACTATCCATTGCCTTTGAATTAGGGAAATCCACCACATCATACATGAAGCCTTTCAAGATCAAAATCAGGTTGCAGAGCCATGATTGGCCAATTGGTAAGCAAAATAAATAGTTAGTTAACTAGTTCGTTAGCCATTTAGGTAAGGTTAGGTAAGTGGATCCTCTCGATAAGCAATCTGCCATCTCGTCTCAGAAATATCAACTTCATTCTCCGATCTACCAGACCATCCAATACGTAGGAGGATCAATCGTAGATCCTGCCACTCTTTCAAGAAAGTATACGGTACGTGAAGCCAGCGCCAAGGGTCAATCCGAACCAAAATGGCAACACCACAAAAGACTCCCACTATCAAAGTGACCAAGCAACCACCACCTTTGAAGGCCCCGCCGCCAGTATGGAAACAATTTTCAAACTTCACAAACGCTCATCCGCTGGGCATCGAGAAGACGCTCCGCTTTATTCAGGCCGTCTGCACAATTCTATCTTCTAGTATTTTCATTTCGTACATACCCAACTCCGTGTACGCCGTCAAATCTGCTTCAGTAAAGAATCAGATAGGTCTTGGTCAGTTCTTACCACCCAGCAAAATTATTACCGGTTGGTGCTAACAGGTAATTTAGCTCGGAGATACCTCCGCTTCTTCAAATTCATTGACTGCTTCGACGCGGGCTACAAGGCATGGCTCGTCCCCGCGCCACTTGAATCAGATGCCGTCAAGAAGATTGCGTCTGTCGGGAAATGGTCTTTTCTGGGCGTGTATTTCTTTATGGAGAACTTGACTATTGTAAGTACCTGCTCCTTTAACCTTTGTGGAGAATTATTGCTGATATTGTGGTAGTTGGATGCAATGGGTATCTGGGTAACACCCTGGGCCCAGGATGTCTTTCTTGAGTGCCATAAATGGTGGTTCTTTGGCCTTGCATTGAGTGTTATGGGTTCCACTATTAATATTTTCTTTCCTGCTTCCGAGCCAGCCGCTCCTTCATCAACGTCTGAAAAGAAACCTGCTACAGAGAAGAAGGAGAAGAAGCCTGATTTGACGCCACTCGTCAAGAGTCTTATTGTTGATGCGTGTGATATTGTGATCCCGGGCAGTGTGCTAGGATGGATTCCGGCTTCGTCGACGCAGGTCGGTATTGTGATGATTATTAGTACGTTGATTGCTTCGGGGGATATTTGGGCGCAGGCGAATAAGTGAGATAACTTGCTAGATGTGGGTTGGGGTTATACATAGTTGATGGTATTCCGAGAGTATATACAGTTCTCTGCCTGTGTGACCTACAGGTTGTGTATATAAAATGGTGTGAAACAGAACAGAGATGTGCATTAGATATTATACTTCCAATATACAAGATTTGTACTGGTACTCCTGCAATCCGAAATTTATTTCCCCACAGCCTTGTCAATAACAGCCACCGTATGCTCCCACACCGTCTTCACCACTCCCTTGCTCAGATAATCCTTAATCAAATCCTGCTTCGACGTCACAATCGAACTATCAAAATGCACCCTATACACTCCACTGCCCTTCTCCCCATCCGCTCCCACAGTCTCAACTTTTTTATCCTTTGGCGCAAACGCCGGGTACGTAGAGGCATAGACATGTCTCTCTCCACTCTCCTTTAGAGGTATAAGTCCAATCTTGGATCCGATAGGCGTTAGTAATGCAAAAGCACCGTTGGCAAGAATTTTAGCAAGAGGGTTAAAGTCTCGTATGAGATTTGTGTTTACGCCGCCGGGGGCGCTATGGATGAAGCTGATTGTTGGGTTTGAGGCTGCCAAGTGGATCATGGACAGAGAAGTCATGGTGACCGCATGTGTAGCGGCGTTGAGGAGACTGTAGTTCTTTTGGAGATCGAGGTCGTCTTCAAATAGTTTGCCCTCTGTGCTTGGACCCAGGACGGAAACAACCCGTGCGAGAGCGCCGGATGACGCTGCTTGGCTTAGTTGGGGGAGGAAGTTTTGGATGAAGCGCATGCGGGAGTAGTAGTGTAGACTGAGTTTTTTGTCGATTCCCTCGCTTGTTTCTATATATCATACTATTAGCGACAATAGGCAAATTTGGAAGAGGATAGTTTACCAGTCCGCCCCTTGGTAGTCATAATACCCGCACTCAAAAACAGTAAATTGACCTTTTCCTCCCTCTTAGAAATCTCTTGACAGGCTTCATCGACGTTCTTGAGCAGAGAGACATCACTTTTAACAAAGCTCACGGTTGCCGATTCATTGATGGTCTGCAGCTCGGATATGATCTCAGAAGCCTGAGCTTCATTACGGCCAATCAAGTAGATGTGAGGAGCAGCGGCGTAGCGGGTGAATTCACGCGCTGTTGAGAGGCCGATACCGCTTGTTCCACCAACTGCCTCGAGTTGTTAGCCAAATAGTCTTGGTTTTGATACTATGGAGGAGAAAGTCTACCGAATACAGCGACTAGGCCAGAACCGAGGTTCTTGACAGTTGTGATTTGCTGGCGGATCTCTGAGATTGCAACCATTTTGAAATGATGATCCTTTTCAGATTCAATATCTCCTTGTCTTCCAGGAAAGTTGTAGCCTAGAATATTTGTTTATATAGAGAGTTGATCTCTGTTCCGGTTGAAGCTGCGTGTGACTTTGCAGGTTATATAAACACTTAGCAGTCCACTCGATCGCACACTTTCAGTAGAATTATCAGGAAAAAGAAAATGAAACCTAGAATGATGGAAATAATTCACTTCCACCTCGCAAAATAAATAGAAACTTGATATCAATCAAAGTTTAGCTAAATCATTGGCCAGAATGCTCGTAAGATGACTCCACTTCGCCACGGCTCTCCGTTCGGATGAATTTCGTCCGAAGATATGGTATTCCTCTTATCCTAGATCAAGCCCTAACATCTTGCTTTCCATGGAATTACAAGGTCTACTTGTAGAATCGCTGCTAACTGATTTTATATATTGGCTGTCATAAAATGACGATCAACTCAAGCCGTACTTCAGAGTCTTCTAACCCTGGCAACATTTTATCGAACAGGAGATAGGCAACAAACCACTGAATTGACAGTCACGGCCTTGAAGTCTCTCCGTCTCTCGGCGCATTCTGGATTGAGTCGAGATATGAGTTTGCAGCACATTGTTGCTATGTATTGCTCAAGACTTGGGTACATGAAGACCTGAATGCAACAGTGGCACAAACTGAGATGTCGGGAGAGACATTCTACAATAGCTCCTGCTTGATGTTAATTATGGCCTACTCTATTACGTGTTTAGTGTAGATATCTCTTTATTTAAGAATGCAGCTCTTCCTTGGGGTAGATCCGACGCATTTTACAGCTGACAAGAAACTACAGGTTGATCATACAAATGCTTAGCTTCCCAAAAAGGTATAGAGTCTCGCTTTCCGTTTTTGGGAATGCGAGGCCGAATGAGCTATGCCCGAGATGGCTTGGCTCCATTTGCTTTTTAGCTCAAGGGAACAACCACCGACTAGTTACTTCCTTTCACCCAAGATACACTTCCTATTGAACACATACTGCTGAGATCCTTGATCAGTCTGCACAGTCCCAAGAAGATAAGCGAATTAAGCGCTATACGCATAAACAGGGTTACATCTTTACGATTGATGTCTAATTTGCTCCAGTTCTTTGATGTGAACATGTCTTGCCTGGATTCTTCCCCGGAACATTTCATAAACACTTTCATTACCACGGACAAATCAGGTTTCGAACGATGGTACAGAGACTCATCGGCTGCTAAACAAAAGAGATCACACTGCAAGTCGCGGACCGGTTGTCTTACCTGTAGACAACGAAAAGTCAAGGTTGGTAGTACTCAAGCATGCACGAAATGTCTTCACAAAGTAGCAAAAGAAACAGTTGCCTAATCGAAGTGATGTAGTGCGATGAGAATTTGCCAACTTGTCATCGCTGCATGAAAAGAGGAGATGTATGTCGTCGACGTCCAGCACGACAGCAGCAACAACCCTTTAGATTTCACGACAGAGACAGTCAAAGAAGATCACATTCGTCACCTTGTCTATCGACCTCGTCAATATCAACGCCTATATTATCCGGAGATGGAGCTCTGAACATGGAACAGTTGAGACTGTTTCATCACTTTCAATCATCAACTCAGCATACCCTTCCGGTCATAGGCCAGATTTGGGAAAGTGTCCTTCCCAAGGCATTCGAATACGAGTATCTGATGCAAGCAGCGTTGTGCTTGGCAGCCCGGCATCTTGAGTACTCCTGCGGACATGAAGACGAAGTAGGGCAAATAACCCTGTCCCGGAAATATCTTTCTCACACACTACGGCTATTCCGAAAGGCTCTATCCTCCGGCATTACTGATTCCAACCGGGATGCTGTTTTATGTACCTCCTTCATGCTTTACTTTGAGGCTTGGTCAGATACTGCCTTTCTACTTTCCGATAACAATACCGATATCTCTACCTCGGCATATAGTGTATCTGAGGATCAACTCTTCACATTGGCCAAGAGTATGAGACATGTATGCATGTACGCAATGTCAGATCTGGCGCATAACTCAAGCGTTCTGAGGAATGTCATGCTACATCGGCCAATATGGTCTATCTACCAATCACTTTCTTTTGTTGGACGAGTTTGTGATGAATATCATGCGTTCTTCGAACAGTTATGGCGACTTGATGGCGACCCGGTCATTTTCAGCAAATTCTGCGACATCCCACCACCGCAAATTTTCAGACATGGAGACGGTTTTCCGGGTGCCGACATCATAAAATGGACTGAGCATCTGTCCACGGACAGGCATGATGCTTATATTCATGTGGCTAATCGTCTCTCAGCGCTTCTCTCCTTACTGCCAATCGACGCACAAGAAATACCAGAACGTTCCGTGTTGGAGATTTGTCCTGATCTACTTCCCGATGTCTCGAGAGTAGTATTTACATTCCCCATAATGTTCCATCCAGAGTTCACGGATATGCTATTTGAAAATGATACAAGGATTTTGGTTCTCTTATATCATTTCTTCCGGATGGTTAATCGGTTGCTGCCGAAGGATGAGTGCTGGTGGGCTGCCAGACGGGCGGAGTCTTTTGAAGTTTTTTTAAGACGAAAACTATGGGGATAACTTTCTAATAATGCAAAGGCACTGCAACTCATGTATTATAAGCTCTTATTGTATATTAATTGAAGTCGTTAACAAGCGCTGGAATCGGACAACGAGGATGAATCAAGGAACTGTCTCCTTCAATGATCGTCCAGCGACATACACCTTTGCAATATTACGGTCATCTCCAGTCATGAGAAACTTTTCAAAAATAACGTGGATAGAATCACAATCTTCAATCGGACTCATCACACCTAGACTTTCATACGGTCCCAGACCCGTGGTATGGATTTCCAGTGCGTCAAATTCCTTGCCCTCCACAAAATTCCCGACTTTATCCTCCAAGCCACAAACCTGTGCGCCGCCCAGTGTAGCCAAGAAGAACCCTTCATGCAATTTCAAGGCTGGATCCGCACATTTCGTCATCGTCTCGCGTGCCTTTGATATGATAAAGGCATGTCTCATAATCTCAAGCATACTGCTCGAAAATCCACCGCCTACATCCGTACCCAAGCCGACTTTGATACCTCTACGCAGATATTCTCGAATCGGCGCCATCATGAACTCACCCAAAGTAGCAGTCGAAATGGGACAATGCGCGATCCCGCATCCCTTGGATTTGATTCTGTCCATTTCTTCTTCTTCCAGAAAGATGCTATGCGCAAGGATAGTCTGTGGACCTAACAGACCGAATTCGTCGTAGAGGTCCGCTTCGTGTTTGAATTGGGGGTATAATTGTCGGGTAAATTCCATCTCATCGGCGGCTTCGTTGAAATGTGTCTGAACATGGATGGTGTTTGGGGCCTCCTCTTTCACTATATCGCCCAATCCGGCAAGCAGTTTGTCGTCGCACGTAATAGCGAATCTGGGCGTGAGAATTGGCTTCACAAATTTCCCCTCGCTATCGATCCGGCGTATATGCGCAATCAATTCCTTGGTATGCTTGAGCGACTCCTCGGCCGACGCATCTCGATACCATTCCGGCGAGTTGCGATTCATGTTACACTTCCCCACCAGAGCTCGCTGATTTTGCTCCAGGCAAATCTCCGCCAGGATCTTGGTTGCCTCCACATGTACGCTCCCGTAGTACGATGCGGTAGTCACACCTTGCTTGATTCCGGCCTGTACACAAGCCGTATACATTTTTCGGGCGTATTCCACATCCTCAAATTTCCGTTCATGTGCAAACGTGACGTTATTCAACCAGTCCAATAAAGTCTGGTCCCGGCCCATGCCCCGTTGAGCCCATTGCGGCGCATGATGGTGAGTATCAATAAACCCGGGGACCAAGAATTCCCCTCTTTTCAGATATCTCACGGGAAATACGTCTGGTGTATGGCCGGCCTCGGCAATGTAGTCGTTTACTTTCTTGGCGGGAATATCTTTGTATATCTTCTCGATTCTACCTTCGTCGTTGATTACGAGAAGACAGTCTTGCAGGATTTCGAGCTGTGTGACATCGAGCGTGTGGATCACGGTGCCGTGGAAGGCAATTGGGAGACCACGCAGCTGCGGGATCGTGGTTCTTTGTAACATTTTTTGACTAATTGGTGGATAATAATATATAAATAATTACAGAGAAAGCTCTCCCAGGTCTAAAGGAGCGTTTGAAAGTTAAGAAGTTAGAATGCTGAGGTTGGAGGCTCACAGCCTTGGAAACCAACGCGGGGATCCCAGATCTGATAAGTCCCCTACTTATCGCTTATCGCCGGTCCCTTATCTATGAAGTCATTCCTAACAAAAGCTAAGCTACCTGGTTGGATGTATTGCAATGTCTTTACGTGCTTGAACTTCTATATAAGTTGATTTGTACTTAGAATGCTTGAAGGCCATCATGTGCGTAGATTAAATTATCATGTTTCAGATCATGGGATTCTTGCTTCATATTATCGAAGAGGCGAACCGTATTTATCCAAGCTGATAAATTATCACTGAGCAAGTGCGAATATACGCTCCAAAATTTGATCGTCATTGGGGTTTCCCTCTCCAATGACGGTCTGCGCGGCAGGCCAGAGGACCGCCTTTTCGATCTCCGTGTATTTTCCATCCGACACATAGATCACCTCTCCGTTCCGGGATGTATCAACCATGAGATACGTAGCGCAGCGAGCAACAATCAGACCTGGTTGCGCCTCGTGGGAAATGCCCTGCATGAGGCCGTCTAGATCTGGAAGAATGTTTGTCGACGTCCATGATGGCATCAGTGTGTTGACGCGGATGGGGAGTCCCGCAGCCTGTACAAGACGTGCCATGCCCCTGCCGAATCCGAGGACGCCATGTTTAGCGGTGGCTATATAAATCCGGTAAGCTTCACATTGTGCAATTAGGCAGGCATCTTCAATGCAACTTACAGTAATCCGGAGCGCGGAGGGGCTGGAATCCAGTGCTCGAGCCCATGAGCACAATACTACCACCCTCAGGTTGCTGCTTCAAGTAATGAACAGCAAGAGTCGCGGTATTCATCACACTTTTCAGATTGACATCTAAAACTTCATATGATGGCTCCTTCAACTCTCCAGCTTCATCCGTTTCGAGGGCGAGGTAGTTAGCGCGGGGTCCAATGCCGGCGTTGGCAAAGACATAGTCAATCCGTCCGAAATGCTCCTTTCCTTTCTTGAACAGATTGCTCAGATCAGCCCAGACGGCCACATTGCTTTGCACAAACAACCAGGCGGGCGACGACTCAGTGAGTGTTGAAGGTTGGATATCGGCGCCGACGACAGAGGCTCCTAACGAGAGGAGTAGCTTTGCGGTTGCGAGCCCTATACCCGACGAGGTACCTGTAATAATAGCGCAAAAACTTTTAATCAGCACAAATCACCAAACACAGACAGCAATAACACCAAAGAGCCGTACCTGTGACAATTACAACCTTGCCCTTGACGCCGCTCAACTCCTCGTCGTTGATAACGAATTCCGCCATTGTCGTTGCACGCTACGAGCCGATGTAAAAAGGAGAAAACCAAGAAACTATCGGCGCATATAATAGTCTTTCTTAAAGAAGGAACTTATAACTAACCTAGTTAAGTTCATACGGTTGACTAAGTTAACCAGGCTAATTAACTAGTTACGGATAGTGAAGTTGGCACTATGTGCTTTGAATTGCCAGGAAAGGTAGCACAGAGGCGAACAGCAAATAACAGCGGGATCCCTGCTAGCTACGGTAGTGCGGATTCAGTCCTGCTTTCGATCCACAGCCTGATTTCGGGGTCTGTGTCCGTGGATACCCAACAGTCAGTCTGGCCAGGTATATGCTCTGACGCTCTATACTCCATAGTACTACGAGAGTAGTACGGAGTAGTTGAGTTGGCTGTGCCGTGCCGCTTGCTCGCTAGCGTTTCAGATCCTTTTTCCGGCCTGTTTGGAGGCCCGGCAAGTTGTCAACGGCTCAATTTTGGTATTACTCTGTAGTAAACATATGAGTAGTACGTAGTTGTATCTACGTAGTGTGCTTTATCGGACATAAATATTATGGTAAGCCTCATCGCTTAGACTAGCTATGGAGGAATGTGCCGTGGTCCGGAATTGAATAGCTTCAGATTAAAGAACGGCCCAACGGCTGGGCCCCAGCCAGTGGAGTCCTACCGTACGTAGTAAGACTCTTAACTGGCTGATCCGCATAGCTTTTAACCTTTTTGATCCAATCCTTGACAAGCTTGACAGGTGGGATGCCGTTCGACTCTAATTTCCCCACATTTTTCAAGTACCAAGTACGCGCTCATGACATGGCATTTGCTCTCGAGTCCGGAATTTTCTCTCCTTCACGGAAAGGGATAATGTATATACAGAAACTCGTACCCAGCATCCTATTTACACTATTCTCGCGGAATGACATGAGTCAGAGCATTCCACTGCGCTGCGACCATGGTTAAACCGGCAGGAGACGGCGTGCCGCTGCTCTATACTTCCATCGTCCTGTTGAGCGTAAGTTGGACCGTTTTCGTTCTACGAGTAGGGGTACGGCTCTGGAGAAAAGCCTTGGGATTAGATGACTATTTGATGTTCTGTGGTCTGGTGAGTATGGCGTTGTTTTTTGCTACTCCTAATACCGAGTCGCGCGCGCATGCTAAAGCCATACATAATAGCTGCTGTACTCCGTGACCGCCAGCATATGTATCGTGTGTTCCTTCTTAGGTTCAGGCCAGTTGGCTGCGGCGCTGACACCTGATATTATAAGGAAAGGAACCAAGGTACATACTTTCTACATTCCAGACTGGTGCTTTAACCATGAGTTGACAATTTCCTGAAGCTCTTCTTTATTGCCGAGTTTTTCTACGCCTCAGGCGCAGCAGTCATCAAATGCAGCATCGCCTTCACTCTACTTCGCATTGCAGCCTCACGACAATTTTTCACATGGGCGATAATTAGTATCATGGTTGCTAGTGGCTTATCCGCCATCATCTTCATGGTTGGTGTTGCCAATATCTGCCACCCGATCACGACCCTATGGGGTGAAACTACAAATGGGACATGCAATCCAAAGCTCGACAGTGATATCAGTTTCTTTTTCTCTGCTATCGAGATTGTGACTGATTTCGCCCTGGCGATTTTGCCTGCGATCTTGTTGTGGGATATTCAGATGAAGAAAACAGTCAAGTTCTCGGTTATCATTATTCTTGGAATGGCAGCTTTGTGAGTGAACCCCCCCCCCCCCCCTTCCGGGTTTGAAAATTGTCCATCCATATATAAGACTTATGAGCGTCTATTCCTGGATACTAACAACCTCAAAGTGCCAGTTGCGCAACAATCGTCCGACTCCGCTATCTAAGTCTCTACAGCAACCCGGCCGAATTCATGTTCAGCACGGGCGCCATCGGTCTCTGGTCCATCATAGAAGAAGGAATTGGTATTATAGCAGGCTCACTTCCAGCCCTTCGTCCTCTCCTCTCTTTCTCAATTTTCGGCCGTTCTTCCGCGGGCGGGAGCAGTAGCACTCCCAGCAACAACCAAAAACGATCTCGGAGCGGACATCACCAACTAGACTCAGGCGTCAAAATGGACACACTTCCGCGAATGAACTCCGTTGATGGGGATGTGTATGGGGACGGGGGAAGCGAGAGGCATATTCTGAAGCGGACAGATGTGGCAGTCACATCGAATGCGCGATCCACTATATCAGGTGCCTGGGAGAGAAGCCAGGTGTTGGGATTTAAGCCTCAACCCTAGTAGGCTTATTCTGCATTGTGATTGTTTTCACTGTAAAAAAATTGTCCGAATTTTACTTCGTATAGGTAGCTGGCATTTCTACCATTGGGGTTAGTCTCCGTAGGTCAGGGGCAAATGTCTCACATAATTTTGACCTAACTTATAATATAGTTAGTTACTGGTATATAGAAGCCCCCACTGGAAGGGTCGTTCATCCCGCCGATTCGTAATATTTTTAGCCTAATCAAGCTTTTTTTTGAGTGAGAGAGAGAGAGAGATGAGTAACCTACAAATTAGGGTAGGCTTGTATCAAAGGCTTTACTGCGTTTGACCCCTTTGTCGATTCCCAAGTTCCTTCGTCTTGTAAAGTAATGGGATTAACATATCAAAAGTAACGAATGACGGTCCTAGGCCTTCTTTGTACCCTCAAGACAAATCCAGCGGAACTTCCCGACAGCAACAGTTCCTTGTCAAGTCAAGGGTTGATTCTTTGTGTTCGTACCCTGCCGCCTTCCAAGTCAAAGCAAAACCACAAACCATAGGCTTGAAAGACCTGAGACCACTTGGTAATATTATCAAAGATGAATATGGCAAACTAAGATAATAGCACTAAAAGCAGGTGTCAAGGCTGAGAGACACGCAAAAGACTAGAAACGCTCACACTGGCCATTCAATTCCCATGTATAAATACAATCGTTTCTGTCTCTATTATCACATGGTTGCCCCAAGAATAGATCTAACCACATTAAAGCACAGCGAATTGTTCAATCTCATGCTCTTGACCGTTACGACAGAGCCCAAAATGGCCGGATGCCAAGCAGGGTTAAGTATATTCCACATGATGAACGCCCAGAGCAAGAATATCGAGACTCAAGACAACAGCAAGAAAATGGATGATCAACAACCGGAGATCAATGGCAACAGCCCGAAGATAATAGACAGTCTATACGAAGCGAGGATGATTATACATGTCACTGGGCCGGCTAGCAAAGGTAAAGAGAGAGTCCGCTTCCAAGAAACTCAAGAAGAGAAAGATGAAAAAGTCTGCGACGAGGTGGACTTTCGGTTAGACGTAAGGGCGCTTGAATGGATGCCAGCTGTCCAAAGAGTTGAGGTAGTGTATGGCTTGGCTTTGGGTAAGCAAAATACGACTCCCTCGTCCACGCGGCGCCAGGAGAGATTACTAAAATTGGGAATATGAGAAGTGACCTCCTTGTTCCTCTTTGCTACCACGACAATTTATATGGCAAAGCGAAATTAAATGCTCGAAGCGAACTCGCACGGATATTATCAGTGCCTTGGCTGCTCTCAAAGCGTTCAAATGTTGACTAGTTAGTTACCTCAATCTCAACACTAGAGCAAACAGGAAGAGAACCTAGTTTAGAAATGTTTTTCATAAAGGCCTGCCTATCCTATGATCAATGCCCAATGGTAAACTACTCCCTCCAAATCTTAAATCCTACCTTCTCATAAAATCTATCTAGCACCACTTAAAGTCAATTTCCTGCGTTAACACATTTCGTCACATAGAGCGATATTAAGAAATATAGTAATAGTATCCCCATCATACAGCATATAAAGCGATGTAATGTCAACGACAAGATGCAAAGATCTAGTTAAATCGTGACAACAACTCCCTCCCCTCCAAATACCTCTCCAAATTATCCACATTCTGATCATACATCCTTCCAATATACTCCTCAACACCATACCCCATATGCGGCGAAAGCAGCACTTCACTACGTCCATTCCTCCCCCACTCTGTCGTCCTCCATTCACTCTCTGCCGGTAATGGCTCAATATCAAACACATCCAGCGCCGCACCACGAATCTTACCCGCCTTGAGCGTCTCGAGCAGCGCCTCTTCATCAATCAATGGTCCGCGAGAGGTGTTTATAAGTAGTGCAGTAGGCTTCATAGCAGCCAGTTCCTCGCGGCCAATCAACCCCCGACTCCGATCCGAAAGTACATAATGCAGCGACACTATATCCGCCTGCCTTAATAGATCCAACTTCGATGCAGCAACCGAAATACTTCCAGCCGGCAACCCAATACTGGACGCGGCTTCGTCGGCCTTTTCCTGAGTCAAACTCGAACTCCACGCAACAACTTTCATTCCAAACGCCAAAATCGCTATCTTTGCGGAGGCAGTCCCCAGTCTCCCCAACCCGACAAGTCCCAGCGTCTTCCCGGGAAGGTGAATGGCAAGACTGTCTCCTTGCCAATAGTTCTTGTCGGATTTGAGCGCAATATCGTCGCGGGCAATATGTTTCGACAACCCCAGGATGAGGGCCCAGGTTTGTTGCGTAGTTGGATCGGGTCCTGCGCCGCCACCTGCTGCGCCGTCCTGTGCTGTTCGATGTGTCCCCGCGACGACGATCCCTTTTGTCGCGGCGAATTCATGATCAATCGCAAAGTTGCGCGGGCCGGTGGTCAACAATAATTTCAAATTGGGCAATGAACCGATCAAATCGGCATTGAAGAGACTGCGTTCCCTCATTGTCGAAATGACCTCAAACGACTGCAGTCGCTTGATTTGAGCTTCTCGGTCATCGGCATTGCGGATGTTGAGGGTTTGAGGGAATCGACTCAAAGAGATTTTGTTGCTGTTTACTAGATGTGCGAACTTGGCGGTTGCGATGTCTTGGTAGTCGTCTAGAATGGCGACTCTGATTGGAGCTGACATTTTTCCCAGTCAAGTTGGTTTGTAGAGGTCGTATAGATGCTGGAGGTGTGGTGGAGAGGTTTGAGGCTGGTACAAGGACGTCGTGGTATGGACCGCGAGAGTCGTAGCATAGGTCACTTTTTACAACCCAATAAGAGGCAGTGTTATAGACTGACCAGAGATCGTGTCTTATCTTATAGCTTCATCAATATAGTAGAATACATAGGATCGATGCGAAGATATTCGTTCCGCCAATTGTGGGGTACCACGGACCCTCAGAGCGTTGGCGATGACGAATCCCCACGACTGTAAGTGGCAGAAAGTGACGGGGCAGATGTTGAAAGTGGCGCAAAGCAAATAGATATGGTGACTCACTTTCGTAATGAAAGTATAACCAACTCGTTGGCGATAGTTGTGTGAGGTTGAAGTCTGATGCACAGGTAATCTCATGCCCGAGCGGATCATGGATTATCCCACGTAGGTCTGCCATAAAGTTGACATTGTATATGTTCATTATTCAAACGGTATGTACGTATATACATCTAGCATATACCATATAAACACAAAAATACGAGACACGTCGTATCATGATCCTCCCTCGCCAGCCCACAAATGATGGTATCCCAAAACCGAAAACGCTGATTCGCCGATATGCTTAGACATCGATATGTAAAGACAATAAAACAAAAGACCGACAGTGTACCAGGGATTATTATCCTTTCCGCTCTATAACATTAAGTAGACAATATAAAAGAAACTATAGACCGTAGAAAGTTGCAATTTCCTGCCCGGCCCATCCGTAACTATAAAACATTGGATGAACCATCATCACCGGATCAACGGCCGTCGGAATGTAAATCAGTTGTTGCATTTGTTGTTGCGCAGATTCCATCTGCTGCTGTTGCCGTTGTAATTCGGCTGTTGCTTGCGCCATGCGTCGAGTGACTTCTTGGCTTTGAGTTTTGAATTGAATGGCTAGTCGGTCTGCGCCCTTTCGTTTTGTGCAAAATTCGTCGAGCAGAGTGTGAACAAATTCGAGGGATGAATACACCCGTGTATTACCCCATAAAGGTGACATGCCCTGTCGTGTAGCTCGGATGTCTTGCTCTAGACACCAGAGCATTGTGACACCAGCCGAGTATATATGGCATAATGTAATCCACAGCCATTTGATTTTGTTGGCTGAGTAGCTGTCCCAGTAGGACTGAATGATCAAAATACTGGCGTCACCGCATCCTATGATGCAGTTGCTGTCTGGGTGCGGATTGAGAACAGAGGGGCGATAGAGAAGTAGCAAAGCTCCGTAATAAAGAAAGTCGTAATAGGCGGTTGAGTAATGCAGACAAGTCTGGATAACTGGTGCGGACGTGCGCCATTCGTTGAGCTCTTGTACGAACCCTTGTAAGATGGAGACCATATCACCGGTAGATTTAGCATGTGGATTGTAGACTGTTATACAGTTAGCAAAAAGTTTTCGGAAGGAAGGAGAGGGAGAACGAACAACGGCGATATATCCTTGAATAAATCCGACGCAGTTTGACCACCTGAACAGATATCGACATCTGACAATTTCGAGGTGCTTCAACCCAATTTTCATCATATTCAATAGGAATATCTACTGTAATGTCATCGTCCGAAATTCCCAACGGCCGACTAAGTGTGACGGAGATTAGTCGATCGAGATTGTAAAGACTCCAAAAGGTACGTTTGTCCATTTCATAATCAACCATGTCCTTTGTTGACGTTGAGGCTGGTCGCGCCTTGTGCAAGCCCAGACTAGTGGCGAGTCTCATGGCTGTACCCAATACTTGCCAGACACTGGGCCCTGCGGGGGATGAACAGGAATACAAAGCTAGACTTAAAAGTGCTTGAAGCGATACTCGGTCTTCATTCTGCAGTGTAGGAGTCAGTGTCTCCCTTGCAATTCGATAAAAGGCGGTGGCCTGTTGGATATCGTAGGCAGTCGTTAGAAGAGCCACAGCCATGGTGATGTGATATGAATTCTGCACGTCCGGCGGAACGGGCTTGTTTTGATAAATGGCTCTCATTCCCCGCATAAACTCGGTTTTATGTATAAATGGATACTGTGTTCCTATTCCTTCGAAATATTTGCTGATCAATTGCTCCGCTTCGTCCCATGACGATAACCGACGCACGGGTGGTATGACCGACGACGCAGGTCGTGGAACAATACTTCGTCTATTTTCTAGTTTATCGCGGAAGATTTCTGCAATGTTTGGCAACTGCCCAGCATCAAGAGATGGCAGCGTCGTCGGACTATTTGTCGCGTTGGCGCTATCAGTTGTGTCATCCGCAGCTGTCAATCCAATCCCGGCTCGTGGCTGTGCCAACATGATAGGGACATTATACCACTGCTCTGCAACCGGTGATTCCAACTGTTGTTCATCAACCGTAGAGCCCGTTGACTTGCCAGTCACATCTATGTTCGCCTGTGCCCGCAACAATTCCTCCAACCATTCCACTCGTTTTTCTAGGTTCTCTATCTGATCTCTAGGCACCGGTTGATGCGCAACGGATTGGCCGAGAGTGAGTACGGTGCACACCACACCGGCGCGGGTGCAGGCTGAACAATTCGGGTATTGAAAATCACATTTCTTCTTCCTTTTCCTGCAAAACTCGCACGCCGTCGAGACTCGTTTACTTTTCGAGATATGCCCGTCCCGATCATTTCCCGCAATACCCGTCTCTGGACTGTCCGACCTCGATGCGCGTCTTCTTATCGTTGCCGTACTATTCGACGAAACTGAACTCGCACTCGGTTCCGGTCGCTGGGAAGTGACGGGTGTGGGATGGCCATTACTTGGTTGTGCTTGCAACGACGACGTCAGTGCCTGTGAAGAGGAAACCGTTGGGTTCAGACGAAACCGGCCGAGCTGTCCTCGAAAGTTGGCGCCCTTGTCCGACGGGCGTCTGGCAGCAGCGGCATTATTTGTCATGATGCGGTTCGTTCGTTCGTTGATCACCGCGCCCTCAATCTACCACGCCAGCAATGGCCTGTCTCCGCATATGGAGCTCGCTCACTCACGGGTGGTTGTACAAGGCCACGATCAGACAATTACAATCTGGGCCGGATCATTATGTCGAGACTCGAGACCTTTGACAATGGTGTGTTCGGAAATGTGTGGGAAACGGAGAGGATCTCCTGCCGAGAGATGCACAAGTTTCCCGGCGAGTCGGGACGTTGAACGGTGGATATATCCTGGTTTCGGGACACCGGTGTTTCACGAAATACGTATGATGACAATAAGTCGGATCGATATGTGGCAGGGTTCTCGACGTTGTGAGACGTTTGAGACCAACAAGAAGACTGCAAGGTTGCTTTCTCACGTTAGTATTAGCACGAAACGGCCCGGGGCAGAGAGGGAAGGAGTTCTCAGTGCTCTCTCTCCTCTCACTTTTTCAAGGTGGTTCATGGTGGCGCATCACGATTCCTTCCATGAGGATGACCCGCGACTAGCGAAGATCTACGACGGGTTGGGTTGCGCCGTGATTGGCTACATAGATCCAGTTCCGTATCGAACGGAAAATTACAGTTCAGTATTTTGCGTACAACATACACATATTTGAGCACCAGTCATGGATTTATGCAGCAGCCGTTTCACATTGAGTACTTATATGCTGGTGGAAGGTGAGTGTTGTTATCAATATTAATGAAACTGGATATATTCATGCTTGGTGCATGTGTACTCTGTACTTACGTGGTACAGGCGATGACACGATCCGGGAAACGAACGGGTCGCTCGAGAGGACCACGTCGTTGGTGTTGCTCAAGTACGTACTAACTTCCTACCGCTAGTACCACTACACAGTACGCTAACAAGACATCGGGAAAGGATCCTCGTCTGAAAGTTACAGTGATTAATTCCAAATTAAAGTGCATACATTGTTATATGAATGGTGCACAATGCACACCATTGTTCTAGGTCTATGGGGCCTGTGTACATACCGTTGTCAAGAAGTACTTCATATCTTGTAGAATATGACAAAGATCTCGTATGGACCCTGAGTATTCTCGATGTTTTACCTGGGTACTCAAACGGAACGACAGACGCCAGATGATAACGGCGTACCAGCAATTACAGGCCGTCTTGGCCTCGTGGACTTTGTTACACAACATTATCCATTTTGGCGATAGTACGATGTACTACGCATAGAAATGGATCCGGATCGCGGATACACGTGCCGTGTACCGTCGTATCAATCTATACGGTACAATACGTCCAACGTTCTCGTCTCGTTCGTTTCATCTAACATTACGGTACACCCTGGTCATGAATCTCTTCATCCGTCGAAGATGTCCGCCTCTCGACATTTGGAATTGAACGTGGTTCACGGCTGAGTTGTCAATCAAGACGTCCAGTCTGTTAGTTTGCGCTCCTCTTTTTTTTCCACGAGGTTGTCTATCTCTTGCCTCTCTTCCGAAGTTAGTACTTGGAGACGATCAGCAAGATTCCCATCACCGAAGAACCTTCTGCCAATCTTCGCCCAGTATATCATGTCGAAAGCCCAACTTGTCCTTGCTGCATAGTTAACCCAAAAATCTCCGCTTTCCCAGCTATCCCTCATATATGTAGAGAGACGGTGCTCTTCAGCCAACAGTCCACGCTTGAGTGCCACTTTCTCTCTCTCTTCAAGTACCCTAAGAAATGTCACCAAACGTGTCTCATAGACCTTGGCCCAGTCATCCAGGCCTTCCGGCCAGTATTCGGGAAGTTCCAGAAGAAGCCAGAATGGGGCCCTATAAACGAATTCAAGTGGCGCTGAATAGGTACATTCCCAATCTATTGCCCCAACAACCTTGAATTCTGAATTTGTCAAAAAATTTGCAGGACGGAAGTTGTCACAGAATAGCTTGAACGGGCCCCGGTTATTATACTTGCAAAATTGATCCTCCCTCGCAAGTTTCCTGAATAGACACCTTGCGATACACTTTGTTCTGCAGTCTTCTGGTGAGTCAATGGCGTCATTGCGTTGAGTAATAAGGTGGACTACGTGCATATCAGCAAGGGCCCGGTAGTATGATGACGATGTCATAAAAGGACCGCTAGGGAGAAGATGAGGGGGAAAGTTTCCCACTTGAACAAGCTCATTCATGTTTAGGGTCAATGGACGGTGTTTAACGACCCATAAGTCATCAAACTCATCATCCTCATTTGTTCTAGCTATACAGCCAATTTCTGTGAATGTGTGCTTTTACAGCTGAAGCATGATATCGGCCATTTGACCATAAGTGAATGTTAGCCGTTCTTCCTAAATGTGGACATCTAGAATTGGTCGTTTATGGTCTGGGATTCCCAGTGTATTGAGCGCATCGACCAGGTCGTATTCGTGTTCGATATACTCCATAATGATGAAAGGACCTAGCTCATCTGGTGGTTGGCTTACTAGTAAACTGGACTTTGGGTCTTCAACCTAGCCAATTAGCGTATTAGATGGGCGCCTAACCTCAATCATCGCACTGAGTCTCTTATTCTCATGCTAAATAGTTCATACTCTAGACTTGGTGTAGGTGTAACACTGTATGTACAAAAATGTTAAGTTATATGCAGACTCAAAAAACGCATTTAAATGCATCCAAATATCCCCCAAACCTCAAGATACCCCCCCCCCCCCCCACCTTTGGACGTTAATGTCCTATTCTGGTAATATAACATTATCAAACTCCGCCTGTTGCACCATCTTCACCAACGCATCCCCAATCCCATAACTAAACGCATAGCCGCCACCAGCAAAACCATACGCCGACAAAACAATTCGGTTGCCAATTTTCTGCGAATCAAGTCTGAATCCGCCTTCTCTTGCCGGTCTGATGCCGATTATGTAGCTGATATCTTCGTCTGCTGGGGCGGCGGGCACAAGGTCTGGAGCGAGACTATGAGCGCGTCGGATCTCGTCGCGGGCAACGTCCATGTCTGGTTCTCCGCTTCTATTCATATCTTGTCAATGCCATCCGGTTTTCTTGATCGTTAGGTGAAAAACTTACAAATTATCCCTCGAATTATGGCCTCCCAACACAATATGTCCCGACATCGGCCTCGGAATAATGTATGTATACTCCTTTCCATTCCGGAAATACATCGTATCATATTTTGGGCTCTTCAACCGCACATTCTGGCCTCTGTCCGGGAAACATTTCGAGTCCAAGACATCCGTTAGATCCCTGCTGCCCCAACCACTGGCATTGATGAAAATGCTCGACTCGGGATACATATTGTACAAGTCACCCAAGGACGAAACCCTTTGACGCACGAATTTGCCGCCTAGGGCCTCTACTTTGGCGCCGATCCAGGGCATGTGTAGGGTTGGATCGACTACGAGGCAGTCGTATTCCCAGGCTGTGGCAAATGTCGATGGGTATTCGCCTCGTTTAAGTGTACGGAACTTTTCCAAGTGTTAAGAAAAAAAATAGTAGATGAAATACTGGGAAGAAGAAGAAGAAGGGACAGCCTTACATTCTTCAACACCGTCTTCCCCCATGCCGATGAATTCTTGCCCGGTGCCTGGTCGAGATACTCCCTTCCCTTCACAATACACACTCCCGAAGACGGAACATCCAAAGCCATCTTCAGCAAATGTCGATGGGTAACGGCTTGGATATATTGCTGGTCTCCATCCAGACCTGCTGCTGCGTGCCATGCCGCACCCGCCCATGCCGAGGCATATAATATACTATTGTCTCCTGGTAGATATTCGCCTACCAGAGTTACCTCGAACCCATTTTGGAGGAGTTGGTAAGCTGCCGCGCAACCGATGATGCCTGCCCCGAGGATGATGACGGATCGTTGCGCGAAGGGGGTTGGCATGGCCGGCCTAATAGCCATAGGAATGACTCACTCCCTGTTCAATTGAGATAAAACCGACCGAATGCGGGCCTTTTCGTGCTGGCTTCCCGGTGTTTGTGTCGTGAAAAACCCGGTCGTTCTGGGCGATATAAAATCTTTCTTGCGGATATATAAGTTGGCCACCGAGTCAAGTGTTCTCTAACAGGATCAGGATTCTATATATGCGTCCACCAGCTTATAAAAAAGAAAACACAGTCGCAAGCAAGTCGTATAAATATAGTAATCAGTATGAATAATCCAAAAATCCTTTCGAAATGCTCAAACGCAATTGCAGCCCTATATATCCCTCCCCAGCCATAAGCTCTATGGCCCGTCGGCTCAACCCGCCGTTCCACCAAGGGCTACCGAAAAAATCAAGCAAAACGCTCTCCGATCCTAACCCACTTCTCTTCGGCCTATTCTTTCTTTGACCCCGCGCTTTAATGTTTTACAAGTCATTCCGTCGTGGCTTATGTATATATGACTATAAATATTATATACGGTGGTATTCGTGACCTATGGCTTAATATTCGGCCGGATTGGCAAAGATTGAGTCGCTAGCTATCTTGGGTTTCCGGAGAGTGCCTCTACCCGAGCAGATAACGAGCCATGAAACACATCTCAACGTTAAACTTAACTTTATTCTCCCTCTTCAACCTTGTTTCACAGTATCATTTGACCGAATTGTGCAATCCCGAATGGCCAAATGATCATTCCTCAAACCTGTAATGGCCGGAAACACTAACTTGATACAAAACAACCAGCGGCTTGTGCCGCCCTGACGTGCAAAGGAAAGCCGCAGAGATCACGCCAGGGCTAACCAATCTCAAAAATTATTACCGAATTCAGTAATATCTGAAAAAACCATCACTGGTCTCTGAAGAATAATCCGAGTCGGCACGGCCTGCTTGTTTTCACTTTTGACGCTCAAATGATGAGCGACACGGGAGCGAACTATCTGGTGAAAATATGGGGTTTGGGCTTGAGCGATGGAAACTCTAGGCTTGGAGGTATGTGCTGTGGTGTACAGAGTAGATTGAAGAGCGCACATCAAAACGCTGGATGCAGTTTAATTAATGTCAGAAATGCAACTTTCTAGGCATTGGGTAAGCCATAGCCACATACCCATGATGTAACTACATAGCACCAAGATTGTACTTATAGTAGTTACTCGGCAAAAAGAGCCGAGGCCTTGATTTACGTCCAATGCTGGAAAGAATGAATACTCCGTACTCCTCCCGATAAGCTACAAATCAGACCAAGCCCTTTACGTTGTAAAAGTAGGAACGAAGATCATGACACAAATCCGCGGAAGCGGTGACAAACTTACTGTAGTATACATATCTACTAAGGGCGTGCAGCATCCATGCGTGATCACTGATTAACCCTCGGAGCAAAGACTCTAAAGAGTAGGTGGGAGGAGCAAAAATACTAAATGGAGTCAAGAGCAACGGAAGCGAGGAGAAAATCCCCGTGTGGGCGCCGCCACAACCGATGCATGTCATATTTTGATATTTGATGTCGCAACTGACATTCATCCGAGCTTGCCGTTGAAAGCAGGGATTTAGTATTTCCTGTCAAGTAGAAATCAAGAATCCCTGAGATGGAGGTGTTGGGATAGATTGCTGAGTTGTCATGGTTGTGCGTGGACGTGTAGGTACAACCAAAGACTTTCCGTCGGCTGCCTGATAGCAATTTTGTAAATCTGTGATCTGCCCCGCCGTTTCTATAAATTGGTTGTCTCTATCTACTATCTTTGGAGTAGTTACGGAGTAACTATGTAAGTATCCACGTATTCCGGTCTGTTTCATGAATGGGTTGTCGCTGCCTGAGGCATCACTTTCATGCATGAAACTCAACTGGGAAATCATGTGACTGCCAGCAGGTGTATCGCTGACTAATGCAGATCCGGCCTAACTTAACTTAGTTAACTTATGTACAGAGTAAGTACTAACTACAAGTATGTACTACATAGGAGTGAAATACCAACAAACGGGTTGTAACGGTGGGGCGTTTTATTACTCTCATGTACTGGTCCGTACTCCGTAGGAGTTTATTAGTATGAGTCTTATCTGCAGCAGCCCGTGTCGGGATAGGCTCTGATTGGATACTGAACGACCATCCTTCTTTGTTTGCTGTGTTCCATCCAATCAACTTATCTCGCCGCATCGAGGCCCACCTTGCTAGTATTGTATCGGCTCGTAGGTCGATTATACTACATAGTAGTACCGTCTTGGTCGCGTATCCCTGTTTCTTCGTCTCGATACTGTAACGAACATTCGGCATCCGTACGCCACAACCTTCTTAGAAACTCGAGTAGCAGCCACTAGTACGGGGGAACCTGGCTTCAACCACCCGCGTGTTCGTGCCGGGCACTCGAGCTAGAACAACACCATGCAAAGAATTCAATCCTGGATGCTACTTGCAGGTTGACCCTTTTAAACCACCCCTATTAGTCCGCTCATCCTCAAAGAGCTCGAGCGGTGCCGCAATTTTTCTGGTTTAATTGCTTCTTCCCGCCCTGGGTGGTTTGTGTTGGCCAATTTGTTTCTTTGTTTCTTTTTCCTCCCCTGCTTCGTGGACGGATGGACTGTAATCCTCCTCTTTCGCATTGAATCTATTGTTGTATATCCGTATATAACTTATAAATACATCGAGGACGGCTACGCAAAGCGTGTCTCGAAGCTTTGTCTGATGTTGCACAGCATCTAAAGTTCCACCAACCATGGATGAAAAGATTGCTTTGCGGTCCGTTGTGACCTCTCACAGAAAAGAACAAGACGTTCGGGGCACTACAGATGAGGTACGGCAAACTCCTGTTTTTTGTCTGTTTTGCAGATACACACGCGAATCGGCTGCTTGCGTTCAATACCCTTGTACCAGTCGCGCCGGAAATAACAAGAACCGAGCATTTGGTTGACACGTTTCTTTGTATTTGTTTTTTTGTTCCCACAGGAACCCACGAGTCATGAAGCCACATCACCGACGGACAAGAATAATCCCAACAGCAGCAGTAGCAGCAGCGATGATATGATCATTGACGATGATGAGGCTCGGAAAACCCTCGACTATGATGCGAACGATTCGCCCTACCCAGAAGTCCGCGCAGTTGTGCCGGCTAAAGATGATCCAACCGCGCCTACGAATACAGTGCGCATGTGGGTGATTGGTATTTTGTTCACCATTGTGAGTATCTAGTCGAATCTTTCGCGCTGAAAAGAAAACAAGCTAATTTTCGCAAAGATTGGAAGTCTTTTAAATCAACTGTTCAGCCTGCGCCGACCAAGTCTGACTATTTCTGCATTTGTCGGCCAATTGCTCGCGTACCCTGTGGGTGTCGCGTGGGCTCGCGTGATGCCCATCGGTATTCTGAATCCGGATCGCCATTTCAACCTCAAAGAGCATGCTCTCATCACAATCATGGCCAATGTCTCCTTCGGATCCGCTTCCGCAACCCAAGTTATTCAAGCAATGGTCAAATTTTACAACCTCGGGAACAACCCCGGATTCGGTGTGTTGTTCACGATTGCGACTCAATTGTTCGGTTTCGGTCTTGCAGGTTTGTTTCAGCGGTGGCTCGTTCAACCAGCCGCCATGATATGGCCTAGTGTGCTATCAAACTCCGCACTCTTGATGGCGCTTCATTCTAGGACTAACGCTCTTGCGGATGGCTGGACTATATCTCGTCGGAAATTCTTCCTTATTGTATTTTCCGCTGGATTTGCCTGGTACTTCCTCCCAGGATTTTTGTTCAAGGCCTTGAGTTATTTCAGTTTTATCTGCTGGATTGTTCCCCATAACGTCGTGGTCAACCAGCTCTTTGGGCAGGTGAGCGGGTTGGGAATGTCCGTTTTGACGTTCGATTGGGCCCAGGTTGTATATGCAAACCCAAACCCCCTGTTGACTCCTTTCTGGGCTGGTGTCAACGTCATATTTGGGTTTGTCTTCTTTTACTGGCTTATTTGTCCTATTCTCTACTACACCAACACGTGGTATTCCGCATACATGCCTATGATGAGCTCCAACACATTCGACAACACCGGAAAACCATACAACACAACCAGAATCATGAACCGGGACGCGACGGTCAATGTTGCGGAATACGAAAGCTATTCACCCATGTTCCTCCCTGCAGGTTATGCTTTGACTTATGGTATCGCCTTTGCCAACTTGACTGGAATTTTTGTTCATATCGCCCTCTATCATGGCAAGGAAATATGGACTATCTGGAAAGGAAACAGCAAGAAGGATATACATGCGCGTATCAATGAAGGTTATCGACAGGTCCCATGGTGGTGGTTCGCTTCCATCACACTGCTAATGTGGGTCCTGAGTATCGTTGTCAACGAAGTGTGGCATACCGGTTTGCCCGTTTGGGCTGTTATTTTGGGCTTTCTGTTGCCGCTTGTCTATTTCTTGCCGATTGGAATCATCAAGGCGTTGACGAATGTCAGCACCAATGAAATCAACCTAATTACGGAGTTTATTGGAGGATATGCCTTCTTGGGCACGCCTATTGCTAACATGTCATTCAAGTTCTTGGGTTATGCCGGTGTTGCGCAAGGATTAGAGTATGTTGTTCAGTCCCTATACAAAGCTTTCCTCGAATCATCTAACATCTGTAGGTTTATCGCCGACCAAAAACTCGGCCACTATTTTCACATCCCTCCTCGAACAGTCTTTTGGGCCCAAGGAATTGCCACGCTAGTTGGAGCCCTAGTCCAATCCGGCCTAACAATCGGCCTCCTCGAGGGCGTCGACGACATCTGCACCTCCCAACAGTCCGGCGGATACAGCTGTCCCCACGGAACCGTCACCTACTCCTCATCTCTTATCTGGGGCGCCTTAGGACCCGGCCGTAACTTCTCTCCCGGCCAGATCTATGGAAACCTGCTCTGGTTTTTCCTCGTCGGCCCCCTGGTTGTTCTTTTGACGTGGGCTTTGGGGCGGAAATGGAAAATTTTCAACTACATTGCTTGGCCTGTGGTGTTTGGTGGTATGAGTCTTGTGCCGCCGGCGACGGGCATTAACTTCTCGTCATGGTTTGCTTTTAATGCCATTTTCAACGGAATCATCAAGCGGAGAAGAGGAGCTTGGTGGTCTAAATATAGTGAGTCTTTCTTTCACCCCTATCTGTATCTTTATGGATGACTAACAGGATATCAGACTACATTCTCGCATCAGCACTCGACTGCGGTGTCGCAGTCTCAACAGTCATCATCTTTCTCTGCATCATCCTGCCTGGCGCAAATCTTGAATGGTGGGGAAACACTGTCTACGCGAAGACCGCCGATGGACTTGGCACGCCTTGGAAACGAGTGTCGTCAGGTCAAACTTTTGGGCCGTCGACGTGGCATTGATCTGTTTCATCGGACTTTTTATTCTTAATTTTGGAGCGTTGTTTTCATTTTCCATCTCATTTTCAAAATATCCCCATCATTTGTTTCGAACATTTAGAACTGATCTTTCTGTTATATACTATCATTTATAGACTATTTCTTGCTAATATGGTATTTTCCTGGATATGGATTGAAATATAAAGACTTTTTTTTTCAACACCATTCGTTTCCCATTTTTAAATCAATAATGTTGACATTCCTATGTCGTAGAGCTACTGTGCAAGGACGATAACCTTTGAAACACTTTAACCGAGACCCCTTTCATTCGTTTCTTCAAATCCCGAACCCAAAGCAACGGTTACAAGGAAGCGAACGCTATGATGCACACTAGGACAGTAGGAAACTCAACCCACCTGCATTAGAACATCTCTCGCAGAATTTGCAGAAGCAAATACTACATCACTTTACCCCATACGGCAAGTAGATGGAGTCTTATCTACCTTCCGTATGCAGGATAGCTCCCAAGAATCTAAAGAAACAAACGTGTGCTTTTTACGCCATAATAACAAAAACATCGCAGAGCATTCGAGGCGTCGTACTCTCGCTCAAGAGATTGGAGGACTGTCGTTTTTTGATTTTTTTTTTTTTTTTTTTTTTTTTTGACGGTGACTCTGATATATACGTATATATATATCCCGGTTTAAACGCCGGAATAATCATCTCAATTATACTTTAATGTTGGAGTTTATGACGTGGGGACCCCAGGACGAGCCTATGAGTAGCTGCAATTCGTGGTACCTACTTTGGTGGGCTTATGTATGTCGTCAGCAACTAGATGATCATCTCGTATTGCTAGGCCTATCTACTCATCTCGCATGTCCCCGATACAACGCCGATCCACGAAATCTATGGCTGCTTATCATTTTATCACGTTTAAGCATAATATTTTCTATGGATCAACTAACTCTTGTTGTGGGGCAGCCCTGGCAAATAACCCTTGAATCTTCATCAATGAACCTTAGGTTGAAACATGGAGCCCCAAAGTGAGATCGTCACTATTTAATCTATCCATGGTTCATTGCAGATGCCGAAATGATTGGATATTCGTTGTTGGTATCTTGTAGCCTAGCTAGTCATGTTCCTAGCATGTGGTTTATAGCCAAACAGATTCAAGACTCCGTTACATGGCGAAGTTTTCATAAGCGAGTGGCGTTGTCGATCGGTGTGTGTTTCGGCCGTTTCCGTGTAGATGTTGACATAATTTCTCGCCAAATGTGTTGTTTTTCGGGGATGGTTAGATTTTTTGGGAGAGAAAACTATGGCTTGATGCTGGACTTGCGATGGGGTTACCAAGACAGGCGGGTAGCTTAGAGATAGAGGAGGGAGGTTGAAGAATGGGTATAAATAGGGAGTCCGAATCACCTAGATAATTTGATTCAAGTATATGACAGAATCAGTTTTACATTTCTCATATCTACAAGACAATATCGAAGCTTATCAATCGAAATGAACATGCTTGTATCTACTCTGGCCGTCTCGGCCTCCCTTTTTGGCCTTGCAAAGGCTACCGTTCAGGGATTCGATATCAGCAGCTACCAGCCCAACGTTAACTTCAATGCTGCGTACAGCGCCGGTGCTCGCTTCGTCATTATCAAGGTACGCATATCTCTCTTTCTAGGCGCCGTGACAAAAGGATAGTGAAGCTGATGATTAAATAGGCAACTGAAGGTACCACCTACATCGACTCTACCTTCTCCAACCACTATATTGGTGCTACAAACGCCGGCTTCATCCGCGGTGGCTATCATTTCGCCCACCCCAGCGTCAGCTCTGGCGCAACTCAAGCCAAATACTTCATCGCCCACGGCGGTGGCTGGTCCGGCGACGGAATCACCCTGCCCGGTATGTTGGATATCGAATACAACCCCAACGGTGCCACTTGCTACGGTCTCTCAGCCAGCCAAATGGTGAGCTGGATTCATGACTTTGTCAACACCTACTATGCCTCGGAGGGTGTTTACCCAATGATTTACACCACCAATGACTGGTGGACCACTTGTACCGGTGACTCGACGGCTTTCAGCACCACTTGCCCGTTGGTGTTGGCTAGATATGCTAGCTCTCCGGGAACTATCCCTGGTGGCTGGGGTTATCAGACTATTTGGCAGAACACAGATAGCTATGCGTATGGAGGTGACTCCGACGTTTTCAACGGTGCTCTGTCCCAGCTCAAGGCCATTGCACTTGGTTAAGTCATCGTTTAAGACGCTTCAAACCTGGGCGATGATGGTATGATGTATATACGTATGAGAAAATGTTGTGGCCTGTAGTGAATATATACATCGTGATATAAGTGGCGCAGTCGTCGATAGTTAAAGCTCGCGTAAATCGATTAATCATCAAGCCGGCGCTTTGTTTCTCTCCAATTTCCATAACCTCTGGGCAATATCCTGTTGACCAACAAAGTATGCACACTGATACGCTGTCCAATGCTTATTCCCCGATGTCTGCAAGACATCTGCCCCAGCGACAAGCAGCCTGTCAACAACATCAGCATGTCCCTGCTCAGCAGCGGCTGCCAGTGCTGTATAGCCATTGTAGTGACAGCCTTCTGCATTCACATCAGCGCCGGTCTTGAGTAGTATTTCCACGGCCTCCATGTGGCCATGAAGAGCGGCTGCTTGCAGAGGAGTTAGTCCCTTATATCGCATCAACAACGGATTCACATCAGCCCCCTTTTCGATAAACATGTCAATTAATGGAACATGCCCACCGGCCGCTGCGCCAGTCAACGCCGTGACGCCGGCATTATTTGCCACTGGAGCATTAGTATCAGCACCCTTGTCCAGAAGCAGCTTGACAATGTCGGCATGCCCGTTTTCGGCGGCGCCCTGTAAAGGCGTCCTACCATAATACTTATGTGGAAGGATATTCACATTGGCCCCAGCCTCAACCAAACGCTCAACGACAGCTAGGTGACCATTGATCGCAGCAAGAGTCAAGGCAGTACGGCCTCCATTGTTTCCGCCTGGGGCGTCAACTTGGGCACCGGCCGCTAGCAGTAGATTCACTATGGCTAAATGCCCATTAGCACAGGCGGCTTGTAGTGCTGTCTGGCCATACCACCCGTGTGGCGATTCGTTAACAACGTCTTTCTTGCTGTCAACCGATGCCGCTGACTCAATTAAGAGGCGTGCTTCTTCAAGGTTGCCGTCACGCGATGCGATCTGGAGTGGTGACCAGGTATTCTCGTCATCCTCTATTGTCTCGTCTTCAAGGATTTCTGACTGCGTGGGCGGATGCAAAATAACCTTGCCGCCTTTGCGAGCGGGCATTGTTGTAGTTCTACAGCGACCGCCTTGTCTCTTGTATGGTCTGATGACAAACGTCCAGATATGAAGTGATACAAACAAAGCGGGATGATAGTGGGGGGGTTGCCAAGGCCAAATAAGGTATAGCTTGGCGGGTGGATGGCCAGCACATAACATCCAATCGCAATGCTTAGAAATAGCCCCTGTGGAGGTGATCAATGTGTGGACTGTGATTGGCTGACAGCCCCCGTTCGCTCCTTCCTTCCTTGGGCTGGGCTCCGGGCCGGCCGAACCTTCCTTGATTGCAATCCAGTGCATTTCACCACTCTAGTGACTCTACGCAGTCCTGCTCTTTCGGTTCCTGCACAAATTCCTAACTAATTGACGCCTCTCGTGAAGTTGGAGAACAATCTCGCTAACTTACTCGTGTTCATGCTTTCCACCTGGCAAGTCCAGCTGGCCCGCCCTATCAGATCGCGTTGCACGCTTAGAGTGCGCCAGATACGGTTTAAGTCGATCCGCGCATGGGGTAGGACTAAGCTTATCTTGGCAAAGAACTGGAATTTTCGAATCCCAATCTCGATGCGTTTCAACCAATTACAAGTCATTCAGCTATCACATGTTTATCGAATGGATCGGCCTCATGCAAGATGCGACCATGCGGATTTTGTTAACGTTGCAACTGGCCAGGGATAGAGCCAGCCCTGGACGGTGCAATTACTCGTTTAGAGTGCCTGTCCAACTTTTAATTTAACACACCACGACGGAGGACGCCGATGCTTGGAGGTTAAATATCTCCTCTTCTTCCAGCGTCCCATCAAGAAGAGACCGATTCATCTGGTAGCTTCGTCTCCGTCACTCGTTTAGCCACCATGAAGGCCACCACTGCTTCTGCGTTGCTCGCCGCTTTGTCGGCGACAACTTTCACTGCTGTCAATGCCGCACCCGCTCCCGATGTCGATGAGACTTATCCCTACAATGGTCCTTCGGTTCCCGTCGGTGACTGGATTGACCCAACCGTCAATGGCAATGGAAAGGGTTTCCCCCGTCTAGTTGAGCCTCCTGCTGTTCAGCCCAAGCACAAGAACCCCACCAACAACATCAATGTCATCTCCTTGGCCTTTATGCCAAAGGGTATCAACATCCACTACCAGACTCCGTTTGGATTGGGAGAGGCCCCCAAGATCAAATATGGCACTGATCCCAAGAAGTTGCATCAGGTCGCTACTGGTTACTCTCACACGTACGTACAAGCCTTGCCGCAAAGCTTGACCAAACTGGTGGCTGAACTTTCTTCCTGACTCCAGATACGACCGAACCCCTCCTTGTTCCGCCGTCGCTGCCATCACACAATGTAGCCAGTTTTTCCACGACGTCCAGATACGTGATTTGATGCCCAGCACCAAGTACTACTATAGGATTTCCGCAGCCAATGGCACCACGGAGTCTGAGGTACTCACCTTCACCACGTCCCGCCCGGCAGGTACCCCCGGCGAGTTTTCCCTTGCCGTGCTCAATGACATGGGTTACACAAACGCTGGCGGTACCTTCAAGCAATTGCAAAAGGCTGTTGACGATGGTGCTGCTTTCGCTTGGCACGGCGGTGATTTGAGTTATGCCGACGATTGGTATTCTGGTATCTTGCCCTGTGCGGATGACTGGCCAGTGTGCTACAACGGAACAAGCACTTCGGTTCCCCCAGGTGACTACCCAGACTCTTACAATGAACCTTTGCCTGCTGGTGAAGTTCCCAACCAAGGTAGTCCACAGGGTGGTGACATGAGCGTGCTGTACGAGTCCAACTGGGATTTATGGCAGCAATGGCTCCTGAACGTCACCACCAAGGTTCCATATATGACTGTTGTCGGAAACCATGAAGCCGCTTGCGCAGAATTTGATGGTCCCGGTAACCCTTTGACTGCCTTGTTGAACGACGGCGAGGTGAATGGCACTGCTGCCAAGGCCCAGCTCACCTACTACAGTTGCCCTCCTTCTCAAAGGTGAGAAAAAAAAATTATGTCCCCGTTCCTAAACCAGGTTGCTGACTTGGCTTGTGTAGAAACTTCACTGCCTACCAGCATCGTTTCTGGAACCCCGGTAATGAGACTGGTGGTGTTGGCAACTTCTGGTACTCTTTCGATTACGGTCTAGCCCACTTTATCACTATTGACGGTGAGACCGATTTCGTCTCCAGTCCTGAGTGGCCATTTGCTCGTGATATTCATGGCAATGAAACTCACCCCAAAGAGAATGAAACCTATATCACCGATAGTGGTCCATTTGGCCGTGTTAGTAACTACACTGACAACAAGGCCTACGAGCAGTACCAGTGGCTCAAGGCGGATTTGGAGAAGGTTGATCGTTCACTCACTCCATGGGTTTTCGTCATGTCTCACCGTCCTATGTACTCTTCTGGTTTCTCATCCTACATGACCCATATTAAGGATGCTTTCCAGGAGCTGCTCTTGGAGAACGGGGTTGATGCCTATCTTTCTGGGTATGTTTGAATCAGTACATTTCTTCGCTGTGTATATGATCTTACTGACATTATGAAACAGCCATATCCACTGGTATGAACGTATGTTTCCCCTTACCGCTAATGGCACTGTCCTCCACTCTGTCATTGTCAACAACAACACCTATTACACCAGCCCTGGTGAGGCCATGACCCACATTGTCAACGGTATGGCAGGCAACCTTGAAAGCCACAGTATGTTGACCGACAAAGAGAGCATTCAGAATATCACCGCTTTCTTAGACCAGACCCACTTTGGTTTCAGCAAGATGACTGTCTTCAACGAGACTGCCGCCAAGTGGGAGTTCATCCACGGTGCTGATGGCTCCGTTGGTGATTATCTGTGGTTGTTGAAGAAGGAGAGTGATACCACTCCACCAGACGACACTTGTTAAGCGAGCATGTTTCTGTCACCCAGGCCGGCTCGACTGCTTCCGTGGCTACAACACGAATACAATCTTTAATGTGTATTTTATTTGTATCTAAAATATCTTTCAGCCCTACAATTTTAATGATCAGTTATACTGATCTTCCGTACTTTTTATTCATACATGGATCGAGGCTCTAGATTCTGGAATGCATTGTTTGACTTTTAAATTCCATATGAAGATTAAGTTACTAAGTAACTAGCATGCGTAATTATGTTTACGGTTCCGAAAAGAGAAACTACGGAAAACATCCCAATACGGCAATCGCTTAGGGTTTGAAACTCCATGACAAAAAATTTATCTTGACGATCATTCCCTCCCATTCTCGTCATTCTTCATTCCTGATTACACGTTATATATACTATATATACACAAGTATGTACATCACTTGCACGCACGACATCGGCCAGTCTCTACCCAAGCCTAAACCCACCGCTAGTCCTCTTCTGCCAAAACAACTCTGGGTCATACTTCTCCCTCACAGATCTGGCCATATCTGCAGTGCTGATTCGACCCCAATAATCCTGCGTTCCGTGTGCATCATTCATGAACAATGGTCTATATACATCGGGCAGTACGCCTTTAGCGATGAAGTCCTTGATATCGTTGTCTAGTCCGGTGTAGTACTGTTGCATGGCCGCTTCGGTGCCGTTGTCGTCGCTGGCGAACCAGTGCGAGATATCAAGTTCCATGATAATATAGTCATGTGTGTCGGGGAAGGAGAGGAGATCCTATATAATAAAAATTCATATTTAGATAAGTATGAAATGTTGGGAGGGGAAAGGGGTTGAACGTACTCCGCCCATTGCTTTGGCTTTGCTTGTGATGGTGCGTGGCATGGGTTGGAATGCGATTGTGCCAATCATGCCTAGGTCGCCGACCACTGTGGATGTGGTATTGTAGAAGGTGTTGAAGAGGGTTGTCATTACTTCTAGGCCGACGGTTGCGTTGGGGAGAGGCGTTGTCTCCGTGCCGATGGCGTATCGTTGACCCCTGTGAACACAGTCAGCCATGCTCTAGGATTTTGCTGTGAAGAGAGGAACTTACCTCAAGTCATACTTATCATTGTCTTGAAGCTGAAATTTGGTCATGTCAGTGTCCCTTCTGCAACCACGTATCGCCGATCGATCGACATACCAAATCGTAATACGAATTCCACGTCTTCGTCATGTTGAGGTCTGCTCCAATAGCCGTGAAATTATTGAAAATACCATCTGGAGGAGAAGGGCCATCGTAGAACATAAAAACGAACCACTCCGTGAAAAGAGGTGTGTGCTCGCATGTGGGAATGATGGCTGCCTTGTCATCGGGGTAGTATTCGGTGAAGTCGCGGATGGCTTGAAGAATTTGAGGGGATTTGTCGTGTGAGAATGTCATGACGCCTCCCCAGACCTATTTTCCTCGGGTTAGTGGATTTTGAATGAAGTATAGAGAGGCATCTCGTTTACCTTATTAGAGATAGGTTGTGTCTGGAGGGTGTATTGGGTGACAATGCCGAAGTTATTTCCACCTCCTTTCAGAACAGCAAACAGGTCTGTTTCGTGAGCTTCTTTCTTCATACTACCATCATCAACCAGATATTGTCTGACGTACCTGTGTTGGTTGAACTGTTGGCATGAGTGATCGTTCCATTGGCCAGAACAACCTCATAGTCAACCACATTGTTCGCCGCCCAGCCGTATTGAGAACTCAAGAAACTCAGGCCGCCTTCTAATAGTCAGTCATACAGTACTTACTATAGACTGGGAAGAGATCATATCATACCGCCAAGGACATATCCTCCAACGCCAACACCCCCCAATCTGCCTCCAACAACGGTCCTTCCCGTCCCATTGAGCCCATTGACAGCTGCCGCCCATGTCATTCCGGGTCCAATCTTTGCTGTCTGTGTCTTCGCATCATACACAACCTTATTATTCAATTCCTTCGTTGCAATCAACACTCCACCCTGTATGCTCGAAAATCCATTATTAGGCATATGCCCACCGGACTTGATCTGAAACAAGTCATCGGTTCCTTGCAACGTGGTGATTATTTTCGAGACATCTTCGGCACTAGTAGGGAAGACGATGCAGGCTGGTCGTAGGCCGGAGCATGCCGCAGACCAGTAGTTCTGGAGCTCTGACTCGTAGGCCGAGGCCTTGGGTTGTTGGACGGCGCTTGTTTCGTTTTGGAGGGTGGAACATATATTCGCTAGTGATAGGGTTGAGAATGCAAATGCAGATAGGGCAAATGCCTTGGGAAGATTGCGAAAAGTATGCATGATGGTGCGTCTATCTTGCGCAACATCAAGTATAAACGGATCAAAGCGCAGGATAAAACGCTTCTAAGGGTCGCTTGCTCCAGAAAGCGAGGGAGACAGCGATTATAAACCCTAGAAAGGAAGAAATAAACTTGTAGAAGCGCCTCCTGATTCTTTCTGTCTCTAGATCGAGAAGCGATACGTGACAAAATGTATGAACCTGATTTGCTCTCCATCACACTTTCTCCCATGACCTTATCATATGTTTTATACCTTATTATCGGCATTTTCTATACCTCCGCACACTTGACTTGAAAAAAAGACATGGAAAACAAATCCGTGGACCGTGACATCACACAACTCCATAAGCTCCTTGTGTTGAATTGCCATATTGGGTTATCAGATGTAGAACAACCTGTTCTTCTGAACAGGCCCAAAATTTGGATAAGATCGTCATCCTCAAAAGCTGCCTGTACTATTGTGAGCCCTCCCTTGATCTGATAACTTGGCGTGGGTTTCAGTCCCTTGGCTTGCTAGGCACCGTACCGGCCGGCTATCAGACCAGAAGAGGGGTAGCGGACGAACGCCTCCTGAATCCTTCTGAGCTTTATCCGGCTTTAATGCTTAGATTTAACTAAGGGTTAAGAATGAAGTCATGTGGAGTATTTGCAAGGTCTTAATACGCAGTAGATATAGCAAGACGAGCTGTTCAGCATGAAACCATGGAACAGTCCATGTTCATGAACTCAGATTAACATCATTCAAATCCCTTCATCGACGGATTGAACCCATATCGTCTTTGCACACTAACTATCATACGGTGTACTCGGAAGAGCCCCGGGTCAGGGGTACACAAGATGCACGTTCAACGGCTGTCAGATTGATCATGCATCATGCAGATCTATCGCAAAGGCATGTATCCCATGCTTTCAGTGGAAAAGACTTTTTATGGTTTGCCAATTTTGCTGTATGACCTATCGTATCTACGGAGGACAGACCGAAATTCTCAAATTTCAGTCGTGAATCCACCCTTGTTTGCATTCATCTACGGCGTATGTAACACTATTGGCATTAAAAACATTTACTGAGAACGAGGGACATTTTCTAGATTGGGTTTGGTGTCAATAATCCTTGTGAACGTGGCGTACCGAAGGTGTTGTTAGTGGGTACGGTAGGTATGCTTAACAATTCTGGTGGTCTTCCGTACAACAAATCAACTTCGACAAAGTACGAGATCGTCTATTCCAAATGAGGAGCTCTTCATCAGGCCGATTATCTTCTACTCGTAGTACGTAGGTGCTATTTTTGATCAATTTGATCCGATTGGCTACGGTTTTGGATATGCAGATCGCAGCAGATGGAACTAACGTACAATTACCATGGCCGAGGGAGACATGACAGGGGATAGTTTGCGCATAATAGAGCATTTCTACTCTGTAGATTCGAGTGATTGACTTCCCCAGTCTCAAGAAAAGATAGTGCCGAGGCTGTACAAAGGCTATTGGTTCATGATGGCATGTGATTTTGATAGCACTGGATGCAGTTTCAAATTAGGACCAATGGAGTCGTGAGAATAAATAAATTGGCTGTGTATTTTGGAATTATTATCTTGACTATTGAATCCTATCCCCTGTTCTCTGTTTTGGGAGGTTGTATATCTACTAGTGGTTATGCCACAGAGTATGGGTTACATTAGTATGCATTAGTGTGTTTCTTAATTCTGAAGGGCCCAATTGGAGGTTTCATAGCTTTGCAACTTTGAGTGTCAGTGATTTACTATTTAGTACTATTTTACGCCAATGCAGCCAATCCAACCCCTGAATACCGAGATACAACATCCCAAAACGGGGGATAAGCCGCGCTATTAATGCCTTTCTGCCCAATGATGGCGCTCGTTTACTACATCTTAGGACCACGTTTCCGTTTGGAATGGGTTTGATTTCAAACCGTGGATATACTTTACAGTATACACGTACTACGTATGTACTCAGAGTAGATTCATCTTCCAAAATAAATGGACTTGACGAAAAATTTGGATGAGATCTATGTCAACAGAGGTGCCTTGATTGATGGCCTTGGAGTGTTTCCAAGTTCTCTGAGTACTAACTAATCAAGCTATAGTGAACGACATTAATTCAGACTCGTATCGTATTGTTTATAGTCGTACTTTATGAAAGAAAAGTAAACAATCCAGTTGGGCGGCCGTGACTTGCTTCGATCGATCTAGCCCTAATCAGAATCTGAACTCAGCCATATTGACGTATTTAACTATAAAACGGGGGTTTATTTTGTGTTATTTCCCGTCCTCTATTAATATATAAAGTATCTTGATCCATGGTACAGTTGAATCAAATATATACCAGTGGTCTGAAGCAGAATCATTGCTGTTAGACCAAATACTAACAGACCATTCGCCGATTACTCCGACCTTGCACTCTTGGTTTTCTTGCTGCGCAACTTCATCATGAGAAATACGGTAGCATAACACGAGATGCAGAACAGTGCAGTGATACCAGTCTAGGCAAGAAGAAGAGTTAGTACACGCATAACTATATAACCCAAAAAGAAACAGAAACTTACATCTCTCCAAGCATAGTATTTTTCTCCAAGGTTGAAGGTTTTAGCGTAATCTGCTCCCGTTGAGAATTGGCAGAACGAACATATATCTGTTGAATTTGCATCCACGATATACCCTGCAGCAGATGACAGAAAGTCTGCCATATACACTCCGCAGGTCTGGTTTGCAGGGGCGGCAAAGTGCACCAACTCGGACGCTGTGCATTCGACTTTCACATCCCAAAGGACTTCACCAAGAAGACCACCCACGAGATATTTAAACGGGTCCAGGTAGTAGATCCAGTAACGCCAGAATGGTTGCATTTGAGAGTAAGGCACCACGACACCGCAGAAACTAACCATTCCTGCGCCGAGAATGACAGGGTTCAAAATTGCAGCAAAGTACTCGTTAGGGGCGTATGCTGCGATTCCTTGACCAAGTGATGTGTAAAGAAATTCGTAGACTGTATTTGACGACCAGTTAGCATCATTAATTTTCCGGAGCAAAGAAGAACTTACAAATCATTTGCAAGTAAACATGGCCAGCAATGCTAGACACATTGGGAAAACCCGCGGTATAGTACCAGCATAAGAAGTACAGAGTAGCGCATAGGATCAAGTAAGGGATTTCGGAAACTACCTGGGCCCCAATGAAGGCGATCCAATGGTATGTTTTGGACTATGTAAGATGTTAGCAGGAGAATTCTTTGGCATTTGGGAGATGCGAAGCTTTTGCGAACCTTCTTCTCTCGTGTTTCAAAAATATCACGATTGTGCAAGAAGAATGGCTGCATTTGATTGATACAGCCGGGCGCAACGAAGATGAAATTAAAAATGGCAAAAAGACGGAGTTGCAGATCGAAGCTGCTGTTTCCCATGTTCCAAAACGTGAATCCACTAAAAAGAGCTGCAAATATATGGAGAATTATCTTATTCCACATGTAGTCCTGTTGAAGATTTAGTATGTCTCTTCCAAATAAGCCCTTCAGAGACTTACCGGTGACCGCCAAAGTTGAACCATCAAACGTTTCGTCACCATACAGAACTGAAACCAACGTGAAGTTGCGTAGTCGGATTCATCTTCCTCTGTTTGTAGCTTTGCGCTGTTTACCCTGTTGAGAGTTTCGAGTTGCTCAATGGCGATTTGACGTTCCTCACTCTTGTTCCATACATCGACCCAATCTACATCTCTCTGCTGACTCTTACCTTGGATAACCTCGACGATATGCTCAGCTGGGTTTGTATCTGGAGGACATGGCGCGCCGTTCTTGGAGAAGTAGTCTAACACTATGGAAGAATCCTGGCCAGCTATTAATTGAGGGTCAGTAAGCTATTCGAGGACACCGATCTCTTGTCATTAAGGTATAAGTGGCAGCACTTACTTTGTCCGAAATAAGCCATTCTACCTCCCTTTGCAAGCAACAAAAGGGAGTCAAAAGCGTCGAATAACACAGCCGATGGTTGGTGGATCGTGCACTATTTCACAATTAGTGGACCACAAATCGAGTGACGGATATACAAGTATACAAACCAGAACCGCTTGTCCACCATCAACTAACTTTCTCAAGAATCGAATGATGTTATATGCTGATTGACCATCAAGACCCGAGGTTGGCTCGTCAAGGAATAGAAGAGTAGGTTTTGCGACAAGTTCGACTCCCAATGTGACTCTTTTTCGCTGCTCAATACTCAGACCGGCACCAGGCACTTCCGCAGTGTTAGCCTTTAGGCTCATTTTTGAGTATAGAGATAGTAGGCTCACCTCCTATCAATGCATCTTGAATATCTGATAATTCCAACAGCTCAATGATCTGATCGACGTACTCGATCTTCTCCTTCCGCGGAACATGAGATGGCTGACGCAAGAGTGCAGAGAACTCAAGGGCCTCTCGCACAGTAGCAGTGCCTTCGTGGACATCCATCTGCTCGCAGTAACCGGTAGTCCGTTGAAAGCTAATCCCTTGTGGTTTTCCATCAATCAAGATAGAGCCGTAGATCTCTCCGCTATCTTTGCGCTGAGCTAGAACATCCAGTAGACTTCATGGAATAATTAGCGATGAACAATAGATACGGACCAAAGGAGTCATACGTTGTTTTTCCTGCACCAGAAGATCCCATCAATGCTACAAGATTTCCCGGTTTGACGTAGCCAAAAACTTGGTGTAGCAATTGTTTTTTATCTCCCTGAAACGGAACATGGTAGTCAAGATGATTCCAGGTAAAAGTGGACTGCTTGACAGATCCATTGAGGGCCAAGTCAGTGCCCATTGATGAGCTGATACCTTTTTCTTCGTCCGAATGCTGCTTCTTTTCGCTACCTCGTTTGTAGAGAAGCACTGAAGAACCGGACTGGCTGTTACGTAACTCAAATCCGAGAGAGGTAAGGAAGATGAAGAAAAACCACATGGCGACAATGACTCCAAAGCTGCGCCAGATATGGTGGTAGGAGTAGTGGAATTGCCTGCCAATATAAGCTTCTCCATCAATAATGCCATTACTACTGCCAACAACTGAGCAACCACGATTAGGTGAGATAGTATCCGAATATCCGCTTCCGTAAGGGAGATAGTCCGGTGCAACACATTCCAGCTCTAAACCTCTGAACTCATTCGCCATGAGAGCCTCAAAGGCATATGCTCCAGGATTGAGGTAGAAAATCCAGCGGAACCAAACGTGCATTCTCTCAAAAGGAATCAAGTAGCCTATTTCTATAAGTAAACTGCCATAAGAGTTAGAAGAAGATTGGAATATTCACCTCCGTACACGAAAAATACCGTAGACAGTAATCCAGTAATCTTGGACGCGTTTCCGAACTTTCTGCTCAAAGCACCGATAGCCCGAAACATTTGCATTGAACAGAGGGTGTTGACGTTGACAATAATCCAAAATGTGAAAAACTTCCCGGCATCCAACTGTAAGTTGGCCATGAAGTACAAAATCAATGAAAAGCAAGTAACCTGGATCAGAACGACAGGGATATCTGTTATGGCGTTAGCGATGCAGAAGGCAGTTGGACGATAGAATCCAAATCGCTTCTGCCGCGCCAGAATTGGTCGACCCATGAAAGCAGCAGTTGTTTCACCCATGGATTCGAGTAGAAAGTAAAGCACTGGAAAGAAAAGAACTCCTGGTCGCAGAAAGATAGACGTGCTATCAGGTTGGAGATTATAGAATAGACTGCCGCATACCAATGCCTGAATAATTGCAGAGCCAACTTTGATGGATAGAGATAATTTGTCTCCCATCATGATTTGGAATTGACTGATGTTCTGTTAGCTTCAAATTACTGGCTCTCTTCATTTGCTGGAATAGTGATACATACCGGATACTGCAAGAGATGATCTGATCTGTGAGTTTGGTAGTGTAAGGGCTGTGAGTACGAAGAATATGATTCTTCTTCTTCTCATTATTCACAGCTATGATCAAATCATCCTTCTCATTTTGCAGCTTCTCCGGCGACTCAATATTCTCCATCATATCCGTATATATCTTACTCGCGTGGTAAGCAGCCTCGAACTCGTCAGGGGTACTAGGCACTCTTCCCCTCATTTCATCACAGATCACCCGTTCAGTATGCACGGTCACCGATGTCAAAAAATCCGCAATGTTTGCTCCTTTAGGGCACACAAATCCCATGTTCTCGAAGTATGAACGACCCAATGACCGAGGTCCATAGTAAATCACGCGTCCCTCTGCCAGGACGAGGACTTTATCGAATTGATCGTATATATCATTTCCCGCTTGATAAGTTGTTGTCACAATAGTCTTGCCAAAGTCGTTGGCTTCTTGGCGTAGTAACTGGGAGAACTCGACGGCAGTTCTGGAATCTAATCCTCGAGTAGGGTTGTCCCAGAATTGGATTGGACTCTAGTGTTCCCATTAGCTTACCTAAATCTGGCATTGCCTACAGTTTTATGTAGTTTCCTCTGTTTTGGAAGGGAAAACATACCTGTCCAGCCATAACCTCCGCCAAAGACACACGCTTCCGTTCACCTCCAGACACACCACGAATAAACTCATTTCCAACTTTTGTCTTTTTTGTATGAGGTATACCGAGGGCGTTAAGAATACTGTCTCGTTTATCCTGAACATACTCTTTCTTCTCCGCATACTCCGGGCGTTCTCTTGGGACTTTTGTTCGCAGTGCGAACTTCAAAGTATGATTGACGGTCAATGTCGGAAAATGCACGTCATCCTCATTGTTGAACATGATTTGTTGTCGGTACCGCTTGGCTTCACGGTGGTCCATGCTTCCATATCTTGTTTCTCCGTCGATTTCGTCGAATGAGTCGCGGTCATTGGAGAGGACTCTCAGGAGGGAGGTACATCCTGAGCCAGGTCTTCCCAGAACGAGTAGCTAGGAACGAACAATACTGTTAGGATCATATCACAACAACAAGAGCACAATTTAAGAGAGACACAAGGAACGAACTACGTACCATCTCACCAGGCCTAACTTGCCCGCTAACGTCTTTCAATATGGTCTGTAAGGCTCGGTGTTAGCTACGAACAATTCCGATTGATTGAAATCATGATGAGAGGCTCATATACCCTCTTTGGCTGTTGACTTTTGTAGAAGCCTTTTATGAACTGCCGTGGATCAGCCACAGACAAGAGCGTATCTCCCAGCGCCGCATCTGGTGCCGTGACACGAACATTGATCCTGCGAAAAGTCAAAGTCAACCGCTTCTGAACTTGATGACTCCCGGACTCAGCGACCGTAAAACTTGACGAGTTTGACGAATACATCCTGATCTTGCTTGTTGGCTCAAGTGTGCCATTCACTCCTTCTAATTTGAAGAAATTAGGGCTTGTTGTCAAGTGACACACTTTGCAACTGTACACGATTCCTTGCCACGTGAGAATAATGGCTGCTACTGTCTTATTTTAACATTCAAATCAAGAATTTCATTTGATTACATATACATCCTCTCACTATTGTGAGCCACGACTTGGTTACTCGAGTTGTTTTTTTCTTACTCGTTCAGTGATATGAGGACCCGTAATTAGGGCAAGCCACCATATCCGTACTTCCGTATATCCGTACTTCCGTACCGGCATATATAGCCATTTCCGTGCCTGCAATGGAGGAGACCTTCAAATCCTTTAGAGATAGATCTATTTGATACGGTAACTCTTGATGACTCGAAGACCCACTCCATTCTTTTTTTTTTCATTGATTATCAATTTTTCGGATCTACTCGAGTCGGTATCCCGAAACACATCATTGACCCGGTGCGTCAGCCTCCTCTACTCCTCTACTATAGGCGTGCGACTGCCCACTTGTAATCAATCCGCTACAGCTTTGGTGGAGCCGTGGAAGTCATCTTCGGCATTTCAAAAAGAGAAACATACGAGAAATTCCGTATTTAAGAATAGAAATGAATCGGCACTAATTCATCATGTAGATTAGAGAGGGCCGTATACTTAATACCGTGAATCATAGATAACCAGAGATTCCGGCCTAATTGTAGTATGCCGGTTGTGTCGGATCAATACGGTGAGATGTATATTTCCTTTATAACTAGTGTATGGTCATTACATATTCTTGACATGCATAAATACTGGGCCAGACAGTCATCTAGCCTCAATTACTCCTAGCTCGTTTAAGCACTCATAATAAGAAATACCTAGAGCCAGGATAGAACGGTAGCTGTGATAATGTGTTTAGAATAAGCAATTGCGAAGGTGGTTTATTTCCTATGGAAGGGTCTACGTATTGGATGGCCACGCTCCGTACTCAATGTTCTCAACGCTTCTGCAATCTCTTTGGTCCAGTAATGGTCTGGACCATGAGCTTTCTGATAGCCTGCTAAAGCTCGCTGATACATCATCTCTGCCTCCTTCAGTTTTCTCTGATCTGCGTAAAGATTTCCAAGGCTATAGACAGTTTTCAATGTGGATGTGTGGTCCGGGCCTAATGTCTTCTCCCTGATTGCTAAGGCTCGCTGATATATTATCTCTGCCTCCTTGAATTTGTCCTGATAAGAGTAGATAAGACCAAGGTTATTGATAGTGTCCAGGGTTAATGTATGATCTAGGCCTAGTACCTTCTCTCTACCTATCAAGGCTTGCTGATACATCATCTCTGCATCTTCAAATTTGCCCTGATCAAAGTAGAGATTTCCAAGGTTATAGACTGTAGTCAACGTAGATGTGTGGTCTGGGCCTAGTGCCTTTTTATAACCTATGAAGGCTTGTTGATACATCATCTCTGCCTCCTTGAATTTGCCCTGATCAGAGTAAAGAAGACCGAGGTTGTTGACAGTACTGAATGTGGATATATGGTCTGGGCCGAGTGCCTTCCTATAGCCTGCTAAGGCTCGCTGATACATCATCTCCGCCTCCTTGAATTTGCCCTGGCTTATGTAGAGGATTCCGAGATTGTTGACCGTGTCTAAGGTAGCTCTGTGGTTTGGACCTAGTGCTTTCTCATACCCTGTGAAGGCTTGCTGATACATCAATTCTGCCTCCTTGAGTTTGCCTTCATTAGAGTAAAGAAGACCAAGATTGTTGACAGCACTGAATGTGGATGTGTGGTCTGCGCCGAGTGCCTTCTTATATCCTGCTAAGGCTCGCTGAAATATTATTTCTGCCTTCTTGAGTTTGCCTTGATTGAAGTAGAGAGTTCCCAGGTTGCTCATAGTATCTAACGTGGATACGTGGCCTGGGCCTAGTGCTTTCTCTTTACCTACTAAGGCTCGCTGATACATCATCTCTGCGTCCTGGAGTTTGCCCTGATCAAAGTAGAGATTTCCAAGGTTGTTGACAGTACTCAATGTGGATGTATGATCTGGGCCGAGTGCTTTCTCATAGCCTGCGAAGGCTTGCTGATACATCATCTCTGCCTCCTTGAATTTGCCCTGATCAGAGTAAAGAAGACCAAGGTTGTTGACAGTACTGAATGTGGATATATGGCCTGGACCTAGTGCTTTCTCTTTACCTACTAAGGCTCGCTGATACATCATTTCTGCGTCCTGGAGTTTGCCCTGATCAAAGTAGAGATTTCCAAGGATGTGCAGTGCATCCCAGACTCCGACATTGTCTGTCAGGAGATCACTCTTCAAAGCCTGTCGCACGAAGTCTGCATGAACCAGTAATCGCTGTTGTAGCCTCCAATAATCTCGCGTATCCGAGCTGGGCACTGTAGAACTAATAGCAATGAGTGCTAATTCATACCAGTGACTGTTCAATTCATGACCGTCAATCTGAGCCATATTCAGACACCAGTCCTGTACGACCGGGTGTATACTATAGCTGTCGCTCTGTTGATTAACCTCAATCAGAGAGAACTGTATCAGAGTCCGTATGTTGCCTTTGAAGGTTAGAGTATCTGAAAGCATGTCATTAAGCCAGACCGGTGGCTGAGAGCTATGTTCGATACCTTTCACTAGTTCATACCAGATATCTCGATTATTAAAGTGTGCAAGAAGAAGCATGAGTTCGGCCACGTGAGCATCTCGTTTCTGGATCTCGTTGTATGAGATCAGCCATGTCTGTAGTAGATTGCCTTGTCGATAATGACGAGTTGGCCTGGCACGCAATTGTAGAGCGTGCCACGACTTCTGATAATACTGCAGGTATTCTCTAATGCTAGTTCCCGTTTCACGCATGAATGCGCCTGCAATAGTGATCGCTAATGGTAATCCTCCCAGACGATCGATCAGATCGTTGGTATCTACACTCACTAATCAGCACAGTCGAAAAAAAATTACACGAGATTTCATTACCTTGATCTACCTCGTTCTCGGTTATAATTTCTGGAGTGCGCAGATTCCTGCTCTGCCAAAGCAGTAAAATAGCCTCGTTATTATCTAAAGTTGGCACGGCAAAAGATCGTCCGACTTCAGTCAGTGATTGGAGCCGAGAGGTAATCAAAATTGATCCATGATCCGCTGTTGGGAAGTATTTTTGGATGTCATATCCATCATCTGTCTCTGGCGAATACTCGTCAACATTGTCAAAAATCAGAAGCCACCGTGAGTTGCCCGGCAATGCGAGCCATTTTAATACTTGTCTAGCATATTGCTCCACCTCCTCTTTATCCGTCACCGCAAAGGTCTGGGAGTGGCTTGCCAAACGAGGAAGAATGGCGCTTAATGATTGCAGCAGTGTGCCACGGCTCCTGCCATTTACCCATAAAATGGTAGTATAGTCAGCCTTGTGATCACGGGCGAAGCGGAGTGCTAGCTGGGTTTTTCCAATGCCGCCCAGTCCTTGAAGGATTGCGACTGTCCGGGAGTTTGAATTCTGCGGTTGAAGGTGATGCCATAGTCGCTCTAGCTCCTTTTGTCGTCCTAGAAAGTTTTCAATTGCCGGTAACCCAGTCAGATTGAAGGGGAGGTTGAATCTGACTAGTTAAGTCCATTAGTTAATATTCGAACGTCATGCCAAATTCCATCTTGATCTATTCAAATCAACATACCGGACACAGCGTCCTCTAAAGACCGCGTACGATCTATATCCATGATCGGGATACATAGAAGGAGCTCTTTGGCGTAGGCTGCTGCTACGGCAGAGGCATAGCCCTGCCACTCTTTATTCTTGTGGGAATCTGCGTAGTCACAAATCCCACGAATGACTAGACACGGATAATTATTCATTAGTCCTGCGGCCTCCATCTCCACACAATAGACTCCCAGCTCACGGCTCAGTCGATTCCGTAGTTGGCTGTCTCGCACAAGTTGATTGGCCGATGCGATAACTCCGTAATGGATCAAAGGCTTGTCATGGCCTCGAGCACGCCGCGAAACAATTTGAGCAGCATCACAAGCATTGCAAGCCGTGGAGTTAATATCGACGTGGTCGTAGTCAGCGTGATATAAACGATCTGCCTGCCTTGGTCGAGCGAATTGAGACGCATATCCGGGAATCTTTTGCCTAATCTCGGCAATAAAATCCGCTATTTTACTTTCCGCCATGAGATGATTTGCCTGCATTTTAGATAAAGCCGTGAGCAGGATCTGTGGCGGGCGGTTGAGCATGCCAGTCTGTTGAAATTTACCACCATTCAATGCCTTGCCGTAGTCATATTGCATCACTCCTCCACATGTATCCGTCGGTTTGCTTATCACCACATCGCCCAGGCGGATATCAGCGGCGTCGTTTGGTACTCCTCCTCCAATACCCACCATCAGACCGAAACGGATCGACGGGAAACTGGACAACAGCTGCATCGCAACAGAGTTCGCCGATACAAGGCCATAATTACCGCTTGGCAGGCAGGCAATCGCAATATTATGCTCTTTGATCCGTCCAAGTATATAGGTGTTATGGTCAGTGGACGACACTGGTAAGTCTTCATGGATTTCATCCAACATGACCTTCGCAGCCGCCATCTCAAGCGGCAAGACGCAGATCCATCCGACGGTATACTCATCGTGCGATCGGCGGTCGCTGGTAGCCATCGTACGTTAGGCATTTGCCCAATTTTTTTTAGAGGTTGTAAACGGATACGGTAGGTAATGAGTCCAAGGGTGGATGGCGTGGCCGAGGGGTTGCTGGCTGACAAGGCTGGCTTCGGGTTTCTTGTTGGTGCTTCTACATGCATAAATAATAGAGCCAATCATACCTGGAGCCTTGCACTGGCCCGATACTCAGTAAGGCAGTTAAAAATGAGACCCCTCTTTTTGGGACAGACTTCGTCGTCTAAAAGGTCCAGCCTTCGACACACAATTCTTCCCTTCCACGACATGAATGGCAGACGGCTCAGCGACGCCACCACTTGTAGATTGTGTTTTCAAAGGTAATACTACATATACGAGGGAGATCATCTCGTTGGTGATTGGGACTAATCCAAACACAGTATCTTATACCGGTAGCCCATCACGTGGACGGCATGGTTGTTCCTAGCCAGCGACTAAGCAAGCCGGATATACGGTACGGATATTTTGCGCAGGCCCTTATCGTTGGTATCCACCACTTGGTAAAGGGGAATCGTGAATTGAGCTATGCAGATTGATTGATTGAAAAGCCATGTTCAAAAATGTTTGTAACTATCTATGTACTATCTGATCTCAATACTTGGATTGAACGAGATGTGTAGGAAAGGGGCTCTTTATGTATCGACAAAGGAAAACACACAGACACACACACACACACACACACACATATAAAAAACAAAACAGACATAGTGCAAATCCTAGTCCACTCGCCCAAACTGAAATGATATGTCCTCCGAGTTCCATTTTTGAGTCATTCAAGTTCAATTATAGCCAGTTGAGACCATATTCTTCTTTGTTTCCTTCGCTGCCAACTTTTTGTAATCATTTCGCTCGTCATCAAAATTCCCGGGGTATCTCTGATATTTGAATCTTTCCTTTCCTTCTTCTGGTGATCATTACATCTATCCGTCATTACAATTCGTCATCAAGGGGGCTTTTTGGTTTTTGATTTGTTTTGGTCCTGGTCATGGCCTTATGGGATCGAGATTAACCTCGTCCTTTATTTGTTGAGCCATGAGGCGAGTTCCATCACCTCCTTGCGGCGTTCGTCTTCCAACTGGTCATCATCGGAGAGGACGGCCTGGAAGATGGGAAGAAGCTGAGGAGTGAGTTGACGCACGGTAGGGTCCTCCCATTTGTCTAAAATCATATCAGCAGATGTTAATAGATGTTATTGTCACGAGTAACTTACAGAGCTGTGCAATCATCTTGTACAAGGGCTCATTCTCCTCATAGTCGTTCTTCAAGGGAAGAATACTGACAATGGCAGGGAGCACGTCCGCAATTGGAACCTTATCGTGCTGCTTGAGGATCATGCGAGACAAGCAACCAGTGGCGTTGTCAGGCAGACGAGAAGCCTGCTGCTGGAGGCAAGGCTCGAGCTTCTGGAGGATGGTAGGGAACTGAGAAACGATAGACGCATCATTGGTTGCCTCGATCAGACGTCCGGTGGCATAGGCAGCGTTGGACTTGGTCTGAGGGTCCTCGTCATCGAGACGCTTCAAGAGGAGAGGCAAGAAACGACCAGTCAACGGAGTGACGGCATCCTTCATTCCAGTGATGACCTCAGCGAGGGTACCAACGGCAGTAGCGCGCTCGATGTTCTCAGAGCTGCTGACGAAGCGGAGAACGCTCTTCTCAAAGATCTTCCAAAGCTCAGGGAAGTCAGGGCCAAGCGCTGCAGCCAATCCCGAAACCACATCAAGAGCACGGTCAATAACAATCCAATCGAACTCAGATGTCTCATCACCAGCCTCTTGGAGCTCTTCATCTTCGGCAAATTCCTGCTGGCAGGGGTGCTTCTTGTTGATGAGGTCAGTGACCTGTTGGACAACGTTGGTCAAGACCGACTCGTTGGCAACAAGGGCGGGACCGGTGTAACGAAGGTTTTCGGCAAGGTTTCCGCAGAGATCACCAACAGTGGCCCTATATTCGCATCTGATTAGCATATATCAAAGTATTTTTTGTCGCGGGTAAATGTGCATAATGATATAACAAATCAGGTTACGTTGGAATACGTTGTTAACATCAATCATGCTTTTATATAGCATGTCTGAGTGAGCTGGGTAACGGTGTTGTCATCATATAAGACTGACGTGTGGGCCAGGCGAGTGTGGAATAGAACACAAAAGAATATTAAAAAGGGGGATACGTACGGGTCACTTTCCTCACCCCACAACTTGATGGTGGCAGTCATCAGAATCTCGGCGAACTTTTGAACCTCAACAGGAAGCTGCACCTTAAGCGGAAGACCGGCTTGCCACTTGGGCATCTGGCCGTTCTCCTCTGCCAAAGCGAACAATGTGGCATAAGCACGGTGGAGAGTGCTAATAGTGCTCTTGCGAACACCTTCATAGGGGTGTTCAGTAAGAGGAAGAACCAACTCAATGGTCTTCTCGAAGTATGGGAGATAAGCACCCTTGGTGTGGCTGATCAAATCGCCGATAACCTCGACGGCAATCTCCTTCTCAAGAGCCAAGGGCGTGACGGTAGTGAAATCCTCCCAGTCATCCTCATCATCGAGATCAATGTCCTCAATATCACCATCCTCGTCATCAGAAGCTTCGGCAACCTTGATCTTGCGGCCACCGATGGTAACTTCCTGGCCAACAAGGTCCTTGGCGGCATCACCAAGTTCTACCTCAAGATCGGCTTCTTCCTGTTCGATACAAGCACTCAAGCCCTTGAAGACGCCATCGAGAAAAGGCTTGAAGTCCTCTCCGTAAACCTTGGAAATAGAGCCCCACAGCATGTAGGTGCTCTCCTTGAGGCGAGAGTGGTCGAGATGGAGGGCTTCCTCGCTAGCACGCATCAAAGGCTCAACATAAGGTTGGTAGTGTTGAGGACCAGCAGCAGCGGACATCTCACCCATGGCATCAATGATGCTAGCACGAAGGTCAAGCTCATCCTCGCTTTCCTTCTTGGTGGCATATTCCTGCATAAGGTGCATGGACTTTTCGAAGAATGGAAGGAAAGCTTCGCCAGAAGAAGATGCAAGGGATCCAATTGCGCTAGCAGTGAGGCCCTTGATCTTGAAGTCAGGGTGTTGGAATAGCTTGTGCAAGAGAGGAACAAGCTCATCCTGGTAAGCAACGACATCCTTGTCATCGAGACCGTCAACAACGGCATCAATGGCGCTGACAGCTGCTTTCATGATGTTTACAGTAGGGCCAGTCTCCTCGCCCTTGTAGTTCTCCATAGCACTGGCGAGGTTCTGGACCAAAAGGGGCATGAGCTTGGCATGTTCTTTGCCAACATCCTCTGCAAGATCGTCGGCAAGGCGGGCAACACCGTGCAAGGTGGCCTGACGGACCTTGGGTTCCTTATCGCTGAGGAGGTGAAGAACAATAGGGAAGATTTCATTGAACTGGCTGCTAATGAAGTCTGGGGCACCTTCAACACACATACCCAAGGCCAAGATACCGGCACGACGATAATCGGGGTTTTCACTGTTGAAGTATTGGCCAAGGGCCTGGAGGAGAGGAACAACAACTTGGCTGGGGGGCAAGCTCTGGGCAAGCATGTCGAGGAGACCAAGTGCGGAACGAGCGGGAGTAATTTCATCCTCGTCGTCGTCATCATCAAGTTCAGTCGCAATGTGAAGAGCGGTGCGGGTGAGCTGTTCACCAACACGCAGACCCTGAACCTTGAGCTTGCGGTATTTGACGCACTGCATCAAGAAGCTAATTGACTGTGTACGCGTATCCTCGGCAAGCTGTATATTTGCAGAGACTTCGTTCATGAAAGTGATCAAATCCTTAAGATGGACGTTCATCAAAGCAGGATCACATCCAAGCAAGGTTTGGAAGACCTCAAAGGCCTGCATGATGCGGTCCTCATCAGTAGTGTCAATGGCATCCTTGAGAACTCGGACCATGTCGGGGAAAACCTGCTGGAATGCCTTGACAGGAGCGGGGTCCTCATCTGAGTCCAGGTGCATAGCCAGCTTGCTTAAAGCCAAGAGAGTATTGATGCGGACTTCGGCACTCTCGGGGTCACGGATGGTCTTGCTGAAAAGAGTGAACAAGTCCTGGAACTTATCTTCGAATCCTTCTCCTAGAGACTCCAGGATGGTAAAGAAGATGTAGACACCGATGGCCCTTTCGTCTTTGTTTCCGCTCTGGGCAGCCTGGAGCAGGAAGTTGGGCAAATCGGCCCACTCGCCGTCTTGAAGGTCGATCTTGGCTACGGAAGAAACGATGCGGGCAATAGCGTGACGAACGAGTTCAGAGCTGCTGCTCATAGTTCCGCGTAACAATTGTTCACGGATCTGAGGCTTTTGATTTGCAGGAACTTTGAGCCAGAATTTGCCTACAAGACCGCGGGCCTCGACGGCAGCCAACTGACGGAGGTCATCACTTTCGTGTGAGGTGGCCAACTGAAGGAGGAAGAGGAAGGATTCGGGCTTGTTGTAGTATTCTTTTTGGAGGACGCCGGTGGCTTCCTTCAAGTCCCCGGTGGAAGCTGTATTGTTTGGAGGTTAGTTTCGCACGAACGGATCAGCAGTAGCAAGAAGATGGTATGCTCACGATTGAGGATAATTTGCAGTTGCTGCAAAAATCGTTGCTGATCCATGATGGACAACTTATATATGCGATATACTTTTCTCTTTTTATAGATCTATCCCCTCTTTTTGACGCGAAGCGTCGTGGTGAGGTTTTCAGAAAAAGAAAAGAAAACTTGCAAGATGCGGGGCTACAAGCGAGAAACTTGATGCCAAATCTGTTCAAATAAACACAAACTTCTGCAGTCTCCTGAAAGGCCGCGTGGAGAAAAAGAAATACAAAATAAACGCAGAAAAGAGGAAAAAAAGAGAAATGTGTGTGTTTTTGATTTTCCACTTAACGGAATTAATAGAGAGGAAACGAGGAGGAGAAAAAAAGTAAACGTCGTACGTAGTAAATTTTTTTGCGGTTGTCCCACCAGCTATTATACCTGATTAGGTCTAGCGTGGCTCTGACGAAGCTGCTGTAGCCAATCAGACCGTCACACGCGTCTCCACCCCGCACTTTTCCCTTTTGGGACTTTTGTTTTGCCCCTCTAAGTTTTCTACTCTTCTTTCTTTCGCCTCGAGCAGAACAGGGGCATCTGTCAATCCTGGTAATCTGAGGAGACATACTCATATCTTCAGTAACGTAGGAAATCTTGTCGGGAGTTGCGTCGGACCTATCGTGAATGGCTAGGAACGTGGGTGTAAGTACAGTTGTATATATATATCAATAGTTATCCCAGCTCGACATAGCTAAGTATTTGTTCGAGTCAACACTGAACATGCACGAGTGTGCTCGTAGGTTATTCTTTTTGAATAGGTCATTTGCAAGGTCTTTTGGATTTCTCATAAAATAGTAAGAGGGTAGCGAAGCCTTTTGCGATTCTCTCACACGCTGATATAAGGATATGACGTACCGCCTGTTTCCCTTGGTTAGGGTTTGACTCCGTGAGACCCTACAGTCCTAAACACCGAGATAGTTCTAGGGCTATTATGTGATACGTGTCGATATTCTGGGTTCTGGTTGAATTTCTTGTCGACGGGGATTGTCCAGATCGTAAGGAATCTTGTACCCCCCTTTGGTTCTCTTGACTTCGTGACGATTGTGACGATGTCTCAAAGTCATAAGCATGAGAGCCAAGATGAGGCTCAACAGGTGAGTTGCCCTTGGTCTAAGTCACCTGTACGTTAGCCCCCCTCCCCTATCTTCCAATTGCCTATTTTGCCTAGGTCGTAGGGTATCATCTGTCCAAAATCTAGTTCCTTGATCTCAGCCCTAGCCCTAACCTCAAGACCTAATATTTTTCAAGTGTCCATCCATCAGAAGGACATCGATTGATGTTATGTAAATCCTTTATACTAGTTACTCCACACTTGGATCAAAACAGAGAAGTGCCGATGTTCTTGGACACAGTGTGAGCGAATACCGAAATAAGACGGGTTTTGCTTTCTAGTGGCTTCTTTAGCTGTCAATGCTCTGACCTAGCTTTTCGACCGTTACCGGTATAAATGAAACTATTACTCTTTACATATACCGGTATTAATGACGGAAAGTTATCGGGAAATTGTGCTCACGCCTCTGTTGAGCTCATTTTCGAAGTGCATTCTTCTACTCGGTTGTTGTAGAGATTATCGGGTTAATTTCGCTGCAGTACGTACCAGATTAGGAAAGCGTCATGACGTTCAATTCTCCTTCTGATGTCGGGATACCATGGTCATGATGATGGTTCTGGCACGCTTTGTAGCATTGGAAAACCGGTGAACCTGCTAGACCTCAGAGAGATCCATAAATAATCAAATTCGAATTTCTTAAGCGTGGTGTGGCGCAGATTCACATACCTACCATCAATGGTATGGTTCAGGTCCGGTAATTGTCCGTGTGCGGAGAATTGACTTTAACCAATCCTTTTCGTTTTGAATCATCTATTTTCCATGATTGCCTCACGTAAGCCCATGTATAGCAAGAGCGGATTATGAAAGGCGCCTAAAATGAGGCGTTTACTGAATGTAACCTCTTTTCCGTGGATGGCTTCGTCGTTAGGCCAGGTGATCAGCAAAAAATAAACAGAAAATGATCCGGGTGTTCTGTTTGAGGTTTTGAGGCCTCTGCACATGTGACGGTGTTTTGGGTAGTGAAGAGTCATAATGGAGTCTGTTATTCTTGGGGTTTATCCGTCTACTCTACGGAGATTCAAGACTCAAGAGAGAGCCCTGGAATCTGCCTCTGTCCAGCGAATAGTAAATAGTCTGGCGCGTGCCCTACCAACATCCAGATGAGTGAGTACGTACTCTTTCGACTGGGAAGACCGTAATAAATTAAATTCGTCTGTGTCATTAATTTAAACTCATGAAGATCTTCCAAATCACCGGAAACACTCACTCTTTTGCCAACAAGAGAGCAATATCCGCCTCATCCAATTGGATATGAGCGAGACGCCTAGAAACGAACCGAATACGACGGAGTAGGATCAGGACACGCAGTGCCAATACGAACTAGTCAGGAGGAAAGGTAAAAGAGGCTTGACCCCACGTTGCTTGGCCAATGTCAGAATTGGCTGCAGACAATGTTGTCCAGTGCATAGCGCGGGGGTTAGCGTTTCGGCAATGAAACATTCCATGCAGATTAGGATTACGCAGTTGATGCTTTGAGAATAAACTAGTAAAACTTCTATACTCCGGAGTATTTCAGCTAGCTCGATACGCACTAAAAATAGTCATTTGAAGGGAAGGAATCAACTGACTGGTGGGAGAGTCCCCGGCAATTGAGACTGGTCGACATTAGGGTTTTGCTCTGCCGGCAGCATCTCCAGTGTTCTCCACGTAACCCCAGCAAGCCACAAGCGCCCTTTTACGCTGTGAAGAAACTAATCCCAAAGGAACAGCCGGCATCCAGCCTTCTTCCAAATTTGTCGAGTATATAAAGATGGAGAAAATCGCATCAATATGTCCCTTTCATCAAGAAGTAACTGCCTCTTGAGTTTGTGCAAACACTTCGGCAGTAGCTGAACCATCGCCAAAATGAGGCTACCCACAGCTTCCCTTGTTTGGAGCGCTCTTGCTAGCGTAGCACTCGGATTGACCGCGAGTGAATGGCGCAGTCAATCAATCTACTTTGTGCTTACGGATCGTTTTGGATTGACGAGCAATTCCACCACGACTTCTTGTACTGCCGCTGATGCAGTGAGTCAAGATACCTTTTAGTCCTTCGAGTATTTTTTTTAGGGCTAATATTAACCCGGGTAATAGGTATACTGCGGTGGTAGCTGGCAGGGTTTGATCAACCAAGTATGTGATTCACAGTCATATCAGACATTGAACCAAAGTCAGTGATTGACTTGTTATCCACAGCTCGATTACATCCAGGGTATGGGCTTTACAGCCATATGGATAACACCCGTAACCCAGAATTTTGAAGGCAACACCCATGATGGTGAAGCTTATCATGGCTACTGGCAGCAGAACGCGTACTTCATCCCCTTGATTCCACATATTGAATTTTAACAACAGAGTGTCTGACTTTGAGGCCATTTTAGTTACGCGACGAACCCTCACTATGGTACTTCTTCAGACTTGCTCAAACTTTCCAACGCGTTGCACGCACGAGGAATGTACCTCATGGTCGACATTGTGGTGAACAACATGGTGCGCCATATTCTCCATTAGGATCAGAAATCTGCCGAAATAGCTGACTGAGACTCTCGTATGTAGGCATACAATGGAGTGGGCACCAACGTCGACTACAGCATTTTCAATCCTTTCCCATCTCAAAGTTATTACCATCCCTACTGTCTGATTTCCAACTATGACAACCAGACCAATGTTGTGGACTGCTGGGAAGGAGATACCTATGTCTCTTTACCGGATCTCGACACTACCCAGACATATGTGAAGAATACCTGGAATGCGTGGGTCAAGTCATTTGTAGCAAATTACTCCAGTATGATTCTCCCAGATCGATTATCACCTCTGAAAATCTGTACTGACCACATGATCCAGTTGACGGACTTCGTATCGACTCCGCAAAACATATCCAGAAGGATTTCTTCGCCAATTTCGAAGCTTCAGCTGGCGTTTACTGTATCGGAGAAGTGTTTAACGGCGATCCAGCATTTGTATGCCCGTATCAGAGTGTTATGAGCGGAGTTTTGAATTACCCAATGTAAGTTGACATCTGTGCATCTGGTAGCTTGGACTGGTTTACTAATGGTGGGTACCACGCAGCTACTGGCAATTGCTCTACGCCTTTCAATCTACCAGCGGCAGCATCAGCAATTTGTACAACATGATCAACACCGTAAAATCCGATTGTGTCGACACATCTCTCCTCGGAAACTTTATTGAGAACCACGACAACCCTCGATTCGCATAGTAAGTCATCCATCTTCCTTCCTCAATGCGAAGATTGGCGGCGTCTTTCTTACATACAATTCCAATACAGCTACACGAGCGACTACTCTGAAGCCAAGAACGTCATATCTTTCATGTTCCTGACAGACGGTATCCCAATCATGTACTATGGACAAGAACAGCATTACAGCGGAGGAAACGTTCCACTTAACCGCGAAGCTCTCTGGCCATCGGCCTACTCGACCACTGCTCAATTGTACACTCATACTGCAAGATCAAACACCATCCGCACGCTGGCCATGTCAAAAGACTCTGCTTACTTGACTTACCAGGTGAGACTCACACACCCCCCTCCTTAAACACATGCTTGCATGATGACTAACAGCAAATAGAATAACCCCATCTATCAAGACTCCAACACCATCGCAATGCGCAAAGGCACAACAGGCCTACAACTAGTCACCGTCCTCTCCAACCTCGGCGCAAGCGGTAGCTCATACACCCTCACCCTCAGCGGCAGCGGCTACGCATCTGGCACTCTGCTTACAGAACTGTACACATGCACCAACGTCACCGTTAGTTCTAGCGGCACCATCGCCGTGCCCATGACCTCTGGCTTACCAAGAGCATTTTTGCCCTGGTCATCTGTGTCCGGTAGCTCGATCTGTAATAGCCGTAGTTCGGGGTGCACAGCCGCATCAACGGTTGCGGTCACGTTCGAGGAAGTAGTCACCACTACATACGGCCAGAAAGTCTATCTCGTCGGATCAATAAGTGCACTCGGTTCTTGGAGTGCATCCAGTGCTGTCCTGTTGTCGGCGAGTCAATATACCGCGTCTGACCCAGTGTGGACTGGCACGGTGAATTTGCCAGCTGGCGAGTCGTTTCAGTATAAGTTTATTGTTGTGAACACTGATGGCAGTGTTAAGTGGGAGAGTGATCCCAACCGGAGCTATACTGTGCCGACGGGTTGTCAGGGGTTGACTGCCACTGTTGATGATACTTGGAGGTGATGATGTTCATGATGATGATAATGACGACGATATGAAATGATCTTCCTGCTCTCGTACCGATTTTGAGGGGCAGGTGCATGTAGTTGATATGGATTAAACATTTGTATATATTGAAATCCAATACACATTTAGCTATCCAGCAAGTCATGCCCTAATATTAGGCAGACGAAGAATCAAATCACAAAGACGATAGTGTCACAAACTCATTTTCTCTATTGCTCGAGAAATGTTTTATATTGCCAGAAATTTGCTATTTACATTTCCGTCTCTCATAAGATAGATGTACGGAATATTATCTACTTCGCCTGCCCATTAAAGAGAAACCAACTCCATCCGAAAAAACACCCAACCAAAAAGCGAAAACATAAAGAAAAATTCCAAGTTACATGAGGGGTCTTTGAGTTACGTATAAAATATAAGACTCCATACGATCGATCCTAATCTTCTTCTTCAGAGTCATAGTCGTCGTTCATTAGAAGTGACCGATAGCCGCGCGCAGCGAGGTTATCCTCCAGGCCGCCATCTGATTCGGGATCCACGTAGCCTAATACAAGAGATAATGATTAGTAAATGGATACGAAGTTAGGAAGCCGGATATGAAAACTCACCCTCTCCGCCGAAATAACTCAAAGCAACAGGCAAGAAGATTAAGGCATGTGTGGCAGCGAAGATCACGAGGGCCAGCCAGATACGGAAGTAGTAGATTTCAAAGATCTTACTGCGTGTAAATGCAAGTACACAGACGCCAAGCAGCTTGGTAATGGTAATTCCACTGAAGACGCTACCTCCCACATTGATGAGGGCAGCCCACACACGTGCGTCCTTACCACGCAACTTGGAGCTCTTTTCCAGCATATTGCGGGATGGGAACATGAAAGCACGAGCAATATGCGCACAGAACTCAACTCCGATACCCGCGCAGATGACCAGGTTGACGAGGGAAACTGCATTGAGCGAAACACCGGCAACAGCCATGGTTCCAATAACGTCTACGACTATCATAACGACAGTCGTGGTAACAACTGCACCAGTAGCCAAAGATCCCAGTAAAACGGAGCTGACGACAAAAATGATACCGATAGCGGTTCCGAGCAGTGTGCCGGTGAGGCGAACAATAGACGCATATTGATCAAAGAAAATATAGAACTTCGAATACGGGAAAACGTCGATGTCATGTTCCTTGGACAGATAGTCCGATATGCGTCGAGCCGAGGCTTGTGCATTGATGAAATCAGTCTGAGTCTTCAAGGGAGTGTGGCTCGTCCGGAAATGAGTGGCATTCGTGGTAACGCGTTTGTGGTCTATCACAAGCGCATTGCTATATGGAGCTTTGCCTCCAAGAGGACAATTTTCATCCGTGGGTGATTCGAGCCACTTCTCAACGTAGTGGATAAACTCTTCTCCCTCCGGCATGCCGGATAAGGTAATATTCCAAGCTGGTGTACGATCTTCAAAACAAACCTTTCCATTCTCTTTGCAACAATTCTGTTGAGGATTGAGCCAGTAAAAGAAGTCGTCCAGCCAACTAGCGGTAGATCCGGATATATAGGAAACGTTGGGGCGTTTAGATTCTTGTTCCAACACAAAAGGAAGTGAATATTCTTCGCATGTGGAGAATCTACCACAAACCTGGCGTTGGTGTGATCTTTCTGTTATGTTGACGTTGCGTGTGACGAAATACACCGGGGGACCAGTTTGGAAATACTGGTCAAGATCGTCAAAGTATTGGATAAGATGAGAGTCAGTCGGGAGCGCAATGCGTTGGTCAAGACCTAGCTGGACTTCAGGTATTAGGGCCAGACCTGCAGTGAAGAAGCCAAGGAAGATGACTATAATAGCTGCCTTTACTCTCCGATCTAGCAGAGCTGGTGCATAGACGCGGCGGATGAACCTTTGCAGGAAACTTTCTCCAGCCATATCATCATAATCGACACCATCCGGTAGACCGGAAGATGTTGCCCGCCGAACGGTGAAACAAGGAAAACAGTCAGCACGAAGACTCTCAACTCGCCTCTGGTTGAGCGCGAGAACAGCAATGAACATGGTGACCTGGAGAATGGCATTGATGAAAACAGCACCAGCGGCATAAGCAGCAAAGTTCTTGACTGCTGGCATGCCGACGAATATACCCATAGCAAACGCCACAGTTTCAGTAATGGCTGATAGGAGAATGCTAGGTCCCATGCGACCAAGAGCACGGCCAATACGCTCGTCGATTTCCTCATCGGGATGACTGATGTTCACGCGGTCAAATTCGTGGACAATAAGGAAAATGTTATCGACTCCAACGGCAAGTACTAGGAATGGAATGACTTCTGCGATAATGAGGGTCACTTTGATGCCAAGCGCAGAGAACAATCCAATTGAAGAGGAAACCGACATCAGAACAATTACGATTCCGACAATTGCTAGGGTGAATTTGGACTGGACCAGTGCGTTCGATGGGTTAGTCAACAGCGACCGAAGAGTTAGTGCTCCAGATCCCAACGCAATAGATGCATAGATGAACATGATCACATAACTGACAACCACAATCTTGGCATCCGTATTGGTTGATTTGTTCAACTCCTGCTCCAGGCTCATCTCTGTATTGAAAGATAGACGGAGACCGCGCTCCCATGCTTCTTCATGCACGACCTCCAAGACTTGCTTCAAGCTTTCTTCCCAATCGATTGCTCTGCTTTCGCCTTCGGTACCCGGCGCAAAATTGTTTACAACCCATGTGACCACAATGGCGTTTGCATCAAGCACATTGTTGGTATCCTCATAGCCACCAAGAATCATGGTAGGTTGAAGAGGTTGTTTGAAATCGGGGAGACAGCTAACATCACCGGGTGATTCAGTGCAGTGAGTGAGGGTTTTTTCCCAGTTCCAAGGAGTAACGCCAGCCAACGAGCCACCATAATATCCTGTGAGGGATTGTACCACGCAGGCATCACCCGTCGGCTTGAAACACACATCATCTAGAGTCAAACCCTGCTTCAAGGATATCATGCGGCGAACGCGACTTTCAACATCGAACCACCAGCTCAATGTATCATAGTTCAATACAGGCCCCGTATCGTTGACCAAAAAGGCTTGCTCAGCGCGGAAGAATGGGCCGAAATTTTCATCGAAAAACTCCTTGTCTTGAGCGGCGTCTGAGGTAGGGCTAACCCAGAGGCGAACGGGATCTGTCTCTACAGTGAATTGAAGCCAGCCCAAGCTGAGGAGCCCGACGATAAGAATGCTCCCGAAGATCGTAATCGCAGGAAAACGGGCACAGATATTGCCAAGGCAATTGAACGCTTTGTCGCAGATAGCATTCAACTTGTAGTGCTTATGAGGGGTGTCCAAATAGCCAATGCCACGAACAAACTCACCGTCGTCCTCGTCATCACTTTGTACCGGATCCTGCAACAATCTGACCCGTTCGGGTTTGCGATATCGTCGTTCCAGGTATGCTACATAGCTCGAAATTGATACAACGAGAGATAGGAATACCGAGTAGATGATAATGACTGCGAAGGACATACACGGCATAAGTCCAACGTGGCAATAATCTTGAGACTTGACTTCCGGCAACGTTGGGCAGACTGAGGGGCAATCCACACAAGAGCAACGATAAGCTGGATCTGAATCATTGCAGGCCTTTGGAACGATGGGTAGAGCTTCCATGCCGTGAGGATCCGGGTTTCGAGGCTCCGTTTCGTAATTGATCTGGAACGGACTGCCGAGCAGCTTCTTGTCTCCTAGAAATTTCATGAATTGGGTGTAATTCTTGGCTCCTCCGCCGATGAAATCAATCGCCTTGCCTCCTGACGCGCCATTCTTCACATTCTTGCAACTGTCGTAAAAGCCGTTCTGGTATTCTTCCGACCAGAGATTGTCTATTTCCGTGACCAAAAATTTGTCTCCCTTGGGCTCGGTTTGTGTGACATTGACGAACAGCGACTGGTCGGGCGAGCATGTAAATGTACAGAACATGTTGAAGAAATTATCGACGCATGCGGGACAGGAGGCGATAATACCCTCTGCGAGCTTCAGGTTCTTTTTCAAAGCGTCAACCTATTTCATCGAGCTTCGTCAGTAAACTAGCCCAATATCCGAGACACGATGCCTACCTGTTCTTCTTTGCAACACACAGGGCCCTCAGACCATTTGTTCCCACATAATGAGACCAGCTTTTCTCTCACGGCGTCATCCGGGTCATGCGCCAGCCCATTGTCCGGACAAGGCAACTCCCCACCAAAAATGCTCTTCTTTCCACAGTGACCACGGATAGCGCATCGACCAGGTTCATGTATAGCAGTGATTCCCTGTGCCGTAACCGCAGAAAGCAACGTGCTGCAGATCAAGCCTGCGGCCAGGCTTTGCAAGCCTCTCATCCTCTACAACCAGTGGCGCGTGACCAACCAAGCCGGCACCGGCAGTCGCCCAACAGTCTTATATCCCTTCCTTCACTCTCTGCCGACGTGTGATGCGTTTCAGTGTTATATAATATAAGAACAGGTGCGATTATGCATGAGAAGCGACCGAACGGAACGACACGAAGCTGTGGAAAAGGCGTTGACGAGTGTTGGTTGCGGAGTCGTGTAAGCCGTTAACTTCGCAAAGACCGATCCACACAAGACCGACGGCGGGGCTGCTACGGTAAGTTCGGGATTAAAAGATGATAGAGTTCGTAAAAGCGACAAATATAGAGATAGAACCGAGAAGACCAAGAGACAATCGGTGTGTTAAGGATAGTTCGGCGACCGGCGAGTTGTCTGAAGGGTTTGAGTTGAGTCTGGGAGGATGGTCGCTGATGGGCGACGGAACTAAGGAAGGGAGGGAGCGGCAGTGCCTGGCGACTCACGGTACCAAGGCACACTAACTGAAGGGTTAACGTTAACTTAACGAGGTAGTCGATGACATCAACCGCTCTCCACACTGGTTAACTTAGTTACAACTTACAACCTCTCTGTACTCCATTCATCTGTTGCACTACACTGCATCTCATATTGAATCCATCCTGGTTATAATCCCCTGGCTCGTTGGTAAACGATGCTCATGTGCCTCGAAAGATTGATGGCTTATGGCTCCGCGATAGTCTGGCCTCGGTCGGACACCACCCGGACAGGCCGATTTATGACTCGTTTCCACTGGATGCCATTCGCAAGAGGTCCCTGATCCGCATTGGCGCCACGTGTTCCGGCAGATTGGGACGAGAATATCCTACATAACAGGGCTGTTGGGACGACTAGACAATGCTCTCTTGATGAAGCTAGCCAACAGGCGGCAGATGCAAGGAGCGCTGCTTAGGGGACGTGTAGACTCAACTGGTTACACTGTCTTTGAAGGTGGAATTGGTTGCACCAATGCTCCAGACCATTGATTGCCTCCGGGCTTCGATGTTCAGTTCCGTGATCACATGCCATAATAGTGCTCATTACGGTGATGTATATATAATGGTAGTAGTGTTCTAACAAATCCTGCCGGATACGGTAGGTCTAGCTCTTGGCTGAGCCTCATCTATTCGTCTACTTCAGAACACCAACCCGCGTCTATCATACCCTTTCGTCGGTCACATCACAGGCTTGTGTGATGATCTTGACTGATAGGAATTCTGTTTGTGGTGTCTTGATGGCTTTTTTCTTTCTATTGCTCTTGGAAGGTCAAATAATGCGAGCCTAGTGAAGCTGTGTTGTAGTAAAGCTCGCGCTGAGGTTAAGAGCCTGCATCCTAGCGCCACCAGTCACTACGTAAGCATATCCAGTAGATGCCACTCATTGATAGTAGAAATTAGACGAATAATTCATACAAACTGCATTTCCGAGTGCCTCGAACCTGGTAACAGCTAGCTCAGCTGGTTTGCTTTGTGCAGGGTATGGTTTTGGCGGAGGGCCTTGGATGACCTCAGGAAGCAATCTCGAAATTTCCCAGTTGCATCATCAATGGTTAAGAAATAAAGGAAGGAAAGCTGAGTACGGGGAATACTCATCCCTGCTCAACTCAGGAAAACCCTAATCGAACATCTTATTGCACTGGTTGATCTTATATTCTTTCTTTCATGGCAATGTTGATCAATCTGGTGGCGGATTCCAGGTTATTTGTTAGATATATAATTATATATAGTTATGTAACCAGTTTCCATAGCATAAGATATTCCAATCTTAAAGGGAAATCCACGGTAGTTGTTCGATCAATCACTGGTGAAAAGCCAGTCACAGTATTGTGTAGGAGAGACCTTGAACTTGTCAAGAACAATGAACCACTCAGAGACTCCTTAACTCAATAACATCATCGACAGAAAGATTGTCCAACGACTGAACTCGGCGAAGCATATGTTCGATCCGGTCTCCTGCCTGATGCTCCATGCTGATGATAGATGGTTATATACTGGAGGGGTGGTTGATATAATAACGGTAGGATATAGCTTTCCATCATATACCGTTGATATAGTGACGGTGTAGTAAATATGGTTCTTAATACTATGGCATAGAGAGTTTTTGCTCATTGACTACTGTTACGTTTCCTTCTGCCCCTACTATGTAGAAGCTGAACTTTCAAGTCCTCCCGATTTAGCGGGCTATACTCGTAGCTAAGTGTGATATATCCCTATGGGGATGAAAACATCTTGTTGGTGCTAGTGTAATTTAAAATCGCCATTTTGGGATTAGTAGATGCCACGATATCGCCATCAGCTAGTTATATGTCCTTTCACCTCCTATGGGATAGCATTAAAGTGATCCTGTCAACTACACGTCCTATCCTGGTGCGGCTGAACGTGCCATACAAAATGACCTCAACCCTTCACATTCTATTTTGTCCTTCTAACCGCTTCACCATAGTTCATTGTATCTCTAGCAGGCAGTCTCCCATTCATTATCACTCTCAACATGGCCTCTAGCTCTGAGCTGGGAGTTGTTCTGGTCGTCGGTGGCTGTGGCTATCTGGGTTCCAATCTGGTCAAGGCGCTACAGGCAGAGTCAACATGCACCGCCATCCACGTTTGTCAGCCGGAAACCAACCCAGAACCTATATCCAGACGACGTCACTTACTATGCAAGAGATATCAGTGATTCCCAGCAGGTCGGTGACCTCTTCGCAAAAATCAATCCACATGTGGTTTTCCACACTGCCTCGCCAAAGGACATCGCTCTAGAACCTCTCTTGCGCAAGCCAATGTAGACGGCATCCGCAACCTCTTGAAGGCTACTCGTGAGACGGAGAACACGCGTGCCTTTATCTACACTGGTTCACACTCTGCGTTGGAGCAAATGCCTGTCATAAAACAGACAGAAGAGACCGCCAAGCTCTACTCTGAGTTCAGCAAAGATGCTAATCCATATGCCAAATCCAAGGCTATCGCAGATGCTGAGGTGCAGGCTGCAGACACACCATCCGCCCTGACCACCGCTGTCATACGCATCCCTGAACTTTATGGCGAAAACGACGATAACTGTGTGGGCACACTGCTGGACACAATCAAAAAAGGCCAACACAACGTGCAGCTTGGCGATAACAAACCACTCTTTTGAATTCGTCTACGTAGAAAAGGCCTGCGAAGCACATATTCTGGCAGCTAAACGAATACTTGAGGGACGTCTCAACGGCGGCCAAGCTTTCTTCATTTCTGACGGTGTAAGTCTCCCCTACTTTGATTTTGCGCGTAAATTGTACGCTGGTGCCGGTCATCCGGTTCCACCAGATCAAATCAAAGTCATACCGCTCTGGCTTGTGGTCAGCATTGCACAGCTTGGCGAATAGCTTTATTGGGCTTTAACTTTGAATACTAGATTTCCGGAAATGCGCAGTCAGCGCCTTAGATACCTTGCGGGTGGTTGCCAATGGGATATCAGCAAAGCAAAGAATCAACTGGGCTATAAGCCAGTTGTAGACCAAGATGCGGGTTCTCGAGAAGGTTGCGCAAGCCGAAAGCATACGTTTGGGCATCAAGAAATAGCCAGCATACATGATGAACGGCGATTCCATCTGTCTTCAAGACGTTTCAGGAGTCATCCGACGCATCGTTGTCCTTCTCTATACGCGAGATCACTCTCCTAGTTCAACCGATAGTTAGCTAAATGTATATATTTTGTATAAGAGCACCTAGAGATATATCTTCTATGCAATGCGTTCGAGTGCCACTGGTGCTATGAGTAGATTAGCCAAGGAAGTTGCACTCTGCAATATTGACGCACACTGCGATTCCGGAGGCGATTCAGAATCCTCGGTTGATATCTAGAACCGTGGTAGTCGCAACAACGCCCTTGGTACTTGGCATAGCTGGAAGGAAATAGGACACATCGGCCCTCCCCAGTCCAAGCGCTAGGTAGGTAAAAGGCTGGGACAGAAACGTGATAAAAAGAGCGAGGCACCAGGATTGAAGAGTTGTTTGTAATCCCACCAACGTTTGTCTCCAGCGTTCAACCCAAGCTCCTCTTCCAACTCTCGCAGCTGAAGTTTCACATATAGCCAGTCCGTGTTGAGGTTTCGTTCATTTGTGCTCTAGTCAGCCTCGGTTTCTATGCGCGGCTATCCACAAGCCTACTCTGTGAAAACTGAGTCGCCAGTACCAGCGTATGAATCACCACTCTAGACCCAGATGTGAGTGATTAACAGTTGTCAATCTCTTGGGTCGTTGATATATGTTCAGTGTCAATGAGAGTTTTCCTTCCCGGCTGAGAACTTAATGCCTGGCTTGGATCTCGTTTCATCTCAAGTTATCCGACTATTGCACTAAAAGTGTTTGGATATAACCGCTTATGTTGATCAATTGCATTGATTAATTTCAGATTGTCTTGTCTCAGTACGTTGCAAGTCTTATATTTAAGGCACATTTAGCTCACTTGAGTTATTACTCAGAGAAGAGAATTAGCAACTGAAGTTTAATACTGAGGCAATATCCTAAAGCGGCAGACATTTCAAGCTTCTCAGCTATTGATCTTATTTTGGGCAGGCAGTCTTATCTTATATTTTCCTGAAACTTTTCTTTACTTTCTCTCTGTTAGCAGAATGAGATAATCCAACGAAGGGACTGTCCAATCACTGGAGCGCCCGAAAGAAGTCCTCGACTGCAGCAAGCGCGTAATCCACATCCTTCTCTTCGTGCATCAAGTTGAGCGAGAGGAAGCCCCTCTTCCCAATATAAATGGACCTGCTGATCAGGAAGAAGAAAAACGTATCCCGGAGTCTCGTTGGATAAGGACCGCTGTAGTGAAGACCAATCGTGCTCCCAAAGCCCGTTGCCTGCAGCCAATCGCTTTTATAACGAGCCACAATCTCGTTAATGCCTTCTCGAAGCTTCTCTCCGAGAGCGTTGATGCGTGATATGCTCTCTGCTGTCAGAATCTTACTGGCGGCAACGCCGGCAGCCATAGAGAAGGTGTTGTTGTTGTGGGTGCCGGAATGGAACAACCCGTTGGGGTTGAGAGCAGACATTATGTCTGCGCGTCCACCAAATGCGCCAAAGCTGAAGCCACCCGCCAGGTATTTACCAACCGTGGTCATATCTGGATAGATCCCGTGGTATTCCTGTAGTCCTCCCATATGGAACCTCGACGTTATAATCTCGTCGTAGATGAGGATTGCACCGGTTCCCGTAGCTGCGTTGCGCAGGTATTCAAGGAATGCCTTGCTTGCTGGTATCATTCCGTTTGCGCCCTGCATTGGTTCAACTAAGATAGCAGCGAGTTCTTCGGTGATGTATTTGTTGTTGTAGCTGGTATCGTTGTATTGACCGATAACAAATTGGTGTGGCAGATTCAGAGCATTTGGGCCGGCCGCGCCGAAGTGTGCGAACGCCCCGTGGTAACCTCCGGCAAAGACGAGTATCTAATATGATCAATGAAAACAGTGAGTTGTTGCGGACAGTTAATGGGTCAGGTAGGGAACTCTATGGACGGCTACCTTTTTACGTCCGGTGTGTGCTAACGCTACTGCGAGTGCCATTGTGTTGGCTTCGGTACCCGAGTTTGTGAATCGCACTTTCTCTATGCTCCTAAATCGATGAACAATGTGCCGAGCCAAGATGACTTCATTCTCGCTAGTACCTCCCAGATTGAAACCTCGGCTCTGAACAGTATTTTGGACGGCCGTGACAATGTCAGGGTGAGAATGTCCGAAAAGGGCGGCCGAGAACTCGGACACGAAATCCAGATATTCATGCCCATCTAACGAGGTGACACGACACCCCTTGCCTGATTTGATGCTCATTGGGAAGGGATAATAGTGTAGAACAGAGCGTGTATTACCGCCTGGCATATACTTGAGAGCCTCTTCGTGATTGGCTTGGGATTTTAGATTCGCGGCAGAGTATGACTCAGTGACTGATTCATATAACGCGTCCAATCTATCAGATAAGTTTATTTTGCTTGCGAGCTCTGTGCCAGACAACGGCTTCCGATACTCTGATTCCACGTAGATGGTGCTCAGGTTTTTGCTCCTCACAAGCACCGAGGTCGACCCTTTTGGAAACCAGATCATACTGCCCGACTTGGCGATAAAGCGCCGTCTAGAGGTGGCATCTTCCCATTCTGACTCGCCTAGCTGGGAGTCAGTGGTCACTCGTGAAGCGCAGACCACGAAATATACTTACCTGTTAAAACGTATTTCATCTCGTCCCATTCAGCCGTAAATTGTTCCTTGCCATCCTCGACGTCATCCGCATTCCAGACACCGCATACTACGGGAGCCGTCGACGACGGACTAGATCCTGTCAGCAATGACTAATTGCCCTTCATCGGTAACGTTATTGGGAAGGGGTTGTCGATACCTTGAAGCCACCAGATCGGAATACTCTCCAGGGCCATCCCGAACGCAACGAGGCAAGGACGGTACGTCCGACAGCACGCTGAGAGACGGCAACTGCTCCATAACAAGGTAATGAATGAATAACTTGTTCTCACAAAGGGTAATCGTTAGTGTGAGGAAATGCGCGAACTTGACAATGAATACGTGTTTTTATACCTACCATCTATACTGTACCTAAATGACCGCCGGGCATTTCCACTACCGGTATCGTCTCCAACAGACTTGGTACCTAGGTATTTCCCGCCGGAGCACCCCACCAGATTCTCTAAGGTCACGCAACCACGGACTTCACTTAAAAATATAAGGATACTGACATAGCAGCGATATGTCAATCGCAATTCAAAATCGATTCAGCCGAGTGGCCCGCAAAGTTAACAATGGCGACTTGGATGGAAAAGGAACAATTTGCGTCCCAAGTGGGCGACGCGGACTTGGAAGCCCAAGCCCCCAACCCCGCGGAATTTCCCCTGCGGACAAAGGAAGGCATTAGCTATTGGATCGGAGAGCACCATATTGACTGGGATGATGAATTCAGAGACCGAAGCCTACCCACTGAAGTGGACGTGGCCATTATCGGCAGCGGAATCACTGGCGCTACAGTGGTCCACGAACTGTGCAAGGCGCGACCTGGCCTCCGAGTCGCCGTCCTGGAAGCTCGCGGAATCTGTACAGGAGGAACTGGAAGGAATGGCGGGCACCTTTGCCGACCGGAGGCCTTTGATATTCGTGAGCTAGCGGCCACTTTTGGCGTCGAGGATGCGGTACGACTACGCCAGTTGATGCTTGTCAACCGGGACATGACTTTGGATGTTGTGGCCGAGCTGGGAGTTGCCGATGAAATTGACCTTCGCCTAGACGGTACGATTGTAGTTTTCAAGACGGCGGAACAACGCGAAGCCTACGCGGAAGATTTGAAATTTGGCATCGAACATGGCCTCCGTCATGAAGGTTACCTGCTGACCCCTGAGGAGGTCCTTCAAGTACGTACTCTCCTTCCAGATCAGGGATCTGCAGTTGTGTTACAATGGAACTGACCGCTACACAGAGAGTAGATATTCCACCTACATTAGCGGAGAACGGAGCTGCTTTCATCGAAAAGTCGGGGACCTTGTACCCTCGAAAACTAGTCCACGCCATGCTCAAACACGCGAAGTCGCAAATGCCCTCTCTAACGCTTCATCCATATGCACCAGTCTCGAATGTCTCTTATGATGCGAACGCTGCAAGCTACAAATACACAGTAACAACTGGAAAAGGCTCCATCTCTGCACGCTGCGTCTTCCACGCAACGAATGCATACGCTAGCCACCTTCTTCCTCCCTTGAAAGGCACCAAGGGCGTGTTTGCTGCTAAATGTCATGTGATGGCGGTCCAACCGAATGTTCCCAGTCGACCCGAACTGAAACCTGGATTCGGGTACGATGATATGTGGCAGTGGATGATCCAGAGGAAGAACGGAGGCCTTTTTCTCTACGGCGACTCTACGGCTGAGTTTATAGGCGATTTTGACGACTCTGTCACACTTCCCGAGACTCACCCGGTTCGTAAAAATATGTTCGACTTTCTCGAGACAATGTTTCCCAGCTTTTTTGAGAATATTGATTCAAAGGATGTGACCTATGACTGGACGGGTATTCTAGCATTTACGAACAACGGGGCAAGTATCGTTGGCAGGCCGTACAAGGAGCGCAAGGGTGAGTTCATGTCCGTGGGACACAATGGAGAGGGGATGACTCGGTGCGTATCCTGCGCATCGGCTTTGACAGGGGCTCTGATTCAATATCTGGATGGGAATCCGGAGACTTGGGTTGCCCCTACTTGGCTTCCTATAGGATTTCGTCGGAATATCTGAACCACGCGAAGGGTACAATCTACTATTTAGTTCAGTATACGTATGAATACATCGGTTTATTGCTGGCTATACTTGTCTCCTGTAAGGCTAGCAGTTCGTCATGCGATACTCATTTCCACGCCACAGCCCTCTATTTTACCGACACTTTCTGAACATGTAGTCACAGATGCCAACGGCAACTAATTTCTGTTCACCTTCCCCGGAATTATTTCTCCTCGAAAGATCATATCGCAAAGGAGAAGTGCCCCGCACAGGGAATTGATCAAGCTTGGGACTGTCTTGCAACAATCTGCATGGAGGCTCTTCGTGTCTGTGTACCATTGCTTCCTGCGTCACAAGCTCACGCACTATGGCGAGAGTATCTAGCGTGAGCTTCACGGCCTTGCCGGTAAAGTTACATGGCTTTCGTCAGCGTTGGTCAATCCCTGTTGCTCCGGAGCAGAGCGTTTGGAACTGCTGCGACTTTATTATATGGTTTCATCCTCTGTGAACGTTTCGTAAGGAGAGGCTCTTCTAGCTTCTACGTGTTGGAAATCGCGTTATCAGTCAGGTTCTGGGAGAAGCTCCGGCGGGTCAAGTTTCGGAGTGGATAGGTAATCAACATGGTTAATTTTCTGGCTAATGAACGATTTCGTGCTTCTCAATGTCCGACACTAGCTACAACAATTCATACATAAGAGTTTTAGACCAAGAAACTGCCTGGCGAAGGCAAAAAAGTGTAAAGTAATGGTAGAGTAGGTACATGCTGGTGAGTACCCAAGTATCGTAATAATTCCCCGGCGGGGGATTTTTTGTTTTCCATTTAGGTCGCCCCGGCAAACGAGACAAAAGAAAGGAGTGAGAGGAATAACTTATGAAACACGACATCTCTTGATTTATTTTCTGAATTCTGCATATAAAATTTGTATAGGGACGAACGCTGCTCCAGATACTCGTACCGCTCTCAAATTATCATCAGAAAATGGTAGCCAACATTGAACTCACGGCACCTAACGGCCGGACCTTGAGTCTGCCAGTCGGACTTTTTATCAACAATGAATTCGTGGAAGGAGTCAAATCACAGAAGCTCACGAGCATTAATCCCGCGTGAGATTCTCCAAAACCAGCGCTGAGGTCAAATTTGATGACAACTGACAGAATAGCATAGGGACGAGAATCCGATAGCTACAATTGAGATTGCAACAGCCGAAGATGTCGACTTGGCCGTTGCGGCTGCTCAAAAAGCTTTCTCACATCCATGTTGGGCCGGTTTGGATGCTTCGAAAAGAGGAAAACTTCTCTATGCCCTTGCCCAGCTCATCAGAGACCATAGAGAAGACCTCGCCACGCTCGAGGCCTGGGATAACGGGAAGCCATACAAGGCCGCACTAGAAGAAGATTTGGAAGAAACAATTACCTGCTTTGAGTATTATGCTGGGTGGGCAGATAAGACCCATGGCGCAGTTGTTCAGGGCCCGCCGGAGAAGCTGATTTACACCCTGCGCGAGCCAATTGGAGTTTGTGGACAGATCATCCCTTGGAATTATCCCTTGAGTATGGCTGCATGGAAACTCGGTCCAGCACTTGCGGTACGTTTTGCCTTCATCTAAATCCCTCCGCCTCGTTGTATCATAACCTGACCTTAAAATAGTGTGGTAACACGGTGATCCTCAAGCCTGCTGAACAGACACCGCTCAGCGCTTTATACCTCGCCCAACTGATCAAGGAAGCTGGATTTCCTCCAGGAGTAGTTAATGTACTGAATGGATTCGGTTACGATGTGGGCGCGGCTATTGCGAAACACCCGGGCGTCGAGAAGGTGGCATTCACGGGAAGTACGGCGACAGGAAAAGAGATTATGAAGCTGGCTGCGGGAAATTTAAAAAACATCACGCTTGAGACAGGAGGAAAATCTCCCCTAATCGTATTTAACGATGCAGATCTTGACCAGGCAGCTAAATGGGCATATGTTGGGATCATGAGCAACCAGGGCCAGATCTGCACGGCAACCAGCCGGATCTTTGTGCAGGATACGATTTACGACAGCTTCCTGGAGCAGTTTGTCGGTGTAATTGAGCAGGAAACTCATGTTGGAGATCCATTTGCTGAAGAAACATCACACGGGCCTCAGGTGAGCAAAGCCCAATACGATCGTATACTCAGCTATATCGAGCGGGGCAAGAAAGAGGGAGCTACTGTTCTACTTGGAGGAACTCGATCTAGTTACCAGCAGAAAGGGTTTTTCATCATGCCTACAGTGTTTACTGAAGTCGCTGATAACATGACAATCTACCGAGAGGAAATATTCGGTCCTGTGGTGGTGATCTGCAAGTTCTCCTCGGAGGATGAGGTCATCCAGAGAGCCAATGACACGCTCTATGGGCTAGGAGGAGCGGTGTTCACCGAGAGTATCACACGAGCGCATCGGGTAGCTCATCAGATCCAGGCAGGCTCTGTTTGGGTCAACAGTAGTAATGATGGTGATATTCGGGCCCCCTTTGGTGGCATGAAACAGAGTGGGATCGGGAGGGAATTGGGGCAAGCTGGTCTAGAGGGCTACTCGACTATCAAAACTGTATACATCAATACAGGACTTAGAATATAGATGTTAGCTTCTGGAATCAGGCCTTACTAGAACCCTTATGTGCCGTTGATTATGTTAGCTCGAGTAGCTTCCAGAATACCACCCGCTAGTCCCCATGCCGTGCAAGCATTGATATTGATCCTAGAGCTGCATCGTAAGTCGTAACTGAGGCTTTCAAACAGACGTTAACCCAAGAACGGCATCCGAAGAATTATTCCTTCGGAGATTTCCACGGTGGCGGGGAGTCTGGGGGAAAAAGGAACAAAGAAAATGATGATTGATCGTATTTTTTGGCTTGTTTTTAAGAGAGAGGGGGCTACTGGTACATTACCTAGGTAGTCGTAACTGACACGATAGTTGAACTAGCAGAGGGTTTGAGCGTCTCTCTAAGGTACCTTCCTGTGAGGCGACCATTTATATAGCACTTATTTGTATTTAGGGCAGTGTTGCAGTTAAAGAGGCAAGAGAGAAGAGCACTCCAGGTACCATCTATGGATGGATGATGTCCAAAAGGTCTATCGACCTCCCCTTCCAGACCTCGGAATTAGACACGCATTTGAAGTAAGAGAAAATCCGTGATTGGCATAGACTACTAGCATTGAGAAATAGGCATTCCATGCAATACAGTCCCCGATGCTACCTAGATAGTACAGGCAACTATAATGGATGTACCGATTTAAACTATACGAAAATTATTCAAGGTGATCATGACATCATTGGCATATGTAAATATAAGTATTCGATCGTGCAAAGAGCTTAGCAGCTATGAAACTCTAATGAATGAAACAAAGAAGAATAGATGAATCATATCCACAAATAAAAACGCCTATGATTCAAAATAGGGGTATACAGAGATCAAATTGTCGGCTCAGTCCCTGTAGATTCAGCATGCCCTGCATTCCGGGAGAAGCCTCCGAGACAGGATTATCAGCCCGAATCCACAGCTCCTGTAAGAGACGAGATACATGGTCGAAATGAGCTATTGAGAAATGTTTTTGCGCTCGGTCCAGCAATCGCAGAACTTCCTGACGCAGCATCGGCTGCATGCAGCACTCATTTCCCACAACAACCAGGCTCCAGAGCATGGCGTTGGCTATCGTGAGACCTTCCGATTCAGCATGATCAACTAGGCTGCCAATGCTGTAGGTTAATAGTCGAATGTACGATTCAGAGATCTCGCTGCGGGTTGAAGTGAGTGCTATCATCGGGTTCGCTTCGAAGCCTCCACGCCACAAGTAAATCAAAGCAGCTTTCCGAATACATTCCCAGGCGGTCAATACTGAAGTAGCAAGGTGAGGTGAAAGATTATTAACTGCGCCTGGAGGAATCCATGATTCGAGAAGCACTTCTATCATCGTGACACAAGAAAGGCCGTTTAGTGTGTTGTTGACAGCGGGGTCATTGAAAACTGGTAGCCGTGATTCCGCCATAGTGTTGTCAAAGGCATGTTTCAGGCGACCATATAGTGATGTGCTGATTCGAGCACAAATCCGCTTTTCTTCGAACATGGCTGACATCATAGCAATAATCGTAATGAGGGATTCAGGGTACCCGATTGTGACTTCAAACGGGGTAAAGCTGGGCGTTTGAGAATGGGGATAAGCCTTGCCAGATCCCCCGACCGGGCAGATATTCCACTTTAGCCACGCCAGGTGGCTATCCTCCAGACGTCCGAGAGAGAAAGCCGAAATATCATTATAAGCGGCACAAGTACGCACGAACCGAGCAACGGAAAGAGAATCAATGATAGTCGGCTCGGTAGATTCGATCAGTGCGATCATTCCTTGAACGTGCAAGGACCAATTATTGACTTGCAGTGGAAATCCGAACATAGAAAGCAATAGGGACGCAGCTAAGACTTCCTTTAAATCACCTTCTTGGGTACCTCCAGATTGAAGACGAATCAGTTTTGATCGAATACCCGAAATAGTAACCTGATGCCAATTCAAAGCGTCTGTGGATGGCGATTCTGTGTCTGAGATGGTTAGATTGTCGTCAACAGCTCTCACTGCTATATTTGCAGAGTCTACAACTGTTTGCAATCGGGCTGCGAGGGCTAGAAGCGCGGTCAGAATGCTTGAAAATGTGCTTGCAAGAGGTAGAATCTCGTCCAGCAATGGGCAGCCGGATTGTCCGATGGCGACGAACGAGCGATGGCATCGCCGTATAACTGGCCACAAAAGATAGATTAATAAACGCCAACCCTCCTCTGGGTGGATGTTGGATCATAGAACTTACGGAAGCGGATGGCCTGGTTTTTCTGGCCGTTAAGGACCAGCCGTCTTATATCTGAGTTGTCGTTGTTTCTGGTCGGTAGCTTCTGGTCACATAGGGACAGATCAAAATATCCAGGTTGGCACATTCGCATGGTGGGATCACAAAGCCTTGTAACTACAGCATACAGAGTCACTTCCAGTTCACCATTCCATGACCAAATTTCCTCGTCAGGCGGGACTGGGAATGTCCACTCTGAAAGTGCAGCAGTATTGCTCAAGGCGAGGATGCCAGTACCATGCCCGCACCATCTGTATTGCATCAAAACAAGAGCAGATATTTTGCTGTGGTTGGTAGAAGATCGATCAAGTGCTTGAGAAGTGCAATAGAGAAGCAAACGATATATCTCCGACACGACAGGGTGTTCCCATCGTCCCACATTCTCATGGAGTAGAGAAAGGACTTTTAAGTGGATACGGGAAGAATTGTCCAATTTTTCGGGTACAACAATAGCGGGATTCTCCAGACCATCGGCCAAAGAAATGTATTGACGAAGAGCCAGACACTGGATAACAGAGGAAAGAACAACGAAATAGACAGAAGCGGGCGACAGACATGTCAGATAGGGGTCGAGCCGTATTAAATGAGGTAGGACCTGAAGAGTCAGTCCATTTGGTTAGCGAGCTACGGGCGTGATATAGAGATCAGAGGATTGACATTACCTCAGCGATAAGAAGTGAATGATCCAATAAATCAGCAAATTCGGTGTGTTGCAGGAATTGTGGATCAAGAAGAAGGTTAAGTAGATCCATGTCGCCATCTAGACTTGTTGAGTCAGAAGCGTGATGCGGTAGTCTGCATACAGAAAACGGGCTGATACTAACAGAGTATTAGGAATATTCCATGCAGCCATATCATTGACTCGGCCTGGTAGAGGAGACTCAAAGCATTGAAGTTCAGCAACTGTGGTGGAAAATCGAAAAAGAAATCCTTGGCCAATTCAATAGCCAGTTCCCAGTTTCTGTTGCGCTCGGCATAATTATCCAGGACGTAGTTTAATAGTCTTGTATTGCTCAGCCTAAGATCAAAGTCTGATGGTAGGAATAGTAGAAGGGTGGGGGACTTACTGGACTAGTGGACAATACAACTGAAAGTAGGAATGTTGAGGGTTTGTTGTAGTTGTCGACTCCTGGTGCATGGCAAACTGCTCCCGTGATATCCCTCCATGCCAAAGATCATCTGGTATGAACGGCATGGAACAGCAACGGGAACCAGTTTTGGAAGCTGGGGGGCGTTCATGATGTAGTAAGGCAAGGATACTGCAGCGTGTTAGAGGTAAGGCGCGTTGGTGAAGGAGACTGGAAGGCAGGCCATGCAAGTTACCTGTCTTGAAAAGATAAGCCCATTGCGGTGCTTCATACACATTGTTAGTTTGAAGCCGACACGGGGAAGAGATGATTCTACGCTGACGTACCGCCTCTCCACCTCATGTTCGGCTGATGTGCAGTCCCTGCCCCGGACCTGGTCATTGAAAATGACCCACGCAAGATGGTTCCAGCGTATTGCAATCTCTACAAACTCACTACTTAGACAATATGTGTAACTGAGAAATAACAGACAGAGAGAATTACAGAGCTTGACCTGACGGCTTTTCCACGACAGGTTCGGTGTCAATGCCAAGGCACTCATGCGAAGAGTATCCTTGGCTAACGCGCGCTCATTTTCGTAGTCCACCCCATCGTTATACGGCAGGAGCTCAAGCGATATGGCAAGCAGCGCGTACAAAAGCTCGATGCCAAGCGACTCTCTGAACGAGTGGGTAATGTGGCAATTCTGGGGTAAGATGCCGTATAGTCCCAGCTCGCCCGATTGTGAAAGCAGCTGATGCAGGAGATCAGCCGCGGACAGAGCATCGATGGGCAAATTAGGGAGGTTTTCGACCAGGGTCAGACAGTTGACGAACCCACTTGACGAGTCTGCCGGCCTTGGCCGCCTGGCTGAGGGTACCACCGTGGCCGTTGCCGGCGAGCTGGTCTGGGGTTGTGGGGAATCTATGCAAGATGGGTCGTGATCGGTCGCCAGCGATGGGAGGCTAGGAGAAGCGGCCCTTTCACTGGGGGTCGTAGCAAGGGGGGACGGATAAAGGACACGAGAGGATTGCTTTCTCGGCCGGCCCCTGCTTCGCAGCGGCCGTTCTCTTTTGCATTGCAAGTTCAGCCGAGTGCACCGCGCACAGGGGTCTTCATAGTTGCACTGGGTTTTCTATAGCATCTGTTTAGTTGTCTCTGCAAAGCGAAGAACGAGGAAATTCCACGCACTAGCTTCGAGCAGCGGTCGCAGGCCCTAGACATGGGGGATCTGTCACAATACCGAACCGAGTCCTCCACGATCTGGCTGACATTCATTCAGGGGGCTCAGTATTGAATAGCAGAGAGAGTAAAATCGACGACGGGAAATAATGCAGGTGGGAACGGGGGATAAAGTAGAGAAATTGATGCTTGTGCGAGGTCGTCGAGGCGACGACCCCGCATCACAGCGGGAGTTCCGGTACAAATTCTCCGGCGGCAATATTTCCTGCAGTTGCCAATAATGTCAATACGTATCTGCAGAGGCCGAGGCCGGGGCTGAGCTGCCACATAATTCTGGCCAGGGGCACAGAATGCCGTTCAGTATGATTTGTCCCTTGATTCTTCGCTTTCCTTCCGCTTGCTCGCTGTTGTGCTGGGTCGAGTTCATTACCACTGTTCCCTCTGCACCATGGGATCGATTACAGCCAACGGCCAAATGGCGGACTGGGAATCTCGTGCTTTGAAGAAAAGAAAGGAGCGAGAAGACAAGATCTATCAATGGGGATTGGAAACCCCTCGTGTTCCCCCGGACGTAACCTGCGTCAAGAACTTCCCCCAATCCTGCGGCGCCTTGACCCAGGAGGAGATTGAAGTAACCGAGACTCCGCCAACTTTGATCGTCAAGAAGCTGCAAGAACGTACATGGTCAGCAGAAAAAGTCATACGCGCGTTCATTTCTCGCACAGTCATCGCACATTCCCTGGTGAATCCACTCACTGAAGTTTTCTTCAACGATGCCATCGAACGCGCCCAACGGCTGGATTCGTTCTATGAGAAGACGGGTAGGCCGGTAGGCCCATTGCATGGGTTCCCGATGAGCATCAAGGACGTGATGATCATCGATAATCATGACGCAACCCTGGGGTTTGTGGCTTGGATCGGTCGTAAACGTCCTGTCGAAGATCGCCTTGTGACGAAGCTACAATCCGCCGGCGTCGTGTTTTATTGCAAGACCAACGTCCCACAAAGTCTGATGTCTGGAGAGTGCGTGAATTTTATATTCGGAAGAACTTCCACTCCCTGGAACACTTGGCTGTCTGCCGGGGGATCGAGCGGTGGAGAGGCAGCCCTCATTTCTCTAGGCGGAAGTCCGCTGGGTATCGGCACTGATATTGCGGGATCTATTCGGACCCCCGCTAATTTTAACGGGATCTACGGTCTTTGTCCATCTCCAGACCGGTTTCCATTGCATAGTGCAGAGAATAGTGGCGGCTCTAGTATCATCCGCGCGGTTGCCGGGCCTTTGGCTCGTGGCGTGGATGGTCTCGAGCTGTATGTTCGAACTGTGCTGGGTTTCAACCCTTGGGAGTGGGATTTCAGCACTGTGCATCTCCCCTGGAGAGAGGCGGAGTATCTTATTGGAAAGCGACGAAGACTTTGCTTTGCTTTCATGCCGCACGACTCCGTGGTCTTACCGCACCCACCCATCCAGCGGGGTATGAACCTATTGAAGAATGCGCTCCAAGAAGCGGGACATCAGGTTATAGATATTGAACCGTTTGACGGCAAAGAAATCATTGACCTATCACGCAAGATATGGGCCGCAAGCGGAAGCGAAGAACTGATCGAGATCCTAGCAACCTTACAAGAACCTCTGATTCCAGAAGCTGAGCAGCCTGATCTATCCCAAGCACTCACTTCCAGGGAATACCAAGATTGCTACGTCCAGGCAAATATAATCCGCCAGAAATATTTAGACAAGTGGCAGGAAACAAAATACCGTACCAGAACCGGCCACCCTGTTGACGTTATCATAATGCCTTCAGGCGGACATGTCGCCCCTCCACACGGAACGATGGAATACTTTACATACGAAGCAATTTCGAATCTTTTAGAATGGACTTGCGCGACTGTGCCGGTAACTCATGTTGACCCAGCATTAGACCAGAAGCCAGACGACCTCACCTTTGTGCCAATGTCTGACTTTGACCAAAGGAACTGGGACAGGTGTAAGTTTCTTTCTTTTATTTGTTTTTTTATCTCCCCCCTCCCCGGGGCGCCTCTTTCTTTCCAATAACACATCGTCTGATTGACAAAACCCGTGACCAGACACACCGGAGTTATATCAGGATGGGCCTGTATGCCTTCAAGTCTTGGGACAGCGGTTCACCGAGGAAAAGGTATTGGGCATTTTACGTGTGATTGACCAGGCCTTAGGACGGGATGAGTACTATATGGCATGAAAATGATGTACATTGGGGAAATTGAATTTAGAATGCTCCCCGTGAGTATGCTAGTCAGTGGGTCTGCAAGCCTTCAAGTAAGAAGGAATTATGCCCATAGTTTTGGGCCTTTCGTGAACATCAGGCTGATAATAAATAGACATAGAAAGGTGATAATGTGGCCCTTAACTCTAGGTAACTCTCCATACAGCCCTAATCTGTACGATCTAACTATCGGCTCTATCCTGAGACGTACTGGTACACCTCTCGCACTTTTAATCAGGAGACCCTTATAACCTACACTACTTTCCGAGGGTGATCGGCGAATACCTCCGCTGACAGTTTGAATTCATCAAATCAAAAATTGGGATATAAAGGCCATGCAAAAATGTTCACCCATTGGCACCGTAAGTACCCGTCAGAGGGATAATGTACATGAATAAGTGGCGAATTATTGACCCATGAAGCATATTTAACATTGTTGTAACCCGTTCATCGAAGCCATCCTGTATTCTCGATGCCGTACCCTCCTATATTCAACTGTGTTTCTTCCCTTCATTCCGAGGTGGATCAAGAGAAACCCCAATCAACGCGCTTCAAATCCATGTCAATTTCCTAAGGTGCCTGGAATTTCCAGAAGCTATAGGATTCGCGAGTTTCCCATCGACTTTGAGGAGCAATGCAGCGGTCTTTTGACGCTGCCCGAAGAGGTAGATACGGTCATCATTGGACCAGGGATATTCAGGCGCACGCAGCGTATCAGCTTTCTATAGCGAGACTTGATCTGCGAGTCCCGATGATCGACGTTCGTGGGATTTGCATTGGTGCCACGGGTCGTAACGATGGACACATAAGCCATCCTGCGGTTTATCATCTGAGACAGCTTGCAAAGAAATTTGGTGCAAAAGAAGCGGTGCAAATACGACAACTCAGTCAGAGGAATGAGACATGATGCTAGAAGCCATCGAGCGCCTGGACGCAGTCGCTGAAACGGACATGAGATTGAATGGGACTGTTGTTATTTTTGAGATGGTGGATGAGAGACAAGAATTCATCGATGATCTTGCATTATTCTGTATTGCCTTCCCAACACTTATGACTACCTTAGAACAATGATTAAAGACTTGCATTTCAAATTGGCCTGGGACCAAGCCAATACTCTCCTCTAATCATGATGTATGTAGTACTCTGGACTTGATGAACGGATCGCATGGTCATAACCAGCACTAGGCTACTAAGTACAGCAATATGCTATTTACAGACAGTTTCGCGAGGAGAAGCAATGATAAATCGTGCATAGAGGTGAACAAGAAGGCATTAGAGTGGGAAGCTTCTACATTAAATGTATGTAATGATTTATCATTCGCAACGCCGCTCAGATTTTACTCGCTTGGACCTCCGGAAGTTGCACCTCCCCAATCGACCGTTCCAGCGTCAGAGACGTTTGCAACCTCTTGTCAGTGATCAAATAACAATCTGGGAACCACTCCGGTGCGGTGCCTCCTAAAGCAAGCTTAGCTAGAACCTCTCCCACCAGCCAACAGTTAGGCATTCCATATCCATTGAATGCCACAGCTGCAAACTCTCCAGATCCGCGACGCAAAGAAAGAGATGATGGGACCTGCCCAACGACAGGCACGCCATCGGCGGAGAAACCCATCGTCCCGGTCCACGCAGATACAAGCTTGCCCTTTTGAGGCGGCACGTCTTTCTCCTTCCCTTCGAAATAGAGGGGCAAAGTCTTTTGTAGGACGTCAACGGAGGTATCGCACATTCTACTATCATCGGCATGCAGCAATTCCTCCCAAGTTGCGTAATCCCCACCGAAAAAAAATAGATTAGACTTCGGACTTTGAATCAGATATTGAAGACCATCCATGATCTTCCCGGTTTGGTAGTCTTGCCGCATCAAATAATGGAACCCCCAAGAATAGCTCGTGCCTCGATTCGGAATGCTAGATTGAAGATTCTGTACTGTCATGGAGCCAGTCAAAGGAAACATGCATCCCCGAAGACCTGGCAGAAGGTGGCCAGCGTATCCATTTGTACAATGAATCACCTTGGTACAACGCACCGTTCCTCGGGGAGTATGAAGCTGATACGGATGGGAACCGGGGCCGTCGTATGTGATGCTAGTGACAGGCGTGTTTGTTTCAATGGTGAATCGAGCCCGATGTTGCTCAAGTAGCGCCTCAAAAACTTTGGTAATAAAACGATACGGCCACACACTGCCTGCGCGATGCAGCATAGCTCCGTAACCCTTGCTAATGCCATAATCCTGAGTTGTTTTAAGACCCACCATTAGCCCTAGCCCCAACAGTTCAAGGTCATAGGGTGAATTTTTGCTTACCTTGATCTTTTGGGATCCAATTATTTTGAACTCGCCTTTCAAGAGTGGATGGTCTCGCTCCAACTGCTCGACGCTCGATTTGGCTGCCTGGAATGAGGCACTGTCAAGGTATACCCGAATTTTGGTAGTATCTTGAAAATCGCACGAGGTTGGGGCGTATTTGAGAATCATTTCTCGCATCTTAGACGTTGTTTTTATGGTAAGGTTAACAATCTTGCCGGCTGTCTCAGCTCCAAAATTTGCGACAAGAGAACTGTAGTCACCCCCGGCAGCTGTTGCAAGTTGTCCACCATTCCGACCGGTGGCTCCAGAACACAAAGTTCGTGCTTCAAAGAGAGCGACTCGTAGCTTAGGATCATTTTCTAGAATTGCTTTCGATACACTAGCACCGGTGACTCCAGACCCGATGATGGCGATGTCAACAGTTCGGGGGAGGACTGGGGAGCGAGTTGATGCTAACGCGTGGGGATCCCTCTGCCAATAGGACTGAGTGGGACTTGCCACTGGAAGTCCAGGGTCGGCAGTGAGCAATCGGACGATTTCATCTAGTTTTTATATTAGACGCATAATCCAGTCAGTTTAAAGCGTGTGTGTAACAGCTTTTCCTCGCCTCGTAGAAAACGTACTAACCTCGCGTTTGCTGCGGTCTCATTCTGCACCGTTTTGTCTCCTAAGCTCCGTGTTGATTTCGAAAGGCGGCACGAGCTTGACTTGACAAACTCATGAAGGAAAAGAGAAAGATATAAGCTGCTGCGTCCAGCTGGTGAACAATCATACGATCCATGCGCTTTGCTTTTGCGAGCCGGGAAAGGAATTGCATCGTCTGGAAGCTTGGAGCTCCTCTTTCCAAGGTTGTTAACAGATAAGATAAAGAGCGTACCGGTATCTAGGTACAGGGGAAAACTCGCCGGCGGGGAATTTTGGACACCACCCAAAGGACCAGAACGAAGGCCATCGTACGACCGGAGGGCTATTTGATTTTCATATTGTCTTACTATTTCTACGTACAGAATATCTCAGACCCATGAGGGAATAGGTAAGAACAGGCATCGCTACGATAAGAGTCCTTATAGAGACCCAGTGATAGATTTTGGAAAATCAGCACCCACTAGGAGCGAGTACATCACTGTAAAACGACAGGGATTTCTTTCCTCGGAAAGTTCGTTAGGGTGTAATCTCCAACAGTCATTAACAGCTTTTCCGTCTGTTCTTGCGAGAAACTAACGCTGATCGAGCCCTCTTCGTCAATGGTCAATGAATTCCTCAGTAACCAGTAGGCGTGATTTAGAATTTATATATTTTAGTGCTCATGTTGTCGCTGTAGTGAGTACATCTTTTAGGAGGATTAAGAATCGGTTTGAAGGTTCATAATACAATGTCCAGGTATGATACTTTAAGCTAGAAGATATATGGGAGACACGATTCAACGGTCAATGTGTGATGATGGTCGATTCAATAAAACCGACCCAGTCGAAAGAACAAGGTAGCATCAGGTTGAGCAAATAGGTTTGTTTCTTTAAAAGTCCCTCGACAATGGCTGTAATTTCGCGAAGTGTGCGTATCTTCCTGCTGTCCGGATTCGAGCCTTCTTGCCCCAAATGATCATCGGAATGGAGACATTGAGGGTTATAAAGGACAGGGCCCCGCAGAGAATAAAAGTATTCCGGAGGCCCATTCCGTCCAACCAAGGGGTGATAACAAACATAATTATCACTGATACGGCGTTTCGCAAGAATGCAACTCCAACAAATGCATCTCCGAGAATCTGCGAGAGATTGTCAGCTTTTTCTGGGATCCCCTTCGGCATTCAACGTATCAGCCGAAGTTCACAAACACCTATACTTACATCTTGGTAACAATCCATGAGGTAGGTTAATGCCACATCACCCCCAAGTCCTAATCCGACGCAGTAGAGGGCGTTTGCTACAGCAAGGACGATCCAAGGCAATTCCTACAGAGATGAGTTATCATGTTTTCTAATGAGGGGGGTGGAACTTACCCTATCCAGCGTGAAACCAAAAAGCAACAAACCGGCTGCAGAGAAGAACGCTGTTGGAACGCCGAGATATAAACGGAATTCGGGTTCATAGATGCCGGAATTTCTCTTGGACAGTCTCACAACCACAAAGTCATTCAGTGGTCCACCACATATAGCGCCAATTAGGGTGCCAACCAATGAGGATAAGTTAAAGAGACCAATTTGCGCGCTGTCGAAATTATAGGGGGGATAGAGTAGCCATAGCGATTGGACTGTTCCCAAAACAGAAACCCACACGAGTAGACTGGCATAGATGATAGCACTATATGTAACAGCCGGGAATTGAATTAGAATAAAGAACGGATTCCACGCATGTTGGAAAAGCGGAATGTCCGTCTTGGTGATGAGACCCAATCGCTCACGACGCGACTTCTGTCGCCACATGATCTCTTCGCTCTGCGGGACGTCGTCTAAAGAAGGTTCCGGGGATTTGGCGGTCGTGGTAGTTGGCTTTGAGGCTGATGCTGTCGATGATGGGGCAACAACCTGCCCTCCGATCTCAGGTACATATTTCGTTTCTTCGAAGAGCCCAATAGCTAATATCAAGTTGATGCCGATAAGAAGGGCAGTCCACCACCACATATACTGCCAGCTTTGGGCTTGGATGATATATCCCGCAACCAGCGGCCCGAGGAAGGAGCCTATAGTTTCCATGGCCAAGAAAATTCCATTTGCCATGCCGCGTTGATGAACAAAAAAGAGGTCGGCAATGGTGATCTGAACGATGGTTTCGCTGATGGCGCCACCGAGGCCGGCGAATAGGTTGAATACAATAAACTGCGCCGCAGTGTCGGCCCAGCCTGCCCACAGTGTCACAGCCAACTGCAGCGTCAAACTAAACAGGTAGATTGGCCGCCGACCATATTTGTATACAAATGGAATGAAGAATAGGCATCCGAGACCCAGGCCCGCGTAGTTGGCCGCAATGGCATTGTTTAAGTCTCCGTACGAGAGCCCCATTTCTAGATAAGGCCCGTAAGCAACGCCTGCGATGTCAAGCATCACGAATGTCGAAATGACATAGAGTAAAGCAATGGAAAAATTAGTCCATTTCCTCCCGGTGGTCCAGTTCTAGATTCTTGTGTCAGTTCTGCGTAGCTATTGAAAGGACATCCAGGCCAGGGGCTTCCCGTACTAGGGGATCATTGGGATCTTCCGTAGGTTTTGGCTGAAGGACCAAGTAGTCTGATCGTTCAGTTTCTGTTTTTATGTGTTATTTCTCGATTAACACAAGAATTTTCAGGGTGTATTTTCTTTTCAAAGGACAGCAGACTCACTGTTCTCGAGCCGGACGGTGCCTGGGGCCCACACGTAGCCCTGGTCGTCGGTGGTAACATGTTGATCCATGGTGAGATCCTCAGGCGTTCATAGTCCGGGACAATTGGTAATTCTTCTCTGTAGACGGGTAACGGAGCATGAAGTATCCAGACGTCATGGTCCACTCCGTGCTTCACAGGGCATTTTTATACGGGAAACGTGGAGACCAATTTATTGCAAATACCCACGAATACCTTAGAGTTTACCCTTTTTTTCCCCACACATCTCAATGATCTCACCCCAACCAAAGTTGCCCTGGCATTGTATTTCCCGGCGGAGAGTCATGCCAGAAAATCGACCGGTGGCTAATTCATGTCTGTCCAACTGCCTACTGGGCCAATTGGGTGTCGGATGCCTCCTGAGCCTGGTCCATCAATGCTGCTAAGGGAACTCAGGGGACACCTAGGTTTGAGAGATAACACAGCGAGCTAGCATTGGAGACTACTCCTCAAAAAGACCGCCGGACGTTATCAACCTGCGCATCCCAAGGGCAGCTGGTCGTTTTCGCAGACACTTTAGGACGATAAGAGATGCTCTGCCTCATATCAATATCTTGCATAGTTAGTTAACTAGTTAGTTACTACATAGGCTGCCATAAATGATTATGTATAAGACGGTGGGGGATCCTTGGCAAATCCTTGTAACGAGGACCGGTTGATAGCTTGATATCCAATGAGAGCCATCGCCTTTATCTCAACTCAGCCGCCATAGTGAAGGGTGCACCGCCTCAGTTTGATTACTAAGACGAGTTGTTAGTCTAGTTAACTATAAAAGGAATAGGAATAATGATGTTAGTTGGTGTGGCTGTGTTGAGATAACAATCGCCCTATCCGGGATGGCCATAGAGTAATTGGATTCTATCACATTAGTTGCTATCGAGTACGGATCCATCCATGGTCGGGGATGAAATACCAGCGAGGATCGCAGGCTTGTAGATTACGGACCCCCTGACAAGATCGAAATTCCCGACGCTTCTTTCTTTCTTCGTCTTTCTATAGGTACGGTACCGGTTCCGCTCCCCCAAAACACCCGACGGGGAATCAAAATTCTCCCTCCTTCCGCGCACTGTGGCTCTCTCTCGCGCGCGCGGAGCCCCAGCTCGAACGCTGCTTGTTCGTGACGACCGTGAAGATGATTGGACTAGAGAGTGCCACTGGTGCTTTGAAATTTTGTTGCGGGGAATGAAAGGTCAAACAGTTTTCTTTACTCCTCCGTCGCGGTGTTATAATTAAGAGGCGGACTCCCCAGGGCCGTTGACCAGAGCTCCCGTCACTAGAACAACACGAACTGTCCATTTTTGACAGTCCAAAAGAAGAGAAAAAGGAAAAATCATGTCCGGATTCCAGAACCCTACAGGTAAAACCCGTCTCGCAGTCGATGGACTGGGCACGGTTGAAGGTCTAGAGTTCGCGCAAGGTGTCTGTCAGTTTTCGGGTATTCCCTATGGCACGTTGAGCAAACGATGGACTCGCTCAGGCCTCCAGACTACTTGGCCTTCAGGCTTTCATGATGGCACCAAACTTGGGTATGCGGCCTGGTATTGAACGAGATCCACAGCCACTGACATCCGTATCAGACCGAATGCTCCCAATCCCACCGAGTACAACAGCTTCCCCGGGATTTTGCCCGACTTACCTCATCACCCGACCCCCATCGAAGATGAACTCAACTGTCTCGTGCTCAACATCGTCAGCCCTCCCAACACTGCCGGCCAGAAGCTTCCCGTTCTCGCTTTCATTCACGGCGGATCCTTCCTGTCTGGCGGCGCCAATATGTCTGCTTACGATTGCGTCAACCTGTGTTCATTCTCGGTCTCCCGCGGCACACCTGCTGTATTCGTGAATTTGAATTATCGTGTCGGACTTGGCGGCTTCTTAGCCTCCAGGGCCATCAAAGCTGATCTCGAACGCGATGGCTACGAGGGTTGCGGGAATTTTGGACTGTATGATCAACAGATCGCACTTCATTGGATTAATCGTTACATCAGTTCATTTGGAGGTGACCCCGAACAAGTCATGATCTTTGGGGAGTCGGCCGGTGGAATAAGTGTTTGCAATCAAATTGTCGCAAAGGACCCTCCTCCCTTCCAGCGTGCAATCGCGATGTCGGGCCATCTTAACACGATTTTTGCCTGGAGCCTAGAACAGCATGAGAAGCATTATCGAGCGTTACTGACCCATCTAAAGATCGATCCCGATGCATCTGACTCTTTGGAACAGCTGCGAACTCGCTCCCAGGATGAGGTAGCAGGCGCGACCCTGACAGTGGCCGGTACGGTCATTGCTACCGGTAATCCTTGTCTGGACGGGAACTTTTATGCGGATACACCCGGATTTGATAACGTAACAACTCCTCCGAGCTGGCTCAAGGGCTATATGGTCGGGGATGTAATGCATGAGGCAATGATTTTTGATCAGAGTTTTAAAGAAGAGACCTTCGACTCTCTTCGAGCTCGGCTCACTATTCACCTAGGCGAGGAAGACGCCGACTTCGTCCTCAATCTTTATGGAATTCACAAGGACCTGTCGGATGACGAGCGATTTGTCAGATTAGAAGAACTTGTTAGTGACATCTACTTCAAGGCACATAATTGGGTCGCAGCTCGTCGCTCCAATCTCCCCCAAACATTTGCCTACCATTTCGATCAGAGGTCTGCCTTCGAGGATGACCCTTTCAAGGGACTGGCTTACCACGCAATCGATCTCCACTACATATTTTTGAATTCCATGGAAAGGCATACACCAGAAGGAAAGGAGCTTGCCTATGCCATGGCTGGTCATTTTATTGATTTTGCCTACGGCAAGGATCCCTGGACCAAATATGCTGATGGGTATAGCTGGATGCGTTATGGTCCAGACAACAAGTGCACCGTTGTCACCGAGAGCGAGGACGAACCAGTCCGCCACTTTTCTCGGATGCAAAAGATCATTGACAAGGGCATTTTCCAAAGGGCTCTGGAGGCTGTGGATGACATTTCAACTAAGAGATACCGGATGGGAACAGGCTATAAGGTGCCTGATTTGTCACTTTTCATGGAGAATCCCTGCTAGGTTAATAATATTTTGTTCAATATTATAATTAAAATCAGGGGCCGCGGGGAGGGGGGGATGAGCGATGTCTCACGACTATTACTGTGAAGCGTAGTGGGATGTATAACGTTTTGTACGAAGTGAACGATATTATATATCGCAGCGTCATGTCTGATTCAACATGGAGAAGCTCATTAACATCTCCGCAAAGACTTTCGGTGGGGAGCGTTGTGTCCGTGTGGAAAACTTCAGCAATAGAATGTTCAACAAAAGTTTCGTCCTCACTATGTAATATGTAAACGAAGTTGTAGGAAAGTCCGGCCCCATGTATATAGATGATAAGGGTCTGACAAAGGGCAATCCACTGACTGCACCAGTAGAGTACATTACTAGTGATGAAGACCAGTTTTGATGCCGAGGATCGAGGCCCCAATCTGCTCCTAGAAGAAAGGCATGTCTAGCAGATTGCTCATGAGACTTGCATCATATCCTGATATACCATCACCAACAAATACGACGCCATAGATAACATATAACTGTACCATTCATTTACTCAGCTTCGAGGCGGGCTCTTGACTCTCAGTTCAACAGGAAGTTACTTGACATAGTCAGGCATTGGGCCTTTTGTCCTGTTGTTAGACATGATTTGGATAGCTGAAATAGTGGCTGTAGACCAGGAGCAGCAAGTAACCCCGGCTTAGCGGATTCCTCTAGAAGGTGTTGAGGGTTGAAGAACTAAGTGACAGTACCACTGGAGAAAAGAGCATATCCATTTATAAAAGACCCAATTATGAAAGAAGTGCGATGACGACAATTGATCCCTCACCAAATATTGCTCTTAATATCTCGATGTTAGGCGCAGGTTCTTATCCAAAGTGGGCCGCCAGTAAGTTGGAAATTCTACACACGGCTATCCTGCCTCGTTTCAATTGGCCTCTACATGTACCCCCATGGGGTTTTGTGCACAGAGCAGAGGCCGTGTTGCATGTCACATATTGTTTTGATCCAAAGAGCCAGGTACCGAAATCTCCCACAACACCGTCCAATTGGCATCTGTTCTGGAGAGATGCGTACCCCAGTGAACCTGGGGCAAAGAGAAGAACAAAGTCCGGTTAAGCATGGCCCCAATCATTTTACTGGGGCCGTAAGGTTCGGCCAAGCTCTGTATACCGGTATATATCCGCGACTCCTCATTCATTAACACTAGAGCCGAGGGGTGTGAGGGGGTGGAGGGGCGATCCTGTTAGCCTCCAGGAGTCAAAGCTTGCAGACATGTGCATACCTACAAACCGAGAGTCAATAAACTTGCAATAGTTGGTCACCAAAATGGACACTTTTGAAGCACACATGCAGCAGGCCACGGCCCCGGGCCCTGATCGAATACTCCCAGGCGTTGTTCTGACAGTTGTAAATAAGGATGGTGCGTACCTTTCAGCTGTCAAATAGTCTGCAGACAAGCTCGAACAATAGCGATCTCCCTCACCGTAAATAAGACGAGCAAATTGCTAATCACTGACCATGTCCAGGCATCGCGTACTCGAAGAGCTTCGGCTCAATGTCGATGGACCCTGCTTCAGAGCTATCGAGCCCACCTCTTACTCCGGACACAACCATGTGGATAGCGTCATGCACGAAACTTATGACAGCTATCTCTGCTATGCAGTGCGTGGAGAGAGGACTTCTGAAGCTCGATGAAGATGTGTCTAGTATTCTACCCGAGTGGAAAACCCCGCAGATCCTTGTCGGATTTGAGGATGATTCCGGGAAGCCCATTTTCAAAGATACAAAAAATAAAATTACGCTCAGAATGTTGCTCTCGCATCAAAGTGGACTGGGATACGGCTTTGCAGAACCTGAACTGAGACGCTACTGTACATATGCAAATGTGCCGGGTATCGGCCAAGGGCCTGTTGTATGCATCTCACGTATATTCAAATTCTTTGTTTTTTTTGGGAGGGGACTTGTTGAAAACACTTACTGAACAACTTTTCATAGGTCGAATCTTACTTCCTTCCATTATTACATGAGCCAGGAAGTTCTTGGACTTATGGGGTCGGCCTCGATTGGGCGGGTCAGATGATCGAGCGCGTGACCAACAAAACCCTAGGCTCATTCATGGAAGAGAATATCTGGAAACCACTTGGGATGAACTCGACGACGTTTAGGCTCCAGGAACGACCGGACATTTTATCTAGGCGCGCAGACATGGCAGAGAGAACCGCCGACGGCACTTTAGGCCCTAGCCCAACGCGGTTCTTCCCTGATGAAGTTAGCGACGACCAGGGCGGTGGTGGGATTTTTTCTTGTCCAGCAGACTATGCGAAACTCCTGATCTCGATTCTTAAGAATGATGGTACTCTGCTCAAGGCATCCACAATGGACGATCTTTTCACTCCATGCCTGACCGCTGGAGGAATTACAGCAGTACGTGAAAACAGGGCTTCGAGTTATAAGAATTTCCGAGAAAGCAAAGCAGGCTCCGAGGCGACCAAGCAAGTCGTTCTGCCGCACGAAATTAATTACTCAGTTGGCGGTCAAATATCAGAGAAAGGTTGGGTTAATGGCCGAAAGGCTGGAAGTATGTCCTGGAGTGGCCTACCCAATCTTAATTGGGTAATAGATCGTGAGTCTGGTATTGCTTTTCTCTATTTCAGCCAGTTATTGCCAGCTGGAGATGCTGTGTCGAGAGCAACACTTGAGAGATTTGAATATGCGATATATAACGGAGAGCTTGAAGACCTCAGTCCTAAAGCGTCATAATCATGTAAGTAGATATAGGATTTATGACAAGACTGTAGATAAACACTAAATTTGAAATTTGGTATCAGACTGGCATAGAGCGTATTATGGAAGCGAGGTATCCATCATATTTGGCACTGACTTGTACATTCAAGACAAGGCGGCGAGAACCCCAGAAGAGGAGGCAATATCTACTTATGTCCGTAAAGACTGAGCAGCCTTTTCCAAAGACCATGTTAATGGGCTGATAGAGTGAGTCCTTCCTTTGTGCACCATTTCCTCCGACCTACCTAGAAATGAATTCTCCTTGAGCGTCTCGTATGTCCGATATGAATTGCATTCTCGTGCTTTGATGTTTATCCTACTAGCCGCATGTATTACTCAGTTAGTGAACCAGGTTCGGGCTAGGATTATCTATTATGTGTGGATTAAATCTAATAATAATCTCTATTAGCTCCACTACATGTATATAAATCTCTCACTTAGAGCAAACAGGCCTAGTGTCAACTGGAGAAACAAATCTGAACCTCAAGACGAGTTGAAGGCATCACTCAGGCTGGACTACGCAACATCAGGTTCCACCCGCTGCAGAGCCATCTTCGGCATGAATTGATCCTTGTAGATGTCAAAGAACTGTGGCGGCTCAATTGGATGCGAGCCTGTAACATCATGGAAGCAATTGGTAGAGATGTAATTGGTCTTTCCTTCTCGTACCAGAGAGTAATATTCCAGTAGATACTGTCTTTCTGCTTCATCTTGGCTGGTTTGGAAACGGAGGAGACGGCGAGCCTCGTTGCTTTGTTGTACGTTAGTCACTACAAATTTTGTGGATTATGACATGAAGAGCTGCACAGTACCCTGAAACATCATCGAAGGCCAATTTGACACCAAGCGTTTTGCTAGCGATCTCGGCTAGTTCGTCGCCGGTGACTAGCATGGGTCCTATTTATCCAATTAGATCTCGCAAAACCAGCTTCAAAAGATGGCGGCTTACCTGTCATGGTCATAAGTTGACCGCGATGTTGATCGCTGAAGCCGTGTTTCCCTTTGCCGGTAAGCACATGAGCCGCCAATTCGGCGACATCCTAAACCGTGTCAACTTTGACTCTCAACTTTAAATCCAATACCTACTTTTAAAGCAATGGGAGGGAATTGATGATCCTTTCCAATGGGGATTGGAAGTAGCCCTTCCGCTTGAGCCTCAGGAGTATAGAGCAGAAGATTCTCCGCATAGAAACCCGGCCTGTCCTCGTAAGCATACTTTAATGAGATGGGCGGTAATCCCAGAAAGGACAAACCTGATAATGCAATTCGAATAACCTGTCCTAGTACTTGGATTACCCTTCATCTTCATCAAAGCCACCTCCAGCTCAATAAACTCTCTCAATCTCGGCTGCGCATCTCGATCCGCCAGATCACAACCGGCTGCACTGAGCAGACACACATTCCCAATGTTAACTCTCTTTGCAGCTTCGAGGATCTCCAACGTTATATCAATCTTGTTCACGTGTGCTGGCGGAATAAGCATCAACGTATCCGCTTCTGTATATCGGAGGACTTGGGTAGTATCGCGAACACGACCGGGTCTGTGTTGAGCGATTACTGCGCCGAGTTTTTCAAGTTCTTGGACATATGGTGATTGAGTATTTATAGCCAATGCTGTGACCCGATCAACTTTCTTTCTGAATTTGGGGTCGGTGAGAAGGAGTTTTGTGATGAGAAAGCCGGTGTTGCCCTCGGCTGTGGTAACGCATATGTTTCGCGACATGTTACAACAATGAGAACAGAACTGATACCATGTATGGAATGTTTTTAATTTTCAATTTTCAAAATAAGTGAAGAATATCATATATAATTTGAGGAATTGATACTTTTTCAATACTTATAGAGTGTCGTGATGTCATTTTGACTCTCGGAGTAAAACTCCGCTGGCAAAGTGGCATGTCCATTGAGTTGTTGAATATAGAGAATAAAGGCAAGGATTGATCGACCTTTCCGATTCGCTGATATATTATGTGACGATGGGTATTAATGATCTAGATACAGGCATACATATAACAAACATGCTTCGGCGAGACGCTTCAACAAGAATTACCTCCAATATTTTTTGGTACGACCCCTTGATGGCCTCTAATCTCCTTGAATAGCCTCCATAAGTGAAACAACCAATATCCCCAAACATATGATCTTCCATTTTGTCATAAGGACCTCTATGCCACTCCCATCAGCCGTGAAAAATTGGCTACAAATATCCTCAAACTCGTCAAGAAAGAAGGAGTCATCTCCAATGTAGTAACAGTAGCACTAGGCGTCGCTGACGAAGTTGATGTCGGGTCGGCTTTGTCTGCTTTGTCTGCTTTGTTTGCTTTACTGCCCGCCCCGATATCTGCCAAGGGAGGATTGGGGAGAAGGCGCAGTGTCGGATGTGTCTCGGGCGTCGGACCAGCCGTTGAGCTCACGATTTGACTGGTCGATTGCATACTGAAAGATTCTGATGGTAATGGTAAAGTCTGTGTCGGTGTGGTGTTTGAGCGTAGGACCTGTGTTGCTGCCTATTAGACATGTGTTTCCTATGATGATGGATATGGACGTACCCTCGGTAAAGCACTAACAGAGACCAGCAAGAAGGCGAACAGCGCGAAGAAGAAAGTCGAGGGGGTCTTGGTGTGCATGTCGAATGATTATAATGCGTTGGTAACCTAGATCTGTCTTGTCAATTGTTCAATGTATCATGTATAACTCACGACTTGAAGCACTATAGAGCTTCCTTTCCGTTGATAGGTGCGGCGGTATTGGGAGGAGATTGAAAGAACAAGGTTGATGGTAATGAAAAGTTTTAGAGAAGGCCTTCGGTGTCGGACAGGTGGATGTAGTAACATGTTTATATTTTCGATATGGCAGACAAATATTGTTTACTTCCATCCGGCAATTGTCGGTGAAGTATCAAGTATCCATAGAGTTAGGGTGGAATGCGGACTCCCCTAGATACAGATTCCAGCCAGATAGGCGCAACACGTTGCTACCATAGCAACATCTGGCTATGGAATGTGGACTTACTACCTACTCAATGCTTATTTTTGACAAGCACTACAATGCTAGATCTTTCAGATACAAAATTCCTTCACTGAACTCAACAGCCACATTCAAGATGCTACATGCCACACCTTAGTCTTCCAAAGTAACAGATTGAACATCAAATTTCTACCTCTTATAATCAACAAGGAAGCAAACGGCCACCACATATTTGTATGACTCGAGCAAAGGAAGGAATGCGATGTTGTATCCGTACGTCAACTGATGCATTCCTTAACTTGTCGTACGGGAAACATAGGTTCAGGGTGCTGATATCCAACATGCCAGGATGTTTATAACTTTAGTATTCCATATGTCTATACGTCCTTCTACCATCTACTGGTGTCTGGTACCTTCATATCCTCACGATGAAGAGAACAAATAACAAGTTAGCGTTCCAGTTAGATCCTATTACAGGGTTAGCGTTGAGCCATCATCATTACTAATTAAAACTATACCTATAGGTAAAATACTAAAGAAACTGTGCATAAATTGATATCATTAAAAGTAGTTAACCAGGATCGATCGATGCTAGGCTCGGTATTCATATTCAGTGTGGAACAGATTTTCGACTTTTCAATATTTAGGTCAAATAGGTGAGGTCGCATCAACTGCCGTGCTTCTTTCTGAGACACATTGGCATATCGTTCTGGTTCACAATGGATATTATGCTGCCAATTCCTCGACTGTCAATCTATACATCTTTTCCGAAATGATTATCAACATATGCGAATTGAACTAAACCTAATAGCCTTGACGATGAGGTCGTCTTCACAACTTGGGATACTTATAGATGTGGATTCATCGACCTCGCCATTGAACGTTGGGTTCTTTCAAACCCTTAAATTACTGCCAGAAGACACAGTTCTCATTCGAGAGAAGCTGTACGGCGAACATACCGGTTCGGAGCCAATATTAGTGGAACTACTTCGTTCTCCTACATCCCTCCAATTGATAGGTATCTGTCAATACGGCGTAACAGCTTTATTGGGCTTCACTCCTTAAGTAACCCACTTCAAGCACTCTGTAGGCGCATTCCTACTGGTATAGAAAGTCTGCTCCAGTCTCGAGGAGCAGGTTGCTGGAGATTCTTACCAGGGTTTTTGGCAGTTATTGCGGAGTGCATCTCATCCTAACGAACCGGACACAATGAAGCCGTTCGAGTGAGACGGTCTGGGGTTACTGAGAGTATCTTCTCATGACTATCTAGAACGATAACCAGACTGCTGCCAATACCTAGGTATACAGATGGTTCCAAGGTTGTGGATCCATCAACATCCTCACAAGTACATAATCACGTACCTTACCTGTGAATATATAACACACTGTACAAATTAAAAGATCCAATTCCTAGAAACATGCCAAGCAACCTCGAAAACAGGTGACTGACTGATTGCTACCAAGCGCTTGGCCGTAGCCCTAAAATTTCCCTTTCCGGCAATTCAGAGCGCAATCTTAGGACACGGCGCGCCAATGAGTGCTGCGCAAATACGATGTTCGATGGATCAACCATCCGGGATTAGCCTCACAACGTAGTCTAAGTTCACGAGGCGGAATTGAGTGATTTTTTGTTCATTGATGAGGTATATATTTGACCGTATCCCTCATGTTTTGGATCTAAGGATCAATAACATATCATATACCGATTACTGCGATCAAAGAAGGACGGTTTCGGAAGACCATCCTGACAAGACAACGAACAAACGCATCTCTGGATATCAGAACATTGAGCACTTCCAAAGGCTTCAAGCAGTCGTACTCTCACCTACAATAAAACGATTCGAAATAATAAAAAAAATGGCCGGAGGTAACAGTAACAAAAGCGACAATGCTATCCCCGAAAACGAAATATTCTCCTGCTTCACCGACACCCACGGCGTCATCACAAGCACCATGAACGACTTACCCGGCTACAAAATCACCAAGGTCCTAGGGACAGTCTACGGGCTAACCGTGCGCTCACGCAACTGGGGTGCTGGCCTAGGCGGCATTGCGCGCTCAGTGGTTGGCGGCGAAATTCGCGTCTTTACAAAATTGCTGTATACGGCTCGCAATGAAGCTGTGGAGAGGATGGTGGGAGAGTGTATGTCCAGGGGTGGGAATGCGTTGGTGGCGATGAGGTTTGATATTGTTGATATGGGCGGGTTTTCGCAGATTTGTGCTTATGGGACTGCTTGTCTTGTGGAGAAGTTGGATGATTGAATATGCCTTAGGTCTACCTCCTGGGTGCTCATTGTTTCGACGATATATCGTGATCGTTCTCATTGACTGGAACAGTTGTTTCCAATTCCAGTATATACCCGATTTTCGATTAACACCTGGATTTTCCAAGTCTTTCTCTTGTGTATATTAATGTTTTATTGAGAAAAACGTGTATGAATTCAGACAGTTTTGAAACACAAACGAGAAAATGCAGAAAACTTTCGACCAATGGGATGAGCCTACTGGAGTAGTGCTCCATATTCCCATATTCCCGTGGACCACCATCAATCTTGTCCCTGAGCATATCCTCAACCTGAACTCATTCCTTTCATCACCGGACAATGTACAGCCAATCCCCAATAACTATCCCGTACAAATGGAGTGCCGTCTGATATCAGTCTGGCCAGGCATGCCAGACACCAATCCAGCCGCTTACCACTACCTAAGAAACAACGACCGGTAAAGAGCTGCAACGCAACCATGACCTCCGAATCCAACTCCGCAATAACTAGAAAAAACTACAACCTTCTCCTAAACCTCCCCCTCGAACTGCTACTCGTTATAATGGACAGTCTAGACAGCATCTACACCCTCAAAGCCCTCCTCGACGCCTTTCCGAACGAACTTCTTCCCCTTTTCAAAGCCCACTCCAAATCGATTCTGAACACAATCTTCTGGCGCCCGGTGCGGCATTACAGTGATGAGTCAGGGGTTGTATATCGGTGGATGATACGGGAATTGGAATTGGAGTATTTATTCAAGTCGCCCGTTGAGGAAGGAGAGCAAGGGGTTGGTAATGGTGGCGCCGTCGGGTATGGGAATGGAACCACGGCCCAAGCCGCAGAGACGGATTATAGGAAAGATATGTGGGAGGGGTTTAGGCGGAAAATCAGGGATAGATTTATCTTCTCAGATGGAAATGATATCGATTGAGAGGTATATCTGAGGACATAGTATTTATGAAGAGAGGAGGCTTTGAGGTTCTTGATACGATCGTCCACTACACGATCAAGAATGCATGAATCGCATGTCAAGCAGAGACATGTCACGTCCATGCCTAGATTCGATAGCTGCATGCAACGGCATGAGCACACTACGAAGGCCGACAGACACAAGCCTAGCCTACAGGTACTGACCGTTCCTGAACAACACTAGCATAAGCACAAATCTCGAAACGGGGCTCATCAACACAAACATTCAAACGAGGATGCATGATACCCAGCCATGAACAAATTTCATATTGATCAACTATAAATACGCCTGCGCCACTAACACCATAGTTAGCCATGAGATCAAATCAGAAATAACAGAACATAACATCAAAGAAAGAATCGCTCTGGAGTAATGATAACTGTAAGAATGGTCCACCATTCCCGCCTATCTCACAAAGCTTCAGTAGCCTTCTTCCTCGCCTTGCTGGTAAATGTGACGGCTGCGCGTGGGGTCCTTGCGCATTGCTTGACCGGAACCAACGAAGCCCACTATCACGAAATGTAAGTACAGGCACACGTAAGTAATAGCTTGAAGTGAAAACATACCTCTAGCGTTGACACCTTCCGGTGTGCGAAACATACTCTCTTTCTTCGCCGCCTTTCCAAACTTTGACTTGCTCGTAAAATCTTGCCATTTCGATTTCCCAGCCTCCAGTTCTTTGTTCGCCTTCACCTTTCGCGGTACCTTGTTCGGTCGTGTAGGTCCATCGCTAACTTTGCTGGGCTCGTTGCGAGCCTGGTCGGCAAGAGTAGGATTAATATCGGCCGCCGCCGAAATGATACCCGTATGTTGCGGCGTGCTAGACTGCGATGACGGTGTGCCTGGCGTTCCATCAGCTTTGCGTTTTCGTGAATCAGCTCCACTTGAAATAGGCTTGATATCTCTCGCCGACAATGTCTCAGTCGTGCCATATGACTTAAACGAAATAATATACACCGGGTTACTGGATGATCCGGTAATCGAAGTTATTCGTGCGGGATAATATGAACCATCTCCAGATTTCCACCGCGCGAGCACGCTATCATTGACGGAGAATGAGACAGGGGCGGCAGGTTCGTCGGGCGGGGCAGAATCCGTGGCTTTGCGATAACCAGACTGAAAAGCGGGATGACTATCTCTAGACCACTTCTCTTTTGCGGATGGTTGTGAAGGTGCTGGCGTAGGTGTAGCCGGTTTGAGTTCGGCGATCGATGCTTCTGTCAAGCCAATGAATTCTTCTAATTCAGCCTTGAGGCTTTGAAGCTCCGCATTATCGGGATCTACCTGCAAGCTTGATTGAACAGTTTCAAGCTGGAAAAATCAGTCCAAGAATCCGCACGATGTATGCGCGCTACCTCACCTGTAATTTGAATTCTTTGACCTCTGCCTCGAGGGCCGCCACATCGGACGCCATTTGCGGGTGTGAAAGATTTTGCGAGACGCTGCGCGAAGGTGCTTTAAAAATAAGAACGTCGTTGTAGGATTACTCTGAAAGTAATGCGGGCTAGGCCTATGTGTAAATATAGAAGATGTCGAGTCACTGCGGGGATTGCTCTACAATCTACGCTGGTGACGATCCTCTTCAAAGGGGAGAAACTCACAAAATAGGTCACGTGGTTCACGGTCGTCCAAACAGGGACTGTCAAGCAGCACACTAACCAAATATGGAATAGACCAACCAGGAATCGGTTTAATATTTGGATAGAGTCCGCATTGACGACTACGGAATACTCATGTTGGAATGTCTATTAAACTAAACTTAAATATGCAACAACTTGTACTACGTAGTGGCTTATTGCGGGGTTTCAATGCACATGACTTATAAATTCTCCTAGCTCAGTAATCGTATCACAGAGAAATGCTGAAATGCCTGCTTCTATCCTCATTACTCTTAAATTGCAACTTTTTGATTGATATCCGATACATCACTATACAGAATGTGGCCACGTCCTCCACCCCCTTCCGTTGAGCCAAAACCAACGCTACCTATACCTTACAAGGATTACCTGCAGGGGCCGTCTAAGGATAGTGTCCAACACTTTCTGACCCTCGCAGAAACTGGGTGTAGTTCTTCATTGATCAACGAATCGTATGGGCTCGTCCTCGCTGCCATTGACCCGGAGACGGGCGACTCGGTGTTACATCGGATCGGGCTGCTGCTGTAGGCAATGTGGAGTTCCTCATTGCTGTCAGACGTACATTTGGCAAGCAGCTCAGTCAGTCGCCCAGGGTAGAGCGGCTTTGGTCTAGGATGTAGTCACGGCGGTGATTGCATCGGTCCCCTCTGCGACCATGGTGGCGGGTGCGGACCATTGCGATGTCCTCCTGGGGATTGCTTTGGCCCGGACTGCAAGACGACTGGCAATGATGACGGCGATGATGATAGCAATGACAGCGATAAGTTACACCCTTTTGTTTTTACTCATATAGAGCTTGCAGATTTCTGATTCCAACAACCCCAACAGCGTCGACCCTAGTTCGCAATCATGCACTACCGGCACCTTCAGCTCTTGCAGAACACTCTGTGTCGCTGCTTCCACTGCGTCCTGTGTCTCATCATCAACTACCTGCAGCGATAGTATTGGCTGCCAACCCACAAGGACTGTCTGGGCTAGCACGATAACACCATGTCTAGCCCGACATCAACCACTTCTGCACCTTCCACGAGTAGTGCATGCTCATTTCCCACAAACACAGCCATCAACACCGGCAATGCACTTTGTTTCTCGAATTACAACGACGATGGCAAATACCAGTCATTCACCTTATCAGACGCCCAAAAAGTTATCGACGCGTTTTGTGAAAATAACTACGTTCTAGATCCAGGAAATACCTACGGATACGTTGAGAACGGAGCTAACAACATCTACGTCTCTATCTCCTGGACAGAAGACCAAAGTGGATGTGGTACGGAGGTAGACTTCCCTTTCGGCGTACCACTTTGTGAAGATGCCTGGGATCTTCCTTTAGCTATATGTAAGCCAGAATACCTAATCTCTGGATTCCATTCCAAAAATTGAATCAACCAACTGCCCCAAAAAGACCAATTTGACCGCAGGTGACGATGGAAGCACGACTGCTAACTATGGCGGCGGTTTTGTTTTCGAAGTGAATCCACCAGGTTCGAGTGGATGCGTGCTTATAGAAATTGAAGCATTAACTTCAGAAGATGCGCATACAGTGATAAACCCCCATTTTTCATCGGCGCATAACTCGAGTCAGACACAATGGTATGCTGTATCTCGTGCAAACCCAACACTCGATGAATAGCTCAGTACGGCCACCTTGACTTCGACGTCAGGATCGTCAAGAATCACAGCTTAGAAATCTTACTATTTGATCAGAAAGTTATGTTGAAGTCGGTTTATATCAAGTGCTTGTGGATGCGACTAGGTGAAAGACTTTCGCTAGCTAAAATCAAAATCGAAGGACTTAGGGCTTGAGTACCAAGCCCTAACTTGTACCACGAGACGCAACCTTGACGACTTTGAACAATGACTCGGGCAATCAAATCTCCATTGTAAATATGTCCATTACAAGATATACAGCGCTACTACTACAGTAGAGCCTTGCTATAACGAAGAGAATCCTCCCAACATCCGAATCTGATGAGCGCTCAATATAATGACGTGTCTTATTAATGATGATTCTGTACACTCTCCATGATCATATGAATAACATCTAAATTAATGTCGAAAAGGGTCCATCTGTTCTTTATAGCTAGGCTCTATTGTAATAGATCTAACGATATCTAATATCTCTTTCTTCTTCAGATAGGTCTAAGATCGAGCGATATCCCATTGATGACGCGGCTCGGCTGAGGTATCCCGAAGGGGTGAATGCCGCTGATAAACCAACCAATCGGGGGATAATTTTCATATATCGTTCTTCTAGAGGGGCTGATTACCCCAAAAGCAGGACACAGGAGCTATGATAGGTAAACGGGATGTGCGTTGATGGTTCTAGACAAAACTGAACCTTTGTGTAGTTATATCTCGATTGGCTTAACTACAAAAGATGTTCAGAGAACAGGAAACAAATCTAGCCTAAGACTCGCGCTTTGGCGCGAGCAATAACGATCAAGCGAATTCTATTCTCAATAAATCAACACTAGTGATCTGACATGGTATGAAACGCAGAAGATCCGAACTGCCTTGGAAAAGCTGCTCATAGCGGGAGTTATTGAGTTCCCTCTCAAAAGTAGTGATTAGAGAAGCGCTTCGTTACAATAGTTAGGGGTTGATCTCGGCTTAGACGAATGCTATACACTGTATAAATAACTAGCAATGCAGCCTGGTGGTTGAAGGGATAATCCATGTGCTCCGTAATGCTCTGTGACTCACCACCCACCGCGATACGAACGAAACGATGCCCATTCCAGCAAATGCCCTGCGGCGCGCATGTAGCGCTTCGGCAATTCCCATCGGGTGCATCCCAGGGTTGGTTAGTAAGTGCTAAGCCGTGCGCTATTTTCAGGCTGGAAGTAGGTTGGGCGTGGCTCTGATTGGCTGCCCGCAAGTAGTCATCGACCAGTTTCTGGATTTATAAGCAGATGGTGGAGGATGGAACCCTTCAGAGCAGCCACGCCGCATCGCCGGCCTCTGATTGGGCAATCCACGCTCGCGCTCGCCATTTATGATTTGCCTTTGGCCCTTTTGCAGCATTCATCCGAGGCGCCCCGCTGCTCGCCGCTTTTAACGGACGGAGTTAAGTCCCTAGGCTGCCAGCGCCAGGATCAGCAACGCTCGCTCCGACTTAGGTGCTCCGTAGTAAAAGCTAACTTAACTAACCAACCTAACCTAACTCTCAGATCAGCCCACTGCCCGGACAGCCGAGAGCCGTTCTTGCCCGCCGCCCCAACTGCCCATTCGCCTCCCATCACCTTCCGCAGCTTTCTCTCCACTCCATCCTCCATGCCCTTGACTACTACACCTTAGTACGGAGTACTACGTTTCAATCACCCATGCGACTCGTGTCCTCTTCGTGCTAGTCGAATTCGAGACTGCAGTTGACACTGTCCTCGGAGTGCGCGCAGTGCTGCCTTTTATCTTTTCCTCATCCCTCTGCGTATCTTCTAGAATTTCCTGCCTTAGTCATCCAGCTCTCCATCTCCGACCTCATCCCGTCCTCCCGCGCCCCGCCCCAAAATCTCTACCACCGACCATTACCAGCCTGTACGTACGTCAATCGTGCCATCCATCGCTACTCTTCGTCAGTGCCTCTTGCCAGGTATCCCGGGCTCCTGGCGTTGGAGTCTTGATTGAGTGGAAACGTTGACTATCGGCTCTATCAACTGAACTGGTAAGCCACACCCGACAGACGTTCGTTCCTGAAAGTCTGTTCAAAGCCCGTCTCATCTCTATCTGTCCTAGACCTCGTCTTTGTTCAAGAATCCTGGTGCTGTTTATACCTCTTGCCTCATTATGCTTCCCCTCATATAGAAGAATATATATCACACCCTTGGTTCCATATCATACGTCGACCGGACTCGTTCTACTATTCTTGCTTTAAACAGCGTTGATTCCGCCCTCAACTAACACGGTCTCTTTCAATAGAACTATTCCAGAACTTACTCGGATTATTGGTCTCTTTGATTGATATTCGTCAATCAATCAGTCATCGACTCAACTGTAGTCGATTGTTGAATACGTGCCGAAGCCAGCACGGGCGGGAAGCCCGACCTTTTACTACACACACATACACACACAGACACGATATTTATCGACAGTCTATCGGCATCTCCACACCTCATCTATACTTGACGTCTAATATTATTCATCATGTCCGACTTTAATTCCATGTACCAACAGGGTCTTTATCTGTCACCCGAGCAGCAGAATCTCCTCATGGCTGCTCTGAACTCCAACAACCCGTCTCAGAAGCAGGATGAGAACCAGAAAGACTCGCAGAATCGTTCTCGAACACAATCTTCTTCCAACGACACGACACCATCGAATAGCAATGGTTTTGAACCAGCATCATCGAGTTATTTCGAATCTCCCCTGTTACAAGATGCCCCCGGCTCGGGCCGGTTGGGCTTCGGAACAGATGAAAGTCCATTCCTCGATTTCGATCCCGACGTTGATTTTGATTTCCAGGGTAGCGATCAATTGATTGGGGACCTTCCTGAATTCGAAGGTCACGAGTTGGGTGACAAGAGGAAGTCCTTCGACGGAAATGAAGATGATACTAGTAATGGCAAGAAGAGACGGGAAAGCGATGATAAAGATAAGGCCGCTAAGAAACCCGGCCGAAAGCCACTCACATCTGAGCCTACTACCGTACGTATATCATGTGAACTTCTCGTTTTGGACAACGACTGACTGTTATAGAAACGGAAAGCTCAAAATCGCGCTGCACAGCGTGCCTTCCGTGAGCGCAAGGAGAAGCACCTCAAAGATCTCGAAACCAAAGTAGACGAACTCGAGAAAGCATCACAGACCGCCAACCAAGAAAACGGGCTTCTCCGAGCTCAAGTTGAGCGATTGCAAGTGGAACTGAAGGAATATCGCAAACGAATTTCCTGGCTCAGTGGAGGAAATGGCTTATCAACTATGGCCGCTATGAGCACCATGAACTCGCGCAACCTTTCTAACCTCAACAATAATGACTTCTATTTCGACTTCCCCAAATTCGGTGACTTGCCTGGAAAACACATGTTCAGCCATGGGCAGAACAAGCAAAAGCCTACTACCCCCTCGACAACAGCCGTGTCACCTACGGCTCAGGTCCCCGACAATAGTCGTAACTCATTGAACAGCAAGAATTTGTCCAACGCGGCAAAAGCCAATGCTTTCACTAATGGACAATCAAATTATCCGAGTCAGACCAGTACCAGTTCGGCAGCATCAAACACCGATTCGCCAAGTGCATCTTCAGAGTCTCAGCACGGCCAATCGTCGATAGGTACTTCACCCGAGCCGAGCTTGAACTCGCCGAATGTTGGAAAGATGGGAGATAATGTGTTTGACTTTTATGGAAAGGAAGCTGCTACGAATTACGGCACCATTGATGGTGAGAAATCCTTCTGTGAGAAGCTAGGCATGGCCTGTGGCAATATCAACAACCCGACGCCGGCGGCTTTGAATAAGAATAATGACAATCCACAATTATTAGGCCAATTACAACCCGCTGCAGCTGATCAATCCCTCTCATTCGACTGGTTGGCCCAACAGAATGGTGGTTCCTTCGACCCCGTACTATTCAACGACTACCGTGAGCCACAGGATGCTATATTGTCCCAAGACTTTGGAGCGTTTTTCAACGATGCTTTCCCATTGCCTGACCTCGACAGTCCATTTGGTAACTCCAACGACGTCAACAGTCCTAAGGATTCTACTGGCACTGCCAAGACGGGGTCCGCTGCTCAGAAGCAGGACGATGAGGAAGAAGTCGTTCCTGGAGAGGATAAGGCACAGATTATGTCATGCACCAACATATGGTATGTATTATCTTGTAACGAATTCCTACCCCAACTCGCTGACTGTATTGTAGGGATCGTCTTCAATCTATGGAGAAGTTCCGCAACGGCGAAATCGATATTGACTCGCTTTGTACGGAGCTGCGCACCAAAGCACGCTGTTCAGAAGGCGGCGTAGTTGTCTACAGGAAGGATGTAGATGATATTGTTGGACGTGCAGGTCACGAAACGCATTCCCACTAGTCGTCCCGGTATCCAGAAACTTGTTGATTTTTTTATTCCCCTCATGCTTCCTTGTTCGGTCGTTTGGTGTTGCAGTTTTTCTTAACTGGTCGCTTTATATCTCGTCCCCTCTCCACGTAGAGGATGCATCGAAAATGGAGAAATGGTAATGGTACGGCGAAAAGATATTGGATCCGGAATCGATCCTTTGATGATAGTATGTCTGTCTATTTTATATTTTAAAACTTCAGGCTTTCATTATGCCTTGCCTTATTTCTGGTATCAGGTTCATGTATTTCACGATTTTACATTTGCTCACCTTCGGAACACGAATAATCAGGTTGGCGCGAAGGCGGAATCTGTCTTGATAATAAGATGTATATCCGAGTTCGTCAATGAAATTTTGTACAATTTGAAGAACGTAATGTCGAGATGTCTAGAAAAGAATTTCGGAATCATTTCAACGAACATATATTGTCTGGCATACTTTAACACTGAAACTTCGCATTCACGCTCTCAATCTGTTCCGTTCTGATTCATACCTCTCACGCAGCCTTCCAAGATTCAAACATGCCTCCTTTCCCATCCATCATGTCGCTTATCTATCCTGCTTTCCCTCCCCAGTGCCCATTTTCCACGCCTCCTTTCCTACTGTTCTAATCCCTTAAGGAAACACGCCAAGTAAACCCTCACATAGAGAGGGGGGAGAAAGAAGAAAAAAGGAAAAAAAAGAAAGAAAAAAAAAAGTTGATACAAAGGGTACACAAAAGAAGAGAATCGAAAAGAGAAAGGCCATTGAATTTTTTTACTCAAACATAGAAACATAAAAAATGTTTTCAGTTTCTGTTTAGAAGAAGAGGTAAGGTAGTTAGTTAGTTAGACACATACATGGACGGATGATGAGTTTCGCTCAAAAAGGAAACAGAAGAGTAATTAGGAGACGGAGGATGGGAGGAAAAGGGGGGAATCAGTAAAAAAAAATTATTGGACATTTTTCTAATGGAAACTGAAAAGGAGGAAAGGTATGGAAGGAAACACAGCACGAAGGGTAAAAGGTAAAAGATAAAAGAGAAAAAGCATGTCGTCACGAGATAGAAGAGGGTTTCGTTGAATTACATTCAAGACTCGCCGCCGGTAGAAGCTGCTGCAGGCTTGTCGGTGGCAGGCGAATCGCCGGACCTGCTGAATCCACCGCGTCCACGACCTCGTCCTCCACGATCAGATCCGCGACCTCCACGCCCACGGCCAAAGCCTCCGCGGCCCCGTCCAGTTTCGCTGTCGCTAGCACCGCTCTGGTAGCCGCCGCGGGTTGGTGCAGAGGCACCACCGCGAGAGCTAGCTTGCCATGTGCCTGCATTTCCTTCACGGCGAGAGCCGCGGTCCTCGAAGAACTTGACGTTGGGCTTGCGGGGTTGGCCTTGGGGTGTGGGTTTCTTGTGGTCAAGAGGCTGTCGGTCGAGTGCTGCCTTGGCCTCTTCGGGTGTACCAAAGGTTACGACATGACCAAACTTGCCCCATTTCTCAACCTTGACGATTTTACCTTGGTCCTCATCTGGGAATAGATCACGTGCTGCCTGTTCGTTTTCAACGTTGGAGATAAACAATCCGTTGCTGTGTTTCTTCTCTCCCTTGAGTGCCGGGGATTCTGAAGTCTTTTCGGCTTCCTTGTTGCCGTTGGTCTCCTTCTCTGTGGCGGTAGGTTGAGGAGTAGCGGGTTTAGGGATGATGGGAGCTGGAGAAACTGTGGTGGCCGGAGGAGCTTGAGGCTTGGCTTGAGCAGCCTGGAATGGTGCAGGGCGACCGGCAGGAGGAGCTTGGCTGAACTGAGGAGCACCGGGTCCACCGCCGAGCTGAGTGGCAGCAGGAGCTGCTACGCCTGGCTTGCCTGTCCTGTGAGAGAAGTTGAATCCCTGCGCGCGCATTTCAGTACCGATTCTACCGTTGTCGATTTCAAGTACAAGGTAACCAAAAGCAGCATCAGCCAAGTTAAAGTTCCACATGTTCTTAAAGGCACTCTCATCCACCTGTCCTCCAGCGTTGGCGGCAGCGACGGGGCCACCGAATGGGTTTCCACCATTGGCCACAGAAGGCATCTTTTCGACAATGTCAAGTGCATTTTCCAAAAGCGTTTTCTGAGCTTCGTTAGAGGAGATAGCCGACTCGACCTCGCTGCGGACAGTATCCCAAACATCGTTGAATGATGCTTTGGATGCTGCGAGCTTGCCACGATAATGGTCGAGGGTAGGATTGACAGAGAATTCGTTATAAGAAGAGCCATATCGGAAGTGGAGACCAGCGGATATCGAAAAGTCGGCCTTCAAGGTAACTGAAAGCTGGTTCAACATGCCCTCACGGGCAGGGGAAGCATGGGTAACGAAGACACGGGTTTCGGAGGGATCGTAGACACGGTTGGCGGTGTCGACGAGCTCGCCCATTTGTAGCAAAGTAGTCCACATGGTTCCCTGGCCACCAGCAATAGTTGTCTTGCCCTCCCCGTTGTCAAACAGTTTGTGCATGACGACAGCACCGCCAAGACCCAACAAACGAAGCCTAATGCCGCCAATATCGAGAAGTCTAGAGTTGGCTTCGTCGATAATGTGAAGGTTGTCGACTTTATATTCGCCGGAGCGGAACTTTTCCAAAACTCTGACATCCTCACAAGCACCCCACACAGTATAAACAGGCACTTCAAGGGTGAGTCGCTTGTCCAAGAGCTGGGGGAGTTCGGAAAGAGGCAGTTGGTCGGCGGTGAAACGAGCCTTAACGGGCTGCTGTGGAGGAATCTGTGAAATGGAGCGCTTCACGTGGTCAGGCAGGAGAGGAGAGTACTGAACGACATGTTTCAAGGTCCTGTTATGCGAAGCGAGAAGCGTTAGCAAATAGAGCTGCGTCAAACACCAAGCGTTTCCAACTCACTTGTCAGCAATTCTCTCCAGCGATGTGTCATCGTAGAATCCAAAATCGCCAGTATGAATGATATGATCGGCGTTGGCTTGCTTGGCGAGCTCGTTTAGAGATTTCAAGTTTCCTGGATGACAACGACGTCAGCACGCTTCACTGTTGATAACTTCGTCATAGCTAGCTAGCTCCACGACATTCGCCCAAGCTCCAGCTATCCACAAATGAATCATACCTCGAACATCCGCAACACAGAGAACCCTCACAGGACCGTTCTGGATGATTCTGCCATTATTTGGGAGAAGGGGGGTTGCGCCTGGGACGGGGCCACTGGGCGCCGCACCGTTGGGAAGAGGACTCGAAATACCGAAGTTGTGAGGAGGGCGGGGCTAACGTAGAGAAATAAGTAAACCATCAGCAAACTATTAAAAGAAAAGAGAAAAGAGAAAATCCAAGGTAAAGCTGTGAATCTGCCTCTCAGACACGGCGCAATGCGTTCATGGACAGGTCCAAGGGGGTTTTGCGGAGCTCAGAACAACAACTTACTGAAGCCATGAGTGAGATTTAAGGCAAAAGGTGAGAGAGCTATGTGCTGGTCTTGTGGTCAACAGCCAAAAGTATGATAGAGCGAGTTGGAATGAGGGGTATGAGAGAGGAGGAATGAATGAGCGAGGCCGTAAGGGGAAGGATGAGGGACAGAATCGTTCTTCTTGATGGACGAAGTTTGCTTAGTTTGATGAATTTGATGGCGGCGAGAGAGAGTCAGGAAATAAGACGCGCTAGCCCAATACGGAACCTTGTTGTTGCCGCCGCCCAGCCATTCGTTTGACCATTTCTTCTTTTTTGAAGAACAAAAATGATTATCATTTTCACTACTAAATGAATTAATTACAAAGAGCTGCTTAAGCAAGCACATTAATCTAATGAAGCTGCGAGGGCAGCAGGGGTGGTACTGCCGATGCTGTGGTCGCAACCCATTCATCACCCGCGCTCCAGCTACACTTGAATGATATTTCTCAGCCTTGCTACGTGATTATCGGAGTATATTTAGAAGTACATCAAAATATGTTGAATTTTGCCTAATCAAACGCCTAGTATGCACAACATCCTCCCTCAGCTTCTAAACAACTTCAAGCCACCCTCTTCTAGATCCTCATCCTCCGACGCAGCTCCATTCATTTGTTCATCCTCATCTTCTCCGAGCAACCCACTAGCAGTCTTACCGAGCAGAGAAGCAAAAAACTCGTCTCGTGCTCGGTCGGTCCAGGTACCGCGATCTTCAGGTGCCATGAAATTCTGGAGCTTTTCATGAATATTGTAGCGCATTTTACGGCCCTTGGATGCTTTGGTGTCGACATCCTTGCGGACCTTGTCCTTCCGCATACCCGAAGCGGGATGCGTTGGAATTTGTAAATGTAGAGCATCAAGGCCGTTGGTGACGGCGTCTGAAGATGACATTCGCTGTTCCACCAGGTCGCGTAGGAGGGTTTGGTAGAAAGATGTGTCATCGTAGACAGCGTCGGATGGTTCGGCAGTACGTTGTTTCTTGGTGGATCGTTCACTAAGCTCCGTAGCGACATGAGCGTCGAGCACAGCCGTGATGGAGTTTTCCGAGTTGGCGATAAGTTTGCCTCTCGCGTTAGGGAGACTGGCGTTCGTTCCCCTGACTTTGTGGTTCCATTTCTCAAGAATGGCACGGCGATGGGTCTGAGAGTCCATTTCTAGATCCTGCATACGCTGCCAGAGTGACTCAGTAGAAGTGGCATGCGAGACTGGGCCTGATCGCTTTCGCTTCTTGGCACCTTCTTTTGTCTGGACATCCGCAAGAGTTAATCGCAGATCTTCCAGTGTTGACCACAAAGCCAACGCAGCTGACTCCGCTGATTTTATAGCGTCGGTATTTTCTTCGGCTGTCTCCCAGGAGATATCGGACGAGTTGATGATTGCTGTGAAACCTTTCTGTAATTTAATTCTAGCATTCAGCAAAGCATCGAATGCGACTCGTTGTTGCTTGACCGCGAAACCCTTGGCGGCATCGGCTTTGGCCGCTTGGGATATTGTTGCAGCGACAGATTTCTGGTCAGTTGCCATTAATCTTCGCAGCTCTGCGCGTTCGTCAGACAAGGCCTCCTTGTTCGCCTCCCCGTCGTCCGAGACATCTTCGTCATCGTCCTCCGAGAGATCCTCCTCCTCATCCTCCTCATCATCATCCTCCATCTCCTCTTCGTCGACTTCAGATCCCCTTCTTTCCTCGTCATCTTCTTCATCAAGGTCTTCATCGTCCTCCTCATCAGAACCTCGTTCAAAAGGATTTTCATCGTCGCTGCCATCCTCTAATGCGTCCCTGCTCACGCGCGATCCTGCATATTCTTTTCCGAGGGTAACTGTTTCCGGTTTCCTAAGTTTGCTCTTGCTGATAGCACATTTACGTTAGCCCGGCCTTATAATTCAAGGACATCATATATTACACTTACCCAACTTTCTCGTAGTGTCCACGTCCAGCATTCTCGTCTACCTCAGCTCCAGATTCATCCTCGCTACCTTGTTGTCCATTGTCTTCATCTTCGGGGTCAAAATCTGCGCAAGTATCGTTAGCGAATGTAACCCATTTTTCCCTTCAATGCGATCGCAACGAACCTTTAGGTGTAGGATCCTCCAAATCAGCAAGCTGATCTGCAAGACTTCTAAATCCAGATTTCTTGGCTGCCATTGTAATTCATGAACTTCGTGGTCAGGTGTTGAGTTGAGGAACGAGTCAAAATTTCTTCTGCATCAAAACTTTTTTGAAGATGCGGAGCTAAGAATTTAAAAGTGGGGCCGCTTTTTAGCCAGAGGGAAAGTGCTGCCGGATAACGAAGAGCTTCCATAGCTTCAATCTTTAACTACAACTTCAAATCATTTGTCCAGTGGATTGCCGAGTTGAATGAGTAGCAGGACTATTGATCTTGAGATCGCACGTTTATTGTCTAATAGCTTTTGCAATATAGAGAAGAAAGATGTGCCTGCGGCGTTTCTTTTCCACTGTCCGTGCTCTACAACATGAGAATCCTCTAGTAAGTCCATCATCAATTACCACTTCTTTCATTATGAGATCCCAATAACCCTATCGATGTTTGCAGGGACTACCACAATCAGGAACGCCTCCAACGTTTAAAAGCCGCCGCGGCCTACCCCAAAAACGCAGAATCCGTGATGTCGCAAAAGTTGTCGCAGTGTCTTCGGCCAAAGGCGGGGTGGGAAAATCAACAATTGCTGGTATGTAAGCACTTTCCGGCAGCCAGCAGGATCGATCGCTCATATTTCTCCTATACAGTGAATTTAGCACTCGCTCTAGCCCGTCGAGGTATTCGCACTGGTATCCTCGACACCGACATCTTCGGACCATCGATACCCACTCTTTTAAATCTTCACGGTGAACCACGCCTCGACAGCAACAATTGCCTCATCCCCTTGACAAACTACGGACTAAAATCCATGTCAATGGGATATCTCCTCCCTCAAGCCTCGTCCTCTACTACCTCCGATAACGAACTCACCCCTTCCTCTCTTCCACCTATGGACACAACACCTATAAGCTGGCGCGGCCTAATGGTCACAAAAGCAATGCAACAGCTCCTTCACTCCGTATCCTGGGGCCCCCTCGACATCCTAATCCTCGACCTCCCGCCCGGAACAGGCGATGTCCAACTCACAATCGGCCAAGAAATCATCCTCGACGGCGCCGTGATCGTCTCAACACCACAGGACATCGCCCTTCGCGACGCAGTCCGCGGATTCGGAATGTTTCAAAAGATGAACGTACCCGTACTAGGTATGGTTCAAAACATGGCATTCTTTGCGTGCCCGAATTGCGGGCATGAGACGAAGATATTCTCCCATTCACATTCGCATGCTGCTGACGCCGCGGGTGGTGTTGTGGCGCAGTGCCAGAGACTGGGTATTGAGTTTTTGGGCGATATACCTCTTGATGCGAGAGTGTGTGAGGATGCAGATCGGGGGATGCCGACTGTTGTTGCGGAAGAAGGGGATCCGAATAGTGCGCGGAGGAAAGCGTTTATGAGGATAGCGGAGAAGGTTGCCAAGGGGGTGGGGATAGAATGGGCGTAATCTATAAAAATCACTGTATTATAATGACCGATTGGTCATGGCATATGTACTATATTGACAGGCTTTATCTGGTTATTGGCTAGTGTATACTATTTACGAAGAGAGAGATAAAGGCACAGATTATGTATAGATAGATCAAAAATATATTGTATGGTACCTAACGCTAACTGATGCAACTTTCACTGTATCCCAAATCTTCAAAACGCAAATCAAAATCGCTTAACATAGAAAAGGCCGATATGGGATATCGTGTATATATATCGAATCAAAAAAACTCCAAAAAACAAAAAAATCAAGAAATCAAAAATATAAACCAGTAACCAAGAATCACGGTATATATTTAGTACAACTCAAGTCCGAATTTCCTCAGCAGTCACAAACTCATCTCGATCAGAGATTTCAGGTTGCTCCTTCTCCGAATGGAATGGCGACGCATCTTTATGTTGTCCGTTCATTTTAGGTATTTCAGCTCCATTGCTGATAATTCCATTTGCAGAAATGTCTCCTTCAGCGTGTGGCAAGACTTGGCCAACTGTACTCGGTCTGTTATGCTTTTCATCCTCATGTTCCTTGAGAATGTAAGGAACATATCGAACATCAATCGTGATAGCGTTTGAGTAATCTACTCCCAGTTCTGCGGCGGTCTCCGTGGTGATGCTTGAGTTATGAGGTCTGCCGTCTCAGAAAGTTGCATTGACGCTGCCATTTTGATCGCCTAGTGGTCAGGGCTTCGGGACAGTGCTGGCGTCTGATTGTAGTGTTGGGGCGTTTGTGGTGGTGAGGACGCCGTCAGCATTCAAGACTGCGATTGTGCTCATGTTGTCTGGTGTTTTATCAGACGATTCGGCGTCCGCGTGGATGTTGACTCGAGGAATCGAGTACGACAGGAATGGAGGTGCTTTCGGATTGATCGGTGTCATGTTCTCTGACTTGACCGGCATCACTCACAATTCGTGACCGACTACGAGAACGACTATGAGATCGTTCCCCAACAGGAAAAGGAGACAATTCGCAACGACCTGGTGCTGAGATACTCTCCTCCTGTCGTGATCTGGTCTTTTGCACAATGCTATCTGTACCTCCCTGACCCTTCTGACCTTCCCGTGGTTTATTGGTGATATGCGGAATGGTATCTTCCCTTGCCTCTCTCGTGACGATATCCTTGTCATGCTTACTAGCAAGAAGAGACCACATCATCATGCCATAACTCTTGCGTATCTTGGCTGCATTCAGGTCCTTCTCCATGCGTCTACTAGCCATGGAGCATGCGGGAGGGAGCTCGCCATCAAACCCGAAATACCCCGCTTCGAAATCCTTGATTCGACGACGTTGAACTGCGAGTTTCTCCTTTGCGAATTTCTCGTCCCACGCCTTCTTTGCACCCATCCATTTCTTGACGATATCAGGATTCAGGGCGCCGACTTTTTCACGCGGGTGTTGAAGAGCAGGCAAAGATTGAGGGGGGTCGAGATGGCATACCATACCATGTCTGTCAACTCTCTGTCGAATAATGTGTTTTCGGAAAGGGGGTAAGGGATCTCCTGCCTTCCCCACGGATGCTGTCGGCTCTTCATTGTCTTCATTGTCCGACGTCGAAGCTGATTCACTCGGATTAGAGGAGCCATCATCCTCGGGAATATCGATCTCCGCATGTTGAGCGTGTGCCAGGGCCCATGCACCAAACTGCGCAATGGAGCGATACATGAACTTTGCAGGTCTGGTCCAACTCAATGTGGGAGCAACGTGACATAGATCATCCCAAACTTGTAATTGTACGTTCGTTGGCCCATACTTATGTATTAAGGTTCTGTCTGGATCATGTTCGTCGAGAAAGATATCCGCTGGAAGGTAGGCCAGTGGATCTGCTGCTTTGTGCGCCAGGTAGATTTGCTCATCTCGAAGTAATTCTCCGCCACCTGTGAGAATCAACAATGGCGGCAAACCGCCGAGGGTAGGTTGCAAGACCGGAGATACCAGCGGATGGGACACCATCCGGTTCGGAGCATACATCTGAATCTGGTCCTTGATCTCGACGACAGTATTGTCTGGCATGGGAACGACGATGTTGTCTGCATGGGCTGTTCCTACATCCGCCGCTCCGACTTGGCTGATGCCACTGTGTAAACCGGGATATGCATGGGTAGCACCCGCTGTGTCTTCCTCCCGGACGGTGAATCCTTGAATTGCGGTTTGCTCGTCGTAGTTGTTCATTTTCCCAATTCCATCTGTTTGCACACGATTGACCATATTGCCCGGCTCTTTCTGGTGGGCATTCTGATAAATGTACGCCAAATCATCTGAGTTTGGTGGTGGCCAGCTCGGTGACGGACGATGCAAGAAGCCATACTCTGGGATGTAGTCGAAATTGCTAGCCCTTGCAACGGATGGAAAGGAGTGCGTCAGGTCTGCCCATGGAGAGATCAGAATCGCGCCAGCAGGTAGTGGGATACCCTGGTCACGGAGGATAACCAACATGCTAGAAACATCAGACATCAAGAAGTTCGCAATTTATTTTGAGACAACTTACGCAAGTACCATGCCGCCACCAGCAGAGTCGCCAGCCAGGATAATCTCCGTTGGGTCTTGCAGCGTCAAAAGATAAAGATATGCAGCTAGACAGTCATGCAACCCACATGGAAAAGGGAATTGTGGCGACAGGCGATATGCAGCTATCAACACGATTAGGTAAAGCCGTTTCCTCTCGAGCGGGAGCACTTACTAGACGCCAGTTAGTAAAGATTAGTATCAATCAATCTATAACAAAGAAAACATACCGAGCAAAAACACGAGCCTTCAGCTTCCGCGCATGACGCTGCATTTGATACCGATGCGTCTCCAAACTACCAAAGAAATACGCACCACCATGCACATACAACATCACCCGCTTACAATGCGCATTCGCCTGCTTCCTCGCCCTATAATCGCTCTTCATCTCAATCCATTCGCATTTCAGGTCACCCTGCTGACCACGCCATTGCCACCATGTCTTACCACCAACGCGCTTTATGCCTCGCTCGCCTAATTGCGCATTTACATGGTCCGCGGCTTTGGTTAAGTGCTCGCTGGGGATGACTTGTTCCTGAACCTTGACCCACGTTGGTGAGGGGATCTTTTGGGCGGTGAAGGCTTGCAAGTCTTCGACTGTGTGGTGCGCGGCATGTTTAAGGAAGGCCCGGACGATATTGAGACCTTCGTCGTAGGAAATGTGAGCGGTGGGTTTGAGGTGCCGGGTTTTTCTGTCGATATACTATCGCATGTCTTAGTTAGTTGATCTGCTTCAATTGACTAATATTCAAGGCAGGTATAGCTCACATGAGCGAGCCACGTTGATAGCATCGTCGGAGCGACGCTGGCGCCAACACAAGCTGTGTTTAGAGGCATATTAGCGATTGCGAGTGTCTCTGGTCAGTCCCAGATGCACTAGAACAGACGAGCTTCAATGGAAATACATGCGAAACAAAACAAAAACATCTAGAATATATGCTGGAATATGCTAGTAGAGATAGAGCAGAGATATCTTATGTATGTACAGCCATAATGGAGGGCAAAAGAGGAGTTCGGCGGAAGATCTTGCTGCCTCGTTCGCGATGTGATGTCATTGTGTTCCCGATGCCTCGGTCCCCTTGATCGTGCGCTAGTCCGTTTTAGGCTGCAGTTCTTGCATGAATGCCGCGTGGCCTTCCTGACTGCCTGAGGCATGATAGACAGTCTTTGAATGCTCTACTCGTATGATTTACAAATGAATTCAATTATATATCGTAGGCAGTTCCACCATGAATAGTCCAAAGGGCCAAACCGTCACAGGATTGCCCTTTTGCCCTTGTCAATTTGCGATCGATCTAAGATGGCCCGTGCACACGTCTCCATCTTTTGGGTTTGGAGTCTCACCTCTGTATCAGACATTTCCTTTCCTTTACCTTCATCATTTAGCGACTCAACTCTCTACAATTCTATATTCAATTCATCCTACCAGGTAACTCAATCTATGATAGTGGCACCATGACAGACAACACCTCCCAAATCCCCTCCATCATGACCGCTTGGCTCTGGTCCAGCACAGCGGGCGGTCTCCAAACAAACCTCTACAAGTCCGACACAGCGTACCGCCCCGGCCAGACCCTACGCCCCCACCAATGCCTCATCAAAATCTCGTCCACCTCTCTGAACCCAGCAGACTACAAAGTGCCCGAGGACGCACCGTCCTTGCTCTGGAAATGTGTAGTCTCATCACCGGCATCGCCCGGCATGGATTTCAGTGGAGTTGTAGTCGCCACCGGCGCAAAAGTGACGAATGTCAGGATTGGGCAGCGAGTGTTTGGATGTTTGCCTTTACCGCGCCAGTATGGCACGTTGGCGGAGTATTCGGTTGCGGATGCCGGGCTTGTTGTGCCTGTGCCCGAGGGCGTGGATCTTGATGATGCCGCGACTGTGGGGATTGCGGGCCAGACTGCGCTGCAGGTTATCAAGGGACAGGTCCAGTCTGGGGATCATATTTTTATTAATGGTGGTTCGGGGGGTGTGGGCACATATGCCATTCAGATCGCGAAGGCATACGGATGTCATGTAACAGCTACGTGCTCGACACGGAATGTTGAGCTGCTCAAAAGTCTCGGCGCCGACGAAGTCCTTGATTATACGACAGTCGACGTTGTCGATTATCTGCGAAAACAAGGGCCTTTATTCAGTCTGGCCCTAGACATGATCGGAAAACCAGACGATATGTATCGCGAAAGCCACAATTTCCTGCTTCCAGGCAAACCATATGCACAGGTTGGGAATGAATCTCATCTCTCGACTGCAGGACGGCTGATCACCCCGCGCATTCTGGGTGGTGGACAGCGACCATATCAACTCGTCTTCTTTAAGAATAGGTATGAAGATATGAAAGAGATTGCAGATTTGATGCAGGATGGCAAAGTGAAGCCGGTTATCGATACGGTGTTTGAGTTTGATGATGCCGTCAAGGCCTTTGAGAGGTTGAGGACGAACAGGGCTAGAGGGAAGGTGATTGTTAGGGTTGCTCCTAGAGTAGAGTAACTTAAATCATGTGCGATTTCTTAGAGTTAATACTTGTATAATATTGTTGGCTGGGCTAACCGAGGTCCAGACATCCCAGAAGCTTATTGCAACACCAATGTCAGACGATGGTGGAACCTTCGTGTCAAGTTTAATCCAACGGTCTTGTTGCAAATTGTATGCAATCGGTATTCTGGTATAAGTATAGTACTTGATTAAATACATAATAATACACAAATTTCGTCCGCATTAGTCTAGTATCAACTAGGTCGCGTTAAAATTAGCATATGTATATGTATATGGCATAAGCTATGCAACATGCCTTGCTCCAAAATCTCCAGAGATGATGAAATCTAGAAAAGAGTTCCCTTGTTCTGGGCCTTGTCCACCCGGTAGTTCTTCCACATTCCAATTGCAGGAATCAACAAAATGGTGACGCAGGTTGCGGCAATGGCGCCGTACTTCTGACTGTAACCCCAGGCATAGTTGATTGCATCCCGTGTTGGGCTTCCAACAGGGTACAGAAGCTGTGTTGCATACCCACCGAGATAAATAGCCGTGGCATTGACTTTTTCTTCCTCAGGAAGAGCCCGGAGGAGACCTTGGGGGAATGTATGGGAGTAGATAGCAGTAGATACGGCGGATCCAATAGAACTGCCAATGCTACTACACAAGCTGACGAGAGAAAGCATCATAGGCAAGCTCTGGCGGTCAGAGGCTGCCATGACAGCCATGTCTTCACCAATGACCAAAGTACCACCAGCGAAAGCGATGAAGATTTGACACATGATGATATAATTGATAGACCCATCTTGGCCACGGAAGTGAATCATCAATCCGGCTCCCAGAAACAAAAGTGGGATGCCAAAACAGAAACAAAACCACTTGAATTCCTTGGTGTATCGAACGTACATACCGAAAATCGGGCCAAAGAAGCAGGACCCGACATTGTAAATCTGTGACATGTATCCGGTCAGGGAAATATCAAGGTTGTATACTACCATAATGAAGTAATAGTAGTACAAGTCCCAGCAGTAGAAGGCAAAATTGACTGTCGCGGCGCAAATACAAGCACCAAGAACAGTGCGGTTTTTGAAAAGTTCCCATTGGATAAATTGTGTGCGCGCAAAGTATGCCTCCCAGATGGCAAAGGCTGGAAATAGCAAAATACCGATAACAACCATGGCAATAAAAGCGGCGCTGTCATAAGTGATGCGGTTGGATGTTTGCAAACTGAATGGGAGTAGGAATAGAACAAAGGCAGCCATGAGCAGGAACGCGCCGATGACTACAAAAATGTCAGCATAAGTTGTCAAAAACTAGGCATATGCGAACTTACTATCAAACTCATGGAAATAGTGAATAATTGACTGCATCGTTGTACGACCGCTAGATTCCCGTTTGAAGAGTCCTAGCTTGATAGCTTTGCGTTCATAGAATTTAAACACAACCGCCAGAGGTATGAATACGAAAGGCATGATAATGGTGAAGGCTCCGTAACCCCATCTCCACCCGCTCGTTCTGACAAAAGATTGAGCAGCCAATGAGCCAGTAAAAGCAGTGCAAATAAATGGGGTAGTGACGAATCCAAAGGCGAAAGCACGGTTCCGCAAACCCGAGGTATCGGCCATGAAGACGTCGAGGATCAGGTAGATGGCGTTGTACCCGATCCAGTACAGTACATAACCAGCTGCATAGGCATCTGGACCATTGCACGAGGCAAGCAATATGATGCCCAAAATGTAGACAGCCACAAAGAATAAGAGCCCTTCAGCACGGCCCACCAAGTTGAGCGTCTTACCAATAGCCAATTTAAGTACACCACCGATGACGCTGGCTAAGATGCTGGCGGTCGATACGGCGGGGGCTAAAGCGAACTCGGAATACGCAGTGTAAAACAAGTTGTTACCTACGGCTGACTGGAAGGCCAGCATGAAGAAGCAGATCCAAATCCTTCGACAAATTAGTGTATATTCACTTCACAGCAAAAGATCCGTACCCACCATGCGTAAACTGCATAGACAGTCCTCTTGCTCCAAACGAGAGTGACAGCTTCGGCCTTTTGGACACCAAGCTCTGCATTAGCAGTAATTTGGTCTGGGTTAAGCTGGACTTCCTTTTCATTTCGAGCCTCCAGACTCAAGGTATCGGAGTCGCTTGCAATCATATCTTGGGTATGGCCAGGAGATTTCTGCTCAACGGGAACATCAGCGGGTTCCGAGCGGTACACAGCAGCGTTGAGCTGAGAAGTGTCGCGACCGCGAATGTTGTCGAGAACACCCATGCTGTCGGTATGGACTTGACCGATAATCAACAATTAACCAATAATTGATTATTGAAAGGCAGCCGCACTGAAACCGATCTGAAGTACAGGTTCGGATGGAAAGAAAGCATGCCACAAGAGGAAGAGAAAAGAAGCCGGCTGGTAAGGGGAGGGCATACGATGGGAATATATATATGCCCAACTACGCACCAGCACTGCTCCGATGCAGGAATAGCATGCGATAACTATATTTCATAAGAGAGAAAAGAAAGAAATTTGCCTAGGCTGCGACGACTAGGCAGTACGGCCAACGGTCAGGAACGGCAAGAGGGGCAGGGCGCACGCCCGGATCAGATAACTTTGTTAGTGTGTGTCGAAAGCGGATCTGATAAAAAAATCAACGCATACGCAACCGTACCATCTAATCATTCCGCCCGCTGATTGGTCGATTGTGCACTGTTTGGATACAGCTGCATGTACCGTCACGTCCGAAACAGTCTGTTACGGCAATTTCTCTATTCAAACTCTCGTAATATTCAAGTACATACACGTAATCAATTTGACGCCGATATACCCACGAGATCTAAACGAACTTCAAGTGGAGATCTTGCCAGGCTTCGATCTGATAAAAAATGAAAAGTAAAAAAAAAGCCACCGACTCCACATCGCCTGCAAGGAGAGCGATTTTCACGTGGGCTGCGGCTGAAGTATCATCTTTTCTATTTGCCTGCGATTGGCATTGTAGTGAGAGGGCCCATGTTCGACTGACAGATCGGGAGATTGGAAGACAAGGTTTCCCATATCTGTGCATGACATGCAGGAGTTTCAATGAAACACCAACTTAGTAAGTATACCGTCGTGGCCTCGCGAGGCCGAAAAAATCTTTCCGTCGAGCCACTCCGAGGCTAGAAGCCTCGGACTCCACCTACTGCACTTCTGGACGGATTTTATTCCATGTGCTAGCAGCTACTGGCTAATTGTCCCTGTCTCCACAGTAAAAACCCTTCATCATCTGATGCCCAGCTCAAGATGACTCCATGCAATTCCTAAATCGAGTCACCTTGAACTGTACTATTGTCCGATAGCGGAAGGTGCTTCTTCTTCTATAGGACGATGTCGTGACTCCGGATCGAAACAATCGGGTCAAGCTCGAAGATTCTTTTGACCAATACTGTCCGCCAGACAAGCACACACAAGCACACTAGAGCTAAATTTTTTTTATCAGATTGATAATCTCTCTGGTGGAATTCAAGCTTCTTTAGTCGGCGCTATCTTCCATGTGGCTTTTCACCAGAACACCAGCGTCAAAATCAAGATTCAAGAAGGAATTGAGTTTGTTATAGATTCTACACTGGCATTGCGGTGATCAATTAATTGATGGTTCTGGGAGCATTTCGGGCTCTTGATAGTTTGTAAATGCTAAGTAGGAGAAGCCGACGAATACGCTTGAAAGTTCGTATTTGTCGGAGTGGTTAGAACAGTGTCTGATAAATTGTTGTTCTATAGATCTTGCTTCTCTGATGTCTCGACATGGTCGACAGAGTGCAAAAACCATTGGATTCCAACCATGATGGGTGATTCCCACAAAATGAAATCTTTTTTTTCCGGCTGCTTTTGATTGTGTGCGGGTTATTTAGGGTTATGAACATTAGGGTTACTACTAACCCTAATGCATCAGAATTTTCTGAAGTATACATCGTATGATCATGTTTACTAGTTATATCTGGAGGTATGGGATTACTTACTATACATCTAGTCATATTCTAGAATATGTTCAGCCCCCGACGCGCTCGGCGTTTCATCAGGGACGAGTGTTCGGGTCAGGATCAGGCCAGTTCCAGAGGGCTGGGATCACCCATATAGAATTCTCTACGCGGGTCCCCTGGAATCATTAGCGAATGGGGCTTTTTTCTCAATATCAAGCCTGACGAGGCTGACAGGTCCGCAATCGGGAGATGCAGGTACGAGTATCCAAAATACATACTTTGAACGAGAATTTCATAACTTGTATTTCTCAACGCGGGTCCGATGAAATGGTTATTGAACTAGCTATTACCACGACCTCGCTCTCGGTGCATGAGCATAAATAAAATCATGAGGTCCCCAGACAAGATGGTGAAGATGCGGGATAACCGTCTAATCGAGTCCAGACCTTTGCGATGCGAGCAACAACTGTTTCAATAGTCGCGCTCACGGGCGCATTCGCTGCCCTAACCAGCGGGTCCACGACCGGCCGACCGCTGAATGGTGTGCAATGTGTAAGTTAATAACCTAGAGAATGCTTGGTCTGTTTGATTGGAATCAATGATCCCTGATCGATGTCTGTCTTTGCCAGTGCCGTGCCTTGAAAGGAATCCTGCCTGACGATACCTCGCTTCACAACACCACTGTATACAACGCTGAGTATCATGACTATTGGTGTACGTTGGATGTTTACAAAGAATGTACTCGAGACAACCTAACTGAGAATAGCATCCACTGAGAACCTCAATCCTGCTTGTGTCTTTCTCCCAGACACGTCGGACAAGGTGTCGCGAGCCGTCCGGCTTTTCACCCGCCTCAACTGCCAATGGGCCATCAGAGGTGGTGGACATAGCCCCATTCCGGGGGCAGCTAATATTGATGGAGGAATCCTCATGGGAACGGATAAACTCAATGCAATTGACATTAAAGATGGTTATGTTCGCGTCGGTGCTGGCAACCGTCTCGGTGCAGTCTATACTGCAACTGATCCACACAACGTGGTGCCCATTATCGGGAGGTACGAGGATGTTGGTCTTGGTCTCGCTGTTGGGGCTGGATTCTCATTCTTGTGCAATCGTGAGGGTTTGACGATCGACAACGTGCTCAACTACGAGGTTGTGATCGCAAACGGAACGGTTGTCAACGCCAACAGTACCAGCCACCCGGACCTCTTCTGGGCTCTGAAGGGCGGTAATAATAACTTTGGTGTCGTCACTCACTTTCATCTAAAGACATTTCCATACAATGGCACAGTATATGGAGGCAACATCGCTCATCCGGAGTCCTCCTTCGACCAGGTCGCGGAGCTCTTTTATGACTATTATACATACCAGGCGATCAACGACACTCTAACCCATGTAATGCCCTCCTACGAATATATAGGTGCCACCGATGTCGCATCTGCAGTCAGTCTTGTGGTATACAATGCCCCCGTCGACGAGTTACCTCCGATCTTGCAACCCTGGCTCGAGGTCCCATATGACAGCGACACATTTTCTCGGAGAACATATGGAAGCCTCGCTAAGGAGGAGGGGAGTGGCGTCTTTGATGGCTCTTCGTTAGTACTTCAATTTTCTTTCCCTGCTCACTTCCGCATGGACAAGCAGAGGGTAGAACGCAGGGGCTGACTGATTCTATAGCGTGGACCAGCGTCTGTTCAGTGTCTTTGCCGACCGAGAATTCCTCAAAGAGGCATGGGACATACAACTCAAATGGCTCCGGGCTCGTAAGGATGTCCCGGGTCTGTTTGGAGTTCAGGTTCCTATGCCTATCACCCCCAACCAGATCGCACAGGGTGTTGCCAAAGGCGGAAACGCCCTTGGCTTGGAGTCAACCAATGAAGGTAAATCCATAGTAGGTAAGTATCTGCTATTCTCAACAAAATATCATCATGGAAGTATAGTGGATGCTTATGATTATTGTTTTAGTCATCTTGATGCTACTTAGCTTTAATAACCTCTCCGATGTCCCACGTTTGAGGGCAGAGCACAATGCCTTGATGGAACAGCTGGTGGATCTGGCGAAAAAGCGAGGCGTTTACCATCCTTATATGTACAAATGACAATCCTGCCCCTAGCAGCCGTTCAAAATTGAAAACAAAGCTAATTACGCCTCGTCACAGAATGCTTACCTACTCGGGAGCCGGCCAGCCGGCCATCGCCTCGTACGGCGCAGACAATGTTGCGAGATTGTGGAAAGTTGCCAAGGCTTACGACCCAACCGGTGTATTCCAGCGCCTGGTTCCCGGAGGTCAGAAACTCCCTCCAGCCTAGAGCCAAGAAGTAGACGATATGGATACGAAGACTGAGTGCGAGGGGCTTGAAGGGTTGGTTTTAAAAAACAGATAGCAGTGGAAAATAGAAATTTTGTCATCTTGCCTAGGGGTCTTTCCATAGCCGCAATTTGGATCACTATTAGAGTTCCAATGCAACAAGTAACTGATTCTGGACAAGTATCTTATCGTCTGTTTATCGTCTATGCATACACGTTCATTTGCGTTGTCCCATTCCACTGGTGAATTCTTCACATATTTTCCATGACTGTAGATATCCACCGAGCTTCAAAGCCTAGCGGAAATGCCCGCTCTCTAATATTTAACCTACCTCATAAGTATGTGCATATCACTCTATGTACTATATGATCCGCGCAGGAACTCATTCCCGGTTCACGATTTTTACGTCAATTGGTGTGTTCCATGAGAGCAGCAAATCCATGACACGTGAGATTTGCTCAGGTTGCATCTGCTGAAGAATCATAGTCCTGCTCTTGATAGATTCCCGATCTTGCGGCTCCAAGTCCGTATCTGGGATTTGATCCCAATCCCACCCAAGACTTGATTGCAACTCGTCGACTGCAAGCCTCGGATCAGTGTTGGTGGAAGTAGTAGTAGTAGTAATAGTAGGGTCAAGTTGCATTTCGCCTTCTTCGCTCCGAGTCGTGTCCATTCTGCTATCGTCGTCACAGAGTGCTGGTGGAGAGCAGTCGGTTCCCGCCAGTAAACCGTTACCAATCACGTAATCTACCCAGGACTCTAGTGACGATGCTGTGGGCTCTGTGTCCATCTCTCCTAGTATTTCAGAAGTGCTACCACTCGGTCTCATGAAAGAAGGGCTGGCTGTGTTTGAAGGCTCCTTGCCAGCTCTGTTGGCACTTTGGAAAAACATATTATTACTACCAAGATGGAAATCGTCATGCCCTAATTCCGCGGAGACATGTGCCTCTCCACGTATCTTAGGGTTAGAGTTTACATGAGAGCTACCCATGGACTCAGGAGTCATGCCGTAGAACTGCGGATTAAAGTCGGGCTGTGGTGAAGGTGAGGACTCTGCAGTAGCCGTCGTCGGTCTGCTTGTAGGCCGTGGGGAGGCAGAGTTTGAATTGTTCGTAGTTTGTCTCATGCGGTGTAAGATTGTGAACCTGTGGTGGAAGTATTAGTTAGCAGATGTGATATGTGTAGGTATATCGTCAAGCAGCATCAAGATAACCAACCTGTTTTTTGCATCATTGGCGGACCTACGAGGTAGCACTTCATCAACTATCTGTTTCCAATTTCGACCTTTCTTCTCAACTTCTGCGAGCAAGATATTGTCTTCCTCTGACGTCCATTCACTGCGATCCAAGCCCGGGTCCAAAAAGTGTTGCCAACGTTTGGCACATTCTTTGTGAAATCAGTCAGTTCGGTCATTCGAATTTGATAGAAGACATTCGAGTAGTATAGTTAAGTAAGGAAGCTACTCACGGTCTGGTTGACGAGTGCCGACTGCCTGAGCAACCTCGGTCCATCTGCAATACGGTTAGTTTCAATGAGTAACAACGTGGATATGCACTGCAATGGCGTTGTTTTAAGTGGAGTGTGAAGGGGGACTGACACAGTAGAATACTTTGCAACGGCCTCATGAAGGCGCTTGTTCTCCTCTTGACTCCAAAGACCCTTGTTGATCTTACTATCCAGCTTGATCCAGCGTTTCCTACAATCTTCGCACTCCACCCGTCAGAATTGGTGTCCAACAAAGAAAAAAAGTCGTACCTTTGTTACTTCTCCCCGGCAACTTCTCGGCAATTGCTCGCCAGTCTCTAGGCTTTCCCAGTCTCGATGCTGTAGACGGCAAACTACCATGTCAACCCTGTGTTCTTGTCCCAGAATACATAGAACTGACTCAAGAGGCAACAGTCTCATTACAGGTAGGACATTGTACCTTGCTTGATAACCTCGCTACGCAATATTCTGTCCTCTTCTTCCGCCCACAAGTTTCGTGCTTTCAGTGTGTTCTCGCCATTCATTGTACCGCATGGACATCAAAAATGATAAATGCAAAAGGGAAAAATGTTGCATGAAAAAAAGAAAGGAAAGGAAAAAATATAAAGGTCAACGTAATTTAGGAAGAAGGATTGCGGCTCTCGGGAGGCAATCTTGGGTTGGTAGGGACATCAGGCCCTGGTCACCTACATAAACTTGCAGCTAAAAGTTTGGGGAAAGTCATAAAAACATAACGAAGATAATTAATTGAGATGAAAGGTGTGGGATTGTCCAATACGCGGGTCCCGGAAGCATCAACACATCTGAATAACTACTCTACAGCATTTCAGCCCTGGCTTTTGTCATGCAGTACGGCCGGCACGAATTGCAGTGTTGCTGGAATTGCTTCCTTTTAGGTTGAATACGGTCTTTTCGCGGGGGCGAAATAGCGAGAACTAACATGGATAACAGCTGATGATTCGACGTCTTACTCAGCCTTTAGCCAGTGGCCACGCGATGCTTGCATTTTCCCCCTCGTTCATTCGACTGCATCATAACAGGGCTGTACATCTTATTTACGAAGAAGCTCACGAATCAAGAAGCTAGCCCGATAGTAGAGGCCAAAGATAACTTAAAAGGTGAGCTAATATTCTAGGCCGCCGCCCATTATTGTACCTTTGGAGCGCTCGATCGCTTGGCTTTATCGCGCAGCAGACCTGATTGGCGGGAGGCGGATGTATAGATCCCAGCTGCCAGCAGGGTTACTTCCACAGGCCCTTCCATCATTGATTATGTTTGATTGTCTTTTGGGTTTACGAGGCAGGGTCCACCTCAGCACCATATTTTGTGGCGCACACTCCCCATGCTCCTAAATATTAAGTCGACGACGAATCTTATATCAGAGATATGCATGATGAATCAGAGCGTCACACTTGATTTGCGTTCTTCGTCAGCTCAATATTTTTTTCTAACTGTATACAGATCGAGTCGATAAGGTGTACCGAGAATAAATTTGATGTGTGACTACATTGTTGGAAGAAAACCACAACGTTGCAGTTTCATTAGTTGAGCATATATGCGGGGTTCGGAGTTCCACTAAAGCAAGAAACCCGCTTTAGGTATTAACCTACTTAAGTTAACTAGTTAGATTGCTGACTGTACTCTGTACAGAGTAGTTAGTTACACTCTGGCAGGTGCCCCTCTCCATATAACTAGAGGTCATAGCCAATGATTAACTTTTATGGGGGATAAGCACCCTTCGTGTGTAGTAAGGCTGTCTTCACTGCCTTGTTCGGGTTAGCCGAGGTGATTAGGGTTTGTCTACACTGGGTAGGTGATACAGTATACACATATCAGTCGATAGTTAGTGGGAAGGCTGCTGGCCAATGTGTGCTAAACCATTGTAACCCCACGTTTCGTTCTTCGTAGTCTCGTGTTTCGTTCCGTCCCGAGGTTGACGTGTGCGAGAACAACTAACTATAGCTTCTAGCCAGATATAGTGTCAACCTCCCCTCCCTGTCTGCCTCCGGGTTACGATTCAATTCCAGCCCGAAGCCTGCAGGACTGATCGTTTAAACCGACATCAGGGGCTCCAAGCCAACACATAACAAAACTCCATACCAAAGCGCTAGGGCAGAAGTGGAATGAAGCTTTAAACAAATAACTAACTTATAGTAACTAATTAACTAACTTAGTTAAGTTAGTTAGTCAGTTAGTTAGTTAACTAGTTAACTAAGTTAGTTAACTAACACCAATATAAAACCCTTTATGTAATCATGGTGTTCCTTCCTTGCGTTAGCGCTAAACGGGTACCCCATAGATATTCATTCTACTTCATTACGAGGTGAGTATCCTAAATCTTAAAGGAGCATATAGCGCACGGAGCAAGCTCGGCAACTCGGACTTATATCCACGGTTTTAGGTATATTTAATTCCGGTGTTTGCACTGCTGTTTACTTTAAACACGGTGGTCCATATCCTCACGATACCACCAAAGCTAGCGCATACCGGTATAGGTACCAATTAACAAGGAAGCGTACATCCTCTTATATGGATCCATGCCTCGGTCTCGTATACGCCAGTTGAAAAGCCATTTAATGAGCAAGCATACGTGTTCCCTTATGGTTTCTAGATACGTGCTTCGATAAAAATCCATACATAGCTCACATGCGTGCCACCAAGGAAGCTAATTTACAATTAAGTAATTGGAATGGGCATATAGACTAACTAACTTAACTAACTAGTTAGTAAACAGGGTCTATAAGCTTATAGTTATATATAGTTTAAACTACACATTCTCACTGTGCAGAAAAGAAGCTTGAAGGAAGATCAATTGTGGAAATAAATAAGTATATGTGGCCAAATGTATTTCTGATGGATGTACGACGCTGTGGCGCCTTAAGAACGAGCCACCAGCCCCACATTACATGTATATTCCCCATATTCTCGTGTTTCGTAACATCCCCATGATTTATGTAACATGCGAGGTAAACATCTGGTTACTGTTTGGTGACATGTGGCGAGCGCTCTGGAATGCCCCATGGGTCAATGCAATGCAAGGCTAACTGGACAAATTGTCCGATGAGACTTGAAGCCGGTTGGTCAGAGGAAAGGCGTCCGTGAACGAGGCCTGGTAAACCGTTTCGATAGAGGCAATGATGGCTAATCTGAGTGCACACTGCACATACGACCTGGTAGTGGACCTCCAGAAAGCTCGAATGGTTAACTGGAAAAGGGTTAGATAGTAAGTTCAAACTTATCTCGACGGCGTTTTCCCCGCCCGGCGCCAGCTTCCCTTGCCGCAAGTAGATCTGGTGATTTTAGCCGTACGAGGTGTATTGCCTGAAATATGATAGCTTGCAAAGAGGAAAAAATGGGGGCTAGAAACAGAATAAATATACGAGAAAGCAGAATGAGCAGGAATCATCTGAGTCATGCTTGGCAAGCGTGACTCTGTAGTAGTGTTGGCGCCTTGTAATTACAAAAAGTGTAATTTCAATGTAAATTAGAAATGCGTAATGTAAATAAATTTACATTTGTAATTACAAATTTACTAACAATTAGTATGCGCCCCAGAAATTCTCGATATTTTTACATTTTTCAGAATAATAACAGCACCCCAACCAAATTAGGCGAATAAAGCACCGAAAAGACACGTAAAAAGCGTATAAAAATGTTGCCAATTTGACACATATCCTCGTCCTCAATATTGGCCTATCCAACTATCCAACTAATCATATTACCCAATTCGCAAGCGCTTGTACGCTCTCGGGGCCTCCAGCTCCAAATCAGGCTCCGGCGATGCCTCTATAAGATCTGTTGCAGGTTTCTGATCCATGGAATTGAGGTTATTCAGAATTGAAGAGAATTCAAGGCTCTGCTCTCTATAGACTCTTGCTGATTCGGCCTCCTCGTCCTCTAACTGTTGCTCTGGCGTAGGCTCTTCATTGAGCTTCTCTTGCAGTTGATATTCATTGATTTGTAAAAAAAAGAAGCTTTTCAACCTGCTCAACGCTGAGTCGATTCCGTATCTTGGTGTGCTGTAAATTCATCAAGGAAAAGGCACGTTCGGCAGTTACTGAGTTAGCAACTGTATGAATAAGACGATTTGCGAAGGAAGCGAGCTTTGGAGCGATATCAGCCTAGAAAATATTAGTAATTAGAATATAAAAAGGATGACTCTATTCCCACTTACTGCTTCAAGCCAGAATATTGTAATCTCGCTTTCTTCCCAGCACCGTGCCTTATAAAAGGCGCCATCTTGTTGCCGGAAATGTAAGAAATCATGCCATACTTCTTGAGGCTCTAAAATTGCACGAATTTTCTCTTTTGTCGAGCTCTCAAGCGGTTGACGAATTCTCTTCGGATCGAGCCAATATGCGACCCAGTGGATAGATAATATTTGTAGATTTGCACGCGCTGTAAAGCCTCCTTCGTTAAAATATGCCTTTATATCCTCATGAAGTTGTGTATATAAAGCTGCAGTCCTCATCTCATTCTCAAGCTTCAACCAGCGTGGTATGACGTTGAAGATAGTCGCATTCAAAGCCTCGGAGTCTTTTTGAGCGATATGTAAAGGTTTAAAAACCCTACACAAATCATTGAGGATATTCCAAAAAGTGATATCTTGAATGATTCCAATAATCTCAACAAGCTTGCTTTTATCGCTATCCTCACTAACGCTTTGAGCCCACTGAATAAGCGATTCCTTTAGCTCATTAACCGAGTTAATGAGGTTATATTGAGATCCCCAACGTGTTATAACAGAGGCAATAAGCGCCTTCTTTCTGCCATTCCTAGCTTTCTCAATCGCTTGTAAATCGGCGTATCTTAATGGGCTTCGGTGGAAAAACGTCACGATATCGTTGGCTTCTTTGAAGATATGCTTCACGGTCATCGCTTGCGAGACTTTCATATCTAAAAGATCCTTAAAAATTAGCTGTAGGCCATGAGAATCACAAGGAATCATAAAAGCATGTTGAAGTGGTGATTTGCGCTGTAAAATTTCCCAAACAAGCCTCATTGTAGAGCACGTATCTGTCGATAAAGAATTGATACATTTCCAATCAATATCTCCATCAAAAAGTGTCGCTAAAAGTGCTTCAAGTTGGTGTAAAAGCCACTCAGTAATATTCTTCGCATTCAGACGTTCATTTTCCATATCTTTGAGGCAATAGAGCCAGGATCTTTGCGGTGTAGTAATTGTAATCACCATAACACGTTGATGATTGATATTTGAGGTCTCATCAACCGTGATATTGAGATGCTGAATCTGGCGCCAAATGCCTATCGTTTTTGTATAAGATTCGGTATAAAGCTCAGTCAAAAGACTGCCTCCAATTCGGTGCCGATCTGGTGGGATATAGCCTTTTCTCAAGAGTTGTAAGGCTTCACGCATAAAAGGCTGCGACCACATGGAAAATGGTCGGTTTCCAGTAAAAGTTGCACGAGCAAGAGCGCAGTCAATCCGCGTTTCTAATGTATCAACTTTTATCCCATTTGGTAGCTCCATTAGGGTCTTTTGCCTTGTTCTTTGAAGCAATTGTAGCGCTGCAGGACAACTTTCAATGTGCTGGTGGAAGCGGGTGTGATTCTTAGCCCAGGTGCGTTGACAGCCGCGGCAGCGCGCAAGGCCTGACTTTAATCCGGTTCAAAATCAGAAAAGTATTTTTAAGCATATTTGTATGGTAAATCACCTTATTTTTACTCGGAAGAATTTCGAATATCTTCTCTCGGTCTCGCTCTCTCTGCGCCTGCTCTTCTTTCCGAATTTGGCCCATTTTTGGTGGTGTTGGCTGCTAATATTGATGCTTGGAATGCCAGGCGCTCAAAATATTGATTCAATTATATATAATCAATATTGACATTGCTCTTGTTTCTAGGGGGATACAGGAAGAGCGGCAAAAACTATTTCAGAGGCTCTGATTGGTTTAAACAGGCTCACCGCCGGCTACTGCAGATCACGTGAGACTTGGCATAAACATGGCGTATGTACGTCTGTATGTAAATTAATGATCAAAATTTTGGTGGTAATTACAAATTACTGTAAATTAAAGAAATTTTTGTAATTACACCAACACTACGGAGTCGGAGTCTGTAGTCGTACGCGGGTCCAGCGATGGCGGCTCTTGGCGGCCCGTCCCGGATTTCAGATTTCAAGAATTACTATTGGCTAGGCACGGTTTAAAGTTTAAACTGCATGTATGGTTAAACTCTGTTATATTCGTCTAGATTGGGGACCCGCGTACATCGTGCCAGGAACGAAGAGAGGTGCAATGCACAGATGGCGCCACCTCCAGCTCGAGAGGACTGGCTTCTGGGCCGTTGCCACGGCCACTACTGCAGTGGACTCTCGCTCTTCCAAAGACACCAAATCAACCTGACCTCAACTCGTCTTCTTGGGTTGGCCAGCCGGGCCCGAGTCTTTCCCCCGAAGTCCATTAAGGCTGTTTCAAACTGACATAATGTGAGCTGAGACACATGCCGGAGAGTTTGGGCATTATCCAGACTCTGCTTTTTCTCGCGAGTTCCATTCATTGAAGGGGAAGGAAGAAAAACAGTGGGACAATCAATACTCACAGCCATGTTGTTGCCAATCCTCTACACATGGTTCGGACTGTCAATTTTTACTTGGTATTTGCGATCATATCTGCGGCTGCGACATATTCCCGGGCCATTCTGGGCTAAGTTCAGCAACCTGCCTCGCCTCCTCTGGGTTGCTGGAGGAAAGTCGCATGATGTTCACATTGCCCTGCACCGCAAGTATGGGGATATAGTACGGATTGGCCCAAATATTGTCTCCGTGACAGATCCAGAGGATGTTCCAAAAATATATGATTTTGCAGGAAGATATCTCAAGGTGGGACAATCCGGCTTCCAGTGACCAAAATACACGCTATTTCAATTAAAAAATGTCGAATATAACAGGAATGATGAATGGAAGGAAAATGGTGCGCTGACATACCTACTAAACAGACGGACTTTTACCGTGTTTTTACGTTCACTGCTAGGGGGAAACTCGTCCGGACGATTTTCTCTACTCAGGATAGTCAAGAACATCAGACCTTGAGAAAACCAATTGCCAACTTATACTCAATGAGCTACATTGCCTCCCATGAAAAACTTGTGGATCAGACAATAGCTCATTTTTTCAGGCGTCTGGACGAGCTTTTTGTTGAGACAAATGGTGTTTGCGACTTTGGTACCTGGATCCAGTATTTCGCCTGGGACGTGATAGGGAATCTCACCTTCTCCAAGCCGCTCGGTTTCTTGGAGCTTGGTGACGATGTGGAGAACATCACTGTGAACATTGAGAAGTTCTTTGGTCTCAACGCAATGGTATGTATGCATCTCTCCATCCTGGTAAATCTCCCCATGATTCTAATCAAAATAGGTAACGCAAATGCCTTGGCTGGACTACCTTTTCTACAAGAATCCCATCCTCCAGAAGATGAAGAAAGAGAATGCAAGCCCGGTTGTTACATTTGCCATGGCAAGAGCAAACGAAAGACTTGAGGAGCTTGAAAAGAATAAAGAGAATACAGTCCAGGATAGAGATTTTCTCTCAGGATTTATAAATGCGATGTCCAAAGATGCATCGATTCCAAAATCGTATGTCTTTTCCCTTTTCAAGATTTAATAGTAAACTATTTTAATCCTTTTGTCCCTTGCTTATATCCAAACCCCTGCCTATACATACAGGGCCTTGGCTGCATGGGCAACTTCCAATATGACAGCTGGCAGCGACACGACCTCCATTCTAACCCGAAGCGTTTTCTATCAGCTCCTGAAACACCCCGACAAGCTCCAGCGTCTACTGGATGAGCTTCACCAAGCGGAGCGAGAGGGTCGTCTGTCTGAATATGTGTCCTGGCAGGAAGCGCAACAACTCCCATATCTGGATGCTGTGATCAAGGAAGCGGGACGCCTGCACCCACCATTTGGACTTCATTTGGAGCGTTATGTGCCTCCCGAAGGTGCAGTCATCTGTGGCGCACATTTGCCTGGTGACACCATTGTTGGGATCAATTCATGGGCGATTCATCGACGTGAAGATCCGTTTGGAAAGGATCCCGACGAGTTCAGACCGGAACGATGGCTGTGCGATGAGGCACAACGACGGAAAATGGGACGAGCTCTCCTAACTGTACGTAAAACCCTAGTTATTTCTGTTTTGTTTAGCCTTCGCTTTCAACATGATCAAACGCTTAATTTACCCTTCTCTCTCTAGTTTGGTGCCGGTCGTCGAGTTTGTCTGGGTAAGCACATCTCGGTTATAGAGATGTATAAACTTATCCCCAGTGTTTTTCGGCGGTACAAGGTTGGTTTTCTCTTGCGACGTTCCTCAATGCGATTCATAGAGCAAGAGTCGATTTTCAGAGCTGACAAAACAATAACAAAACAGCTTGAATTTGCGGTGCCTGATGGCTGTTCCTATCATGTGCACAATAGATGGTTTGTACATCAGACTGGCTTGGATATTAAATTCAAGAAGCGGGCCGCTTAAAGCGTCGGATATAAGTGTACTCATCTCAGCATCTCCCAGTGCATCTCTGTTATTTTTCATGCTGCTGCATTGTATAGCATTTACATACGTAGTTCATATTAGATAAGAGGATGTCTTGCGATTGTCGGGCCGGTCTTCGTTATAAAGCGTTGATCAGGCAATAAAGCCATCAAGACGTATGGCATGCCGCCTGTTGAAGATCCGTTCCTCAGGAATCAATCTCCTTACCATATCCTACTATTTTAGGAGCTATAGGGGCCGGTTGAGCGATTGAGAAATCACCCTATTATTTATTTACTATTCTAGCAGCTCTAGACTTAGTCCTAGGGGTTGGGTGGGGTATTAAGTAATTGAAAAATCAGGTTAGTTAGTTAGTTGATAGGTTCGTTAACTTATATATACATCTTCAGGTCAGTGGCTTGGCTAGCCTTCGTAATATACAGACAGGTTCCCTAGTAATGCCTCCTTCCACAACTTGTTCCTCTCCTGTTTCTCACCGTCGTTCGTGTACCTAGGTAGCCTTATCCCCTTTCCTGGAGGAATAAAACTATACTCCTTTCTGTCACCACGTTAACAATGTTAGCCCTATTAAGGAGGTTGCTTCATATTGCTACACCCTACCTGTCACTCTAGGCGGCCTTGTAGACACTGACCATAGTGATCAGCTGCCTATTACGCACCATCATTACAGTAATTTATAAAGCGAGGATCAGCGCACTTTATTTATTTCCAACACCATCAGTCGATATGAATATGAAAACCTTGAGGAACAAACTTACGCCTATAATTGTACACTATATGTGTGTTAGCTTCAGATTTCAACAATTGGCATAATATTTTACTTACCCAAACTGGGTTATGTTCACATATAGTGCCTTTTGGACAATCCGTGCAATCTGTCACACAATCACAAGCGTGTGCAACACTTCCAAAAAACATAATAAGAACAAGAAGTTTTGTAGGAGACCACATTATGATAGTTCAATGATAATTTTCTGACCTTAAAATAGATCTAAAAGGACGCTGTAGAAAGTCTGTATAATTGTAGGAAAGAGAATTGAGAGATTTTTGTTTTTGTTATCTCTAAATGCCTCAAGCGATGGGGTTCCCTTTTATGTCGAAACTGCAAGAGTATCCCAACTTGAATAATCATGAATGATATGTGCACATGGATTGCAACCTGACTTACCCAATGCGTAGCAAATATATCGGCATATTAATGATGCGAGGCAGTGCCTTCATCTTTCGTCTATTTTAACGTAATCATGACGCAGTAACTAACTAAATGAGATAATTGTGTAGAGCAATAGTTAGTCAGTTTTACAATTAACTAGCCCCTTATTCAGATCCACATGGCACCGCACCATGGGAATTTATCAAACAGTTTACCGGTACTGTTTTGATCCTTGCCCAAACACACGGCAAACAGGCAGGATACAGCAACAAATCGATTCTAACCGGGGTTACATACCAGTAGAGCTAGTAATTACCACCGCCAAGTCCAAGTTGGTACCAATCCTCGTTGCAGACGGCATAGTTACTCAGTAAGCGAGTGCCCGAAACCGTTGGGCTAGGAGGACCTTGGAACGGGATACCAGTAGAAGCATACGGTAGATACTAGTACAATCCCGGCCAATTACGTGCAGATGGCGGTTGGACGTCACTCATCATAACCTACTATGTAACTAACTAGTTAACTACATACGTAGTAACCATGCCCATAAGGAATTAGATCAACCAATTTATGCTTCATCAAATAAGAGTTTCACAATTCGCCAACAATTAAAAAGTCATTCATCAAAGTTAGTGCTGACTAAGAGTACAAGAATCCTACCTAGTTACCTAAGTTACCCCTCAGCTAACCTTCAGATAGCCTTGGAACTCTTTTAGAAGTCCAAGTCCCTCCTCTCAAGATGTTAATCGGCTATTGGCTTACAAGGCCACGTGAACTACGACAGAGTGTGTGCCCGTGGAACACTGTCAAACAGGCCTAATACCGGTAACTACCGGTAACTAGGTACCGTGTGGATTATTGAGAATTTGAGTGGGACGCTGTAATGTATTGTATTGTGTGTCTACCTAAGAGGGAAAATTATCTGGCACAGGTGGCCTTACATAATTGTGTGTAGATGTCACGGACCTGGATCCACCTTAGTTAAGCAGTGTTGTGTCGAGGTACGCTAGGCTTGGTTGAACCACACAAAGGTTCCTTGAGTTGCAGAAGATAAAGTAGCTTGAGTAAACAAAGTAACAATAGTCGAACTGGTGTCTGGAAGTCTTAAACGTAACTAAGATAGAAGAGATCCCCCATACAGCCGGGTGCCCGTACGAGTTAGAATGCCTTGCTGACTCTCACTGTCAAAGTCTAATATCAAGTGACTTAGATTAAAGAGCTATGAAGAACTAAATACATGATGGTGAATGAGTGTCCTTATATATCCAGTCCTCCCTGTTCCGTATATTTTATATTATATACTTTATACTCATTCCTGAGTATCCCATAGCAAGTATATAATATACTATCCAATCACGTTCCTTCATAAGATATATTCGTATCTTATCGGTGTCTTTGTGGTTTCGAGTATATCTTTGGTCACGTGATTTCTGTAGTCCAATTATCTTTCTTGGGTTTTCCGTTTCTATTGTCCAATCGTTCCTTCCGGTCTGTTTCTTATATCGCGTAGCATATGCAGGTGATTGGTTTCGTAACAGTAGAACTGTGCGCGCTATTTTAGTAAGGAGGTCTCTTGGCAAATCCTTGTAATGAGGACCGGTTGATATCCAATGAGAGCAGCTGAGTGGATTTATGCGCTGCAATAACCGTATCCGGGATAGCCGTAAAATAACGTCTGTCAATTATGTACTATGGAACGAGAAATGGCCATGCCAGCCGCCCAGAGTCGCATACCGGTATATACTCTAGGCGGAAATTATACGATCCTTACTTACTACAAACAATAGCCGATTCCCAAGATTCCGAACCGGGCATTACTGTGAATTCAACAGATATTCGCAGGTGTTATTTGATGGAGTTGGAAGTACAGTACTACGTAATAGAGTGGTAAATTATTGGTTCTTTTGTGCCAAGATTTTGCTTCTAAAAAGGATCAAGATCCTCTAGGGTTAGGGTTACCAATACGAAGCACTCCGCAGCGGCCTTACAATAGGTATCAATAATGGCGGACCCGCGTACACAAGTGGTATCTTTATGTACCTGCTACTTAGCGCTTAAATCTTTTCTTCCAGTAGATTAGTCACACCAAAAAGCAGCCTATAAAACACTTTGCTGCAGTCTTTATCGTCGGCTTTTCATACTCCTGTAGTAGAAAATGTGTCGATAGTGACGGACCCGAGTATTCGTATCTTTGTGTGCTACTTGAGACTTCCCTTCAGATAGATTAGTGCCTCCTATTCAGAGCTGCAAATTTAACATAAAAAGTTTGGATCTATTCAATAGTGAGATTCGCTGTTTGGTCCTTGTAATAACGCCACACTCTAGTGCATACTCGATAAGGAAGGGGTTTGCTTCTTCGATCGCTTGAATCAGCAAGCTCGCCGACACTAGGTCTAGGGCTTCGCCCTAACCATAGCTCAATTAATATAACTTGTACGCTGGGTTGCAAATTATTGGAGCTTATGTTTCAATGATTCAATATTCCATTCAGGCCCCGCGTGCTAGCAAGCCTCCAGCTTAGGCATACGCCCCCATCATGACTCGGTGTACGAGTGTGCATATAACAATGCCTGTTCCCATAGCTTTAGGTTTGAAGACCTCCCTTTGGAATCGCATGTCATCTGTTTCGGTGCAAAATGCTTTCGTTTCTCCGATTCAGCCACGCTTTGGGGCTGCTTGCGCAACTGGCTGTGGCCTCCGGACCCTACAACCTATCTCCCCTGGTTGGACAACTGTCTCCTGGCGCAGAAGTATTTTATCCCTCCGCCGCGAACTGGTCAGAGGTAACTCCACGATGGTCAACCAACGATGCCCCGACTTTCTTTGCTGCTATAAAACCAAACACTACAGGCGACGTTCAAAAAATCGTCCGTTATGCCTCAAAGAAGAAAATTCCTTTCCTTGGCGTGGGGGGGGGTCACGGCTTCACGACGACGTTGGGTGAACTGAAGAATGGCCTAGAAATAGACCTAAGTTTGTTTAACACGGTCTTGGTCGACGGTCCAAACAACCGCCTGACAATTGGTGGGAGTGTAACGTTTGGGGATATTTTAGACCCCGTATATGCTGCTGGCAAGGAAATTCGTAGGTCAAACCCATGGGATTTCGTTACAATCTACCCAAACTCAACTGCTAACGGGAGCATGGCCCTCGGCGCTTTGTAGAAACCGGAAGTTGTCCCTGTGTCGGCATGGTTGGAGGTTCTCTCGGAGCTGGTGTTGGAAAGTATCAGGGCGTTCATGGACTGATCATCGATGCCTTGGAATCCGTGGAACTAGTTACTGCTGCAGGAGACTTGATCACAGTATCCAAGGAGCAGGAACCTGAGCTTTTCTGGGGTATGCGTGGTGCTGGTTTCCAATTCGGAATTATTACCCACGCCACTTATCAGCTTCATGATCTGACAAATAACGGTTCCGTGATGAATGCCGATTTTCAGTTTGCAGGAAATATCAATGAGACTGTTTTCGAGATCTTGGCCTTCTTTAATGGCAAATTACCTACGAAGTTAGCCTTATTTGGCGTTCTCGCCAACGATGCCACCCACGGGGTGAGTTATATCCGATCACCATCCAATGTACCCTTTGTGAGCAAGCTCGACTGACTCGCCTTCCTGTAACTCTTTGCCAGCCTTCGATTCTTCTGAACGCCGTATATATCGGCCCCCAAGAGGAAGGTCTTTCTTATCTTAAACCTCTTTTGGACCTTCCCTACCTCCAACGGAATATTACTCAATTGACGTGGAACACGTTATTTGCTGCACACATGTTCGGCTCTATAGCGGCCACCTGCGAAAAGGGAAACCCACAGAACAATTGGTCACAGGGGCTGGCTAAAATCGACGTACCAACGCACGTTGCCTATTTTAACGCGTTGGCCGATCTCTGGACCCAACATCCTGCTGCAGCCAATGCGATTCTTTCAATAGAGATCTTCTCTCCACAGATAGCGCTTACTGTTCCTGACTGGGAGACAGCGTATCCATGGCGCGATACCGCGGTCCAGATGTGAGTAAAATACACACAAGCGAGCAGCCTTGGTAACAATTTTGATCACTAGTGCATTGACGGACTGACGTGTTTTGTTCTACCTAGCATTCTCAACTTCCCTGTCAATGATGATACGGTGACGGACTTTGCGAAGCAATGGGTCCCTGAATTCACCGAGACTGGCGGCTTCAATGAGTCGCGGGTCTACGTGAGTTATGCGCACGGCGATGAAAGTCTTGCGGAAAAATATGGCAAGAGAAAACTGCCTCGTCTCTTGGACTTGAAAAAGAAGTGGGATCCTAAGGGCCTTTTCAGTTTTAATAACGCGTTGCTAGTTCATTAAGTTGAGGAACCCCTGTAGATGCGGACAATGGGTATGTGACTCCCAAGAGGGTTCACTGATTCTTCTACAGCGTATTTCACTGTTAATTCTTGAAAGTCATAAGAAGATAGACGTCCTCATACCTGTAAATACCTAATGGAATAGATCTCACATGTTGCGGCCTTTGTTTCCTCCCTTCACTTCCTTTTGTAGTATTAAGGGTTTGAAAAAAGTAGTCCTCAATGGCATAACTCACCAGTCCAAATTGAACAACATACTACAATCAATGTACTACTTCCCCTTTATTCCGGCTGATGGGGCATCTGATGACATTGACTAGGGCTGGTTTTCTGGAATTGAGGAGATGGAAGTTTTCATGAAATTTGAGGTTTAGAGAAAGGAAAAGAGGGAAAAATAAAAGGATAATAGCCATACTAACCCAAAGGCTAGAGAAGCAGGGAACGTTCCAATATTCTACTAAAACCTTTTTTCCTTATCGTACTTGATACTCGTCACGTCCCCAAGAAGGTAGGCAGGCATATTTGGATGTATTTCCGAGGTCTCTCTCTTGAGTAGTCACCTACATACCTGCGATAGGTAGGTAGCTATGGAGGAACTAGATCCAAATATCAAAAGGTGACGTTAAATTGAATTGGTTGGGGAGACATGGCGTTGGTGATCATGGTAAGACAACAAGGGTGACGTCTCTCCTTCAGTGTGAGCCCCTAGCCGGACTCCAAGAACTATCTTAACACTCCCTGAAATCTCTCAGTTATCGGAATACTCAATTAATGAATGACTGAGTGACTAAGGTGGTCGTCAAGGATTCCGAAGCCCGCCGACCCCGCCGGTCTGAACCACTTAGGTCTTCTCCCTGCTGCATCTTTGCAACACAAGAGAGATAAACAAATAGATAAGAATCTTCAGGACAGCACTGATGCGGGCCCGCGTGGAGAAGTTTTGGAGGTGTCCCTGATACTCCAGTGAGCTCCTGAAACTCGACGGATGGGGCCTGGCGCCGCATCTGAGGGTCACCTAGCCCTAAGACGGGACCCGCGCAGCAATCGACTTGCCTTTGCGAAATATTTGAACTATTTTCATATTCATTTGAATCGAATATGAATAAATTAGAAGCCTTTCATATACTGCTTTTGAACATCACACTTGACTTTCTTTTCATCCAAACATCTCAACACTCTTTCCGCACTCTTCAACGACCGGAAAAGGGATTGACGATCAGCTCACCCCAAGAAAATGGTTGACGGTTACCCAGACAATGCCGTCGCCGTCATTGGCATGGCCTGCAAGTTTCCAGGCGCCGACTCCTTAGAAGAGTACTGGCAGCTGCTGGACGAGGGCAGGTCTATGTGCGAACCGGCACCTGAAGGTCGCTTCGCCACAACAGAAAGTCGACGGCACCAGGAGAAATCCATTTACAACGGCAACTGGATTTCCGATATCGACGCCTTTGACCACAAGTTCTTCCGCAAGTCCAGCCGTGAAGCTGCCTCGATGGACCCTCAGCAACGTCTTCTCCTACAGGTGGCCTATCACGCGCTCGAATCATCGGGATATTTTGGTCCAGTCCAGCCGCGCACAGATGTCGGTTGCTATGTCGGTGTCTGCGCATCCGATTATAATGATAACGTAGCAGCACATCCACCAAATGCATTCTCTACCCTAGGAACCCTTCGTGCCTTTTTGACCGGGAAGATCAGTCACTACTTTGGCTGGACGGGCCCTTCTGTATCCGTTGATACAGCGTGTTCATCTTCTATGGTGGCCATTGATGCTGCCTGCCAGGCGATCCTGCTTGGAAATTGTTACAGCGCCGTCGCGGGTGGTGCTTCCCTCTTTACGAGTCCATATTTCTTTCAGAATCTATCCGGAGCTTCATTCTTGAGTGCAACAGGGCCAACAAAGTCATTTGATGCAGATGCAGATGGTTACTGCCGTGGAGAGGGTATTGGATTGGTCGTATTAAAAAAGCTATCGAATGCGTTGGCTGACAACGATAACATTCAAGGCGTGATCTTATCCACTGCCGTAGCTCAGAGCAGTAACCTTGTTCCAATCACTGTGCCATACAGCCCCTCACAGACCTCCCTATACCGCAGAGTTCTGCAGCAAGCGAATGTATCTCCACAAGAAGTGACCTACCTGGAAGCCCACGGCACTGGGACAAGGATCGGTGATCCACAAGAATATGACGGTATTCGAGAGGTATTTGGCTGCCAGGGACGACGTGAACAGCCTCTTTATTTCGCTTCGGTAAAGGGCAACATTGGCCACACTGAAGGTGCATCGGGTGTGGCTGGCCTTATTAAAACATTGCTGATGATGGAGCGAGGTGTGGTACCCAGACAAGGCAGCTTCAAGCAACTAAACCCGAAGATCAAGTTGGAACAGAACCTGATGATTCCAACATCCTCTGTGCCATGGACGGCGAAGACATTAATTGCTTGCATCAACAACTATGGTGCCGGCGGCAGTATCGCAGCCGCAATGGTTAAGGAGGCTCCCAAGGCATTTGCACCGACGAGACCCTCTTCGCTGGCTTCTCAGGTTCGCTATCCTGTTTTTCTCTCGGCACACTCCCCTCAAAGTCTGAGTGAGTTGGCTTCGCGACTGCGCACGTACCTCAACCAGCTGCCCCCTTCATCAAGCAGGAACACCCTGGCAGATTTTGCCTTCAACCTCTCTGATCGACAAAATCGATCCCTACCGAATATCATGGCGACTTCTGTTTCCAGCATGTCGGAGCTGGATGATCAGCTGCGTATCGTAGCTTCCGTTCCCGATTCTGCTCCTTCGCAGACCGCCGTGACTAACCCCAAGCCTATTGTGCTCGCATTTGGGGGCCAGACAAACCGATCTGTCGGCCTCAACCCGGCTGTGACGGAGGCCTCAGGACTATTTCGCTCTTATCTCGATGAATGTGATCGAATTTTGAAAGCATTCGGTAGCAACAGCATTTACCCTGGTATTTTTGAGTCCAATCCGCGTGATGACATCGTTGGTCTTCAGACAATGCAGTTTGCCGTGCAGTATGCCTCCGCCAAAACCTGGATGGACTCTGGCCTGCACGTTGACTATATTGTGGGCCACTCGTTCGGCCAGCTAGTTGGAATGACTGTCGCAGGGATCCTCTCTCTCGAGGATGGCCTAAAGCTGGTTCACGGCCGCGCTGCGCTGATGCAACATGAGTGGGGACTTGAGCGCGGAGAAATGGTTGCCCTAGACGCCGACCTTAAGACGACGCGGGAGCTCATCGCAAGCTCATCGCCAAACGACAAGCTAGAGATTGCATGCTTCAACGGACCGAAAAGCCATGTTGTGGTTGGCTCTAACGCCGCCATCGACGAACTTATCGACAAACTTCGGCTTTCCTCGGCGGTGAAGTATAAGAAGCTGAACGTAACGCATGGCTTCCATTCTCGCTTTACTGACGATATTTTACTGGCTCTAAAATCTCTGGCGGAAACTTTGACTTACTGTTCCCCACAGATTCCTCTTGAAACCTGCTCAGATAGCTCATCATGGCCCGCGCCCACTCCACAGCTGATCGCCGAACATACCCGAGTACCAGTATATTTAGGCCAGGCGATCAATCGCATAGCAAATCGTCTTGGGTCTTGTATCTGGCTTGAGGCAGGATCCAACTCATCCATCACAAGCATGGCACGTCGTGCCGTAGGTGACGACGTTCAGAGCCACAGCTTTATTCCCCTCAATCTTAGCAGCCCTAGTGCTATTGGGTCTTTGGCGGATGCGACAGTCCAGTTGTGGCGTAATGGCCATCACCGTGTCCAGTTCTGGCCATTCCACCGTGTCGAGAGATCCTCTTACACTCAGCTGAATCTACCCCCCTTCCCGTTTGAGAAGACTAGGCACTGGCTGGAGTGGGTGGAGGAAACGCCTGCCGCTGCCCCAGTCTCCATCACTCAGGACGCAGACAAGGATACTAACAATAACCAGCTGCTTTTCTCTCCCATGTGGCTCAACGGTAACCGGCAAACTGCGAGGATTCGCGTCAATACCCGCAGCGATGAATGGCAGCGAGTAGTCCAAGGCCATGCTGTCCTCAACAATCCTCTCTGTCCTGCGCCGCTCTACATTGAGTTGGTCGCCCGGGCGATCAAAATCCTGGGGCTTGGTGATGTGTCCTCATTCCGCTCTCTCGAGATTGTGGCGCCTTTGGGGCTCAGCCAAGATGCGGATTTGGCTCTGCAGCTTAATCAGCAAACCGACAGCTGGTCGTTTTCCTTTGTCTCACAAGCGCTGAATGCATCACAGCACCAGGAGCCGGCTGTGCACGCGACTGGAGCTGTCACTATTGTCGAGGACAGTAATAGTACAAAGGCCGAGTTTGCTCGAACTGCGCGGCTACTTCCCTATAACCGGGTCAAGGAACTTCTTTCCCATGCCGATGGTGAGGCCATGAATGGTGCTCTCGTTTACAAGGTGTTTAACCGGGTCGTCCAATACGACGACTATTACAAGGGGGTCTCGCGCGTTGTGGCCAAATCCGGCCAAGTTGCCGCCGACGTCGTCCTTCGCAATCCGCCATTGCCGTGGGCCGCAGAGCAGGTCTGTAATCCTCTAGCCTTGGATAACTTCTTGCAGGTTGCTGGACTGCATGTCAACAGTCTCCGAGACTGTGCGGACACAGATGTTTACGTTTGCACCAAGGTTGATCGACTATCAATAAGTCCAAGTTTCGCTGCTTCATCGTCACAACCTGGGCACGGTAGCTGGGGAGTATTTTCGAATTTAAACGTCGTCAATGACAAGCAGGTTGAGAATGACGTTTATGTCTTTGATGCTACAACCGGGGAGCTCATTTTGATGGTTGTTGGTGCTCAGTTCAGCAGAGTTCTCATCACATCGCTTAGCAGGGTGCTGTCGAGAGCTAATAACTCGACGACATCTACCACCGCAGCAGCACTATCCATCCCTGTAGCGGCATCATTCTCTGATATTCCCTTTGCTGCTCCTCGAACGCCTGCAGCGCAATCGTCAGCTCCCGCAAAGGCCCGGGCGGTGCGAAAACAAAAAGCGCCTGGTATTGAAAAAGAACTTCGACAGCTTCTTTCAAAGATCACAGACGTCCCCGAGCAGGAATTCCGCAGTCAAGCAACACTGGAAGATCTCGGTATTGACTCATTGATGATCACGGAAATTGTCTCCGAGATTAGCACAGCATTCAGAATCAACATTCCGCAGGAAGATCTTGCAGATTTAGTAACCTTTGAATCCCTAAGCACCTATCTTGTCCGCAGGGGTGCTCGCGGAAACAGTGCCAATGAGGAAGAGGATATTGTTGAAGATGAGGATTCGCAAAACCAGGTGTCTCTTCCCGATATCGCAGCCGCAGTATCGAAGGCTGCCCGGCCTGACTCTCAGAGAGACGAAAATCTCCGAGTGCAGTTGGCCCAATTGGTCGCCAGTCACTTGGAAGTCGCGGCCAGCAACTTTGTTCGAACAACAAATCTCGCTGATCAGGGACTTGACTCACTTCTCTGCATGGAACTAGCAAGCGATATTGAGCGATCTTTTGCTGTGAGAATTGACGTAACGCTGCTCACTACGGAGTCTACCTTTAGTGACCTAGCCGACATGGTTTTTGGAAAGGGTAGTGGGAGCGAAAGGGCACTACTTCCATCTTCATCACCATCCAGTTCAGAAACCGAGAGCTTAGGAACTTCTACCCCAGCAGGTACTGATACTGACTATGAGCAGATCTCACTCCCAGACAATGGGTACAGTCCTCAACAGGCGTTTGAGAAGATTCAATTCGACTATGATCAGTATGCAAAGGAGTTAGGGTTCATAGGGTTCTGGAAGAATGTCTATCCCACGCAGGCACGACTTGTACTTGCTTACGTTGTTGAAACCTTCCGTGACCTGGGTTGTCCACTGGGTGCGCTCCAGCCGGGACAGACTATCCCACTACTGCCCATCTTGCCCAAGCACGACCGTATCCGTGGCGTGTTTTATGAAGTCCTGAGAGACGGTCAGATCGCGGAATACACGGGCAAGGAGTATATCCGCTCTGAAAAACCCCTTGACCCGGCAAGCTCCGCAGAGATCTACTCAGAGATCATCCGCGCTCACCCACAGCACGCTAAGGAGCACGAGCTACTCCATTTGTGTGGCTCAATCATGGCAAAGCTTGTCAGCGGTGAACGGGATCCCCTTCAACTGCTATTTGGAACCAAGAAGAACAAGGAGTTGTTGGAAGAAGTGTACAGCAATGGGCCAATGTATCGGGCAATGAGTCAGTTACTGGCTGCGTTCCTCAAACAGGCACTGAGTAACCGCTCAATGCCGGTTCGCATCCTTGAACTAGGCGCGGGAACAGGCTCGACAACAAAATGGGTCGTTGATATCCTCGTACGTTCTGGGATTGCATTCAATTATACCTTCACCGACATATCGCCATCGCTAGTCGCCGCTGGAAGGCGCAAGTTCTCCAAATACGACTGCATGGAGTTCCAGGTATTGGATATAGAGAAGGACATCCCTCAGAAATTCTTGAAGTCCTTTGATACCATCCTCTCGACAAACTGCATCCACGCAACAAGTAACTTGCCGAACTCCCTTTCCCATATTTACCAGATGTTGCGACCTGGTGGATTTGTTTCTCTGGTCGAGTTTACCAAGAACATGTTCTGGTTCGATCTTGTCTTTGGTCTCTTGGAAGGTTGGTGGTTGTTCAACGATGGTCGTCAGCACGTTCTTGCCGATGAAGCCTTCTGGGAGCGTTGCATGCGGAATGTTGGGTTCCAACACGTCGCAATGACCGAAGGTCCGAGCCTAGAGTCTAACACCGTGCGGATCATCACTGGCTTCACTAACAAGGCGACCGAACCGCCTCGCACCGCGTCATGGATTGACAGGAAGAAAGACGAAACCGAGATGGAAACAGTGGCTTTCAACACCACTAAGGATGGTGTGATCTTGCGTGTCGATATCTACTATCCATCAGCGTCTTCAACGATGGGCTCGTCAGGATCATCCTCACCTAAACAATGGCCGGTTGGTACGTACTGTTTATTATTTTCCTTGTATTCATTGCGACTCAATACGCTAACTCTCTCGTCACTAGCGCTGTTGATCCACGGAGGCGGACATATCATGCTTTCGAGGAAAGATATTCGAACAAAGCAAGTCCAACATCTGATCCGTCATGGTATTCTTCCTGTCAGCGTGGACTACCGACTATGTCCCGAGGTTAATATTGTTGACGGCCCAATGCGTGATGTCCAGGATGCCTTCGTCTGGGCTCGAACCCAGCTGTCTTCCCTGAAGCTATCCGCGTCGCCCTTCTTGTGCATTGATGATAGCCGTGTTGCCGTAGTTGGCTGGTCCACTGGTGGCACATTGGCTTTGACGCTAGGATGGACTCCTGAAGTCAAGGCTCCAGATGCGATCCTCTCATTTTACTGCCCGACTGACTATGAAGATCCATGTAAGTGTTATGCTGCAATTGCAACTACAAGTCGAGAGAAACATCAGACTAACTTGAACTCAAGGCTGGCAAGCACCAAACTTCCCCAGTAAATCCGAGACTGAGGCCCAGAATGAAGATTATGATCTTTTGGATGGAGTGTATAACCAGCCTGTAAGCTTTCCTTCTCTTGTACACATGCATGCTGCCTGTTGGGTGTTGACCAATGGCGTGAATTAGATCACGAGCTACAACGTGCCGCCCTCAAAGCGGGCAACTGGGGGATGGATGTGCCCGTCAGACCCGCGATCTCGCATTATCCTCCATATGAATTGGCGCGGCCAGATGCTCCCAGTACTTTTCAACGGCCTACCGTCCAAGACTGCTGCTCATCAACTGTCACCCGAGGAACAAAAGCAATTAGCGTGTCTCCCGCAACCATCTCCTGAGCAGATCGCCAAGTTCAGCCCTCTTGCCCACATCGTGAAGAACGAGGTCCAGTCGCCCACGTACCTTGTGCACGGGACTGAAGACGATCTGATCCCATGGCAGCAGTCGCAGCGGACATACGAGGCTCTTGTTGCGGCTGGGGTGGATGCTGGTATCTCAGTGCTGGAAGGCCAGCCGCATCTCTTTGATCTGTTCAGCGATGGGGATGGGAAGAAGTGGGAACGAATATTGGAGGCTTTTGACTTTGTTTTCCGGCACCTTGGTGTTGCATAAAGCAATAGATAGATGAGTGTTTGTGTTAGAGTCGTCAGCTACCTAGGTAGTCTCATCTGAATTGTTATATATATTTCGAAACTTTCTCATTCTTCTATCCCACGCGAAATGGAGATTTGGGAAACGCTAACGTGATAGCGATGGGCAGTGGTAGAGAAAAAGTTACCATGATATCACACAGAACGCGTTACTATTTCTATGGCTGTAGGTAGCTAATCCGTACCAGGCAGTCCCTAAGTATTAGGCTAGATTCCGTGATATAGTTTCCACTATAATATCCCATCTGAAGCGCTATATATTTACGGACACCTCAACTAAATGTCACTCGTTCTAAATAGGCAAGGCAAATATGATGTTGGCGCGGGCCTTGCGGTGTTTTGGCTGTCAATAAAACACGTTGTGGATGTGGTTGTATTGTACCTTATTGTAATAGCCTACCTGAGTTACAAGATGTACCGTGAATTACATACCTACATTTCTGCTAATATTATACGAGCTAAGGATGTAATGCGTGTGTATAGGCCGTGAAATTTGACAGGGTTGTGGAATTCCGTGAGATCGTGGGAGAAACTGACAAGTAAACTGAGCGTTTAAGACTTGAATTGTGAACAAACGAAAAAAAATTATCTATGGTCGCCAAACAGCCTCAACCAGAGAAACTATGCTGCCTTCAGGAGTCTTCGTCCCAACAAACTCCAAACGAGGGTCAACTGACGCAAAGAGGGATTGCCAGTCCGATTCTGTACGTTCCAGGGAATTCCAGCCTAACATTTGAATCATATCAAGATTCCTAACAAGGTAACAGTCAATGCTTGTTCCAAAATGTATTAAGGGTTAGATGAGGATTCTTACCGCCACTGTTTCTTCGTCCATTCCGGCTGCGAGACGTCGGGTAGGAGGAATTCATAGATTATCACACGAGATCCGGCTTTCATCGCCGGGATCAAGTTCCGTAGGATCTGAATTGCATACTTGTCTGCCCAGTTGTGCAAAATGTAACGGAAGAAGTAGACATCAGCGTGCTTCACAGGCTGCGGCGTAAAGAAATCATGGGATTGGAAGCTGATACGATCCTGAAGATGCTGAGGCAAGATGCGCTGGCCTTCAAGGACCGTGCCCTCGAGGTCCTGGACGACGAAGCGGATATTAGAAGTTGCTCCAGCAAGAGCCTGACTTACGCCGCCTTGACCACCTCCAACATCCACCACAACGCTACCTGGCACGTCCAGGGACTTCCAGTCATAACCTCGAACCAGATGAGAGATATCGTAAAAATTCCCGCTGGTCATGAAGCGCATAGCAGCACCAAAACGCCTCGCGCGTTCGCTTGTCTTTGCGATCTCCAGATAGAATGAATCGGCGGTATTGAACTCGACGTTGAAACCTGTCTCGTTTGGCTCTGCCGAGTCGGGCCATCTAGCCTCAGCTTCGATGACCTTAGTCCCTGCCGGCGCGAGCTCTTCGACGAGGAAACCCACGGTGTCCAGAGCTGCGGGGTTGACTTTTAGGAGACGGGAAACTTGAGAATGGGCAACGAATCCCGGGCGGGACTCGACGAATACGCGATACATCATGGTGTGCTGAAGGTATCTCCGGAGCCGGATAGGATCTAGCTTGGTCTTCTCGGCGAGGTTATGGATAGAGATGTCGCCTTCGAGGGGAACATAATGTGGGATATTATGTCGGTAGATGAAGCGAATGCTCATAAGATCCGTGAACTGAGAAAGTCAGTGGTGTGACAGTTCCTTCGCTCAAAACGGATTTGCACACATACTGCGAACAAAACATCGTAGAGCTGGCCGATGGGGCCTTGAACTAGAGCTTTTAGCTCAGTGGTTGAACCTACGAGCTTCTTTCGGACTACCTCTATATCTCCAGAGAGAGTTGGTAGAGTATGCTGGGTGAATGATGTGGGCTCTAGCCCATGAGATTCAGTGTACTCGTCAAGCGCACGAGCACTTTCGAGGATGTTCTGAGCAATTTCTGTCAAGGTAGGCATTGTTCTGTCTTTCGTTCAATTTCTTCGCAATCTATCTTCTTCTTCTCTCTTTCATTGATTAATTGATTGTAAATCCCCCCTTTTTGTAAAGAATCTCCCAAATCCTCCGTCAATGGACCCGAGTGGAGCGGACCCGAGCCTGAGGATTGTGAAAAGGACTATAACTTTGTGGGAAACAACCTATCAAGAGAAATAAAATGTTAAGTACATTAAATCCGTCATGCTTGATAAGGCTTGCGCTGAGGAGCTCTGTACGGAGGTCAACGCTTGAAGCATATGGCGTTCCTGGATATGTATTTCATGTAGATACATCAGGTCCAACCAGCCACTTAGAGGTGGGGATAGAGATTTTTGTTTTGGAGATTTTAGTGAATATTGGACGAATGCCCATGACAGAAAAGGTTATTGCCTTGTCTTGGAATGCAGTGGAATTTACTAATAAAAGTTACTTTCCAATACAAAATCAATTATACGGTTTATCGACTCCCTGTGCACTGCGACAAATCCTCTAAAATGCTATCCGTTGAATCTCTTTTTTGAAGTCCTTGTAGTCCCTGCAGGCAAAAGTTACCATTTTCTAGGTATGGGAAAAAGGAGCGTTTCTTGTCTATAAGTTTTGTAATCGAATTCCTAACCCCTCGTAGTAGCTGGATATAGTCCGCCTCTCATGTGTTTGAATGTACTTCCTCCCCTCCGTTCACGGTGAGATTTCGTCGACCCACCACATTGCCAATCGTGGACCTTGCTCGCTTCTCCCAATCTCTATCTCTTTTAATAAAAAAGGAAAGAATCACTGCAAGGGCACCGCAGATGATTGGCACAATGTATGCCTTGCTGAGGCTAGCGGCGATACTCTGAGAGACTCTATCCCTGTCTGCCTGGTTCAAGGAGGAGAGGATATCAGACCCTAGTCCAGAAAGGATTTTTTGGATACTGTCGCGGGATACACTGGGCAGAATATCGCTAATTTCCCGGATCGCAACGTTCAAGAACACGCTGTTAGAGATCGCCAGGGTGAAAGCGGCACCACCCTGTTGCGCAAAGCCCATGAAAGCCACCGCTTGTGGAATCTCCGCTTTATTGTCCACTTGGGTCTGTGCCGCTGCAAAACACAGCGTCACGAAACAACCCGCACCGACGCCGATGAGGATTGTATAGCCGTATACTCGTGCGTCGTTGGTTGTTTCGTCCACAGTATACAGAAGCACAGCACCTACCAAGCCGAAAATGGATCCCATAAGGAACCAAGGTTGGAACCAAGGATAACGTGAGGTGGCCATGCCATTACCAATGATGGTGACAACCAGAAATATGACCAACGGGAAACACTTGACTCCAGACTGGAGAGCGGTATCTCCCTGGACCAACTGGAAGTACAGCGGCAGGAAATATATTGGTATGAAGGTGAGCGTTATTGCACAGATCTCTGCGGCAAATATCAAGAGTACCTGCGGGTTACGCAAGAACTGTGCTGGGAACGATCGATTGTTGGGGGTGGTTCCGAGGCAGAAGGCTTGTTGAACAGCAAATGCGATTGTCAGGACCCCAGTTACAACGAAAAGCGCAATAATCTGTCCGCTATCCCAGGGATAGAGAATGCCCCCAAAATTGATTGCCATGAGACACGAGATGAGCAATCCAACAACCAAGATTGTACCCAGAAAGTCGACCTGCTTCCACCGGGAGATAATCGATCCTTTCGCCGTTTGCAATGCTGGGATCATTAGAAAGTATACTGGGGCTGCGATCGCGCCAAATATTAGATTGATGTACAGCCCCCATCTCCAGCTTACGTGTAGGGCGAACGCGCCGCCGATAATTGGGCCTAGCACCGTCCCTAGGCCCCAGGTGAGTCCAGTCAACCCCAGATACGCCGGGCGTTCCTCGGGTGTTGTAAGGAAGCTCAACATCGTCATCACTCCTGTGTACATTCCACATCCTCCAAGACCGCAGATTGTACGGCCCACAAGGAATGAAGTCATGGACGGGGCAGCACCGCACACCGCAGAGCCCACCTCGAACATCGTGACGCAGATGATGTAGGTCCATTTCACATCGAATAGGCTATAAACTTGGCCCGTACACCTCACATATCAAAGGTCAGCATATTTTCAACTTAATTGTGCAAGAATCACAACACTTATCAGAAGAAATTCGTGGATGCCGCTCCGATCAGAAACGTGACCGAGATCCAAGGGAGTCTGTCGATAGCGTCGAATCTCTGAACCACAGTCGGCTGGATGTCTGCCACAACTGTGTTATCAAGGCCGTAGAAGAAAGTTGAAGAGAGAATAGACAACACCACGACAACCCATCGTAGACCTTGAATCGATCGGGTGGAAGTTGGCGCAGGGGGAACATCTCCCCGTTCGGTGTCTGATGCAACTTTCTCGGACATGTTTTTGAGCGTTGATCGCGAACAGTCTCTAACCTTGAATGGATGATATTCGGTTCTAGAATACTTCCAATACGGCAAGTGATTCCATTTTACTACGTAGTAATAGGTATTTCAAGACATTTCGGGGACCCGCGTCGTTCGCTATATCCACGTGATTGGTGCGCTACACTTGTTCGTATTTGGCAGGGCAACATGCATTGTGGACAGGGTATGGGCGGCCTTATAGGGAACCCCTGCTTGGGCATTGCTGTGTTAGATGAAAATTATGCCGTTGATTATCTCCGTCGTGTCTCCGATGTTAGGTGCGAGTTTACTCCGTTAGTTATTCCCATTGTTTCTCAGTTTTAACTTTTAACAATATTTTCTTTGATTCCATTGGAACCATTGCATGGCCAGTTAGTCCGTAGGCCTTCTGTGTCGTCTGTGTCCTTAGGGTTATAAGGGCTAGGGTAGTAGGGCACCATGAAACGCTGCCTGCAATTATTGGTTCCAATCTTGGGAAGAGCATTGTCGACTTTATGCTATCCGGACTACGGGGGTAAATGTAGATATTATTATAAGAAAAGTAGTCATATTTCTCAACCAGTGAAAGTATTGTACTATCAGCGAAAGCGCCTAGGGGTTTCAAGTTCACTTCTTGTAGCTCTCCGCGACCCTACGGATCATGTGTTGCTCGACAGTGAGCGGATTATCCTCCTCCGACCCATCCAGCGGAGATAGCTTTGCATCACCATTTCCATCAAAGAAGAACACAATACTATACCGGTCCCCGGGCTCGCGATTCACAACACGATGCACGCTGCTCTTGTACTCGTTCTTGGTCCAGAAACTGAGCATGTCGCCAATATTGACCACGTACACGTCTGGATTTGGTGGAACGGGCTTCCAATCGCTGGTTCGGGAATCGAGGACCTCCAACCCAGGACTCTTCTCCTGAAGTAGCAGAGTAATGGCGCCAAAGTCGGTATGCGCGCTAGCACCATATTGGGTAGTGCCGTTTCTCTCCTCCTCCGTGCGCGCTGGCGGGTAATGTAGCACGCGCATCGGTGTGATGGGATCGTTGGCAATAAATTCATCGAAAATGCCTGGTCCGTACGGAAGCGTGCGCTCAATGAGTTTCAAGACATTGATAGAGAGCTTCATCAGCGCGTCGTGGTACTTCTTAGCGGGCTTGCAAAATTCATCCTTGGGAAGCAAGGATGCATCGGGCCAGACGTTGGTTCCCATTAGGAACCGTCTTGCCTGAACACGCGGGTCATCAGCCGGCAGGTCAACGCCCGTATAGAAGCCTTCTTTGAGGTCAGGCAGGACGCCATCTTCGTAAGACTGCGAGGCCAGTACGTCGTAGCCTCTAAGACCCTGGTTCAAATGAGCATCTAGGGCCTTTTTAGTCTCATAGGGGAGGGAGAAGAATTTTTTTGCGCCGGCAAACACCTCCTGTTGAAGATCCTTGTCAATGCCATGGCCAGTGATCTGGAAAAACCCTGTTGAGCGGCAGGCGGACCGCACGATGGGAATGATGGCCTGAGCCTCGGGAGATTCTGGGTCAGCCAAAAAGCTCGAGATGTTAACAGTGGGGATCTCGAAGCTATCGCCTCTGTCGACTGCAGTGGTCGCCTTGCTCGTGGGATTTACTGTAGCCGAAGTATTTTGCTCGGCGATGATGACACTGGGAGACATGATGACGGAGACAGTGGGTGGGAGGTTACCTGGAAGTCCTTACGCGCCAATCAGAGAGCGCAACTATTGTTGTTTGAGTTGATTTTACAATTAATTGTCGACCAGACCACGGTCATTTTTGAGTCTCGCCCTTGGGGACGGCTGACGGACCCGCGTATGGCAGATGTATATATATGCCATCGGAGAGGTTTTATTGAGGGAGAAAGGAAAAGTCCGGCAAGCAAGCTGATACATATGACTGCAATGGATTATGCTCGACCAAGAGCAAAAAATAATGTACCTGTTTGTTTATGAGGTTGAAAATCCAAAACCGCCGGCCTGATAACATGTGCATACGCGGGCCCGACCGACTGTCGCGTCAAACTTTCGATCAGATCGATTTGGCCCGCACGAGTGGGGAAAAGTACGAGAGCGGGGCCGATTACTCCGTACTAGCGTCATACCCCAACTCATTCAGCCACGCCAGTTTATGTATTTCCACGATCGATGTTCATTTACTTCACTAAATATCTGTTTTTTGCTAATCAGGGTATGTAGTTAACGAGCTAAGACTGTTCATCTAAACGTATAGAGTCCGCCGATCAACTGATTCAGCCATAAGCCGATTAATTAGTATGGGGTATCTACGTATGTTTCTGGACTAGCTTAGGGTTAGCCACCATAAGTGGGCACGGAAGAGGAAGAGCCTCTCGAGGACGATCTGCTCCGCATTTGCATCTGTACATTCATGCATAGAATGATGTATGTGAAAGAGTGTAGTTATAGTAAAAGTTGAACACAAGATGATGGATAATACTAGGCTTAGGTCGAGACTTCGGATCCTCGGGCGGAAATAATGCTAAAACCGAGTTCGATGGAATAAACCTAAAACCGAGCAGGGGTGAACTCAACAAAGAAAACCCGTTGCCGGCCCCGCGTCTACCAGATGACGTCCAACATCAGACACATTATAAGTTAGACCAGAGCTCAGTTATGTTAGGATCTGACTTGCATGAAATCGTTCCACAATAGCGACAAACACACACACACACACACACCTGTACAACTCCATTATACTAAGCCAGCAGCCATGACACGAACCCTTCTTACCGGGGGAAGCGGCTTCATTGCCTCTCATATTCTCGATGCGTTGCTCAAACGCGGCCATTCCGTTGTGACTACCGTCCGCTCACAGGAAAAGGCAGACCAGATCAAGGCATCGTACCCGGCTGTCTCGCAGGAGAATCTGGATTTTGCAATTGTGCCTGACGTTTCCGAGCCTGATGGTATTTATCCTACTTAGCCCAGTGTTTTGCCATTTGGATGACCTATATGAACTAACTGTATGTGATATCCAGCCTTCGATCAGGCGGTTGTTTCTGACCCACCATTTGAGGCGGTGATCCATACAGCCAGCCCATTCCATTTCCGGATTCAGGACATCAAGAAAGATCTCATTGATCCAGGTTCGTGCCACAGATTTTCAGGACTCCACTTGGAAAGGGACTTACTTACGAGACTGTCCTTCAGCTATCAACGGCACCGTTGGTATCCTCAACGCTATCAAAAAGAACGCCCCGTCAGTCAAGCGAGTGGTGGTTACATCTTCCGGCGCCGCAGTCATGGACTTTTCCCAGCCTCCGACACATACTTATACAGAGGTAACAACCTGATGAATTTTGTATTATGAGAGAAGTTATATACAGTACCCATGCTAACTTTGAACAAGGCGGATTGGAACAACATGACCTGGGAGGAGGGTACTTCCACCCCCCTCAATGGTTACCGCGCAAGTAAATCTTTCTCTGTGAGTTCACAATTGATCTCTTGGGTTTGAGGACTATGCTGACTATTGAGCAGGAGAAAGCTGCATGGGACTTTGTGGAAAAGGAGAAGCCCAACTTTTCCCTCACAAGTGTAAGTCAGACAAAGTAACCACCGCAATTCTACAGCATTACTCACACGTATTATTACTTATCAGATAAACCCACCCATGGTATACGGTCCTATAATTCATCGCATCAAGGATCTCGATGCGCTGAACACTTCCAACGAGCGCATTCGGGACATAGCCTTTGGTAAGACAAAGGATGGCTTGCCATACACTGGGATTTTCATGTGGGTGGATGTCCGTGACCTGGCAGTGGCACACGTTCTAGCAATCGAGAAACCTGAAGCAGCTGGCCAGCGGTTCTTGGTTTCTCCAGGCCAGTATTCCAACAAGGAGATTGCCGAATGTATCCGGGAGGCATTCCCTGAACTCCGAGACGGTTTGCCGACGGGAGACGCATTGAAGGGGGGTGATTTCCCTCCTACAGGATGGTATGGGTGGGATAATACCAAGTCTAAGGAGGTCTTAGGCGTCACCTATCGGCCGTTGAAGGAGTGTATTGTCGACGCGGTTAACAGTCTTAAGCCGTTTGTCAAATAAACCCGAAGGCAGAGACGATAGCATTTGAAATATAAGCAAGGAAGCCTGCTAAAGATTGTATTAGAATTAGTCATCAGCTATCAGATAGATGGTGGTTGATTTTAATTACTTATGATATTTTTATGCAAAGGGAACTCAATGTGTCTTATCGTAGTGTGCGTGGATGAGGCGGCCGAGCAGCAAGCGGAGCGCTCGATCAACTGGCTTTCCGTGACCGCAACAACTAGCTAGGCAAACCGTATTCCTTCGTTTTCTAAATCTTGCCGCGGGTTGGGAAATGGGCCCCAGTGGACTGCCAGCAGTGGGGGAAGCGACGAGACGAGTAGTAGATGAATGCGTTTTGCACACGGACCCGCGTACGTCGTCTAAGATTGGCCTGGGATCAAGCCAGGCGCAAAAAGATAATATAGAATCCGAACCGAACTTTGTGTAGTAGGAAAGATAGACGGCACAGAACAAAAAAATATCTGGCCATCGGTTCTCAGTCACATGGAATGATTGGACATCTTATTCCATTTTCCCTGTCCATTTATTGCAGCTTTTTCTCACCAAAAGATCAAGATGACTGTGAATGAACTTGGGACAGCATTTACATGGCCGAAACTCAGCCTTCTGGAAGGGGAAGGCGACGCCAGATCGCTTCCAGAGTTAATCGACTTCCAAGCCAGGGTAAACCCGCACCGCCGATTTTGCATCCAGGCACAGAAAAGCACGGATGCACCACTGCTAGATGTAACATACGCACAACTGAAGCATGCTGTCTCGTGCTGTCAAGACTGGCTCGGCAAAAATGTGCCTGAGATCCAGCTAGAGAATGGCACAAAGGACCGGCCAGTTGGCTTGCTCATGGACAGCGATCTGACACTCGTCATATACCTCTTTGCATTGATGGGTCTGGGGATACCCACTGTCTTACTTTCGACGCGACTCAGTGCCGAAGCTGTCAAACACCTGGTGCAAAAAACACGGACGAGCGCGATCCTCGTATCGGCGCGGTTGGATGGCACAGCCAATGAAGCCCTGTCGTCATGGGATGCGAGTGATTCTTCTCCACCGTCAAAGTACTGTCCTGCTGCGTACAGGGATTTTATGACCGAAAACACAACATCATCCACTGCTTTCACAGAAAGTAACGTCGGCCGAAAGAATCACTTTGTCTCGGAATCGGACTGTAATGTGCTCATTCTGCACTCCAGTGGGACGACGGGTCTACCTAAACCAATTTATACCTCTCATCGGCATTATCTCAGCTTTGCTCTTTGCCATGAGTTCAAGAACGCGGAAGAAATGCTCTCACCAGCCCTGTCGACATCTCCGCTGTTTCACGTAAGTCTTTCTCTCTCAACTATTCCTCTATACATCGATGAGGGGGTGACTTACTAGGTCATACTAACAGGGATTTGGATTGCTGCCACCGTGCCTGTCACTGGGCATGGGAAAACCATTTTGCCTTCCAGAGGCAGGCACCATCTTCACTGGTCCATCAACAGCACAGCTCTTGCGGAACAGTGGTGCAAAATCGCTGCTTACAGTGCCGTCAGTTCTTGAGGAAATTGCTCTGCTACCAGATGATGAGGGAATCCATGTCCTGCAAGAACTGCACTTCATCGTTTTCGGCGGCGGATTGCCCAAGGAGACCATTGGCGACAAATTAACAGCTGCTGGAGTGAAGCTCCTCAATCACTACGGCGCCACCGAAACGGGGCCCTTGGCTCCATTGTATGTGCCACAACGGGGTTATGATTGGCATTATTTCAAGCTGCGCACAGATATCCAGGACGCGCTACAGGTTTCTCTCGAACCCATCGTTGAAGAAAACCAAGAATCAGAGAGTCGGTGGAAATTGAGTCTACAGCCAGTAGGCTGGACCGAAAGATTTCCGCTTCAGGATATCCTCGTTCCTCGTCCATCATCAGATTCTGATAATGAGTATACAGTGCTGGGTCGAAGTGATGATCTTATTCGCTTGGCGACGGGCGAAAAAGTCCGTCCTACGATCGTCGAATCCATGCTCGCTCAAAGCGAGGCCGTCAAAGCTGCGGTGGCATTTGGGGACGGCCAGTTCGAGATCGGAGTGTTGATTGAGCCGACGTTTAAAATCTCGTCTGCAGAGGAGGAAGATGCATTGAAGTCCAGCCTCTGGCCAATTATTCAGCTGGCTGGTGAGAAGATGGATGCCCACGCTCGCATTTCGTCTTCTCAGGCAATCGTTGTGGTGCAGGCAGGGAGTCTCCCTAGGTCTGATAAAGGGACAGTCTTACGACGAGAGGTCAACCAGCGGTTTGAAAAGGAGATTGCTGAGGTTTACCGTAAACTCGATGGGGTGATCGACTATTCGATCCCGCCACTCCGATTAAACTCCCTCGAAGCCGATCTACGCAAGCTCATTAACGACAATTTGAAGTGGACAAATAACAGCGAGTGGACGGATGAACGGGACTTTTTCGAACTGGGCATGGATAGCCTCCAATCAACTATATTGCGTAGGTTGCTTGTATCATCTCTACGCGACGGGCTCTCCAAGGTTTCGATTGGTCGGGATTTTGTATACCAACATCCGTCCGTTGCTGAACTTGCCAAAGCCGTGAGAGAAGGGTGCGGAAATCAAGCTGCATCGTCAGTGGACGGTAGCCTCCTTGACGTGTTCATCGACATGTACTCCCTGCAGCGGCAGCAGAAATCTAACGGGTACGGCGAAAATGACACCGCGACTGTCCTCTTGACCGGAGGCACAGGCAGTCTCGGGTCACACCTCCTAGCTCATCTCGTTCAGAAGTCCGTGGTACGTCACGTCGTCTGCATGAATCGTCCATCTACAGGGAAGCAGGACCCGTATGATCGGCAGGCAGCGGCTCTGAAATCGAAAGGCCTAAGTATCTCACCCGAGGAATGGTCCAAAGTTATTGTATTTGAGACCAATACGGGTTCCCCGAAATTGGGTCTGTCGGGGGCTGATTATACCTGGCTGTGCGAACGAATCACTCACATTGTCCACAACGCTTGGCCCATGAATTTCAAAATGCACGTATCCTCGTACAAATCTCAGTTCCGTGTGCTGCAGCATCTTTTGCTACTTGCTAGAGATGCGCATGCCCATCAGCAACCAACAAGAAGAACCCGCGTTCTCTTCATCTCATCAATATCTACTGTTGGTTGGTACGGGAAATTCACTGCAGAGACGATCGTGCCTGAGACGCCAATACAGGACTTCCGTACAGCTCTCGATTTAGGATACGCGCAGGCCAAACTAGTCTGCGAAAAAATAATCGAACGAGCGCGTAACGATTTTGGCACCGAGATCGAAGTTGGGTACATTCGCATTGGGCAGATCGCTGGCGCTCAAGGGGGATTTTGGAACACAGACGAACACTTTGCTAGCCTTGTCGCATCGTCAGAGGCGCTAGGACACCTTCCAGACATCCGCGGAGTAAGTTCACCCCTTGCACTAACTTATATTTCTGTGCAATTTTCCCAACTGACTGACAATTTTTTTTCTTTCCTCTGTCCAGACACTCTCATGGCTTCCCGTTGATCTCGCCAGCACTGTGCTAGAAGAGATCATTTTCAGCCCAGAGCCTATGGAACTCGTTTATCATCTGGAGAACCCAGTGCGGCAGCCGTGGAACGAAGTGCTCGATATTCTAGCTTCGGAGTTGGACGTGGACAAGCACAACCGTATACCGATGGCCGAGTGGCTAGAAGATATAATGAAGCGGCGACCCGATGATGGCAATCCCGCTGCCGCGCTTGCAGACTTTTTCCAGGAAGATTTTGAGTGGATGTCTGGAGGGAGCATAGTATTGTCTACAGAGACATCCAGACGGCATTCGCCCACGTTGAGGCGAGCAGGTCCTGTGCACGACGAGACGATTCGAAGATATGTCCAATATTGGAGGGGTATTGGCCTCATTCGCGGGCTCAAGAACCAGGCCCTCCCTGTCGATTCATCTTCGTTACTTAGTTTTTCTTAGAATTTCGTTAATATTCTTAATTTTAGTGTTACACGCAGAGTGTGGTTGTTCTTATCTTGATTCTCAAGCCGTGATGCAGCCCCGATTCATAGTACCTTCATATCTGGCCGGCCGGTGTCGCTAATAGACAAGACAGCATCTTGTGTTTTTGTTGTTCTGGTCCCCACACTATGTAGAAAATATCTATCCATACAAAGGACTCTGCGATGCTAGCTTATGCGCTCAGAAGGATTCAATGCAGTATACTATAGGTGCTTAGATACGCTCGCTTATCGGAGAAAGTCCAGCAAGTATGTCTATACCAACCACAAGAATAATACATGTACCGTTCCGAGACATAGGGATATATCAGCCTACGCACTCATGCTTAGAGCAGCTCACATAAAAGGAATATTTTTATACCTAAAAATATAGCTGCTTGTAGTACGAGTTTTGTGAAACTTTCAAGCTGCTACTTAGCCATTGGCTTTATATTAGAGCCTTTCAAAAATAGTAAAAGTTCTTCGACAAGCAAATACTGCAGCCTGGGGTTATTTAACCCAGAGGAAGCTATTAGAGGGTGAATATCATTGTTCCACCGAAGTCCGGATACCTACCTAAATGTTACCGTATTCCAGTCATGCGCGGTCACTTCCCTTCCAGATCGTCGAAGAACAACCAAAGCTTGAAGTTCAGCCTGCCTCCATAAGTGATGTTGCAGAAATATTGAAAACAACTCTCAGATCATCTCATATTCGTTTCTTTCCCTTGTCGTTGCCCCATGGCTGGTGAAGGATCGGGAAATGATAAACATCACAAGTAGCGACGACATCAATGATATCCATGCTAAAATGGTATGAAGTTGCTAACCATAACTCAGCAAAATAGAATCCTAAAATGGTCACAAAACCCGCTAATCGAGCGATACAGCCGAACAGTCAGCCGAGCTACTTGAAAAGCACAGCGGCTTGATTTACCAAAAAATGTTAATATTGTGCATCTATCTTCTACAACTGTATTGAAAGGCAGAGAATTTTTTTTAAAAACATGATGTTGCAGCCCCAGGTGAGATGCAAACGATATTCTCCGAACAACTAGTCTCATCAAAAATCATAGTGGTATGGTTGGCCAGGAGTGCGCTGGCTACGCTGATGCTTCGTCGACGGATATGCCCAACATTACAAGTCAAGCAATTTGACTGTAACCGAATTATACCGGTGGCCCTCAAGGGCCTCACGATTAAGTTAAAAAAAATTAAAAAAATTGAAAGGATCTGCGCATTCTAAAATTCAGCTCGACCTGTGGACAGCCAATATCTAGCGGGTGTAACTATTTGAGCCAGCAGTCATTTCTTTTTCTAGAATCAGTATCTCCGAGTTGGTGCTCTATACATGTTCTTCACGTCCAAGCCATAGGTATATAAAGGCTTTAGGTACTCAAAGAAATTGCATCTTATTTCCATTCTGATCAACGTTTGAATTCGAACTATTAGACTGCAGTAAAGAGCGTATCACGCAACAACCACATCAGTGATCATGGCTATCCCTTTGCACCGTTTCCTGCATACTCTCTTAGCCATGTTGCCATTGATCATGGCTTTACGACAGGTCCGGCATGACAGCAACTTTAAGCCCGACTACGTTCTGAGAATCACTGCCGAAAATATCACCACTGCATGTAGGACAAGGCTTTCTGCTGTGGTTAATAGTATGTCGATCAAGCTAATGTCTAACAAACATGGGAACGACTTAGTGTTAACGTATCTAAGGAACCTTGCCTGGGCCTACTCTTTATCTGAAAGAAAATCAGACCACATGGATCAGGGTATACAACGATCTACCCTCTGACAATTCAACATTAGTGCGTGGGAGAACGTGTCCATATCTCAAGAATTAATTTAATTGTTTCTGATATTTACAGCATTGGCACGGTTTAAGTCAATCCGTTGCACCGTGGGCAGATGGTACTCCCCAAGCAAGCCAATGGCCTATCAAAGTGAGATTATACAAGTCCTGCCATATATAGAGAAAAACACTAATAATGATAAGGCACAACATTTCTTCGATTATGAACTTCGACCTCAGATCGGTGAAGCCGGTACTTACTTCTATCACTCTCATGTTGGTTTCCAAGCAGTCTCCGCTTCTGGACCACTGATTGTGGAAGAAGCGGAGAGACTCGTTCCGTACGAATATGACGAGGAGCGGATGCTGTTCTTGTCGGAGTTGTTTAACAATACGGATAAGACGATTCAAGAGGGACTTACTGCTCCTCTGACTGGATTCCTGTGGTTAGTACGATCTTTTTGTTGAGGTTATCTCACCTACAATTTTGTTCGGCTGACTTGTACCTCTTTTTGCTTAGGCCTGGAGAATCAGAGTCGATACTTGTTAATGGTAACGGGCTCCCAGCACTTCTCGGAAACGAAACAGATGCCAACATGCCTCCTGACAATGCAGATCTGTCTGGCGGCAACACAACATGTCACCCTGAAATCATCGAAGTCGAAGCAAACAAGACATACCGTTTCCGAGCAATCGGAGGAGTGGCTTTGAGCCCGTTAGTCCTTGCTTTTGAAGACCATGGCAACCTTACTGTTATCGCGGCGGATTCATCGTATACGCAACCGGCTGAAACTGATATCATCCAGATGGCCGCGGGACAGCGATATGACTTTTTACTCCATACGAAGACAGAGGAAGAGCTACAAGCCCTTGCCAAGAACAAGTTTTGGATACAGATCGAAACGAGGTATCGTGAGCAAAACGATACATTTTATGCGGTTCTTTCATATACGCAAAACAACGCCAGCGCTAAGGCATTGTCGCCGCCTGCTCAATCCCCAGTGTCGATTCCGTATGACTTACAAGATTGGTTGGAGTATACTTTGGAGCCATTAACGCCAAATGACTTTCCCAGTTCTGATCAAGTAACTCGCCGAGTAGTCATGACTGCCGCCCGACTAAACGCCGCATCTGGTCAATTTTGGACCATCAATAACCACACGTGGACAGACACCAATCAACACGAAGGAGATACACCATTCAATAGTACTACCCCAACTGATGATACTCCCTACTTAGTGAACGTGTATAAGCAAGGCGAACGAGCCCTACCAAACTATGAAAATTCCATCAAAAATAACGGGTGGGATGCCGAGCTCAACGTGTTCGCAGCTGAAATGGGCGAGGTAGTCGATATTATTCTTGTTAATGAACCAGTCGGTGTTGTTGGGGGATACGATGCCCATCCATTCCATTTCCATGGAGCTCACGTGTGGGATATGGGAAGTGGTCCAGGAGTATATAACGCTACAGTCAATGAAGAAAGACTGAAGAGCTATAATCCCATTGTTCGAGATACGAGCTTGTTGTTTAGATATGGTAGTTCTTATCTTGGAGATGGCCATAATTATACCAGTCAAGGATGGAGAGCTTGGAGGTTGAAAGTGACGGATCCTGGGTAAGTCAAGTTTTCCCTGTTCTTTGGAAGACTTTGCTAACATTCACAGTGTCTGGATGGTGCATTGTCATATTTTACAACACATGATTCTGGGTATGCAGGCTGTCTGGATTATGGGAAATGCAACGGAGATAACACATGGTGCGTTCCCGGAGTTGGTGGCAGGCTATCTTACTTATGGTGGAGATGCATATGGGAATGCGACTTATGCTCCATTTGTGACTCACTACTATGAAGATTGAATTACGCCTTAATTTTACATGGACAAAGTGCTATGCAGAATGTCGGCATGAATGTAAATAATGATATGTGTACGGATAGGCCTTTATCTCCGTCTCCGGCGACTTAAATAATGGGACATACACATGGCATCATGTTTGCATCTCCCTAAATACTTGTGTATTTCTTGAAATACACATTTGATAGCGTTAGAAAGGTCTCACAGAGAACCTTTATACAGTTTACCCCCTTTCCATACATGTGTGACCTTCTCCGGTTCTCCCAGGATCTTGATATCGTCCAAAGGATTACTCGCCACTGCTATCACATCAGCATCATATCCTTCCTTTAACTGACCCGATAAGGGCGCAAAATGCGACCCCAGTGTTTCTGGACATCGAGCCGTACAAGCCTCAATAGCTTGCAAGGGAGACATGCCGGCTTCAACAGCATAAGCGAGTTCCTTTCCATTCTCGCCGGCTGTCCAGTCTGTACCGAGTGCCACTTTGACCCCGGATTTGATGGCCAATGCGTATGCTTTTTTATGCGCATCACTGATCTTGAGTAGCTTCTGATAACTACTTGGTGGGAAGACGTTGGGATTTTTGAGGCCCTCCTCAACAATCAATCTAGTCGAAACGAAAATAGCATTCTTTACCCTCATCAATGAAGCAACCTCCTCATCCAGATAACTTCCATGCTCAATAGTGTGTACACCATTATTCAGAGCATTCATTATACCCTCTTTCCCATGACAGTGTGCTGCAACTATTCTCTTCGTGCGTGCTGCCTCGTCGACAATGGCTTTGATTTCTTCTGGTGAGAATTGGGCATCCTCTGGATCATCCAGCAAGGAACCCACGCCACCAGTTGCGCAAATCTTAATAAGTGTCGCGCCTCTGCGTACCATTAATCTAACAGTCTTGATGCAGTCCGAAACTCCATCGCATACAACAAAAGGGCCAGTGCTCCGTCTGGCAAGAACTTCTTCGATGGGTACGTTATGGATATCTGAATGACCACCGGTTATGCCCAACACGCCGATGCTGGAGTACACGTTCGGACCAACGAGAGTACCCTTTTTTATAGCTGGCCATATCTCTCCTGCTATTCCACCTACCTCGCGTATAGTGGTAACGCCGGCCATTAAGGCCGTCTCAAGCTCCTTCGCAGCGCGTGCACCTTGCAGCGCCGCAGAGCTGAATAAAACTTGTATATTGTCGTCTTCGTTATCCATCCCTTGGAAGTGTGTATGACAGTCCCAGAGACCCGGCATCAAGACTGGGACGTCTTTGAACCCAACGTCTTCATACTTGGTTGGAATAGCGGACTGATCGCCGACCCAGGCGATTTTCGGGCCATCAATCACAACTGCGCCATCTTTTATGGGCTCCCCACGGCCGGGTATCAGAAGTGAAGCCTTCAATCCTTTTAATTTTTTATCAGAGATAATCGAACGTTGTGTCGTCGACGCTGGGCGCTGTGGTAGCCTAGAGCTGGCTTCCTGATCCACACGTACACGCATTTCAATGTTGTAATACCTAGTTTTCGTCTGCAGAATAGTAATAAAAGTTTGTCGGATTGTTGTCGCTCAGATTCTTTCTCTTAATGATTCTGAGGCCTGATTTATGTATGTATTTGTTTATTTCTGCCTTGTAGACAAGTAAGGGAGATAAAAGTTGATAAGGATGAAGTCTCCGCATTTATATTAAAGCTGGCACTGGACCCTCTACGATAATCGGAATTCGGATGGTGGCATTACTCGAAATTACTTAGGTAGAGTAGGCTACTCCAACTCCGAAACCAACTCCGAGTTTTCTATCCTCTGGTTTTATTGCTATCCATACACGAGGATTCACCCAAATGGTCAATTTTGATACTATGTTTCGCTCCATAGATGCTATTTCTCGATCTTGATCTAGACACCAAAGTCTCTCGTGAATGATTCCTCTGGGTTGAGTCGATAGAATCTACCTACCTATGTGGATGAGATATATGTATCTGCAACACGGCGAAGCGGACATGATAATCATTCATCTGTGTATACTTCCTGTCCAAGACGATGTTTCGATCTAGAAAGACACCATACAATTTACGACAAACAGGGTGCCTTGATTGAGAATATTGTAACATAACATGTGTCCTTGCCTAGTTAGCGCATAGACAAACAATCCTTAAGTAAAAGCGGCTTTGATCTGCTAGTTGCATGTGGAATACTCAAGATATATGGAGGTTGGCTTTTAATATATTCTTACACGCAAAGTACCAGTAGAAAATGTCTTAGAATCCCGTTTGTATTCCTTTCTGTAGAAATTACCTCACATAGTCAAGTGTGATTTTTGAGTTGCCATTGTTTTTTTTCCATAGTTAACTTCCATGAAAAGAGTGAAATATATTAGTCTTTGTGTCTTTGCCTTATTGGAATGTCGTTCATCTATGTCAAAATTCTCAGATATGGAGACAATAGAAAATACGTGAAAGAACAACACTCCGAATTTGGAGTATATAAGTCATGTAAGACTCCCTGCTCAAGAATCTCCATCTAGTTATCATCGTTATTATCATCATACCTGAAACCCCTGCCAGTTCCAATAAACCAGCGCATATTTTCTCCTGTTTCCAACGAATCAATTGTCGATGACCAGGTTCCACATCAAGGCAGACCAGGTCAACATCAAAATGCCTTGTCCTGCCAACCCTAAACCGGGCTTCTCCGTGCTCCGCATCCACAGTAGCAAAAGGCCACACAACATCGCGAACCTATCCAGCAAAGCAAAAAAAGAGCTGATTAATTCTATTGCGCAAGACATCGAAGGTTGCATCTGGGCTGTCGGTCATTATGTGAAGCTTGGTGTATTAGACTCCACACACACGCTCGGGTTTGACCAAGTCATCAATGACATCCACAATACTGAACGCTACGAGAACGAGGAGGTCCTACATTGGGCAGTTCGCAGACTGAAGCGATACAAGAAGCGGGCAAGAGCAGAAAGAAAGAGATGCAAAAAACTTGAGACCAAATTGAGAAAAGAAACAGAAAAAGACAGTGAAGAGGATTCCACCGACTCAGAATCGTCGCCTGTGTATTCAAAAATGGCTTCCATGCAAACAACGTTTTCGTCAAGAGACAACGGCAGCCCCGGCGAAGGGTGTTCGACAACAATCAACACGAGAAACGGCATAGGACAAGGAATGAAAGGTAATGTATCGATCCAGTCGGTAGAGTCTGTTGATGAGCCTATGATTTCTCCTCCCCCTGCTCCTCTGTCTCCTCAAAGAAGTATGGAGGTTGAGTTTGAGAAACACGTGCGTTTTGAGACTCCCTCTCAATAAAGGACTGTGCCTTCGATAACCTTTAACTCATGAGGGTATATTTAGAGGCAAGCATTAGCCATATTGGTCGAGGCTTCCTCTTCATAATGTACTTTAGTCAGTTTGGGTAATAAGGAGCTGAAATCAACATAATTACACATGTAATTACACCTGCAATGGCCATGCTAACTGCCGGGTCGCCTAGATGTACGATTTTAATGTACCATTGTGCGTAAAACTGAATTAATTTCTGGATAGACTGCAAGAGATGCTGTACTTCATATTGGGTCGATCTTGAGGTCAGGGCATAATTCCTACCTGTTTCGGACCACATCCATAGTATTGTTTCTTGACCTTATCTAACCAAAAACGGTGAAGTCTACTGCACGGACGCTGTTTGTCTTAAGAGTATCTAGTTTGGGCGGCTCTCACATGCAGATATGTCAAACGACAGTTTTGAGAGCAATATTACCGGTACGCAAGGTAAAAATAGTGACAACATCAACCAGCACAACGCACAAAATGGAGCGACTACCGCGATTTACCTCGGCAAGTCCTCCGTCGGATGACGATAAGGAAGTTGAGATAAGAAAAAAAAATCATCGGTGTGGAGCTCCTTATCAATTTCTGCGGTTCTCGTTGGTAATTTCGAGTTCTCGTTCCACTCGATGGCGATAGGAACAAACTGCGGGCCCGTGGGTGTTCCGATATTGTTGCAGCACCCGAATCAACACTTCGTGAACCTCATCCTTCCTCTTTCCAAATTGTCATTACTCTGTATATCCTACAACAGCGAAACGGTGAATTTTGAAACGATAGACACAAGTGCGAAAAAGACAGAAGCCATTTCTTTCAATCACAAAAATTCTTTCGTTGTTCTCGGCCGAAAGGTACACAAAAATGGTCAGTCAACCTGACGACTACGCAGCGGTGCGTAAAGACATCGCCGCCCAGCTTGAGAAGCCCGGCTATGACGACGGTAGTGCAGGTCCCGTGTTTCTTCGTTTGGCATGGTAAGTCCTATCTTTTCTTGCGCGTGGCTATCGATTCTCAGGTCCCATGATGCGGGTTTTTGTGCACCTCTGAGACGTGTAGTGGACTCTGTTAACGAGCATGTATGGAATTCAGGCATTCAGCCGGCACGTATGATGCAGAGACAGACACGGGCGGATCAAATGGAGCGGGTATGCGATACGAAGCGGAGGGCGGTGACCCAGCGAATGCAGGACTTCAGATTGCGCGTGCGTTTCTCGAGCCGGTGAAAGAGCGCAATCCGTGGATTACGTATGCGGATCTTTGGACATTGGCCGGTGTCGTTGCTCTGAAAGAGATGGGTGGTCCAGATGTGAAATGGTTGCCTGGAAGAACGGATTATGTTGACGACAGCAAGCTGCCTCCACGCGGTCGCTTGCCCGATGCAGCCCAGGGATCTGACCATTTGCGACACATCTTCTATCGTATGGGTTTTAACGATCAGGAAATCGTCGCACTAGCGGGTGCACACAACTTAGGACGCGGACATATGGATCGAAGCGGTTTTGAAGGTCCTTGGGTGAACAATCCGACGCGATTCTCGAACCAATTTTTCAGGTTGCTTTTGAATCTTGATTGGAAGCCGCGGACTCTCTCGAACGGTGTGAAACAGTTCAGCTATAGTGACCCTGACGCATCCGAAGACGAAAAGGAAGAGCCGTTGATGATGCTGCCCACTGATATGGCGTTGATTTCCGACACAGGGTTTTTGCCATGGGTCAAGAAGTACGCGGAAGATAAAGATATGTTCTTCCAACACTTCGCCGACGTATTTGCGAAATTGCTGGAGCTTGGAATCAAGCGTGACGCAAAAGGAAACGTGATGAACACGGACAATGTACTCGGTGGTTACATCTCCGCTCCCAAGAAGAGTGCAGCACCTACAGGACCGCTCAAATCAGAGGAACAGAGGCAGCAAATTGTTACGAAGGCACGATTGTAGGGTGTTCGCAATATATTCTGATGAGGTTTTCGCACATACAACGTTGGAAGGGATTTGTCATTCGAGGTATAGAGTAATAGAGAAGGACTAGATGTAGACAATAGATCGAATAGAGCGTTTTGGAAGTATCCTCACCAGATCATAATGAAAATCGAGAGCAGAGTGTGAATAAAGAAGTAAAATGACGGGATGAGAAGAGGAAGAAGAGAAGAGAAACGGTGGGGATAAAACGGGGGAAGGAAGGCGGAGGCGGCAATAAGAACGCGGGGAAAGCACCTCCGTTCGGGGCAGGTTCATCATTTATCAGGTGACCCCAAAAGCCCTAAGCGCCCATCATGACTTCAAATCTTTCTCAATGATTACAGAAGCATAAGACGAAGTACGTAGTCCTTCGACCTCTTGCTGCAACTTGTTCAGAGCGCTCAAAATCTCCTGGTGACCAGCCTCAGCGGCACTATCGGCTAGGGTTCTAATCCATGCTGCGGCCAATAACGCCAAATCTATTTCTTCTCAATTGAAATGATAATCTCAAAGTATGGTCTTGATCTTTCCACAACTCCCATGCCGCAGGGTTTTGGGGGCTTTCCGTAGATGCGACTAGGAGAGGACGGGAAAGAACCCATCCTGCGTTGAAGGCTACTGGTAAACAATTGATGCAAGAAAACCCTAGCCAATATTTCAATTTAATAGTTCGATTTATAGCTCTCAGCTTCAATCCCTTGCCTAGGTAACGTCAGAACTTGTTGCTCACAAGTTGTACTAAGGATTCCCTACGCAGGATTATGCGTTCACAACGTAACTACGTACGGAATATTCGTCTTAATATTGTAAAATACTCTCAGACTCGGCACAAGTTATGAATGGTATGTGTCTCAGATTTAGCTAGTGCAAATTGATTCGACTTTACTTCCAGCGAGACGTGAAGTCTAGAAGATGCTTCTCGAGTTCCTGCGGATGCTTAGAACCCAGGAAATGAACCCCTTCGTTGATTACGACAAGTTTGGCATCAACTGAATTGATAAAACGTGAAATCCCTTCTTGCGCATTTGCAATGCTAAACACAACATCCGAAGTGCCCTATGTGAAGAGTAAGTTAAAGGCCACATATATCGTGGGACATTCTGCGTATAAAAAACTCACATGCAACCAGAGAACTGGACATTTTATGTATGGAAGCCGTTGGTACAATCCATCTCGCGAGACGAGGTTGATTGCAGACATGCAAATCCTCTTTTTACCCTCATCTCCTCGGTACGTGTGTTTGAGGGTCTCCGCCCAAAATGCCCTCGTGGAGGCGTCAGCATCTTTCCCAAGCCCGACGTCCACGACATAATCGCAATACTCTTGCACTGGCTCAAAGTCAGGAGTGGGTGTCAAGTCAGCCCCAAGCTGGACAAGTCCGGCAGTTGCTGCTGGGCAATCCCAGCAGCCTAGTTCACGGCTTTGAGGAGACTCATAATCCATCGATGTGCCCAGCACAATAAGTCCTTGAATCTTTATTTGTATAATAACAAATATTAGTAAGGTTGATTTACTATAAGGCCATGTAGGAGAAGAGATCAACCTTTTCTGGCGCCAATAGTGCCATCTGCGTTACTATCCATCCACCTTGAGATGTGCCTAGTGCAAACACCCGGTCAACACCAAGTGACTCCAAGAGTTGTACGTTGACCATTGCAGAGTCCCAATATGTCCATGTCTCGCTTTTTGTGACTGTTGCTCCATGGCCCAGTGGCTCGATTGCGATAAGATTTAGGGCCTTTGTAATTTCGGGGTTTTCAAATTCATTCTTATAATAGTCGACAGTGGCCGTAAAGGGATTCACCAGCACTACGGTTGGCTTTGTAGGATCAAGACTAGGCGTAGATAACCGATAACCTACTGTGGTTCCTCCAAGGTGAGGTACTTGTAAGGTTTGTCGCACGGTAGTCGCCATTGTATACCGATCTTGAATAGGAATAGTGATATGTGTTTTTGAAAAGTAGTGAAGAGAATAATTAGAAAAACGGGTCGACTCTCTCTCTTATACCTGTTTTCTTACTAGCGAGAATGCAAGCGGGACGGGTATTGTATTGTATTCTGTCTCTATTTAGGAATAAACTCTCTGGCATACTCCGTCGGCCTCCATAACTACATGATACCGGGATAGTGCAAGCACTACTGTGTGCGCTAGTTTAGTGAGGGGATTAATCTTTAACAGATCCTTATAACGAGGACCGGTTGACATCCAATGAGAGCATACGAGTGGATTTATGTGCTGCAATCACCATGTCCTGAATAGCCATAAAATAACCGTGCCAGGAATCTTAAGATATAACATCAGAAAGATGAGGCAGACTTTCTTCATGCCGCACATGTTGGGCCTCGACAAAGCGGGGGAATGCTACAAATACGATATCAGTCCCACTCTAGGCCGTCTCATGTACTAAATTTTGACCCCCGTATATCCACTAAATATTCTTGGTCCAGCCGAGCCCATATCTGAAAGTTGTGATTGGGCGCTTCCTAACTCAAGCCAACCAAAGCTAGTGGGTAGGCTTGGGGTTTGTAGAGAGCATATACCGATACATAGTACACTTTCCTAGTGAAAGCTAACTTGGCATGCAGAAAATCACAGCTTGCGAATACACGAGCGAGAACTAGAAACGTGGGTTTTGAGATCCATGCTAGTAATATCACCCAGTTCAAGCAGAATTACTCAGAGCTTGCAGGTACCGTCAAGCTCTTTGGGCGGCGGGACCCTAAAAATAACATCTTCCAGCCTGTGCATGACTAGCTGTGTATATTAAGAATGGAAAGTAGGTTCTAATATTCGACAACAAATGTCGGGGATGCTCATTTCCTTATCAATCGCCCTGATCACATGCAGGGACAGGCTAGTTGTGAAAACACCGGAGCGAATCGCCCATTGCGAGAATACCTTCCGGGAAGTCCTAATGGATCTCTTCTAATAACATCGCAGAGCAGGAGGCCGCACTGCAGCTAGTAGACCAGCGTAATATTATTGCAATCGACCTGATGGATGAGGGCAATGCACAAGCACTATGGAAGATGAAGCTGGAAATGAAGAGTGAGACAGAGTACGATAGCCAGGATATTATGGAACTTACAGCATTAGAATGCATCCCGCTGACAATTGTCTAAGCTGCAGAGTATATTCCCGACCTGGATCGGGACTACTCAATACAACAGTATGTCGATGAGTTCTGAAAAAGCGATTGCAAGAAGCTTCATATATTAGATAGGCGAGGATGGCAGGTTGTAAGATCGAAAATGTATCAGACCTATCTGGCCTTCCTGAGCCGACCGCACACAAAGGGGCGCAAACCAACCTATTTGCACGTCGTGAGGGCCATGGGTAGATGTTAATGAACATGGTGACGATGATGCCGTGAGTTGATATTTGATCCTGGCACCCTACAACCGTTGCTTTAGAGATCAGCAGAGCTAAACAATAGCGTTGAGTTAACCCTACTATCGTTAAGCTATTAGAAAAATTACGGAGCTAGCACTAACTCAGCAAGAGGTCCTAAAAAGATACATGTAATGTATTAGAATTATCACCTATCTTTATTCCCTTATTTCTATGTAGAATATCTAATCCTTTATATATATAAAATCCTTACAATTTCTATTACTTATCTTGCTCTCCGATGTATTCGACTCTGTGTAGGAATGTTGGTTCTAAGTGCTCCGATTCCGTGGGAAAAGGACTCCGTTTCCTATCCATAGTTGAACTCTGTTTCCTAGTTAAAATGTTAAATACATTAATGCCTTGGCTATCTCGATTAGTACTGGCGCCATTATCTCCAACATGAGCCAGGAAGTGGGACTTCCTGGCTTAATGCATCATTTTGGTCCGGAAGTCTATGTAGAGTATCCAACAAGACACGAGTTGGTAACCGACTGTAGATGAGGGACCAAAATATCCAGTTTGCCCTCGAGCTATGTCCTTATAACATTGGTGTCCTGGTTCTTTTGGCCATTGCGCTTGCAAATCGAGTCGGTTGGCTGGCATTTTGTTGGGACGACGCTGGGGTGGGGTAAATTTGGCTATCTAGATATCTAGCGGATATATGGGGGTCAGATTTGGTGTGTTGTAACCCGTGTTACACCACTTTACTAGGCAGATTACTATGTGTTGGATACCTTAAGCTGTTTTATCTTCAGTCCTAACCTAAAGCCTGCAGCAGATATATCAATTTAAGAAGTATAATAGTCCGGTCGCTAGTAGTGAGAACTATTTAAGATATCACTAAGGAGCCCGTCAATGTCAGACATTCCATTCCATCTCCCATGATCTGCATGTAGGAGGTCATCAAATAGGTTCGGATACTCTAAAGATGCATGTGGAGTAGAGGCATATGGTTGCGTAGTGGCTCGTACTCCTGCAGAGGTATTTCCGGTGTTCTCTGCAGATGTCTGTCGTTGGATATTACTACTTGGAGTTACTGGGATTTGATCGGAATCTCGAGAGGACCGTTCCAAGTTCGTTGCTTGGATATCTTCATGTCGCAAAGTCATGTCACTGAAAGGCCCGCCGGTTGGTTTTTCAATAAACGCTGGATGGTAACATTCGACAATCGAGCAATGCAATCCCGTGCACTGAGAGCTTCAGCCCAGTGTTCTCCAATGCTGCTTAATATATTTTGTGCAATGTTGAATTTGATAATGAGCTGATCGATTGAGAATTTCGAAGCTGTCCTTGGAAATTTCCAGATGCAGTGCAGCATGACCAGAGTGCCTAAAAAGACCGAATGTACTATGAACCGGCTGTACAGCAGATTCCCCTTCTCGTACAAGTCACCAAAACACTGAAGCAGTGCAAATGCATGATCGGAGCATATATCAAATATTTCATCTGCTGGATCTGGAATTGCTGGACTAGGCCGTAATAGTAGTATCATGAGCTCATGATACTTTGCGATACAATATTCTTTCATCCCACTGTCGCCATCTTCTGTATGCTGCAGCGCATCGTAATACCAGCCGTCAAGAGTTCTCATCATGTCTCGTTGCCACGTGAGGATATCCTTGACTGGCGGATATGCGTAAGAGGGAATATCCCGACGAATACTGTGCATAACGTATTTAATCTCGGAATTGAGCTGTGCCAGTCTAAATAGGCGAATCGAGAGTGACATGTGTGAGGGATTTCCGTCAGATGTGGATTGGTTAGCGACGGTGTTAATGATATCACAATCTGAGATATCCAAAGGGAACTGGTATTTATTTATGTATGCATCAGCTCATCAATGCCGATATAAAATGTCTTGATTTGGATTGGCTCACTCTTATCTCTCAGGCTTCATCTCTAATTCCAATCGGCCGACCCATCATCGTGCATAGCGTTCGATCAATTGTGTATACCACCCAAAAGACGCGAGTTCTCATTTCTTGTTTGAACAGTGACATTGGATAATTTGGCGAAGCACGAACGTCACGCTGAAGTCCAAGATCGATCACACTAGCAAGACATTGGTAGTTGAGATTCCAGATATTTATCTTGCATGATGGATTGTATAAAGCGTACGCCATTAGTAGCAATAGGCACTGAAGTGCTGCCATTGACCCATGATAACAGATATGGTCAACATGTTTCATTGCAGATGCGTAGTATCCCTCCATAGGTAATAATTGTTTACATTGGCGAGACAAGTTCAATGAAGCGATTGCCATGACCATATATATCTGAAAATTGCTTATGGGATCGGAATCTTTCTCCTGTAATTGGTACACCTCATCGATCATTTGCATATGAGTCTGTTCATGCAGAAATGGGTAAATAAGGTGGATACTCCAAAAATATTGAACTGAGAGCTTCAAAGCTACCTCCTTCTGCTGTGGTAATGGTGTCGGGAAATTTAACAATTCGATGGGGAAATGAGACACATTTCCAGTTGTTGTGGCTTCGATGGAGTCATGTCTTCCTCGCCAGCCTGTATTTGAGAATATCCGTTTAGTGAAGAAGTAACCGCTGGATGGACCGATATATCAAGGGTCCTCGCCCCGAAATAACGAAACCAAGCCGATTTCATGTCCCTGTTGTGTCTCATCTTCAACAACGGGGGCGGAATTTTTCAAGCTTGACTGCTCCCGCGGTCTGTTGTCTTGATCAGAAAGCCGTATCTGGTCTTGAATGGCCCGGGGAGTAGATTGAGTTTGAGGATTATTCTGGACACTGGCTTCAACCAGCGCTTCAATCGGCGGCTCATCCAAAGAATCTAGGTTTCTGTCGGTGCAATTTTCCAGGTCAATAGTAGAACATCTCTCGCGAATTATTGATTCTAGCCATTTGATCCGATTTTCCATATTGGCGATGTACCTTTTTTCTGTCAGCACGACTGGAGCAGGGGATAAACAAACCGAAACTCACGAGCGATGAACTTCTTGTGTGCCGTCATTGACACAGCCAACGCCTGCCTTTTGGCATTCACCGCATGAAGGTGTGATTCCATCGCACTGTGAATGGATTGACAAGATTGAGGTTATAAAAATGGCACTAAATAGTCTTTTCAACAACACAAAGCACATACGCGGATTTTCCGCCGCTGACAGCGCCTGCATGCGGCTCGGTTCCGAGCTCTCCTTGAAGAATCCATTTCTCATTCATGTTTAGGCGGAGTAATGGACATGTAATATCAGCAAAATCACTGTCCAACGACTAGTTGAAAAGTACTGGCAATATTATAAGGTCTTGTCTATGGCGATTCTTAAAATTAGAGAGTTTGCTCTCAAGCACTACACACCTAACTGCTTTTGGATGGTGGTTCCGAAATATTGGAGTTTTTTACCACTAGCACAAAACAGGTGAAGTTCGAATCTATGGGTGGAAAATCCTTGTCATCTTGATCTCCTCCCTCTATCATTTCTAGCTGAGATTCCTGTCCCTTTTATATATGCGAATCCCATACAAATAATCGACTGTGATTCTTTCAATCTGTGTGTCAAATGGTATGCCTCATAATGTGTCATAATGGGTCATATGGTGTTGTGAATATAGCGTATTTTATGTCAAATAGATTCACGCGCTATATCCTTTCTTAGCGTAGCGGTAAAATATGGCCAACACCAACACGAAAGAAGGGTTAGGGCTATATTCCAATCTGTGTATTTATACTGTCGCATTGAAGCATTTCAAAATTTGTAAACCGTTTTACGCTTCAACAAGTCTATCTGGTAGCTAATGGAAGAAATTGGTACATTTCCTCGTCTTCAGGGTCAACTTCAAAATCAAATCGCACCAAATCCTCCTTGTACGGAAACATGAATGTCGAAGTTATCCTACAAGAACGTCAGTATCGATCTACTCTATAGTTTTTGCTAGATATAATTAATACCAGTGATACTCTTGACTTGCTTGGTATTGTATCAAAGCTGCCAGGTTCTCGTGGTAGCTGACCAGGGCGATCTGGAATCCCTTGCTGCGATCAATGGGATCCGTGACACTAGGGCCCCCAACAATAAGTCGTCCGTCTTTGACGCAGGAGAGTTTTTTTCAATTTCTTGAGTTCGGTAACGAAATTTTTCTTGTGTTCATCGCTGACTTCGGAGCGGAACTTGAAAAGAACTATACAAGACACCAATTAGCAAGATGCATGGAACTATTCAAAATAGAGGAGGGAACGAACCAATATGTACGAGAGTCATGGCGTCCAGGTGTGTATACGATCAAGCTCATATGATCATATGATGCAGTCAAAAGCGTATGTTTAATAATCAGCTCTTACTAAAGCAATTAGCTACGTTAATTTATATGATTGACCAGATATTGACCAGGTGCTTGGTCCGTAATCGCATCGGATGATAACCGGTCAGCCCGCGGGTGTCTTCCGAATGGTACGGAGGTCCGTGAGCAAGGACCTAATTTTGACGAGCAGTTGTATGGTTAATTTATAGGCATGATAGGCCCTGGCCTGAATGGTATTAAGACTGTTATTGCATCGTCCGCTACAAGTTGTATCAGGCAGCAACTAGACTATATCATGGAGCCTATAAACCAGGATTACAACTTGCAACAATCGATTGTTTCCATAACAGGATTACGAAGAGGTCTTACTTCATATGGCGATGCCCGTTTTACATTGTTCTTGCGAAAAGTCTTTATCAAAGCTTTGGGATACTCTGAAGATGCACTTTCGTGTCCAATCATTGGAATCGTTAATATTGGCTCGGGCTTCAATCCCTGTCAGGGGCAATGTGCCCCAACTGATCGAGGCTGTATGAAATACCATATCATCAATAAGTTTTTTACGGACTGCTACATAATATGAGGCAGACACGGAAGTTGTCAAGCTGATACGAAATAATATCCAAGTCAGGAAGATATATTCACAGAGGATTTTCGTCAAACCGGAGTGAGCTGTTAATCATACTGTAGTTCCCAGCGGAGACGTTCCAAAAATTCGGATGCATCCTACTTCGTAAACATGCTAGCATACCTGAACAATCAAAGTGATGGGTTTATAGCAAGATTTATCCCATTCAAAGTTCTTGCGCGAAGGGTCTCCAAATCAATCTGATTTCAGATTTACTAAAATCTTGACCAAGTCTGAAACAATGCTAAGACTAGACAACAAAGTCGTCTTAATCACCGGCCTCGGCCAAACCTCAAACGAAGGCTGGGGTATCGGCGCTGCAATAGCATGCAATCTCGCGAAACAAGGCGCACTCATCTTCGGCGGCAACAGATCATTAGCATCAGCACAGCTCATAAAATCTCTCATCGAGGATGCTGGCGGTATATGCGACGTCCAGGAGACAAATGTCACCGATTCGGTATCGGTCAAAGCATTGGTAGATGCCTGCATGCAACGTTATGGTCGCATCGGTATCCTCATCAACAACGTCGGTAAATCCGAACCGGGTTGTCCAGCGACAATGGTTGAGGCGGTCTGGGACTCTCAGGTCGATCTGAATTTGAAAAGCGTGTACTTGACTTGTCACCATGTCCTACCCATCATGGAGAAGCAGACAACCGGTGACTCGGTCGTTAATGTTTCCAGCATCGCTGGATTACGATATATCGAAAAACCACAGGTCGCATACTCTGCAACCAAGGCAGCCATTATGCAATCCACAAAAGCTACTGCTGTTATATACGCTGGGAAGAATTTGAGATTGAATACAATTGTGCCGGGTTTGATATACACACCGTATACACAGGAAATGGCTAAACGATATGCACCCGGAGGAGATGAGGGGGAGTATATGCGTAAAAGAGATGGGCAAGTTCCTATGGGCCGTATGGGAGATGCCTGGGATGTGGCTAATGCAGTCTTGTTTCTTGCTGCTGATGAGTCCAAATACATTACCGGACAGGAGTTAGTAATTGATGGTGGGATTACTTCATCGACAGGAAGGGTATAGCATGTCTTGAATCAAAACAAAGAAATACAAGCAAGTTGTACTTCCAGTACATAAGCTCAAATAATAAGAATATTTGATTACTTGCGTATCTAATTAGGTCAATCTATGTTATCCCATACATAATCTAGAAGCAGGGTCTAAGCTTTATCGTTCATGGATTAGTCGAATACAAATCTGAAATCAAGAATCTAAAATGGATTTCATAACCAGTACCTAGGTACTAAATATTCAACTTTTCAGCACCAACTAACTCTGCTTCCTGATTCAAATTTGCAATCTCGAATTCCGTGAATGGAATGCCCTCAGCCAACCGTCTATCTCGCGTAATCTGCTCGATTTCTCCAGGGTAGTAGATCTTGTCGACACCAACAGCCTTATCAGCGGTAACGACACGCTGGTACAAGTAATCCATGCGCGATTTAAATTCTTCCAGATCCATGAACAAGTCAGGTTTGATAGCAACCAAGAAATGACCAACATCCGCTGGCTTCGACGGGTCGTATGGCCCCGTTACATGACCTGCAAATGCAGATCCAGAAAGGACACCAGAAAATACATCCATCATAATCGATAATGCAGACCCCTTTGGTCCACCCATAGGAAGCATAACTCCCTCAAGAGCCTTCGCAGGATCATCCGTCGCATTACCATCCTTATCAAGAGCCCAATCAGTAGGAATCTTTTCGCCTCTTCTGAGAGCTTTGTAGATCTTGCCTCGTGCGGCAACTGAGGGCGCCATGTCCAAAATGAACGGCCGCTCTTCGCCAGCTGGTGCTCCGCAGGCAATAGGTGACACACCCATAAGCTGAGACTTACCTCCCCAGACAGGAAGTGCGGGCGAGGAGTTGGTGAATACTAGCGACATCATGCCCGCATCAATAGCCTGTTGAACCAGCCACGCCGACATGCCAAAATGATTCGAATGCTTGATTGATACCATTCCAATACCAATCTGTTGCGCCATTTCAATCGCTTTCTGCATTCCCTGATGAGCTGCGACAAAGCCGAAGCCATTCTTTGCATCGACAATCGCCACGGCTGGGGTAACTTGTTTCAGCTCTGGGGTTGTAGATGCATCCAGCACCTTTTGGCGGATACGCTTCATGTATGATGGAATACGATTTGAGCCGTGTGTGTCGACTCCTCGGAGGTCTGCTTGGACGAGACATTGCGCAACTATGGTAGCATGGTTGTCCGGTACGCCGTTGCCGACTAGGACTCGATGAACGAAGTTTTGAAGCTCATCTGGCTGAATATGATGGACTTGTTGGGTGGTGGGTTCAGTCATCTTTGGTGATAAGCTCTATTTTTGGTCGGGGAATTTAATCTGTCAAAGATCTTAAGTCGCAGAGCGGATGTCATCCGCATAAGAGGGGTGCCGTGCGGTATAGTGCCGAGGGGCATCGGTTACATTTAACTATGGCTAAGGCTAGGTTTATTCTTACAAGCTGGCATGATTTCGTCAGATTCGACAGTGGTACCATGCATCTACTCTGGGTATATACACCCACAATACATTAATTCATAGATCAGCATATTAAATGTCTATTTTAGATCTGGGTAGGATATAGGGTCCGAGTGATCATGCCATGCATTAGGTAATTCTGTCTAATAACTTATAACTAACTAGCCAGGATATGTGACTAGGAAACTCAGAGCGCAAAAGGCAATGGGGAAAAAAATAACCGAGCATGGGGGTGATGTCACTATGCAAATTCCCCATCACAGTATCGTTTTATACCCTGTTGAGACTGATATCCTCCTGACGATGTTCCACCGGGGCAGCTCGGCAGCGTATCCAATATATCTCGCGGAACCTGTGAAGAGTTCATTGGTATTGTGGAACCAAAGAGATCATCATAAACATTCTCGAGCTTGTCGCCAGTAAAATCTTGTTCTCCATAAGTTTCTAGTGGATTTCGTAGAGGCGCGTTTAGATTAGCCAAGTGAGGTGTTATTTGGATGAAGTCGCTGAGAGTGAATGTAGGACTAGGGAGTCCGCTGCCAGTATGCGCGGTAATTGTCTGGTTTACAGAGTTCAAAGGTTGAGACAAACGTATATCGCCCTTCCCGGGTACTACCGATTCAAACTGAGCAGTCACTTGTGTGTTTTGAGCCGTAGAACTCAAACCCTGGACGGTTGAAGGTTGAACAGGTATAAATTGTAAACGATTGTCGAGATCGCGGGGAGCAAAGTTCGAAGTGGAGATTTTTGTGGCTGCGGGTTGACTATAATGCTCTGTAAGCAGGCTTCTAGGTCGATCAGGTGCTACTTGACTCATGTCACTGTTGAATGCACGAAACATTCCGTGATTGTCTGAGGCTGGTCGGGTTGATGGAGGCATAAGGCCTCGGATCAGATTCGAATTGTATCCAGCCTCAGCATCTCCTGTGTTTCCATTATTCTGGGAGAAAGTATGGGACGGCTGTGATATTTCGTTGTAATCAACACCATCTTGCATATGAACATCTCCAGAATCCAGATCGTTCAACGCCGTATCAAAGGCTGCACCTGCATATCCTGTGATATTTTCATAAGGTGAGGTTCCCGATGGGCCCCCAGTTGTAGGAGGTGGATTGGGACGCGGGGAATTAGAGTCACCCTGGTCCCTAGGCTGGTCGTTGGACAGTGGTGAAAATTTCCACTGAGGGTCATGAACCTGCAGTATATATTGGCTGTTATCGGACACATGCTTCATATCACCAAGTATAGCAGCAGCGAGAGTAATATCCAGCATGTCAGGATTAAATACACGTTCATAAAATAGAACTGGTTTGAATTTATCCTGCCACCATCCTGCCGGGATAGGTTCATTCTGAGAAGCTGGGAATACTCCCTCAATCACCTGACCATCCGCTTGAAGTGGATCGTAAATTGAAATGGTCTCGCTCGGTTGTCCTCCTCGCAGTGAGTCAGTCCAGTAAACTCTATAATGTGTAATCGAATTCTCGATTTGTGTATCGGCATAAATCCCGCCGACCCAGCGGTATACAGCGATATCCTCCGCGCCTCCTTTATCATCATTGTAGAACTTGATCCTGATGTCATTGCTTGTATGACCTACTGGCGAGACCTGTGAGGACAAGCTGACTGCTATGCGTAAAGGCATGGAACGGTGGACAATTGTTTTATTGGGCTTTCCTTCACAGATCTTAACCGTACAAGGATGATCGTGGGTCTGATCTTTATATACCGGAGGAAGTTCCTGCTGCGGGAAGAGCGATTGCAAAACTTCCTGCATGGTAGCACGAGTAGCGTCGTCTTTGGTATATGGTTCATCAAAACAAACTAGCGAGGTCGTCACTGTATCTGGTGGAGCAGTCATTTCGTGATCATTCTCGCATTGAATTTGGCGAGAGATAGTGTGACTGAATTGCGGGCGCAAGAGAGTTGATTTGTACATAAGATCCCTAAAGTCCTTGGCCTCGAGGTCATTAAATCGCCGATGAAAATACAATCTTGCTAGCTGGCTTTTATCACTGTCGCCTTGTTTCCAGTCAGTTTGGACCATATTCAAGAAATTTCTATGAGAATTTGTCTGCTGTGCACCATGAGAGTGGAGATTTTCAGTATCGACTTTCGTGAACCCAGCATCAAGGAATTTGCCAGCTATCATTATACAGTCAAATCTCGAATTGTTGGCAGGTTCAAAGTCGTTACCAACAGGCCCCTTTTCTCGAGATGGATATTGCGGCTGAGTAAAGCCACCAAAATTCGGTTCCACTTTATGATTATTGTCGAGTGTCAAGGGTACCTTTCGAATCGGCAAGCGCTTTCTCCGACTCCCCTCGGACGAATCAATTAGGGCATGGAATAGTTCCTCCTCCCGTGTCGGATTCACTACTTCCAGCTCTCGATACCTCAATTGAATCAGGAGTCTCTCCAGGCACTCTCGAATGAGATCCAGATTAGGCGGAGTTTCTTCTAAAGCGAGAGCACCAGGTCCATCCCCGTCTTCGCATCCATCATTTCCTCCTGACGCTTGATTCTTAGGAAGATGTGTAGGGCGGATCCGCTGTTCCTCCCAGTCAGTACCTTCTGTGAATTCCGGATAATGTCGACTAATAGGCAGCTTCCCAAGCCGACGAAGGATCTCTGGTTTCAGCAACCTAGGTCCGGCATCGCGTGTCAGGTCAGAAAGCTCCCTAAGATCGCGAGGTCTATGTTGTTCATCTTGATTGTAGGCTAATTTCCGGAACAGTTTAATTCTATCCCCTACATTTTTTGGATATACCTGCGGATTTATATTCCAGAAATGATGTACTAATAGGGCAAATCCATCAGCCATTTCTGGATGCCTAGTATCAAGATTCTGGATTTTGAAGTTGTCCGGCGGGTCCAGGAGCTGGGATAGATCGATGATTTGACTATCGACTTCTTCCGGGTCCTTATAATTCTTGTGATTCTCTTTTACGAAGCCCCTGTGCAGTTTTCTTGTCTCTCTATTATATTTTTCCCGTAGCTTCGATTTCGCTTCCTTGTTAGTGAGTCTTGGGTTCTCTGAGGCTGCGTTCTCGTTCTCTTGCCATACAGGCGTTGCCGCGATGTTTTCATCTGCCATGTTCGTTGTGTATCTGCGATGATTCTACTTTTCGTCGTCGGTTGTTGGTTTGTCTGGAGACCACTATATATAGCGACACTGACTATCATCTCCCTCGTTTATATAGACATATGACTCCCTCCATCCTGTCGAAATCCTCTTCGATAGCAAGGAGTTATGACACATAATGAACTTGAATAAAGTATCGGATATACGGCGACGTCTTTATTCTCAACAAGACAAGGCCGAATGAACAAGGCTATTGTATCGATTCAAAGAGCCTGACTCTCCAAGTCTGAGTGGCAATATCTTGGCCATTGAAAGTTGACGCAAAACGTGCATGCAAGTGTGCCAGTTGGTTTGCGTTCTCGTTCTACAACGAATGTGGTTTTCCATCGACCCCTTTATTGGAGTTAACAACGGGGTACCATCATTGTCCTCTTCCACCTGCTTTGCTCGAAACATTCTTGAGATCGGGGTTACGGCCGAATGATCGATCGTGTTCAAGCTTATTAAGGTGAGATTCATGCTAGAAGATGCGCTATTGAAGGAAAACTTTTTTTCCGTATATCCCGTTACCTAGGTATGGAACACGGCATTCCCTGAGAGAAATAGACGCGTCAAAGAGCGGATCAGATGTGGGCGGATTGTCCTTGTTCTCAAGATGAGATCCTCGCCAGTAGATGTAACTATAGAGCATTGATCAATCTCCCATCTGACAATATTTTTCCCCAGTCGGGAAAATGTGCGAAGAACCGTCCGACGGCTCGATGAAAGTGTCCCAACCCCAAAAGTTAGTGTGCTTTAAACCTTTTTAGCCTCAGACGCCGGCCCTCATACGTGGCTCAGTAGCGCATCGACCCCCCTGTGATGATGAGGTGGCGCCAGAGATCGCCCCACGAGTCCACGCCGACCTTGGAAGACCTGAAGGATGGCTTTGCGCCGAGCTATCCAGACTCCACAGCGAAAGTTACATCAGCTTTGCAACTCGTGGACAACATGTGTAAAGTGTGAACCCACCCGAAATCTTGGGCTTTTGAAACACCCGAATACACATGGAGACGCAAGCAATCACAATCATTCCCAATTTTTGCGGTATGCGAAATGTCAGGATACTGTTATGCAAGGGGTATCCGGAACCGTCCCATCTAGGTCATCCGGCTTCAGGGCATCCCGAATTGTATGTAGCAATGCGCCATATATATTCCTCAGCATGATTGGCCGTCCAACGATCTGTGGCGGTGTAAATCGTACCGTATAAGGTTAGTCGATATCGAGCCCGGGGTTTGCTTTGAGATCAAGATTCAAGGCAATAGTTGCTCCGCAACCCTGACTAGCTCCGTGCATAATGATGTACGGCAAGCTAAGGAGAGCTCACAGACTGGTCAATTCGGTTGTGGAGAAGAGTATGCTATTGGCTCTCCTCAGATCCCAAGCTTGAAAAGATTTCGAATCGAGAAAACTCAAGGAAATTGTCATCAGGATTGGGCAACAGCTCGCCTTGGTTACCCCACCTAATAGGTACTCCGTGCGCAGTGGTCATTTCATCCGGTTTAGGGCAGGTTCCGTTGGCGACCTCGAGGTTCTTGGGCTCGTTGCGATTGGGCTAAGCTGAAGTTACTCGAGGCAACGTCGTTCGCTTGCAGCTCCATGTAGTGCAGCTGCTGGCCAAGTTTTCGGCGGTGGATGGGATGATGGGATTGGCTCTATTCCGCGCAGAGGGGCCAACAAAGCCCAGCTCCGTACCAATTGCACGCCGGAATCAAACATTGGGACGTGGACGGCCGGAGTGTGGCCGATAGATCACAATTGATATGGATCAGCCCGACAAGATACACAAACAAGCCCGCACTAGGAACTAGCGTGCAAAGATAACCATGGAGACGGCGTGTTCGTGGCATTCAAGGAACAGAGTTTATGAAATGAAGCCGGAGAAAGGAAGGGGAGTGTCGTCGTCAGTCAATCACGCCCTGAACACTTCCTAGGAAGGAAGGAGACTCCTCCTTCCCCGCTAGCATCAGTACTCCCTGCCTCCTCTGTATAAGATCTCGATCATCGTACCCTTTTCCTCTCTCGCCCTTTGTTTCCTCTCCTCTTTTCTTCTTCACCTCATCTCTCTTTCCCCATCCCATCCACGGTTTTACCCACAACATCCAATCTCTTCAGAGTCGCTGGTATTCACACCCATCTTCAACATGAAGGCCGTTACACTCTCCGCAGCTATCCTCGCGACCTCTGTCGCTGCCGTCGACATCAGCTCTTGCGCTGTAAGTCGTCCCACGATGCAATCAAACAATGAGGGTACTAACAGCTACAGCAAATGTGCTACAACAATGTCGTCGCTCTAGCTCCGACTTTGGGATGTGCGCCCAACGATCTCGCCTGTCTCTGCAACAACAAGGACTTCGGCTACGGTATCCGCGACTGCACTACTGAGGCCTGCTCTGGTGTCAATGTGCAAGACGTCGAGGCATACGCTGCTGCCATTTGCGCTTCAGCCTGTACGTACTCTTGTCTTTCTGGTCTTTCAATCGTCTCTAATGGAATGTGACTATAGCTGCATCTGGCGCTCACTCTACCACTGCTACTGGAACTGGGGCTGCTGCCTCAGGCACACATTCTGGCGCAGTATGTTACCTGCCTGCCTTGGACGTCTGAATCAAGCTAACTTTACATAGGGAGCCAGCGAGACCGGTGCTAGTGGTACCGGTGCCGCCGAAACCAGTGCCGGTGCCTCTTCGACTGCTATCACTACAGAAGCTGTCGTGACCACCATTACCTCCGGTTCTAGTGTCATCACCAGCACCATTGGAAGCACTACCTTGTACAGCGCCATCGGTGCAGGTGCTAGTGAAACTGGCGCTGCATCCATCCCATACACCACCGAGCCTGTCGTGACAACCATCACTTCCGGATCTGAGGTAATTACCAGCACAATCGGCAGCACTACCCTTTATACCGCTGTTAGTGGAGCAGAAGCATCCTCCACCGGCTCTGCTGCTGGCTCGGAGACTACTGGCTCAAGCACTGGAACCGAAACTGGAGCTGGAGCCGGAAATGGTGCCAGCAGCACTGGCTCTGGATCTGGCTCTCACTCAGCTACCTCCGGTGCATCAGGCGCAGGTGCTAGCAGCACCTCATCTCACGGCGCTGCAGCTGCCATGGCCACTATCGGCAGTGGTCTGGCTGGCGCCGTCGGTATTGCTGCCCTTCTCGTTCTCTAAAAAAGTCGCATGACATGTCTGAAAAGCGTTCCTTTTCAAAATCTGACGACACCGAGAATTGAGCCGACGTTATGACGTCCTTACGATTACGTACTTAATAAATTTTGTTCATACCACTTATGTGCTTAATGAGTCATTCTTTCGATCGATGTATGTATGAGCTTGGACAGGTAGTTATATAACAGGCACGGACTATTATCATGGTCTATTGGTTGTCTGTACTTAGGTACCTATATAATAAACATCATTGAATAACAGTAGTAATACACATCCTCCCTCCTCTATTCTCACTAGTCTAAGAAGACACATACGGATGTAGTCCAAGGTTCATTGAGTGCCTAGTTACAATCAGACAAGAGAACTGAACATCAGGAGCATAATTAAAAAGTGGCATACAGACATATATACAAGACTAGAGCTATATAAACAAGACACTTCTAAACGCCTTCGACAAATCATTCAAAGATAAATAATCAAAACCCCCCCAAAAAAAGTTCTCCCAACTAAACAGACTCCGATATCCCGGTAGATGGTACAAAGACATCCAATAATGCAAAATTGTTGATAGGTGATCATGGTAGGCAGAATTAGTATATCAACTTCTCCTCCCCTCTCGCGGTAGCACCAAGTGCATCAAGCTCCTTATTATGCACATCGAGTTGTGTTTGCGATCTGATAAATGATCCTCTATCATCACGCACGGGCCCATAGCGGAGATCCGGGTTCTTGCTGAAAATAGCGTAGAAGGCGGAGACGAGAACCATTATGAGCAGGACAAGAGCGAAGATGGCGTTGTAGAGGACTAAGACGACGCCCATGACGGAGTTTACGATTGGCTAGAGAGGAGAGAAAAAAAAGATTAGTCTGGGGGCATGCTTAGAAGGAATTGGGGGAGGGACGTACAGGTTGATCGAAGACACTGGTAAACATGAGCAGGAACACGGCGTTGATGAAGTGGACAGCACAAATGGCGATGTTGAAGGTATTCGTTTTCTTGTCCATCCATGGTCTGAAGACCGATGAGAAGATGAGGTTTGTCGTCTCAATGCACAGCAAGCCAATAGTTTGCGTGAGGGGAGATGACTGCGAGAGACCGATGAATGCGCCTTTGATGAAAATGTAGAATAACGTGGGAAAGACCCAGTAGTAAGCTGTGGCACGGTAAGAGACGTATATGAAACCCCAGGTGTGGAGGAACGTCGGGTTGGAGTAGAGAATGTATCCTGGGTTTTTGTGCATTGCTACCGAGCGCTTGGCGATTCGGTGTACATTAAAGGCAACCCATAGGAGAATGGAGGTCATGGAGACGATTATCAAGACGGCCAGAATTACTTCAGCAACTGAGTCGCGGCGTGTGAGTTCCCACAGGCACAAGACGACCATTTGAGGGTATGCGATAAGAATCTGCAGGAATATTAGTCAATAATATATAAGTTATATCCACTAGACATTGGCTTACAAGTCGAAACAGAATTCCACGTATGACGCTAGTCCCATTGCGGAATTCATGAAATGCTCCAGGGCTCATCCATTCCCACTTGATCGCAACTTTGATATACAACTTGAACATAAAAATGAGAAGTATGGCGGTGATGAAAGCGGCGGCAAGGAAAATCAAACCGGTCATGAAAATATTGCTGGGTTCGATATGCGCTCGGAAACCAACTCGTAAAATGCCTTTTATAACGGTGATACCTGAGTACATGGTATCATCTGTTGCCCGAGCTGTCAAAGTAGGAAACGCCCTTTTAGACAAATCCCAAGATCGCTTTTGCACACTGACTGATTGCACGGATAGACTAGCGAGTAATGTCGACGGTTTACCGCCTGTTGCCTGCTGATACCAAGTGCTTAGGGATTGCAGAAAGTTCACGTGAATGATGCCCATGGTCCACTGGAAATTCTGAGTCCAGGCTTCAACAATAGGCGGCATAGACACTGAAGTCATTCCGTACATAGCCTGGGCTTGGAAGAACCCAAAGAATGACAGCGCATTTGCAGCAACGTGCGCGGCTGTATTCGAGAAACCAAGACCGGACGCGATAGCTGACGCAGTCAATGCCACAAAAGCGATGGCTACCAATGTCCATCCTACGGCTTTTTGATAGACTGTCTTGCCGTTGGTGAGTTGGGCTTGTAGACATGCGACTGTGGCGTTTTGATCGGTCGAAGAAATCATGATCCGCACCTTTCCGTCGAGATCTGGCACCGTATAGGCGATTCCTGCGTTTCTTGTTAGCAAGTATCAAAAGCGTAGAAGAAGGGTTCTTTGGTACCAGGAATCCTGCTCGCAATGTCAGATGGCACTTGACTAGAAGCTTGCAAATCGATTGGCTCGCCGGCGGTTTGGATAGGACAGAAGTTGGTCGACAATGACGAACCGTCACAAGGGTTGATGTCAATCGGCTGCAGATAGTAGCCGTACGCAATGACTTGTAGGGTCATTGAGACGTTACCCGTAACTGAGGCATTTGCGTTGATATCATAATAAATTGTATCATTTCCAGGAAAGAACGTAACGTCGAACAAGCTTGCGGTAATGAGAGAGTCTTCTTGGCATGTGTCCAGAGATGTCGATGCTAGATAGCTCTCAGCAGCCACATATTGCAGGCTGCATGCTGCCAACAGCAGCGAAACGGAAGAACGCAGCCACATATATATAATCCGATAGGTTTGTAGACACGTCGAGTCGCAATCTGCCTAGACCTCTTTCTTTCTTCGCCTTGTTGTAGCGTCACTTTTGTTGAAACGGTTTCCCGTCACGCGATCCAGATCAGTCTGACTGTTGTGAGTATATTTTTCCCCTTTCTATATTTTTCGTAGCGGACAATTGTCGCAAGAACGAAAACGGTAGTGCGAGGATTCGATACAAGAGTAACGATAAAATCCCAACGATTAATGAACAGCGCGCCGGACAGATTCCGGGAAGAGCGGGAAACCGATTGAGAAAGATACGGTATCTATCGGTAGGAGTTCGTCGAAATGAGTCGGCAGGGATGAGTACGCGGCCGTGGCCTTTTCGGATGACGTGAATAATGTAGGAGGGAAGTTGAGATGAGGCGGACGTTGGAAACCTGAATCACTCTTTCATCCCTCCTGGTGCTGTTCCAGATGTCGGAATGAGAGAGGCTCAGTGAGACCTCTGTGCCCAATGAGAAAGCCGTGAGAAAGGGTGTCCCACTGTCCCTAAAAGAGTCGAGGCGCTAGTCCCGGTCTGGGAAATGTGTCTCGGCGACATTCTTTGGCCGTTCCCACTACGGCAAGAATGGGGGGCTGCTGCTGGGATGAGCCAATCACCATCCGTTGTGTCCCTCCATCGGAGTCCATCCCACCAGCCCGTTATCCCAGACCGGCCTAGTGCGGTCGTAATCTGCTGTTTCCACCACGATTGGTCCATCGTTTTGTTGATACAGAGCGCATTCTCCAGGCCATTTTACTGAGATGGTCGACCTACCAAGAGATCATTTAACTTGGAACATTGAAGGATCGCAATACCTAGAGTCAACTGTCAACTGTCAACTGTCAACTCGTGGTTTTTATTTCATGGTCTCCGTCAGGCTGTGCAACAAAGTATTGAGGGATATGGACCCGGGATGATATATACATCAACAGTCGACTCCCTTCTCAACATTGAAAGCCATGATCTGATTACATATCAATGTACCTAGGTATAATCTACAGGTATGGTCCAGCTGTGCCGCGGCTCACTACATATCAATGTGGATACTTCGAGTCGGAGCGTCGCCTACATGTAGTGCAGTGTTCCCAATATGGAAGGAACACCCTGCGAGGAGCGGATGGGCTGGTCGCGCCTTCTCTCCCAACGGTCCGTGGTTTCCGTCTTTCCTGGACTACTTGGGCAGGCACGGAAAGTCGCAGATGACATCTGGGACGTCTGGTTGACAAATATCCATCAGAAGCACCGTTCCTTGTCAACCCCGTCCAGGAGACCTTGAAACATTGTCAGCCATCGGAAGGAAGTGAGCGCCTGTTCTTTCAATCGTCCCAAGTGCTGTCCTGATATTGATCTTCTCTTTCCGCAGTTGCCTGTCAACTCCGAATTAATCATTCTTTGTTCAACAGACATCGTCAAGTGGAAAATGGCAAAGTCGTTCCGGCTGTCTGTACTTTATGCCCTTGGGCTCGCCGCTTCATCCATGGCAGGAACAAACAACTACATCAACCTCTACGACAACCACAACTGCACCACTCCATTCACTGAAATGGCAATCTCCCACAACGAGGCCTGCCTCAACTCCTTGTCTGGTGACAAGCTAGCCAGGGCGAGTTCTGGTGTTTTGATCGAAAAGGGGTGCTTTAGTTCGTTCTCCTCCGCCGATCAACCACCTGACATCCGGTAAGCTGACCCACGAGCAGTCCTGGGATACGAGAATGCGCAGTGCAACGGCAGCGCTGTCAATATGACTTGGACAAACGCCACCGACTGCTTCACTCCTTCCAGGAATGATGCGTACTTTGAAGCTTTCCAGTTGATGAACTGCGACTGAATTAGCTTACCGAATCAAGACGCAGAATGTGTGGATGAACATGTAGCTAATATTGTCTAGAGTGGAATGGTGAAGGGGTCTTGATTGGCTATCTTGCAGTGGCCATGGTTTGATTTATTTTGAAAAAATTGTAATCGAAGAGATACCCCCAGGTTAGCAGAGCAATTCACTCTGATTGACTGCATCGAGCATTATGTGGCGGATTGAGCGTATTGCAAGCCGTACCGTAACTTAGTAAGTCCGAATCGCTCATACATCGCTATTTCATTTTGTACCCAGTAGGTATGTCTGGACGAAGGCCATAGTATTGAAGTTCAAGAGTGTTTCGCGTGTGGTACTGTGTCTGCTAATAACTACATATCCGCCGATGAATGCAAGTGTGTACCAGCCGAGCTCTAATCAGCTTCATGAGATAGATGGCTCTCACAGTGTACGTAGTATGTAGTAGTAGTAGTAGTAGCACATGTGGCATGTTGTCCAGCAAGGCCATACAGCGTCAGTGAACAGGCCACGCGGAGCCCAGGCGACGTTGCATTCGGGCCTAAACAGCTTACCTCAGCTGTCTATCCGCCGTGGGGCCCCTTCGGAAGTTATCCATGCATCCCTTCCCGTTCTCTGAGTCTCAAAAGAAGAAAAAATTTCAGACAGCCAGACACAAAGAAAATAAGTGATAGCCCATCAGCATAGCTTCTTTATTCACCCTCCTTGCAAATGAATTATAGAGCAACTTCTGACAGGTTGCTGAAGCCGGTGCTCCGAAGACGAAGGGATGACTGACATCGTCTAGCTAATACGTCACTGACGCATTGCCTACAGCTACCCCACGTTTTTTATACCTACACGAAGTGAAGCCCACATTGACAACGCGACCTGAGTAGTGGGTATTAGGACTGAATATGGAGATGCCACAAGAAGGAAAAATAAGCAAACCGCCGGCGGTTGTCATCATTGCTAGGTAATTCATTGCGACGGGTTATATGAGCTGTTAACTAATGTATGGATGCGCAGGCACGGCGCGCGGATCGATGCGGTTGACAAGGAATGGCATCTCACTTCTCCCACACCATACGACCCTCCTTTGACATATGGCGGCTGGATCCAAGGACGTGCGCTGGGTGCGCGGATAGCTAGTCTATTGAAAGCGAGAGAAGATTCAGTACATGACGAAACGATACCTACAACGAACATCTCGGTATCCCTAGCAAGCAGCTCCATGAGTGAGATCATATCACCCGAGGACAGTCACCCAAAACCGCCTAAAAAAGTACGGAAACACAAAGTCATAATTCACTCTTCTCCATTTTTACGATGCGTTCAGACGTCCGTTGCGATCAGCGCTGGCATGAGCCAGTTCTACCGAGCCGACAACGAGCCTTCGAACAGCCACACCCCAGTTTCATCTACTCCGGCGTCTGAAGATATATCGCCTATGGGCACACCATCACGATCATCCACGCCGACGTTGTCGGATCAATGGAACAGACATAATGGAAAGGATAGGTTCAGCCATGGAAAACGCGCCAAGGTTGCTCCACGTACACGCCTTCGCATTGATGCATTTCTAGGAGAATGGTTGTCGCCGGACTACTTCGATCAAATTACACCACCTCCAGGGTCAGTTATGATGGTAGCAGGTGCCAAAGCAGAGCTCTTGCGACGTGGGGAAATTCTTCACCGCGCGAATAACCTCGGGAGCAACTCTTTCTCTGGAAATTTCCCCGGTGGTTGGAAGAGTAATCAGCCACCTTTATCACCGGAGATACTAACTGATACAACTTTCGGAATGTCTTCACTTGCCGAGGCTTTACCTTTCGAAGACCATTTAGGCACCGAGGATGGTCGCTTTAGTCGTTCGATCAAAGGAATAACCATTCGAGATGTGCTTTCACGATCACCATCACGTTCTCAGGAAGACCTCTCGGCCGGTTATATGCCACCAACCCCGTCATATGCTATTTCGCCATCTGAGCCGATTCCAACGGGCTATGTTTCGCATGCAAGAGATTCTTGTGTTGACGTGGACTATCAGTGGGATAGCTTGAAGGATCCACAAAATTGGGGTGATGGCGGCGAATATGACGAGGAGTGGAGTACAATGCATAAACGCTTCCGAAACGGACTTATAAAAATGATAGACTGGTATAGCCATGAGAAGCCGCCCAGGTCGCATCGTCATCATCATCATCACCACCACCATCATCATGAAGACGATGATGAGACTGATACAGTACTTGTCCTTGTTACTCACGGAGCTGGCTGTAATGCTCTTATCGGAGCATTGACGAATCAGCCTGTATTGATCAATGTGGCAATGGCATCCTTGACGATGGCAGTTCGCAAAGACATTTTTAAGACAAAGGCCTCGAACCACCAATCGGTTGATACGATGCGTAACGGTCGCACTGAACATCATCATCACTTACCATCTTCCATTCCTCTTTATCATATCTACAACCTGTCTCTGATTGCATCCACCGAACATCTTCGCGTAACGTCGAACCCTCTATCCATTCCACAACTGCCGAGTCCCACTCTTGAAAGATCGAGATCAATATCTGCCTACCGACACCGCACCGCATCCAGCCCTCTTAGAATTACGGCCAACACCTTAGGCAACAAAGACAACAAGTCTGCGCACCCACGTGGCCTTCAGCGATCGGCGACAATCACCTCCACACATCAACATCATCCCTCTCGCAGCCTGGTCGGTTTATGGGCATCCAAAGATAAGAAAAATACCATCGACGAAATTCCGAGCTATCAATTTGAGCAGCGCTATCCCGACTCCGACACGCAAACAGTCACTTCCCCCAGTCTTCAAGAACAAAAGGAAAATATCGAAGACCCTATTGCAGAACAGCCGAAATCACAGTTTGGTCTATGGGGCAGTGCAGCCATCGCGCAGGCACGCGAACCAGCTTTGAAGAGACGATGGACCGTGACCGACCAGCATAGACAGTGAATCTGATCTGCTGCCATCTCAAACCCCTATGATCGTACCATGAAGACATAAGGTTTTCCATTCTTATTCTTATCTGAAGATCCCACCTCTATTATGAGCTCATGAAAATCATGCCTCCCGACTAGAACAATGATTCTACCTACTCGGACAGGTTCCCACTTGCCACTCTTGCTTTTCATATCAATACCCCAGATATTTCGTTGAAACGAATCCAAAATCTATGCATGTACCTATTATTGCAATGAAGTCATTCGTCCAAATTATTTCCTCAACTTAACCAAGCAATCGTACACTTCGGCTCTGTAGACTGTATATACAGTATGGGTTTGAGGCAGGCGATGGGCACATGACCAGTTGTAGGTAACCCTAACTTCCGACCTACACTTCCCGAAAATTCAAATCCTCAATCTGATCACCATATCGAAAAGATCGGCTATGCTTAGCTTTAACATGCTTGTTCATCGAATTAATCACTGCACAATACCATATCAACAAGTTCTCCAGATTCTGACGGTGGTGATTTTCATCTGAAAATGTAAGAAACTTAGTCTCAACCCCTTAAACTGCAAGGCGTGAAACGCAGCCAGTCCCTAAGCAATCGATTGCCGAAGATTAAGTTCGTTACGGATGATCAGTGGCGTTTTTCAATGACCGGCATGCTGCGCTGGATCCCATTTCTGCCCTTCAGATGGATTCTCCCACACGATCTTTTGAGAGGATAAGGGCCCAGATCATAGAAACGGTGATTTGTAGTCATATTATCCATTGACTCATTATGTTGTTGGGTGTATCTTATTTAGCAAGCTGGAGTGGGAGAATATTCCCATGTTTTGGCCTGCATCTGATATCAGCAAGTTCGTCCGAACAATGGGACTTACGGTTTGCCAGACCACCTCATTATCATGACACCATGTTTTTGACTCAAGCACAGGGAGTCGCCATTGGAAAGAGTAATATTGGTTCATCGGCTTGGCTCAAGCTTATAAAGAGCTATGGCTCCCTGTTTCACATACAGTCACTCCGCTCTGTTCTACTCGAGAACCACATCCTCATTTATCAACTTCTTGGCGTTGAATGCCAACAATGGCTGCTAATAACGATGAACCAAAAATTCCATGTCTCGATGGTGTAGAGCAGGCCGCCCTGTTCGAGGAAGCTATACAGCTCAAAATGGTCCCATACGATTTCAGGGTCGGGAGTCGATACCTTTTTGATCAGTGTGACTCTATATAGTCAAATTACAGATATGGTAAATCTCCTTTTGGACTTACTAAATATTCAACAGGTTGATGGTCTACAAATTGGCATCTGGTCCTCGACAGGCAAGCCTTAAACCGACAGACTCGCCTCATACGCCCCATTATGTATCAATTCCACTTTCAATATAACCAAATCGAAGCCAGCTTGGATCTTGAGGCTTATCCTATGTATATTTTATCGAAACAAGCATGTTGTGCACTCTCTTAATTAAGGGCTTATGTCATTATTCTACATGCTTAGCTAGCTATCTAGACTAGCGAAAAGACTTTTTTGTAAGGTTGTTCAGTTTGATATTAATGACCAGTAATTTCTGCAATGCCAACCTTGGAAGCCTTCAACATAAAAGATACACGAAATTCACGCTATACTTCCCTATTCTTCTCCACTTCGCCCCATATCATTAATTATGACAGTAGATTGGACTCATAATAGCAATCACAATAGAAAGACTCATACTAATTCATTGGCCCGGCGTGAGTGCTCTTACATGGAAGGGGATACCCTCGTATATGGGATATAAAACAGCACGACTACGGGAAAGCCGCTTCATCAAGGAACTTTGGAGGCACTACGGCGTGCTGATAACCGAAATCTTGTCCTACCTAAACACCTCTGAAACAGGAGTGATAGAAAAGGCGTAAAAAATAGATCAAAGCATAAGCAACAAGCCTACTTGGTCCAGTTGGTAGTTATACCAAGGCGTCCTTCGAGTTGACGATCCGTGATGGTATAATACCATCCCTGACCTGTATCCAGCCTCGAAACATTCGTTTCTATTAATATATTTCCCATACATGCATTTTTTATTTCCGGGTTTATGCGCTATCCTCAAATTGCCTTAATTTCTTGTTTCCACATGCTGCGTTGATTTGGCGATTTCAAATATTAGTGGTACATTTAATCCAGATTGAGGCTTCAATAGAATACAAGACTACAGATGTTTTAGTACACAAGTAGATTAAAAAAATGAGATATTCCCGTAATCTTGGTCCATATTTGATAATATTATTACCCATTTCGGCTGAACTTGGGGAAGAATCTTAAAATAGGAGAGCATAAGCGTCACACCTAACTTATCAATACTTGTGCATCTCATCTCATCTCATTTAATGAAGGATGACAACATATTTGAGTCAGACAAGAGTCATGACTAGGGAGTCACATTGATTCATCAACGTAGCACAAGCTTATAAGGAAGGTAAGTTCTCCTTCATAGAACTAAAGCTTGACAACATAGAGCACTCTTTCCGCCCGTTGAGTTTCAACCCTAGGGTACGATCGTTGTTAACCCCTTGTTTGATTATTCTAAGTCTCTCGATTGAAGTGCATTGAAAAAAAAAACATGGCTTCCAGTGTGGATGAAATCCCGATACCTGCAGAATATGGCAACATCATCAAGGAAGCTGTGAGGCTTAGAATGATTCCCTATGATTGGAATGTGTGGAATGCGTACCTCTTTCCCGGTCTTAGAGATCATCTGTCAGTTGGGAAATTACTTGATATTTATGATCAATTACTTCTTGACCATGAAGTGGATGCCCTAGAAATAGCCCGGTGGTGCAGGGATGGAAGTTTTCGCGAAGAAGCCAAACTCAGACTCGAAAGAAAACACCATCCCTTTCTCAACACGCGTCCTTTTTCTAAGCTCGACAATGAGTTCCACAAGGACCAAGCAACATACAATGTGTGGAAGCATCAAGCTGAAGAATGTTATGAATGCAATGAATGTCGAGAGAGTGCACGTGACAATGGTACGTCGATGGAATACCCATACCCTTATTTCCTTTTTGGAATGATTTTAGGGGAAATGGAATCAAGGCCAGAAAAACCTATCAATCATACCATTTTGCGACACTTGGGATTTGCTGCAGCTGAATACTATACGCACTTGGGTTTTTTTGATCAGTACGCATCGCCTTTTCTTCAACAGATTGCTGAAAATAGGACTACTGCCTTGAAAGAACAGCAAGACTGTGACGAATTCACCCTACAAATTGTCATGGTCCTACTACAAGACGATCGCTCTACTAACATATCTTTGTATTCAAAGCTCGCCATATTTTTCAAAAATGTGCCGACAAGAACTGAAGGATGTGCCTGGCGCTTGAGATATGCACTATCTTCCGAACTCAACTGGAAATATCTTCTGCTGGATCCTCGATTCAAGAGAACTCTAGAAGATTATGGCATTGGGAACCTCTATATGATAGCGGGAACTGACGACTTTGTTGAAAAAGTGTATTTAAATATCAGACAAGCATACATTTCAACCTTCGATAATGCTGGTCCCTTCATGCTATTTATTGCGCTAGAGAAACACTCGATGCTAGACCTTGTACGGGCATTCAACCGGCAGACACTTCGTCCAGAGTCTGAGCAAGTGCTGGAACTTCTTGATAATGTCGACACAATCCTATCCGATACCTAGCATGACAAATAAATGTCAAAGGACAGAGGGTGAAAGAAAACAATTGACAATCGCACGGAAAGCCTGCTCCATTCAGATGATGTGTACCTAAATACCATTGTGCCCGTTACATTGATTATCTTTGGGGTCCATTTTGAGAATATTCATTTTAATATTTGATGGTCTACATCTTTCCTCTATATATCTATTTCCTTTTATTTCATTTCTTATTCCTGTATCTCTCATGACTTCCCTCATATTTTACTTTCTTGTGTTACTTTCCTTCATTGCCCCCTATTTGTTGCGTTCATGTACTCATGTCATGTGCTACTTATTTATACCCAGATTGAAGCCTAGATAGAATGAGAGACTCTTTCTCTACGACTGTCCACTTTCCCAACTCTCCCATTAACCTCATGCAGCGTATATCGTACCCATAAGAACAGTTGCGTCTCCGCCGTAGGCCTGGAGACAGAAGCATATAGTCTCATACTCTCTCCATATGCATTGGAACCCTTTCCGGGCTAGCCAGTACCTCATCTTGAATTACCTTTCCGTTGCTATTACTGTTCGTTATTGTAATCTCAGAGAATACTCTATCTTCTTCAATGGCAATAATCGTAGCTAATAGGTCTACCGTATGTATACATGTATACCTAGGTACATATTCTGAATAGGAGGTATCTAAACCAGGTACCGCGGCGCTTGTCTTCGTACCAATAGTAATCGGCATTGCAGCAGTGTTGAAGAGTGGCAATCCAATGCCTCACTCAAATGTGAAATGTAGTCTTAACCAGTTTGTAAACGAGCCAAGATGGTATCTCTCTTATATTATTCTAGCAAATCTATTGCGTAAGTACCATGCCACCATTGATATTCTCCGTTCTCTTCCCCTCTCCAAGTCCCACACCGCCATCCTCCACAACCCTCGCCCTCACCAAAATCCTCCCTTCACACCTGGGCGCAATGCCCCATGTCCACGGCGGCGTAAATTCTTCACCCGCCTCATCAACAACACCTGTCTTACCATGCACACCTGCAAGACGCATCCACTTTTTGAGGACTTTTCTCGCTAGTCGTAAGCGCTGGTCTTCCTCGGCGGGCGATGTTGCTGTTGTGGTGATGTAATTCGTTTCTTCATGCGAGGAAACAAGGATTTCAGGCTCGGAGTCTGAGTCCGAGTCTAAGTGTGAGTCGACTGATCGCTTGCTGACTGATGAATCATTCGAGGACGAGTAGGAAGTTGAGAGAGGCGTTGTTGGTTTGTTCTTACTCGTACCGTCATGGGTATGATGGCGACGGGGTTCATAGTAACGACCATACCTCCTAACATGGGGGCGTGGTTTACTTTTTGTATGTGTATGCTGGATATGACGTTCAATTATAGTTGTTGTGGTTGTTGTCGTAGTGGTGGTGGGACTGGCGGTGGCTATGGTCGAGTTAAAAGGATCATTATTCAACATACTCGGTTCCGTCCTTTCAACATCCGGAGAGGGAGTTCTGATCCAATTTCCCCCAATTTGTGCGTGTAACTGTGCATGCACACCATCCCAATGCTTGTGCAAGGATGCACTCATTCGTTTCCATTTACCCATAATCTTCAAACTTAAAAAGTACTGTCGCAAGATAGCAGAGATCAACATCCCGTTCTCTTCGCTAACGACTTCTTCAATCTCGCCGCCTTCTGATTGCACCAATAATGATGTATAGCCATCTTTGCCGCGAGCCATATACCCCCGCGTTGCCAGGGTGTATTGTTGCTTATAATCGACTGGTTTGTCACCAACTTTGACCCAGTTAATGCGGCTGCCTGGAGGTGACGAAGCAGTGTATTCAAATGTGATGTTCGACACCTGCGGAAAGCGACCTTCAAGAGCAGGTAACTGGCTTACGCCATTTTCCAACGCCTCAACTAAATCTCGGCCAGTCACTTTGATGACAACGACAGGGTCCTCAAAGGGAAAGCAGTTCAACACATCTTTCAATCTCAAGAGACCAGGCGGGTAGACTTGATCGCCACGGATAGTACCGCCAGCCATTATAGCACAATCCGCATGATAATAGAAGCGCATTAAATCGCATACAAAATTACCCAAATTCGACTCTCGTGTCCTCACAGTCGTAAAGCGTCCGTCCAAAGCAGACGCGGTATACCCAACGGGTTTTTCCAACTTAGCCTTGAGCGTCGAGGTAAGCTTGTCGACAAGAACTTGGCATTCTGGATCAACGGGGATAGATCTGACAATATCACGACGAATGATATTGAAGTCCCAACCCTTGGAATCCGGTTTGCGAAATGCTTCTATGTAACTTAATTGCCTGAAATCAGTGCCAGATCGCAGAACGTGAATGTTATTTATCACGGAATGTGCGTAAAAATGGTCATGACCACCAAGAATAATATCAATTAGTCCAGGCGGCATTTTCTCGGCCAGCTTGATATCGTTGGGTTCGCGCTGATGGGTAAGCGCAATCACAATTTCCGCGCCTTGTTTGCGTAGCTCTGGCACTAGCTCGATAGCAGTCTGGGAGGCAGACTTGTATATAAGACCTGGCGGTAGAGAATTTATCGTACCTAGCCTGTATATAGTCCAAATTAGCGCCGCATATTCAAGCAAGAGAGATAAAACTCACCACTCTCGCTCACCTAGGCCAATAATGCCTATCTTTATTCCATTGGACGAAGTCAACATCACCGTTTTTTCGCAGTTGGCGAGCGGCACATTATCTCCAAGCGCTGGGTCAAGCACATTGGCCAGCAGCCAAGGAAACTTGCATTGGCTTCGTAAATGTCGAAACTGCGCAACACCAAAATCTAGGTCATGATTCTTGTCGCAAGTTAGCAAGTCAAACCACCAACTGGAAAAGGACGTTCTCAAATACCCCGATACAAGCGACATCCGTCCCAATCTTGTTCAAAAATGGTATCATATGCTGTCCCTTTGTGACTGTACTTTCCAAACTTGGATTGAACACATCTCCGGAAAACAGGGTGATCACTTCCGAGAGACCGTTGTATTGAGGCGCGGTTCGGTAGTCTTTGATGACGGTTTGGAATCGTTCAACGCCGCCGATGGGATCGGATGAGCCTGGTCTAAACTCGAGAAAACTATATCAGCCTGGCTGTTCCAAGAAAGATAGATAATTGTTATCTTTCGATATCCCGCATGTGCTCATAGTTCTATCTCCCTTGCTAGAGGAGCTGGAGTACACCCACAGATGATCGTATGATATAGGACGTCAAACTCACTCCACATGGTATACATCATTATAATGGATCAGACGCAGATCCGGAGCTCCTTCGCGACCGGACGAATATGTTACCGTAAGGCCTTCGGCCATTTCCGGTGCTGAGCTCATCGTTGCTCAGCACACTGAGCTATCTACGTAGATTGTAGGTAACGTGTGGAGAAATCGCGCGTGCGCGGGGAAGTGCACGGATCGTTCACGGGTAGATTGGTAAGATTGTCCTGAACGACTCTCTAAAGAGCTAAAGGAATGCCGTAAAAAATTGAAGTAGTCAAGGAATGAAGAGATATTCAGAACATAATGTGGGAAAGAGTTTTGTTGACTAATGCCATTGATCGGGAATGGCAGTGGGGAAGTACCGTGGTGTGCTGAATCCAATGCTTGTGCCATCTTTAAGCGCTTGCATAGCAATCAAGCCTATCGACACAAAACAGCTGGTAGCACTTGACAACAGCTTGATTGTCCAGCTATTATTTATCCAAAATTCTAGTGGGAGTGCTGGGTTCATATCATATGCGAGTCGTCGAGTCCATGTGAGATTGAAGTATTTAATACAGGCAGATCTGATATCACATGCGTCCAGACCTATCTAGGTATCTAAGATTACGTTAATGCATGTGACCACTAGGTAGCTATCTCTCTCTCTTTTCAATATTATCAACACAGAAAAGCACATAGGTACTTCATGGCAACATTGGGAATTAGATACAAGCTATATGTAATCCGATATGAGATCAAGTCTCCAATTTTTGTTCTCCATGGGGTGCACGCAATGAGATATCGCTGTAGATCCGCTGAGATGGTGGTCTCCAAATTGAAAGGGAAACAGCATTGATTTGGACTTTCTGCCGAGCTCTCCTTTGGGGGAAGAAGATGATTAATGGCGACTAATGCCAGAAAGTGCCGTGCTGCATTAAATAGCGACAGGGCGCTGTCATGATCCGACCACTAGCATTGCACAAGGTGTCGTCTGTCAAAGAAGCAACCGAGTGTGGAGTGCGTCAGATGTCAGGGTTGAGAATGTTGCGAGCGTTGTGAGGGAGGTTGTTCCTTCAGCCTTCCTTGTAATACGTGCCTTTTGAAGTGGCCAGACATTTGCAAGGCTGAGAGGAAGCAAGGCAGAACAAGGCGGATATAAACCCTAATATATCGTAACAGGCTCTTCCCGAGCTCGCCGTCATACTTTTCCCAGTCCTCAAAATGGTAGAGAATAGGTACTATGATATCCTCCAATTGGAATATAGATCTTCGGAAACCTGCGTTTGACCGAAAACACATGAATTCGGCAGAAGGGAACTGATATTTCAAGTGAAATACATTAAGACACTTGTTGAACCTTACGAACCAACCGCTTTGGCACCCTTCAAATTGACAACACGGCCACCAGCAGAAGAAGCAACTGCAGAGAACGCTGCCTGAGTGGGGAACGGATGTTTTGCAACAATCCAAGCTGGCACATCCTCGCCGTAATTGTGCTGCTGGCTGCTGATTGTTTGCCAAATGTTGGGAAATCCCTTCGCCAGAGCGCCTACATGTTTTGCTCCGGGGATGACAAATCGTGCTGGATTGTGCGTCAGGTAACCACCAAGCAGGTTTTGTTTGATCAAAGATGCCACGATCGATTCGATTTCCTGTAAAAGTTTCGGTGCATGCTCAGTGTCGGTATAGCTTCCATGGATTTCTGGATATAGATCATCTAATGAGTCGATATATTGTTCATATTCAGGTCCTGGAACAAGTTGTCCACTGATATTCTGGATTAATTCCCCGTTCTCGTCATAATACCCTTTACTGAACAAATAGTCGTGGACTTCGGGGTCAGATGTGGGTAACACAAGGCCGGCGATGCCATCGAAATCACTATCATCGGACAAGCGGATTGTAATGACCCTTATCCCTGAGGGTTTAGATGTTGATGCGTCTAAAGAAGAGTTTACTCCATGACGATTCTGCAACAATCGCACCGCGGTTTCGACTTTGCTCAGATGTAGGATTGGTGGAGGGCCGCGTGTTGCTGAGGGATCTCCATGAAACCCACCAAGAATAAACACTTTCCGAATCAAGGACCGCCATACGAGGAGTTCACAACGATTTCGCATCTGATAAAGCAGTTCTTTTTGTAGAAACCACTGCGCTGTCGGGCTGCCAATATCAAAGTGTTTCCTGAATGCCAAATAGTCACCTGATCGAATAATCATGCACACTGGATAGAAGATATCATAAAGGCCTTGCGCTTCGGGTTTTTGTAGGAGCTGAAGGGAGGGAAACCGTCCCATTATGATGTTGCATGATATTAGGTATGTGAGAATGAGCCGTTTCTGCTTAAGACATTGCACATGACATTGGTTGTAAGCTTCTTGCAGCGCGTTTCGAGCGAGGTAAAAACTGTTGTTTGCAAATAGGTATCGGCCAAGATAGTAAAGATAGGTGACTCGATGGGCTGCGGGATAATACTCGAGTGGAGGTGACTGTGCAGAGATGCTTTTGAAGATTGTGTCGGCGCTTCTAAGTTTTCCACACTGTGCTTTTTAGTATGTGGTTCCCCGGAATAACAAGAAAGAACCTTACTTTGTGAAGTAATTTCAGACAATGGTTGGCCATCAAATATATTCCAGCACGCTTGCCCTCTGGTTTTCCCTTTGGGCCAGCCGCGCCGCCACGATCAGATAAACACTTGATGAATCCTTCTCGCACAACATTCGCAGCGTCTTCTACCAGACTTGTCCGTTCAAAAGCATCTTGCGGTCGATCTAGTCGTAGTTGTGCCAGCAACTGCGGGTTTTTCTCAAGTGTCATTGCGAGACCAGCGACGATTTGGGACAAGTACACGACGGTGCGAAGGACGATGGCGCCCATTTGCGTATCTCCGAGAGCCTGCAGACATTGGCTTGTTTTATGTCAATGGAATTTCGATATGCATCTTTTGCTGTTGCACTTACTTCAGAAGTCCGCTAAGAGCCTTGTAAGCTTCCAACAAATTCGAGACCTTGCCATCTCTGAGATAGGCGAGGTAAGATCGAATGAAAAGAGGAAAAGCAGGCCATGTTGTTCCGTCCGCACTTTTTGGGACCAATGCTTCGCATCGTTTTAACAAGGCATCGTCGCCAGGTCCTTTGGGATAAGACTTTTGTAATTCCACAGCCATGTGTCGGTATCCATCTCGCATCTGTTCCGGTACGACTTGGAGATAGTCTTGGAGATTATCACCTTGTCGCTTGGAGACTAGGTCTGCTACACCAGCGAGAAACTGGTCGAGCATGGGGGTCGCCATGGTAGGTGTCGTGTTGGAGCTATCTCGTGGAGCTCATCTAACGGAAAGGCGATCGGACGAGATTTGAGGCCGCAGACAAGTATCGGCGCATGTCGATCAATCGCATATTATCAGAAATGTCGATTGTCTAATCCATTGCATTGACGTCGGGGGCGCGGAGGGGGATTGAGCTGTGGTATTTCGCGTTGATGTCTGATGAGGTTGCTTGAAATCGATTGTTTTTCCACCTGCCGGACCCATACGTACCGTAGAGTCGTAGACCCATGACGGCAGCCACTTTTACCGCTCGACCACAGTGGCAGACCCATCGAATCCGGCAAGGTCGGCGATTCGATTCTCCCACGGGAAGAATATTCTACACTCAACAACATCATCAATTCTATCAGCTCTATCCTGAACCATTTATATTTTGCTGCTCACATAGCTTTCGAGACTTTGACTGGGGAATATTGGTATTACATCCCTTACCTCAACGGTAGAATAAGCCCGTGTCTTCGGTCTCGTCACATCCATGGATGTCAAGGCAACAACCACCATCTTACTGAGACGCAGTCACGATGAAATGCCATTGACATACTCAATGATCGACTCAAACAAGGCACACAGCGGGTCTACTACTCCGTATAGATCTCCACTGGCACTGATCCAGGACACACAGAGCGGCTTGAATGCTTGAGACTCGCGACATGCCCGCAATCACATGCAGATACCTACGTCATCGGTTTGCAACCACAATAAATAGCTGCATCTTCCACTTCGAAAAATATGATCCCACTTGCATCAATTGTGATAGCAGACTTAATCTAAGAGTCTTCCTTGTAATTCTTTTTACATCCAATTTGTTTTGTTTTGTTTTCTTCGCCCCTTCGTTTCTCTTGCTTCTCCTGAAGCGCCTTCACAATGGAGAAGACCGCTATCCAAGCAAAATCCATCCTCTCCTTCGCCATCACACAGCCATTGGGCTTTGTTTATCTCGTCATCCAGCAGATATTAAATTGGATCTTTTCACCGGCACCTCCTCCACCATCAGAAAAGCTTCATCGACCCAGAATTGCGGTTATTGGAGCTGGTCTGACAGGAGTATCATCGGCAGCGCACTGTGTTGGCCATGGATTCGACGTGAAGCTTTTCGAGGCAAGGTCTAGAGAGAAGGGGCTAGGTGGCATTTGGAGCGTAAGCATTTTAACTCTCTGAAAGTTAGATGGTGAAATTTACAATTCATAGCGAGTGAACTCGACATCCGCCTTGCAAATCCATTCAATTATGTTCCGTTTCCACCCCTCTGTAAAATGGGATACGGCTTACCCTACCCAGGAAAAAATTAAAGAGCAAATTGTGTCTGTGTGGAAACGGTACGGTCTCGACAACAAGACGGTCTTCGACACTCCCATCACTTCTGTCAAAAAGACCTCGTCCGGACGATGGGTTATCAATGACAACGAAGCAGAACACGGAACATTTGACGGTATAATTGCAGCAGTTGGCTCATGTGGAGATCCTCAAATGCCCCATCTACCTGACCATGAGCAATTTAGCGGTCCGACTTTCCACTCTTCGGAACTCGATGGTAAAGACGTTAAGGGGAAGAAAGTGCTCATCATCGGCGGTGGAGCGAGTGTAGTTGAAGCCTTGGAGTTTGCAGTTCGAAGTGACGCTGCCGAAATCGACGTCTTGTCTCGATCGGATAAATGGATTATTCCTCGAAATGTCTTTGTCGATGTCTTGCTATCCTTGAACATATTCGGAGGGGAAACCTCCTTCTCCTGGATCCCAGAATGGTCTCTGCGAAGATTCTTTTATCGGGATTTACAAGACATCTCGCCATCTAAAAAAGGTTTATACACCGACACACCTATGGTCAACTCTGAGCTTTTCGAGCAGATCCGTGCTGGCAAGGCTCGCTGGCTACGAGGGGATATTCTTGCTTGCAAAGAAGAAGGCATCCTGTTCAATAATCGTGCCCAGGGAGTGCCCAAGGGCGGTCCAGGGCATGAATCAATCGTAAACGGAGACGTTATTATCATGGCCACAGGATACAAACGACCATACCTTTCTTTTCTTCCGGATAACGTCTTTGAAAAGAAGTATCAGCCACCTAATTGGTACTTGCAAGTGTTCCCTCCACAAGACCCAACCATCTGTGCTACCAACAGCACTTATCTCAACGCCATCGGAACCGTGGGCAACTACCACATTGGCATCTATACTCGATTCCTATTGATGTTTCTCGTGGATCCTCTAACACGTCCTCGCGAGGGTTTGATGAAACTCTGGATCAACTTCACACGGGTTGTCAAAAGGTTCGCGCCTACGGGAGCCTTTGACTTTTTTACATATGCAGAACTGATTTATTGGTACTGCTTTGTGAGCATCATTAACCCATTCCGATGGAAGTGGGTGCCGTTCATCTTCTTCGGTTGGTTCCGGGGCCTACCATTGGCCATTGTTGAGGAAGAGGATCGCTTCAGACAGAATGGAAAGACTAAGTGATATGATGTATACATCGATTTATCCGTGTTGTTACAATGATATGTAGATATATTGATATGTTTCCTATATAACCGTTCTTCCGGGGTTTCTATCTGGATTCATAGATTCAGCAAATTAGTATTATACATTATTCTCATTCTAGTCGTACATATCAGTATTATACAAACCTCCAGCCTCATTAAACATTATCCAATCTTAATATCCCAACCCTCAATTCTCCACGATAACCCCCTCCTCATCCTCTGATCTATCATCCTTCGCAACCCTATAAACCAAAAACCGATACACGCTTCTCCCCAAACAATACAACCAAAACAAGTTGAGTGCCTGCAAACACGCCAACAACCCAAACGTAACGATTTGCGAAATCCAACACTTGTACTGCTCCGTCGCCCAGTTCAGCTCGTAAGGGCCAACAGTCTGAAAGGCACCACCGGGAAGAAGAGAAACTAAAATACGGAGATTAAGGTAGTGTCGTAGATAGATCCATGCCGTGACACAGATTGCAAAGGCCGGTGGGACGAGGGGACTATTCGTGTATTGGAGGGATTTGCCAATCTACATCAATCCAATCAGCCAGCATCCTCTAATACGCATCAGAGGGGGAAGAAAGGGGAACTTACAGCGAGAAAAAAATCACTAACATCATGCGTAACATAAACTGCAATCCCCATATAGGTAAAATGAAACCGATAACTCAACCCAATCAACGCCAATGTGACCACATGATGCACCACCAACTCCTTATAATCCTTTCTCGGCTTTTCAAGTCCCATAATCATAACAAGAGCCTGTTGAGCCCAATACGCCGCTTGAAACAGATAATAAAACTTGAACATCGCATCGTGCGATCTGTGCGGGAAAGAAGAGTACATGCCCGGCGTGTTGAAGTACCATACTTCCGGCACGCTGTGGCGCATTACGTACAACCCCAAAGGGCCCATGAGGCCAAAGTAGATGACGGTGTACATTTGTTCTATGTACCGTAGTTGCTTGGCCTTTGATTTGATGCCGTAGTGGATGGATAAGGGGCGGAGAAATTCTTGCATTATGAGTTCGCGGGTGAAGGATAGGAGAATGGTGTAGAAGAGGGTGAAGGCAATGTCCCATAGTCCTTTACCATATTGAGCGGATTGAGTTTCTGGTCGTTGGAATTTGTATGAGAGGAATAGGAAGTAGTGGATAATATTTGATTCCGACGGATTGAGAAGGTATGCGAATATGAATGCAAGAAGAGGGACGAGTGGAATGGTCCAACGATGTTTGATTGAGAATCTCGCAAGACGTCTCCAGACTGGGCGGTGTTTGTGCTTTGTTTTCTTGATGTTGGACTTTTCGTTTGCGGGCTCTGTTTTGTCTGTAGCATCGACCAGTCGACGTTGTCTGGTGCCAGCATGCTTTGATTCGCCCGCAAACGACGATGTAGTGGTCGACATCATGCTTTTCGAAAGGGCTTTCAAAGTAAAAAAGGTTGCCTCCGAAGTGACGCCGAAATAATATAAATATGAAGAGTTAGAATGCTGTCGACAAACAATTCCTGATTTGGATGAATTAGGGCTAGGAGAAAAAGTGGGGTCTCGCAAGCGACTCGCAACATCGCAATGTTGGGACATCCAATCACTTGATGCTGATTTGGCGATATTCAAGCCATATTACAGATGGCTGTTCCTGTTCCTGGACTACCGCGATTGCGCTTTTCCTACTTGGTGATTATTGGTCACAGACCGGGGTACGTCAGGTACGGCTCGATGACTTGCTTGACTTTGGTAAAGTGCTCATTACAAGGACAAGAGTAAGCAAAGGGATTTGATATGTTGGTCATGTTAATGTTGTTCTTCTATCAGTCAAACTCTGCTTAGAATGTTCCAAATACTCGACACTAAATAATTCATCTCATCACATCACAAATTTTACTCTATCAGGGCCTGAACGACACACATCCAATTAGGAAGAAATACAGACAAAAGAAACATCACACCATCTGAGATCGATACGGCTCATTCCCGTCAGTCCTGTCGTTCCTGCCATTCCTCCACATTGGTGAAGTGCTCGTATAAGGATCCCGCTCAACCGACGTCAACTCCTCCTGCGACGGACGCTCACTATCCACAGTCACAGTCTTCTTCTTACGTCCACCCCCACAACATCGACAACAACAATAACCGCAACAGAGAATCCTCCCCAGCCCACTAGACGGTAGTTTTGCATCCGGCCCTGTAAGAATCCTGCCGGGGTGCATGATACACCAAACACCCCCAGCCAACAACATGGGGAACGCATCAAACACATACATGAACCATTCGTGCGTTGTGATCGGATTGTTGAGTCCAACACCAGAGGTGTACTCAACCAAACGATAGATAATCCGCACGCTGATAGCAATCAAACTGAAATACAGACTGAACAACAATCCCTTCCACCTCGTCTTATCCCCCTGCAACGCACCTTGTCTTTCCAGCTGAAGCATCCGACGATGAAACAGGACTGTTAATACCAAAAAGCAGCAGATGAAAAACTGCTGAATACCGATTCCGCCCATGTATATATTCAAGCCGGTCTGGATCGTGGACGCGGTCCCTCCAGGACTAGCAATTGAACCGCCAGTGGCTTGGACCATGAAGGAGCCGAAATCGAGGCAGACGAAGATGATTGCTAGTAGGGAGGGTTTGAAGAACCAGATGCGTTTTTCGGGAACGAAGAAGTATATCATTCGTGCGAGGACCATGTAATCGAATGCATTGACCCCTACGTCAGTCATTAGCCATTGTCCATCTCTAGGGAAAGAGGGTAGGACATACACAAGGGCGCAAGCAAAACCAGAAGCTGCGTAATAATCACCAATCCCAGACTCTGTTGATTTTTAGTACTGAAGATTCGTACTAGATAACCGCCAAACTCCCATGCAATGCCCATGATGATAACCCAGACGAATCCGGTCTTGTACGTGAACATTTGCACGGTGTGCGCTAGCAGAAGCATTCCGAAGAGCACGGTGACAGCAACAGCGGCGCTGGATGATGGGTAGTAGTCGTATATGGCATTACACTCCGTTGGAGGAACGTAGCCATTTTTGTCGGGTGCAATGGTAGGTCTGCAAGTATTGGTCGGTAAGTCTAGTGAGAGACTGAGAGAGAACTGTGTTCGGGTGGATGTTGTCGAAGAAGAGTCGGTCTCGGCGGGTGCTCGCCGTTGCAAAAGGCCTGTAGGGGTTGCAATTGGAGCTGTAGTCCTGATTGGGGTTATGGCAGTTGAACTTGCTGTTTCGAGTGGTATGGCGTGGACGGTTTGGAGTGATGCCAGCAATGGTATCAACAAGCCGATGAGATGCATTTTCATGGTGAGCGATAACGATGGCAATGGAGCGCAAAAAATGAATTAAATGCAAGATTAAAACAATGATTGTCTTTGGTTTTGATTCTACTTCTTGAGATTATTTCCATCAATGGACCTGAGCAGAGGCCATTTAAATAATGCATCCATCACGAACAATTCGGTATACGCAACTATTTTTAGATAGCAATAACTGTCAATTACCTATATGTAAGCTCCATAATTTCTAATTAGATTAATACGAACTCAATTAGCCTCCATGTCCAAGCCTGAATGAAGCCCAGGCATCCTCATAATGCGGCCCGCTGATTGGCTACGTCGTCTAATGTTCAGGCAGCTTAATTTCTTCAACATCGTAATACCTCCACGACATAGCTCCATTGAGCTGAGTGCTGTGCAATTTTCCATAATTTCTGTCGGGTTGTAACATATGTGCTTCAGACAAATTTAATGTGTCTCAGTATAGACTGTTGAGCTGAGTAAAGTGCAGTTTTAGTCGCACCAGCAATGTCAGCTTGTCATTGTAACGATCTAGGTAACTACATTTTTCCTCTCGTCCACCTCGGATGCCCAAAATGGACCTCGGGGCAGATGAAGAAATCATCGCATGCGTATATCCAAGTCTAATATCTATCATAACCTTAACTAAATTCATCAAGGCAACACCCACGTTGTCACGCTCGAATTCGGCACATTCCCTGCCCAAGCACCGCCACTCTCCAAATAAACCGTAACATTAACATCATTCTCAAACGTATTCTCAATCACTACCGTCCTCGATCCATCCGGATTCAGACTTGCGATCGCCTGGATTCCGTCGCCGTTGCCGTCAACTGCGCTCCCGTCGGTTTGTAGGATGCGTGCGCCGGGAGGGATGAATTTGCTGAATTGTGACATGATATAGTACGAGAGGTTGAATGTATAGTCTGTACCATCGTTGCTGTTGCTGCTGCGATCTGCGCTGACGGTAGTATTTACGCTCACTATCCCATCGCACGACGAGCAACCGCCCGACTCGAGATGAGGACCGGCATTGTCGTTCGTCCCTAACGTCCAGGCCGTAACGCCATTTGCCCAATTCTGCAGAGGGCCCATGGTAAAGTTGACGACGTGCGTCCAGCTGAGATTGGTCGGTGTCCAACATTCAGTCATATATTGGCTGATATTGGGGTATTCGTTGTGGAATTCCGTCAGGACGGTCCAGTTTAGAGTCGATGCGTAGCAGTGCCAGGCTACTGCGTCGATGTAATCTTCTGCATAGTCCATGACGGTGTAGGCATAATCGGCGTCATCTTTCTCATTAGTATACTTTCTACTAATTGAAGAGAAGGGGAGAATACCTGTATTATCATCAAGAGCCCACACGGTCGTACGCAAATTCGCCTTTTGCAACGCTGGCCCAACATACCCATTAATCAACTTTGCCGACTCATTAGCCGCAACATACATAGTCGGATAACCCGCCTGACTATTCAACGGCTCATTCTGGATGGTGATAGCATCAATATTCACGCCCAAATCGGCATATGCCTGAATATACTTGACAAAGTACTGCGCAAACGCGTGGGTGTGGCCGGTACTCCCGAGGCCGTGGCTGGTGCTGTATCCATCATTGAGATTATTGTTGGTGGTATTTCCAACCAGTTGGCCATTGAGTTTCATCCATCCGGGTGGACTCCACGGCGACCCGAGGATTGTTATATCGCTATTCAATTGTTTCATTCGCGCCAATAATTGCGCCATTGCCGTTCCCTGCTCCCCCAGCGAGAAGCTCGATAAATCATCATCCACCGTTCCATTATTGTCGTCGTATGTATATGCGTTAGACGATAAATCACTTGATCCGATAGTATGTCTCATCAATGAAAAATTCGCGCCATCGCCAGTCACCAATTTCTGCAGAATTGCTTTTTGCGTTTCGTTAGTTTGTGAGCTGAGCGAAGAGACCGTTGCATCTGTGACCGTAGCGCCGAACCCGGCGATAATTTGTTTGTAGCCGGATGCTGTGTCGTCGACACTCAGATGCCACATTGTTTTATTTGTATATGTAGTTGACGATGACCCGGCGTTAGCCGTTGAATTGTTAGCAGCATTGAGTCTGAGAGGAGCGGTAATGTTATCGACTTTGTATGATCCAGCGGCATTAGAGCAAAATGCCGTCGCGTTTCTCGGCGGATTGTGATTATGATGCCCTTTGAGGCCGACGCCTAATCCGACTCCTAATGCGATTGCGAGAACGACAATGGAACCGACAATAATCCATAAAAGTTTTGAGCGTCGAGTTGGCAACCAGGACGGTTTGGTGAGTTTGGCGGGATTTTTGGCGTCCATCCTCGTTATTCTTTCCGATCGTCAAATTGGCTCGGAATTTTCTTATTTATTTCTACTCGATCATATTTTCATTGCGAACTCAGCCATTTTGGCTGATTTATCTGCTGTGTAAAATGCGAATGAATTCCGTGTGGCGCAAGACAAAGTGAACAGTCCCAACTCGAAAGACGGAGTCAAAAAGAATTCCCTTATCAACGTGCATGAAGTACGTTTCATCGTCCGCCAACGAAGATCACGGTCCGATTGGCTGATGATCTTCCTCAGGTACTCAGCCACCTTGTTGATGAGCAGCGTTGCACTAGTTAGATATAGGAATATTGTCCTTTAATCGACACATTTCCGGGGCTGAATTCCGAGGAAGCATTATTGGATGAGACAAGAGCGGTAAAGCTTGTCGATCACATAAGCTTTTCTCTGTGGCATTCGGAGGATAAATATATTTATCTTCAACCCTTCTATTGGTTCTCACTTTCTAGGAACCATCATTCCCTATCATCGCAGCATGGAGTCATGTCCCTCTGTCGAAGCAAATATGAATATATATATATCTAGGTACCAAGCCGGTAAGTAAGTCGGGAAGTACCTACGCGATAGATATATACAGTACAACAAGAGGCAAACCCGGTGCCGGGCTCTTTATTGCTTGTTTGTCAAACATATTCTAAGAGGGTGCTAAACTACTTTTAAGTTAACGTGATAAACATTGGTTGGCATATTTGTAACACGGGTCATAACTGCTTTTTACACGAACTTGGAGATGATCACTCTTGCGACATCGTTCCTCGAATATTCACAGTCAAATACATGTATTGAGCAGTGTAGATGATCATATGTAGGTAATTCTGTATAGGATCGAGATGCATTCGGAGAAGCTTTGATCTGCGATCCGCCCCCCGATTAGGTTGCATACGTAGGGTTGAGCCATGGTTTGACAAACTCCACTCCAGATTCCGTGCTTAGTCCAAAGTGTGCCAACAACAATAGGGGAAATAACACTTTTTAGAACTGTTACGCAGTTTGGTAATTTTGAGGACGGTCAAAACGTACGTTGTAGTTGTTCTATGATTATACAAGGGGCTATACATACAATATTGATTATTGCAATCCGGTATCTAATTTACGCTCAGAACGAGACAAGGTAAACTCATCATAAATCATGACCACAAACTTTCCCACCAAGGCAGTTTAGTAGCGCGTGGAATTTCCACCAACAGGGCGGCTGTTGTCCAAGTCTGAGTCGACACGAAGATCAAGCTTGTTGGCAATGCTCGAATCGTGAGGACCAGCAGCGCCGCTGCCAGGGGTCGTGTAGCTGCTACCAGCGGGAGCACCGCTATCACCTAGATTCTGGTGAGGGACGTGGTTATCGAAGTCAGAGTCAACGCGAGGACCAGCCTATTAGCCACGTTGCAGTCGTGGGGACCGGCGTTGGTCGAGTGACTGGGCTTGTCGTGGTGGCTGGTCACGGCGTCCTTGACCTTCTACACGATGTTCGACATGATGGTTGTTTGATAAAATGCGATGTGGTTAACCATTCTTGATTGCAATGATTGAGCCATCAGGGAGATGCAGAAAAAAGAAAATCCGGGTCTCTATATAACCTATCGTCTCTCTATTTCAAGGTCGGCATGACGATATCGTGTCTGTCGGCACCTTCATCAGACTGATGATAAATGACATCACGCTGCTCTATACCGTGCGACAAATGACATGACACGAAGCAATAGTTGTCATACGAAGAGTTGCCAAGCAGACCACGTAGAGTAGCACATCTGGGGAAACGATGGAAGCGTGGGTGTTGGACAAACGAACGTCATGCCTGATACGTCCATGGACGATGCCAAGTAAGCATTGCCAAGCCCCGCCAAGCCGCACTCTGGGGAGTCAATCAAAAATAGGTAAGTGGCGGCAGCCCGAGGAGTCAGGACACAAAAACAACCGTTTTTCTTTTCCGTGCGTTTTGGCATCATCAAAGTTTATCCCTTTACCCCTGATCTACTCCCTATATGTAAATAACCATGATTACAACTTACGCATCCAGTCTGTTTGCATGTTTTCCTGTCACTAAATCGTGTGCTCCGTACTTCCTTCTATTCGAAAAACATCATGTTTCTATGACTTACCTAACTACCGCAATTACCGGATCTCCAGTAACTATGTCTCAGTACTGTCCCAATCAGGAAAAGCAGCGGACATGATCGACATCCCCCCACCACAAACAAGCCGAAGATCCCGATAAGTCATCAGATAAGGATCTCTCGGACGGGGACGGTGCCTCGTACTCAGGTTCCTCTATGAAATATCACTCTGGCAATAACCCCTCTCTGTCATCCCCCCGCGAACAGCTTCACGACCCGGTGATTATACAGGAAAACTACGCCGTAGCATTTGCCAAGCCTGCCTGTCTGTCCAAATGGCTTCGGTACAGCAGGATAGAAAGCGAAGCAGATTCAAAAGCTTGTTGCTGCCGTCTTCGCAATCGGGGCTGTCTACTTCGATTTCGCTTTTAGAGCAGGCCATTTTTGTCAATGCCTCTCTATCGGCGCCGTCGGTGCTACGAGGATGCATCAATGTAGACGTTTCGAAGAATGTACAGGTTCGAGATTTATGCATCAAGTTTACCGGTGTAAATCGGGTTCACAAATTTGGTCGTACGTAGAAATACTAAAGTATACTGCATGGAAGACGATGAGGCTAACTCTGGCAGGCTTCTATGACAAAGAACATGTAATAGACCAGTCGTGGCTTGTTCCCCGGCTCGAAGCTCGAAATGCTTCGTCTCAAGTACATATAATCCACCTAAACCAGACCGACCACGGAGAATGGCCAACGCTGCTCCAACCGGGTCACTATCTGTACGATTTTGAACTGACTTTCAACGAACCCCTTCCTGAAACATTCAATGTCGGTGGATGCAAGCTGAAGTATCGCATTCAAGCTATAGCCAGTCTGCACGGGCTTCGACAGCAACTCTCGCCGAATCAAGAAGTCATTGTTGTGCACTGTCCGCACGACGAGATCTACCTCCACGGCGCGAACCAGATTAGTCTATCGCGAATATGGAACAAACAGATCATGTACAACGTCGAGTTGGCCGACAAAGGCGCAGCAATCGGTGGAAACATTCCGATTTCTATCCGCATTGGATCCTCGCAGATTATGTATCTTGCTCTGCAGGTTTACTTGGTTCAGAAAATCAAATTTCCTGGGATTCCGGGACGGCAACCCCAATTACGCAGAAGACTGTTACTCAAGTCGAAATGCAATGATCCGTCGATAGGCAAATTCGGTGAAACGCTATCGCTGAACGTGGATGGAGAGTCAAATTCGACCCTCATTGCAGGCAGTGTGCCCTTGCTTAACGAATCGAGTTCACAGTTGAGACTGCATCCCGATGTGAATTCTGTAAAAATAAAAGTGAGCCATACGATACTGGTAGGTCTTTTTTTTTTGCTCTCACTATTGATTGAGTTGTTCTAACATTTCTAGTTCCTTATCGACATCACCATACCCAACCCACAAGACAACAAAAGATTCACCGTCTGTCGACTCACTGCCGAAGCACCATTCCGTGTCCGGTCATCACAGACGCACTTGTACGATTTGTCAGTCCCTCGATACTCCGAAACACATAACCTGGCCATCGACTCGGGTGATTTCAACAGTTCCAGACTCTTGCCGCCGCCGTTTCCTTGCGAGACCCTATCCCCGCAGTCGTCAGAAACCCCTACGATGGATTTCGAGGGAGTCGGATGTTCGCGACCGGTATCGACGTGTTCTCTGTGGATTGATGAATTAACACCGCCACCTGCATATGATCCCCCAGCGTACGATTCGATTGCGGTTGCGGCTAGTTGAGATGTGACGGATATACCATCGCGATATAAATATTACGACCACTGCTGCTGTCGTCGTCGGCCTTGTCGTCCCGACCCGATATAGAAACACATCAACTGCTCATGCAAGCAATGTGAACACCGCGGTCTCTGCCCGTCACACGTTGCATTTCGTTCGTTGCAAGCTTTGCACGCCACGCCGACGGTGGTAGGTTGAAGAGAATGACTATGCAGCAAGTCTGTCGATGACGATGACGTCGATGACGACGATGACGAAGCGTCACAAGAAACGATAGAGGCAGCTTCCGGCGGAGACGACGAAAGCCATTCCAAGACCCGTTCGATACTCGCCCTGGTCCTCATTGTGCTGCCGCTGCTGTCTTCACGATGGCATTCCCGGGTGTGTTTGGTATATGTTTATGAAGTAATGTCTGATTCTGTTAGTTCTCAGCTGACTGGAGGCGAATATGACCGATGGCTTACCCTCATCCCATTATTTCATGGGTCAAGGATCATGGGACATAGAACTAGAGATGGGCGTCTCATCTGACTGTTCCTTCGGTTCGCAGATACGTATATATAACTAAACATCGAAAGGCCAACTCATCACAGCCCCTCAGATGGGAAAAATAAAAATAAAAAAAAATAAGAAAAAGCAAAAGAGAGAAATAAAAGCACCCCTCAAATTCTGCCAGCTTTCTAGGTCTGTGTTGTCGCATACAACGAAAAATTTCAATTTGTTAGTTACTTGCAGAGTATAAGCATGTAGCATCGCCCAAATGCCCGAGCAAATGGTTCCCGGACCCCATTCCCCGTGTCCAATAGCTTGTGTTGGGGCGGGATTTCGATCCGAGCGCAAGATCCACTGTTTCGGTTCGATGAGAATCTGATTTGAGATTTTGGCGTGGTTTGAGTCCGGTTTGAGTCCTTTGACACGCTCCTTTTTGGCTTGGCGGAAGTGTATTGTTGGGTGTAGTGTAGCCAGCGATCGCGTGAGCTTGGCTACGCGGTACGGGCGGGATGATGGACGGAGTTGGACGGCGAGATTCGAATGGAAGTACGTAGTATATATATGTACCTAGGTAGTAGAGAGAGAGAGAGAGAGAGAGAGAGATAGAGATATATATATATACACTATGAGTATATCCAAGGTAAATAAATTCTTGGTTCATCTCACACAGAACGGTCATGCCATATTTTGGCGGGCACCCTTTTTCCATTCCACGCCATGACACGGTGACACCCGACAGAGGTCCCTGAGTACCTTGTTGGAACTTACTCATAGTACATAACTACTCCGTAGTAGAAGGGCCCACACAGCATCGTTCCGATATTACGGAGTACTGCCGGCTAACTATGGCATGCCTCCTTGCGTGGAACCGATGGCCTCGCTAGCCAACCAACTCAACAATATTTAGTTAATATTTTTCTCCTGAATGGCTGTTTTGTGTGCATTTGCTCATTCTCAATCTAGTATATAATTGTCCCTGTCAGTCAAGACCAATGAACAGTTCGCACGCATCGTAGTCGAGACATACCTCATACCACACCTCCTCTCGGCCAACCGGAGGTGTCACATTCTTCAAGACCGTCCTAATTGTGCCGATGCTGTAAGCCTCTCTGTCTATAACTAACCGCAGGAGTCAACAGGAACGAATCTGATTATTGCAAAAATTACTGCGCTAGCACAAACCCAGCAAGAGGTCATGAAAAGGTCTTGTATTGGATCTGTCGCTTGTCCCTAACCACATTTCTATCTGTACTGGTTGATCCTTTTTATATGTGAAATCCTCCCAATTCCGATCTCCTATCTTGTACTCCGATGTCTCCAAGTCCGTGTAGAAACGTCGTTTTCTGGTGCTCCGATTCTGTAGGAATAGCACTCTATTTCCTGTCCAAATTATAATCCTTTCTAAGTCAAATACATCCGTTAGCTATCTCAATTTACATTGGAGATGCCTCGTCAAGTAGGCGAGTACTAAACAGAGGATCAACCACATTGTCATGTAGCCTGCGCCTATGTGAGGAAGATAACCAATACCAATATCCTATAGGAGCCAATGGGACAGCGAACCAATGTACATAGACCAATCTACCAATCTAAGGAGTGATGATATTCTATATTCTCTCTATCTACGCTACGCTACTATATATATAATAATATAAAGGACAGGCCAGAACAATAAAAGACTTAGACTATAATCTATTATATATATAAAAACACAGACCACTACTACATATACAACCAGACCTAAAGTTAACTAACCCCTAGACTTCTGTTTAGACTGTTTAATTCATACAGCACTAGTCACATGGCACAGTAGCTGCCAGCAGCCACTTGACCGCGCCTGCGGGACACGGCACTCCCCTGCATAGCGGCATGTATATATATATATAGCTCGCTCTAATAGGATCGAGTTCAAAGCTGGCCATAGTTACTACACAAGGGTAATAGAGACGCACTTCCATAATATTCTTTATTCATTCGAATTGTTCAACTCAATATTTAAATCGAATCTTGGAACAATACATAACATACAATCTTTGCATCCATTCTCCTCTCCATCTATTAGGAATTTAGGATATCACATTATTGATATAATACCAGTAATAGTCTAAAACCATTGCCGAAGCGCCCTTAATATAACTATCACCATTTCTTTTTCCATCAGAGTCAATCTTCTATAGTAGATCCTCAAACCATTTAATTAAAATATTATTCCTACTTTCCTAAGCTAGAGCAGCTGTGACAGCCGTACGGTAAGCTATCACCAAGGCGCCGTGACGGAGGCTCTCGGCAGAGCTGATAGGGCTGAGGAGGGTATTCCCGTCGATAGGGCTTCGAACCCTGACAGTGCCATATTGGGATTGCTCCTTGAGCGGTGCCTAGTTGGGAAAGGCCCTCACACAAAGGAAGGCATAAATATCCTTTGCCAGGCGGATAGCTTCTTCTTCTTTCCTTTTCTTTGTGACAGTGGTCAAAACCATGGATTGAGCTATCTAGGTGCACCGAGTCTACAGGCAATATCAAACATGGAGAAGAAAAGGAAAGAAGAAAAAGAAGCTATCCGCCTAGCAAAGGATATTTATGCCTTCCCTTGTGTGAGGGCCTTTCCCAACTAGGCACCGCTCAAGGAGCAATCCCAATATGGCACTGTCAGGGTTCGAAGCCCTATCGACGGGAATACCCTCCTCAGTCCTACCAGCTCTGCCAAGAGTCTCCGCCACGGCGCCTTGGTGATAGCTTACCGTACGGCTGTCACATCCTTCTCCATGCTTGATATTGCCTGTAGACCTGGTACACCTAGATAGCTCAATCCATGGGTTTGACCACTGTCACAGCAGCAGTATCTAGTCCATCCTTATTCTTTATACAGACAAATATCATAGCTTAATAAATATAGAATAAATCCTCCTTAATATCCTACTCCCATTCATCGGCTGGGGGATTATTATTATTATTATAATCCTCATCAAGCACCTAGTTATAATAAAGTAGTCTATAAATAGCTTATACACCCTAGAGGCTATCCTAGTGAGCTACTACATAAAGAGCAGTATCCTTAATAATATTCTATTATATTATCAAAACCTGGAATAATCGTGAACGCCCTATATCTATACTCTAGCTTTTACCAAAGCATTTATGTATATTATTCAAAAACCTAGTATTTCCAACAGACGCCGCGTGATGAATGACCGAGTCTCCTGTAAGTGGGTTAATAGCTACGAGAAGATTAATAGACCTGTAACGGGTTGAAACTGATTTAATCCCTGTGATTGCAGAGTCTAGAAGCCTCTAAAGTCCATTCTCTAGCATATAGCTATTGAGAGCCTTATACCGGAGAGGCAGTTCTGGTTTAGGCTTCAGAGGTGGCGGTGGTTGGTTATGTATAACGGATCGTTTCGACTGCAAGCTCGCCTGATCGGTTTAGTGTAAGAAAAGGAGCAGACTCACTAATATTGAAAAGATGGGAAAGAAAATAGTTGGGAAGAACTGTGCTGAACTAAATTGAACATTCTGCCTCGCATACCTACCTAACACAGTAACACTATTATTACTATAATAAGCTCCCATGCATTCTTCCCTAGTATAATCATTTATACCTTGGTCAATGAGCATGTCAAGTGTAGTGGCAGTGGGATATATGTATATGGAATGATATCATCTTGTATAATTTGAAACGAAAAGGCGGGGGAGTCTGAATGTTGTGTTGACATGTGGAAGCTAGATTTCGTTGATATTACGTGCTCTAGATTTGCTGTGATATAACATGACGATTTGGTTGACTTCTCTTGCGGTAACTAAACCATCCAGAAGGCTAGGGATTGGATCAGATTCATTCAATTTGGAGATTCGATTTATTCCAGAAAAATCGAAATTCCAGAATTAGTCGAATCCCAGCATTAATCGAAATTTCCAGGATTATCAATTCTGGAATTCGACCAATTCGAATCATTCGGGAAAATCGAATTGGGCCGACAAATTCAGAATTTTATCAAAAAACCGAAACCGAAGCTGGAGATCAAGAATATGAAGCCATATTCAACTCAACGTGTCACGAAACGCAGAAACACGAATCAGGAGCTGCACTTACCATGGCGAATGAGGTTGCAGGAAAGAAGTAAGAGAAGAGGGTCAATGGGACCCCGCGATTATTTTTATGTGTGGGCGCCGCTGACTAGCACCAAAATCATACCTATATGACTACATCTGAACGGACAAGTGGTGTGACGGGCACCTCAAATTACTCAACAACCACAAAGAATTTGGATCTAGAATTTGACTAGGAGCTTCGATTCATGGCATGCTAGCTACCATTCAATTTTGGCCCCGAGGCCGTGACCCTACAAGAAGGGGGATAGCTGTAAGACCGTGGAATGAATGACACTGCGTATAGCTTCATGTACCGACGGCACGTGACTCACGTGACTGACCTCGGCTAGCGCTAGTCACGCTTTTATTACCATATATTCTTGAAACTGACAGTGGCTAATATTGACTCTATCGGACTGACTGCTGTCTCTCTCTCTGTGTGTGGAAGGATATCCCCCCTCTGTCTAAATGCGCTAACTACATGCGGAGGGCGATGCTGGAGACAAGGGCAGGGAACTTCTCGCCAACGGCTGATCATATGTCGGCCGAAGTGATCTCTTTCGCAACTGGATAGTCTGTATACCCGATAGTATTATCCTCAAATGGACCGTAAAATCGAGTACGATCGTACGCCGCGAGCGGGATACCATCCTTCAGCCTGGTTACCAGATCTGGGTTACTGATAAAGTAGCGGCCATAAAGCAAGGCATCATATTTGCCTGATTCAATCACACCCCAAGAGTTGGCGTCGTTCCAGCCGCCGGCTGAGAAAAAAGGAGTGTCTCCAAAGATCTCACGGAACCCGTCTAAGGTCACATCGGGAAGACCCCAGCTGGCGAGAAACTTGCCTTTCTCTTCGTAGCTGAATATTTGTTCGTACCGCTTATGCATGTGTCAACGACTATTCAAATCCAGATCGATTTCCAAAGGATTGGTAGTCGATACTTACAGGCTCAACGAAGCTGACATAAGACAACGCCGGATGAGCGTGCTTCAAAGATTTGCAAAGATAAGTCCAAGTTTCCAAGCGTTGCTCACTACGAGCTTGATTAAAGAGACCAAAGGGCGAAAGACGAATGGCAAGACTTCCTTCGCCGATTCGCTTAGCCACTTCATCCATCAACTCGAGAACAAAGCGGCATCTCTTTTCCGGTGACCCGCCGTATTCATCTGTTCTCTGGTTAATGTTCGAGCTTAGGAACTGCTCTGGCAAGTAGCCGTTTCCTGCATGGATCTCAACTCCGTCGAAGCCTATGTGCATAGCCTTCTCCGCCGCGTCGCAGTAGTCTTTAATAGTCTTTTCTATATGCTCGACGGACAATTCCACCGGCGGATGGTTCGCATAGCGAACAGGCTTCGACTCACCTACAGGAATGTGAGAATAGCATTCGTCCGGAGAATCCCAGACACTGGCAGAGGCTGATACTGGGTGTGAACCTGAGATCTGAGGAATAGTAGCCCGACCGGCATGCCAAAGCTGGCAGTAAATATAACCTCCTTTTTCGTGCACGGCATCGACAACTTTGCGCCAGCCGTCGGCTTGCTCTTGAGTGAAGAGACCGGGCACTCCAGGCATTCCATTGCTCTAAAGGTCATCAGTTGATAACACCAGCTGAATCCAATTGAGACGACAAATTTAGGGAAAGGGGGTCCGAAGAGTCAAAAAAAAAATAAATAAAAAAAAATACCTCAAGTGAAGGTGGAATGCCCTCTGAAATCAAAAGACCGCCTTTCGTCGTTCGCTGAACATAGTACTCAACCATGAGATCCCCAGGATACCAAATGCGGTTTGGGTTCTGTGGAGTGCTGATGGGATTCAAAGGCACTCCTCGATTTCTGGTCAATGGGGCGAAGACAACCCTGTGATCAAGCCATACTTTTCCATTTCCAATCACAAGAGGCTGAAAAAGTTTGGATTGAGCCTTGTCAATCATTCTAGTAGATTTTGTTTTTTATCTTTCCTTTATTTTCGTGCAAGCTTTTCGACCTTCTGCTAATGAAACGATCGATTTGTACACTCCACAGGCAGCCGAATGATTGATACTATTTTTCTCTGACAAGGGTCTGGAGGATTTTTTGGGGGGGAGGGGAAACCTTTTTCAATTTGTTCGTATCAACATAATAATGATCACACTAAGAATCCAAAAGGTTCCCATTCCCTGGCAATCTTGCAGGACGACATACGACTACACTATTAAGACAGGATTATTTTACGGCTATCCCGGATATGGTGATTACAACTGCACTTGCCTGTTATTATTGGATGGCAAGACTTCCCCGATATAAGGATTTGCCAAGAAGCCTCCTTACTAAATTATTGCACACGGTCCTGCTGTTACGAAACCAATCACCTGCGAACGGGACGCGATATAAGAAACAGGCTAGAAGGAATAATTGGATAACTAACAACAACGGAAAAGACATTACGATTGGACACGAAGAATCACGTGATCACTGAAAAATACCAAGGCACGATAATCTAGATACGTACTAGTGACGCGCGCTCCCGCACGCTATGCCCTGAAACAGTACAACACGTGAGATGGTATCGAATTGGGCCAATGAGAGAGCCGTCTGGGGGTGGTCTTGGCGCGAGATTTTCCCTTCGGTCGTTTCAGGGCACCAAGTAATAAGTATATCTTACGAAGAAACGTGATTGGACGACATATTGCATACTTCCTACGATATCGAAAAACAAGTAGGAAGTATACGATATATATACAATATACAGAACGAGGAGGACTGGATATATAAGGACGCTAGTTACCATCATGTATTTCACACCTCATTAATCTAAGTCACTTGATATTAGACTTCGACAGTGAGAGTCAGCAAGGCATTCTAAATCTTACGGGCACCAGGCTGTATGGGAAATCTCTTCTATCTTAGTTACGTTTACTATGAGTAAGACTTTCAGACCATCAACTGATCTATTGTTACTTCGTTTACTCAAGTTACCACCATCGACGATCCAAGGAACCTGTGTGAGCTTCAACCAAGCCTAACGTATCTCGACACACCACTGTTTAACTAGGGTGTGACACCTGCGCTGTGTCATGTATGGCACACAGATGTCAGTTACTTTCATTCTACGGAGTACGTAGTAGTAGTAGTAGTAGTAGTAGTTTTAGACACACATGAATACAATACAATACACGTTCGCACTCGATTTCTCAATTAATTTCTAACTGGAAAAGTTGGCGTGGGACACTAATGTATGGTATTGATCCTTGTCTACCTGAGTGTCAACCTGTAATCAAGTCTTAATCATGCTTCACAGTGGGCTGTTACGGTACTAATGGGATAGCTGTATAATATTGCTGTCACTAATATACAGCAATTATTATAAAAACCCCTTCCTTAGTTAGTTATTTAACCAGGTCAACTATAGTACTCTGTAGTATAGTAATGTTCCAAAAAAGGGAGAGATCAGCTATTTTACTCCGCACGGAATCCTGTCACGGACCTGAATCCACCTTAGTTATCACTGTAGTATATTTAGCGTCATGCAGGCTTGTTCGTAACACTTTCCTAATCCTGTCTCTCAAGGGGAGTAAGACCCCCTTATTAAACTTCCCGGACTGGAAGGTCATGGATTTCTCAAGGCATACCGTGTTTGACTTGGGGCTTACAGGGATTCTGCCAGCTTTTTTGTAAGTTAGTAACTACTTAACTAGTTAACTAGTTAGTTATTTCTTATTGATTATTAAGCTAATCGGCGGCCTATCACGGCTTGACATCCATGTGCTATATCAGGTAGGCGGTAATTACCAAGGCAAAGGCCTAACCACCTAAAATAATCAAGATGCTCTCTACTCTGTACTACGTAAGCCACCGTACTATGGAAATCACCGGGATCAACCTGTAGTAGTTATGTACCTGGTCCTGGATTTAACCTCGAGGGGATTTGCGAGAGAGAATAGAATTCAAGTCTTCCAGGTGAAGGGTAAAAGTTCTTTGTTGAATGGATTTGTTGCTCTTGCATTCACATCTTGAACGGCTTCGTCCTCTCTCCCATAGATCCATTTTCAGAGGTTGACGATGTCAGGGACCGACCTGCCTGCTCTGGGCAGTCCCAGTGGGATGACGCCTAACTTTACTCATCCGAGAGACGCTCTTCGCACTATTCTTTTCGTTACACAATGTCTCTGCATTCCCATTGTTTCCATCCTTGTCGTGCTTCGGTTATATGTGAGATTTCGGTTCCAGCAGCAGCTAGGAGTTGACGAATGTAAGTGTTGTATATAGGCAACTTGGAAATAGGCTGATCTGTGTAAAGATTTCAGCTTTGTTGCTTGGGTATGTAGACCTGATAGTCAATGCTGTTTGTGCCACGCACTTACAATTGCTTAAGATCCATTTTATGGGATATTGTATAAGTGCAATTTTGTGTAGGTGCTCTCAATCCTGCTTGTACCCAGGTTATGTTAACTGCTGGTTCAGTGTCGAAACATGGCGGTGGTTGCTATCAGTGGGAGCTTTATAGATCTGAGGTGGTAGAATTCCTAAAGGTGAGCCTGGCACTCACAGATCATTTTACTTGCAACATTGAGCAATTGATCAAGGTACAGATTTCCTATATTGCAACTCTATTCTACGCTCCGATGGCCCTCTTTGTCAAGGTCGCACTGTTAACCCTCTTAGCCCGCGTTTTCAAACCATACCGCAAATGGGTCATCTTCATCTATGTCAACCTTGGAGTTATTTTGACCTAGTACATACCTGCCTTCATCATCAAAGCCCGTATATGCAGTCCCGTATCGGCCTACTGGAACGGCACCGACAGCGGCGGCTCGTGCCTCAACCAGGGCAAAGTCATAGTGGCCGACTCTGTCATGAGTGTGGTGACCGATTTGGCGATTCTCATCCTCCCCTTGCCACTGACCTGGTCGCTTCAGATGCCGCTCGAGAAGAAATTGAAAGTTATTGGACTTTTGAGCGCGGGAGGGCTTGCGACGGGCTTTAGCCTTTATCGATTGGTGATGATTGTGCAGGATGGACAGTCCCCCGATCAAACAATGGTGTTTACTCGCGTTGTACACTTACAGGGTATGCTTCATCCCCACCTGCAGGCACACTCCGTACTAACTTAAATGATAGGAATGCAGAGGGTGCCGTCGGACTGATATGTGCCTGTCTTCCGGCACTTAACGTTCTCATTTCTCGTACCCGCAAAGAAAGCTCATACTATTCGAAACAAGAATCGGATAACGGCTCACGATTACAACTAAGAAACATCCGAGGATCAAAGAGTGATCATCGGCCTAGGATAAACAGGAACGCAGAGGACGGAACAGCGTTTGGCTCAGATGAGAGAGTCTTAATATCGAATGCCGATGCATCGCATAGTGTTAATGACTTCTCTGATCCCACTCCATTTGATGGGGTCAAAAGTGTCGCAGTTTCTCAGTCAGTCGAGATGACGGGCACATTAACGTCATGGGTTGGATATTGATAAGACAGTATGTAGATATTCCCTTTATCCTCTAATTTGCATGTAAAGACATAACGATCATTCTCTCAAGCATATTAAGCATAAGCCACCCTTCAAAGGTCTTTATCCTTGAATTTATCTTATTTCAATATATATGAACCAGTACTTGAATAATCAATGGTTGATCCTATTGCATCATTTACGCTATTGAGAGTCACTCACGCTGCTTAAAGACAAAGATCATCATGATCATCAGTTCAGATAGTTAAATAATCCTACTGGTATAACTATAGGGTTAGTTCCCACCGGCGAAATAAACATCATTCATTCATTCCAATTCTTCTTCGCAGCAAAAGTGGATGAAACGAAACTCCGAGCCCAAAGCCCTACCCACCGGTGGGCTCATACTGGCCCAGAATCAGCAACACCTCCGGAATAATGCCAGATTGGAGGCCCGTACAATTGAACTGGCATATCAATTCCAACGGCAGCGGGCTCTGGCCACCAATAAGTCGTACGACAAGCCGCAGGAGGAATACCGAGAATGGTGCCATGAGCATGGATTTGCAGATGGGAGCATGTTACTGAGAAGTTAATCGAATTCCAGAATTATTCGATTTTCCAGACCACTTGTTGATCATTAAGTGAGTCTCGTTCGAACCTGGTTAGGCCCGTGTTGGACTGGAAGACACAAGTGTTTCAGTTACTCATAAATCATCAGTTATATCCATTGCTGCCTAGACCATCCAGACGACGTATCAAGAAGTAGGTTAAGTAAGAATGATACAATCTGGCTGGATAAAGTCAAGATTGACCGCGACAAAAAACCGACCTGAGAGAAGCGATGACATAGCAGAAGATTGCGTTTAGGACTGGTTGATCATGAATCCAGACACGACGCGCTCTGATTGGCCGACATCGTTGATGAAACTACATCTAACAGACTCACTCGATGCGAGTTGCTATCGTATTATATGTTCTTTCTTGCTAGTGGGTTGCTTCCTTGTATTGATGCTGCTATTACTAGCAGCAAAGCCGCGACACATGATATCATGCTCAACATCCGACGCTATGAACCGTTGTCGTGCCCACACTGACGTTCCAACTTTTAATCGCTGGGCCGTGTAGCGATGGACGATGATAATGAGCAATCATGATGAAGGGCCATGCTTACGAGATATAGTGATGGAGCAAGCTACGTGCTGGGTGGTGTGATATATAAATATTGCACTTCCTCGTACTAAGAAGACTAGCGCCATCCGTCAAGCATCTCAGACCGACACATCTACAATTCTACCTACCTAGGTACTAGATGCATTATCAACTATAAAAACCATCGAAATACCGTCAAAAGAAAATGGCACCGGGTAAAATAAATATCAGCAACGGGACAGCAGAGGCACATATCCAAGAACCCCCCACCCCCAACCCGGGAAACCCAAGTCAACACCCACCAATGTTTCCGCGAATTCGACCTCCAAGACAAAGTCTTTGTCGTAACCGGCGGCGCCCGCGGTCTCGGTTTCAGTCTCGCAATGGCCGAAGCCCTCGTCGAAGCAGGCGCTCAAGTCCACTGCGCCGACCGTCTGCCCGGACCCGATGAAGAATTTCAAAAGGCAGAAAAACGTGCAAACCCAGCCTTTGGCAGCTCGTTGCACTACCGACGCATCGACGTCAGGGATGTGGATAATGTGGCCAAGACGTTCGCGGAGATTGGAGAGTTGAATAATCGGTTTGATGGCATATTGGCTGCCGCGGGGGTGAATCATGTCGATAAAGCGGTGGCGCATACACCGGACGAAGTCAATGAGGCGACGAGCATCAATTATACCGGTGTCTTTGTCTGTGCGACCGAAGCGGCGAAGCAGATGATGAAATACAAATGTCGGGGCACAATCTTGCTGGCCGCGAGTATGAGTGGTATGATTGCGTACAAGGGTATGACCTCGCCGGTGTACAACTCGTCAAAAGCAGCTGTCATTCAACTCACGTGCAGTCTGGCGATGGAATGGGGCGAAGTGAACGAAAATGGAGAAGGCGGTATTCGTGTCAATTGCCCCTGTCCGGGCCATATCATAACCCCTATGGTCCTACAAGTGTTTGGGGAAGAGCCAAAGTCGAAGGAAGTATGGTAAGCGGAGAATATGATGGGTCGTCTGGCTCAGCCGGAGGAGTTTCGAGGTGTGGCTCTGTTCTTGCTCAATGATGCGAGCAGTTTTATGGCGTCGCTCGTGATTCATGGAGGACATACGGCTTGGTAGATACGAGCTTGACCATCTGTTCATCCGTTGAGACTTTTGCTCATATCTTGCGGTTGTGGAATGGTTTCACAACTCGCAATGCATGACGGCGTTGTTGACTACCTTTGGGGCTATCGTATACAGCAGTTATGTGGATATTTGGGTCTTCAATGTTAGTTGGGGCTTGAAGTGCCAGCGCATGGAGGCTACTGTTTCAGCGCCAACCTCTCTTCAACAGCGCTTTTACAGGGTTGACAACTAGTTCAAAACATCTGATTCTCTAGCTGGTTTGATCAGTTTAGTACTGACGTATATGGTGCATCTAGATTCAAGATGGATTGATTAGACTGATTCAACAAGGTCATACTCATTCCGTGAGACAATAATCAATAACAGGACAGGACGCATTCTCCGATGTTTGCCCGTCCACCTAACACAGACCTCTACATAGTACGCCTTTATTCCCGTCTGAGACGATCCACGGAACTAGGAAAGTAGGCTGTTCGAATCATGGCTCGAATCCAGAAAAAGAAATAACCACGCATGTCATCATGCGAGTCAGGTCAGTCAGTCGGCAGGCTTACCCCCGCAAAAGCCAGTTAGATTAATTAATCTACGGAGTATGTTAGTTAGTTAATAAACTCTGTATTAATAATAACTACTACCTACGGTATACTTACATATGTACGTACTAACTACTCATAGTATGTCCGGAGTAAGTGGCTGGCATTTCCAGAACAGGACTAGCTTGCGACATTTATAAGACGGAGTATGCATTGGATTCCATAATCCATGACATGCACTTAAGTTATTTGCATGTAATCACGATATTAATTTGTTTGGACGTTTTCTACTGCCACAAATGGGTCGATAATTGCATTATCTTCACGCATCATGATTGGCCACATCTGCTGCCATACTCTTGAACAATCTTGCGTCGCGTGACCCGGCTTCTTGGCATCTTTGCTTGTTTCCTCTAGATGACGGCGAGTTTGGTACGCCGCGGTTTGCGAATACTGCACAGAGTAAGTATGACATTTGTAGGGCAGAACTCGTTGATGGTGACGTCAGTACACCGTATCAGACAGTATGAGCCACTTCGAGATGGGTTTAATTTACCCCGCGAACTTGCAGGACGTGTACCATGTTCTCGTCGGTCAAACGATTGATGCAATTGGATCGACGACTCAGGTTAAGCCGCGACGCTTATTCACGGGAAAGAAACATGAAACAAACCCGAGGCAAGTGAAACCCCCAAGCGTTGGTAAATAAGCATTAGAGTTGCGGGGAGAATTCGAATACGGCTGAACCATATACGCGCGCAACGTATTTGGCCGTTGCAAAGTCAATCTGTTCCTACTGGAAGAAAGAGTTTGATCCGTGACTGGTAAGCCTCCAGGCAGGAAGGAACTGCTCAGATGAGCACATGTTACATCACGACTTGTGTATGAATCATAGCATGTATAGTTAGTTCAGTTGTACTCGAGTCTGCCTCGCTCGCCGCTCTTGCGCGTCAAGCATCGAGTACTATGGTAGAGTGTTGATCGTGTGACCCTCTCGTAGGAACTGCCGGATGCTCACTCTTCGGCAGCCGACGCGCTGAGTAATTAATTGTCTGGTGTCAGTATGGGTGGCAGGAATGGAACCAGATGAAAAACTCCCGGCATGACCAGCATGCCGCCAATCAGAAAACGCAGATCTGCTGGATTAGGGCTTAGGGCATGCAAATTTGGACCCTGTGCCTTCCGCGTTGCTCGTAAGAGGCAAGCGCGATCCTGGATCGGCGCCCGGGGTGGGTTGTTACCCGCTCTTTCTGCCGCCCTCATTGGGCGTAAATTAAACAAGAGGCAAAGGTGGATCTGCAACGGTAGCTGCGCTAAGCCCTACTTGGTAATTACAAGATGTTCCTGGACTTAAGCCAATCAAGGCTATGACAGTTACGCAATGGATGGATCAATTTTCACCCTCCGAAACCGCTGAGCCGACGGTTCTCCTTCCAGTGCCGAGTCCTTACTTATACGATGCTCTCCTCTTTCTCCCATCCTCGATCTCAGTACCTACCTGGTCCGATACTCCATCCGATCATCCCTCGTCTCGCTCAACGGCTACCTCCGCAGGGAGACCCAGACGATAATACAAACACCATGTCGTCCCAAGACACCATTTCCTCCTCCGACCATGAGGGCAACAAGACCTCGCTGCCCGAGTACACCATGGGCGAAAAGGAGATAAAGAGCAATGTCCCATTCGACCAGGAACTTGGTGAGATGATGACAGAGGAGGAACGTCGTGGTCACGCCAAGTTCAACCGCCTGGGTTGGAAGCGTCTTACCGTCGTGCTTATAGTCGAGGCCATTGCGCTAGGAAGTCTGTCGATTCCGTCCTCGTTTGCAACTCTTGGAATGGTCGCCGGTGTGATCAGCAGTCTCGGTATAGGTTTCCTCGCTATCTACACTAGTTACGTGGTCGGTCAGGTCAAACTCAAATTCCCCCACGTCGCCCACTATCCCGACGCTGGCCGTTTGATGTTTGGTCGATTCGGATATGAGTTGATCAATGCCATGTTGATTTGTATTTTGACCTTCTTGGTTGCCTCCCATTGCCTGACCGGCACCATTGCATGGATGAACATCACCAGCAGCGGTGTTTGCTCGATCGTATGGACCGTCGTCTCGGCCGTCATTCTGTTCGCTCTCGCCCTCCCTCCCAGTTTCGCCGAGGTTGCTATCCTGGGATACGTCGATTTTGCATCTATCATCATGGCGATCGGTATTACGGTTATCGGGACCGGTGTCCAGGCAAGCAATGCTCCTGGTGGGCTGTCGGCTGTGAACTGGTCCGCATGGCCAAAGGAAGGTGTTACATTTACCGACGCCTTTATTGCCGTCTCCAACATCATTTTCGCCTACAGTTTCGCCATGTGCCAGTTCTCTTTCATGGATGAGATGCACACCCCGAAGCATTTTGTCAAGTCTATCTGGTCTTTGGGAATTATAGAAATCGTTATTTACACCACCACCGGTGCACTGGTTTATGCCTTTGTCGGACTAGATGTTTCAAGCCCTGCGCTGACCTCGGCTGGTGATCTACTTAGCAAAGTCGCCTATGGTCTTGCGCTGCCGGTCATTTTCATTAGTGGTTCTATCAACGGTACCGTCGTCGGCCGTCTCATTCATGGCCGCATCTACAAGAACTCTCCGATTCGATTCGTTAACTCGAAGATGGGTTGGCTTACATGGACGGTGTTGATTGCTGTCATCGCCCTGGTTGCCTTTATTATTGCCGAAGTGATTCCGTTCTTCTCTGATTTGTTGTCCATCATGTCTGCGCTTTTTATTTCCGGATTCACCTTCTACTTCCCCGCCTTGATGTGGTTTATGTTGATCCGAGAAGGGTCATGGTACTCTTCCAAGAATTTGCCGTGGGCTATCCTCAATGGTATCGTATTCATCATTGGTGTTATTACGTTGGTGGGTGGCACCTATGCAAGTATCGCCGACATTGTAAGTTTTCCCTCTTTCCATCTTATTGGCTTGTGCTAACTGCGGTTCACTAGATCCACAACTATAACAATGGCTCCATTAAAGGCGTCTTTACATGCGCCAGTCCTGCATAAGCGATTGCCTTATTTGTTGCATTTATTAGACTACATGTACAGCATCATGATTATTTGATTCCACAATACTCTGGTCGATCCTGGTGATTTCCATAGGACTGTTTTCTTTTTCCGGGGTTAGCTATACACCAATGAATTCTAAAGAGTAGAACCCCGTAATTCTTGCTTACTAAGCTAATATTTTGTAACTAGTTAGTCGTGCCACCATCGGCATCGATTACGGCTTGATACCTAGCTTCCATGGAATCAAGCAATTCCTTGCGAAATCCCTGCTAAAGCATCCCAAGAAGTCCGCATAGCCTGGACATTGCTCCTTCATCCAATCCTTCATCCAATTTATACTGCTTCAATTAGGTTGAGATCAGGAGAAAAAAAGCCAATGAATAGGATATATGTTCCGGATATGAAGTTCCCCAAGAGTATCTGTATCTTGTCGATTCAAGTGAATATATAACCCGGCTACCAAATCTAGTAGGCGGTAAGGCCTAACATCGTGACCGCCACAGGAATCGAATCCAAATATCCCATTGGCCCTTGTAACGGTAGTACGATAAGGCCCCACTGCACTATGGAAATTGCCGATACGTAGTAACTATTGTCCCTGACCATATAATTTCTGCCTTCTGATTGGCCCAACATTTTTATTTTTCACCCTTGTCTAACCATCTCCAGGCTAGTGTCATTAGAATAAAGCAAGATTTCATCGCGGCTCCAGGCATCAAGGCATCAAGGCACCAAGCCAGGGGAGCTTTATCGCCTTATCTCGTGCTTCCTCAAAGTTTTCATCGGTGTTGGTGCCCCTCCAGACTCTGCCGTTTTATGTCTGGAGACAAGCTTCCCCTTTTCTTTTTTCCTCCCCCCTCATCTCTAAATTTCTCTTAGTCAAACCTACGACGCAATTGTCCATTTTCAGACTGGCTTCATGTACCACCATGCCACGTATCGCATCATCACAGAGCAATTGATTTAACTGTAGCCGCACCTCGCGATCACGCCGGACATACAGCTAGGCTTTGCAAAAGCCTCATATATATACCCGATCACGCCTTCGCCAGTCCACACAGTACGATTGACGAATTTTCTATAGTTTCTGGCATTGTCAGAAAAATCCATGCCTAGTGTTCGATTGTAGACAGTGCATGCCGTAAGCAACAAACCACACACAATGACGAAAGGACTGCCTGTGATCGACACCACCAAGGACCTCTCGGCTCTTTTCATTAAGCAAGCTGCTGTCAGTCCCGATGCTGTGGCTCTGGAGGATGGCGATGTTACATATACCTACGCCCAGTTGGATGCCGAAGTAGACACTCTCGCTGCGCGTCTACGTGGCTATGGCGTTGGTCGCAACACACAAGCCGGGGTACTTCTACCGCGATGCGCTCATTACGTGATTGCCTGTTTGGCCATCCTACGGGCGGGCGGTGCCTTTCTCTCCCTCGAGTTAGCCTATCCCCCGGAACTTCTATCAGACGTGATCGAGGATGCGAAACCGGTGGTCGTGATTACACACGCTTCTGAGGAGCCCAAGGTCGTTAAACAGGTACCCGTCATTTGTCTCGATCAGCCTCCAACGGAGCTCAATGGAAACGGCAAAGACCCAGGTCCCCTGCCCACAGATGACGATTTGGATCGACTTTGCTTTGTGTCCTATTCATCCGGCACCACCGGCAAGCCCAAGGGTATCGCAAACCCACACCGAGCTCCTGTGCTTTCATACAACCTACGATTCCTCGTGCAAGATGTGAAGCCTGGAGACCGAGTTGCATGCAATGTGTTTTTCATTTGGGAGATAATACGTCCGCTTTTGCGAGGAGCTACCGTCGTAGTAGTACCAGACGAAGTCAGCTACGATCCTGCTGCACTGGTTGACCTACTTGCTTCGAAGCGTATTACGGAGACTTTGATGACACCCACTCTTCTCGCTACTGTTCTCGCTTCCAATCCAGATATCCAGTCACGCCTGCCAGAGCTGCGCACTCTTTGGTTTAATGGTGAAGTCGTCACCACAGATCTTGCCGGCCGGTCAATGAAAGGGCTCCCTCATACGCGTCTGCTGAATTGTTATAGCGCCTGTGAGACTCACGAAATTGCTTGTGGTGATATTCGCGAAATGTACGACGAGAATTCTCTATATTGTCCTGTTGGGCCACCAATGGACCCTGAGCACACCTATATTCTTGACGAACAAGGAAAACGAATTACCACGAACGAGGTCGGAGAGCTGTTCATTGGTGGATCAATGTTGGCATGGGGATACATCAACCGTCCAGAGACCACCGCCGAAGCTTTCACTCCTAATCCATACGACACGGCTCCTGGTGCTCGCATGTACAAGACGGGCGACCGAGCGCGTATTTTACCTTCCGGCATACTCGAAATTAGCGGTCGAGTGGGCACCATGATTAAACTGCGTGGCTACTCGGTTGTTCCAGGAAAAGTTCAAAGCGAAATCTTGAAACGCTTTGCTGCCTGCAATTGCAGTGTAGTCGCGCACGGTGAAGGGCTGGAAAGACAACTAGTGGCATATGTAGTACGCGACCGGGAAGCTTCACAAGATCGCCTGCCTATTGTCATCGATGAATCAGGACGCAGTCCAGAAGCGCGTCGTGCGCTCGCTCCTTATCTTGCGCATTACATGATTCCGACACTCTGGGTTGAGATGGATGCTCTACCCACAAACGAAGTCTCCGGCAAAGTAGACGTGAAGAATCTCCCACCTCCGCCAAAACCAGTGCAAGTCAACGGCAACCATAAGCCAACTGTATCAGATTCTGTCAGCTTCAAAGATATTGCAGCGTTCTGGGCTGCCATCCTCAAAGTACCACAGAGCAGTCTCAAACCCGAGGATGACTTTTTCATTCTAGGTGGACAGTCATTGATGCTAGCTGATTTGTCCTCAAGGCTCGCAAAGAACTACGGTTTCCGTGTGTCTATTGCACGATTGGCTGAGGTTCCAACTCTCGCTGGACATCTTGCGGCAGTTCGTGCAGCAAGAGACGGCCACAGCGCGGCAGTACAAGCTGAACTCCCTTCCATTCTACGAAAGGACTCTACGTTAGACGACGACATCAAGCCCTACAATCTCAATTTACGTCCCATTGATACCGCAGAGACCGTGCTTCTGACAGGAGTCACTGGATTCCTCGGCGCTTTCCTTCTCAACGAGTTGTTGGAGAGCACGAGTGCCCATATCATCTGCCTAGTGCGTTTCGGCCATCCGACACTGGATGGCCAGCCGGAAGCCGTTGCAAGAATACGCAAGAACCTGCTGGATTTGGGCTTGTGGCGTGATTCGATCATGGAAAGAGTAGAGATTCTCCCCGGCAACTTGTCTTTGGATAGATTCGGTCTTTCTCACGAAGAATTTGACGATTTGGCATCCCGTGTTCAAGTGATTGTTCATGCAGCCGCCACTGTCAACCTTGTATACCCATACGCGGCTTTACAAAAGGCCAATGTTGAAGGTACAAGAGAGATCATTCGTCTCGCATGCAAGAGCGGTGCCACATTACAATACGTGTCCACAAACGGAGTATTACCACCATCAGGCAAGGATGGCTGGTCAGAAGACACCATCCTGCCTGTCGAGGATGTACCCGAAAAGCTTCCCGATGGCTATGGGCAAACAAAATGGGTAGCTGAGCAGCTTGTACTGGAAGCTGGTCGTCGTGGATTACCAGTGAAGATTCATCGAGCAGGAACGATTAGTGGACACAGCACGACTGGTGCTTCCAATGCCTGGGACTTGTTGTCTGCCATAATCGTGGAATCAATTAGACTCGGATATGCGCCGGATGTGGATGGTTGGAGGGCCGAGATGACCCCGGTAGACTTTGTCAGCAAGTCAATCATTCATCTTTCGTCTCAAACCGCTCCCCAGCAGACTATATTCCACCTAGGTGATCCCGACCCCATCACCATCAGATCAGTTTTCGATCAACTTGAGCAATTGGGCTATCCAACAAAACCTCTAGGATGGGGTGAATGGGTTACTCTATGGAATGAGAAGCGGGGTATTGTGAAAGGTGGGGACGGCGCGTTTACTGTGGATATTCTTCGAAGTGGCATGCCGACCGTGGACTTCTTGAAAGGCATTGTTGTCTTGAACAACAGCAAAACGCGGCCTTTCCGAATTGCAGTCGAAAGACCCAAGGTTGATACTGCCTTGCTCAGTACTTATACTCGCCATTGGTTCGCAAGAGGCTGGTTGCCACAAGCTCCACGAAAAGGTGTTGCCATGTCCGCAAAACAAGTGAACAGATCGCCATTGTATGGGCGCGTTGCAGTGATTACTGGTGCATCTTCTGGTATTGGTGCTGCTGTTGCCACCGCATTGGTGAAGCAAGGATGCCATGTAGCACTTGGTGCTAGGCGAGTGGAAGCTTTGGAAGCTGTCCAGCGCAACTTTGGTACCGCCGAAGGCAAAAGCATCATTCGGGCAACGGATGTAACGGACAAGAAGCAAGTGGAGGAACTTGTTCGTACGGCGACCGATGAGCTTGGAGCAGTGGACATACTTGTCTCTTGTGCCGGTGTAATGTATTTCACCATGATGGCGAATGTGCAGACCGAAGAGTGGGAACGTACCGTGGACGTGAACTGCAAGGGTCTATTACATTGTCTGTCTAGCACAGTACCAGGAATGCTGTCCCGTGGCAGTGGCCACATCGTCGCTATTTCATCCGATGCAGGACGAAAAGTGTTCCCCGGTCTGGGCGTGTATTCAGCCAGCAAATTCTTCGTTGAGGCGACTCTGCAATCACTGCGTCTCGAAACCGCCGGTAAAGGACTACGTGTTACCAGTGTGCAGCCAGGAAACACCGCCACTGACCTACTCAACATGTCGACCGACGCCGAAGCAATCAAGAAATATGGCGAGCCGACGGGAGCTCAAATACTCGACCCGAGTGATGTTGCCAACTCGATCGTCTACGCGCTGTCGCAACCGGCACATGTTTCTGTCAATGAAGTATTGATCGAACCTAGAGATGAGCCTATATAGACACGTCACAAATTTTGATGTTTATGAACCTGTTTCGGGTGTATTAGAGATAGATATAGATTGGATAATCGATAGTGCCTCATATAGGATCTAATATAACAAAGTTCTTTAACCGAAACATACGACAGTGCCGGACGTAATCAAATAGTAGAAACAAAACGAGATCCTCTGTTCTTCAGGAACATTGCCGACTGGAACGAAGCCGTTACCCGTTTTTGCTGGCCCTATTCCGATCGTCGGGTATGTTCCGAGGCCCCATTCATATCTATCGTGCTGTCTCACTTATCTGTTCCATTTTCAGATATGAACAATTGCATGCCTTTTTTTTTCCTTTCTTTTTAACCCAAATATGAAATCTCAATTGATCCCTAATATCAATCAAAACTGCATCCACGAATACAAATTCCCAGCACTGTAGTAGACACTAACATAACACAATGTTCGTGGACATCAGCAAGCCTCCTCCCCCGCTCCCCGTGCCGCGCTGCACAGCGATAAGCCCTGGAGTCTCTCTTCTTCAACCACTCTCTCGTCGCGGCACGGGGCCTGGTATGATCATTGTCGTGCCAGACTCGACTCAGTCGAATCTTTCAATCATTGAAGGCGTCCCGTCGCCGCTCATCAAATGGGCCGAGGAAAGTTATACGGTTGTCGAGATACAGGAAAGCGCTATATCGTCCGATATTATTCAGCGTGCGATCAAAGCACTTTTTGAGTCAGAAAGTTGTGTGCCCAAGGAGAAGGTTGGTATAGTTGGTAAGTGAAAAAAGTTACCTACATAGTTGAGTCCTGGAGACTGACAACGGCTATAGTTTACAACGGCCACGTGTGGAATCTCATAGCTCCATTGCTGTCATCCACACCCGAAATTTCCGGCGCAGTCATTTACACAAACGCAGAAGAACTATCTTCACTATTAGAATCTTCAATCCCATGTCTAAAACATCTCTCCGGAAACCCATCTTCTACAAACGACAACACATCCTCGGCCCGGCTATACACCTACCCGAGCGCAAAATCATCTTCCTTCGCGCTTCCATTCCAAGACGACTTTTCCTACTCCCTTGAAGCATTATCTCACACCCGAAACTTGACATTCTTGAAGCCATTGATGAATGGCCCATACTTTGACCTAGAGCAGATATGGGATGAGCATACGTACTTCGAGTTTGAGAATCGGTCTGTAGAATGGACGATGAGTACCATGGTGCAGGAGCCGTATGTTAATCATATCCCTACTGTAAGTTTCTCCTTTTTTTTGGGGGGAGGGGGGATGTATACCTGGAGGCTGGGCTGACATGGAACTGATGTAGATGACTGGCGGCGTTGGCCGAGAGAAACTCTCGGATTTCTACGCGAATCACTTCATTTTCAAGAATCCGGCTGATGCGGAGTTGGAGGTTATCAGCCGTACTGTCGGTATAGACAGGGTGGTCGATGAGTTCATCTATAAAATCACGCATGACTGTGAGGTTGACTGGCTGTATGCTCCCCTTTCCACATCAGTCTTGCCTTTCATACTAATTTACCTACAGTATCCCCGGCATCCCACCAACAGGCAAAAAAGTCCAAGTCCCGATGACGGCAATAGTCAATATTCGCGGTGACAGGCTGTACCATGAACATATCGCATGGGACCAAGGCACGGTTCTGAGTCAGCTGGATATTATCCCCGAGTACCTACGGTTTGCGTATCCAGTAGCAGGTCAAGAACCAAAGGAAGGGAAGAGATTTGAGATCAAAGTACCCGTAGCTGCAGCGACGACGGCGGCGAAGATAAGGGATCGGAATGCAGTGGAGTCGAATGGGATGTTTGCATTTAAGGTTCGAGAGGTTGAGAATTGAAGATATTACCGGTAGAGGTCGCTTAGATTTATTTAAATCGTTTCAAGAGAAACGAAATGTATTCATGTCTTTTACAGTACTTTATGTACCCGAATCATTCGATCAACGAAATAATCATCTCACTATACCTAAGTGAACACTGAAATTCTATTAGTCCTTGTTTTCTACTCACTCAACTAGAATCAGGTTTAATCTCCTCCTCATCCAACGGCCAGTTCTCAATCGTCACCGCATCACCCGTCAACTTAATATCCCACACCACCGACCGGTCCACATTTAGCGTCAATTGATAATCACCAGGATACACAATTCTATTTCCATTCTTATCAACACGTGCAATTGCGCCAATAGGTACGGGAATAACGAGATCCGCTGATTTTCCGGGCTCAATGCTTGGGAGTCTGTCATACCCGACGAGCCATTTGTTAGGATATGGGGCTGGGCCGGCGTTGGTGGTGTTTGCAAAGAGCATTGCTGTGTATGGAGAGGCGGTTTTGCCAGTGTTTTTGATTGTGGCGGTGACATTGAGGAAGGGTACGAGTTCGCTGTATTCGTAGCTGGGCGAACGGGGTGAGGAGACGATTTCGGAGATATCGAAAGATGACGACGATGATCCTAGTTTCTTCGCAGTTTCTTTGAAGGTGGTATAGAAAAGACCATAGCCGAATTCATAGACTGGTTTGCCAATGTACCACATATAAGTCTGACCAGGGTTAGACTTGCCATCTGGTCGAAGACTCATGTCCGTAGCTGGAAACTGAGTTGCATACTCGGCAGGGTATTGTGTCGATACCAGACGACCCGCTGGAGCACGTTTGCCCTTTAGGATATCAAAGATGGCCTTGCCACCGGATTGACCGGGATACCCGCCCCAGATAAGAGCGTTAACCTTTGAGTTGCTCTTGATGGACGAAGAGTCAACCTGTCCACCGCCCATTTGAAGCACAACCAAGGGCTTTCCAGTCTGACTGAGCTGCTGGATGAGGTCGAGCTGATTTCTAGGCCATGTAACATTCATACGATCAGTACCTTCGGCTTCAATGGTGTTGTCAATTCCACCCAGATACACGATGACATCCGACTTTTTCGCTGCACTCAATGCGTTTGCAAAGCCATCTGTTGTGTTCCCCGAGATGTTGGTTCCGAGGGCATAGTTAACCTTGTATCCCGCATCACTGGCACCTTGCAGGGGGGTAATCAGATACGGAGCGGTTCCAAAATAGTTGCCCTGCAACTGTTTAGTAGCATTTGCCCAAGGCCCAACGAGGGCGACACTCTTCACATTCTTGGATAGTGGCAATACTCCATCATTCTTGAGGAGCACGATACCCTCGACAGCGGCCTCATAGGAAATGTTCCATGCATCTGTCGTCACGACATCATTCCAGCCGAGCTGGCGGTACTCGTTCTTGTCGCCGTCAAAGTAGCCAAGCTTGACGAGGTTGGAGTACAGACGAAGTATAGAGCGCTCAATCTCGCCACGAGTCACGGAGCCTTCGATGAAAGATTGATTCAAGTGCCAGGAGTAGGTCTGTCCGCAGTCAATATCCGTTCCAGCTCTGAGAGACTCTGCAGCAGCAGAAGATTGGTTGCTCGCATAGCCGTGAGGATTGAACACGTTATAGACCGCATCACAATCCGAAGAAACATAACCGTACTCCGGGAAATCCCACTGCTCTCTCAGCAAGGTCTGCAAGAGAAAACTGCTAGAACAACTTGGAATACCATTAACAGAGTTGTATGAACACATGAAACTGCGCGCCTTGGCATAACGAGATGCAGCTAAAAACTGAGGAGTATAGTACTCGGCCAGGTCCTGTTGGGTGATACGCGCATCGAACCCTAGACGCGAGTTACCGCCCCAATTCTCAAGGTCATATCCAGCAAAATGCTTTGCAGTAGCAGCTATCTTGAGGTTATCCGGGTCAATTCCGCCTTGTAAACCGGTGATGTACTCGTATGCGTACGACGAAGTAAGGAAATTCGCGTCTTCGCCGGGGGTCTCTTGACCACGGCCCCATAGCGGGCTACGGAAACCGTTGATGTTCGGCGCATAAGCATCAAGTCCGTATCGACCAACATTGTTGAAAGCGCGAGCCTGTGTGGCAATGATGCTAGCAATCTGGTTGATAAGTGTGCGATTGAGAACAGCCATAGACAAAATCGGCATAGGGAACGAAGTAGCCCACGTCCATTCGTCACCAGATTTCACAAAGTGGGCGCGATCAAGGCCGTGTAACCCTTCACTCCAGACTTCATATGGAGGCAAACCCAGGCGCGGAACTCCAGGGCCGCTGTTTTGAGTGTTGTTGATTAATTCTTCCAGGGTGAAGAGAGCGATTAGGCCTTCTGCACGGTCGACGTAGTTCGCGGATGTGTCGCAGACGATATTGTCTTTGAGTGGGCCACTAACACAGTCTGGAAAGGAAAAGTTCAAGGCTGCCATTGTCTGTGGGTAGAGGTCCGGCTGAGACTGGGAGGAGTAATTGGCATATGTCTGGTTGTTCTGTGCCAGCACTGCACTCGGCAGCATGGCCGCTGCCAATGCCAGGAATTGCGTGGTGTAAACCATCCTTAAGCAGTGTGCCTTCACCAACGAGTTGATACTTCGTTGCAGCGTGTGAGAACATGACTGTATTTATAACATTCGTCCCGTTTCCGTATCACCCGTCTTGCCCTTGCTATAACTGCCCCAAATTATTCTCTACTTCCCCACACTTCTAACCCATCCATCTATTGATCGTCACGGGTAATTCGGTGCGGTGTACATGTAGATCATCTTGTTTAGATTGCTTGGCTGTATTTAGCCTGAAGGAGCCTGCTTACTACATAAGCATGCATGTCTGTCTCCCCACATGCGGCATTTAAGTAAGGCAGTCGAGGTTGGCCTTTTCGTAATGATGGGGAGATTCTCGAGGGAAGAAAAAAGAGCAGGATGCCAACAGGCGGGGTGTGGAGAGATATCAACCCCGAACAAGTTGATGTGCACAGACTGTAGAGGAGTTGCCTAATGAGGAAATAATGCGTGCTGGCTGGAGAGTGTGTGTTGTATCACGCACGCATTCCACGAGCCTCGATGGATGCAATTTAGGAATTGAATGAGGGGCTATTTTAAGCTTATTGTAGTCGGCAGAATTGTTTTCTGGTGTTTGAAATCTAATACAATGAGCAGGTTTTCCTAGGGGCTGCCGTTGTTACCGAGTTGAGGGGCTTCACGGAGATGCTCCGCAGCGCAAACCAACAGTTATTCAAGCAATCGCAAGGTTATTTAGCCTAATTATTGAATTTGGAGAAAGTTTTGTAGATCAATGCAGTTTTTGAGTTATACGTTATAAACGCCATGGCGTGAGTTAATATCAACCTGTATCTTTATATCAGTGAATATATGTTATATAGTTCTAGCCGAGCACTCTCATTATTGCCAACATTCATTCAAACCAACCGACAATTGGGAAGTCAATTATATTGATGGACATATTTAAAGATGATCTAGACTATGCGAATTTCGAGCTGATGGATTAAGAGGTATACACGTGGTTCCCTCGCGTTGCTTAGAAAGGACCAAACCGTATATGGTCAGATTACCTATTTAGGAAGGTTATGAACCAACTAGCAGGTCATCATAGAAACCTTGAGTGCTCGATTTAAGGAGCATCGTGTTGTGTTCTATTAAGTTGACCAGTACATTAGCATGGCTAGCAAGGCCGGTAGCTGGTCATCTTGTCCAATACAATAAATGAACTAGCACATATTCAACTAACACATATTTCATCAAATTCAATGTTCTAGATATACGCGGTCTAAACGCATTGGCCAATCACGTTAGCTACGGTACGGGTCTTATCTTGCTATTGGCCCTAATTGGTCAACCTGGACACAGTAGCCCTAATCAATAGCCCTAACGACCTGAAAAGCATCTCACTTAAGCATAGATTGAATGACGACTAGGGCTGAGTGAAGCTAATACGTTAACTTAGCTATATATTCATAGGTATTCCTTAAACCAAGCTATCGCCTGTGCGAATGCCTGTTCCTTGGACCACTTGTGGTGCCGAGTCTCCATTTCACACTTGACAGCAAAACCATGAGACACTCCACTAAATAAATTGATCTGGTATGGCTGGCCGGTCTTTGCAAGGATATCTTCCGACTTGTGTCGCAACTCTCTTGTGAAGATGGCGTCGGTTTCTATCGTTTGTTAGCCAATGCACTACCCCGAAGCAGAGGAGATACGCACCACTCGCACTGATTGCCAATGGTTTTTGAATGGCTGCAAGTTCGTCCTCGGTGACGAAAGAGGGATGAGCAATGTATCCCGCGTCGATAGCAGTGCTGCGTTGCCCCGCTAGGAAGCGAACAACATACTGTAAATTAAAATCAGCAAGCATGAACAGGCTAGATAGTTACAAGTGAAATCAATGACTAACCTTGCCACCAAAGCAGTAACCAACAGCGCCGATCTTCTTGAATTGTTTCTCCTCTTGCAGATACTTGATTGTCCGTTCAATGATAGGATCAACGGTCTCAACTGTATGCTTCTGTAGCCACGAATTCAAATCAACAAGCCCCTTCTCAAACGCATCGGCCGGAATAGCATCCCCATTAAACAGATCCGGCATGACAACGGTGCATTTCAGTGTCTGCGCAAAGGCGTCGGCTTGTAGTTTAGCATTGACGTATATCCCTAAAATGTCGGTGATGAAGAGGATTGCCGTGTCTGAGGAATCGGTTGCTGTATCGGTGCCTGCGTCGGGGTAGGCAAAGTATGTAGATACTATTTAGACATCATTGGATTAGTTAGTTGGCTCGTTGGGCTATAATAGACATAGAGGAAATTAGTTTTCCAAACGAAGCAACATACTCTGGTCGATCTTCCCTAATGTCCCTTTAGGAGTTCCATCGTGTGGAAAGTTCGCCACGCAGCATTGTCCTGGAGGATTTGAAGCCATTTCTGTTGTAGATTTGATTCCTTTACCGTACGGTAGTTAGGTAGCTGTCGGCGATATGGAGTCAACGTTGGTTTAAAGTCGGTTGATGTCAAACGCCGGTGTTTTTCCTCGGCGGGGAAGCTGTCTTTTATGATTCCCGGGAACTGGGGAAAACAATTAGTCAAGTTAGTTAACTAACTAACTAGCTAATTAGTTAGTTATTTAGTTACCTATCAATGAAGCTGACTAAGGATACCGTAATGATTCGGTGAATTTGTGGTACTCACTTCAATCGCTGAATCGCTGTGTGGGAATCTTGGCACTGGTTCTCGCTGCGGACACTGCGGAGAAGTCCTGTGGAGCTCCCGTCCAAAATTCCCTCAAAACTCGCTACAACATGCCTTGGGAACCCATATACTCCGTAGATTTGTACTCGAAAAGTTTATCGAGCGCCAAAAACTTGTGGTTTAGGGCAGTAGTTGCGCACCTAGCCGGTCTTGCGTGCGGACTGTCGGACCGATGCACTGGCGGACTTGCGGATTTATGTGTCAGTTACCGCCTGATGACTAGAACCACCTGATGACTGATTTTGACGGGTTACTATATAAAATATTTTGAAGCTTTACAACACCATATATGAATAAATTATAATAAATTTCTGGTGTAGCACTAAATAAGATATAAGGAATCGAACAAGCATAAAAATTAGTCCCGAAAACGCGCAGGGGGCCGGATCGCGCGGCCCCTACGATTTGTAGTAACAACCGCCCCATTATCCTCTGTATGAGCCTCAGGCTGCGCTTTTACCTTTACTTGCTTGGAAACTTGCTTTTTTGCTCTTTTTGGAGCACTTGGAGTTGCTAGAACATCATTTTGAAGCTGTAAATGAGCTAACTTAGCGAGTTCTTGCTCGTCCTTAAGGCGTTGTTTTTCCGTAGCCTCTTGCAGGCGCTGTTCTTGCTTTTCTTGCCGGATTTGAGCTCTTTCAGCCTTTTCTTGCTCTTTGGCTTGCTTTGTAAGCTCTTGTTGAAGCTTTTTATCATCTTTACGAGCCTGCTCCTGCGCGGCTTGCTCATCCTTTTTGAGTATATTATCCCGCGCTTGCTGCACCTTTGACGGGCTCATAAAAAGTGCTCCACCTTCATTTTCTGTAGGAATATCGAATAATAAAGCCCTCCCCTTGGTTGAGCGCTTTTTCGAATGAATGAGGGCTCTTTGTAGACCTGCAATCTCATTTTTGAGTAGAATATTCTCTGTAGAAAGGTGGAGCACCGTATCCTTGAGTTGAATCGCTTTTTGATCATATAAATCCTCAAAAACGCCTTGTACAAGCTTCCGAAGCCGTCTCCAATCCTCAGCGGGAATAATTGAAGCTCCAGAATCGCTAGATGAGGGCCGGCTCTCGATTTTCTTAGTAAATTTCTGTATAACGAGGTCCGGATTGAAGGGACATAAACCGGTATGCTTGAACGCTGAGAGTATATTCTCGCTTGTAAAAGTAGCCTCCCAACTCGCCCAAAAAAAGCCTAAAAAGTCCCGTTTTGTAAGCCGGGTGAAGCCCTGGCAATCGTTTATAAAGCGCCTCAGTTGCTCCGTATAAGCCGTAGAAAGAGGTGAGAAAATAGCGACATCAAGAGGCTGCAAAGTATGTGTTGAATGAGCTGGGAAAATTGCTAATAAGATTCTATTTTTATCACAATATTCAATAAAGCGCATTGTGACGTGGGAGCCATGGCCATCTAGGATAAGCAAGCGCCATCCCCGGCTTGCTTGAGATTTGGTCTCTTTATCAAAAACATTGACCAACCAGGCGAATCCGACCTCATTATTGGTCCATCCTGACTCTGAGGTTGCAAAGAAACAGCGGTGTTGCTCAGCATCAAAATCTTGAAGCCATGAATCCTGCAAATTACCTGATTTGGCCATATAGATAAGAGCAGGCGATATAGCGGTTCCATTGGCACAAATACAGCCAATTGTAGTTATCCATTCCCGGTTTCCATCCTGTAGGTGTTGCTTATATCCTCCTTGCTCATATTTGCGCCGGGTAAAGATTCTTCGCTCTTTTGTGCTTACACCAAGCATAAAGCCCTTCTCATCCATATTATAAATTTGGTCTGGCGTGAGGTTATATTGCTCGATTTTCCGGCCAATAAGCTCAAAATATAATGTGTATTTGTATGCTGAATCTGCCTTCTTTCTATCCGAATCGAGGCCTTTGGAATAGCGAGAAATGACCTTATCCGAATGAGCCTTGAGCCAGCGTGAGGCCCAGTTTTGCCAGGCTCTTTACCAGATATCTCCCTTGCAAAGTTCTCCAACATGGAATTCGTAGGTGGCAGGCCGCGCTCAGTGAGTTGATTGATCCATTTTATAAGCGTTCTCGATTGCTCCTTGCTCAGTAATCGTTGATTATTATATTGTGCTTCTTTTGAGCCTGTAACACCGCGGAAACGCTTTGAAAGATTTGATTGGTTGACACCGTATGTTCTTGCAACTAAACTGATATTAGGCTTTTCGTCCGGCTTCAAGGAGCGTAACGCTTCAAGTGCGAGCTCATATGAAGCCATATTGGTTGATATATCGCGCTTTGAATTATTCGCGATTTTTCGCGATTTCTACAAAAATCAGTCATCAGGTGGGTCTAGTCATCAGGCGGTGAAGGACGGTATAGGTACCACCGATTTCCCATTACCGATTCGTGTTCCGAAGAATTTCAGATGAACATGGATAAGACACGCCTTGCCTTGACAGCAGTCGCGAGTTCCAAGCTTGCAACAATGCCTCGATAGAAATGTGCCATTCTGTTTCAATGATGCAAATAGCCTAAAGGATCATCGTCGCCGTCCTGAAGCACAAAATGTTTCTCCTTGACGGATGTTTTATCTTCCACCAAACAGACGGCTCTGGGATGAGTGGACTTAAATGCAAACATGATCTGTTGCAATGTGGTACCTGAACAATTGAGAATATGATTTTGTTCACAGAGAAATCAATGTATCGATCTTCAACTATTGCACGGCTAGTTATATAATGCTTTGATTGTTTGCTATAACGTACCTGCTGGCAGCCCACATTGTAAGCAGCACAGCCCTTCCGCCGTCAAAAACAATCGAGAAACGTGCTATCTGTACGCCCGGCGGTTATGGCAACGCATCAAAAGACGATACACCCGCAATTGCATCCGCCATCGCAACATGCGGTAAAGGTGGCAGTATTGTGATTCCGTCCGGCACAACTTATAACCTCAGAAGCACCCTTGACTTCGCCGGCTGCTTCGGATGCGAATTGCAACTGAAAGGCACATTGAAAGTATCTAATGACTACCAGTGCTGGAGTGACTACAAGGCAATTATCCTCGTGAGTGATATCACCGGAGCAACTATTACCTCGACGACCGGAGCCGGTGTCATCGATGGGAATGGTCAAGATGCTTACGATGCATTCGCCGCTGATAGTTTGCTCTCTCGGCCCACCCTTGTGTACATCATTGGCAGCTCGGATATCACTATGTCCGGCTTCAGAGTTAAGGACCCGCCCAACGTGTTCTTCAGCAACACCGGATCTTCGAGAAATATCGAATATGCCAGCTTGACCATGATTGCTTCGTCCAAGTCCACTAATGCCCCCAAGAACACCGATGGTTTTGATGTCGGTACAAGTACTTTCACTACTATCCATAATGTCTATGTCAGCAACCAGGATGACTGCATTACCTTCAAGCCCGGCGCAAACTATGCTACCGTCGACAACGTAACGTGCGCCGGAACAAACCACGGCGTCAGCATCGGCTCATTGGGAGAGAGCGGAGACAATACCGTGACAAACATCTATGTCACCAATCTCAGCGTGAGCGGCTGCAGCAAGGCCGCTGGTATCAAACTATATGCGTCTGGACCCGACTACGGAACAGCCACGGTCCACAACGTTACTTATCAAGGCGTCACCGTTGATGACTGTGATTATGGTCTTCAGATTCAGAGCTGCTATAATAGCAATAGTTCATACTGTGCAGAGTATCCCACCACTGCGTCGTTGACGGATGTCTATTTCAAGGATTTCTCAGGTACGACCAGTGGGAAACATGGATCTGTAGTGGCGAACTTGGACTGTTCTGCTGATATGACTTGCGATGTTTATGTTGAGAACTTTAGTATCAAGCCACCTAGTGGCACGGCTGAGGTGTTGTGTGCAAATTTTGATGGTAGTCCAGGCGTTACCTGTACGCCTGGGGCATCTGGTTAGCCAGTACGGTATTTAATTGGTCAATTACGGTACAATGGATATCTGAAACGTGTTTGAAAAATGGTTATACTTCTTTTAGCTCAAAGTCAAATGTGCATAACTTTAAAAAAAAAAGTCTCATCAGATCGTACATCATATTAAAGTTGTTCGTCATAAAAGTCTCCAGAACGCCCAAATCATAATTCCTCCTGAAAGAAGTCGCCCGCTTATATACCTTCACAAACACGATAATATCTAGTCTATAATGACTAATTCTTTCTCCTCCGAGGCAAAAGATTATCTTTGAGAATCCGAACTTCGCCCTCCAAGGCACGATTCCTCTCTTCGAGCTGCTTGATATATCTTATAGCTTCGCTGAGGACTTCGCCCTTGTTCCGATGCTGTTGCACGGGCTCATCGTTTTGGTCTTGTTTTTCCAGTAAACTCTGCACCGTCTCGGATACAGGCAATATATTATTGAGAGCGGTGAATTTGGCGTTAATGTTTGATCGATATCGCTTCTCCACTTTGTTGTGTGCCGCTTTGTTGACAACGGGGCTTCGTTTTCTTTTTGGTTTCGCAACTGCGGGGAGCTCCTCTGATACCGGGCTAGTGCTGCGACTGCTGCTCTGGCTTGAGCTGTGCGTCAGGGAGGGAGATGACAATTCCATGCCAGGGCTGGACATGCTCGTGTGCATAGCGTGGTCTGATTGACTGGGGGCATCACATTGTGATGATTCAATTTGTTTTAGGTTCTACGTCGATTCATCAGCATCGCACTACTACACGTTGGGACACTTTGCGGGTGAACGCACCTCGGTCGATATAGTGTATGAAGGCGTATCAAATAATTTAGAATCAGCGTCGTTGATGGCGAAATTTGTGTAATCGAAATTCCACAGCAGGTCATCCATCTGATCGGCTGAGGTGGTGTTGTTACTCAGGCTAAGTAAATTGTCGGCGGGATTGTTGTTGTAGATGAGAAAATCATCATTCGCCATCACAAAATCTTGGAGATCATAGGGAAGAGCATACGATGCCGTCATGTTGAAGTATGGATTATATAAAGCGGAATAAAAATAGAGACTGATTTAATTGATTCGAAGGGGGGGGGTTGAGTGGCGATTTTGTTTTCGCTCTTCTTGATGTTGATGGGAAGTTCAAACTTGTGATGACGATTGTACCGTTATTTTCCACCAACGTTCTGAGCAGTCTACCCACATCTACTTATACCTGAATGCGTCATTGTGGACGTGTATCCAGAGTCTAGAGGATGAAAAAATCATGATCCGAGGGCAACCCGACAGAATGCCGAGATGGGAAACGTGTGTCGATAGCATGTACTCTGTTGTAGGGCTAGGATAAGAGTATATTCGTTGAATCATTGAATCATCCATGGCCTGTTCTAGCCGGCGCAGCCACTCGTACTACTTTTGAAGGAGACAGTCATGTAGCTATGGACGTATTTGGTTAGCGACAGAATGCAACGAGTCGCGCAGCCAATAGTGCGACGCCCTCATCGGCTAGGCTTGTCGATGTTGTATAATGTTTTGCCGGCAGTGAGCGTGGTGTTCCGTCGTGCAGTCCGACAAATGACACATGCAGGGAGTGTATTATGTATGTACATGGCCTACTCCGTAGTTACTCTCTCTACGTTATCAGAGTAGGTAACTTAACACTAGTCAGTAGTCACTATAGCTTAAAAAGTTTAATTTTTTTTATTTTTTTAATATACGTACGTACTCCGTACATATATTTTTCTTCTTAACCGGGGATAACTCGGCGAGGACTTCCCAGGGCAGACCTAGCCTGGCCTGGCACGACAACTCCGAGGCGGCTCCGAGGGATTTTCTTTCTTCCTTTTCTTCTTCCTAGAACTATGGAGTAGTTACTTGCTACTTACTGGTGTATGTACAGAGCAGTAGACCAGCGGAGACCTCCGGGCAATCGACAAATACATTTAGTCGTCTTGTTATCGTCGGCGGTAACTACTCTGTAGTACCAGAGTACCCAGAGTGTATACTAACTATAGCATACCGTAGCAGGGGACATAAGAGGTACGTAGGAGGTACGTAAGAGGTACGGCTTTACCCAGGCGGCCGATTCGTGCACGGACCACAGTGATTCGCAGCCGGCCCCGAGATCACGGAAACGGAAAAGAAATCTTTTCGTACTATATCCCCTGGTCGATTTAAGACACACACCGGAGGCTGCGACGCTCAGTGAACGTTGAACGTGAACTTGTTAACCTCGTTGGCCTCGAAAGGTTGTTTAACAATGTTAAACAGTTCGAGCTTATCGGAACTCGCCGTGGTCCAGCTGCCATCCTCTGCGGCTTGTAGTACACCCGGATATTCATTTATGACCTTCACAAACCTCGGGATTTCTTCGATCATATTCGGACGAGACCAATAATAGTAGCCGTTTTCGAGTGCATGCGTACATACTACTCCATACGAGTAGTATGCCGGTAATATGTGCGTAGTATGGGAGCAATATGCGGTGGTCCCCGTCAGGTGATGATGCAACGGATCGGTGGGCAACGTCATACAAGGGCGAATCGTATGGTGTTGCACTCACGGTCGCCGTCATTGACTTCAACCACCCCCCATCATAAGAAGGGAGTCTGATACTAGGAGAAGACCAGAGAAAAGAAAGAAGGCATGTTATTTGATAGCATTTGCACAACTCCCAAAACACTTCAATTGCTATTAATACCACACACAACCTCCCGTGCAAGAAAAAAGATACAATCAAAATGGCCTCGACTCGCGACATCCTCCACCCCAAGAACAACGGCATCCCACAGCTCTTCCACGTTCTCTACATAAGCTACCACCTCCAAAATGACCCCAATGCCGTGATCCAGAAACTCCGCGTGATCGGCTCATACACCTCTCTCGACGCCGCCAAGACCGCCGCATATAGCTGTCTCTACGACGCCGGCTACTCAAAGTCATGGTTCACACAGTACGACGTACACCGCGACAGCAACGACGGCAAGGTGGTAACGGCTACAGGAATCGACGGGACCAAGTTTGCCGTCCAGATTCTAAATTCTGTGATTGACGGCGGTGTGCCACAAGGCGCCTCGAAACTATGGAACTACAGCGTCGAAGAAAAGAACCAACGCGTCTCCACAGAGTTGTTCTACGTCGTGCAGGTGAAAACCCGCTACGACGACGAGGAACGTCGCGAAATCAACATTGAGGGCACCTTCCTTACATACACCGCTGCACGGGACTATGCCAAGGTGGTACTATTAAGCCCCGCGGACGGCATCGATGCGAAGAGCTACGCCGAGTACGACGAAGCAGAACCCGATCAACACGATTGTGGCTTTGGCGCGAATGTAATTGTGCATGCTGTGGGCGAGCATGGAGAGAACTTCTTGGTTAGCGTGGTCAAGAGTCAGACGATGGAGAATGTGAGGCTGGGCGAGGCGGCGATGCGGGTTGCTTGATTTTGAATCCATGGGAGAGGGATATGGACTGCGGTAACTATGACGTAGGATGATTAGCTAATGTTGATTTCCTAGCTAACTTATGTATAACTAAGTTATTAGATGAATAATGATATCTACTACGTACATCCTTATCACGAACATTTCCCACCGCGGAGAGGCTGGAGAGCTACCATAAACGGCCAACGAGGAGGACGAGGCTAATCCAGCTTCGCCTCATCCTTATTATCCCTGGAAGAGGAATGTTCGGCGGGACTGATGTGGCCACTGGGGCTGGTAAGAGGCAACGTCTGCCCTTCAGTAATATGTCCACTCTCCAACCCATGCAGACTGATATGACTCCTCTCTCCTTCGAAAAAGAGAGCATACGCCTCCTCACCGTGCACAGCGTCATCGCCAACCATGAGATGCTCATCCGACATGCGCAGCGGGATCCGTAAGACGTATTTGATAAACAGACAGATAACGCTGGTCATGAACAAGTTCAGGCCGATGATGAATAGTGCGCCCACGATCTGGAGCCAGACTTGTTTGCCGTTTCCCTCAATGGCGCCACCGGGATTCGTGAGGCCAAACGCTGCGCACCCGTCGCTTGTCGCGAATATGCCAGTTAGAAACCCGCCGGTGAAGCCGGCAACCATATGTGTATGCACTGTACCCACTGCAAGCCGTTAATCCTCATCTACATTTTGCCCTACCTACCATAGTAGTATGTACTACATACGGAGGCAGTAAGGGGGTCGGCCAATACATACTAACGTCATCAACCTGTTTCATCCACTTCTGCCGTCCAAGGACATTCATCGAAATCCAGGGAATAGATCCCGAACAAGCGCCAATGACAATAGCACCCCAGCCAGTCACGAAGCCCGCCGCAGGAGTAATAGCGACGAGTCCCGTGATCTCACCCTGCACCGCACCAATGACCGACGGTTTCTTGAAAAAGATGTAGTCCAGCGTTGTCCACACTAAGAGGCTCATGGCGGTGCAGATGTTGGTGTTGAGCACGGCAACGCCGGCATCGGGACTGGCGGCGTAGGGGTCACCGCCATTGAAGCCGTTCCAGCATACCCATAGGATGCCTGCACCGACTAACATGAGGAGGATGTTGTTGGGGTAGAACGAGTCACGATCTCGCTGTAGACGTGGACCGAGCCAATATGCAGCCGTGAATCCTGATCCGTCAGCCCTAGCGATCGATCTACATCGATCGACTGGATAGACTTACCAGCCGTGCCGGAGCTTAAGTGAATGACATAGCCGCCTGAATAATCGAGAACCCCCATCTGATACAAGAAGCCTCCTCCCCAAATACTGTGTCCGATCAAATTAGAGAGTAACGTACTCCGTACCCTGGGGGACAACTCACCTAAACGCACCAACGGTATAACTAAACGTAATCCACAACGGCACAAACACCATCCAAGCCAAAATATTAATCCTACCAAGCAACGAGCCGCCCAGAATAATGACCGTGATGGCCGCAAACACAAACTGGAAATAAATCATAGTCGACAGATTAAAGTTGGTTGAGAGTGCCGCAGCTGGTAGTTCGGTTTGAGCGAGGTTCTGTTGCATTGTCAACACCGGACCAGGGGCGCCGACCAGGGGAAATGCACCCCATTGTGTACCAAAGCCCATTTTGTAGGCCCAGATTACCCAGCAGATTAGTGTGGCGGAGAAGGCGTAGAAGACCTGATATCAAAAGTCAATCAATAGGGCCCATATCTCTTCAGGCGGTATGATGCGAATTCGAACCATGAATGCGGAATTGATAGCCCATTTTCTAAGAAGGGGTTGATCAGCTTTTGATCATGGCAAGATCGGAGCTTGAAACTAACTTCTTCACAAAGCCGGCGTAGAGAATAGCGAGACCTGGAATGGATTGCAGCGCAACCAGTGTACCTGCAGTCAACTGCCAAGCTTGATCGCCTTTGTTCATCCAGCTACACCAATGTCAGGGCACCAGCCGTTAGTAAACAATCTCCATAAGAATCTGCTGAAGCGAGTACAACATACGCGGGATCAGGATTTGTCAAATCTGAAGACATGGCTGCTGTCCTGAAATGCCCAACTCAATCTCTCAGTTGAAACAAGTGCAGTGAGTCTCGAAGAACATTCGTTGATGCTAAGCTTCCGATGACAAAAAGTAGAACTTCTGTTCTCTCAACAACGCGATACAAGAACAATATATACCCTGCCCCACCGATGACAGCCCTGTTCAAGCTAGTTCAAGCTACCTAGGTAGTCACGTCGAACTCGGACTTGTATCAAAGCCCTATCATTTACCTATGGACTCCATCTAGTGGCTTGCTAGATGCAAACATGCGCATGGCATGGCACGTTATCAACTATGTGTCGATTTGAGTTCGTCCTTGACCATACGATAGCAAATCCCACGACACGTCCTACTCCATTTGTAGCAGTCATAAACGACAGAGATAAGAGTAAGCACCTCCTAGGTTCCAGTAACCAATGGCAACGAAGGCATATATCATTCGGTCCTATTCCTCTCAGGCCCTCGAATGCGTCATTCCGCCATTAGAGCGTGGATGATATGCCGGGATTAGTATGGGGTACTTGGTGCGAGCACGGCTAAGGCGCAAGGAAGTCCTTGATGTACCAGTCATAACTCGAAGAGCTATCTTTCATGATGGATTGAGCATCCGAGTAGTTCATATCCAAGAGTCATGCCTGGTTAGTATATTGCTTAGTCGAGTAGACTGGACCTTATCGGTGCCGCTTTGTGAAGAATACATCTGGCCCAGGGTCAAGGACTCACACCTTGGGGGGGGGAAGAAAAACCAACAAAAAAGAGACTAGACTGGTTGGAGATTGACGAAATCCATAAGGCAAGCATATCGATTACGAGCACAATTTACCACATATCATCCCATAAACCTTGGTACCAACACAAGGCAGTGGGAGTTATCTCAAAGCTATAAAGTTGATGTTTATACCAACCAGTTACCGGTAATCAATTCTTTTACGGTAGTTAGTACTACGGAGTAGCACAGAATAAAACGCCAACCCAATCCCCTCGAAGCTTAGCCAAAGCCTCCAGCCCAGACAACCAATGACCATCGCGAATGTTATCTCTGCCCATGTCGCTCTGGCAGGGGGGGGAAATTACTCCAAACATGGCTACGTAGTATGGTAGAACTGCCTGTTTTGACCTGCTGTGTTGAGAGGTACGATGGCGATCGTGACTCCCTCAGCCAGTGAATATGGCTACGTGTAGCTCCGGGCTCAAAGGTGATATTTGATCAAATGGTACTGTACCGTAGAGTGAGTCCGTGTCCGTGTCACACTGTACACGAAGTAACTAAGTTAGTCATTGTACACGCAATAGTTACTAGAGTCAATACCTATGTCAGACCACACAAGTGATCGCTCGCGTAACTAAACAAGTCGGCTACAGAATATAAAATAAGTTGTATGACCGTATCGCTTCGTCGTAGTACAAATGACTACTATGCAGACAAATGTCTAATCGCACCGGCCGGTCTGAAAAATCTATGGGTGAGTCTTCCATTATTAGACCCTCAATATCAGACTCTCGTCATCGTCAGAAAATCCGGGGAAGCCAAGCAATGCTAAGCATTTTGTTCCCACTTCTCATCAGATAGCGGCGCCAAACAGTTTTGCGTCTGAAATCATTCTCCATACTAGTACAGAGCTAGCAGCATACCTGCCTACCCAGGTGGCTCGCAGACGAAAATGCTTGGCTTCCGCTGGCCAAGCTCGCCATCTTCTTGGCGCAGGACGATATCCAACAAATACAAACACAACAATTGCCATTCTACTTATTATGGAGATAATGGCGATGACGGCGATGGTCAGGCCCAGCGCCTTTTAGTAGCTAAGCCGGCCGTTGAGCAAGTGCGATATGTGGGGTTTGGGATTGGAGGCGCGGGGAATATTCGCAGGTACGAATCAACCTACCCTTGAAGTACCATACCTACGGGTGCATTCAAAAGTATTGTGTCAATACTAAAAGCTCCAGGGTATCGATATACAATGGACAGGTTGTGCTGTGAATAATGACATAAGTTGTACCTTTTTTTTTTTACTATTGATACAGGATAACCAACGAAATATACCACAAACCCCACAACCTGCAATATAAACAGAGAGAAGCACAATCGCCGGAATAGTATGGAGTAGTATGAACTGGTAGTAAAATAATCAAAGCATATCCAAGTGAAAGAAACTTCAGCCGAGATGTAGACAGTCTGGTCTACATATCAAGGACATAGATAGAATTCGGGGGAAAAACATATCATCAAAGAAATTATTCACTGCCTGCCACCGTCCAGTAGACGACTGAGATAATGACAACAGCAAACAGAGCAGTCAGAATACCAGCTCCGGCTCTATCAGCGGAAGTGATAGCCTTCAAATTTGAGGCCTTGTTGGTCGAATCTTTTGTTCCCGCGGTAGGATCACTGCTACTGTTTCCTCCTGTGCGCGACGTGAGCGGAGCATATGCACTAGCGTTGGGCATCATGATTAGATTCGACCAAAAGATATTCAAAGCGCTCATTTGCTCTTCCAGTCCGATCTCGCCGTCCCAGGATTTAGTGTACCATTTCACTCCGCAGGTGTTGTTGTTGTCGCCCGAGCAGGACGCGGCGGCGGCGGCGCTAGATGCTTGCAGTTTCGGCACGATCGTGCCGTATATCGACGGAACGATCAAAGCGGCCAAGGCCATCCAGCCAGCAGTAAGGCCTTTGAAGAGAATCTCGTTACGGTTGCAGATTTCCGTCGTTTCGCATTCGAATTCAGTGAGAATGTTGCCGTAGGCGTCGGATGCAAAGGTGTTCCAAGTTGCGGTCAAGAGTCCATTGACCGGGGTCAACCATTCGGTCGATCCGTTGGTCTGTCGAGCAGAGCATGAGTATAAACAGATCGAAGGGGGAAAAAATATGATTTAGACGACACTTACATAGTTGTACATATATGCCGCTCCGCTAAGATATGTGCCGTAATTATATGACCATCGCGTGGAATCCACAGTCGTACAATTGTCGCCCATGCTGACCGAATCGCCAATTTCCCAGGTCGCGGTGTTGACCAGCGGACTCGCAACACTCCACTTCCAGATCTTGTCTGCCCACACGGCGTAGGTATCGTTATAAGTATATCGGGCCAGTCGCGCGGCCAGCTGGAAGAGACCGCCGTTGGAGATACTGTTCTTCATCGTATAGCCAGCCTCCCAGCCCCAAATCTGCCATCTCATTCCTCCACCGCAAGCGGTCGTGTCCCATCGGTCGATTTGCGTGTTGAAGACACCTTGCGCGAGCGAAAGCCAAGAATAACCAGTGGACGCTTCGGGGTATCCCAGCTCAGCCGCCGTCATGGCAGCGAGACCCCAGAACATTTGATCGTCGTTACCCTGCGACACGAGTAATTAGACTTCGTTCTAGAAGGCTTGGTCTTTTGCCAAGATTCCCAAGAAAGCCCAGGAAAGCCCAGGAATGTCAAGAAGGCAAGGGCTTACAATATAATTACTGTAATTCGACGGCATATAGTCGCCATACCCCGCCTGAAATTGCATACCCACAGTCACTTCGTTGTTGTAGGTTGTATCACCGGTGAAATGCCAGTATTGAATAAGAGCCATAAACATCGCACCGCCTTCCCACCAGGTGTCGATCAGCTTTCCAGGAATCTGGCCGGTCTCGTTCCCGGCGTACCATGTCATCATACCGTACGCCGCCTCGCTCGCCGCATCGATGACCGATTCTGTCGTGAAGCAAAAGACATTAGCGTTATCATCTAGTGGTACCCCGGCTCCTACGTACGGCGGTTGGTAGGATCAATCGTAATGGCTTGTGTCGCTGGTGCCAGCAGCAGCGACAGTAGCAACGAGAGACTCCGCCATGATCCGTGGGTCGGCATCGTGGCCAGTGTGAATCCAAATCGACTTATCGCACGACGCCGTTGATTCGTCCTCCTTTTCTTTCTTTTGTTTGACCTGGGGACGAAAACGCGACAAACGACCGACCGCTCGAATGAAGGCCGGAAAGTGTATGGCGATATATTGAACGAGAGTACTGTACGACGCAAAGACGACCGGAAGCAAGCAAAAAGGGTATGATCAATAATGAATGAATGAATGAATGAAAGAGCGATTGTTCTAGGTTGGTGTGGATCAACGTTTGTCGCAGAGAGCAGAAGGGGGGGGGCGGTCGGCTAGGCTGTGCTAGTCTGGGGGCAGCGCAACGCAGAGTGTCTGACAAAGGGTTTCAGCTTCTCCAGCAAAGGGAGTATTCAACTGGCGCCTAAAATACTAAAATAGAGTCTCTTCTAGTGTTCTTTCCGTACATACTACGAGTACGTAGTACGGAGTGCAGGGCTGTGCTAATTGTACCGGCCACATCTTAGGTAACCGACGCATGGAGTACGAGACAGACGAGACTCCGAGGACGGGAGCAAAGCGGCGATGCGATGCGAGGATGTCGCCGTCGGCAAGAATACCCATCCAAGGACGGAGTAAATAACTCTACCAGAGTACTAAGTTAAGACGAGTCTAGTGGGGCTTTGGTGCTTGTTGACAGTAAAGCCGGAATCCCCATTGGCCGCGGAGTCTCCAGGAGGTACGGACTCTACCGAGATTAATCTGGTGGGCTACATACTAGAGGTGTTCCGCAAAGTTTTGTGGAAAACCGAACTTACTGCCGGTAAACCCCGAATAGGTTTAGCGCGTCAAAAAAGGTATAGCGTAGCATAAATAACACCTTTCCTAATATGGAATATACAGAACCTCGGGAGCGGCCTCATATCGCGTATAAACGTGTAGAAAAGGGGTTACGATATTTGTATGCCCCCAATATTGAGCCTTAACACCAAGAAATGCCTACAAATGGAGAAATATTTGTTATATGGAGATATCTGCAGAGACGGCGATTTTCAGATGCAATGATTTGGGCTCTTATTGCTAAGAAATATCAAGAACGACAGATCCGGGAGTCATATTATATGCCGTTCGAATTCGACATTGATCTAATCACGGATCAGCAATTCGTGGAGCAATTCCGGTATGCATTTCTAAAAAGATTATATAAAATATATTAACAATCTTTATACAGATTTACTAGAGCGGAATTTATGGAACTGCTAGTCCATTTTGAATTGAATACGATCATATACCGTGACCGGAGATCGCCCTCGGAGGAGCTCGCTTTTGCTATACTCCTTCAACGCCTTTCATTTCCTCATAGAATTCGAGATCTTGAGGTTTTTTTTGGTATGGCTTACGGCCCAATCAGCTCAATATTTAATGATGTTTTACAACACATTTACAAGCGATATAAAACCATGTTAGATTGGCACCCTTCATTAACTCATGAACGGTGCTCTCAATATGCTGCAATCTTCGAACAACAAGGAGGAATCCCCGGTTGCTGGGCCTGCGTTGATGGCACTTTTCGAGCGTTCTGTCGCCCAATTAGGAATCAAAGAATTTATTACTCTGGTTACAAGAAAAAGCACGGCTTCAAATATCAGGGAATCGTTACACCTGACGGTCTTATATTATTATTGAAGGGCCCGGTAGAGGGCAAATGCAGCGATATTACTCTTTTTAGAATAATGAATACGGCCGCAAAGCTTCAAGAGCTTCAAAGCGAAAATGAACCACTATATTTATATGGGGATATCGCTTACCAAAGCTGCTTCGGTGTTATAACTGCATTCCGCCAAAATCAACAGCGCACTATGAGTGTGAATTGCTTCAACGATTGGCATGCCTCACACCGGATTACAATCGAGCAGATGTTTGGTGCAACAATTATGCAGTGGCAGGCTAATTCTCTTACTACGAATCTACGCTCTCTTTCTCAATCAGTAGCTGCTTGGTACGCAGTATCGGTTTTACTTATAAATTGTTTATCTTGTTTACGTGGCAATTGCTCTAGTGCAAGATATAAAATTAATACAATGAGCCTTAGAGAGTATCTGATTGCTGATATTGAAGTTATTCTAAATAATATACATACAAATTAGTTAGATCTCTTCTCTAGATGTTTCAAAATCAAATCGAACTTCCCATTAATATTTTCTTCCAGCGTATCAACTCGCTTACTAATATTCTTGACCTGTTGGGCTAGGGCATCATGATCCTTATTACTAGAAGGTGTAATAAGGCTTTTAATAAGGCGGCGATCCTGCTTTAGATTCTCTTGATGTAGAGTCATAAAATCCTCAAAAGAAAAGGCGGCTTGCCCACGCTTCTGTTTCTTGCCCCTAGAAGCCTTCGAGGATCCCCTAGTAAGCATATTATTATCCTCAGAATCGTCTTCAGAACCAGGGTTTGAAGTGCTGGATTCTAAACTGTCAGTTAATTGACTTGATTGAGCACGTCTCTTGGCTGCCTTTTCCATAGTTTCAAGAAGACCGTCACGGTAAAGAACTTGTTGCTGTTGAAATAATATATCTTGCGTTTTTGAGCAGACTCCTCCTTCTCTTCCTCTGAATACTCTTGTAAGAACTCAATCCACTCATCAATAGCGACATCGAGAGGTGTTGAGGCCTCGGTTTCCCGGCCGGTCTCATATTTCTGCGTGTAGGCCTCCCTCGCGCGTACGCGAGCCTCAATTTTGCTCTTGCAGGATTTCCATGAGTAAGAGTGTCGCGCCTCAATGATAAATTGAGCCTCCACGAGCTCCCAAAAGCTCTTTTTACCGCCATTATATTGATCCTGAAGCGCTAGAGCGCAGTTGAAAAGAACAAGAACCTCATCTTCGTTGAGGGTCCTGCCACGTGCGTTTGAACTAATATTTCTCAATTGAGAAGCCTCACGCAATTGGCTGCGCTCAATGCTTGGAGCAATTGGTGTTTGTGAGGTCTCACAGTTAGGTGTAACCGGTGTAAATAGCGCTTCAATTGGTGTTGAGGATTGACGTGGTAAAGGGGTTGATATTGGTGGTGCGGTTATTCCACGCTGGGGAGTGGAACTCGCATTGGAATTAGGAATTTGAAAGAACTCAATATTATCCATATTGATACTTCTAATTGTAATTTTATATGGCGTTTATATGGTAATAAGAAAGTATGCAGATCATGCGTTATATATTGAATTATTTAGATTTGGTGCGGCGTAGTCACCTGACAGGGCAGCTAAACCCAATAAGGATGAGGAAGTTCGGCACCAGGGGGGTCGAACAGATCGACCCCCCTGGTGCCGAACTTCCTCACCGCTTACTGTTTTGAGCATGTGGTCACTTCTATATTAGGCTTAGCGGTAAAAAGTTCGGTTTTCCACGGAGTTCGACCCCCTTGCGGAACACCTCTACTACGTAGTCGTACGTACCACGCATGCGTTAGCTTCTTGATTGTAGCAGGAGTTGGCGATTTTGTTGTACCGACCCTAGCTACCCTAGTAGCTCGGTCTTGCCCCAGTAACACTGGGATCCATCGACCGTAGCTCTTGACTCCAGGAATAAACCGCAAAATTTAGTCCTCTTTGACCGGAACTGGGCGGGCAATTTCAACGATTTAATTCACGTAGAAAGACTTGCTCGGTCTTCTCAACCTCGAACTGCCGTAGGTACCTAATACCGGTAAATATATTTAATAGGTCCTGCCCTCCTAGAGTTTCTTACCCCTAGTGAATTTCATAAACAGTTGCTCTCCAATGTATCCGATTCCATCGACATGTCCGTTTCTATACATATGTATGCTCCGTTATGCGCAGAAAGGACTCTGTACCCCATCCAAACTCCCTCCGTTCCTGCTATGCTCTTGCTCAACGCAACCAAACATTAGGCCTGGGCCGCGATACCGATCTGCGGATTTTTGGGGTTGCCATAGAAAATAACATACTGGCCCTTTAGGAAGAGATCGCCGAGATAATTCCTATCGCGTCTAGGGGTGACTTGGATACCACCATAGCAATGGGTACTATTAGTAGCTCTAAACTTGATGAATTTGCCAGGAATGATAGCGATGTGATGACCAATCTTAAGTCTGAATTCAGGAATGACACTCGTCTCAGTGCACGGGAAGATGTATCCGCCCTCATAAATGGAGTAATCGGAATCAGGAACCCTTTGATAGTAGGCTTGGACAATGCTCTCCTCAAGGAGTACAAGGGTGGTACCAGTGTCGATAACAGCAAAAAAAGGGGTAGAACTAAACACATCGTCGCCAATACTATATCCACTAACGGAAATATTCCATAATCCCAGGCTGGCATGAACAGGCGTCCAGGCAAGACTCCCCTGATACTTGCTAGAATCAATCCAACCAAAATCATAGCCACCAGGAGCCTGATGCCTGAGGAAGGCAGCAAAGAGAGGAGCTTGAAGCATTTCTCTAATATTTTCAAAGAAGGTCGGCTGCTTTACAGGCTTAACGGTATTCTTTTCTGGGAAGGCCAATCCCAAAATAGCATCATATGCTCTCGCCGGATTGAGCATAACTTCGATGGGTTGAACAAAGTCAACAACCTGAATAGCCTGTTCGGGATACAGAAGATGATTAAGTTTAAGCTTATCCAAGAACACGCGACCGCCGAAAACGATGCTCTGTCCGCTTCTGGATCGCCAGTAATAATCTGATAACAATCTACCAGTTTGAGGGTTATAGACACCGTGGGATCCAACAGAGGGGGTTTCAGCAGTATAGGCCCAAGTATTACCAGAGGCAGTATCAAGGTAAACTTGCAAGGTGTCAGCACCGAATTGAATAGGAGTGAGGTATACGATATCATGGCTATAGGGAAGGGCGATAACAGAGTCCTTCCAACCACACCTCGCTGCTAAGGCTACGTGATGAGGAACCTCAACACCAAGCCTAGCATGAGCCTCAGCGTATATAGCAGCTGGGTGCGCAGCAGGAATCTTAACAGGAACTTGTGAGATAGAGAAGTTGGTATTGCTGGAGAAAGGGGCAGCAGCAGTAAGGGCCGAGAGGGCCAAAGTAGAGATGGTAGTCTTAGAATTAACCATTTTGACACAGATGCTAATAATGACATTTCATTACCTAGGTATGAGCGGGAAAAGCTAATCGTGGACCTGGCTTGATATTTATTATTCTTTTAATCAGAAGAATAATCTAATATCGGCCTATACCTGTAATATCGTATCTTTGTTTTTGTTATTCCTGATTTGTCTGTACCTAATGCTTCTACCGAGGAAAGCTTAGCTACCATGTTGATTCATCTACTTTATGAGACTTAACCAACCAGGACTACTAACTGCTGGGATAGACACATGGAGAGACACGGTTATTGCACACGGCTATCAAAGGATCTCCAATCAAGTCCTACTGAGCTATATATGTAGTGGATGAACACTAAAAACAGTTACCTTTTTTTTTTTTTTTTATTATACTTCTATACAGTATCGCGATAAATGGTTCCATGTCCTTAACTCAAAATTAGTAAGAGTTGATTCTCCTTCATGTGATTAAATCTAATATCCTACTGCCTAGTACTGTGCCCATTGGTATGGTAGTCTCCAGCCCGCACCTGTCCCCGACTTCAAATGCTCAATGTTCTTGGTGATGTCTTCATAAAGACCCAGTCCAGTACACTTATTTCAACGGTGATGACCTCAGGAAAATCCCAAGTTGGTATCGGTTCCCAGGCCCCTTAGTTGGCGCTAAGCCACATGACTAGGCTGGCTGTTGGAGGATGAACGGAGTATTGATCCTAGGACCTTGGTACAAATTGAGAATTCAGAGAAACCTCTCTCTATACCTAGGTATGTAAGCTGTCTAACCTCGCTGCGGTCAGCCGTGGAATGGACATTTGACGAAGTATGGTTTTATACAATCGGCCAATCAGAGTGCGTAGTCTAAACTATCCACGAGCTCCAATAGAGCTTATCTACTAGCCTTTATTTACTTGATAGTTATCAAGCTTCTTTACTGTTCGAATTAGTCACCGGCAGCGGAAAAAAAAGGGTGATAAAAATATGAAGCAGTTAATTATAGGATTTGTCGGATTGGTGGGTTTACTCCAGGCCAATCCTAAATAGTATCTTATATGGATGGAAAGGAAGAAGTGACTAGCAAGATTGTATATATTCAGTTGTTGCTCTCTCTGAATACATCAGGTTCCAAAGCCGGGTTTATATAGACATATTGGCGGGGTGATTTTTGTGAGCTATCAAGAGGGGTAGACATTGGGCTGAAATCTAGGTGCCCAAATATATATCCTAAGGTCACTAGCTGGCCTTCAAGATGGAGAGTCCAGTCTTTCTGTCTCGTTGGATATCCGGATTATCTGACAGGATTCATTGATGACAGACGTTATTTTACGGCTATCCCGGATACGGTTATTGCAGCGCATAAATCCACTCAGCTGCTCTCATTGGATATCAACCGGTCCTCATTACAAGGATTTGCCAAGAGACCTCCTTACTAAAATAGCGCGCACAGTTCTACTGTTACGAAACCAATCACCTGCATATGCTACGCGATATAAGAAACAGACCGGAAGGAACGATTGGACAACAGAAACGGAAAACCCAAGAAAGATAATTGGACTACATAAATCACGTGACCAAAGATATACTCGAAACCACAAAAGACACCGATAAGATACGAAGTATATCTTATGAAGGAACGTGATTGGATAGTATATTATATACTTGCTATGGGATACTCAGGAATGAGTATAAAGTATATAATATAAAATATACGGAACAGGGAGGACTGGATATATAAGGACACTCATTCACCATCATGTATTTAGTTCTTCATAGTTCTTTGACATAAGTCACTTGAATACAACAGTGAGAGTCAGCAAGGCATTCATACTCGTACGGGCACCAGGCTGTACGGGGGATCTCTTCTATCTTAGTTACATTTAAGACTTCCAGACACAAGTTCGACTATTGTTACTGTCGGAATATTGATCTCATGATTCGGCGCTTCTACACCCCCGGCGCAGAACCGACATGTACGTACGGAGCGGGATTACTATATCCCTAGCGCCCCCGGAGCAACCTCGTATATAGCTCACTAGGCACCCCTATGCCCCTACGGTTTCGGGGAGTCAGTCGTTTATAATTGAATATTTATGCTTATAAGCAGGCTCACCACGTAGGGCTGTTGGACCGCCCTTGCTCCCTAATCTATGCTTCGTGATACGGATTATAGCTAAACCAACAGTTACTTCGTTCACTCAAGCCACTCTATCGACGATTATCAAGGAACCTTTGTGTGGTTCAACCAAGCCTAGCGTACCTCGACACAACGCTGTTTAACTAAGGCAGATCCAGGTCCGTGACAGGTATCCTCTCATTGGCTAGGAAGCTACCAGTAATCAACTTGCCTACTTTTGCTAGGTCTGAGACGTGAAGATATCTGACTGTTCTGACAGACCGTCTGTTATTGTTTCCCTTAGTTCAAGAGGGCCTTTGGAAATATGCCTACAGATCAGACCAAAGCGCCACTTATCGAGACCGCAAGTATGCTTGTGATACGTATCCTGCTGTTCGCATACTGCTCAATAGTGTATGTATTTCATACTACTTGTATCGTCCTGTCGCGCCTCATCCAGGAGTCTCCAAATCCTACGGCGATTCAGCAAGGCTTCTGGCAAGCATTCTAATACGCCGCCCAACTCAAAAGAATCATATCGCGCCAATTGTCGAACTAAACGCTCCCAGTCCCATAAGTCCTCATCTAGCTCGATGCTAGGAGATTGACCCATGTCTGCCTGAACCGCTTGTTTATTGACACTCAAATCTCGAATTGATCCCGTGAGGATATCCCGGTCTATAACTGTCACTTCGGGTTCCTCTAAGTCCCATAACCAGGGAAGAAGCTTTCCATGGAGTAAAAGATCTTTCCAAGTTGAAGAGGCAAGATGGCGACTGCATTCAGTTGGTGGATTCTTGAATGGGTGCAAGTATTGATATATCTGCTGCTGAATTTCTATGAGAAGTCGATTCATCTGGGACTGCAGGGTGGGAGCAGAAATACTAGAGGATTCTGCGGGAAGTGGTTCAAGGTAGTATAATATTTCTGATACTAGGTCCTCAATTGGGAAAGGAGCAGCTTCGTATTCCTGTTGTTGTTTAATAGTTTTTGTCAGTATATGAATCTCGTTATTTATAGTTATAGGGAAAGTTCAAGATCCACATACAGCGGTATAACGAGATCCCCATGGCCACTGAACCGTCCCAAAGAGGTCTACGTGCTTGTCATTGTGATATTGTCCATTATAGTAATATCAGTGTGGCTCTAACACTTTCCATGAGGGATGAGTGTGGCTCGATCGCCAGTGGACTCCGGGCATATTATAGATTCGAGATTGATACACCTCATACATCTCACCTATATTTGTCGGAACGCGGATGCTTTTGTGACCAGTTCGAAGTATAGTATCATCCTGCATGAGCTCAAAGCATTTCACATGCAACCCGACCCAGGGGAAGAGTATAAGGCTGTTATTCAGTATTCTAGGTCCCTCTGGTGCATGCCATTGATAAAATTCGAAATTCCCTTCATGAGGTTAAAATTTGGTATGAGACTCGTGATAATGAGGGAGCAGTGGAGCACACACCATGAATTAGAAGAATCTCTAACGGCTTTCCATCGCCGTGAAATCGTTCTGTCTTGGTATTCCGATCTGGATGCCAGCGGGATGTCTCCCGATCCGTACCTCGTTGTAGTGATGATGGGCGAAAAGCGACCGCATCTAAGCACCAACGGAATTTCTCTGTCTCAATTTCTAATATTGGTGCTGGACTTCTAATCAGACCAAGAGTCATTCGAAAAATCCCGATTCTATCACTTACCAGCACATTCAAGGGGACACCGCACACAGCACAAAAGGTGTCATTATTATCACCATAATCATCACCGCGCCTATCTGGAAATATGCCAAACAACGGATCATCCGTTTCATGAGTATCATCTCCGCCTCCGATGTCGTCCATATTGCCACTCTTGTTTCGCACGGCCACAGCTCAGGATGGGAGCAGACAGAGACAATGTAGAGAATGGAAAAACAGCAACACCAGAGCCTCTTATTGGCGCGGCTCACATTTTTCTTGCCGAATTTGAGCCTTTTTAGCGCTTTCAATCTCCTTCCGAGGTTAGCTTGCTTGTTCTCCGTAGAAAGATGAAGCACCGTATTGTTGAATTGCATAAACTTTTCATCGTAAACATCCTCAACAACGCTTCTCACAAGCTTCCTAAGTCGTCTCCAGTCCTCAGCGTCGAATTGCTTGGCGATGGCTAGGTCTCGACTTTCCTAGTAAATTTATGTCCTATCTGAATCGCGGCCTTGAGAATGGCGAGAAATAACCCTATCCGAACGAGACTTTATCCAGCGTGAGGCCCATTCTTTACAAAGCTCTTTTCCAGAGGTCTATATTGGTCCATATTGACTGATTTATCGCGTGAAGTCTTCCCAGTTTTTCATGATTGGAACCAAGCTCGTGTTTCAGGCGATGAAGGCTCCGACCAAGCCCTTTGCCAAGACCAGCCGAGGCTACCGGTACCGGTAATGTCGGACCGGCGCCACGTGATGTCCGTTGATGTTTTCTGCTTTTTCGTTCCCTCCTTCAGTTTAATCGTCGACGACGTGGTTTCTATCGTTCGTGGAACAGTTAGGACAATGTCTATCAAGTTAGGGGAGCTATCAGATCTCATCAACGCGCGCTATGTGGTCCATCTATCCGATGGCAAGCGTCTAGTGCTGTTCCGCCTACCATCGATCGAATCATCCCTCCAGAAGCCCCACGAATCTCTAGATGGCTGGTCATACTACGCCATGGAGGCAGAATGCCCACACGCAGGAGGCCCAATGGAAGAGTCAAGCGTGGATATAGAAGATTCGGCATATATTGTGTCATGTCCTTGGCATGCGTACGATTTCAATGTGGAGACTGGTGAATCTAGCATGGGTATGAAAACATGCACTTACCCTATTCGTATCCAAGACCAAGCCGTGTTTTTAAACTACACCCAAGAAGACCGTGGCGTGGAGGTCGTCAGGCTTGAGGCTGTTTCCGAGAACGTCAAGCTGAAGCACCATCAAGATTCGGAACATTTTACAACAACGCACACTAGCAAGATTGCTTCACGTTCTTTGGACGAAAATTCCTCATTTTGTGACTGGGCCGTGGAGATCCTTAACAGTGCGGATCCAGAGCGCAAGATCGAGCTCACTCACCGGCTGTACACCGTATTCAACGACAAAGAGACCTCGCCATCACCCATGGCATTAGGAAAGGGGACGGTAGTACCCCCTGATCAGCCTCCTCGCCAAGGCTTAGTAGAAGTCATGCCATGGCAATCCCAGTATCATGGACGTGGAGGTTCGGTAAAGAGCAGAATCGCGATGCTACACGCTCTAGCAAACATTGAATTATGGGCGATCGACCTTGCTATTGATATTTGCGTTCGGTTTGCATCTTTTCACACAGAACAAAACGAACATGAGCTACCACGAGCTTTCTTTCAAGACTGGTTGAAAGTGGCAAACGACGAGGCGAAGCACTTTTCACTGCTCCGCACAAGAATTGAAGAGCTAGGCTCACATTTCGGTGCTTTATCGGTACATCATGGTTTATGGGAATCAGCAACTCGGACAGCCCATGATATTAGAGCACGAATTAGCATCATCGCATTAGTTCATGAAGCTCGTGGCCTGGACATCAACCCGATGACCATCGAAAAGTTTCGCAAATCTGGAGATCTCGACAGTGTCAAGGCTCTGGAGATCATCCACCATGACGAGATTACCCATGTCACCACTGGTCACAGATGGCTGACTTGGATTTGTGACCAGGAAGGAACGGATCCTATTCAAGTTTTCCGCAGCAACGTTCAAAAGTACTTCCGAGGTTCTATTCGTGGGCCTTTCAATAAGGAAGCACGACTGCAGGCCGGAATGGATCAACGATGGTACGGCGGTGACAATGCTGTGAAATCTTAACATTCATTTCTTGATTGATGCCGAAAGACTCCATGGTCCGGCTTGTCATTAGCTGACTTGACTTCGCTTCCTCGGCCCCACACGTTATAATCCATCAGAACTCATGTCGAGACAGCAAACACGCTCAGGCTCGACTCTGCGTATGGCTTTACGACCTCATAGCACGCTGTTCCACACTTTCATCTGATAGAAGTAGTTTCAGAAGTGCGAAGTCAGACCGCACGTCACCAGTCAATGTGAATTTCCCGGATTGGTGTCCTGTCTGCCTTGAACGCCGGGCACAGCTAACTAGATGTAAGTCTAACTACATTTTACGGTTTTTGGGTGCTTGATTCTCACTCAATAACGTCTCGTTTCGCAAAAGTGACTCAACAACCGTTGCTTAAGGTGCATGTTCAAATGTGGCTGGTACTCGGCAAGAATTCTACTGTCCGAAGAATTAACAAACGCGATTACATGTGATTAAACCATGTCCAGATCTTGGTAGACAAAAAGAACAGCATCACCACTCGCGAATGAATAATTCTAGGCCAAATCCTTTAGAAGGTTGGCACAATATAAGGCATATACTTAATCTTTGCTTTGTATACTAGAGTATATTTGATTGGCACAAATGACACTTTCGATACACCACGCATTCACACGATGGCAGCGACTTCCAGATGTTGCTGGTATATTACTGACCTCTCCTTGGTCGAATGAATCATATACAAATTGTGATTATCCTTGTATCCTGCTGAAAATTGCTGGCTTTCAAGAAAACTGTGGTAATTTTGATAGAATGGGGCCGATTACGTGGATTGTTTCTAGGTCGAATGCATGAGGTGGCCAATTGAGTTCAGTATGTTGTTGTACTGCGGCATATACACAAGGATAGACAATCGGCTTGCCTAAAATGGAGCAATAATGAGATATATTTCTAGCGGCCACTGAAGGAGGGGCTGTGTAAATGTCCATGTCTCGTCTCTACTGTATTGGGGATCGCCTGTTTATTGCGTACTTCTAATTCGTTGGGCTTGCATAATTGAGCAATACTTTTTCCCAATGAATTGTATTTCCCATACCATAACACCCACTTCATATATCCGAACATTCAGCTTTGCGGGCGGAACTGAGTTCGTCTCTTTAGTAACCGATTTTACGAGGCTGTGTATACGTAATGGACCAATAAGTTACAAAGTATGACTGATTGACGTCAAACTGGGTTTAAATCTATCTGTATTTATAGGAAGAATCGCTCAAAGACAGAGACCTCTGTGGCAAGCATCTGACCTTGAGCATATAAAGAGAAATCACCTCTTTCCCAAAGCATATAAAGATAGTAAACATACAAACAAACCCAAGTAGAGCCAGATTTCCATTGCCCTCTTGTCTTTCCAAATATGATTGATTCTAGTCCATAACATGGCATCTACAAAACCAAATGTGGCCATCATAGGCTCAGGCCTGGCCGGCTTAAGCCTTGCACTGGCTCTGCACCAAGAATCCATTTCAGTTACTGTATACGAATCTCGTCCAGGTCCTCTCAACATCGGCGGAGCAGTGATGCTGTCGCCTAATGCATTACGCATCCTTGACAATCTAGGAATTTACAAGTCAGTGAAAGAGAAAGGTTACAATTTTGAGACCCTCCATTACCGAGACATATCTGGCAAGCTGCTGGAGACTTATGATTTTGGAGGAGAGGAGAAGTACGGGTACAAGGGTCTTCGTATCTACCGCTACGTCCTCATCGATGAATTGCTGGAAGCAATCAAAGAGAAAGAAATTCCAATACGGTTCGGAAGGAAATTTGTGAACGTCATCAAGGACTGTGCTACGGATGGTGTAACTTTTGCATTTGCTGATGGCAGCACAGAATCCGCCAGAATTCTGGTCGGTGCCGATGGCATTCATTCAACAGTCCGCAAATATCTATACCCAAATCTGGAACCAAAATTCATCGGAATGGCAGGTATCACAGCAGCTGTACCATCAACCCAACTCAAGCTGCCCGAGGACTACCACATCCCGGTGACAATAACCTCTCCACAGGGGGGATTTGTGATAGCTCCCCAACAGATCGATGGTTCTGAGGTATTGATCGGCAAACAGCAACGCGTGTCCGTAGGTGGACGTGGTTGGGATCGCGAATTTGTTGCTGATAAACAAGGTGGAGTGGAGTTTCTTCAGGCAGATAATGCGCATTTCCCAGACTTCGTTCTCAATGCCGTCTCTAAAATCGATCCTGCTAAGGTCAATAAATGGCCGTTCTTTATTGTTCCTAAACTCGATAAATGGACTTCGGAGTCGAAGAGAGTACTCATTGTAGGAGACGCTGCACATGCTATTCCCCCATCCGCTGGACAAGGTATCAACCAGGCTTTTGAGGATGTTTACATTCTAGCCTTGCTACTCGGCAAGGCAGGCAAGATTACTAGCATGCAAGATGCTTTAAGCTTTTGGCAGAGCTACCGCCAAGAAAGGGTTGATAAGATTCTGGAACTCAACAAACAGATTGATTTACGGCGAATGCCATCCGATGATGCAGTGGTTGGTGTTGATAGCGGTTTTGTTAGGGAGAAATTTGATCTGACTTGGTTGTACAACACGGATTTTCAGAAGACTGTTAATGATTGGGTTTCTGTAAACCGGAAATAGATCATTATTTCATGTACACCGATTTGATTACCCCGCAGAACTTGACATCACCCTTCTGATGTCTTTTTGATGGTTTGCCGTCACAGCTAGCTAGATTCTTCTTCCTCAACTGTTGTGATTTGAATTTTCATTTCTGATTAAATATCAGTAGTATAGGAAAGGCATATCATGCAAGACTAACCATCAAAGCTGACAATGAAAGCATAACAACCAAAAGCTTCCCAATGTCTGTGAAACCGGAGAATAAGTCGATACAGGAGACGTAGAATGAAAATTACTAACGTGGCCATCGTTAGAAGCGCTGGGGTAAGTTTGAATAAAATATCCATCTGTGACATGCATCGCCCAAATGAGATAATTCTGACTATGCAACGCAACGCTCCTGACTGAACCATCGCTTGCCCTACCTACTTACTCAGCGCCATCAAGCTTACACCGACAAATCACCAACGACGGTAGATTTACCCAAAACAGTATATGTGATACGTTAAAAGACTAATAATTTGTACCTTGAACATATATGACTGAATCTGTTAGCCCGAAGTCTAAAAAAGTACACTTTGATGTGGGTGAGAACCATCGGAGTTTCCCGCGTATCCTAAATGTGATGCGCTTCGCACAACTCCGCTGCATTGTGTTCCACAGTAGGAACTTCACAATGGCCAATTTTGTATCCGCAGACCGAGCAGAACTATAGTAATATAGCGGCAACGGGTCAATGATTGAGCAATCTTGGGAAATGAGAAAACAAGATACAATGTCAACCGAGCTCAAGTCAGTATTGGTCTTCGGGGCCACTGGAGTTATTGGACAATATGTAATCACTTCGTTGATAAAAGCAGAGACCTGCTTCGAGCGCTTAGCAATATTTACGTCTCCATCAACTGTGGATAAGAAAGCAAAACAGGTTGGAGCACTCAAAGAAAAGGGAGTCGAGATCATAGTAGGCGATTTTACCAATAAGGAAGATGTTTTGAAGGCTTATGCAGGTCAGTCCCTCGTTTCATGCGATATCTTTCTATGGACTCTTGAAAAAGACTACTGACAGTTCTGGTTTGAACGAATAGGCTTCGACGTTGTCGTTAGCTGCGTCGGTCGGAACATGATCACGGCTCAGATTGATCTAATCCGATGGGCAGAGGAGTCCAGCCCCAACATCAAACGATTCTTCCCATCAGAGTACGGGACTGATATTGAATACGGGCCGGAATCAGCTTTTGAGAAGCCGCACCAGGCAAAATTGGAAGTAAGGAATTACATCAAAAGTTCAATTCGTCGTGTGGAATATACGTATCTTGTCACTGGGCCATATGCGGATCTCTACATTGCAAAACTCAGTCAGAATCCTCATTTGGGATCGTTTGATCATGAAGAAAAGAAGGCCACACTCTTGGGATCCGGTAATGATCCAATTAGTTTGACAACCATGAATGAGTAAGTTGCTATCTTGTGCATTTAAATCGAGAAAAGGCATCGTATAAGTACTGATCTCCACCTATAGTGTCGGAAAGCTTCTCGTTGCTGCGCTTCGGAATCAAACTGCATCTCGCAATCGAGCCCTAAGGGTGAATTCGTTCACCACAACCCCAAACCAGATATTGGCAGAGTACGAAAGGCAAACTGGCACAAAGTGGGATGTGAACTATACATCGCTCGAAGAGTTGAATACGTTAGAGAAGAATGCCTGGAAATCTGGGGATTCGTTGGCTGCCATCTATACTCTGAGAAGAATCTGGACCGAAGGAGGGACCGTCTACGAGTCCACTGATAACAAAGATATAGATATGCATCCTGTTGACTTGGATTCACTGGAAGATGCAGTCAAAATGGCTGTTTCATTGCACGGACAAGAAGCGTTTAGGAGTGGAGACTTATAGCTTCTAAGAATAGGCAAAGTTATTGAAGTATGTTGTAGAACATGAAGCTCCAGGCCTGAAAATAGAAAAAAGGATTCGATTATGGATAAGGAAAGATGCAGTTCTTATTCATCCGGCTCTAGTCCTCGTCCGAGGAACGTCGACTCCCCTAATTCTCGTTCGGCCACTTGGAAAAGAGGCAATCCCATGAAATAACCTCCGGACTGATGACCAAGGGCTTGCCATGTCGAAAGAGCTTCCGTCTCTCCAATTTTCACCAAGGGCTTTCCCGTGCCATTCGCACTAGCATCAGCAGCCAGTTGGACCTGGCAGCATTTATCAAGTAAAACAAACCACGCAACGACCGCTTCAATTGAAGATCCCACGGTCAAAAGCCCATGGTTGCCCAATAAAGCCGCCTTTTTTGGGCCTAACTGTTTAGCTATGGCTTTTCCTTCTTCGGAGGCAAGCACAACACCAGCAAAATTGGAGTATAGAATATGGTCATTATAAAAGACACAGGAGTCTTGGGTAAGCATGTCAAGTGTCCTCCCAGTAGCACAAAAAGCACGACCATAAACACTATGAGAATGTGCTGCACATAGCACGTCCGAGCGGGCAGTATGAATCTCAGAATGGATGGTATACGCGGCATAATTCAACCGTTTATTCTTGCCACCCTCGACAACCTTTCCCGTATGATCAACACGGATGAGGTCTTCATCCTTCATAAGACTGAAATGCTTGCCGAACGGATTGACCCAAAAGCTCGTAGGGTCAACGGGATCTCGGACTGTAATGTGGCCAGCAACACCTTCACTAAATCCAAATTGAGCAAAGACACGAAAGGCAAGGACGAGTCGATGTTTGAGGTACTTTCGCTCCTCGTATGGATCGGAGAATTTGGGTGGAGCGCTTGTTTCGTCACGAATGAATGCGAGATCTGGGTCTCCGGAAGAGTGTACCGTGGTGCTTGCAGGCGCTTCCTCTGTGATAGTTGTACTCATATTGAGTAAAAGTTGTGATTTATGCTGGCTTGTATTATTGCAAGACTACAGATTGCAATCAAGAGAAGGCACTGGATGGTAGCTGTCTGGACGAAGTCTACCGTGTATCAAGATGACGGGGCTATTTACTGCTGTCTCGCTAATTCTGACAAGCTAGGCTGTCCCATTCGTATGACGGGTCGGTATCCATCCGGTCATTTTCAATTTTCGTGAGCTTGCCCCGCCATAGTAAAGGCCGAGATAAGCTCATTTTGGTGGTCGCTCTTCTCCGTCGATGGCATTTGGAGAGATGTCCGACTCGATTCCGATGCCCACCGCGGTAGGATAGATCTATTCTACAACAAATAAAAAATTGAAATGTACAGAAAGCAAGGATTAATTGATACGTGGGATTTGAAACACAACCACATTGCAAATACATAATTTACGTCAGAATGGCAAACCATCAAACAATCGTTGCATTAGAAACATTCGTGTGTCCCATTCCGCCTCTGGATTCACTTCCATGTCCTTATACCCTCCATTCATACGAACGAACGCATATATCGGAAATCCACGAGCGAATCGCACAGGCCACAGTCCTACTTGTCACTACAATCCCAATTCGCGCAGATGCCCTCGACGTTACAGTCTCTCCGCATTTGCGAGCTATCGTTGTTATGGCGTCGGGCACGAATAACATTGATCTCCACGTTTGTGCACAACGGGGCGTCGTGGTCATGAACTCGCCGGGAGCCAATGCCAACTCCGTGGCACAGCATGCTTTGACACTTTTGCTGGCAGCTAGGAGACAGCTTATCCCTTCTCATGTAGCCACCGTGGGCTTAGATCAGAAGGATGATGAAGAGAGTCAGTGGGAGAAGAAGGGCACATTAATGATGATGTTGAGGAATACAAGAGATAATCGGTTTCCTATAGCATTGAAAGAAGAAATTATCGGTATTATCGGTTATGGAATTGTTGGTAAGCTTCGCTCCATCTACTTAATACACCGCCCCATCCCATCACTAAGCAACGGGCGAATAGGTAAACTGGTGGCAGATATGTGCCGAGCTCTTGGTATGACCGTGATAGTCGCAGATCGCAAAAATCCATCGACATCAACCATAACAAGTGGCGATCGCGTTCCATTCGAAGAGGTCCTTCGAAAATCGACTGCAGTGGTGCTTTGTGTACCACTCACATCGTCAACCATGAACTTAATATCCGTCGCAGAGCTGCAGTTGATGGGCGAACAATCGCTCCTTATAAATGTATCAAGAGGAGGCGTCGTGAACGAAGATGCGCTAGCTGAGGCTCTGAAGTCGGACTCGATTGGCGGTGCTGCCACCGATGTCTTTGCAAAAGAGCCGGCATCCTCCACAACGAGCCCATTGTTACGAGCAGATGTGAGAAATACCAACCTCACAGTTACACCGCATTTGGCATGGTTGGCTCAATCAACAATTGGGAACTATCAACGAGTATTGATAGAGAATTTATGCTCATTTTTCGACAATAAGCCAATCAATGTCGTAGCTGCAGTGGCATAGTTTTGTTCCATCTTAGATAGTGGTCCAAATGAACTGCTGAGCTGCTACCATACCATTTTCTTGCATGCGTCTAGCAATATCTTCATCATAATAATTATTGGGTAATTGTACAAGATCATTGAGTGGTTATTTCGGCAAAGCCATCATCCATAAACCAATGATCAAGCAAATCCCAGTCCAAGTGAGTGGTACTATCGTGAGGATTAGGGGCATGGTCTCCCGTAGCAGTCACAGCATACTCGTTCGTAAATGATTCGAATAAATCATCCGGAAGACTCATTAGATCAGGACCCATGCCAAATCGTAGCGGTTCTGATTGTGCGGGTCCAGGGTACAGGTAGCGATTAAGTTCTGAGTCTTGGGTGGGACTAAAATGAAGTACGTGGTCAGGAGAGAATACAGACTCCAGTAAGGTGCCGAGGAGTCTTTCGTATATTCCTGCACAGGCTGCTACCTCTCCCCAGCCCTGTGAGGCAATGATAAGAAAGTTTGACGTGAGCAATTTCGTTCGCTCAAATAGCTGCTGGGTATCAAATTTCCGACGAATAGCAGTACCAGCATGCCGAAGTGAGAAAAGCACAACCATGGCCGCTTCAAAATTGTGGTGTGTAGCGAACCATGGTCGACGAAAATAGCCATGTTCAAAGTGCTCCTTGGCTATCTGGGCCCATTGCGTTGCCGCTTCAAAACATGTAAGTAGACTACTCTCCGAGGGAAACGGCACACGGGGTGATGGCCGATGTAAGGTGAAGAGAAACCGGCAGAAAGAGAAGTGTTTCATCTCGTCGACTCCTTTAGTTGTGGTTTGCCAGTGTTTATTCAATGTGCGGCCCCTTTCCTCCATATAGACTAACCAGTCATCCCATGACATTCCTTCTGGTAAAGCACCTCCTTGAAAATGAACCTCGATCATCTCCGATTGTAGACGATGCAGCTTTGACCATTGGATATATGCTCCCGACATTGCGGCAAGTATCGAATTTTGTTGTGGGTTTTTTTGTATTGAGGGAAAGGGTGCATCAATAGCCGCGTCTGGAATCGACAAGGGCCGATGGAGAACACTACATATTGATCGATCTAAGCAGTATGCAGACCAGAATATTCGTCGGCGGAGGTCAAGTGTTTCGGGGCCCAAACTCCACTTCATCTCAGCGGCCTCTCTATGCAGGCCCAACTGGAAACATAATCTCATTGCAGTGCCGCAAAGAACCCACACGTTTCCAGCTCTCGGATTAATAGATGCAAAGAGTAGAATCAACAACGTGAGTTGTACTTCGGCCAAATCTGATGGAATAGAAGATCTGCTTGGCCAATGCTGGATTCCTTCTTCATATAAAGCATTGGAAAACGCAAAGCAACGACCTTGATGACCGCCCTTTGCACTACCAAGGGTCACTGATATTGCCATGATCAGGTATATGATCAAACAATCATAGCTGGAAGCTCGACAAAGACCAGTGGAGCTTACTGGGGATGTCACATTGGCACGATGAACGAATTCAAGAACACACTCCAGTTGATCGCGAATGGTGTCTGGTTGGAGAAACGGGTACTGTGGCAGTAGATGATGAATGTATTTCTCAGTCAAGCTTTTGGCAAGAGAGACCGGAAGATTTTTCAAGACTTTTATATCAATAGTAGATCTATCTGCACGTGGGCTAATTGCACTTCTCCGAATCTCTGTCGGAGTCGTCGAAACTTTGCTGGAGGAAGGTGTAAGTCCCATGCGCACCTGTGAGACAAGATCCGTCAAATCAGATTCAAGTGGCGACACAGCTGCAATCATGGTTTGAATATCCTCACTTTCCAGGATCGCCTTGTGTATAGGGTCCAGAGTCAGAGATGGGGTCCCCCTATGATCATCCTCAATATGGCCCAGCCTATTGACGTCAAAGCCATGGACATCTCGGTGCAAGTCCAGTATCAGGATGTCAGATGCATTCAAGATATCCAAGCCACCCATCTGAGAAAGCTCCGTCTCCAGGGTTGCAATTTCGTCTTCTAGAAATTGGACGATGCTTCGGGGTACTGGAGCCTCCCCGCCACGCGGGTTAGAGCCAGCACATTCGGCCCTAGCCTTGATACATTGGGAACAAGATGGGATCCTTCGATCACACTTCACTCAAACCATATTGTGTTAGAATGAGCTAAACAGTAAGCATGATCTATAGGGTAGCTGTTGGACAGAAAACTGACCTTGATTTTGCGCCGTCGACAACGACCGCATGACAGTATACTCCTTTGGCATTGGCGTTCTCCCATGTCTGTCTACCAATTGTCATTTTATCCACATTCAGTACCCCGCTATTGATATAAAACGGACAAAATGTACAGATGTAGCATACGCTGGGACATTTGAATCTTCGGAGTGTAGCGACACATGCAATTTGCGAATAGCTGAAAGTGCGAAGAAGAAGAAAAGATGAAGGTGCGGCGATGTCCGCATCAACAATTCCCGCATCGTTAGCCTTATCGGAGCAAGGGCTGTTGATTGGCCAACACCAGGTTAATGAGTACTTCGGTCATCCTAGTTGAAGATAACCTGTCGTTGTTTTTTTTTAAAGAAAAAAGAAAACGTAAATTAGATATTATCATACGATCAAGAAAGAGTCTGTGGTTGAGGAAAACAAGTGCAATACTATTTATCCTTCCATCAATAACAATGGCCACCCAGTCAGTGCAGCCCATCGAAGCATCTGGGCTATCGCCCAAATATGCCGAACTCAACATCAATGCCGAACGGCTGATGAGTACCTTGGAAGAGTCCTGCTCATGGGGAAAGTAAGCATGCGGGAGTTGTCACATAAGTTATGAAGCAAATTCACTAAACGATATAGCACACCGGACGGAGGAATGAACCGCCTCGCCGCAAACGACGACGACAAGAAAGTCAGAGCCTGGTTTATCGAAGAGACGGGGAAATATGGATGCCACCACAAGGTTGATGAAATGGGCAACATATTCGCCATCCGGCCGGGAAAGAACAATGACCTGGCACCTATCGGATTGGGTTCGCACTTGGATACCCAGCCGACCGGCGGAAAATATGACGGTATCTTGGGAGTAATCTCGGCGATCGAGGTTCTCAAGGTCCTCCATCAATATAACATAACCACCTATGCACCGGTTGCTGTGGTTAATTGGACAAACGAAGAGGGCGCTCGATTCCCGCCTGCAATGCTAGGTTCCGGGGTTTGGGGAGCCAATTTTGATGTTGACTGGGCTCACGCAAGAGCGGATCTTGAAGGTCATACATTGAAGGAAGAACTGCAAAAGATTGGATATCTTGGAACAGTTCCATGCTCATACGATGCCAATCCTCTCCTTGCCCATTTCGAAGTACACATTGAACAGGGCCCCATATTGGATCGAGCAGAGCAGCCGGCTGCTGTAGTCAAAGGAGTGCAGAGTATCCGATGGTATAATGTTCAAATTACCGGACGAGAGGCGCATACTGGAACCACGCCTATGGAAAGTCGAAGTGATGCTCTCCTTGGAGCTGCAAAGATGATTGTGGCTACCAACAAGATCGTTACCGAGGGCGCCATCTTTGAGCGCAGTGCTCGTGCCACGATTGCCGTTATCAATTCTCTGCCGCAAAGTATCAATACAATTGCTGGTAATGTCCGTCTAGGGCTGGATATCCGGGCACCTGTCGACTCCGACGTAGAATTGATTGAATCATTGTGCAAGAAGCAGTTTCAGGAAATCTGTGACGAGCATGGTCTCAGAATGGAGATTGACAACTTTTGGGTTTCACCAGCTTTGAACTTCGACCCTACTATGGTCCAGTGTGTGAGAGATTCCTGTGGCTCCGTCAGTTGTGACAATATAGAATTGGTGAGTGGAGCAGGGCATGACAGCGTATATACCAGCCGTAAGGTACCCACTGCCATGATCTTTGTGAGGTGTCGTGATGGTGTCAGTCATAATCCGGCTGAATATTCAAGACCAGAGGAGTAAGTTTCTTGCCATCGCAACGCAGTTCCATAGACTAACATTTCTGGTGTAGTTGTGCGGCTGGTGCCCAAGTTCTTCTCGGTGCATATCTCAGATATGACGAGCTCATTCAACGATCTACTGAAGCAAAGATTTGATCTCTCATTCATTGTGGTCACATTTCTTGGTTGAAGGTCTTCTAGTGTTGGTATATAATCATTGGGCAGATAGCTTCAATAAGAAACATAACATGATCGCGAATAAAATATATCGAACAACTAGGCAAAGAGTTATCACGAAATTGTTGCCATATGTGCATATGTAAGCAACTTCATTATCCTATACACCTACATATATACTCAAGATAGAAGAGAATCGAGTTAGATCATTCGGATTGTTGGCTAACACTATTAAAGGGAACAAAGAGAAAGTATATATGTCTTAAGCAGCCACCTCCTGAAGCGTAGAATCTGCATGCCTTTTTTTAATGTTCGCATACAATGCTTCGTGTTTCGTGGCAATATCCTGGAATAAATCATACTCCATCACCCATCGCATTCGCTCCCGCATCACGAAATAGTTGAAAATTTCAGGCCACTTCTCCTCTGGAATGTCACAACTAGCCATCTTCCCCGTTTCAGCACTAGTTTTTGTGATTCTATCGGTACGGGGTTTGCGAAGGTCTTGGAAGAATTGAAGGGCGTCGTCGAGGTTAGATGTTTTCCATTGCTGGAGAACTTGGGCTAGAGCAAAGCCGGACTCGATGGCCATGCATGCGCCTTGACCTATAATTGGAGTAGAAATTAGAACCCATAAACATTCGATTAAATTGAGACACAAGCTTACCTTGATGCGGTAGGGTGGAATGTACGGAATCACCAATGAGAATAATTCCACTGGATGGTGAGCTAGTCTCAGTTGCGAACCATTTGTCCGTAGGCTCACGGACGTAAAGTGTTTGTTTCAGTATGCGTCCATCAGGGTGACCTTTTCGTAGACCAGCAATGATCTCCTGTACCGCGCCAGTCCAGTCTTTCACGTGTTCAAAAAAGTCATCAATAGGCGCTTTATCAAGCCAACTCTCCGATGTCCAGCCCTCAAGGGGCTCTGTCATAAACGCAATAATTCCAACTCGTGAAGTATTGGATTCGTCATTTCCGATAGGCAGTGTCAGAACGTGTTTCTTTGGTCCACGGAAGTTGACGGTCTTTCTTAATAGAGCCGAAGTCGCAGGAGAAAGATCTTCGTATGCCACGTAGCCACGGTAGACCATTTGGCCGGAATAGATGGGGTGGTCTCCATGACCCAAATGCTTTCGTACTACTGATTTGATGCCGTCGCATCCAATTATGATATCAGCTGTAGCAGAAGTTCCGTCTTGAAACGACAAGACATACTCCTTTCTGTTGTTATCCCAACTGATGGTTATCAGTCGCTTTCCGGTCGAGAGCAGTTCGTTCGATACATTTTTGCGAAGAGCTTCCAGAAGATGTGCCCGGTGAATCTGGCGTGATTTTGGGTTTCCAAATTCGTCGATTTGTCCGAGATATTCGCCAGTACGGTAATGGTAATATTCCATGTATGAAGGAGGATTCCTTGATGATTTCCACAGGACGTCATCTTTTAGGCCAAATGCATCGAGTGCTCGGTTTGCATTCCTTGTGATGTTGACACCAGCGCCAACCTCCGTGAACTCGGGTGCAGCTTCGTACAAGTGGACATTCTGAAGTCCTGCATGTCTAGCGGAGTTCATGAAGGCCATGCCACCTAGCCCTCCCCCAATAACCGCAATCTTCTTGTCGGCGAAACCCATACTGAAGTCACGGCTGATATAATCTAATGGTTTGGAAAAATAGAGGAACGGTTAGTACTGTATTTTATTTTCGTATTTGTCCTGGAAGGGATTTGGAATCCTTTTGACTCCCAACTTAGTAAAATCAACAAATCGGAATGAGATCATATCCAGAATTGACGCTGTTGATTGAGCGGAGATACCCGAGGGCCTGCGATAAGAGGGCGTGCTAAAGCACCCCGCTTCGAATGAGTGCCGGCACTAGACGGCTTGATAGCCGCTTGTACACGTTCAACATGGAAACCATTTCTGGCCATCTATCTGAGCACCACGTTAGTAAAACAAGACAGGATGCCGAAACCTCCGAAATGGCGCTAAAGTCTACGCCGGGATAAGCAGTCTCTTGCGGCAGGTCGGAGAATGGCGGCATGACGGGGATGCGTTTGTCCACGGCTAAGAGACAGTGCGTCATCAAAGTAAGACCAGCAAGATAGATGTAGTGTGCGGAGAGGAAGGTCATGGGATATGCACTCAGAGCAGATTCGTGCGGTGAGCGAATCACTTTTTCGTATGTGCGGATTAGCTCGCATGCGGCGTAATAGTTATCCTGAGGAATCCAGTAGGATTCACTATATGCTTCGTCGTTGGTCATGGTGGCACTTTGCTTGGTTCTCTCAAGTAGAGTCATCATCGCCGGCTGAAAAATGAAGCAGATGGTGGAATAATATCCCACGTCACAAGTTACCGTTGACACGCCAGTCATCTCATCGTCGATTTGCATCTCACGTCGCCAAGTCAGAAGGCCCTTGAACCGATCTTTGTACCATCCTACGGGAAGCACAGGCATATCTGTGGAAAGATACAGGTGTCGATAAATCTCGGACCGTATATAGACAAGTCTGTAATGATGAGCAATGGTGATAGCTTGAATATTCTCAAATTCGTCCGTAGACTGTGAAAGCCTGGGACTCGGGTAATGCACAGTGATGATGGCTTCTGGTAAGTCGGCCCCTCTTCCCAAAAGCTGACCAACAATTCTCTCTATAGCATACAATCCCCAAAAAGTGGACCTCCGCAGGTTTCTTTGGTCTTCGTTCTCATTCTCAATGTCAAGCTCAGTGTGGTATCCTAATTCAATGCTTAGGCGACAAGCATAATCCAATAGTTTCCACAAGTCACCTTTTCGTGGATAGAATAGACAAAATACTATGAGCAGAAGCAACGCTTGTAGGGACTCCGGCGAGACTTCGGAAGTCACATCTTCCACGCATGTGACTGCAGCCGTAAAAAATGCCATGCTATTAGCGTGCTCAATCGGCTCATGTCTGGCTCGATTGGCGCATGCAATAGCACATATCATGTTGATGCGAAAGTATTGATGGGCTTGACTACTTTCTAGATTCTGTGACACGACGGAACTATCATGTGTCAATTGCAAGTAAGCCTGCAGGTCCGCATCGGTCGTCCACGGGTCAATAAAACCATACAGGATATTTATTGAGGTAAGGAACAAGCCGATGAGAATATTCAATCGTTCCCTAGAATGGGTGGTAGCAACGATGGGATATTCAGGTTCCTGCTTTGGCGGATAAGAGCTTCTAGGTGTCGATGAAGTGAACTCATCTGAAATTAGTCCCTTGACAAGCGCACTGTTCAGTAGATGAACCGTTAAGGGAAACACAGAGCTAGCACCAAAGTATCGAGTGGTCGGCCCACTCCGTAAAAATAACGTGAGATTGATATCAAATGATGGACGATGCTCGCTACCAAACTCCTGGGTATCAGGAAGTACAAAGGGTTCAGATATCGCCATTTGCTCAAGCGACTGGCCAGTCTCACCAGGACCATCGGAGTTTGTAACAGGAGGCGAGCTAGATACACGCGCTTTAACGGCTCTCAGTTGCTCCAGTCTAGTGATTAACGCCTGCACATAACTATCGAGTCTCAGGTTTTACGCTCAAGACAGTAAATGGATATGAATGCGATACTAACGCTCGTGGTCGAACCTCCTGCATAGCATGATCGAATATCATACATTCCACCTTGGCCTTCTGACACAGTCGACAGGCCGGTAGTTGTGTGTCACATTTTCGTCTTTGACGGTGACACCGTTGACAAGTTGGGATCAAATTGAGAAGCACCTGGGATTGCTCCATTGGGGCATCCTCGTCTACCATAACAGGCGTCTTGTACGATCAAGACTTGTATGTATATCATACACTACTGCAATCGTATAGAAATAATCAGTATCCCACTCTATCACCGGCTCACTCAGGTTCGGTGGTCGGACTTGTCTGGTGGGGGAAAGTCAGTGGACAGGCGACGGTTGACTTCGTTCCTCTAACATTTGGTGGGCTTGGTACCAGTCAGTATATTACAATCAAAATACAATTAATTACGTATTCTGGCTGGTGCTCGAACCGAGATCGAATACGATACGGGGCCAAGAACCACTAGTCCTATTCAGGACAGGCGGAGCTTAAGCTTATCCGCCCGCGGCGCCCGATAAGATAAGCGCGCCCAAACATTTTTATCTTTCATCTTCTCTCAGCAATGAACACCATTCTAGCTGTCCGACGATCAAGTCCTCGAATCAAACATACGTCTAGCTTAGAACTAGGGCGATACGTAGTTTAAAGGGAAATGTATGTTGGTACACAATACTCGATGCTTCAAATTTGTCCAGGTGCACACCCTATATCTAGTGAGTCTAATCATTGTCCAAGCTCCCCCAATTCATCTAATTGTAACAAGACCGAACTCGCGGCATCTAGCCGAGTCATGGCTGATCCCCAAGCGCATATGCGGACTTCTCCGTTTTGGTTTACCCACGGCGGATCGTACATCTCCGTTCTATCACTTTACCTGATTCTCATTGGAGCTTCGCTAGCAGTCTGTCGTACATCTAGAAGTGGTCTATACGTATAGAATAAATACTGTGAAATGCTTATGTACTATATTTGTGGAATATGATATATCTATGTTGCAACAGTAAAACTGAAAGACAATTACGATCAGCATATAAAACCACCAACCCGCACAAAATGGGCAAGATCGTAGCTGCTATTGGTCTATCCCATGCTCCCGGTATGTAGACAGTGACTTTGCTCATCAAATACACAAAATTGACTATCTGCATAGGAGCCATTGGGTTTCCGGAGACAGCACAACCAGATGCGCGAGCTCGTACCGAAGAAGCGACTCTCAAACTTGGTGAAACACTCACAAGAGCCAAGCCAAATGTGATCTTTGCGTTCCTTGATGATCATTTTGAGAACTTCTTCCGCACGAATATGCCCACCATCGCGATTGGCGTGGCCGAGACACACAGTGGTCCGGCCGACCAACTCATGGAAGCCCTCCGTGTGCCCAAGAAACACTACTTTCCAGGTAACCCAAAAGTTGCAGAGCAGCTACTCACAGCGCTTGTCCATGATGGCTTTGACTGCTCGCGGACAGCCGAAGCCGAATTTGGTCAAAATGTGCTTATGCCCTGGGTCTTGATGAAGGCGGACCTTCCGGACGTGAGCGTCATTCCTATTTACCTCAATGTCTTTACACCACCTCTCATGAAATATTCTCGTGCATATGCTCTCGGCCAAGCCGTTCGAAAAGCAATCACGGACCTTCCAGACGATTGCCGAGTCGCATTGATGTGCACGGGTGGCCTTTCACATTGGCCGCCATACTGGAACCCAAACCAAGCTGGTGAATTACCAACTGATCCATTTTTGCAGAAGATGAAAGAATATCAGACATATGGTCACCCGGTTTTGAAAAAGTATCCCAATTTGTTCGTTGAGCTAGACGAATACGAAATCGAGATGGCAAAGAAGAATGAATACCCTCTTAACTCAAAGCATCCGTTGATCAACGCCGAATGGGATAAGAAATTCCTCAAACACTACTGTAATGGTGATAGTGAGTGGTTGAAGAACCTTACTTATGAGGAGGTAGAAGAAGAAGCCGGTCATGGAGGCCATGAAGTTCTGAATTACGTGGCTGTTGCAGGTGCTATGGATGGCAAGAAAGCAAAGCTCTTGTTGTATGAGCCGGTACTTGAATGGATTTGCGGTATGGCATATGTTGATTATGAAGTTGGGGAGTCTGAGACTGAGAACGTGAATGGTACCAATGGAGTTCATTGATGTAATTATTTTATATATAAAGTCAACTTTTTATCTGCTTTCAGATGTTTACACAAAAGCTCTTACACAACATTTAACACGTTCGCACTTTAGGAAACAACTACCATGTTGAGTTCTACACGGGTTCGAGAAAGATAAAGGGCGTCTAGCTATGGTGAAAATATGGATCATCGACTTAAATTTGTATTTGATACCTATCAGGAGAAGTTTCCATTACCCGTGGGGGTAAGCGGAGAATTCCGCCAACATTAGGTAACTGATAAGAAGCGCCAACCCTGAGAAACTCATTACCGACATGGAGGTCCACCATAAGTAGCGGCTCGCTTATATGCTAAAAAAAGTTGACATAGTAGAGAGAATACAGACACCCAAGATACTTGAAAGACTTTGGTCGATATGAATATCGAAGAGCTCACTATCTCGCAGGTACATGAGGCCTATCGTGATGGCACCTGGACCTGTCGGAATCTCATTCAAGCATTCTTGAACCGCATTGAAATGCTGGACAAAAATGGCCCGTGTATTAACTCAACACTTGCAATTTCCGATGTCGCCGTTCAGGAGGCCGCCGCTCTCGATGACTACTTCAAAACGAAGGGCCAGTTCATTGGCCGTCTTCACGGTATTCCGGTACTGGTCAAGGACCAGGCTGATACCAAGGGAATGGTGACTACGTATGGCTCCCATGTTGCTAAGAACAACATACCAACCAAAGACGCTTTTGTAGTTGAAAAACTAAAAAGCGAAGGCGCAATCATTCTGGGAAAGACTACGATGGGCGATTGGGCGACTACATGGTTCTCAACGTCATCTGTGACTAATTGGAAGTTTACCCACAATCCCTATAAACTCGGACACGATGTTGGAGGCTCATCTTCCGGATCTGCTGCGGCTGTGGCGGCTAATTTCTCAATTCTGGCCGTAGCAGAAGATACTGGAGGTTCAATTCGCTGTCCTGCATCATTCACAAATCTTGTTGGCCTTCGTTGCACTCCTGGGCTGATCAGTCGGACTGGATTCTGCCCGCTTGTCAAAACTCAGGATACACCGGGCCCGATTGCCCGTACCGTAAGCGATTGCGCTTTGATGCTGGATTGCATGGTCGGCTTTGATCCAAACGATGAATGGACCGCTGTGGCGGTTACTGCACCCAGACCAAACGGTGGAAGTTATGCGGCAGAGCTCGACCCTAACGCTATTTGCAAGTCAAAAATTGGGATCATACGATCACTTTTTGGGTCAGATTCGGATCCCGCTTGCAATGCCGTAAACAAATTAGTTAACCACGCGATTTCAACCCTCCAAAAAACGGGGACGATCTTCGTGGACGTAGAATTACCACGTCTGAGGGACTATATGACAACTACACCAGCATATGTGGTCCGCTCACGCTCAGATATCAATGCTTTTTTGTCCACTAAACCACACCTACCTCAGGATGTTGCAGACATTGTTCCTGAGAACCCCCCTCATCCTTCTCTCGATTTTACTTCCCAAGTTGCACATGGCCCATCCGATCCAACAACCGACCCGACGTATCTACAACGTCTCCTCGATCGTGATGAGTTCCAGAGACGCCTCACTTGTCTTATGGCAACACATGGTCTTGATGCATTGGCCTTTCCGGATGTCCAAATCCCACCACCACGTCACGAAGATTCGACAAATGGTCGCTTTCCGACCTGCTGGGAGTTTCCCACTAACACATTACTTGCAAGTCAAGCTAGGGTCCCAGCGATCAGTGTCCCCGTAGGGTTCACAGAGGATGGACTGCCTGTGGGGATGGAGCTCGTGAGCTGGGAATACCGGGAACAGGCGCTATTAGAAATGGCCAGGGGAATCGAGTATCACATTCCTTCGCGTCGGGCACCACAGCTTTGAGCTTTTGAGACCGGAATGGGGTTTGAGGAAGTGCTTAACAGGTGAATTATCTATGATAGGGCGATGAAAGATCATCGGTTGATTTAGAAGGACCATCCCTAACTCTAAGACCAGGATGGGATTTGCACGGGGATTTTTTGCACCACTGTCTACTAACTACAGAGTATATATACTGTCAATATGCCTAGGTAGATTCGGCTATTCTCGGCTCATTCATCCCACATACCTAATTAAATAAATAGGTAACTAACTTACTCCGTACATTTCGAACCCGAACCCAATCGGAAGGATTCAAAGGATCCAACATACCCCACATATCCCCGCGTATTTCCTTCATATCCTTCGGGTAGTAATACTACTATGATATACTACTATACCACGCTGTGGTAAACCAAGCACTACTGATCCATTTCAAACACTTACATGAAAACTGCGAAAATCTACACTCTAAGGCTTTAAGCTGTTCAAGAAAATGTCGATCAAGCTTGCAGATTATCTCTTCACCCGCCTCCGCCAGCTGGGTGTTGACTCCGCCTTTGGCGTACCAGGCGACTTCAACCTCCGTTTACTAGATTTCGTGGAACCCTCAGGTCTGCGATGGGTAGGCAATTGTAATGAGCTGAATGGCGCCTATGCAGCAGATGGATATGCTCGCATCAAAGGTCTCTCGGCGTTGATAACTACTTTTGGTGTCGGAGAGCTCTCGGCAATCAATGGGATTGCAGGCGCCTTTACCGAAAAAGCACCGGTCGTTCATATCGTGGGAACCCCACCACGACCAAAACAAGAAGCTCGAACTTTTGTGCATCACACCCTTGGAGATGGAGACTACCGGCACTTTGCAAATATGGCCACACATGTGACAGTGGCACAGGCGAGTTTGAGCGATCCACGGCTGGTTCCCGACCAGATCGACTGGGTGCTGAAACAGGCGATTGTGCACAGTAGACCAGTCTATCTGGAGGTGCCAGATGATATGCCTGATGTTCTTGTCGAGGGAGGAAATCTCAATAATGTGATCAAACTTGATTTTGGCCGTCAGATTGAGTCTGATACAGCCGCCTTGGAACAGGTTATGGAAAGAATATACCAAGCCAAACAGCCCATGATCATAGTTGATGGGGATACCAGAGCTATGGGTATATCAACCGAAGCTGAGGCTTTGGTTAAATTGACTAATTGGCCGACGTGGACCACGGCATTCGGAAGGGCTTTAATCAACGAACAGCTTCAGAATGTATATGGGATTTACACTGGTCAATTTGGTGATCCACAGTGGAAGGAGTACCATGACACTGCTGATTTGATCATAATCCTTGGGCCGCATTACAGCGATACCAACACTTCGATATTCACAGCCTTGCCTAATCCGGCAGTTTCAGTTGCATTTTCCCCAAACACCATTCAGATCGGTGACATCATTCACCGAGACGTTTCTAATAAGTGTCTCGGCCATCTCGTCAACAGTCTCGATGCATCACGCATCGCAAAGGTTGAGGGCCCTTCTAAGTCGATTATAACGGAACAAGCTCTAGATCCATCTGGTCTCATCACACAAGAACACTTCTGGCACAAGGTGAATGGTCTATTTCAAGAAGGTGATTTGATTCTCGCAGAAACTGGAACTTCCTCGTATGGAAGCCAGACCTTCACGGTTCCCAAAAACGCGCGTCTTTTCAACGCTGTCACGTGGTTGTCAATCGGATACATGCTTCCTGCCACGTTGGGAGCCACTCTGGCGCAACGAGACCGGACTAAAGACGACACAACACGTGCGTTTCTTTTCATTGGAGATGGAAGTTTACAGATGTCGGTGCAAGAAATTAGCACGATGATTAGGGAGAAGTTGAATGTCGTTATCTTCGTCATCAACAATGGTGGATACACTATTGAGCGAGCAATTCATGGGCGCACCCAGAAATACAACGATGTTGCGAATTGGAGGCATACTCAAGCGATGGGTTTCTTTGGTGCAGATGAAAACCACTCTATGAACAATAACTTCGTGGCTAGGACCTGGTCAGATCTAGAGTGGATATTGGAAAATGAAAATATCCAAAAAGGTAGCGGTGTCAGGTTGGTCGAGGTCTTTATGGAAAGGGATGATGTGAGAGGGATTCTGTTACAACTAATGAAGACTCGAATTGCCAATGGTGACTAGTTGAATCGGTTGACCTGGCTGATAACGACATAAATGGGTTGTGATAGAAATACCATGGTCGATTTGATTCCTTTGCTTCATGAAAATTGACATTCCAGATATGTATGACTTCCCTGTTCCTTTTCAAACAACTTGCAATCGCATACCTACATGCAGTAGTAACATTGCTCACCCATAGATCCACTAGTACTACTATCCCATAAGAATGAGGTGAGGATCGAGGCCATTCACGTATATTTGCTACTGTTATTCAACCATAGCTAGCTACAGCAGGTATATCAATTTTATTACTACTTCTGCTGCTTCTGTTATTCCTGGTTTGTCTGTATGCTTCTACCAAGAAAAGTTTACCAGATCATCGCATCATGCATACGCCGCGACCAATAGGTATTTAGACTCATTCTAAGTCACGAGGGTCAACAATCATTGCTAAAGGACAGTCCTGGTTGGTAGAGTCTCACAAGTAAATCATTGTGATTTAGGGCTAGGCTTGATTGTACCATGAACCCAACCCAGTCTTGGCACTAACCAGAACCCTGAAGGATTAAGTCGAGGTGAGCAACCTCACAGCGCTCCGGCATCCCAGATAATGGCATCTTGCATAAGCTGCCGTCTATAGATATTTAGACCCATTCTAAGTCATGAGGATCAACAATCATTGCTAGAGAGTAGTCCTGCTAGGTTAAGTCTCATAAGCAAATAGATAAGCCAATATTAGATTAGCTTTGTGATTAAAAGGTATAAATTTGATCTGGAGATATCCTATTGCGGTATACGCACACTCCTTCCGCGCCAATTAATAAGCATTTCACAGCACCAGAAGGGGAACCTGGAGATTTGTTATCTACATTTATTTGTATGGGAATAGCTTCATGTTTTTATGACATAGGTTCTTATATTGTCTCCTGAAAGCCCCCTTTATCCAAAAGTTGTTTGAATGAGCCCAGATAGAAGTATTTGTGTGGTTATACGTATAGGACCTCTTCCCCAACAGATAGTCTTAGGAATCAGCTCATCATTAGTTATCAATTGGAAGCTATTTTACTATACGGATTAATTCACCCTCGACAGGCTCATCGGACTAGCCTTACACAAATCCTTGCTTTGTTTCTATGACCCTGTAGAACTGACATATACCATATTCAAATCTATGCCGCGCTCACGTACAGTTCAGTTGACGAGCGTACGTATATACCCTATTCAAATTCGTGCCGCGCTCAGGTATCCGAGGAATCCGGTTGACGATGAAGCGTACATAGCAGTTGACAGGTCTATATGTATACAGGCTCACGTATTGTGTCAGTATAGACGGCCGTGGAATAGAAATTTACCAATATAATGTTTTAAAAAATCAGTTAATATTCTTTTTAGCCGATCAAAGTGCGCAGTATAATTATTTCATTAACTTATATAAAGCCTACTTGATGATCTATATCATATACACTTTATTTACTTAATAGTTATTAGGCGCGCGTAGTGAGGCTAGATAGCTTGTATAGGTATAGAGAGATATTCTCTAATTCCCAACTTGTACTAAGATCAATAACTTTCCAACAGCTATCTCTTGGCGTAACGCAAACTAATAGGCCTGGGAAGCAATACCAACCCTGGGGTTTTTGGGGTCACTGTGGTCCAAAACGAGGTACTGGGTCTTTATGAAGATATCACCAAGCACACTGGTGTCGCGTCGACCGCCCGGTAAGGACTGGGCACCACCATAGCAATACGTACCGTTGGAAAGATACTTCATATAATCACCAGGAATCTCAGCAGAGTATGGACCAATATTAAAAATGAGGTTAGGAATGATATCATCGCATCTGAAGACCCATCCACCGTTCGCGGAGTCGTAATAGGCACTGGAAATCATTTTGTAGTACTCTTTAACAATCTTCTCCTCAAGGAGGAGAATGCTGGTGCCAGTGTCAATAATGGCATTGAAAGAATAAGGACTAGAAAACTCGTTGCCAATAGCGTATCCGTCAACAATAATCTTCCATAATCCCTGGCTGCTATCAACACCCATCCAGACAAGGTCCCCCTTGAATTTCTTGTCATCAACCCAACCAAAGTCGAAGGCACCAGGAGCCCCATGCTTAAGGTAAATACCAAGGACGGGATCAACAAGCTTGTCTTTAATATTCTCAAAGAAGGTCTGTTGCAGGTTGGGTCTAACAGGATTACGTTGAGACAGGGCGAATCCGACGATACCGTCATATGGTCTCTTAGACAAACCAGCTGAAGCGGGAATGACGATTTTAACAGTCTGAACAGCCTGGTCCCCGTAGGTAATACCAGCAATAGTAACCTTATCCCTGTACACACCACCTTGTAAAGTGACGCCCTTTCCGTTTTTAGCACTCCAGAAATAATCCTTCATCAATCTGCCAGTGCGGGGGTCATAGGTCTTATGGGATCCAATATCAGGGGTACTCTTAGTCATGACCCATAGACTAGCAGAACCAGTATCAAAGTTCATCAATAAGTTGTTGTTGCCAACTTTGACAGGAGTGAGGTACGTAGCATCATTTTTATAGGGATTGGTGATCACAGAGCCCTTCTCACAGGTGCTGGCAGCTCGGGCAATATGCTCAGGAACCTCAAGATCAAACCTGGCAAGAGCCCTAGCATATAGGGCAGCTGGGTGGACATCATGGCCCTTGACAGCAACCTGTCTAATAGAGAAGTTAGAGGGGGCAGGGGCAGCAGCAGCAAGGGCTGAGAGGGTCAAAGCAGAGACGATAGTCTTAGAGGCAATCATTTTGACAGAGATGAGCCTGGAAGGTTATAATGATGATGAAACGCCACTTATAGACTTGACTTAATAATTATCCCTTTTAATCATCGGGATAATCTAATATTAGCGTATGATTTTGTATCTTTGCTTCCATTATTCCTAGTATATTTATAATGCTTCAACCAAGGAATATTTACCATGTTAATATATCTTTCTACTTTATGAGACGTAACCAGCCTGGATAATTCCTTGGTAATGATTATTGATCCTTGGAATTTAGATAGACCTTGACAATGCCCATGGGACTTTGATGAGGTCGCTCCCAAGTCCCATGCCCATACTCCCATGGAACCTTTACAAGCTCCTTACTCCCGCCCATGGGAATTCCCAAGGTCCCATTGGGAATTCCCATTAGTCCCGCCAAGACCGAAATCTGTGCATAACTAACCAAGATAGGACGGAAGAATTGCTGAGTCATTAGTGTAAAATATCGATATTTACATCTGTTTTAACTGTTACACCGAAATCGTTCAAATAGCGATCAAGAGATTCGTCCAGTTCTTCATCAAATGTTATCCATTTTCTATAATCCACAAGTCAAGCTACTTTTTGGGTTCGAAAAACCTATATGAAGCTAAGATTTCGAATGATTTAGAGGAGTACTGACTCAAACGTTAACTATGTACTCTTATTCAAGCAATACCCATTGATATATATATATATGCCTACACAATATATTAGGTAGCAATGCTCGTCGCAATCAATCTATCAGGTATCTATTGTTTAAGTGTCATTCCAGTCATTAATTTAACTGTTATCATAACTATAGAGCTAACACAATCATCTAACCAAGCTCTAACAGCTTTCTATATGTCAATTCCGACTGTTGTTCTCGATAGTGGTGCACAATTCTCGCTATCAATCTCATCCCATGACTCCATTTTCTATGATCAAGTTTGGGAGTAATGGGAACTCCCATGGGACTACTGGGAAATTCCCAAGAAAACTGGAACTTCCTATGGAAGTAATGGGAATTCCCATTACAATAACCAATCATAATTATATTTACACGGGGCTTTACATTAGCTTGATAGATCTATCCAAAAGTTATTGCTTTTTATAATAACTAGGTACTACGACTCCCCCTCAGAAATGGAGGACTAATATACTCTTTCTCCTTCAGATTGATTGTTCCAAGTAAGTTCTTCACATCTATTCCCCAAATCGTATGATATACCTATGTCTCAATTAAGTCAATTCTCTGATGCTGGTCCGTCATCTCTCTATAAAGATGATACAGATACCTTTTCATATTTCCCAACAGACGAGCTACCTATATCTGCCTCAGATCCTCCATCTTCGATTGCGGATACAGACTTCTTACGACCACTTTCTGTCCCAAGTACTCTTAAACGGATCGGTCCTGACTATAAGAAACTCTGGGTTCTTTTTTCTGATATGGGCAAGGACGAATTTATCAACTAGTGGCTACAAACAGAGTATGGAAGTCAGTCAGAATATCAAAAGAAGATTCGCTGGGATGCGAAGCGCTCCTCTTCTACGTGGAAGAACTATGATCAAGTAGCTCACCATATATCTGGTGAGCCAAAGGTAATATATCGGAGATGTGGAAAGGATTTTACCCATCCACATCAATATGCAAATGGCACCAATTTAATGAAGAGACATTTCGAGGCAAATAAATGCAAACGGGTAGGTGATCAAGCAGCAAAATAATAGAGTATATAACAGTTAATAGAATTTGCAGTAGGTCTTATAATACCTTATTATATTTACTAAGATATTATTAATCTTGATTAACCAGACTCATATTTCTTCTATACCAAAGCGTTTCAGCTAAGAAAGTTGGGAACGAAAACAAGTTATATTTCTTACTAAGTCCAATCTTCTATTTCAAATTCTCGCACATCTAGAGCTTCTAGAGCTTATCAAAACTGCACGGCTATCTCCAACAACTCCTTCATTACTCTCTCCTAAGACTGCTCGGCGTCGGCTTCAGACTATAGCTAAAGAAGGGCAAGAAAAAGTTCTCTCAAGCCTTCCAAAGGGTTCAAAACTTTCAATTGCCTTAGACTGTTGGACGTCACCATTTCAACAAGCTTTTATGGCTATTACCGGCTATTTCCTCGATCGAGACTGGAATTATCATGAGATTCTACTGGGTTTTAAGCCTATTCATGGAATGCATACAGGTGCCAATCTTAGCGCGGTTCTTCTTAAGCGACTACAACAATTTGATATCCAGGACCGTGTTCTAGCAATCACAACAGATAATGCATCTAATAATAATACACTGATCACAAGCATACAAGATTCTATGCAATCACTCAACCTACCCAATAACACTCTAATTGTTCAGATTCCATGCCTAGCACATGTTATCCAACTAAGCCTAAAAGAGCTCCTAGGTCTTATCAAGGCCAATCCTAAGAATGATACCACGGATCACCAATGGTCTGACAGCCAAGCTCAGTCTCTACGTACCTGTCAATAACAATAAGGAATTATCTATACTCTTTCTAAGATATGTATATGATAATTACAGAAGCTATTATAAGAAAGAACCCTGTGAAAAGTATCTAATCTATGAAGAGCTTTCCCAAGGTCACCCTTTGATATCATTCTCTTGCTAGTGCTGGTTGCTAATCTATTCCTTAGATTCGTGGCTTAGCAGTCTTTATCAATGCAAGTCCCCAGCGTCGAGAAGCTTTTCTCAGCCTTCAGACCGAAGCAATAAAACTCGTTCCAATCTAAGATATGCGAACCCGCTGGAATTCAACATTCCTCATGCTCCGACGGGCAAGGCGTTTATCTTCGACCTATAACAAATACTGTATTAAGCATAATTAATTCCAATTCAAGCTTAATAAAGAAGAATGGCGGCAAATTGATTATCTCCTCAATATTACACAACCATTCTATAAATGGACGACTGGTCTTTCAAAGATCAAGGATGTTACTATCTATAATGTCTTTAGAGTCTATAACAAGCTCTTCGATCATCTTAAGACTTCAATCCGACAGCTAGAGCAAAAACGGATACCATGGAAACAAGCAATACTCTGTGCTCTTTACGCAGGAAAGGAAAAACTGACAGTCTACTACGCTAAGACCGAGCAAATCTATAGCAACCTCTATACGATTAGCACTATTCTTACTCCACAGCACAAGCTTTAATTCTTTTTAAAGAAGGATTGGGCAGATAATAATTTTGAATGGCGCACATAATATAAACAATACTTGGAGAGATACCTTGAACCTTATTCTCAACAATAATCCAAGAATAGACCACACATATCAGTCAAATCCTCTAATCATATTAGAGATAATATAGAATGTCTCTTTGCTGAAGACATGCCTTAAGCTTCTGCACAGCCAAAGTTGAGTTTTCACAATGAATTAACTCGATATCTAGAGAGTGGTATGTATATTCTTACCTATTTTAGCTTTGAGAACTTATTCTTATATATGTAGAAACTGTTAATATTTCTCCTTATGAGTTCTGGAGGGGGAAAGAAAAACAGTATCTAATATTAGCTGCACTTGCTCGGGATATATTCTCTATTCCTGCGACAGGAGCAGGTGTTGAACATCTGTTTAACTCTGCTCGTGATGTGTGCAATTATCAACGAGGCTCCTTGAGTGCTACAACAATCCAGGATCTTATAATGTTCCGGTGCATCTCTAGCTTTGAGATTGAACAGGAAGATAGTCTTAACCCTGACGATCTAATCCTAACTCAAGATGAAAGATAGGCAGAGGATGAGCGTAAAGAGGCTCAATCTGCTCAACACAACCCTGATCCAATTAGTGATGATAAGGAAGAGATCGATGCTTCAGTTTCAAATAATCAATCTTCTATTAAGATACAACAGCATTCTAAGGATAAGCAGCCACAGAACGTTATAGATATACCCGAAATAGAGGAAGCTGAAAGGTCAGAGAATGAGCTAGATCTTCCACCACCTCATACATAACAACGAACATCGCAAAGAGTTCGGAAACGTCCTCGACGAGAAGATGAGGAATATGATTATTATTAGTATGTGTCATCAATGGCTATGTTGAGATATCATGCTTCCGCACCTAGGATGTTATACTGAGCATATTGAGTCGTGAGCGCACTGAGTACACGGAGTACACACGGAGCATACTAAGCGACCTGAGCGAAGCTATTACTCTAATAGAATATATATTTAGTTTTACTCTATCATCTTGAATTAACTGTTTAATCTTAAGTATACGATTACTTATAGATCTATTCAAGTAGGCTCCTTTGAATATCTCGTAGAAGTTAGGCCAAATAGCTTCATAAATTCGAACTTTGAGTGAAATCAGAATACCGAAAAATACAGCTAAGAATCATGACTTTTGCATACCGTCCTTCACCGCCTGATCACTAGAACCACCTGATGACTGATTTTGACGGGTTACTATATAAAATATTTTGAAGCTTTACAACACCATATAAGAATAAATTATAATAAATTTCTGGTGTAGCACTAAATAAGATATAAGGAATCGAACAAGCATAAAAATTAGTCCCGAAAACGCGCAGGGGGCCGGATCGCGCGGCCCCTACGATTTGTAGTAACAACCACCCCATTATCCTCTGTATGAGCCTCAGGCTGCGCTTTTAGCTTTACTTGCTTGGAAACTTGCTTTTTTGCTCTTTTTGGAGCACTTGGAGTTGCTAGAACATCATTTTGAAGCTGTAAATGAGCTAACTTAGCGAGTTCTTGCTCGTCCTTAAGGCGTTGTTTTTCCGTAGCCTCTTGCAGGCGCTGTTCTTGCTTTTCTTGCCGGATTTGAGCTCTTTCAGCCTTTTCTTGCTCTTTGGCTTGCTTTGTAAGCTCTTGTTGAAGCTTTTTATCATCTTTACGAGCCTGCTCCTGCGCGGCTTGCTCATCCTTTTTGAGTATATTATCCCGCGCTTGCTGCACCTTTGACGGGCTCATAAAAAGTGCTCCACCTTCATTTTCTGTAGGAATATCGAATAATAAAGCCCTCCCCTTAGTTGAGCGCTTTTTCGAATGAATGAGGGCTCTTTGTAGACCTGCAATCTCATTTTTGAGTAGAATATTCTCTGTAGAAAGGTGGAGCACCGTATCCTTGAGTTGAATCGCTTTTTGATCATATAAATCCTCAAAAACGCCTTGTACAAGCTTCCGAAGCCGTCTCCAATCCTCAGCGGGAATAATTGAAGCTCCAGAATCGCTAGATGAGGGCCGGCTCTCGATTTTCTTAGTAAATTTCTGTATAACGAGGTCCGGATTGAAGGGACATAAACCGGTATGCTTGAACGCTGAGAGTATATTCTCGCTTGTAAAAGTAGCCTCCCAACTCGCCCAAAAAAGCCTAAAAAAGTCCCGTTTTGTAAGCCGGGTGAAGCCCTGGCAATCGTTTATAAAGCGCCTCAGTTGCTCCGTATAAGCCGTAGAAAGAGGTGAGAAAATAGCGACATCAAGAGGCTGCAAAGTATGTGTTGAATGAGCTGGGAAAATTGCTAATAAGATTCTATTTTTATCACAATATTCAATAAAGCGCATTGTGACGTGGGAGCCATGGCCATCTAGGATAAGCAAGCGCCATCCCCGGCTTGCTTGAGATTTGGTCTCTTTATCAAAAACATTGACCAACCAGGCGAATCCGACCTCATTATTGGTCCATCCTGACTCTGAGGTTGCAAAGAAACAGCGGTGTTGCTCAGCATCAAAATCTTGAAGCCATGAATCCTGCAAATTACCTGATTTGGCCATATAGATAAGAGCAGGCGATATAGCGGTTCCATTGGCACAAATACAGCCAATTGTAGTTATCCATTCCCGGTTTCCATCCTGTAGGTGTTGCTTATATCCTCCTTGCTCATATTTGCGCCGGGTAAAGATTCTTCGCTCTTTTGTGCTTACACCAAGCATAAAGCCCTTCTCATCCATATTATAAATTTGGTCTGGCGTGAGGTTATATTGCTCGATTTTCCGGCCAATAAGCTCAAAATATAATGTGTATTTGTATGCTGAATCTGCCTTCTTTCTATCCGAATCGAGGCCTTTGGAATAGCGAGAAATGACCTTATCCGAATGAGCCTTGAGCCAGCGTGAGGCCCAGTTTTTGCCAGGCTCTTTACCAGATATCTCCCTTGCAAAGTTCTCCAACATGGAATTCGTAGGTGGCAGGCCGCGCTCAGTGAGTTGATTGATCCATTTTATAAGCGTTCTCGATTGCTCCTTGCTCAGTAATCGTTGATTATTATATTGTGCTTCTTTTGAGCCTGTAACACCGCGGAAACGCTTTGAAAGATTTGATTGGTTGACACCGTATGTTCTTGCAACTAAACTGATATTAGGCTTTTCGTCCGGCTTCAAGGAGCGTAACGCTTCAAGTGCGAGCTCATATGAAGCCATATTGGTTGATATATCGCGCTTTGAATTATTCGCGATTTTTCGCGATTTCTACAAAAATCAGTCATCAGGTGGGTCTAGTCATCAGGCGGTGAAGGACGGTAATTTGTGCAAGTCCTATGTTTGCACTGTTTACAGTCCCATTGGGAAGTCCCAATTCCCAATGGAACTTCCATAGCAATTCTAGTCCCGCCCATTGGGACCAAAATTTCTGAATTTTAGTCCCATGGACGGGCATGGGAATTTCCCATGGACAAGGTTCCATGGGCATTGTCAAGGTCTAAATTTAGAACAAGGTTAAGGATATATAGGCATGAGGTTTACACCAGATCTATCATCTAGATATACCTTATCTCGACAAGAACTACACTGTATAGAGTTAAATAGCCTTAAAGATATATATAATAAGGCATCAGTATAAAACTTGTAAGCATTCTTTATTAATATCGTTAAAATCCAATCAACAGAATAGAGAAGGATATGAAGCAAATACCTACCCTGGTAATTAGGGCAGGCTATATCCCATTTTGGGATACCTATTGCTCGAGTGACCAGTGGAGAAAGGATCGATAAGAAATCTGGCCAATCAGCATAAAGTAGCGAAAAGGGGCTATAATGAAGGGCATAAGCCAACAGAAGGAACACACAAAAACATACCTTTTTTTAGCCAGGCGATGTTATAATGCTAATACTTACTTAATACGTGGATCCCAACAGATCCTTGATTCCTTGGTAGGTAACCGTCACCGGTTAGATATCAGTACCGGTCCACGTGAACAGGTACAGGTAGGTACCTATATGCCCCACAGAAAATCAGATAACGAGCTGTGCACAATTCTACTACAGTACTAAGATAGCTTCCTTCTACCATGGACCTTCGGATTGGCTCACTAGATCTCGCGATGGAATCAGTCCTTGCATTGAGATTAAGTACAAAGATGATGCCGTCATCGAATGCGCAATTACCTATACCTACGGTACATACGGTAGGTTTAAGATAGTAGTAGTATCTTTTCCGGTAACTACGGCAAATGACCCAGCCTCGTGTGTCGGTAATATGCCTTCTTCGGGAAGGAAATTTGCGTCTGGCTTACGGCCGTGAACCAAACTAACGTCAAGTCTGGTTAATTGCACGTGTCGAAACCTATGTGCAATTGCTGTGGTTTCATCCCTAGCATCCACGTGATTTCTCATATCTACATAAACCTGCTAACCCAGGCTTTTATAGCCTTCTATCCCTGGGTGACAATGAGACTTCCGTTTGAGATATGTGTACTTTTCTACCTGACAATTGTCACCAATGCTGTTCCTCTTCAAAGTCAGCGGAAATATAGAGGGGCAGAGGCCATGTATCGACGAGGCTTTGCATGAGGAGTCAGCCGTGTATCAACGAGCGCTCTCTAGCACTCTGAATCTGTAGGTTCAGTACTTGAAAGCTGGGTGGAATACGGGGTTTATAGACCACAGTATTCGTCATACCACAGGTTGACCAAAAAATACAATACCTCCAATTTATATTGCTCTTATTTTTCGGTTTGCGGCGGGATTTATCTCGAAGTGCGTTTAATCTCAGAATTTACGCTGGACTACACACTGCTATTTACATACGAGCTTAGTTGTCAGACAGAGATGACAAAGCAAAAAGGACAGATACTTGACTACTCTTTACATAGGGTTCATATAGATAGTGTCTCTACAGTGAGGCAGAATTTAAGAGAGGGTGTGTAAAGCGTGAAACAGGTTTCGAATCTGTCTGTAACTACAGAAATCGAAATTGAGTAAACCAGAAGGTTGATCGTTCTGTAAACGGCCAGCCCGATTGCAACCCGAAGAACCCCTAAGTTGGTATCGGCAGATAAGTATGTCGTAGAAGACGTATTGATTCTATTTGGACATCAAAATCTCGAATACTTGAATAGTCCATTATGACCACTAATGGTCTCACATTCAGCCATGGACTGACATCTGTCACATTGGGGGGCTACGTCGCTCGTAGATGGTCGTAGTACTTATCGTAGCTCATTTATGCATATATGACGTCTTCTAAATAATCCTTTCTCTATCTTATCGTGATTCATTAAGTCAAGCATCTGGACTGACTCGAGATGCTATTAAGGTCAATTGTCAAGTCCCCTTCACCCAATGCCCTCTCCACACCCTGTGATTAAATGGTTGCTATCAGTAACGTGGAAAATGGTGTTCGCAATGTTTGTACAAATTAAAAATCATTGCATCCACAGGATCATGGAAAGACAGTCACGTATCACACATCGACAATTAATAATCGTAAGTCACAAGGAGTTTCGCATCACCCGGCGGAAGAATGGCGTGCGAGAGCTGATAACAGTTTACAAATACTACAAGAACAACCAATTTGCCACAAGATTGCTGAATCAATTATCCAGCGTTAATTGTTATCTTGCTATTTTCCCGGGATATTTGACAATCCCAAAACATTGAACGTGTCATGGTTTTGCTGCCATAAAACCATAAAAATGCTCCAGTCAGTTGTCCGGTAGACACAATAACTCATTCTTCATTACGACTTGCGTAGGCGAACCAAAAATGTCAGACATTGAATCATCAGAAAACACACCTTTGCTTTCGCCATCATCAACCCCCTCATCCGATACTATTTGCCCCGACGCCCCAGACCGCTCCGTCGAACATGATACCATTCCCGAAACCGCTACATATGGAAGGAACATCTCATGGTCTAGCGCATACATCCTGGTAATATCACGCGTCATCGGCAGCGGCATTTTCGCAACACCGGGTGCAATTGTCAAGTCCGTTGGGAGTATAGGGTTGGCATTATCGCTCTGGGTGGTAGGGACCATTCTTTCCGCAGGTGGCTTGGCTGTATCGCTCGAATATGGATGTATGCTGCCTCGTTCAGGAGGCGACAAGGTATATTTGGAGTTTACGTATCGATATCCACGATTCCTGGCCTCAACTCTGGTAGCCGTGCAGGCAGTTTTGCTAGGATTTACGGCGAGTAATTGTATCATCTTCTCAAAGTATACCTATTTCGCATTCAGTATTGTGCCGAGTGATCTACAAAACAAGATTTTGGCTGTTGGTTTGCTGACTTCGGTCACAATTATGCATGGTTGTTCCATGAGGACTGGTATCATCGTACAGAATGCACTGGGATGGGTCAAAATCTTCCTAGTTGTTTTCATGGCGCTCAGTGGAGTTTATGTGATTCTCTTTCATCGAGGAGGCGACTTCACAGGTACTCTAACGATGAATGATAGAGGCGACCCTTGGAAGGACTTGTGGGCAGATTCCGATTGGAGTTGGAATACTATCTCGACGTCATTATTCAAAGTGTTTTATTCCTATGCGGGCCTGAGTAACGCGAATAACGTCATGAACGAAGTCAAGAATCCAGTACGGACGCTGCGTAGTGTCAGCCTAGCAGCTTTAGTCACATCGTGCCTTTTATATATGCTGGCGAATGTAGCTTACTTTTTGGTTGTGCCACTCGATGAAATCAAACAGAGCGGCGAGCTAGTTGCCGCACTTTTCTTCGAGCGTGCGTTTGGCCCTAGATGGGGGAGGACCTTCTTACCTCTGATGATCGCAGTCTCGGCGGCTGCGAATGTCATGGTGGTGACGTTTGCATTGGTAGGCGACCTGTTCTTTCAGTATCAACGTTCTCCTGACCTAATGTATAGGCTCGCGTCAATCAAGAAGTTGCCCGGCAGGGATTTCTACCTTTTTCAAGAATAATCTCCAGCTCCAAGCCCTTCAACTCTCCATTTTGGGGATTGATAATTCACTACATTCCATCTCTGCTCGTCATCGTGCTCCCTTCCCAAGGAGCGGTATACAACTTTATTCTGGATGTTGAAGGGTATCCCGGTCAGATATTCGGTCTAGCGGTCACAGCTGGACTAGTATTGCTTCGTCATCGAAGACCAGACTTGAAGCGACCATTTAAGGCCTGGTTGCCCGCTGTCTGGCTAAGAATTGCTACAAGCATTGCGTTGCTCGCTGCACCATTCTTTCCGCCGCCGGATTGGAAGGGTGATGTCGACTTTTTCTATGCTACGTATGCAATTGTTGGTGTTGGAATGTAAGTCTTGAACGACCCAAAGGGTCAACCCTTTGAAACTAATTGTTTATCTCTAGCATCTTATTCGGCATCATATATTGGTATATCTGGACAGTCCTACTTCCCCGGCTAGGAAACTATACACTAGAGGAAGAGACCGAAGTTCTCGATGATGGTACAAGTATCACGAAACTCGTGCACAAATACAGGATGTGAATTGCATAATTTAGGTAGATGGTCTCTGTTGTAATCGGTAGATATGAGTTACTATATGAGTTACTACATGCATTTGCGGATTGTTTTAGTATGTACCTTACTCCAGCCTATATCTCAAGTTAGGTAGACAAAGATCTTGAAAGATTTGAGATCACCGGTTCACCAACAAACCCGATTTTCAGTGCTAAGTACTGACGAATCTTTCACTTCCAGTCATCGCAACCGTATTGGCGAGCAGACTTGTCCAAAACTAGAGTAAATAGCGGAAGCCTCTTTTCATATCAAGTGCTTCATCAAGCGCGTCCAAATGCTCGACTCGGGCAGTCTCCTTGACGACATCATCAGCAGTAACCCCGTGCCGCTTCACCGGCCTCCAAGTTGTTGTTTAGGCTCGCCAAAAATCTGACGGAATGTCCAGCAACAGATGGTCGTTGAACAGAACATAAGTAAAACAACTCCATGACTTCACCATTATCCATTTGCAGAAAGATTCCAGACGTAAGAGCCGACCCTAAGCATTTCGTGCTGTAAGTTCCTTCTGCGTATACCACTTTGATAGTATGAGTAATGCCCCTAGAAGAAACGCAGTCTCAACGATGCGGAGAAAGAATCGAATCATAACCATCCCAGCAAAGTTATTAACACAGCCATAGAGTTTTGAAAATAAGCCCCCAGATGGACATTACAACACCTATATAATAGTTTGGACGCGATATTCGATTGATGAAGATATACGATGGAACCTGGGTCAAGACGTAACCAACATATACCACACACAAACATGTGATGTATTGTGTATTGTTGAGTTGAGGCTCTGTCTGAAGGCCCCTGAGGCGGGCAGTAGCAATGTTGTTGCTATCAAGATGATTCATGAGGCAGATTAACACAAATATTCCACAGCACAGATCCAACTTTAACTTCAACCTCCTCTCAATGGTAGCTTTTCTACTAGGATCGACCGTTGATCAATGATCATAATATCTTCTGTCTCCTTGCAATCGTACTACTGATCCCAGCGGGTCACATAGGACAGGTCCTCTGACGACATTGTGGATGAATACGATTGAGCTTAAAGACTGATGAAAGTTGGAAATGCGTTGTCATTTATCGACTACGACGAAGACCGGCGTTTTACACTTGTTTTTCATCAAGAGCCGCCTCCTAAGCTGTCGCTCCACTCTCCCCATGGGAGAAGCTGCCGAGAATACGCACTAAGGCCTCGCACATTCATGGAGTATGACCTAATACCTCGCTCGGAGGAATATGACTGAAGGTATATATCGTCAAACAGCCGTCAGATCGCCATTGACCTTGTCGCTAGTTACTCCTTTCAGGCGAAGGCGGGTCGCAATGGATACATTGCGCTGCCGACAAAACCGCATGTCGATTGGGCCAATAATATTGTTTTTTTTTTGCTGTTTGGGAGTTAGGTATATACCAGTACTAGCCACGTAAGTAGGTCACTAATGCCTCTCTCCAGTCTCCCGTCGCCAGTCGCTCAACTACTGGATTAGCACTTCTACCGAGAATGACACTATTCTTTTGGATGCAGATGCTCATGGATGGGTATATCCAAGCCATCAACATTAGGAGTAATGAGTAGGAGAATGTCTGTCTCGAGTTGGGTCTTTCGTCCAGGGTAGGAGCAACTCCGAAGTGTAAGTGCTGAATTCTGTTATCAGATCTCAAGGCGTCATTTTCCAAGACAGTTGAAGTAGTAGTTTACTAAATAAGCTAGTCGAGTCCTGTACACGAGGCATCACGGACTTCTCTCCGGGAGATTGTAAACAATCAATATGCTATCAAACTAAGTACACCACTGATCCCACTTTCCAGTGTCTCTTCGTTGTCGAATCAGCTCAACTTGGGGACTCCGCATTACTGCGGGGAAGATAAAAAACCGGACTCACTTTAATAACACCTTCACCATGCTATCTCTCTCGTCTGTCACAACGCTAAGATCTCTTTTGAAAGCAAGGACTTTGTACATTTATGACCAGGAACTCATTGACGCATAGTTATTTCTTAGATATCACAGGCTCAGATATAATTCTCAGCTTGGAAGGACCTTCATGAAACTTTTGTACCCCACCTCTCTCAAACTCGACATCCAGAGCCTTAAAGGATTCTCGGTCACTCTACATCCTTACGATGTCAAGGCACCCATACCAGAGGAGCTCCTTGACGCTGAAATTATGGTGACCTGGACCAACAACTCGGAGAATCTCACTGATGCGGCAAAGCGTATGAAAAATCTTCGGTGGATTCAATCACTTGCGGCCGGCCCGAATGACGTTCTCGCAGGCGGTTTCGATACTTCTAGAGTTGTTATCACTACTGGATCTGGTCTACATGATAGAACGGTTGCCGAACACACTCTTGGCCTACTCCTTAATGGCGCCCGAAGATTCTATGAAATGCGTGACTATCAAGCCCAGGGCAAATGGCCTGGGCACCTTGGCGGCTCCTACCCACGCAGTGACTTCACCACCTTACGCGATGCTCGCGTTCTTATCTGGGGATTCGGCAATATTGCAAAGAAATTGACTCCGTATCTGACTGCACTTGGTGCTCACGTACGCGGTGTGGCGCGCCATGCTGGTGTACGCTCTGGCGTCGAGGTTTCGGCAGAAGACAAACTTCCAGAACTACTTCCAGAAACAGACGCACTCGTCATGATACTGCCGGGTTCAGAATCAACAAGGGACGCGCTTAATGCGGAGAGACTTAAACTGCTGCCCAAGCATGCGTGGGTTGTAAACGTTGGTCGTGGACTATCCATTGATGAGGACGCGCTAGTAGATGCTTTAGAAAATGGTGAAATCGGCGGGGCTGCGTTAGATGTCTTCAACATCGAACCGCTGCCAGAGTCCAGTCGCCTGTGGAAAGCGCCGAATCTTATCATCTCTCCCCATGCTGCAGGAGGAAGACCGGAGGGTTGCACTGATTTAATAGCTGACAATCTGCGGCGATATCTTGCCGAGCAGCCTCTCCGGAACAGGATCTCCGAATGAAAGAGGTGAGGCTTATTGAATATTAGAAATTGCAGATTGGGGGAAGTAATGCAGGTATATTGATCAGCGAAGTCTTTAGTCTCAGACGAGGCCCGTTCACATCAAATCAGATAGATTTCACAGAAGTCAGCCCTTGTTCCAATCACAAGTATAAATCCCTACGCTGATGATCGTAAGTGAATAGAAGCATATCCATTAATAACTCCTATAGTCTAATGAAACCTGATGATTACTAGCTCTGCTTAACGACATAAAGAGAGACTAAAAAAGGATTTTAGATCAACAAGAAAGTAACCACCGAGAGAAGATGGTAAAACTCTTGACTGATGATCACTATTATTACCACCAGGCATTCAAGACATTAACTTATGAAAGATTCAAAAATATCAATCCTAACCAAGTAGAAGGGACTTGTAAATGGGTATTGAAGAGCCCTGAGTACCTGCACTGGTAGAACTCTTCAAGTAATGATCTCTTGTAGATATTGGCTGACCCAGGATATAGTAAATCTATACTTGCCAAGTCCCTGATTAATATAGTATTTCCAGTCTCTGACTTAGGTATCTTAATTATATACTTTTTTTTTCAAGGACAACAATAAGCAGAATAATCTTGCTACTGCATTATATACTATACTTTATCAGCTATTTAGTTTGCAACCTCAACTGTTACAATATACATTATCATTCTAGGAAAAGAATGAGAAGAAGATTCAGCATGAAGTAGAGGATATGTGACGCATTTTTATGGCGGCCACGCCTAATTCAGCGGGGTCAATATAATTTGTATGTTTGATGCTCTGGATGAGTGCCATGATCAAGATCAGACACAGCTGATTGAAAGGCTTCATGACTTTCATACCCATCGACCGGCTCGCCAAGGGAGTTGGTTGAAGTTTCTCGTGACAAGTCGACCACGTGTGACAGCCATACACGGCTTAGGCCTTCGTCCTGGAAACTCCCGTCAATATCCTTTGTTTACGGGACATACCTGAATCTTTGTACGTAACTAGATAGTATTGGAAGGAGATATCCGGAGCATGAGGATATGAGCTCACGTGCCTGTTGCCTATATATATGGCTCCAGTGCTCAACTCAATCCTAGTCTTCTATTCTCCTCTCCATGCTTAGTTTTCTCGTCGACCGCTACCCAATAAGATATATTGGCCTGGGCACTTTCACACCACGCTGATATTCAAGATCATTTTCGTCCGGTGACTGAGTGTTTCCCGCAAATCCATCTCCGCGGCGAAGAAGAAGATGATCAAATTAATTCAGAGATTAATCTGGTCGTGAAAGTTAGAGTGACTGAGCTTGGAAAAAGCATGAGCCTCCATGTCGACACGCAGAAGCGGCTTGAAAAAGAGCTATGCGAAATGAAGCATCGTACGTACCTTTGACTATTTAGCAATCGATGATATCAAAAGAACGTTGAAAAATAGTCTTTGGCCGGACCGTGAGACAATTCTCCCACTTCCAATGAATGTCCCTGAAGCATATGAATAAATACTCAATCGGGTTTCTGTTCACGAGAAAGGTAAAGTGGAAACCATTTTGCGAATAATTATTGGGGCACGACGCCCATTAACAATTGGAGAGATGGCCATGGCTTTGGGTGTGGCGACGACCTCTGAGGCAGAAACAGCAATAGAGGCAAGCCTGAATCCTGATGGACTAGCCGAGAAAATCCGGCGACTATGCGGCCTTTTCGTCTTCATCAAAGATTTAAAAATCTATCTAATCCACCAGACCGCCCAAGAGTTCCTGATTAGCAAGGTCAATAAATCACCTGACTTGACGTGGTATCTTGAGCCAAGCCAGACGGAGCTACACATGACTCAAATCTGCGTTAGATACCTCCTTATGAATGATTTAATCAGTAACAACGGAAAATCGGTCCGGATTTTACTGTATTATTGTGCAGAAAACTGGGCGGATCATTTTCGATATGTTTTAGCCCCGGAAGATGAGATAGTGCACCGGGTCTGGAGGCTTTATGATGTTGGCACCGAGCTATTTCGCTTGTGGTTTCCGATATTTTGGAAGACAGCAATGCCGTATCACCGAGACAGGAAAATAAAGAAACTGCACTTAGCGGTGTTCAATGGCCACCGGGATATACTGACTCTAGTACTTATGAGTAAGACAGGGAGTATTGAAGAAGTCGACGGATGGAAAACAAATGCACTACAATGGGAGAGTATAGCAATGCTCTCCAAGCTGCTAGTGCAGGAGGATATCTTGATATTGTTCAACAACTACTTGAGAACGGGGCCAATGTCAACCAGGATGGAGAGAAGTTAGTAGGTTAGATTTAATATACCTGAAAAAACAACACTCTCGGCGTGAATCGAATTTTTGAAATTGGGCACCCAGTCCCAGTCGTTCCGACTGCAAATTTAGCACTAACCTTATATGGGGTTTGGGATCACACTTAATCTAAGCTCCAATGTGTTGCAAGTTGGCGACTTGGGTTTCGATTAGTTGGGTTTGATCGTCTTCATTGAGAGTGCTATTATATCTAGTATCAATATATCTAGCGTCAGCATCTAAAAATACAGATATCATCCAGTAGTCATGGCCCCATCCATCCATCGAGCAAGCAACATGGTTTTTGCATCTTTAGAGCTCCCATAGCGTCTCGTTTATTGTTCCATCCGCGAGTACGCTTGGTGGTAATGGGTTTCGCATATTTAAGACTCCAGGACGACTTTTTGCAAACCCCCATTCTAACCACACATGGCTATCCCAGGCATCCTCGACGGTTGCCTCACAGCAAATCTCAAAGCTAAAGATGTAACTAGAATGAAAATTATTGGTAAGCTTCCAATTCTCATATGACGATATAAGAAATGCATGAAGAAAAAACTAAGGATAGGTCAGCATAACCTACATTTTCTTCTGGGTTTTGTCCCAAAGCAAGCTAGTGCCTAGCGCGCCATCGATCGGAGCAATTCTATGGCCCACACAGTCCCTAGAAATAACGATGTGATGAGTAATGGTCGGATTGGACAGATTATACCAGTGAATAAGTAATGAGAGAACATACTTGTACGCTTTTTCAAAGGCCTCATGAATTTCCTCGCGTTTTTCATCTGAAAACGTCCAGTATTCGTCGGGACTTAGAAGAATTCCAGATAACTGCTCAATCACTAAGTAGACAACAAAACCACCAGGAACAAGCCCACGGTCATTTTAATACTCTCTTTTGCAGTTGATGAGTAGTGGAGCCGATTCACATCCCAGTTTTGTGAGAGTACGCAAGGCTGTTTCGTCACGTATTTCCGCTTCAGGCGATGCTTGCTCAGCCCTTTCCTCAGACGAATAACCCATCGATTCTGTATATGGTATCCTAAAACTTCAGTATTAGAAATCGAACCAACAGTATGCAATAAGAAGTGAGCACAAACTGGGTGTAAATTTTCAATCTTTGATGTTGGATTGTTTACGTTCTTTGTGGCTCGTCCTGTGGCGCGCCATCCGAGACTGCGCCACGATTTTCTTGGTGGGATATCGCTTTGGCTACCCCAGAACAGACCAACTGAAATCTCAGTGCAGACAATTCACGCGGAAAGAGACTTAATTGTCTTGTTTCTTTGTCCTCCGCAGAGTCTGCATAGACCGTTTTGCGCGTGCCTTGCCTTTGTTATATGTAGTTTAGGGCGACTTGGGACCCAAGGATACATCTTTCGCTGGCCGGCCACGAGAATCCTTTCTCCTCGAAATCACACACAATCTGTACTCAAAAATAATTGCTTGGATCTTCCAAGTGACTATGTTTCATTCCATCAGACGCGCATTGAAGTCCATCCTTGGAGGACATGAGGATATATATGCCTTGGATCATGCTATTATCAACATGACTTTGCCCCCCGAGCACATGTGGATGAATATGGGCTACTGGAAGGTATGTATGATATATACAAACCCTTCTTGTGATAAATGGTCGACCTTTTATGGATATCTCTAATTCCGTGCCCTGTCCTCAGGATGCAAAGTCATTTCCCGATGCGTGCGAGGCTCTTCTCGTGAAGATTCTGGTTACAGCCGGACTTATCAGTCAGGACAAGACTTTGATGGCAGAGAGATTGTCAGATACCCACATGGACGGAGGAGGGCAGCAAGCTGTTTTCAAGTTAATCGATGTTGGACTGGGATGCGGCGATCAATCTCTGTACTTGACCAGAAGGCTTCATCGTTCGACAAACACTGGCAGTGACAACGGTAACGTAAGAGACACGACGGCAAAAGACCAGGAGCTGGTTCCCTTGTTTAACTCGTACATTGGGATCAATATCACTCCGGCTCAAGTGAACCTTGCACGGCATCGTCTCAAGGCAGCTTCGGAAAACAAATCTACCTCACCTACAGTATGGACGTCAGACGTAAAGATTTTTGCGGCGGATGCTGCTCGGCCCGCTTCCTGGGACCAGACACTTAACGAAGCTATCTTTGGCACCGGATCGCCACAGTCCACACCAGATACATCTACTGCTCCATTGAGTGCGAAAGAACATACGTGGCTGTTGGGTCTAGATACTCTTTATCACTTCCGACCGTCTCGCGTACCACTCTTTGAGTGTGCATACAGAGATATGAATGCCTCAATCATGGGATTTGATCTATTATTGGGAGACTCCTTGTCATTATGGGGAAATCTTCGCTTGCGTCTGATATGCCTTGCAGCGGGGATCCCTTACGCCAACTTAATGACCGTGAAAGAGTACGAAAATATGTTGACCAGTGTGGGTTATGCACACGAGAATATCAAATTGGAGGACGTTTCCCACCATACATTCGCAGGTGTAGCAGAATTCCTTCGAGCAAAAGAAGCCGAATTGAACAAGTACGGTATGACAATGGGCAGGCTGAAAATGCCAGGAAAAGTCTTTGACTGGTGGGCCAAAAGTGGTGCTGTCAAGGGCTATGTGATTGTGGCCCATAGATAAACATTCGGAAGCTTTTGAGATTTGACATTGTCCTGAAACATTGAACCTCAACCGTCTATATACAACAACCCACATGTATGCATATATATACCTATATACCTATATGTTCTTTGTAACGAGAGATATATAGTGCCCTGGAGGTCTGGGCATCCTGTGTGATTCATCGTAACTAGTCCAGAAGGAAAGAACAGCGTTATTGTCCATCCATCCATGGTATGTCGACTCCCAAGCTAGTTGCAACCCTCATCGCCGACACAACGCAACCTTCGAGGAGAACCATTCCATCCCAACACCAGGAACCAACAAGCCAAACGTTGTCAGTTCCATTCCGCCAGATCTGGTCCTTCTCTGGATCTTTCAGCGTTGAGTTCTTCTTGACTTCAGCGAATATTTCGTTGATGATTCTCCTGCTTTGAGGAGTTCGCAACACCCGATTGAGTCGAGCACGGTGTACTATCTGATCTGGCTTGATGAGAGAAACAGGAAAATTTGTTACAAAAACAGATGCTTTGCCATACGCCGTCTCTGTTGACTGTAAATTGGAGTGAACGTGCACTACCTGCACGTCGCCCTGAGCCTTAGCAGCGACTCTTTTCAGTGACTCGGAACACTCAGCAATCACCGATTGGTCGCGATGAACTACCGACTCTCCTGAAAAAACAGGGATTACCTTCATTGCTTCGCGGAGAGGGCCATACAGTGCACCAACCACATTTGGTGTGACAGCCATGATGACGTGGTCAAAATCAGCAGAGTGGCTCTCCCCATCAAAATCGACCCAAGTAACCTGAGACCTTGCGCCGATGTTCTTTACTAATGTCACCGTCGCGCGAAGATTGACGGTCAGATTCTTGGCCACTTTCTTCTCAACGACTTGAACACCACCGAGGACTGCGTAATGGGGTTGGCGATAGGTTCCCCTTGCATACCCCGTTATGTCGATGGCCGGAAAGTCAAGCAGCGCATCATGCGGACAGGTCGTTACACCTGACATGAGAGGCAAAAAGTAATCCTTGACGTAGCGCTGTGGTAGTCGAATCCTTTCGAGATACGTTCGCAACGTCTCATCTTCATTGGATATAGGATCAGTTTTCGGCTTGACATAGAAGCAACAAAATGCGAACCAAAAATAGCACGTCGCCAGGTATATCATCTGCATAACCCATTCCACATAGCCTTGACTTCGTAGTCGAAGTGGTGGTACTTGATGGTTGCTGGAAGAGTGTAAGAAATAGGGACGTCTTTTCTCATTATCGGCCGATGACTTGGACAGCAAGTATATAAATTTCTGTCTTGTGTATCCAATTCCGAGAAAGTCGTACATTCGCTTGAGCTGCACGTGGAATCCGTTGTCAAGCACGCGCATTGGTATATCGACACGATCAGGTAACGAGTTCTCTCCGTCTAGCGAGGGAATGGTGTATGAGGCAGAGTCCAACGACAACCGATCTTGCTAAGAGGTGGATATGTTAGTAGGGGATTAAAGAAGCAACGAACAAAATAAAGCAGGAAGAGTCTAATCACCGTCTCGAATATTTGCACGTCATACCGTGAATGCTTGTCTTGCTGGATCAGATAAGCAACGACCAATCCTGCCATCCCGGATCCAATGACAGCGACCGCTTTCCTATTTTGCCGCGCTTCTGCCATCTTCGGCAATTTCGTGCGAGTTCGAGCTGCTATTTCCAGATTATTTGAACAAAGACATTCAACATTTCTTCGTTTCCGCCCGCGAACGGAGTTGTGTCGTTGAAAATTCGCAGCACGACGGTGATAATAGGCTCGACTAAGGACTTCGGGAGGTGTCAAAGGGGATCGGCTAAATTGAATTTGGCCAAACACATGCATGATGCGCCAGCGTTTTTGCTTGGCGCGCCACTCCAGGTTAGGTAATGATCCATCCTCAAGGTAGAAAATGGTAAATCGTTTGTCGGTAGAAATACTTCGGATGGGTGCGCATTATTCGAGTTCGAGAATTGGATAAATATCTAAAATACAGATACGACCCAACATCCTTGACACAACTAGCCTTGGAAGCCTTGGGGAAGCCACGTGCATGCAACACCAGACGGAGCAGTATAGTTATATATATATACCAGTTTATATCCATAATGGCCTTTCGTCTCCAACCTCGGCAACCTTGGAACCTTCAAGATTACCTAATTCGCTGTCTCTCAAGTGCTGCATCGAACACTATTACAAACAGGAGGGTTCTGCAATTATCACTCGACACAGTTTAGTAATAGATCCGTGCTTTATCGAGCACGCTACGAGTCTCGCCCATGCGGATTTCATCGTGGGGACATATGCCAATACTTGATATCCCGGCCATTGCGTTCCAAAAGACTAGTTGATGAATTCAACATCCCATTAGCTACATGTAGGTACGGCAACACCGTACAGTATCCGAATTGATCACGGACTACAGACCACCTCGCCGTCTGACAGATAACCCGCGAATTCGCGATCTTACACCAGATCTGAGCGTTGCTCAAGAAGTCAAACGATTGAGATCATCCATCGATGATTTACAAAAACGGTTGCGTCCACGTTAATTGATTCGAGATTGACGATTTAGGGACGCTCTTCGCTGCTCGTCTAATACAAAACACCGTATGATGAATAGTGGTCCAAGTTGAAAGCCGTCGGCCACGATTCACAATCGACAGACTTCGGCTCGGGCTCCGCTGGCACTGCTTGGGCCGTTGATAATACTCCAGACGATATGGCACCTGGCTTGATGGCCAAGATAGCCAAGACAGCCAAGATAGCCAAGGTAGCCAGCCAAGTATAGGCTGGACTCCACTCGTCTTTGACGTTTCTATCACCAAGCCTCGATTTAAACACAGCGTGAAATAAGAGTTAGGGCTGATGTGCTTGAGCCCCGCTCGCTGGATAGCCTAGGGCTCCGAGAAGCTATGACTGATCTACTACTAGTGCGAACATAATCTTCCAGGCTTCTAGAATCCATGTTCCGAGTGACACTGACTGGTTGACTACGGAATGCGGTCGTGTCACAATGAGAAGGTGGTAGGACACAAGGCGAGCGCCCTCCGAGTCGAGTGTATGTTTTCACCAAAGCGTAGATACTAGATAGACACGGTTGAGGATTTCATGTCGCCATGTAGAACTGCATTCTCACCAAGATTCTCGTCGACGTAATTCTCGATCGCGTTTCGGGGTTATAGCTATCGCCTGCCTCGTCTCGAACACCACCCGATGTCCTCAAAGCTATCAGGCAGCTCTGTCTGTGCAAGACCACGATGAATGTATATACGTACGTAGTTAACCACATACTAACTACGGAGTACATATGGGTTCTGTTTTCGATTAGACTACCCGATCTGCCACCGCCTTCAGTCTTGGCGCCGCCCCATGATGTTTGCCGTCTTCCGACCCGAGAGGAAGTTGCGTGTTACGTTACTCTGTCACTTAGAGCAGTTAACTGCCTAGTTACGGAGAACTCCGTCGCCCTGACTTCGTATTCCTTGCTCCCCAACACGTGCCATGCCATGTCGCGCCTAAGTCGCTTGCACAAATAAACACCCGTCAAACGTAAGCCTTTTACTCTTATGTAAAATGTCGACGGCGTGTGTACAACAGCGCAGTAGCGTACCTGAGCTGATTCACACAGCGAGACAGTATGGACATGCACGTGGAGCCGTCCTGGTTGCTGATTAGCTGCAGCAAGCCAAGACCGGGCGCTAAGCCACGGCACCGGCCATTCCGCTCTTGGCGTTGGCTAGCTGGGGCACGTGTTGGCTGCGACGACGCGCAGTGGAAGGGCTGCTCTCAGACCGCGCCCATTACACTTCGCACCCCATGGTCGAACTCACAAATTATATAGCTTAGCACCTCTTCACATGCTCCATTGGATCGCCTTAATTCTGATCCCAACTCAATAATAAGTTAATAACCTAATATTACTGAAATTGGAACTCGGCGTTCAATGAAAAAGTCTTCCATGCATACAATATTACCCGATCAAAGAAGCAACAACTCCGAAACACGACCAGGGTATGTCGCCCATCCCCTCTCATTGGCATTGCAGCATCAGAATTCGCCAAATCGGACAGTCAAGCAGTCCATGGATTGGTCGAGGATGCACGTGGTGGTTCAAAGAAAGGGTCTCATGCATGCATGAAAGATGGATGGCTGAAATGCGAACGATAATGTCGTATGCTCACGTTACGGCTGATGGACTTGGCTGCGATGACCACTCGACGTGTTGTTGCGTTGGATCGCAAAGCGGAAGATAATGTGCGACAGTGTCATTGTTGTCGGCCACAATGAATAGATCTGCTATGACCCTCGAGATCAACATCATGATGTCGACCTGCAAAAGTAAAAGTTGATGATGGCCATTGTCTACTCCGTAGTATCTAGGATAAACACTAAACATCGAACCTAAAACACAAAGGATGGACTGAGGAGATTTGACTTTCGCCACACCAACGAAGCTTTGCCCAGAGAATATTGGCACAGGCAAGCTTCCTGGGCCCATTCGCGCCAAGGTGCCTCACCCAGATCAATCTATTGGTCCGACTTTGGAAACGCATTGCAGCCGGCGTGTCTCGATCAATCGATCATATTGACCGAATCAAATGCGGCCAGGGTTCACATGGCTGCTGCAATCTTCGTATTTTCCTGAAGCGCCAGGCGGATCCTTCCAAAATTGTCGTGTCAGACTCTGCCTTGGCGTGCTCACTATTTATACAAGGACATCTCCCTCCCTGTCAAAGAAATTTTCTTTTCTTTTCTGCAGTCAGCTTCTCCCTTGCCATCCATCTTCTACCTGACAGCTGAGATCAAATCGTCCAGCTTCTCTCACAATGGCTGATCAAGGCAAATTGAACGACCCCGTCGTCGGGACGTACTCCGCCCACCCTTCTCCCGTCATTGATCCCAATGAGCGCCGTCGTCAGGCCCTCGAACAGATCGACAATGCCGAATTCGGCTGGCGTCATGTTCGTGCCTGTGTCGTTGCCGGTGTTGGTTTCTTCACCGATGCCTACGATATCTTCGCCATCAACATGGCATCCGCCATGTTGGGTGTAGTCTTCTGGGTCGACAGCAACAAGGGTATGGATGCCCCGACGACACACCATCCTCTTCATTCGCTAACTTGAGACCCAGGAAAAATCCCCAGCAACTCCGATACAGCCATAAAGGTTGCCACCTCTGGCGGTACCGTCATCGGTCAGCTCGCTTTCGGTTGGCTTGCGGATCACGTCGGTCGTAAGCGCATGTACGGTCTTGAGCTCATCATTATAATCTTTGCCACCCTCGCCCAGTCTCTCTCCTCTGATTCTCCTTCCATGTCCATCGTCGGCGTCCTTATCTTCTGGCGTGTGATCATGGGTATTGGTATCGGTGGTGACTACCCCTTGTCTTCCATCATCACTTCTGAGTGAGTACCAATCTTCAGACCTTCATTTCACGAGGCTGTAAACTAACTGACGTAGGTTTGCTACAACCAAGTGGCGCGGTGCCATGATGGGATCCGTCTTTGCCATGCAGGGTATTGGTCAATTGGCTGGCGCCATCATCGCTTTGATCGTAACCGCCGGTTTCAAGGAATCTCTCCAAACCGCCAGCACTGTCGCCAAGTGCACTGGCGTTTGCAACCTCGCCGTCGACAAGATGTGGCGTGTAGTTATCGGCTTCGGCGCTGTCCCCGCTGTTATTGCTCTTTACTACCGCTTGACTATCCCCGAGACTCCTCGTTACACGTTTGATATCAACCGCGACGTTCTCCAGGCCAGCCAAGACATCAGTGCTTACTTGGAAGGCGCCAGTGAAGGCCACCCCGATCAGGTTGAGCGCGCTGCTGCTCTCCAGAAAGACAGCGAGCGCCTCGCTGCCCCCCAGGCCACATTTTCTGACTTTCTCGCCTACTACGGCCAATGGAAGAACGGCAAGACCCTTCTCGGTACTGCTGGTTCTTGGTTCTTCTTGGACGTTGCTTTCTATGGCCTCGGTCTCAACAATTCCATCATCCTGTCTGCAATTGGCTGGTCTGGCGGCCACAACGTTTACGAAATCTTCTACAATACCGCTGTTGGCAACTTGATCCTTATCTGCGCCGGTGCCATTCCTGGTTATTGGGTTACCGTTGCTACCGTTGATACCATTGGCCGTAAGCCTATCCAGCTCGGTGGTTTCATCATGCTTACCATCCTCTTCATTGTCATTGGTTTTGCCTACGATCCATTGAAGAACTCGCACAACGGCCTCCTTGCACTCTACGTCTTGGCCCAATTCTTCTTCAACTTTGGTCCCAACGCTACTACCTTCATTGTCCCTGGAGAGTGCTTCCCTACTCGTTATCGTTCCACCTCTCACGGTCTCTCTGCTGCCTCCGGCAAAGTCGGTGCCATCATTGCTCAGTGTGTCTTTGGACCTCTCATTCACCGTGGCGCGCCTGCTGGTTCCTCTGACACCCCCTGGCTCAACCATGTGATGCAGATCTTCGCTCTCTTCATGCTTTGCGGTGTCTTCACCACTCTCTTGATTCCCGAGACCAAGCGCAAGTCCCTCGAGGAACTCTCTGGCGAGAACCTTTACTGGGACAGCACCCCCACTCTCGCTAACCAAGAGAAGGCTGCAGAGGAGGGCCTTGCTAGCAATGGTAACGGCAACTCTCACTAGACTATCTCGACTCGAGAACACACTTAGATACACTAATTTCTTTCGTTCGTTACTGTTTTACATACCTCTTTTATTGATCGCACTTCGCATCGCATATGGAAGGATTTCATTGGCACGACTAAAAAGGCCAGGGAGAACAAGAATCCAGATACCCTATACCCTTAAACCCCTGGTCTTTTCAGTTCGATGTGGTAGTCTTTACTAAATCTACTAATTAAAACAAGATTGTTTGCTCTTTTCTCCGCCTTCGTAGTTGCATGTGTCTTCCGAACGAATCGCAGCGAAATAAACACAACGATCGCACACCTCGACTCGACTTAATTCACCCCGAGAGATAACTCTACCAAACGATGTGATGTAAATTCCAGTATTGTGGTAAATTTAAACCGGCACAAAATGAGAAAACCACGTTTCTGGTGAGCCGAATTATGGATTGGTTGAGTGCCACCCGCTGGCATTCGAGCATTTAAACAGTTCGCTCCCCTCAACTTGAAGAAATTTTCATCCATTTTTCACTCCACGGCTGTTGCATTTTCCAAATCACTGTCGCGATATTGGTTAGAACACCACACTTAATTTTCTCCGAACACGACGACGGAATCCACCGTTTTTTCTCGACGATCTCGAATACGCATTCCAACTCCGCTGCAAAGACAACGAACTACAATGGACACTTCGACGACCGTAACTGTCGCGCCAGAAGTCGCAACAACAGAAAAACAAATTCCAGCCTTGATTACATTTCAGACACAACCAGACAATGACGAACACGAAACGGATCGCATCAACGCATTGCGCTTGATTGCCGACAGCGTCGCACAACAGCGCCAGGAAGCAAGTCGAGCCATAATCATCCATCCGATCACCATCGCCGCTGTTTTAGCCTTGTGTGCTGTCTTGTCTCATCACATCAACGATCTTGCTACTATTGTGACCACGACGGCAGGTTGTTTGATGGCGGGAATGGCTGGAGTGGGTTACCTCACTTACGGATACTTGGAGCTTGCGGAAAAGACGGGGACGTGGTCATTTTTACGCCCAGATGCGAATTCCGACAAGGAAGACGTTCTGATTGTCACCAAATACGGCGATGATATTATCGGCGCATTGGTTTTGAGATTGTTATCCGTCTCCGAGAACAAGAAGAACCCCAAAGTCAAGGCGGTCATTCGTGCATGGACCGTGAAACAGAGATATCGTAACAAGACCTTCGGTACGGCTCTGCTGGAGGAAGCGATCGCTTTGTGCAAGAAGAATGGATGGAAGGGCCCTGAGTTCTCGCCGGATCATGCAAATTCCAAACGTATTCTTCCAAGCATGTTTCACAAGAGCTTGGATCGGAAGGAAGCGAAAGCTCGGAGGTTGTTGGAGAGGTTGATGGATTCCAGGAAATAGATTTGCACCTCATATACGGAGCAAAGTGTGGTAGTCTAGAATTTGGCAAATCTTCCACCTGTATTATGATTAATTGATTCATTGGCTTTTCATTCATTCATACACGGAAATAGACAACTCTCTCTAATGGTCGAATTTTTGACCATAGCAATGGCCCAAGGTGAAAATCTCGTTCCGCAAGGCATTCGTCGCGACACGACCGAGCCACCACAAAGTCAACAAGAGCAAGAACAACAAGCAGATCACAGGAGCTGATATTGTGGCCTTTAAAGTGCCAATTATACCACTGGCTGGTCATATGATTTGTTGGTTTTCTCGCCCTGTTGCCGTTGGAATTGATATGCCAATTCTATTGTACGTGCCTCCAATCTAGCATGATTCCTTAGGTGTTTTTGATTCTGAGCCTCTTAAGACCGCTGGTAGCTACATCCCTAGCATCAACACCCTATATTTCGGTAATATTATCTTCATATCTAGTTATTATGATTCGCTCAGCTGATTGGATAAGCTGTTCTACCTGTCTATGCTTTGTCAGAGGGGCCATAGAAAAATCAATATTTACATTCTATATATGTACGGATCAATCAGATTGGCCCGTATACCGGTATCCAATCAATTATGCACATAGCCAAAGATCTATCTGGTACAAATAACCTGGAACCTAAGGAATCCTACCACGACAGAAGAGCCAGTGATTCTCTCTTGTTACACCAGACCCCTAGTAGGACTTTCCAATATAATAGCTCTACTATCCGATTAGTAGTAATCGAGTCGATTGCTTTGTCTTTGATTATACCCGCTACTATTAGCCGGATCTAGCCAGCCACTTATTACACCTATCTACAGAACAAGGACGGAAGCTTAACATTTAGATTACTGGCTGCCTTCCTCGTCGCCTCTCTAAGAAGCTATTACCGGTAATGTGGTATTATCTGGTCACAGGCCTAGGATTAAAAGCGTACTTTTCTTATAACGCGTACGGGAACTAGGTAGCCAATTATCCAACATCAGAGTTTGCTAACTTTGCATAGATCATGTTGTATGCTCTGATGGGATATCCACAGGGTAAATGGAAGAGAATGAGGATTGAGAGATACGACATGTGTATGTATTCCGAATATGTAGGTCTGATTCGTAAGGTAAAAACTATTTACATATGAATCAATGGTCAAATAATACATCGTCCAAGTTTCGTGGGAATTGGTTGCAAAGGTTGCAAAAAGCTGATTGTCAACTACCCCTGTTAGATAATCCGGATATCCAGGAGCAGTCAAATGAGGCAGTCAATCAGAAGCTCTACATTATGGCCCCCAGATTTACCCCTCATGATAGATCACAAATTACGTCGACCATACACAAAATCAGCTCACCAGAATGTCTATAAGAACCCGGCTTTGGAACATCATGTAGACGGAGAGACAGAGAACTAAACAGATACAATCTTGCTAGTCACTTCTTCCTTTCTTATACTTGTAAAATACATTCAGGGTTAGCCGGGAGTAAACCCGCCAATCCGACAACCCCCGAACCTGTCGGATTGGAGGGGTTATTCCAGGCCAATCCTGAATAGTTGCTTACAAGAAAGGTGAAAGAATAAGTGACTAGCAAGATTGTATCTATTCCGTTCTCCCTCTTTTTCCGTACATCAGGTCCCAAAACCGGGTTTTTATATAGACCTTCTCCTGAGCTGATTTGTATGAGATCCGGCATGTAAGGTTTGTATGATTTGTAAGCTATCCCACGGAGTAAACTTGAGACATTTCTCTTACACATAACGGTTTCGGATTGATCACTTCATTCGATGGCTTCATTGGAAAGCCAGCTTATCTGACAGAATGTCAGATAATCCGGATATCCCAACAAGACAGAGATATCGATGGTATCAATCCTTGGGCATGTATACAATATATTTGGGCCCCTAGATTTCAGCCCAATATTTACCCCTCATGACAGGTCACAAATCATCCCACCAAAAAGGTCTATATGAACCCGGCTTTGGAACCTGATGTATTCAGACAGACAGAGAGAACACAATACACACAATCTTGCTAGTCACTTCTTCTTTTCTTATCCTTGTAAGATACATTCAGGATTGGCCTGGAGTAAACCCGCCAATCCAACAATTAAGAGTCTGACTACCCCTGCCTACCCATATCGAAGGGGATTCCATTCGACATTCGACACCATTATGGCTTCAAGCATCACCAACGACGTACGTCTCGACTCTCCGGATGACTGGGATGAGTGGGAAACCGCTCTACTCAACCAAGCTGAGACGTACCATATTCTCCTGGTCCTCCAAGGAATCGAGGACCCTATCCCTAAGCCTGAAGTCCGACGTATCAAGGACTTCATGCTAAAGGATATACCACTGCCCTCTCAGCCACCAGTCGCACCTCCGACTGGCCCTACTCCTTCAGCCTCGACCGCGAGGATTGGAGCGGCTGCAGGTACTCGTGGCCATACTGCTAGTCAACCATCCCAGGACTCGGAGACCGTCCAAAGCACTGAGTCCCAGGAAGACGTTCCTAGCACTATGGACACGATGGATAAAGAAAGAAGAAAACAGATAGAGAAAGACGCGCTTTATGCCTTTAGCGTCCATAACAACGAGTATAGAGTATTGTACCAACTCTGGGAAACTCAGTGCCGAGATGTCGACAAGGTTTTCAACTGGATGAAGAAGACTGTACACCCAAGCTATCTCAAGATGTGTGTCAGCAACACTCCGGATTGGAGAAAAGCATATCGAAATCTTAAGAGCCATCTTAGTCAACCCCAATCTGACGTTTATCGTAAGATTAGTAGTGACTATGCTGCGGTGTTCATCCTTCTCAAACAGGCAAGAACGACTAAGGATTTAGAGGCCTGGATTGTGAAATGGGATGACGTTCTTACTCGTGCAGAACGTAAGAAAATGTCTATTGCCACCAACACAATCGAATGGGCAGATAAATTCTTTGACGCTATTGACTTCCTTGACCACTCCTGGATAACGACTTTTAAAGTCCACTTTCATGAGAAGATTGATGACGGGACTCTGGAACGAAGAGATCTTACTAATATGTTCCGAAGGCTTATTCAACAACCACATATACGCCTCCGGGGGCGTCCATCAAGAGGATCCTTTGCCACTCAGGCTGGAGGAAATGATAATAGAAGTGACTATGAGGCTCCACAACAGCCACGACGTCAGAATCGCTCCCTGGACCGCTCCCGAGGACGCTCACAATCTCACTCCAGAGAACGACCAAGTAAGAAAGCCAGGCTTATAAAGCCAGAGGATATGAGGACAACCACTACACCAATCTGCCCGGCATGTGGAGGACGACATTTTCTCCTAGCATGCTTTTATATCCTTCAACACCTTGGGCTTCCAGTTCCAGATAACTTTGAACCTTGGATATATCGTCAAGAGAGAGCAAAAGAATGGACTGAGAAAAACACCAATATGATTGACGAATTGGTTAAACACCATGAGCAGTTGACGCTCAGTGCTAACAAAGAACATCCTCGCTCTCGAAGCCGATCCCAAGGCAGAGCAAAGGAAATACTAGGAATCACCCAAGATAAGACGATATTCCAGGGAGAGCCAATACCCTCAGAATGACTTCCAAAATTGGCAGTTGGCCGGTGTAAAGCCACATACTTTGTCCAAATGGAAAAGGACCTGGCCGCACTATTAATAAATGATTATCCGTTGAAGCATTCATCCATCTTAGACTCAGGCTCCACGATACATGTCTTTAATGAGATAGAGCGCTTTATCAACTTTCAGAAAGCACGGCCTGGAGACTATCTCTGGGCAGGAACTCACAAAGTTCCAATACTCGGGTATGGAGAAGTCGATATCGAGGTCCATGGCGCTAACAACCAGCTGCGTTTTCTCCGCCTTTATGAGGTAGCATACTGCAAGGACTTCGTTGCCAATCTGGTGTCACTCCGCCAGCTAAGAAAGCAAGGAATCTGGTGGGACGGCCGGCAAGGATACGACTGCCTCCGACACGAGGATGATCATCAAATAGTGGCATATATTCGAGATATGGAAGGCCAGTTCATTCTTGAATATATTAATCATGACCATCCTATGATAAAAACTGGTTTTATTATACGACGTCACCAGCACACTTCCTGGACCGCTAGGAAAGAGAGAAAAGCGAGTGCAAAGCGATGGCATGCACGCCTCGGCCACCCTGGTCCTCAGGTTATTCAACACCTTGCTAATGCCACTAAAGGTGTACGAGTGACCGGTCTTTCTAAGGGGCCTACAACAGTTCAATGTGAGGCATGTGCACGGGCGAAGATTCAGCGTATGGTACGAAGGGAATATAGGAAACCTGCTGAACTGCCCAGAGACGAATTAGCTATCGACATTCACGATTTTGAGAAAACAACGTTGAAGGATGATAAAGATATAAGAACACTGATGTTAATCACTGATCGTTATAGTGGTTATACCTGGGATTTTTATCTCACTAGCCATACCACTCTTGAGGTCCTTGACATGTTGAAATGGCTTTTCGCTTATCTCAAGAAACAATATAATCTCACACCGAAGAGGATGGAAATGGACAACGAGATCACAATAGTTATCCCTGGAGTAGCTGACTGGCTCACTGAACAACACGTCAAGTTGCTGCCATCTGCACTATACGCTCAAGCGCAGAATGGAGGAGCAGAAAGGGTTGGACGGATCATTAAAGATAAAGGCAGAGCGATGAGAGCGAGTGCACGGTTCCCTAGGGATCTATGGCCAGAGATATGCCGTGCAGCCGTATATCTTTATAACCTATCCCCCCGGTATGGATCACAATGGAAGACACCATTCGACGTCTTTCACACCCAAGTTGCCTTGATGAATGGGATAAGTATTAAAGACCAGAAGCCTCAGATTGGCCATTTGAAGGTATATGGTTGCCGGGCATATGCTATGACCACCAACGCACTGAAAAAGGAGAACCGCCTCGAACGATTCAATCCAAAGGCCTGGATAGGTTATCTCGTGGGATACTCTTCTACTAACATATACAAAATCTGGAACCCAAAGACGGGAGCTATCGTACGTGTACGAGACGTGATTTTGATGAAAGCCGTGTCTTTAGTGGACATCTATTGGAATTGGAAGATGAGTTACTGTGTGTCTCTATTGAGGAATTAGCCCGGTTGCTTTTGCGAATTGATGTATCCAACAACCCTGAATATATCAATGACTTGGATGAGGAAATGGAGGATGCTACTTTTAACCAAGATAGGAACAATGAGCATACGACCACTCAAGGGTCAACTGGTTTAGAATCCGAAGAGCCGAGCAATCGTGTCTCTGAAGATTCAAGCGGCCCATCTCTCACGGTTGGAGAAAGATTGTTAAACGGAATAGATAAATATGCTTACCCTACGCCTCCAGAGTCACCCCCGAGTGCTTTGCTGGCGGGCAGCTTAACTATCGTTCAAGATAATGATCCGACTCTTCGTGAAGGCTCTGAGCACGCTGCTGGCATGTCAACTGACAGGGAAGGTAGCGCTGCTGCTCTCGTTCAGGAAGCAACCAATAGGGGAAGGTGTCGCTGGCGCTCTTATTGGCGAAAATATTGGGGAAGGTAGCGCTGCTGCTCTCAATACGCGTGACTCCATAGACTCCTCTCAGAGGACTCGTGGCAAGCATTTCCTTGAGGCTGGGAGCGCTGTTTCACTCAAGAAGAGTAGGGAAGGTGTCGCTGGCGCTCCTACTAGAACCGTTGATACCGTTTTGACACGATGCCGGGATAAGCTCAATCCCTGGAGAACCGCTTTTCTAGCAGGCACGCGAGATCGTCAGTATAAGGTTAATGATGTCAAATTTGATCACTCCAGCCTTCGAAGGAAGCTGCGCGCTGCCGTTCAGCTTCAGGCTACGATGACTGGAGACATTTATGACCACGAGCGACTCACAAGACAGGTCCTGGGAGGACGACGACTTCAGTCCTTCCTGGTCCGCGATCTTCCGCCGGCTCCAAAGACTCATTGAGATGTGGAGTCTCACCCTTTAGGTCTCCTATTCCAGAAGGCCGAGATAGGTCATCTTGACAGCCATGATCCAGCGGGTTCTTGGACAGAAGTGCCTCAATCGGAGGCCCGAGAAAAGCAGATTCTGGATTGTATGTGGGTATATGTCTATAAAGCTGATAAAAAGGGGAGATTAGTGAAATGCAAAGCACGTCTCGTGGCACGTGGAGATCAAGAGAAGGAAGACGACATGAGGGACACCTACGCTGCCACTCTCGCTGCTAGATCTTTCAGAACACTCATGTCAATATGTGCACGCTTTGGTCTCGAAATAAAAGGATTTGACGCCGTTAATGCCTTTGTCAACGCTAAAATCGATGAAGAAATGTACATGAAAATGCCGCCAGGTTATCGGAAGAGAGGTCTCATCTACCGGATCAATAAAGCCATATACGGGCTTCGCAGGTCACCTCTTCTCTGGCAAGAAGAACTAACTGGCACCCTCAAGGACCTTGGATTCAAGGCCGTTCCTCATGAACCCTGCTGCATGCTTCGCTCTGGGATTATCCTCTTCTTTTACGTTGACGATATTGTACTCGCATATAAGAAGGAACGAGAAGCGGAGGCTAACGAGATTATGGCCCGTCTGCGGAAAAAGTACAATATTACCGGCGGCGAAGACTTGGATTGGTTCCTAGGAATGAGAATAGTTAGGGACCGAGAGAAGAAGCTTATATGGCTCAGCCAGGCCACCTATATCGACAAAATCGCCAAGTTAGTTGACTCACACCAGAACGACGATGTGCCTATGTCACGAGAGGAACTACTCCCATACGAAGGCACTGCTGACTACTCGAGTATTCATAAATACCAACGAAAAGTCGGCTCAATAATGTACGCTGCTGTGAGTACGCGACCTGACGTTGCTTTCGCCGTCTCAAGGCTTGCGAGATTCCTCACCAATCCTGGACCTAAGCACCATAAAGCTGCCGATAAAGTGCTCTCCTATCTCAGACGATTCCGTACATATGCTCTTAAGTTGGGGGGTGGAGACGATTACACTGTGTCAACAGACGCCTCCTTTGGGGATAATACACTTGACCGCAAGAGCTCGCAAGCATACGTTATGACTCTTTTCGGAGGAACGATTGGTTGGCAAGCCAACAAGCAGGATACAGTAACAACATCAACTACGGAAGCCGAATTGTTAGCTCTCGCTCAGGGGGTGAAGGAAGGTAAATATATCCTCCGACTGCTCTTGGAGTTAGATATTCGATTCCAAACACCTACCCTCCACGTTTACTGCGATAACAAACAGACGCTGGGACTGCTTGAGAAAGATGCTCCACGATTGCGTACAAAGCTTCGACACGTTGACATTCACAACCACTGGGTTCGACAAGAGGTACAGAAGGGAGATGTCCAAGTGCACTATATGTCCACAAAAGATATAATCGCCAACGGCCTCACTAAGACACTGAGCAAGCAGGAGCACCAAAAGTTTCTTAAACAAATCGGAGTAGAGAATATCGACAGCTATCTAGCTCCTCAGCAAAAGGATATAGAGAAACTGGATTTCGAGGAACTGCTTTCTCTCAACGACATGCCCGATGACATATGAAGTAATTTCCAGCTTTGCAAGCAGTGCCTTCTGCAGCTGAGGGGGTGTGTCAGATAATCCGGATATCCCAACAAGACAGAGATATCGATGGTATCAATCCTTGGGCATGTATACAATATATTTGGGCCCCTAGATTTCAGCCCAATATTTACCCCTCATGACAGGTCACAAATCATCCCACCAAAAAGGTCTATATGAACCCGGCTTTGGAACCTGATGTATTCAGACAGACAGAGAGAACACAATACACACAATCTTGCTAGTCACTTCTTCTTTTCTTATCCTTGTAAGATACATTCAGGATTGGCCTGGAGTAAACCCGCCAATCCAACACAGAACCCCAGATGTTTGTTAGTTTAAATAACCCTAACCTAAACCCTGATTGCTGGCGGCCTGATAAAAATCAAGTATTTTGGTTAATGGATTTAACGCTGGTTAGCGATACCGATCCGGGGCTTATGGAGGTTGCTGCTATTGAAAACAACGTACTGGCTCTTTAAGAAGACATCACCAAGAATACCATAGTGCGGGTGATGGCTTGTCTGGAGACCACCATAGCACCAAGTACCATTGGAATCGTACTTGATATGATCACCAGGAATGACAGCACGGTGGTGACCAATAATCAGAATGAGGTCGGGGATTTTCTCATTACACCTAAAGATGTATCCACCGGCATGTTCCGAATCATGGGCACTAGGAATATCTCCATAGTATCCGTGGACAATCCTTTGCTCAAGGAGGAGAAGGGTAGTACCAGTATCAACAATAGCATGGAAAGGGATAAAACTAGCAAAAGAGCCAACAGCATATCCACTAATAGTAAGATTCCAGAATCCATAGGAAGCATCAACCTCGACCCAGACGAGATCCCCTTTGTGTTTTTTGTGATCAATGAAACCAAAGTCATAGGTACCAGGAGCTTTGTGTTTGAGGTAAGCAGCAAAGACAGGCTGAGAAAGGTCATTCTTAACATTTTCATAGAAGGTATTCTGCCGCACAGGTATAACTGTATTGATTTGAGAGAAGGCTAATCCAAGGATACCATCGAATACCATCCTATGGTCTTTGACGAACTCCGGGGGTCTAAAGCCTTCAGCAGTCCCAATAGCTTGCTTATGGTAGGTAATGCGACCAACAGAAACTTGATCTAGGTATATATCGCCGTAGACACTAAATCCGGTACCGTAGCTGACACTCCAGCTATATTCCGGTAGATATATCCCAGTATTCGGGTCATAGGTTCTATGGGATCCAACCCCAGGGGTGTTCTTAGTGAACGCCCACCTATACTAGTTAGCTGTAATCCATGTGAATATAGAGAATTGAATTAATATATACAAATTAGAAGAACCAGTGTCAAAGTCAAGCATTAACGTATTGCGACCAAGTTTGACAGGACAGAGGTATCCAACATCATTTTGAAACGGAGTGGCGGCAAGAGAGTCAAACTTAGCAGACCTAGCGGCTAAGGAGACGTTATGAGGAACCTCAACACCATACTTGGCATGCGCCCGGGCATATAGAATAGCTGGATGAATAGGAGGAATCTGAATAGCAACCTGTTGGATAGAAAAGCTAGATTTTCCGGAGGTAGTTAGAGCAGCAGCAAGAGCTGAGAGGGCTAAGAAAGAGATAATAGTCTTGGAGTTCACCATGTTGATAGAGATGAAATTGAATAATAATAATAATAATAATAATACGATAACAATAAGAAGAAGAAGAAGGTAATTAACCAAATGTTTAACAGTCTTGACTTGAATCACTTAATATTTATACATTTTTTCTTTACTTCCATTATTCCTAGTTGGTTCGTTAAGCCTCGTGCTTTAGAATAAGACCAACGCTCCATGGGCCTCGGCCTATATCTAAGATATATTATGAACTATATCTATACTGCAGCCTTTTTGGAAGGTTTCAACTATACTAGACCTAAGTGTATGGTTCTATTACCGGTCTTGTGATTGAAGCGAGCTGGAGAGCACGTTTTCTAAGACCCAGTTCTATGTTCTCCGCAATAAAACAGATACCAGAACTGGTAACATGTCACTTCCTAGCCTCATAGGCCTAATAACTAACCCTAAGATACGTGTAGTACTCCTACCGTACATATTAGGTTAGTATATTGTTAGCGTTCTACCTTGGGATTGGCTCACTAGATCTCGCATTGAGGATGAGTACAGAGATGACGTCGTCATAGACGCGCAATCATACATGGCACCTGTATATTTGAACTACGGCAACTGCTACTGGTCCATAGTACCTGAAGACCGAGTATGGGTATGATGACGCAATCGATCATCCTTTTCTCCCCCACGTGACAAATAATCCTCGTTTCGAGAAACTCGTGCCGCCAAGCCCGCGACCTCATGCGCAGAAAGAGTGAGATTAATTCCTGGTTGAAGATAGCGATAAAGACAGAATGCACAAAGCCGGAAATCCAGTTATGGATCCAACGGAAAGCTTCTCCAATACAAAATCCAATCTCTGTGCGAGAGTCTCGTCCATGGCTGCATTAATCACACATGTGTGATTAATCGTAGGTGGTATCTCACTTGGACGAGGCTTAAAATGAAGATCGAAGGTAGGATTTTGAAGGCAGGGAAACCCTCCAAGGGCCTCATAGAGCATGCTGCTGCTCAGTGTGATTTCCTCTCGAGCGTTCAACTGTCAGCTGTAGGTCTCGGATTCAGGGAGCCTTCTTTGCAAGGTTTAAGATATCGTCATAGACAAGCGATGGGTATGCGTGGTAGCGATGAAGCTCGTTGGAGTAGTTTCTTTCTAGGGTCGTCGTCAAGATTGATCAGTAGTCATTCCAGATTTCGTAGACAAGAAAAGAGGGCAACAATTTCCGAGATGTTTGAGATGCGTCCAACGTCCAACGCCCGGAGATTAGAAAAATCAAAGAACTGACCCCGGTTGGTCATGAGAGATTCACTATCAATCTCGCCTTTACTACAGGTGAACGAAGTCGAGCGTGGTGGTGAGGTTGAGGTTGGCCCAAATGAAGTCATAAAGCTCTCCCATCTCTGGTCGCTTTTGAGAATGCCATAGGTAGGACGATCAATATAGTCCGACTAAAATTGAAGGAGGCTGCTGCCTGGATGGGGGAAAGCTGCGCCGCACGAATAAAGGACATCGGAGACACGGAGAACAAATAGGGGCAGCGTTTATTTGTATATCCAAGTAGTATTCTAAATCTACCTGTGCTCGACAATGCTGGATTGCACACGTGTCTCCTTGAGCAAAAGTATAGCAGTCTCCGCAGTACTGCGTCGTCCCATCGGCGACTCTGGAGTTTGCCGGCACAGATGTCGCATACTAGTAGGTAGTTTACGTAGTACGTATACCTACCGGTAAGTTAGTCGTGGAAATGACTGGTCATCAGTATGACTATTCTGCCATAACACTACAGAGTAGTCGTTTCGGAACATAGATAGATAGATAGATGTTTATTACGCCCGGAGGCACTAAGCCTATAGGGCACTAGCGTATTAATTACATAATCCATTTCCCACAGATCCGACGTAAACTCGTGATAGCCCATAATTTGTTCTCGTACCGTGTCAGCTTGGTGTTCGGGTTCTCCGGTTGGTGTTTTTTAGGGTGGGGAATTTCCCTTGTTAAAGGTGTTGGCTAGTAGATGGTCTTAAAGGTTATCTTCTCCAAGTGTGCGGTGTCCTATCTTCGGCGGCCGCAGCAGTATCTACCTGGGAAGGGATAGATTACTTCCTTTCCCCTATGTTGATGGAGGTCCGGCTTCGGGTTCCTGTTCTAATCTTCCTGTTGCAATTGCGTACTTGATTACTGCCTGGACGGCCTTCATGTCTGGTTGCCATCGATCCGGGTCGGAGCGTGATTTTCCGCCTAGGAAGAAGGACAGGTTACCTCGTCTCGACTCTGTGCATTGGTTCATGCCTTCTCTCATCGCTGTCCATTTTGTGCAGCGGAATAGGAAATGTTCCACTGTCTCACTTGCTTGTCCACATGCGCAGAGATCGGAGTCTGCTGCGCCTATCCTATTCAAGTAGCTGTTGAGCCCTGTCATTCCTGTCCGAAGCTGGGCCAGGATTTTTGCCTCTTTCCGGTTCAATCTGTCGTACAAGCTCCTTGTATGTTTTCCTGGAAGAGCTGCATCTACAGCCTTTGAGTATTTACCAACATTCTCTGGGAGAGTCCATTCTAGCTGCCGTTCCGCAAGGGCGAGCCTGATAGCAGTTGATCTAGCTTGGGATGGTTGTTTCTCCGGCAGATGCTCTGTTCCTGTCGCTTTCTGTGCTTCAGCTTTTGCTCGTTGTTTCAAGTTGATATCTGCATGTGCTGGTATCCAGATTGCATTTACTGCGTTTCCTCGCCGGTATAAGGTCTCAATCTGCTTATATATCCGCTGGATGGTTTCTTGACCAGATTGCTGGCGGGGTTGGCTGATTGCTGCCACTGCGGATCTATTACTGCTAAGGATAGATATCCATCTACAGCATGCCCCAGGAGGGACTCGTTCTAGGGCGACCGCCATCGCTTCTAGTTCTGCTGTATAAGGATTCTGCTCTGTCCTTTTGCCCAGGGTGATCGAGAAGCTGGATATGTCGGTTCCATTATTGTCTGCCTGGGTGTCTCTTATATGGCCTCCTATACCCACTATTCCGGATCTAGCAGATGCACTTGTGGCAATTAGGATACCAATTGCCTTCTTAGCAATTTGAATGGTCTGTTCCCCGTCTTTTTCGTGTATCGTTTGTATACGCGCTGTCCATGGTGATATTGTGAATGCTTGGATAGTTTCTATCCGCTCGGTTGTTGTTGTTGTCTCTAGGGCTCGAGCTATCCTCTGTAGCGGAGACCTGAACCTCTGGGTTGTGATAGTCCTTAGTTTGACTAGGGGGTTTGATTCAGGTAGTGTTTGGATGTCGATGTGTAGTTTTATAGCTTTCTCCATATGTCGATTGTGGAACGGCTGGATGCCTGCTTCTGCCTCAGCCACAGCAGTTGCTACTGTCCGAAAGGCCCCCGTTACTGCAATAGCTCCATGTTTCTGTATTCTGTTTAAATATTGTGTTCCCCTTGCTCCACAGGCATGCATCCAGACACTAGAAGCGTAGTCTGTCACTGGAGCTACTGTAGCTCTAAATAGTTGTCTTGCTGACCGTGGGGAAGTCATCTTTAGCCTTCTCAGCGCCATGGCTGCCGTGAGTCCTTTGGTAGCAGCATTGGCAATGTGTTCCTTGAACCGTAGCTGGGAATCCATCACTATTCCTAAAATCTTTGCACTTTCCTTTGGTTCGACTATTTCGCCTTTAATCAAGAATGGTATGCTGCTTGAACGGCTTGCCGTCCGGGTGAAGTGAACTATGGCCGTTTTATCACATTCAAATGTTGCCCCGCTTCGTCTTTCCCAATCCAAGGCTCTGTCGATTATGGCTTGTATGCTAGCCCGGTTTACTTCTGCTGATGGGCCTGATACCCATGCCGTATAGTCATCCACAAATGCAATTGCTCCTCCGGAGGCACTTATCCTGTGTTGTACTAAATCCGCATTGAAGAACAGGAATAGTATTGGGGACAGTGGTGATCCTTGTGGTAAGCCTGCCTGTGGTAGCTCCCGTTGTTCGCTTGTAGATCCATTAACCAGGATGTTTGCTGTGCGTCTTGAGCAGAAAGCATCAATCCATCGAACTATTTGGTCAGGTATTCCTCTTGCCTTGAGTCTCTGCAGCAGTCTCTCTTTGAAGACTCCATTATATGCCCCTTGGACATCAAAACTGACCAGGCTTAGTACCTTCCTATTTCTCCAGGCCTTATAGATCTCTTCTTGCAATAATAGAAGTGCCTGTTCTGCCGAGCGCCTCTTCCTTGCTCCAAAGTGGTTTATAGGCAGCAGGCCGAACTCTTCGACAGCGTATGATATCCTTTCCGCGACGACCGCTTCCAGTATTTTACCCAACGTGGAGAGCAATGATATTGGTCTCCATGCTTTAGCCAGCGCGTAATTTTTCTTGGCCGGCTTCTTTAGCGGTATAATCTTAGCATTTCTCCATTGGGAAGGGAGATCGCTATCTTGAAGTGATATCTGAAAGATACGGAATACTCTTTCTTTGACCACTGGCCAGAGCTGCCTCCATACCATTGCTGGGAGGCCATCCTCTCCGGGTGCTTTCCATGGCTTAGCTTCAAAGACTTTTCGTTCAATCTCCTCCATAGTGAGATCAGGCATGTGTATCGGCTCTCTTTGTGGCCGAGTTCCCTCATCTTCTATTCTCGTCGGTAATGGTGGGAAAAATGTAGCAAGCAACTCTTTCATCTGCTCTCCTTTATCTTTGGTAGTAGATCCATCTGCCTTTACCAATGGTGGTATTTTGTCGCTGAATGAGCTGCTATTAGGTTTTAGATATTTAGTTGCCTGCCATATATTTGCATCATTAGCAAGGAAATCTTCCCAGTGTATCTTCTTCTGTTTCCGGATTGCATCATGATATTCTTTTGCCGCTTTATGTGCTTGTTGTTCGAGCTCATGGATTATACATCCTGCTCTACGCCGCGATCTAGCCTGATTTCTCCAGTATGTGTATATACGGCGAAGCTGCGTTAGATCTGTCGTCCACCATCGTTTCGCGTATGGTGAGGGTTTTGCCTTTGGTGTAAGTTTTGAGACTGCTTCTGTGACCGCTATCATCAGGCGATCCGTCTGCAGCTGGACTGAGCCGTCCAGGGGAACCCCTTGTAAGCTGGTAGTGACTCTAGCTCTAATTTCTGTCCAAGGCGCGTTCTTCCAGAGCAATCTCTCAGTGGTAGGTCGATCCGGGACTGATATATCAAACTCTGTTTCAATAGCTTGGTGGTCTGATCCATGGTTTGTATAGTGTATGCCACATTTAACCATCTCTTCTGCTAGCTCCGTCGATGCTAAGACTAAGTCGATTGTTGTTTCTGTATCCCCTGAATGCCATGTCTTTGTGCCTCTTGGTAGAAGGCTGTGGAGTGAGTGTTCGGTCATATAGTCAACTAAAGCATCAGCCTCCCCCTGTCTTACTGGAGATATTTGGTCTCCGCCCCAGAGTTGGTCATGCCGATTGAAGTCTCCCATAATTAGAACATCCATCCGTTTTCCATCTCTTCCCCGTATGTCTACCACTAGGCTATGTAGTAGCCTAGTTGTAGATATTAGTGCTTCCTCATTGTTCCCCTCCACATAGACTGAGGCCACCAGTACTGCCCTATCTGGAAATTGTAGTATCGCAGCTGTCAGATCTGAGGATTTTACTGGGATCTGTTCTGCCTCAATGTCGCTCCGAACCCATAGCATGCTCCGGATTGGCCATCTTCCTTCATGTCTCTCCGTGGGTGTCATCTTAGTCCAGTAGCTGTGTCCCATTGGGCTTGTTATCATTGTCTTCTCAATCATCCGCGCGTATGGCTCGGATATTGCTATCGCTCCATAATCTCTAATTTCGTTATCGTTCATTAAGCTTTGTTGTATCATATCTCTTTTGCCCACATTGAGTTGTAGTACGCGAAATGATCTATGCATGAGACTGTATAAGGCGTATTCGACAGTTTTTGCTGAATGACTCATGAGGCCCTCCACAGGGAACACACTTTAGAATTGTATCCTGGCAGGTGCTGTGATGATGTCCCTTATTTGCACATCTAGCGCAGGTTTGAGCCTTCTTGCAGGAAAAGGCCTTATGCCCCATCTCTTGGCAGTTATAACATTGAGCAGGTCCTGTTTGTGGTTCAAAGACCCGAGTATATGCGGATTCTCCTGCTATATCAAAATAGTTGCCTTCTATCAGACGTCTGGCTTCCGTCGCTTTGGTAACGTATATTACCATAGATCCATATGCTTTGTTGGAGTCTTTTTTGCTAAGCCAAGAGATCTTAGCAATGCTGACGTTATTTTCTTTCCCCAGGATTTCGGCTGTCCCTGATAAGATATTTCCATCTGCATCTAATACTGCTGTCCGGTTAGCATTGTCGATTTTGACCGGATATAGCTGGTTTCGTAGGATTCTTATTCCTGGTATCTCAATCTTTTGGGCGGCTTCTTTGATCTGCTGCATCTCGTCTTCATGTCTGCAAACCACCTTGATCCGGTCTGCAGTTTTTGGGTCCTTGATCATTGCTGCACACCGCCAGTTTTCTGTTTCCTCATTCCCACGCATCTCTTTTTCGATCTGTTGTCTTATATTGGCTATCTGGGTCTTCGCTTTGTCTTGTTCTCCGACCCGGGACGTGTCGATTGTGCAGAATAGCGTATTAACTAATGTAGGACGGGCTAGGGGTACTAGCTGTGTATCCTGTTGATGACTGGGCTGTCTATCAACTACAGCCGCGTATGTTGTCATAGCCGGAGTACTTGCGACAGTGTCTAGCTGTTCCTGGAGTTGCTTGTAATCTTCTGTAGCTTGGCTTCGGATTGCTTCTACTTGGGTCTGCAGCGCTTGAATTGTATTGCTCTGTTCCCGGATCATTTCAGACTGTTCCTTGATCATCATCTCTTGTTTGATAAGGGCTTCTTTCAGTCCTTTAACCTCTTGGTAGGTGCTTTCTAGGTACTGGCCTATCTTTTTAAGCATGTCCCTGTTTCCATCTTTTCCGCTCTGTTTCTCCTCAATAAGGCCAGCGGCTTTCTTTACCGCTGTTAATTCCACTTGGGTCATTGATTTCTTGGACGTTCTAACGGCGCTGATATTGTCGCTACCCGAGGCCTCTCGGGCCCTTGTTGAGGGCATTACGACGCGTCCCGAGCGCGTTGTTGCCGGCTCCTCCACCATCGCGTCCGCCATCCCCAGCTGGTCGTCGAACCGGCTGTTGTAATGACAGTCGAATTTTCGAAATGACAGTCGAAACAGGTCACTTTGCCTCTCTCTCACCTTCAGTATAGTTTCGTCAAATGCCGGTAGGGTACTGCCGTTCCGTTTCGGAACATAGATAGATAGATAGATGTTTATTACGCCCGGAGGCACTAAGCCTATAGGGCACTAGCGTATTAATTACATAATCCATTTCCCACAGATCCGACGTAAACTCGTGATAGCCCATAATTTGTTCTCGTACCGTGTCAGCTTGGTGTTCGGGTTCTCCGGTTGGTGTTTTTTAGGGTGGGGAATTTCCCTTGTTAAAGGTGTTGGCTAGTAGATGGTCTTAAAGGTTATCTTCTCCAAGTGTGCGGTGTCCTATCTTCGGCGGCCGCAGCAGTATCTACCTGGGAAGGGATAGATTACTTCCTTTCCCCTATGTTGATGGAGGTCCGGCTTCGGGTTCCTGTTCTAATCTTCCTGTTGCAATTGCGTACTTGATTACTGCCTGGACGGCCTTCATGTCTGGTTGCCATCGATCCGGGTCGGAGCGTGATTTTCCGCCTAGGAAGAAGGACAGGTTACCTCGTCTCGACTCTGTGCATTGGTTCATGCCTTCTCTCATCGCTGTCCATTTTGTGCAGCGGAATAGGAAATGTTCCACTGTCTCACTTGCTTGTCCACATGCGCAGAGATCGGAGTCTGCTGCGCCTATCCTATTCAAGTAGCTGTTGAGCCCTGTCATTCCTGTCCGAAGCTGGGCCAGGATTTTTGCCTCTTTCCGGTTCAATCTGTCGTACAAGCTCCTTGTATGTTTTCCTGGAAGAGCTGCATCTACAGCCTTTAAGTATTTACCAACATTCTCTGGGAGAGTCCATTCTAGCTGCCGTTCCGCAAGGGCGAGCCTGATAGCAGTTGATCTAGCTTAGGATGGTTGTTTCTCCGGCAGATGCTCTGTTCCTGTCGCTTTCTATGCTTCAGCTTTTGCTCGTTGTTTCAAGTTGATATCTGCATGTGCTGGTATCCAGATTACATTTACTGCGTTTCCTCGCCGGTATAAGGTCTCAATCTGCTTATATATCCGCTGGATGGTTTCTTGACCAGATTGCTGGCGGGGTTGGCTGATTGCTGCCACTGCGGATCTATTACTGCTAAGGATAGATATCCATCTACAGCATGCCCCAGGAGGGACTCGTTCTAGGGCGACCGCCATCGCTTCTAGTTCTGCTGTATAAGGATTCTGCTCTGTCCTTTTGCCCAGGGTGATCGAGAAGCTGGATATGTCGGTTCCATTATTGTCTGCCTGGGTGTCTCTTATATAGCCTCCTATACCCACTATTCCGGATCTAGCAGATGCACTTGTGGCAATTAGGATACCAATTGCCTTCTTAGCAATTTAAATGGTCTGTTCCCCGTCTTTTTCGTGTATCGTTTGTATACGCGCTGTCCATAGTGATATTGTGAATGCTTGGATAGTTTCTATCCGCTCGGTTGTTGTTGTTGTCTCTAGGGCTCGAGCTATCCTCTATAGCGGAGACCTGAACCTCTGGGTTGTGATAGTCTTTAGTTTGACTAGGGGGTTTGATTCAGGTAGTGTTTGGATGTCGATGTGTAGTTTTATAGCTTTCTCCATATGTCGATTGTGGAACGGCTGGATGCCTGCTTCTACCTCAGCCACAGCAGTTGCTACTGTCTGAAAGGCCCCCGTTACTGCAATAGCTCCATGTTTCTGTATTCTGTTTAAATATTATATTCCCCTTGCTCCACAGGCATGCATCCAGACACTAGAAGCGTAGTCTGTCACTGGAGCTACTGTAGCTTTAAATAGTTGTCTTGCTGACCGTGGGGAAGTCATCTTTAGCCTTCTCAGCGCCATGGCTGCCGTGAGTCCTTTAGTAGCAGCATTGGCAATATGTTCCTTGAACCGTAGCTGGGAATCCATCACTATTCCTAAAATCTTTGCACTTTCCTTTGGTTCGACTATTTCGCCTTTAATCAAGAATGGTATGCTGCTTGAACGGCTTGCCGTCCGGGTGAAGTGAACTATGGCCGTTTTATTACATTCAAATGTTGCCCCGCTTCGTCTTTCCCAATCCAAGGCTCTGTCGATTATGGCTTGTATGCTAGCCCGGTTTGCTTCTGCTGATAGGCCTAATACCCATGCCGTATAGTCATCCACAAATGCAATTGCTCCTCTGGAGGCACTTATCCTGTGTTGTACTAAATCCGCATTAAAGAACAGGAATAGTATTGGGGACAGTGGTGATCCTTGTGGTAAGCCTGCCTGTGGTAGCTCCCGTTGTTCGCTTATAGATCCATTAACCAGGATGTTTGCTGTGCGTCTTAAGCAGAAAGCATCAATCCATCGAACTATTTGGTCAGGTATTCCTCTTGCCTTGAGTCTCTGCAGCAGTCTCTCTTTGAAGACTCCATTATATGCCCCTTGGACATCAAAACTGACCAGGCTTAGTACCTTCCTATTTCTCCAGGCCTTATAGATCTCTTCTTGCAATAATAGAAGTGCCTGTTCTGCCGAGCGCCTCTTCCTTGCTCCAAAGTGGTTTATAGGCAGCAGGCCGAACTCTTCGACAGCGTATGATATTCTTTCCGCGACGACCGCTTCCAGTATTTTACCCAACGTGGAGAGCAATGATATTGGTCTCCATGCTTTAGCCAGCGCGTAATTTTTCTTGGCCGGCTTCTTTAGCGGTATAATCTTAGCATTTCTCCATTGGGAAGGGAGATCGCTATCTTGAAGTGATATCTGAAAGATACGGAATACTCTTTCTTTGACCACTGGCCAGAGCTGCCTCCATACCATTGCTAGGAGGCCATCCTCTCCGGGTGCTTTCCATGGCTTAGCTTCAAAGACTTTTCGTTCAATCTCCTCCATAGTGAGATCAGGCATGTGTATCGGCTCTCTTTGTGGCCGAGTTCCCTCATCTTCTATTCTCGTCGGTAATGGTGGGAAAAATGTAGCAAGCAACTCTTTCATCTGCTCTCCTTTATCTTTGGTAGTAGATCCATCTGCCTTTACCAATGGTGGTATTTTGTCGCTGAATGAGCTACTATTAGGTTTTAGATATTTAGTTGCCTGCCATATATTTGCATCATTAGCAAGGAAATCTTCCCAGTGTATCTTCTTCTGTTTCCGGATTGCATCATGATATTCTTTTGCCGCTTTATGTGCTTGTTGTTCGAGCTCATGGATTATACATCCTGCTCTACGCCGCGATCTAGCCTGATTTCTCCAGTATGTGTATATACGGCGAAGCTGCGTTAGATCTGTCGTCCACCATCGTTTCGCGTATGGTGAGGGTTTTGCCTTTGGTGTAAGTTTTGAGACTGCTTCTGTGACCGCTATCATCAGGCGATCCGTCTGCAGCTGGACTGAGCCGTCCAGGGGAACCCCTTGTAAGCTGGTAGTGACTCTAGCTCTAATTTCTGTCCAAGGCGCGTTCTTCCAGAGCAATCTCTCAGTGGTAGGTCGATCCGGGACTGATATATCAAACTCTGTTTCAATAGCTTGGTGGTCTGATCCATGGTTTGTATAGTGTATGCCACATTTAACCATCTCTTCTGCTAGCTCCGTCGATGCTAAGACTAAGTCGATCGTTGTTTCTGTATCCCCTGAATGCCATGTCTTTGTGCCTCTTGGTAGAAGGCTGTGGAGTGAGTGTTCGGTCATATAGTCAACTAAAGCATCAGCCTCCCCCTGTCTTACTGGAGATATTTGGTCTCCGCCCCAGAGTTGGTCATGCCGATTGAAGTCTCCCATAATTAGAACATCCATCCGTTTTCCATCTCTTCCCCGTATATCTACCACTAGGCTATGTAGTAGCCTAGTTGTAGATATTAGTGCTTCCTCATTATTCCCCTCCACATAGACTGAGGCCACCAGTACTGCCCTATCTGGAAATTATAGTATCGCAGCTGTCAGATCTGAGGATTTTACTGGGATCTGTTCTGCCTCAATGTCGCTCCGAACCCATAGCATGCTCCGGATTGGCCATCTTCCTTCATGTCTCTCCGTGGGTGTCATCTTAGTCCAGTAGCTGTGTCCCATTGGGCTTGTTATCATTGTCTTCTCAATCATCCGCGCGTATGGCTCGGATATTGCTATCGCTCCATAATCTCTAATTTCGTTATCGTTCATTAAGCTTTGTTGTATCATATCTCTTTTGCCCACATTGAGTTGTAGTACGCGAAATGATCTATGCATGAGACTGTATAAGGCGTATTCGACAGTTTTTGCTGAATGACTCATGAGGCCCTCCACAGGGAACACACTTTAGAATTGTATCCTGGCAGGTGCTGTGATGATGTCCCTTATTTGCACATCTAGCGCAGGTTTGAGCCTTCTTGCAGGAAAAGGCCTTATGCCCCATCTCTTGGCAGTTATAACATTGAGCAGGTCCTGTTTGTGGTTCAAAGACCCGAGTATATGCGGATTCTCCTGCTATATCAAAATAGTTGCCTTCTATCAGACGTCTGGCTTCCGTCGCTTTGGTAACGTATATTACCATAGATCCATATGCTTTGTTGGAGTCTTTTTTGCTAAGCCAAGAGATCTTAGCAATGCTGACGTTATTTTCTTTCCCCAGGATTTCGGCTGTCCCTGATAAGATATTTCCATCTGCATCTAATACTGCTGTCCGGTTAGCATTGTCGATTTTGACCGGATATAGCTGGTTTCGTAGGATTCTTATTCCTGGTATCTCAATCTTTTGGGCGGCTTCTTTGATCTGCTGCATCTCGTCTTCATGTCTGCAAACCACCTTGATCCGGTCTGCAGTTTTTGGGTCCTTGATCATTGCTGCACACCGCCAGTTTTCTGTTTCCTCATTCCCACGCATCTCTTTTTCGATCTGTTGTCTTATATTGGCTATCTGGGTCTTCGCTTTGTCTTGTTCTCCGACCCGGGACGTGTCGATTGTGCAGAATAGCGTATTAACTAATGTAGGACGGGCTAGGGGTACTAGCTGTGTATCCTGTTGATGACTGGGCTGTCTATCAACTACAGCCGCGTATGTTGTCATAGCCGGAGTACTTGCGACAGTGTCTAGCTGTTCCTGGAGTTGCTTGTAATCTTCTGTAGCTTGGCTTCGGATTGCTTCTACTTGGGTCTGCAGCGCTTGAATTGTATTGCTCTGTTCCCGGATCATTTCAGACTGTTCCTTGATCATCATCTCTTGTTTGATAAGGGCTTCTTTCAGTCCTTTAACCTCTTGGTAGGTGCTTTCTAGGTACTGGCCTATCTTTTTAAGCATGTCCCTGTTTCCATCTTTTCCGCTCTGTTTCTCCTCAATAAGGCCAGCGGCTTTCTTTACCGCTGTTAATTCCACTTGGGTCATTGATTTCTTGGACGTTCTAACGGCGCTGATATTGTCGCTACCCGAGGCCTCTCGGGCCCTTGTTGAGGGCATTACGACGCGTCCCGAGCGCGTTGTTGCCGGCTCCTCCATCCCCAGCTGGTCGTCGAACCGGCTGTTGTAATGACAGTCGAATTTTCGAAATGACAGTCGAAACAGGTCACTTTGCCTCTCTCTGGCCTTTTCAGTGATTTCCCGTATAGTTAGACAAGCGTGAATCCGATTACCCAGATGGGTGCTAGTCTACAAAAGGAATAGGCAATATAATTAAATTGTTTATCACCAGCTTGCCTGATTTGGCGTTAGTCAGTCAACCGCTCTCGGAGTCACGAACGCCTGGGCCAATGCGGCAGAATGGGTCCTGCCGGCCGGGCGGCTGTATTGAGCCCCCACAGCCGCTGGTTGTGGGTCGCTGGCTGCTACGGTTATTTCCTCCAGGATTCTCGGTGTAACTAACTTACGCCAAGTCGAAAGGAACAATTTGTATATTTAGTCATCCTTTTGCCAGGAGAGGATCAAGTCCCTTCCGTTATGGCACCGACTCACGGAGATATCATAAGTGATACTCCTAGCAAAGGTAGGACCAGCTTGTCTCCCTGAATAATAGGAATGATAATTAAGCAATTACAGGAGCATCTGGTTCTTCTTCTTTCAAGTCTCTAGTCGAACGAAGTATCACTGCCTGGGATTCACTGGCTTACTATGAGGACCCAAAAGAAAAGCAGCGCGAGTTTGACAGGGCTTCCAGCGGGCTAAGGAGACTTAGGTCTGTCGATGGCCTTTTTGAACATAACACGTTGTACTGGTTTTTCTAGCTCAGACGATCGTTTTCGCAGCAAGACACTTTCATGAAATGGGAACCAGATCGGCTAGAAGAATACATTCTCCTGCCTGTCACACCGGGATTTGTGAACAAGCAAGACTGTTTCTTTGTGAGTCACTATTGGCGTACTCCAGAACATCCCGATCCAAATGGAGAAGATTTCCGATTGGATTGTGAGGACCTTGACAAGCTAGAATGGTCTTATATTTGGCTAGACTGGACTTGTATGCCGCAAGTCCCACGAAGCGCCGCACAGAATAAGTACTTCCGGAAAATGCTGGCACGAATCCCAGCGGTTATAAGGGAGTGCGGATATACATGGCGGTTCCCTGACTTTCAACCTCGCTTATAGGTTCTCTACGAGGTTGCGGAATTTGTCCTGAGCTGTTTCCCATTATGGAACAATCCCACTCCCGATATAGCTCCATTTGTTTTAGATGTGCTAGCAATGACGAAGATTGGAGTAACGCAGGTTGTACGACGACGCGGGTACCACTGCATGAACGATAGTGATTCACGAGTTATTGGGTGGTTGGAGATTCTCGTTATCGTCTTCAAGATCGGTTTGCACAGAGTGGAGAGGAAGATGATCCTTGACTTGCTCATGTAGCCAAGTACGGGAGATGTGACCTGTTACTCCAGGGTGCAGGGGGGAGAAATTACGATCAACAAAAGCAAGGGCATCATATCGTATAAAGGGTCTACATATACGCTTACTCCTATATTTAAGCTGGGACTTTCAGCGGCCGGATATAACCTCAAACAATTCTACCAGTGTGACCAATGACTTAGAAGCCTCTCCATCAGTGCTGTCCGTCACCCCTTCGCCTGCATACGAAAGTCGCTGAGATCGGTAAGGCGACCGCTGCGACCGATGGCCTTGCCCCGGTCATCGACAGCGTCAGCGAGGCGGACTTTGACTACTTGTCCGATCAGTGGGGCAGCGAAGAGATCCTCGTTCTGGACAAGGCAGCTATTGACGGATGGATTTGACGCTAATACTAATCCGGCTGGTAAACAAGAGGAACGATAGGGACTGGTAATAATTGATATTGATGCACACATTCTAAAACATATCTAGCTAGGGATTTGGATCCTTTTTATATGTAAAATCTTAGCATAGAAGAACCGATATTTTGCCATCCCATGGTCTCCATGCCTTCAAACATTGCCTCCAGATGCCCATTAGTATGCCCAATTTGATGCCGGTTATCAGCCGATATATGGTCGTGTATGAGAAATTTGATACTCTTGCCATCAACCAGATCTCGGTGTTTTCCTTGGCTTCGCTAATTCCCCATTGGGTTAGTGTACTGTTCGACAGCTATCAGCGAACTGCTGTATAAAGTGCTGCAAGATGACCAGACTGCCGGCTTCCGCAGCTGCGACGTCGTCACCCACGAGGGAGATGAGCAGCAACCGCCTTGTAAACAGCTCAACTCTATCAGCGAGATATTTCGACAGTATCGGATCGCGAAGCGCCAGGACGGTCGACTCGTCCTCTATGGCCATGCGGCTCTATACCGAGCTAAGCGCGCGTTGGGCCGTACAATGGATCCATCCGTCACACCGTCAGCAGCAGATTTGATTACCGAGCTTATCGACGTCGGTCATGCGGAGGGGAGGCTGCTCGGCCCCACGGGCTCGGAACTCCGGGGGCGGGTCCAGTCGATTGGGTCAGAGCTGAACGATATCGGTGGTAAAATCCTCATGCTGCATGCGCACGAAACTGTTCGCAACACACTTGGAGCCACCTGTGCCCGCGGGTTGGAATTCGTCTGGGACGGGGTTGGTGATTGGCTCGGTTAGCTCACGATATTGGCCGATGTTGGCCCTGGAGGCCGAAACGCGGTCACTGGTGACAAGGATCTCCTTTCTTCAGATAGAAATGTAGTTATTTTACGGCTTTACAGTAATAAGTTAGTACATTCAACAGGTGCTTGCATATGATTAGGGGAGCGCCTATCACACAAATACAGGAAATTTATGACTGTATCATCGCTCCGCTTCTATTGAATAGTTTCTACTACGAATTTTAAATTCTCCGATCTGGCCCGTCTTCAAGTTGAAACCAACTAGACGCGTGTTCGTCCAGAAGGAACCCATATTTCGGTAGAATTACCCGAGGGAGGCTTTTTGTCAAATTGAAGGCGTGCCTGTCACCGACTTAAAAGGTGGCATCGACTTATTGGTTGTACACCTTGACATATTGTAAAATCCACCACACGTAACTCATCATCGCGTCACAGCATGGTCACGTAGGTTGGGCATGGGTGTTATAATACTGTGTGAATCAAGGCAGTGTTCTTTTTTATTAGCAGCTTGAAGAATCCTTCAGATGAGACACAAAGTTGTCTTTTGCCTCGTACAGAACATAGAAAGCCCAACGATGCCAAATACTGTCTCTTGTTCATCATCCCATATCTGTTGTAAGGCATTGAACGCATTTAGCACTGTTACCATATAACAGCTCTTGTCCGTAATTAGCATTCGGTGGCCTGGATGGCGCATACACGAGCCGATCATGACCGTTGGCCATAGCATCATCGACCAGACAGGCGACTCCTGGGGAAGAGTTGCCCTCAGACGCAAGAACTCTTCTATCAAAGGGTCGATCAGTGTGAACAGGGCTTCGTCAGGCGGTCGCCTACCATGTCGACCCGTATAAAGCAAAGCTAGTAGGGCTTGATGGTATATGTTAGCAACCACCTGTGCTTCATGATGCCATCGCCTTAAGATGGATGGAGGCTCTGACCTGTCGGAGATTGTGTCAGAAAGGTTAGGTATCTTGGTATCCTGGTCGTAAGATGGCACCCAGCTCCGGAGTTCGGTTTGAAAGGAGAGAAATGCTTCATCTGTGTTCGAGGATTCGAGGTCACAGTCCTGGCTGATCCAACGGCCAACAGTTTGCCCTAAGCGAGGAAGCAGCTGAATGAGCTTGCCAGCGTGTCCTACCATAAACCCGTACCCCCTTGAACCACAACGCAGCGATTGTAACCAGTCGTACCCCGCGTCAAAGGTGAGCTTAGCCGGGCGGTCGTCGAAGACGAATGTTGTCCCTACAGCAGAGGTGTATAGATATAATTCCAGAATAAATGCAAGCACGGCCGGGTCGATGGTAATGCTCTTCCTATGGCTTAGTTGGAGAAGTTCACGGCACGCCTGAAGGTGGTACAGAAGTACACCTCGGGAGTCTCCAATCATAGTCTAGTATCCACATCAGCGTCCGACAATTAACAGTCGGTTGGTGAACGTGAATGGGGCGAGTAGAAATAGCTACCTCGAATATGGACAATGCTATCGCTGTTACTAAGGTGTTCACTAGATGCGAAAAATTGCCTTGTACGAGTTCCGTCATCCTGTGTTTCATACTCCTCAATATGACGGCATAGAAGGTGCATGCCTGCTTAAGAGCGTGTCTGGAATAAGTGCACAGACTGGCACCACCCAGGGCCAAGAGCGTTGACATAATCAGGTCATCCGCCATAGCTAGCGGGACGAAAAGAGTGAGCCATGGATTTTCAGGATCGTTGCGGCTGGACAACTTCAAGGCAACTAGCTCCAGGAAATGCTGGAAGAGGTGCGAACCCACTTCGGTCTGTAGGAGCTTGGGCTTGGAAGAGAGGCCGCAAAGGAGCCGACCCACTGTATATGTAGGTGGTCGTTTTGTTGGATTGCTTGTATGAGAACCCGGGATCCAGTCTTCTCGGGCTGAGTGTGGTTGTTCCGCGACTGCTGGAAGAGTTTGTCGCCAGGATGTGGCGTCGCTGTGAAATTTTTCATTCTGCGGTGACGGCCATCGACAGATCAGTGAATTCCGTGCGCAACCCCTACAAATGGGTTTGTCCTCATCACATTTTTTCCGGCGTAGGCGACACACTAGACAGCCAGTCCTGCCCCGCGTGATGCCACGCCTGTGATAAAGATCTCTGGTCTGGGGCATGCTGGCCGAGTAGCGGCGTTGCTATGATGCGAATTAGTGTATGTGCTGCGTGGAGCCAGTACGTAGAGAGACAACGAGAGATCAAGTTCCCTTGAGGCGATGGAAAGAAAGCCTTTGGAAGGAGACTCGGCTTTGGAGATTGATTGGTACCGAATGTGTGTCGCCCTGAGCATTTTCGCCACATCGTCGTACTGCGGGAGTCACGGACAACATTGCGTGGGGACCAATAATAAACAACCCTCTCCTTATCTGCCCTGAGAATTCCGAGCATTGTTCCGAGAGCGCGCTTATCAATGCCAGCCAAGCGCCTAGCCACTAGTCACAACTAGTTGCAGAGTTTAAGCGAAGATTCTTGAAGATTACCCCTCATAAAATCACCGGAGATATCGGAGTTGTCATCAGACCGCCTATCACCGCTAGCGATATACCTTAGCACTATCGCCCCAGATGTCTACGAAGTATAACCTGGAGCATCTATAGCGATGCAGATAGGAAGCAGTGACAGTTTCTATGACATGCTGGGTTGAACAATGTCGACCTATCTACGAGATCATACTTATCTCGCTCTTGATTCGGTGGGTACTCGGCTTGTTCAATGATGTTCGTCAGAAGCCCCGGTTCCGAGCCCCAGTTCCGAGTCTTGAGGAAACGAAAATGCATAAGAATGAGCAACCACCCTCAATTGTAGGCAACTATTTCGTTCTGTCACCGTCCTAGTGAACCATACCTAGTGTTGAAGAAGATCCTAGGAGAGGCGCAGCAAAGGAAAGATGAGGATTCTCTCACCAGGCCTCCTGACCCTCGGTGGTCTAGCAGTAATCGCTTCTGCTTCGCCGTTCAATATGAAGAACTTCATGCCAGGAGTGAAGCCCTTCTCCATGAAGGACGCTTGGCATAATCATCACGGTCACAAAAACGCAACTGAGTCCTGCAACTCTGGTACCTTATTGACAACTAAGGCACCACTTGAAAACATCTTTGCAGCACTGACCGCCGATGAGGCTGCCGCCGTGACAAAGTTCCTCCATGAGCGACCGGAGCTTAACCTCACAGCCAACACCAATGCAACCAGGCGCGTTACCCCTCTATGTCATTTCTTTGTCCGGTATGCTGATATCATCTTAGTTGGGACAATGTCATCGTGCTTGTACAGGTGTTGCAACCCAACAAGACTGATGCACTTCCTTACCTGAACGGCGAGGGGTCCAAGCCGCTGCGATACGCAACAGCGACGCTCCAGTTCCAGGCCACTCTAGAGCCATATTTGCAAGAATACATCATTGGCCCATTACCAATATCAAAAAAGACAACTGTGCAACCGCTGAACTATCCTTTCAATAAGGGCGTCGGAAGACAACGGATCTACAACGCTGATGCGGGGGCGTATGGAGATTTCCTAGCAAACGTCTCTAAATCAGTAGAGGATATTCTAATGGAGATGTTCAATGGGGTCAGCATGACTTCCTCCTCAGGTCAGCTCATGTGGGCACAAATGACTGACACCTTGATCTAGACTTTTACAAACTCACCAGGCGATTTTCTGGGTCTCGGGCCAAGCGACCCTCTCTGGATTGATGATGTCACCGGCGCAGTTACCACCTGGAATGAGTATACGACGTCTCCTACGGACATCTACGGTACTGGTTCGCTCTTGCGGAGTGGGTTGGCTGTTCGAACTGATCTGACTGGTCGAGACCCTTCAAAATGGTCTGTGTTGGGATGGTACTACAACGGAGAGTTTTACAAGACTACGGACGACTTTCGGTCCGCTTTCTACAACGGCACCTTTCAGTATTTCACGCCGAGCGCTGATGGAGATTGGGGGGCGACCTCTCCAACAAGCCCTATGCACTTACGCGATGACACTCCACCGCCAGTGAGCGTCCAACCAGCCGGTCCCCGTTTTGGAGTGGATAAGGAAGAAACCTATATTGAATGGAGTACGTGTCTACCAGTGGCATTTGTAGATTCATGTACAGTTTGACTAACATACCTCAGTGGGTTTCTCGTTCTTTCTCACCTTTACCCGCGATACCGGAATGAGACTGTTCGATATCAAATTCAACGGCGAACGCATTGTGTACGAACTGGGTATGCAGGAGGCGATGGCACACTATGCAGGGTCTAACCCAGGCCAGTCAGCTCTCTCATTTCTTGACTCTTACTACGGATTCGGTCCGAATGCGTTCGAGTTGGTCAATGGATATGACTGCCCTGCGTACGCAACGTACTTAAATACGTCATTCTACTGGCGTGAGGAGAGACGATCGCACCAAAACAGCATCTGCATATTTGAAATGGACGCAGGTTACCCGGTGGCACGCCATACCGCAAACAACTACGTCTATACAGCCAAGAATATTCATCTCGTCGTCCGCAGCGTGAGTACCCTCGGTAATTACGACTACATGTTTGAATACGCCTTTTTCTATGATGGGTCGATCCACGTCACGGTGCGTGCCTCCGGTTACATTGCCGCTGCATTTTGGGCCGCCAACAGCGATTATGGCTTCCACATCCACGACACCGTCTCGGGCTCCATGCACGACCACGTACTAAATTACAAGCTCGACTTAGACATTCACGGCACGAAAAATAGTCTAATGAAGCTCGAAGTCATTCCAACCACCGAAGTGTGAGTGTACCTACTATAAACAAACCACTTACGACATAGCTAACAGTCCTGCCTTCACAGTTACCCCTGGTCAGACGGTCAGCCGCGGAATACAATGAAAGTGTCTAAGACATTCATCGAGAGCGAGGATGACTCAAAGATCATGTGGGCTCCTAACGGTGCAGCCACCTACGCAGTGGTGAATCGGGATAAACCCAACAGGTTCGGCGAGTATCCAGGATATCGCATTACTCCGGGAACTGCAAACACAGCTCATCTTACGGTCATAAATTCAACAAATCTGAAGAACAGCGTCAATTGGGCAACCCACCACCTATACGCTGTGCAGCAAAAGGACACAGAACCAAGAAGCGTGTACGCCTTCAGCTCGTTAGACACGGCCCGCCCGGTTGTCGACTTTGAGAAGTTTTTTGATGGCGAGTCTCTTGAGCAGGAGGATCTGGTGATGTGAGTCCTTTCTAAACACCACGACAGAAGCGGGGGTTTTGCTTCGCCCACCTTTCTCTTTTGTTTGATCAAACAGAACCAAAGCTGATTTGGATCCTTTAGCTACTTTAACTTAGGCATGCACCATGTTCCTGACACCCAGGATCTTCCCAACACCGTCTTCACGGTACGAATTTCCTTTTTCTCATTCTCTATACATACTGCCTTTATCGATGGTCGCCGAGCCAGAAAGAACTTGTGCCTAACGGAACAACCAGAATGCCCAATCTACTGTAGTTATTGCCCCGCAAAACTACTTCATACGAAATCCAGTTTCGCAGACCGTTCAACAGGTCGAGATCGACTATGACCTCGATACCGTGGTAAATATTAAGAAGTTTAGCCCTAACGATGCTGTTTGCACATATGACATGGTACTGTCCCTACTTTATTCCACTATTAACAAGATACGAAGACCCCCCCTCCTTAGGACAGATAGCTAACTTAATTATGACTAGACCCATACCGTTGCAAACTTCAGCAACTACATTGGCGGCGATATCATTATCCGCAAGTGGCCCTACGACCCTTCAAACCCATTTTACGGTATGACCGAGATAGAAGGTGCGTGAGTATTAGGGTTTGCCATAATGTAGCCCATGTTGTGAACCTGGCCTATAAGCATATTGGTAGCTATAAAAGCTCTATAAGTAGTTACAGTAAACTTTATAGTTAATTAGAACTGCTTACATTGAACGGTGTGAACGAGGGAAGTGGACAGCCCACCCCAAAACCATCTATATAGGAAATACTTTGTATGAGCTATGGCTTACCGGTATATAAGCAATTCCTAATATGATAACTACTTAGTTAACCTAGTTAGCGAAGATATCCAATGGATATTCTCTATCTAGGAACGAGCAAGGACAACTTACCCGTACAATAATCACCGGTCGTCGGGTCCTTAAGGCACGTTTGGTTATATCCATCCCAGATATATCCGCCCAGTAAGGTCGGAGGTGTATCGCCACCAATGGCTTGGTTTGCACAGTTGGACGCGACGTTGTCGAACCAACTTTTAAGAATTGCTCCACAGCTGCTGTCACATAGGAGATCAGTCATTGTGATATTGCCGGTAGATCTGCCCACCATTGGTGACTAGTATTGTAGAAAATTGTCAGCACAGGAGTAGATGGTCTGAGTCAAGGCTGTTGCACAGGAAGCTGTCAGTCCGTTAAGACCAGCCAAATAATAAAGCTGGAAGCCAGGAAACTGTTCGGCGCCAATTGTTTCGTTGTTTTCCCGCCATAGACTAGGATGGAAGACATGAATCCGTTGACGTTGTTTGCGGACAGAGTAGCATTCTCATTAACCGGTCTGACCATTTCAATCATGCCCTCTGTTACCAGATTATAGAGCACGTATCAGTGGTTTGAGAGATTTGAATGTCTCTCTTTTGGCAGTCCTTGGTGTTTATAAATGTTTTGTCATAATCTGAGAACCAGCTGTAGAGGCCGGTGACGTGATCAGTCAAAGATGTATTTCAATTGAAGAGTGCGGATATAATGCATACCGCTCGCATTGAGTATATCATCGTAGAGCTATTAAATGAGCTTCTGAATTCACTGGCGGGGTTTTCTGTGGAATCTAAGTTAATAGTTAGTAATTGCTTTTAGAATATGATTGCTAACAGTCGTGCAGATGACTGTAAAGTGAGCTGATGATTGGACTACTTGACTTACTATAAATCAATGCCTCCAAATCCTTATCACAAACTGCGTGACGAACCTCATTCTTACTACTGAAAAGCTCCTCAGCGGCTGATATATCGTATTGTAATAAAAACAGCAACGCTGCAGAACCGTAAGCTATTCAAATTGATAAAAAAAAAACGGGCCACCAGGTGTAAAATATGAGGCTGTAGAGAGGCGAAGAAGAGAAGAAAAAGAGGAATCGAGTAAGGCTCATATATGAAGATATTCTGAGGCCTCCAAATAGCGCGCTCTGATTGGCCGATTCGAGGATGATATATACAAACGAAACAACCAATCCCCACCACCGAACTATTGAAAATGCTAACCGTATTGAGGATACGCTAACCTAATTAGGCGAGAGCTAACTGAATTAGGCAGGGATCTGAAACACCAATCAGAAGATTTTCGATTTTCATATGATTAAAAATCGTCCACCGGTCGAGCGTCGCGAGGACAGAAAGCTTGTTTCACCCAACCAGTCAGTCTTAGCATTAACCAGAACCCAACCCCAAGCCCACCAAGAAAAACCTAACCAACCAAACCAAGTGCCAGCTCTATATTTGTGATTTGTCTATGGTATCCGGTGATATGTACAGACTAATCACTTCAGTTATATCACACGAGTCATGATAATACATGTATAGCATTAAATTACGTAAATACACCAACAAGTAGTTAACTAACTAGTTAATTAAACAAAAGGCTGAGGATATTTGATCATATTTCTCGTTAGATATGCACATTACGGCAATCAACTAGAGTTGATGAGCAAAAATTTTGCCTGTAGGCTGTAGCCAGTTAAATCTCCTCCAAGATATGCCCCTACAATTTCTCCATCCCATCTGCCGGAGCCTGAGCAAGACGCTTGTCCACTTCAATAGACCCATTATCAGCGTCAAAGTCAATCGTGTAACCACCACCACTGCGATTACTATCCATACCTCTAGCAATGGTGACATGGTCTGAAAGAAACACTCCACCATCACTTCCATGGCCCACGGCCAAGCGTAAATCATCCTCAGGATCAAAATTAAAAAGGTATAAGATCAAGTTAAGTTCACTCAATTAATCGGCTTATTCTTCTCTTTATTATTATAATAATTTTAATCCTATCTCTGTCAAAATGGTTAACCATAAGACCATTGTCTCTGCCTTGGCCCTCTTGGCACTCGCTACTTCTGCCCCTACCCTTGGTAGTAGTTTCTCTATCAACCAAGTTCCTATTAATGTTTCTTGTGTGCACCCAGCTGCTAAATACGCCTGGGCTTATACCAAATATGGTGTTAATATTCCTGATTATCTCACCTTAGCCGCTAGGTCTGGTAACCCTGGTCAGGCTGGCTCTGTTATTGCTGATCCCTGTTTCAATGATGCTGCATACCTTTCTCTTATTAGAGTTGGTAATAACGAGTTATTAGTGGATCTTGATACTGGTTCTTCCGATATGTATATACCTCTATTCTCTATATTTACATATATAAAAACTAACTAATATAGGTGGGTTAAGATTAGACAAACCCCTACTGCTGGACCTCGTACCTATGATCCTATCACTGGTGTCGAACTGCCGAATCATTATTGGCATATTAAATATGGTGATGGCAGTACTGCAGGAGGTAGAGTATATAAAGATAAAATTCAGGTCAGTAATGTTACATACCCTCACCAGGCTATCGAGGTTGCCGACTACCTCACTTCACAAAAGATAATCTTTAGAGATGTATTAGATGGTGTTATGGGATTGGCCTTCCCTCGGTTAAATACGGTGCAACCTACACCACAGAATACTTTTTATGAGAATGTTAAGGAGAGCCTTGATATCCCTGTCTTTGCTGCTTACCTTAAGCACCGTGCTGCTGGTACCTTCGACTTTGGCTATATTGATAGTCAGAAATACACTGGGGAAATCATCTATAAGGCTGTTGATCCTATCCAGGGATTCTGGAATGTTACTTTGGATGGATTCTCTATTGGTTTTTATACTGCTTTTATCGACTTCCAGGCTGTAGTTGATACTGGTAGTAGTCTTCTCCTCTTTGATGACTGGATGGTCAGCATGTACTACACCTATGTTGCCACTGCTTATTATTCTTATCAGCATGGTGGATGGGTCTTTGATTGCAAGGAGAATATTCCTCCCTTTACCATTATAATTGGTCAACACGACGTTGTTATTCCGCCTGAATACATAAAATATGCTGTCATAAGTGGTACGGTTTGCTATGGTGGTATCCAGCCCACCCCTCACGACTACAATATTCTCGGCGACATCTTCCTTAAGACCCTGTATGTTATTTTCGATAACGGCACTCCTGAATCTCCCCGGCTCGGTTTTGCTAAACAGGCCTAAGTGGGTACCTATCTTGAATACCATGGAATGGTATTTTGGGTTGGGTGAGCCAGTGAGGGTTACCTATACGAAAGGGAAATACAGACACTATTCGTACTTATCAAGACTCTATAAATAATAAAACATACTAATTTAAAGAGTCTCTATATGTAAAGGGGGGTTTGCTAGGCAGCCTAGGCTAGGTGCGAGAAGAGAATGAGTGAGAATCGGCAAAGATATGATAGTACGATTCGTAGGTGTCAGAGAATCAGCACGCCACAACCAATAGATTAACGTATTCGGTAAGCAATCCGGCCACCTTCAATACACATACAAAATAGCATATGTTCGTACGCTCATTATTCTACACCAAGGACTTGTCTCTACTTCATCTAATGTATACGTCTTTATGTCAGAGAATTAGCACGTCACAGCCAATAGATTAGTTATAATCTTTTGGGTCATATTGTCGACTGGATCCAGACTTCATCTAAGCGCATCACTATTCAGCGTTTCGCCTTGGAGAATGAGGATTCTTGGATGACTCTATTAAGATAGGAAAAAGTGAGGCAGTTGCATGCGCCAGCTCTGCATACCTTATCACCACTATTATTATTACCATAGTCTACTCAGTCTATTCCTGAGCGGCCACCTTCGCCACCGCCACCATCTATTTTTGACCTTCCCTGGGCTAAACAGCAAGGTGAGTCAGATGAAAGAAAATCAGCAAGCCTCCCAGGTTTATTTGGTGCGAGAAGGAGGGTCAGCTACAGATATTTACTAAAGTGCGCCCGATAGCCTCAAATCGAGGAATTTCTATCGTACGATACATATTATTATAACTATTTTTTTTAACTTTTATATCATGAGGTTAGCTACTTCAAATCATACAAATAACTTTGAAGAGAAAATCTGCGCGGAGAGAGTGGCTTCTTTGCTGTAATAGTTGTGACAGCCGTACGGTAAGCTATCACCAAGGCGCCGTGACGGAGGCTCTCGGCAGAGCTGATAGGGCTGAGGAGGGTATTCTGTTGGATTGGCGGGTTTACTCCAGGCCAATCCTGAATGTATCTTACAAGGATAAGAAAAGAAGAAGTGACTAGCAAGATTGTGTGTATTGTGTTCTCTCTGTCTGTCTGAATACATCAGGTTCCAAAGCCGGGTTCATATAGACCTTTTTGGTGGGATGATTTGTGACCTGTCATGAGGGGTAAATATTGGGCTGAAATCTAGGGGCCCAAATATATTGTATACATGCCCAAGGATTGATACCATCGATATCTCTGTCTTGTTGGGATATCCGGATTATCTGACACACCCCCTCAGCTGCAGAAGGCACTGCTTGCAAAGCTGGAAATTACTTCATATGTCATCGGGCATGTCGTTGAGAGAAAGCAGTTCCTCGAAATCCAGTTTCTCTATATCCTTTTGCTGAGGAGCTAGATAGCTGTCGATATTCTCTACTCCGATTTGTTTAAGAAACTTTTGGTGCTCCTGCTTGCTCAGTGTCTTAGTGAGGCCGTTGGCGATTATATCTTTTGTGGACATATAGTGCACTTGGACATCTCCCTTCTGTACCTCTTGTCGAACCCAGTGGTTGTGAATGTCAACGTGTCGAAGCTTTGTACGCAATCGTGGAGCATCTTTCTCAAGCAGTCCCAGCGTCTGTTTGTTATCGCAGTAAACGTGGAGGGTAGGTGTTTGGAATCGAATATCTAACTCCAAGAGCAGTCGGAGGATATATTTACCTTCCTTCACCCCCTGAGCGAGAGCTAACAATTCGGCTTCCGTAGTTGATGTTGTTACTGTATCCTGCTTGTTGGCTTGCCAACCAATCGTTCCTCCGAAAAGAGTCATAACGTATGCTTGCGAGCTCTTGCGGTCAAGTGTATTATCCCTAAAGGAGGCGTCTGTTGACACAGTGTAATCGTCTCCACCCCCCAACTTAAGAGCATATGTACGGAATCGTCTGAGATAGGAGAGCACTTTATCGGCAGCTTTATGGTGCTTAGGTCCAGGATTGGTGAGGAATCTCGCAAGCCTTGAGACGGCGAAGGCAACGTCAGGTCGCGTACTCACAGCAGCGTACATTATTGAGCCGACTTTTCGTTGGTATTTATGAATACTCGAGTAGTCAGCAGTGCCTTCGTATGGGAGTAGTTCCTCTCGTGACATAGGCACATCGTCGTTCTGGTGTGAGTCAACTAACTTGGCGATTTTGTCGATATAGGTGGCCTGGCTGAGCCATATAAGCTTCTTCTCTCGGTCCCTAACTATTCTCATTCCTAGGAACCAATCCAAGTCTTCGCCGCCGGTAATATTGTACTTTTTCCGCAGACGGGCCATAATCTCGTTAGCCTCCGCTTCTCGTTCCTTCTTATATGCGAGTACAATATCGTCAACGTAAAAGAAGAGGATAATCCCAGAGCGAAGCATGCAGCAGGGTTCATGAGGAACGGCCTTGAATCCAAGGTCCTTGAGGGTGCCAGTTAGTTCTTCTTGCCAGAGAAGAGGTGACCTGCGAAGCCCGTATATGGCTTTATTGATCCGGTAGATGAGACCTCTCTTCCGATAACCTGGCGGCATTTTCATGTACATTTCTTCATCGATTTTAGCGTTGACAAAGGCATTAACGGCGTCAAATCCTTTTATTTCGAGACCAAAGCGTGCACATATTGACATGAGTGTTCTGAAAGATCTAGCAGCGAGAGTGGCAGCGTAGGTGTCCCTCATGTCGTCTTCCTTCTCTTGATCTCCACGTGCCACGAGACGTGCTTTGCATTTCACTAATCTCCCCTTTTTATCAGCTTTATAGACATATACCCACATACAATCCAGAATCTGCTTTTCTCGGGCCTCCGATTGAGGCACTTCTGTCCAAGAACCCGCTGGATCATGGCTGTCAAGATGACCTATCTCGGCCTTCTGGAATAGGAGACCTAAAGGGTGAGACTCCACATCTCGATGAGTCTTTGGAGCCGGCGGAAGATCGCGGACCAGGAAGGACTGAAGTCGTCGTCCTCCCAGGACCTGTCTTGTGAGTCGCTCGTGGTCATAAATGTCTCCAGTCATCGTAGCCTGAAGCTGAACGGCAGCGCGCAGCTTCCTTCGAAGGCTGGAGTGATCAAATTTGACATCATTAACCTTATACTGACGATCTCGCGTGCCTGCTAGAAAAGCGGTTCTCCAGGGATTGAGCTTATCCCGGCATCGTGTCAAAACGGTATCAACGGTTCTAGTAGGAGCGCCAGCGACACCTTCCCTACTCTTCTTGAGTGAAACAGCGCTCCCAGCCTCAAGGAAATGCTTGCCACGAGTCCTCTGAGAGGAGTCTATGGAGTCACGCGTATTGAGAGCAGCAGCGCTACCTTCCCCAATATTTTCGCCAATAAGAGCGCCAGCGACACCTTCCCTATTGGTTGCTTCCTGAACGAGAGCAGCAGCGCTACCTTCCCTGTCAGTTGACATGCCAGCAGCGTGCTCAGAGCCTTCACGAAGAGTCGGATCATTATCTTGAACGATAGTTAAGCTGCCCGCCAGCAAAGCACTCGGGGGTGACTCTGGAGGCGTAGGGTAAGCATATTTATCTATTCCGTTTAACAATCTTTCTCCAACCGTGAGAGATGGGCCGCTTGAATCTTCAGAGACACGATTGCTCGGCTCTTCGGATTCTAAACCAGTTGACCCTTGAGTGGTCGTATGCTCATTGTTCCTATCTTGGTTAAAAGTAGCATCCTCCATTTCCTCATCCAAGTCATTGATATATTCAGGGTTGTTGGATACATCAATTCGCAAAAGCAACCGGGCTAATTCCTCAATAGAGACACACAGTAACTCATCTTCCAATTCCAATAGATGTCCACTAAAGACACGGCTTTCATCAAAAATCACGTCTCGTACACGTACGATAGCTCCCGTCTTTGGGTTCCAGATTTTGTATATGTTAGTAGAAGAGTATCCCACGAGATAACCTATCCAGGCCTTTGGATTGAATCGTTCGAGGCGGTTCTCCTTTTTCAGTGCGTTGGTGGTCATAGCATATGCCCGGCAACCATATACCTTCAAATGGCCAATCTGAGGCTTCTGGTCTTTAATACTTATCCCATTCATCAAGGCAACTTGGGTGTGAAAGACGTCGAATGGTGTCTTCCATTGTGATCCATACCGGGGGGATAGGTTATAAAGATATACGGCTGCACGGCATATCTCTGGCCATAGATCCCTAGGGAACCGTGCACTCGCTCTCATCGCTCTGCCTTTATCTTTAATGATCCGTCCAACCCTTTCTGCTCCTCCATTCTGCGCTTGAGCGTATAGTGCAGATGGCAGCAACTTGACGTGTTGTTCAGTGAGCCAGTCAGCTACTCCAGGGATAACTATTGTGATCTCGTTGTCCATTTCCATCCTCTTCGGTGTGAGATTATATTGTTTCTTGAGATAAGCGAAAAGCCATTTCAACATGTCAAGGACCTCAAGAGTGGTATGGCTAGTGAGATAAAAATCCCAGGTATAACCACTATAACGATCAGTGATTAACATCAGTGTTCTTATATCTTTATCATCCTTCAACGTTGTTTTCTCAAAATCGTGAATGTCGATAGCTAATTCGTCTCTGGGCAGTTCAGCAGGTTTCCTATATTCCCTTCGTACCATACGCTGAATCTTCGCCCGTGCACATGCCTCACATTGAACTGTTGTAGGCCCCTTAGAAAGACCGGTCACTCGTACACCTTTAGTGGCATTAGCAAGGTGTTGAATAACCTGAGGACCAGGGTGGCCGAGGCGTGCATGCCATCGCTTTGCACTCGCTTTTCTCTCTTTCCTAGCGGTCCAGGAAGTGTGCTGGTGACGTCGTATAATAAAACCAGTTTTTATCATAGGATGGTCATGATTAATATATTCAAGAATGAACTGGCCTTCCATATCTCGAATATATGCCACTATTTGATGATCATCCTCGTGTCGGAGGCAGTCGTATCCTTGCCGGCCGTCCCACCAGATTCCTTGCTTTCTTAGCTGGCGGAGTGACACCAGATTGGCAACGAAGTCCTTGCAGTATGCTACCTCATAAAGGCGGAGAAAACGCAGCTGGTTGTTAGCGCCATGGACCTCGATATCGACTTCTCCATACCCGAGTATTGGAACTTTGTGAGTTCCTGCCCAGAGATAGTCTCCAGGCCGTGCTTTCTGAAAGTTGATAAAGCGCTCTATCTCATTAAAGACATGTATCGTGGAGCCTGAGTCTAAGATGGATGAATGCTTCAACGGATAATCATTTATTAATAGTGCGGCCAGGTCCTTTTCCATTTGGACAAAGTATGTGGCTTTACACCGGCCAACTGCCAATTTTGGAAGTCATTCTGAGGGTATTGGCTCTCCCTGGAATATCGTCTTATCTTGGGTGATTCCTAGTATTTCCTTTGCTCTGCCTTGGGATCGGCTTCGAGAGCGAGGATGTTCTTTGTTAGCACTGAGCGTCAACTGCTCATGGTGTTTAACCAATTCGTCAATCATATTGGTGTTTTTCTCAGTCCATTCTTTTGCTCTCTCTTGACGATATATCCAAGGTTCAAAGTTATCTGGAACTGGAAGCCCAAGGTGTTGAAGGATATAAAAGCATGCTAGGAGAAAATGTCGTCCTCCACATGCCGGGCAGATTGGTGTAGTGGTTGTCCTCATATCCTCTGGCTTTATAAGCCTGGCTTTCTTACTTGGTCGTTCTCTGGAGTGAGATTGTGAGCGTCCTCGGGAGCGGTCCAGGGAGCGATTCTGACGTCGTGGCTGTTGTGGAGCCTCATAGTCACTTCTATTATCATTTCCTCCAGCCTGAGTGGCAAAGGATCCTCTTGATGGACGCCCCCGGAGGCGTATATGTGGTTGTTGAATAAGCCTTCGGAACATATTAGTAAGATCTCTTCGTTCCAGAGTCCCGTCATCAATCTTCTCATGAAAGTGGACTTTAAAAGTCGTTATCCAGGAGTGGTCAAGGAAGTCAATAGCGTCAAAGAATTTATCTGCCCATTCGATTGTGTTGGTGGCAATAGACATTTTCTTACGTTCTGCACGAGTAAGAACGTCATCCCATTTCACAATCCAGGCCTCTAAATCCTTAGTCGTTCTTGCCTGTTTGAGAAGGATGAACACCGCAGCATAGTCACTACTAATCTTACGATAAACGTCAGATTGGGGTTGACTAAGATGGCTCTTAAGATTTCGATATGCTTTTCTCCAATCCGGAGTGTTGCTGACACACATCTTGAGATAGCTTGGGTGTACAGTCTTCTTCATCCAGTTGAAAACCTTGTCGACATCTCGGCACTGAGTTTCCCAGAGTTGGTACAATACTCTATACTCGTTGTTATGGACGCTAAAGGCATAAAGCGCGTCTTTCTCTATCTGTTTTCTTCTTTCTTTATCCATCGTGTCCATAGTGCTAGGAACGTCTTCCTGGGACTCAGTGCTTTGGACGGTCTCCGAGTCCTGGGATGGTTGACTAGCAGTATGGCCACGAGTACCTGCAGCCGCTCCAATCCTCGCGGTCGAGGCTGAAGGAGTAGGGCCAGTCGGAGGTGCGACTGGTGGCTGAGAGGGCAGTGGTATATCCTTTAGCATGAAGTCCTTGATACGTCGGACTTCAGGCTTAGGGATAGGGTCCTCGATTCCTTGGAGGACCAGGAGAATATGGTACGTCTCAGCTTGGTTGAGTAGAGCGGTTTCCCACTCATCCCAGTCATCCGGAGAGTCGAGACGTACGTCGTTGGTGATGCTTGAAGCCATAATGGTGTCGAATGTCGAATGGAATCCCCTTCGATATGGGTAGGCAGGGGTAGTCAGACTCTTAATTGTTGGATTGGCGGGTTTACTCCAGGCCAATCCTGAATGTATCTTACAAGGATAAGAAAAGAAGAAGTGACTAGCAAGATTGTGTGTATTGTGTTCTCTCTGTCTGTCTGAATACATCAGGTTCCAAAGCCGGGTTCATATAGACCTTTTTGGTGGGATGATTTGTGACCTGTCATGAGGGGTAAATATTGGGCTGAAATCTAGGGGCCCAAATATATTGTATACATGCCCAAGGATTGATACCATCGATATCTCTGTCTTGTTGGGATATCCGGATTATCTGACATATTCCCGTCGATAGGGCTTCGAACCCTGACAGTGCCATATTGGGATTGCTCCTTGAGCGGTGCCTAGTTGGGAAAGGCCCTCACACAAAGGAAGGCATAAATATCCTTTGCCAGGCGGACAGCTTCTTTTTCTTCTTTCCTTTTCTTCTCCATGCTTGATATTGCCTATAGACCCGGTGCACCTAGATAGCTCAGTCCATAGTTTTGACCACTGTCACAATAGTTCTGTTTAGCTAATACCAGATTAAGACGGGTGTGGAAGTATACAATCTAGAAAATAACAAAAAATAGCGCTTTGTATATATAGAAGAGCAGAGTAGGCCATTAGAAGCAGAAAGAAGGTCTCTTACTCCAGCTTTTATTATAGTGGAACTCGATTATTAGATTGTCTGGACACAGATGATAGGGTTCACTTCTAGGAGTTGTAAATCTTATAGATGGACTATACCTTCACGTTAGTTTCGACCATAATTTGACGACTTATAACCTTAGAAGCTGTCGATAAAATTCCTTCTCAACTTTCATTCTTCCTTTAATACGCTATTAACACACCACCGGTAGCTTATAATACCTACCTAGGTATATCGCTGATTTCTAGCCTACCAAACCATATATTAGCTACCTATCTAGATTTGCTTGTGAGGGTAGGTGTTTATAGTCTAAAAATATCTTAGCAAATAAGTTGTCTCTTAGTAAGGAACCATTTCATAACAGATATAACATAATTTTCCACCCTAAGATATGATAGTGTGTCTTCGCGGACTATTTGTTCCCAATGCGACAAGCTGTTTCATATTGTTATTTGAATATGGATTGGACCCTTTAGGACTCATTGCTGCTAGTATTGAGGGGTACTTACACATGTCGCATCAAAGGGCATATTTATTGTATTATCTAGTAGACATGTAGCATAGTACACGGCCATGACATAGACATCTTGGCTTGGGACAGATGTACGGCAAGAAGTACGAGAAAAATAGGCTCCTTAATCCTAATGGCTTAAATTTGATTATCCCCACTAGGAAACTGTAGGATAAAGAACTGTTTTGGCTACAGGTATCGCAATATATACTAGGCTTCCTAACGGCTACTAACCCTTCATCGCATTCAGGCTAAGATAAGACCTCAATGCAATAGCTAAGTAATCGGTCTAGGATAGGCAAGAATGAGGATAGATACTACTAAAAAAGACCCTAGGAGATGACATGAATTTCTTGACACAGTAGATTCCGAGATTCTGCCTTGTCAGGTTCTCTGCTAAAAACGGCAAAAATGACAAAGATAGAGAGTCGTCGAGTCGTGTTCCTATATAAGGTAACTCCTAGAGGCCTTAGGATAGTCTATCTTAACTAATATTAAGCAGACCATGGAAACAACAACGAGATTCATGTAACTTCGCCTGATCCAGAAACTCTGAGCGAGGTGACAGCCTGCGTTCCGTCATCCAGCTTCACCGATGGGAAACCCTTGGAATCATAGGCAGATGCGAACCACACGCAGCCGATTATACGAGACGAGTCACAGCCGCAGGTCCAACTCAATGAGTACAGACATGATTCGAAACTCTAAGGCCTGCCAGAACACTACTGGGGACTACTTCAGTGCTCAGAACGTCAATATCACTGAAGTAGCTTTAAGCAGCAAGCTACTAGCTTGCTTTTTCAATCTACCTGTCTTACAACTTTATCCCATCACTATTCAGAGCTAAACGTATAGCCCTGATAATGAAATGAGCCCCTGCTTTCTTACCCATTATATAAATATCTCAATACATCTGCCCACTGTTGGACAAAGCTATCTACTGCTGAATCTTGTGCTGTCTTTTGATAATTCGCACTATACTTGTGGATACATATACTGCCAAGGAACGACCAATGGTGTCAATGCTGTATGCTTATCTTACTCTACGCAGGATATTGAAGAAGCCAACACTGCTTCTATACTCTTCTGATACACAACAGTGAAATCCTACCTAGCTGACATTGAATTACAGACTCAAAAGAAGCACAATATAACTACCAACGATTACTGAGCAAGGAGCAATCGAGGGCGCTTATAAAATGGATAAATCAACTCACCGAGCGCGGCCTGCCACCTACAGGATATAAATGTGACGGCCGTACGTGAAGTTATTCGGAAGCAAGTGCGGTTTGACGTTCGCGCGGTTGCGGAGACGGAGAAACGTAGTCCCGACCACGTGGATCCAGAGCACGCGGGTAGGGCTGCGGGAAGAGGGTTATTACTGTCACGTGAGCACGCCACGGATATAGCGACTGGGGAATAGCCTCATGTTCCTGTTTCTTTCTTTCCTTCCCTATGCTTAGTTTTCTCGATTCTAGCTGCCAATATGATTATTGTTTGAGCCTTCACATAAATCGGGAATGGATAACTACAATTGGCTGTATTTGTGCTGATGGAACTGCTATATCGCATACTGTTATTTATATGCCCAAATTAAGCAATATACACGATTCCTGGCTTCGAGATTTTGATCGCAATTATTACCACTACTTCTTTGCATCCTCAAATTCCAGATAGATCAATAATGAGCTTGGATACATTTGGTTGGTTAATGTTTTTGATAGAGAGACCAAATCCTAAGCAAGCTGGGGATGGCACTTGCTTCTCCTTGATGGCTATGGCTCCCATATTACTATGCGGGTTATTGAATATTACGATAAAAATATGATTTTATTGGTAATTTTTCTAGCTCATTCAACACATACCTTATAGCCTCTTGATATTGCCATTTTCTACCTCTTTCTACGTCTTATAAGGAACAATTAAGGCATTTTATAAACAATTCTTAAGGCTTCATCCGGCTCACAAAACGGAACTTTTTTAGGCTCTTTTGGGCAAGTTGGAATACAACTTTTACAAGTGAGAATATCAACTCAGCGTTCAAGCACACTGGCTTATATCCCTTCAATGTGACAGCCGTACGGTAAGCTATCACCAAGGCGCCGTGGCGGAGACTCTTGGCAGAGCTGGTAGGACTGAGGAGGGTATTCCCGTCGATAGGGCTTCGAACCCTGACAGTGCCATATTGGGATTGCTCCTTGAGCGGTGCCTAGTTGGGAAAGGCCCTCACACAAGGGAAGGCATAAATATCCTTTGCTAGGCGGATAGCTTCTTTTTCTTCTTTCCTTTTCTTCTCCATGTTTGATATTGCCTGTAGACTCGGTGCACCTAGATAGCTCAATCCATGGTTTTGACCACTGTCACAGTATTCCCATCTCTGTGCAATTCAAGGGCAGTACGTCCTAGTCGTTTTAGTGGTCTCAGTCTTCGTCAACCATTTTCATATAATAGTATCGCCATGATGGTTCACTTAACTCTGATGAGCTATGCGGGGAGAAACCTGGCCAGGAAACACGAAGTCGATGAGGCGAAGCTCATTGAAGAGGCTGAGACCTCTTTACGTGCCATTCACAATCTTGGTGTTCTCCACAGCGATCCAATCCCGGGGAACATGATATGGAATGAGAAGGACCAACGGGTCATGTTCATTGACTTCGAGCGCGCCCGATATCAAAAGCGAATACCATTGGGAACTATTACTGCCAACTAAAAACGGAAACGGGTGACCAGCGTCTGGGACAAAAGTCCAAACAAACGCTCCGACTCCTTTCAACGGGAGCTATCACGCATGCGGTCAGAACTGCGATATTGAATCCTGAGACTTGGCCTGTCGATTTCATCTGTAAGCGCCCTCTAGCCTGTGTTCATATAGGTTATAGAATCTGTTTTTGGATTATACTACGATCATGTCAGAACATGGAATTAGAATTGTTTGCCTACAAGGCAAGGTGGTTTTCAGACACATTCAGTCGTTCTCCTTTTAATATGTGTGACGTCACAACAATCTACCAGAATATTGTGCTTACTAAGATTAGCCAATCAAGGGATGCGTACAGTCTACCCGTCCTGCCCCCAGGCATACTATATAGGGGTGGTTAGGGAAGGCAGCCGGCCCTATTTCGGCCGTCCATTTGGATGAGAATATCTGATTGGATAAGATTCCAGATACCGTCAACACTATCTACGTAACTAAAACGCGGAGTTAAGTCCGATGAACTAGTGGGCCTTATGAAACATTTTGTAACCAATGATGCTGGATCTATCTGGGATCCTTCCTCTTTCTCGCCGGTTCTTCCACCCTTTGACTGGTGACTCTCCTTCCTTATCCCGTCTTTTCTGGAAACAAAATCACTTGGAGTTTTTCGTTGGGGGATGGGATAATATGAGTCCTATTTCCGCGATTAGCTCCGAAGACCTATCAGCAATAGAGTATAGTTGTCACGGACCTGGATCTGCCTTAGTTAAACAGCGTTGTGTCGAGGTACGCTAGGCTTGGTTGAACCACACAAAGGTTCCTTGATAATCGTCGATAGAGTGGCTTGAGTGAACGAAGTAACAATAGTCGAACTTGTGTCTGGAAGTCTTAAATGTAACTAAGATAGAAGAGATCCCCCGTACAGCCTAGTGCCCGTACGAGTATGAATGCCTTGCTGACTCTTACTGTTGTATTCAAGTGACTTATCTCAAAGAACTATGAAGAACTAAATACATGATGGTGAATGAGTGTCCTTATATATCCAGTCCTCCCTGTTCCGTATATTTTATATTATATACTTTATACTCATTCTGTGACAGCCGTACACGGCTTGGGCCTTCGTCCTGGAAACTCCCGTCAATATCCTTTGTTTACGGGACATAATCTTTGTACGTAACTAGATTGTATTGGAAGGAGATATCCGGAGCATGAGGATATGAGCTCACGTGCCTGTTGCCTATATATATGGCTCCAGTGCTCAAATCAATCCTAGTCTTCTATTCTCCTCTCCATGCTTAGTTTTCTCGTCGACCGCTACCCAATAAGATATATTGGCCTGGGCACTTTCACAATTCCTGAGTATCCCATAGCAAGTATATAATATACTATCTGTGACAAGCCAAAACCTGGTGTATTGTGAAATAACTAGGTGCGCTATCTACAGCGAATATTAAGCATGGGAGAGAAAAAGGAAGAGAAAACTACTCCAGGCTCCAATCCTCCATATAAATACTCCTCTGTGCGCGGTGCCCCGGCGGTGCCTAATCCGGTAATCATGAGGGAACTCCCGTCTGCTTCCTTACCGTCTGGCAGAATACCGATCGTAGATCGTTCGCCTCACGCTAGCCGCTTCATGCTAGCCGTCACGGTTCCTGGACGTCCAACTATCACATCACTCCCCCCCTTCGGAAGACGCTTGCCCGCAAGCGTCAGTGACCGGAGCATCATCATCGTCCTCGTCATCCACAAAGCGGTCCTCCTCCGCTGCTCGTATCCATTCCTGCAATCGAACCGGCGGTCCTGGTGACTGGGGATTGCTATCATGAAAAGCTTGTAATGCCAACGGCGCGTTCTTCAAGTAACTGGCCGGATACCACTTGGGATCAGGGTCGTGGCCTAACCAACTGACACGATAACGCAGCTTCTTCCACATAACCCGGGACGCTAAGATTTTATCGATCTCCCATTCCGAATGGCTATTGACCTGTAGCTCAGGGGTCGGCTCCTCAAGTTGTCCAGTAAGCGGTTCCGTCGCGGCAGCTAACCGGAGCTTCTCAGGTGAAAATATCGGGTGCACCCTCATGCCTTCTGGTAACTCCAGCTCAAACGCATTTCCTACACGTCGAAGGATCCTAAAAGGTCCTTCCTGCTGATTCCCGAGCTTCCTACCCGGTCGTCCGGTATCCCATCCTCCATTTGTGACATAAACCTGATCTCCTTCTTCGAAGTTGATAGGTCTCCGTTTCTTATTGGCCTGGATGCTCTGTCGCTCTTGTGCTAAACCCATATTGGTCCTCGCGAATTCCCATACGCTCTGCAGCCGCTGTACCCAGCTTTGAGCTTCCTTCTCGTTCAAGGTAAGCTTCCGTGGCGGAACCGGTCCTTTCCAATCGAATGACATCCGAGGCTGGTACCCTTTTTCTATCATAAATGGAGATATCCCCACAGATTCTTGCGGTAAGGCCGACGTTGCAAAATCAATAATAGGGAGATATTCCGACCAATCATCCATCGCGAAGCTGACATACGGCCGCAGGCGTTGCTGCAGGTACTGGTTAGCGATCTCTGTCTGTCCATCCGTCTGCGCATGTCTAGCGGTTGACAGCTTGATCTTGATCCTCAAGATTCGGCAGACTTCGTTCTAGAATTCCGAGATGAATTGCCCTCCTCGATCCGAGACGATACTATCCGGCAGGCCTGTCTAGGGGAACACAAATCGAATCCATAATCGTGCCATCTCCTTCGCGGTAGTGGTTTTCTTGTGATATGGTACTGATACGGCTCTTTTGCTCAACCGATCTACCGTGACAAAAACCATGTCGTAACCGTGCCGGTCTGGTGGCAGTTCCATGAAGTCCATCGATAAATGTTGCTATGGACGTTCAGGTATTGGCAACGGTTGTAGCAATCCTGGAGCTCGATCTCTCCACGTGGTCGTACGTTTGCAAGTCTTACAGTTATCCACATACCGAACGACATCAGCACTCCATGATTCTCAATAAAACCGCTCTTTGACTATCTTCTTGGTCTTATCCCTGCCAGGATGTGCCGTTAACGGTGGTCGATGAACTTCATCCAATAACCTTGCACGTAAATCTCCGTCGTCTGGGACATACAACCGACCTTTATACAACAAACGGCCATTCTCCTCATGCCATCCTAGGTCCTTCCCATCAAGGCGCCTCCGCGCCTCCGGTCCGGCTACAAACTTCTCATTAGTCTCAAGAACCCGGTAGATAATATCGCCGGTCCCTATTGCTCCTTGGAGCTCCATGATCGCTAGTTCAATCTGTATCTGTTCATCTAGCACTCCCGCGGGTAACAGAACTAAGTTACGGTGATCCAGATTCCGAGCTTCTTCACCTTCTCTCCGCGTCAAGGTGTCAGCTAGGACATTGGCCTTTCCAGGGCGGTACCGTAGGACAAAGTGGAATTCTTGAAGAAATTCATACCACCGTGCTTGTCGTGCGCTCAATACCTTGGTTGTCATGAAGTATTCTAACGCGCGATGGTCTGTTAATACTTCAAAACTTTCCTGGCGTTGCAGTCCTATAAGCTCAGGTCTCCATTCTCGGAAAGCTTTAATAATCGCTAACATCTCCTTGTTATGGATGTCGTAATTGTGTTCTGCTGACGACATTGATGCCGAGTAGTAACCAACTAGGTGCCAGTTCCCATCCTCACACAATTGTGATAGTACAGCCGCGACTACTCCATCCGAAGCGTCCGTTTCCACGCGCGTGGGTCGACTCGGGTCGTAATGAACCAACACTGGAGCCAATGCTAATGCTGTCTTAAGTTTCTCAAGGGCTTCCTTGCACTGTGCGGACTATATAAACGGGACATCCAACCGAGTAAGTCGATGCAGCGGTCGAGCGATCCTACTATACTCCGCTATGAACTTCCGATAAAAGTTGCAGAATCCTAGGAATGACTGGACTCCCTGTACTGTCGTAGAGGTCTTCCAAGATAGCACGGTTTCGACCTTAACAGGATCAACCTTGATCCCTTCAGGTGTAATAATGAACCCTAAATACTTAGTCGTAGTCACGTGAAACTCGCACTTCTTGATGCTAGCCTGCAGTCCTGTGTCCCGTAGCCGTTGTAGTACCGTGCGGACGTGAATCTCGTGTTCCGTCGCGTTCTCGCTGTAGATCAGCAGGTCATCGATAAATGCTATCAGAAACTTATCAAGACAATCAATGAAAATGTCATTGATTAGTCTCTGAAAGGTCGCGGGCCCATTAGTCAACCCGAACGGCATCACTCCGTACTTGAAGGTCCCGTATCTGCACCTGAACGTCGTCAGATCGGAAGAGTCTTTGTGCATGCGGATACAGTGGAATCCCTGGCGAATATCCAGCTTTGTGAAAATCTTTGCTTGACTAATTCGCTCAAAGACCTCATCAATAAGAGGCAATGGATATCGATCTTTCTTAGTGAGTTTGTTAAGCTTTCGGAAATCCACACAGAAACGGAGTCCACCTCCAGGCTTCTTCGCCATGAGGATTGGCGAAGCGAATGGTGCGTTGCTAGGCACTATGAACCCTTTGTCCAAGTTCTCCATAATATATTCCTTTGCGGCTTCCAATTCCTCAGCAGATATGTAATATAAAGGACAGTATCCTAACTGCACTTCTTATTCCAACTCAATACGATGATCGTACTCTTTTCGTTCGGGCAATTCATCGGACTTGATCTTCGAAAACACATCCGCGAATTCGTGATATCTCTCCGGGAGCTGTTCCTTGATCTCCTGAGCTTCCGAGTCGGCATCGTCCAGCTGCCGTTTATCTTCAATTGCCTTCTCAAGTTCGCTTAGACTGGTGACGAACGTTTCCGATTCCTTGTCCCTTATATGTCGTGCAAACCCTGCTGCTCCAATTAGAGCAATGTCCGTTTCTGGATATTGGTCTTGAAAGCGCACTCTCTTGGCTTTCTTGGTGAACGACTCAGGCTTCTTTGGGATGACTGCTTTATTAATTGCTTCATTAAAACCCTTCCTCATCCTATCAAGATCTAGTGTGTGTCGGCGACGATACGTCTTTCCATGTAATATAGGGATTCCTTCTTGTAGTCGAGGGTGGATAAGAGGATCGTCCTGTCGCTTCTGGATACTATATACAGAAGCATCCTTCACCGCCTGCGATTGGAAGTTCTTATCCCGTCGGTCCGCATCTTCCTAATATTGGATATCTATCTCGCGGTCCCTTAGCAACAGCTTCTTTAGTAGTTGAATAAATTGCTGAGCTTGAATCTCTTCTCGCAAGGACACCTCCTCTGGCCAGAGTAATCGTCCCCGGTTGCAGTCTACTAGCACCTTATACCGTGCTAGCCACATTCTCCCCAGAATAACATCATGCTTCCCTAATCGCACTATTAGGAAGGGGAGGTTGTACATCACTCGCTTGTCGATCACTATCATCAAAATCATAAGATGGGTGATGGAATTCTCTATCTTGCCATCAAATCCTTTTACCCTACACGGTTGCTTCAAGGGTACGACATGGTGATGAAAATGTTGAGCTAGTCTTTCTGCAAGAAAGATATCTAGAAAGGCAAATCCATTTGCTCCTGTGTCTGCTAATGCTTTCGTGAAAATTGATAATCCATTCTTAGCTAACTGAATAGGTACAGTCAAGCTTTCTCTATCACTACCAATTAATTAAGAAAGGTCCAGAGCATTAGCAGCACAAATCTCGCCTAAGAGGGAGACTTCTCCTAGGCGTCGTCGTTTTCCGAGTCAGAGTCGTCATCAGGCATCTCCTTGGCTAGTTCCAAAGCCTTAAGATCTAGGTTCTTAGCTGCACTCTTAAGATCGCAATCAGAAGCTATATGACCAGGCATCTTATAGACGAAGCACTTCCTTTCATCCATAAGTTGCTTCTTCTCTTTCTAAGAGAGCTTATCCTTCGCTGTATCGTCCTTATTCTTAGATCCGATGTTTACGTCCTTCTTGCCATCCATGCTGGCACCATTACCATTGCTGCCCTTGTTTCCGCGGGGACGAATGCGTTTCTCGGTCTCGGCGATCTGTTCGAGTCGGTTCGCGGTTTTATGACACTCTTGTATGAACGTGGCATAGCTCATGGTCTGATCGTAGCTCTCCTTGACCATATGACGTTGCATCTCTAGAGACAGTTGCTCATAGAGTTCATCCTTCCACTGACTAGTCGCTAACTCAGATTCCTGCGCATACAACGCGAATTGAGATAGGAAGACCTGGAACTTTGAATCTTTCATATAGAGACGTCGAAGCTTGCTCTTAGCGTTGACAATGCGATTCTCGTCCATGTACAGAGTTTTCAAGTGCTCGATGATGTCCTCTGCGTCACGGTACCGCTGCGGTGAGTCCTTACGGAAACGAGGAAGCAAATGAGTCGCTGCTTCTCCCTTGCACATACTCTTCACGTACTGCATACGAGCAAGAGGTGTTGGATAATGATCTGCGTTGGCCTCCAACTTGTTTTCCACATCAATCAACTATGATTCGAACTGGGGATCGGTTCCATCCATCAGGTGCTGCCCATCTGGCAATTTGGTGCTCTTCTTAGTGATAGGAGACGCGTTGACAGGCGTTCCTTCTCGCTCAAGCTGTTCACGTGCTTCGTCGCGTTCTTGAATCAGCTCAGCCATCGCATCACGCTGATGCTTCACACGTTCCTTCAACTGTGTAATCTCCTCCGCGCGTTCTTCTTGGAGGTCGTCGTCCTCGAGGTTCCGTTCCGCAGCCTTCTCGGCCTGTCTCTCGAGTCGCGTCAGGTGATCATACAGACCGTCAAATAACGCGTCAGGTTGCTCAACACACAACCGCAAAAAGGCTTCTCGATCTAGAGCACCGGTCTGCCCAGCTCCTCTAAGCTGGTCGGTCAACTCCATATCTCCGAAGTCGACAGTAAGACGCCTATCGGAGACACCCGTCTCAACGTCTTCTCGTACTGTCGCATCAGGCACCGTCCCGGTACCTTCATGACCTGGTCTCGCCATCTCGATGACTCACAGGTTCACGAGCAAAAGAAATAAAGAAATGATAGAATAAATGAATAAAAGGGGGAGGGGCTTCGCGCTCGAGTTTGATGACACGGTCATACACTGTGCAAGCCTGTGAAGCAAGAGAAAAAAGAGGGGTCTCTCGATCAGAGCATTGAAGACTGAGATGCTTCGCTTTGCTGATGTACGAGAGACGAAAGAAAAAGAGGATGCTTAATATTATGTGACAAGCCAAAACCTGGTGTATTGTGAAATAACTAGGTGCGCTATCTACAGCGAATATTAAGCATGGGAGAGAAAAAGGAAGAGAAAACTACTCCAGGCTCCAATCCTCCATATAAATACTCCTCTGTGCGCGGTGCCCCGGCGGTGCCTAATCCGGTAATCATGAGGGAACTCCCGTCTGCTTCCTTACCGTCTGGCAGAATACCGATCGTAGATCGTTCGCCTCACGCTAGCCGCTTCATGCTAGCCGTCACGGTTCCTGGACGTCCAACTATCACAAGATATAGGTTTTGGAATATTTCCATTGATGGATTCAGTATTGGAAGAGATCCCTCTAGTTCTATCCCTTTCTCTGCTATTGTCGATACTGGTAGCAGCATTAACCTCTTACCAGAGTATATTGTCAATCAATACTATAAAAGGATTCCTGATTCCTATAAATCTACTCAACATGGCGGATATATCTTCCCGTGCACTCAGACGAGTATTATTCCTGACTTTAGCCTTAAGATTGGTCAATACATCGCTGTTACACCTGGGCAACTCTTGAAGTTTAGTAGCAATGGCACCCATTGCTTTGGTGGTATCCAATCCAGTCCTTTTTCCAGCCTCAATATACTCGGCGAAGTCTTCCTAAAGAACCAGTATGTGATTTTCTTTGACGACGACAGAAATGCCCGGATAGGTATCGCTCCCCAGGCCTAATGTTTGCGTTGCGTAAGAGCATAGCAGGAATTCTATATAGGCATTTCAGTCATATACATAACACCACGCTAACATAGTATTGAAAGGAAGGTAAGGTACTGAATAGTCCTTATTTTTCTCAATCTATCTATATATTTTTCTTTTCTCTTCGACTAGAATTAAGGGTGTTGTGGCTAAATCAACTTTAAAGATCTCATGTAACAATTTTTCCCATTTCGGCTAAACCCTCAGTACAGCATTAACTAGAATAAGAATAAACATTACATACCCTTTTACTCCATCATACCAGGCTTAATCATACTAATATTAGGCTGACCTCGGATTAGGGCATCATAAGCACGGAGTTACCTACGGACACTTCCTTCGTTGTTTTGATGTAGATAGGTGGTAGGAGACCGGCAGATCACTAAGCATAGGGAACAACGCTGGATAATCGAGTGCCTTTGGGGAGTGCCTTTGGGTCATTTCGACAACTCGACTGTCATTTCGGCAGTCAGTTCGACAACCAGTTAGGGATGGCGGACGCGATGGTGGAGGAGCCGGCAACAACAACGCGTTCGGGACGCGTGATAACACCCTCAACAAGGGCCCGAGAGGCCGCGGGCAGCGACAATATCAACGCTGTTAGAACGTCCAAGAAATCAATGACCCAAGTAGAATTAACAGCGATAAAGAAAGCCGCTGGCCTTATTGAGGAGAAACAGAACGGCAAAGACGGAAACAGGGACATACTTAAAAAGATAGGCCAGTACCTGGAAAGTATCTATCAAGAGGTCAAAGGACTGAAAGAAGTCCTTATTAAACAAGAGAGGATGATTAAAGAACAGTCCGAAATGATCCGGGGGCAGAGCAGTATAATTAAAGCACTGCAGACCTAGATAGAAGCTATCCAAAACCAGTCTGCAGACGAATATAAGCACCTCCGGGAACAGCTAGACAATATCGCAAATGCCCTAGTTAAGGAAATATATGCAGCTGCATTAGGCAGCCAACCTGGTCACTAGCAGGATGCGCCATTAGGACCTCCAGTGCCACCTACATTTGCCAATATATTATTTTGCACAATCGACACATCCCGTGTGGGAGAAGATGACAAAGTCAAGGCTTAGATAGCTAATATTAGACAGCTGATTGAGAAAGAGATACAGGGGAATGAGGAAATAAAGAACTGGCAATATGCAGCAGTAATTAAAGACGCAAAGAATGCCGACCGAATCAAAGTCGTTTGCAGACACGAAGATGAGATCCAGCTTATCAAGGAGGCAGCTCAAAAGCTAAAGATACCAGGATTGAGAGTACCACGAGACCAGCTTTACCCGGTCAAAATTGATAATACGAACCGGAAGGCAGTCCTGGATGCAGATAAGAACATCCTACTAGGAGCAGCCGAGGCCCTGGGAAAAGAAAATAATATCAACATTGCGAAGATCTCCTGGCTTAGTAAAAAGGACTCTAACAAAGTATATGGATCTATGGTGGTATATATCACAAAAGGCACCGATGCTAAGCGCTTAATAGATGGCAACTACTTTGACATAGTAGGAGAATCTGCATACACTCGAATCTTTGAACCATAGATGGGACCTGCTCAATGTTTTAACTGTCAGGAGATAGGGTATAAGGCCTTTTCTTGTAAAAAGACTCAAACCTATACTAAATGTGTAAATAAGGGATATCACCATAGCACCTGCTAGGCTGCAATTCCGAAATTTGTTCCTTGCGGAGGACCACACGAATCATTTAGCAAAAACTGTCGAGTACGCCTTATACAATCTCATGTATAAATTACTTCGCGTACTGCAACTTAATATAGATAAAAGGGACACGATACAACAAAGCTTGATGAACGACAACGAAATTAGAGAGTACGGAGTGATAGCAATATCCGAGCCATACGCGCGGATAATTGAAAATTCAACTGTGACAAGCCCGATAGGACACAGCTTCTGGACTAAGATGATACCTATAGAGAGACATAATAGAAGATGGCCAATCCAGAGCATGCTATAGGTTCGGAGCGACATTAAGGCAGAACAGATCCTGGTAGAATCTCTAGATCTGATAGCTATAATACTACAACTGCTAGACTGGACAGTGTTAGTAGTCTTAGTCTATATAGAAGGGAATAACAAGGAAGCACTGACATCTATAACTAGGCTATTATATAGCCTAGTAGTAGATATACAGGGAAGAGATGGAATATGGATAGACATTTTAATTATGGGAGACTTCAACCGGTATAATCAACTTTGAGGCGGAGATCAAATATCTCCAGTAAGACAGGGGGAGGCTGATTCCTTAGTTGACTATATAACCGAGCACTTGCTCCACAGCCTTCTACTAAGAGGCACAAAGACATGGCATTTAGGGGATATGGAAACAACGATCGACTTAGTCTTAGTATCAACAGAGCTGGCCGAAGAGATAGTTAGATGCGGCATACATTACACAAACCATGGATCAGACCATCAAGCTATTAAAACAGAGTTTAATATATCAGTTCTAGATCGACCTGCCACCGAGAGACTGCTCTAGAAGAACGCGCCTTAGGCAGAAATCAGAGCTAGAGTCACTACTAGCTTGCAAACGGTTCCTTTAGATAGCTCAGTCCAGCTGTAGATGGATCGCTTTATAACAGTAGTTATAGAAGCAGTCTTAAAACTTACACCGAAGGCAAAGCCCTCACCATACGCTAAACGATAGTAGACGATGGATCTAACGCAGCTATACTATATATATATATACTGGAGAAATCAGGCTAGATCGCGGTATAGAGCAGGACGTGCAGTCTCTAAGCTCGAACAACGAGCACGAGAAGCGACAAAAGAGTATCATGACATAATCCGAAAACAGAAGAAAGCTCACTGGGAGGATTTCCTTGCTGATGATACTAATATATGGCAAGCTACTAAATATCTAAAACCAGGGGGTAGCTCATTTAGCGATAAGATACCACTATTAATAAAGCCAGATGGCTCTTCTACTAAAGGCAAAATGGAACAGGCTGAGGAGCTACTTGCCACGTTCTTCCTACCTCTACTAGTAACGATTGAAGATGAGGGAACCAAGCCACAAAGGGAACTAGTACACATGCCGGAGCTAACTATAGAGGAAATCGAACGGAAAGTCTTTGAAGCTAAGCCATGGAAAGCACCTAGAGAAGATAGCCTTCCAGCAATAGTATAAAGGCAGCTCTGGCCAGTGGTTAAAGAAAGAGTGTTTCTTATCTTTTAGATATTACTTCAAGATAGTAACCTTCCTTCCCAATGGAGAAAGGCTAAGATTATACCACTAAAGAAGCCGGCAAAGGACAACTACTCGCTAGCGAAATCATGGAGACCGATATCATTGCTCTCCATGCTAGGCAAGATCCTAGAAGCAGTTATTACAGAAAGGATATCCTATACAGTTGAAACATTTAGTCTATTGCCCACAAATCACTTTGGAGCAAGAAAGAGGCGTTCTGTAGAACAGGTACTTTTATTACTTCAAGAAGAAATCTATAAGGCTTCGAGAAATAGGAAGGTACTTAGCTTGGTTAGTTTTGATGTCCAAGGGGCATATAATGGGGTCTTTAAAGAGAGACTACTGCAGAGACTTAAGGTAAGAGGAATACCGGACAAAATAGTCCAATGGATTAATACTTTCTACTCAAGACGCACAGCAACTATCTTGGTCAATAGATTTATAAGTAAACAATAGGAACTACTACAGGCAGGCTTACCACAAGGATCACCACTGTCTCTAATACTATTTCTCTTCTTTAATGCGGATCTAGTGCAATATAAGATAAGCGCGGTAGGAGGATTAATTGCATTTGTGGATAATTACACAGCCTAGGTAATAAGTCCGACTGCCGAATCAAACCGACTCGGCATCCAGGCTATAATTGATAGAGCTCTAGACTAGGAGAGACGGAGTGGAGCTACATTTGAAAGTGAAAAGACAGCTATTGTGCACTTCACCCAGAATATAGACCGATCGAGCAGTACGCCATTTACAATTAGGGGGAAAATAGTCAAACTAAAGGATAGGGCAAAGATCCTAAGGGTAGTGATGGACTCCTAACTACGCTTTAAGAAACACATCGCCAATGCTACCACTAAAAGACTCACAGTAGTAATAGTACTAAGAAGACTGAAAATGATATCCCCACGAATAGCAAGACAATTGTTCATAGCAACAGTTGCACCAGTGGCAGATTATACTTTTAATGTCTAGAGATATACCTATGAAGTAAAAAGAACACAGTATTTGAATAAAGTGTAGAAATATAAAGCTATTGCAGTCATAGGAGCTTTTTGGATAGTTGCAACCATAGTGGCGGAAGCAGAGGCAGAAATCCTTCCCTTCTACAACCGATATACCAAGAAGGCTACAAAGTTGTGGATCGATATCCAGACCTTGCCTAAATCTAATCCACTAGTGAAGTTGAAAATAGATATGACCCAGAGGTTCACTTCCCCTTTACAAAAGATAGCTCAGGCACTAAAAGCAACAATAATGAAGTAGATAGAGACCATTCAGGCATTCATTGTCTCACTATGGATATACTAGATATAGACAATATATAAAAGGGATAGTGCGAAGGCTACTGAGCTTGCAAGTAAGGCAGTAGGCATTCTAATAGCAACTAGTATATCTGCTAGAGCAGGGCTCGTAGGCATAGGAGGATACATGATAGACACCTAAGTAAATAGCAATAACGATACTATGCCCAGCTACTCTATAACACTAGGCAAAAGGACAGAACAAAACCCTTATATAGCAGAGTTAGAAGCAATAGCAGCAGCACTAGAACGTATCCTAGTCAGGATATGCCGCAGATGGATCACTATTCTTAGTAGTAATAGATCTGCCCTTGCAGCAATCAGCCAACCTTATCAACAGTCCGGCCAAAAGATCATCTAACGGATATATAAACTGGTTCAGACCCTACAGCGCCAGGGAAACGCGATCAACGCAATCTGGGTCCCAGCTTACATAGATATGAACGTGAAGCTTAGGGCAAAAACAGAAGCACAGAAATCAATAAAAATGGAATGCTAACTAGATATACAGCCATATCAAGCCAAATCAACTGCGATTAGACTTGCCATTGCTAAACAACGACAAGAATAGACTCTCCCAGAGAGCGTCGGAAAGTACTCAAAGGCTATTGACACTGCACTCCTAGGAAAGCACACCAGAAGTCTATATAATGGACTGAATCGGAAAGAGGCAAAGACACTAGCTCAACTTCGGATAGGCATGATAAGGCTCAATAGCTATTTGAACAGGATAGGCGTAGTAGACTCTGATCTCTGTGCCTGTGGCTAAGTAAGCGAGACGGTGGAACACTTTTTATTCCGCTGCACGCAATGGACAGCGATGAGAGAGGGCATGAATCAATGCATGCAGACGAAACGAGGAAATCTGTCCTTCTTCTTAGGCGGAAAATCACGCTCAGACTCTGATCGATGGCAACCGGATATGAAGGCTGTCCAGGCAGCAATCAAGTACGCGATTACAACAGGAAGATTGGAGCAGGAACCTAAACCTGAACCTCAAGCAATACAGTGAAGAATAAACCAATCCACCTCTTACCCCGTACCCCTCTCCTTCCTCTTTCCCTGCCCCGTCCTAGGTAGATACAGCTGCAGCCGCTAAAGATAGAACACTGCACACTTAGAGAAGATAACCTTTAAGGCTATCTACTAGCCAACACCAAGGGAACCTCTATAACACCAACCGAAGACCCCAAACACCAAGCATATGTGACACGAGAACAAAAATATGGATTGAATGAATGATATTTATTACGCCCGGAGGAACTAACCCTATAGGGCACTAGTACGCTAATTACATAATGAGAATTTGAGTGGGACCCTGTAATGTATTGTATTGTGTGTCTACCTAAGAGGGAAAATTATCTGGCACAGGTGGCCTTACATAATTGTGTGTAGATGTCACGGACCTGGATCTGTCTTAGTTAAACAGCGTTGTGTCGAGGTACGCTAGGCTTGGTTTGAACCACATAAAGGTTCCTTGATAATCGTCGATAGAGTGGCTTGAGTGAACGAAGTAACAATAGTCGAACTTGTGTCTGGAAGTCTTAAATGTAACTAAGATAGAAGAGATCCCCTGTACAGCCTGATGCCCGTACGAGTATGAATGCCTTGCTGACTCTCACTGTTGTATTCAAGTGACTTATGTCAAAGAACTATGAAGAACTAAATACATGATAGTGAATGAGTGTCCTTATATATCCAGTCCTCCCTGTTCCGTATATTTTATATTATATACTTTATACTCATTCCTGAGTATCCCATAGCAAGTATATAATATACTATCCAATCACGTTCCTTCATAAGATATACTTCGTATCTTATCGGTGTCTTTGTGGTTTCGAGTATATCTTTGGTCACGTGATTTCTGTAGTCCAATTATCTTTCTTGGGTTTTCCGTTTCTGTTGTCCAATCGTTCCTTCCGGTCTGTTTCTTATATCGCGTAGCATATGCAGGTGATTGGTTTCGTAACAGTAGAACTGTGCGCGCTATTTTAGTAAGGAGGTCTCTTGGTAAATCCTTGTAATGAGGACCGGTTGATATCCAATGAGAGCAGCTGAGTGGATTTATGCGCTGCAATAACCGTATCCGGGATAGCCGTAAAATAACGTCTGTCATGTATCTACTTTGAGTGAGAGCTAGGGACACTCTTATTTCTTCACACTCTTATTTCTTCACACTCTTATTTCTTCACACTCTTATTTCTTCACACTCTTATTTCTTCACACTCTTATTTCTTCACACTCTTATTTCTTCACACTCTTATTTCTTCACACTCTTATTTCTTCACACTCTTATTTCTTCACACTCTTATTTCTTCACACTCTTATTTCTTCACACTCTTATTTCTTCACACTCTTATTTCTTCACACTCTTATTTCTTCACACTCTTATTTCTTCACACTCTTATTTCTTCACACTCTTATTTCTTCACACTCTTATTTCTTCACACTCCTACTTTATGCGCGCTCTTCCGCTGCGCGGTATGGAAAGGAGGCTCCCGCGCTACTTATCTAGCGCGTATAATCGCGGGTTACCCTACGCGTCGGAATCTGACGCGTAGAATACCCGTGCATATGGATCCGAGTGGACACCATATTAAACCTCTCCACATTAGTGGAGCAGTCGATTGAAAGATGGGCTGAGGCAACCGAGAATCTTTCATCTGCAGCGCAGGAAAGATGCCTAGGGGCTTGCATGCAAGCCGAAGTGATCGCAAGAGGGATACCGGGATAGGAAAACCACCCGACACAAACCTGTTCTAGGGGAGTGACAGGGCACCCTCGAGTTCAGCCCGCTCTGAGATTGAGACAGAACCCCAATGTTATGCAGACACTAATAAAGCTGTCTCAACGAGGGCGGGAACGAAACCTAAGTGCTCTTGGAGAGTAATGGAAGTTGTTAAGGCTGGCGGAGACGTGGTTGCCGGATGTGTTAAGGGCAAGGCCCACACTGAGACCGAACCATGTACCAATCCAATCAGACACAGCGCACCGCTTTCCAAGTATCAAGGCATACGGTGGGAACTGGGCTAGGTTAGTAGGAGTCAAACGAGTATGATGCCAGGCGGATTGTACGAGTATTGGCTTCTGCAAGACATGGTCGGCTGCTAGAGGGAGACCTTTAGTAGTAACGGGAAACTGCTTCGTTGTACCAATGAAGTGGCGGGCCGTAGCGCTACGCAGATGACCAGCGGGTAACGACAAAGGGTGTGCTCCTAGCTCGTACCTAGGCCATGGTTCTGAATTGGGTCACTGCTTCCAACTCGTACTTGGGCCACAGCAGCGTGGTGTCGCTGATACGGGCGCCGGTATGACACCGGTATTCGTGTTTCCAACTCGTACTTGGACCGCGGCTGTGTGGTATCGCCGGCATTGACCTTGATTCTACGGACCATGGGGTATCGCCGACACATTCTTTGGAGGAGGCCTACGGAGATCTGGTGGTGGCTCGAGAGGACGGATGCGCATGTCGGTCAGCTTAGAGAAGGAATGCATTGTGCCTGACTCGTACTCAGGTCCCTGGGACATCCATCCTAGCGCGGTATCGCCCCATGATGCAAAGCCTTTGCGGCTGGCTTAAGGTGCAAACTCCAGAGATGTTGATAGCAGCAGATCTTTTTTGGTCGGGGGATCTGCCGATAAGAATGGGTAAAATCACCGCTGGTACAGAAATCCTAGTGGAAGATGGTATTGGTATCGACCGGACTTGTTAAGGCTTTGCCACAGGCGACCGCGAACCACCTAACTCTTATTGTCTCTGGCGCCCGGATCGACCTACCACTGAGAGATTGCTCTGGAAGAACGCGCCTTGGACAGAAATTAGAGCTAGAGTCACTACCAGCTTACAAGGGGTTCCCCTGGATGGCTCAGTCCAGCTGCAGACGGATCGCCTGATGATAGCGGTCACAGAAGCAGTCTCAAAACTTACACCAAAGGCAAAACCCTCACCATACGCGAAACGATGGTGGACGACAGATCTAACGCAGCTTCGCCGTATATACACATACTGGAGAAATCAGGCTAGATCGCGGCGTAGAGCAGGATGTATAATCCATGAGCTCGAACAACAAGCACATAAAGCGGCAAAAGAATATCATGATGCAATCCGGAAACAGAAGAAGATACACTGGGAAGATTTCCTTGCTAATGATGCAAATATATGGCAGGCAACTAAATATCTAAAACCTAATAGTAGCTCATTCAGCGACAAAATACCACCATTGGTAAAGGCAGATGGATCTACTACCAAAGATAAAGGAGAGCAGATGAAAGAGTTGCTTGCTACATTTTTCCCACCATTACCGACGAGAATAGAAGATGAGGGAACTCGGCCACAAAGAGAGCCGATACACATGCCTGATCTCACTATGGAGGAGATTGAACGAAAAGTCTTTGAAGCTAAGCCATGGAAAGCACCCGGAGAGGATGGCCTCCTAGCAATGGTATGGAGGCAGCTCTGGCCAGTGGTCAAAGAAAGAGTATTCCGTATCTTTCAGATATCACTTCAAGATAGCGATCTCCCTTCCCAATGGAGAAATGCTAAGATTATACCGCTAAAGAAGCCGGCCAAGAAAAATTACGCGCTGGCTAAAGCATGGAGACCAATATCATTGCTCTCCACGTTGGGTAAAATACTGGAAGCGGTCGTCGCGGAAAGAATATCATACGCTGTCGAAGAGTTCGGCCTGCTGCCTATAAACCACTTTGGAGCAAGGAAGAGGCGCTCGGCAGAACAGGCACTTCTATTATTGCAAGAAGAGATCTATAAGGCCTGGAGAAATAGGAAGGTACTAAGCCTGGTCAGTTTTGATGTCCAAGGGGCATATAATGGAGTCTTCAAAGAGAGACTGCTGCAGAGACTCAAGGCAAGAGGAATACCTGACCAAATAGTTCGATGGATTGATGCTTTCTGCTTAAGACGCACAGCAAACATCCTGGTTAATGGATCTATAAGCGAACAACGGGAGCTACCACAGGCAGGCTTACCACAAGGATCACCACTGTCCCCAATACTATTCCTGTTCTTTAATGCGGATTTAGTACAACACAGGATAAGTGCCTCCAGAGGAGCAATTGCATTTGTGGATGACTATACGGCATGGGTATTAGGCCTATCAGCAGAAGCAAACCGGGCTAGCATACAAGCCATAATCGACAGAGCCTTGGATTGGGAAAGACGAAGCGGGGCAACATTTGAATGTAATAAAACGGCCATAGTTCACTTCACCCGGACGGCAAGCCGTTCAAGCAGCATACCATTCTTGATTAAAGGCGAAATAGTCGAACCAAAGGAAAGTGCAAAGATTTTAGGAATAGTGATGGATTCCCAGCTACGGTTCAAGGAACATATTGCCAATGCTGCTACTAAAGGACTCACGGCAGCCATGGCGCTGAGAAGGCTAAAGATGACTTCCCCACGGTCAGCAAGACAACTATTTAAAGCTACAGTAGCTCCAGTGACAGACTACGCTTCTAGTGTCTGGATGCATGCCTGTGGAGCAAGGGGAATATAATATTTAAACAGAATACAGAAACATGGAGCTATTGCAGTAACGGGGGCCTTTCAGACAGTAGCAACTGCTGTGGCTGAGGTAGAAGCAGGCATCCAGCCGTTCCACAATCGACATATGGAGAAAGCTATAAAACTACACATCGACATCCAAACACTACCTGAATCAAACCCCCTAGTCAAACTAAAGACTATCACAACCCAGAGGTTCAGGTCTCCGCTATAGAGGATAGCTCGAGCCCTAGAGACAACAACAACAACCGAGCGGATAGAAACTATCCAAGCATTCACAATATCACTATGGACAGCGCGTATACAAACGATACACGAAAAAGACGGGGAACAGACCATTTAAATTGCTAAGAAGGCAATTGGTATCCTAATTGCCACAAGTGCATCTGCTAGATCCGGAATAGTGGGTATAGGAGGCTATATAAGAGACACCCAGGCAGACAATAATGGAACCGACATATCCAGCTTCTCGATCACCCTGGGCAAAAGGACAGAGCAGAATCCTTATACAGCAGAACTAGAAGCGATGGCGGTCGCCCTAGAACGAGTCCCTCCTGGGGCATGCTGTAGATGGATATCTATCCTTAGCAGTAATAGATCCGCAGTGGCAGCAATCAGCCAACCCCGCCAGCAATCTGGTCAAGAAACCATCCAGCGGATATATAAGCAGATTGAGACCTTATACCGGCGAGGAAACGCAGTAAATGTAATCTGGATACCAGCACATGCAGATATCAACTTGAAACAACGAGCAAAAGCTGAAGCATAGAAAGCGACAGGAACAGAGCATCTGCCGGAGAAACAACCATCCTAAGCTAGATCAACTGCTATCAGGCTCGCCCTTGCGGAACGGCAGCTAGAATGGACTCTCCCAGAGAATGTTGGTAAATACTTAAAGGCTGTAGATGCAGCTCTTCCAGGAAAACATACAAGGAGCTTGTACGACAGATTGAACCGGAAAGAGGCAAAAATCCTGGCCCAGCTTCGGACAGGAATGACAGGGCTCAACAGCTACTTGAATAGGATAGGCGCAGCAGACTCCGATCTCTGCGCATGTGGACAAGCAAGTGAGACAGTGGAACATTTCCTATTCCGCTGCACAAAATGGACAGCGATGAGAGAAGGCATGAACCAATGCACAGAGTCGAGACGAGGTAACCTGTCCTTCTTCCTAGGCGGAAAATCACGCTCCGACCCGGATCGATGGCAACCAGACATGAAGGCCGTCCAGGCAGTAATCAAGTACGCAATTGCAACAGGAAGATTAGAACAGGAACCCGAAGCCGGACCTCCATCAACATAGGGGAAAGGAAGTAATCTATCCCTTCCCAGGTAGATACTGCTGCGGCCGCCGAAGATAGGACACCGCACACTTGGAGAAGATAACCTTTAAGACCATCTACTAGCCAACACCTTTAACAAGGGAAATTCCCCACCCTAAAAAACACCAACCGGAGAACCCGAACACCAAGCTGACACGGTACGAGAACAAATTATGGGCTATCACGAGTTTACGTCGGATCTGTGGGAAATGGATTATGTAATTAATACGCTAGTGCCCTATAGGCTTAGTGCCTCCGGGCGTAATAAACATCTATCTATCTATCTATCTATGGGGTACAATTAGGCCTAGGCAGGTGTTCCGGGTAACCCAACTGATACATGTGTCAAACCCAACTTGGGCTGGGTTTTGGGCTCATGTGGGGTGTTCCGAGTTGGGTTCTGGGCTTTCATATAGAACCCAACTGGGTTTTGGGTAACCCAGTTGGGTAGACAAACCCATAGATCATGTGATATGCATTAATTATGTAGTCCCATCTTGTATTTATAGGTATTCAAACCGTATTACCTTATATTATTATATGTATTGTCACAGAGTGGAAGAATAAGAATTTCAAGAATATCATTTTTAATTGCCCTTCTATTTATTCCCTAACGACTAATAATGAAGGAACTGATCATCCTCACGGACGCTTGCGATTTCGTCCTGAGATACGTGGTTGCGTGTCAGGTAAAGGAAGAACCACTTCATCATCAGATGAAATAGGCTCCTGGCACTCTTGCTCCCCATCAGATACCATACTCATTCGTCTCTTGCCCTGAGCATGCTTAGATAGCTGTTGAGTAGCCGGTTGGACTATACTAATCTCTAGGCTATTATCTTCTTCATTATCACTGATTGGCTTAAGAGTATCTTGAAGCTGTTGAGCATCTTTCTCTTCATCAAGTGCTTGCTGTTCCTCATTCAAAAGATATTGTTTTATAAGGGAAAGTTCCTTTTCTTCCACTTCAAACCTTGATGTATATATGAATAGCATTAGATCTTGGATTGTCGTAGAATTAAGTGAGCCTCGACGATAATGGCAGACATCTCGAGCAGAATTAAAAAGCCGCTCAACACCAGCGCCAGTGGCAGGTATTGAGAGTATATCACGTGCCATTTTTGCAAGAGCTGGAAATTTGTGTTCATGCTCTTTCCAGAACGTCCGCGGAGCAATTGGGACTGTTTCTATTAGAGGATATTAATTAGTAAAGTGTCGGCAGGAAAAATAATATTACTTACCACTCTTAAGGTACTGTGTAGCCTCGTCACTACTCACTGATTGATTGAAATCAGGAGCAAAAAGCGCATCGATCTTTGATGTCTGAACACCCAAAGAAGGTATCTGTGGAGAGTCTTGTGTAACTAATAGGCGTTCCTTATATAGACCTGCATAGGTTTCAAAGCTTTTGCGATATTGATAACACAATTTAGGACCCCAATTCTTATTATTAAAGAACTGAAGCTTGTTTTGTGGTGCAAGGATTGTACCAATTGCAAACAGATCACCATGAACCTTATCTGTTTCTCTATAGTAGATAGATAGCTTCTCCTTTGCTACATATAGAGCACTAAGCATAAGCTTCTTCCAGGCTACTTTCTTTCGCTGAAGCCGATGAATTGATGCTTCAAGATGATTAAAAAGTTTATTATAGATACTGAAGATGACATAGAAGGTCACGTCTTTTGTTTGAGAAAGCGCGGTAGTGAATTTAAAGAATGGTTGAGTGATCTAAAGAAGATACTCAATCTGGCGCCATTCTTCTTGGTCAAGTATCAAGTGATCATGCCCATTTTGCGAGCAGAACAGATTAAAGATTGGCTGTAGTCTCTTTGCTCTTCGCAGCATTAAGAAGGTGGAATTCCAGCGAGTCTTAATATCTTAGATTAGTATGAGCTTTGGCGTTTCAGTCTGGAGATTATAGAAGGCTTCACGACGTTGAGGGCTTACATTAATAAAGATTGCAAGCGCTCTCATCTAATAGTGGAGCAATAATTAATATAATGCAAATGCTATGTTGTAAAGACTCACTTAAAGACTTACTTTATTAAGAGTATTAGCAATCTCTCGCTTTTGCTGCCTTGCTCGCAGTAACTGTGATCGGGCCTCTAACTAATTTATCTCTATTGTCTTATTCTTTGGATTAGCTTTTATCTGACCAAGAAGCTTCTATAAACTAAGCTAGATTATATATATGATATAGGGAATATAGATAATTACAGTGTCAGTGCTGATTTAATTTAACTGGATCGAATCTTATATACTTTCCATTAATGTAACGTTATTTGCTGCATTATCTATTATGATAGAAAGCACATAATCTGTAATTTTATACTGCTAGAGTAGGTTAAAAAGAACAGCATTTAGGTTGGCACCAGAGTAAGATCTATACAGCGGTTCAAAACTAAGCAAAATTTCTCGATAATTCCATTCGTTGTCAATAAAATATCCTATGATTGCCATAAACGCCTGTTGAAATAGAGATGTCCAGCAATCAAGGGCAATTAATAGCTTTGTACCAGATGGAAGCATATCAAGTATCCTTTGTTGCCGTATCTTAGTTGTGTCCTGTAACCGCCGTCAAATAGTTCGGGGGGAAGGGATATTAGGCTGTGAAGGAGTAAGTCGGGCGAATTCAATTAATTCTTGAAACTTAGAGTGTTCAATAAGTTGAAAAGGAAGCTTTGCCCTTGTAATAAAGGTAAGAAGCTTCTCCTCCCATACCTGCTGAGAGAAAACTGGTGTCGTTGTAAGACGTTGCGGCTATCAACATTAGTTAATGTATAATAGAGGTTAGGATAGCTTACCGTGTCCTGTACAAGTGATATAATACCTTTCTGCTTTATATAATTGGCAGAGAGATTACAGTATTGCGATCCTTTTAGATGCCTTGCCATAGTTGATATGCCATACTCATTATTATGTGGATGATCAAGGATACCACCACATTTCTTGCACATAAGCTTTGCTTTGCCATCACTGGCCTGGGCGACTTGATCAAAGCTATCCCACATGCTTAAGGAGCGCCTATTACTATCCCAACGTATTCTTTTCTTTACTCCATACTCTGTTCTAAGCCACTATTCAACAAATTCCGTCTTTAACATCGTAGTATAAAGCACGTAGGATTTCTTGCGATCAGGTCCGACGCGCTGGAGGGCGGAGGGCGGTGGTGGCGCTGGAGTTCGAAACGTAGAATAATTGTTATCTAAGTTAAAGCTCTGTTGGCTATAAGAAAGATTGGATGTAAGATTATCTTATGGGATATTTGTGAAGGTGTCAATACTATCAGATCCATATAAAGATGGAGTGAAAGAGTCAGAGAATTGAGACATGGTAAAATATATGCTAGGGGTAAAAGCAAAGTAAGTAATAATTAACTTACAGAAATCTTTAAGTCTAGAAAATAAAATATTTAGATGATAGATGGGGGGCACATGATCACACCGGTTAGCTAGCAGCCAAATTGATCTATCATATTTTAACCCTCCTGCAGGTAGAATAGATGGTATGATTGGATAGTATCATCTAGATACACTGAGTTTTCTGGGCTACCTAATAGATCACCCTGAACATGTTCCGGAACGGGCCCATAATATCTAGAAAGCCCAGTCTCCTTTGATATTCTTCTAAGTTCGAGCTTTTCTATAGAATAACATCATCACTAGATATAGAAGATCCTTCTTCCTACCATCTCTTCTTCTTAGTATCTTAGCCGTTAGCTTGGTAATAAACAATACTATCTTTCTCACTATCCATCCCTCCCAGTCTCCCTTAAGTGAACTGGCGTCTACCTCAGAGACGACCTAACATTTGAGTCCTACTATACTCTATAGTTTAAATATATTCCTATAGTGATAAAGAGTACGTTGACAGATATTGTGATAACGCTCAGACTTCTGCCATTTAAAAGGTAGCTATCTCAACGAAAAACTAAGCTTGGGAAAGAGAAGAAGGAAAAACAACTATATACGGCTCCTAGCAAGATTTTTATATATGCGCTCTGCTATTGTCGGGGTCCCAATCAGGAAACCATGAGAACAAAGAAATATCCTCGCCAGGGTTTAGGGCTCCGTCGAGGAGCTGAGGCGGCTGCTTAGTCAATTTAATGTCCGCGCCGTGATATTGCTCATAGATCTGAACAACTAGGCCTTCTTGTTTATTACTTAGGCATCTGCCCTTTTATTATCAGAATACTATTTAACCGCACGTTAAGTGACGAGTTCGCTCTGCCAGGCATCGGTTTACGACACTGGAACAGGTGTAAATAACAGTATTTTATTGAAGTTAGTCAGCAGAATTATGCATCTTGGCATGGCCTAGTTGGGAAAACTATACTAAAACGAAACAACCTGGGTAACCCAACTGGATAGCCCAGTTGGGTTCTGGGCTGGGCTTGGGCTCAGGGGGGGTGTTCCGGGTTTTACCTGGGCTGGGTTTTGGGCTCAAGGGGGGTGTTCCGGGTTGGGTTTTGCCGATGTCTAGGTACAATATCTGCTTCTCTCCATCAGGATTCCCTTATATATATAAAGACACTCATTCACTCTTAGCTACTTTCCTTTATCGTCTTCTTGAATTAACTGTTATAACTTGAGTATACGTTCTTCTATCGAACAGGATATATACTTGATCACCTTGTCATCTTAGACTTAGCTTCCAATAAGCCTTCTGTTAATATAACTATCCTAGTTATACTCTGACAGTCGACAACTGAAGTTTCCGACAAACTCAGTGCTCTGGCTGCTATATAAAGGAAGGGGAGTACCAGTAAATAAGAATTATTTTTATAAAAAATCAGAAACTAGTCCAAATCTGGAATCTGTAAATTGATACCTGCTATCATTGACACTTTTAAGCTTGAGCAGCGAATCCAAGCAGTGGTTTTTTATCGTTGGCGAAAACAATGTATGAACCCTTGAAGAAGATACTACCTAGAATGTTAATCCCGTAGCCGTTGTCGGACTGGATACCTCCAAAGCAATACCCATCACCCAACTCAGCATACTTTATATATTCACCCGAAACGGTAGCAGCGTAGTTACCAATCTTGATAATCAAGTCTGGAGGGTCAATATTACATGGAAATACAATACCACCGACCGCGCCCGAGAAGTGGGCATCTGGAATAAAACTGTAGTAGTTGGTGACCACCTCATGGTTGACGATAATAAGGCTGATAGCAGAGTCCAGAACAGCACTAAAGCCCATTCCACGTGCGAAATCACCACAGTCCCTAACACAGTACTCATCGGTCATAAACTGCCATAAGCCCCTATCGGTATTAACAGACGTGAAGTCAATCTCGCCTATATACTTAGTAGGATCAGTAAAACTAAAGTCATAGGTACCAGGTCTGTGGTGTTTAAGAGAAACAGCAAACAGAGGCTCCTTAAGGGAGCCCTTGACATTCTCAAAAAAATTATTTTGTGGTATGGGGTGAATCTGATTATTACTAGACAAGGCCAATCCCAAGGCACCATCGCCCTCCATATTGTAGGTCACTGATGGGCTAGCGTACTGCGCGGCCTCGACGGTCTGTCCAAAGACGACGGCGCCGCCAACCTCAACTTTGTCCTTGTAGACCAAACCACGGACATTGCCACCGTCTCCGTAGTTTAGACTCCAGGTATAACCAGTTAACTGATTTCCAGTGCGCGTATCATAGACATTATGGGCTCCAAGGCCTTCAGTTCCCTTGGTAAAGACCCATCTAGGTAGGTTAGCTATCATCCATACAACTATGGAGCACTAAAGTAAATACATACAGTTCATCATGGGTAGTGTCAAAGTTAAGTAGTAAGGTGTTCTTACCAACTATGACAGGCGCACGATATTCCCTATCAAGCCTAGTGGGATTTGCGACAACAGAGCCAGTCCCGTTAGAGATAGGGCCTGTCACGATTGGTTTAGGATTATAACCATATTTTTTAAGAGCGTTGTGGTAGTCGGTCGTGGGATGCCAACTGACAACTGGAGTCACGAGCCAAACGTGAGTATACCAAGATCTAGTCCCCGCATTGAAGAGACAGAAACATAAGCTCATATGAATGATTCTAGAATGCATCCTTTGGCTTCGTAGTGATCACGGCTCCAGACGAAGTCTCAGTGAGCTTAGACAAAAGGGACGGTGCTCCCTGGGAAGTATTCGACTTCCTGGACTCGGAGAGTGAGGGTGAGCATACAGTTCGGGTTATATGCACCGATAGCTCTCCCGGTAGTCGGTGTAGGGATATTCACCTTGGTGATGGGGTGCCCGGCACGATCCTGCAAATGCCAGCCGGTTGCGGGCCAGGGAAATATGCCGTGGCTAAGGCCATGGATTTGTCCCCCGTCCAGGATTTACCCCATCACCTAGCGCGAAGATCAGACCTCAGTGGTGCCCCAGTCTACGATCTTAAATTTGACTACGATTTCCGCCGGGTGCCACGAACCTACGGGGACAGTCAGATGCGGATTGACTTCAGTAATGAAGAAGGGTACTGGGATGCGGTGGTTGACCGACCAGGTCAAACGAAGAAGAAAAAACGTGATCTCGAGGAAGTGCGAAAGAACCAAAAGAGATGGCTCGAAGAAGAATGGCGAGAAGCATACCACAAAGGGGGCTTGTCTCGCCATGAACTTCATCGCAGATGGTTTGGCAGCGATGTCATCGCGTGGTTGGCCAACCTGGTCGGTGTTGGGCAGGCTGAAGCAACCGTGGAGCTGAACCACCACGTCGACGAGACTCTCCAGATCATCTTAATGGATGAACAATATGGCCCGTGTCCATTTGGAGTGACTCAAGTAAGCGCAACGCCCCGTATCTAGATGAGAAGTGCTAGAGATTGTACTGAACCAGACTACAGGTATAGGCGAACATTCGCGCCACGCTCGAAGCGAACGTGCAAGTAGACACATCGTTCGGCATCACCATCATCGTCACGTTGGGGTCACCGCTAGACCTGAGCAACTCTTATTTATACTTTAAGAATAAGGGCAAGGTCACGGCACAGTTCCAAGTGGATGCCGTCGCTTCAATCTCCTGGAATTCTGGTGATATCAAACTGATCGGGCTCGACAACTTCCCAGGGGCCACCTTCAGAGTGCCCGGTATGTGATGTTATACCATGACTATGCATCCAGATCAACCTCGCTGACCATGAAAATTCACGGATAGGAGTCGTCACGATCGGGCCGAATATGGCGGTTTATGCGTCCGCTGACGCTTCGGTAACGCTTTCCGCGCATCTTCAAGCAGAGGTCAACATCGTATCGTGGGACATTCAACAAACCTACCCTCAAACAAATCAGTATCCCGTCTCTGCTCTTGATTCTCCCAACTATGACGGGACGCAGACACTCGGAAGCCTATCGGTCTCAGCCTCGGTCAGTGCCGTCGGAGAACTAGCCCTGCATCTCAAACCTAAGGTTATATTCGGTATTGTGTTTGATTCCCGGTGGAATGTCCCCGATTGCAGTGTGGATCTTGTTATGGACGGATTTGTGATCTTTCACGCGGAGGCGGGTCTCTCGACAGACTCGGACAATACCTGCCCCTTCACTTACGGCATTGATGCCGGAGTGAACATATACGGGCAACTGACCGCACCTAGTTTCTACAATTGGGGAGGAACCGCGCAGGTCCCTATCGCCAGTGTTCCTCGTAAGCAGATCACGCCCAATACCTGCGTTGGCTCGAGTACGTCATCCAAGAGAGACGTGGTCCTTCTCGACGAGTCTATAAATCAGTCAACACAAGCAGTCACAGCTTCCCTGAGATGGGCACATGGTATTTTTTTTGAAGCGGATGAATCGGCAGGCTGGCAAGTCGCAGACTATAGATTCCGGGAGCCCAATGTCGCGTTACTTAAACGTGATACATTCAGCATCAGACCGATCATAGCAATCCCGGAGAGTTCACTTTCTTGTCCGGGAGAGAATGTGACGGGATGTCTAGTTTGTAGTTCTTACGGAAGTGACGATACTAACCTGAAAATTCGTGATGAGACGTACGAAGCAGACGCATGTCCTTGGGCTCCTACTTCTGACACTGTCTGTATAGATAGCACACTTTCCAAGCGGGCCTCCGCTGGGGACAAGGATATGACCCTATCGTGGGCTGGTACCTTTTTCTTTGCGTATTATCCACCGTGCAATGCCGATGATTTGAGTGGCGTGAGTTCAATTTCAAAGGTATGCACCCAAGTTCCCCCACCTTCTCTAGCTAGTCTAAAGGGAGAAAATATACAGTGGTATATACCCAAAGGTGCCCAATTAAATCTCTGTGATCCCACTATCGCCAAATTCAATAAGGATAACGGAGCTGCCACGGTGAATGGCATAACTATTCGATATAACTTCGAGAATGACTATATATTTAAGGTTCAGCTAATTTCACTTTTCCTTGAATGGCTCTGCAACACGAATAAGCAGTCAAAATACAGCGGGCTAGGAGTACTTGATTCTATACCAGGCTGGCAGCGTGCCAATGCGACATAGTGTGCATATGTTTTTGGCAGTGAGTAACCTTCCGTAGTAGAATACAACGGAAACACTAATCTGCTCGATCTATTATAGGTAATACAGATACTGGGGGCTTTGATTTCCCCCTAGACGCTCAAGACACTTCCCCGAGTAATTTCCTCGCCAACACCGCCACCAAGGTAGGAGGAAGCGAGAATTCGAATTTGATGGCTTTGCTTTATGCACCAACGAATGGAGTTAAGGGGACTTGGGTGGGAGGGAAGAAGCCGGATTAGGATAACGTGCCTAATACTGCTAAAGAAATTGCTAGTGCTATTCAAATTGTCTGTACACCTTCCGCGCCCCATGTGGCGACTAAACACAAGACTGACTCGTTTCAAACAGAGTGCTAGCGCGTTCAACTACCTGTTAGTATTATATATCACAGCCGCTTGGTGGGAAACGTCCAATTCCATCGAGCTCGTCTGCGACGCCTTTGATAACAATTTCTAGGGTTCTGCCTATGCCGCCGCTGCTCCTGGGACACTACTCTCATGGCCCGCCCGGCCAGCCGGGGTGACCAGCTGGGGACTGCAAACCGCGTGGTGCTTCTGGATTGACAACCATCTAGCGAAATCCGAGGCTAACGTTGGCCCGTGGTTGAACACGGGGAAAATTAGACTGCAACAGTTTACAAGCAGGTCTAGTCAGTTGGCGTCCCGTTTTATTTCGACATATATAAGCCCTAACGGACTGGCGAGCACTGCATGGATGCACTTCCCTCAGGCAGACAACTTTAGAACGACACCTCTTCCAGGCACTGCAGGGAGTGTAATTACGACAAATAGTAGGTACGGTATGTGGGGAACCCATGAGAACAATAATCTAGGTCCATTAGGTGTGTGATAGGCAAGAATTGTCAAAGGTACAGGATTAGAGAGTACTTATGTATAATAGAAATACGTATGCGTAAATAACCCGACGCTAGTGGATTTGAAAATAAAGGAAGAGAAGAGAAAATACTCAGTAGAAATATCTTATCTAAGTCATCTCATACTATAGTTTAAGGTATATAATATCTGTATAGGTAGCATCATTGTTCTTTCCTGAGCATTGCCAACCTCTGAGCCACTTCGGGCATCCCAGCACTTTGCTAAACCTACCGTAAGTTTACATCTAAGTTTCCATCCTCTCAGTGCTATATGTTCTATAGGTGACTTCTATTCCTACAACGTAAGCAACCCCTCCACAATATTATTCTCCCTATACTGACAAGTTGAAGCCTGCCGTGAAAACAGACTGTACTGGCCTCTAAGCATTTATTTATGTTTATATTGGCCTTAGTGGCCTAGCGACGACAATTACGACTGGGATACCTGTACTGGTGCCAACATCATAGATATATAATTCTTCATAGCAATTAATACAGATATCATCTCAATAATATGTGATATATGACTGAAGCATCATAAAACTGTAGCAAGATGGATTGCATAAGAAGCCTCAATTTCCACTTATATACGCGGTAAATGTCTAAAATACATTCTAATTGCAGGTATAGCCAGAACAAACAATTTATCCTTTTTTATGTTCGTTTAGTGACATGCTTAGGAAGGCACCGCAAATACCAAGGCATCTCGTGGGCTCCTGTATATATCTTCCTACCATGACTTAATGAAAATGCCAGACTCACCCACGGTGGCTTACCCAGCATGACACGTAACCGGGCATGGTATATCGCGGAACGTTCCCAGCGTGAAGTTCGATCCATCATCAACCCCGAAATGCCTCGCATACGACTCGGGGACCAGCACTTCAAAAATTCCCAGTTTCCCTAGCTGTTTGAGCGGCCCTAGCCACACTTCCTTAAGATTGTCGGGTGGTGGATTAGGGCACTCATAGGCAGCAACACTGATCCTGATGCGCTTGAGATTGGGCATGCCTCCAAGCATAGCCCACATGTCATAATAACATTTCTGGTCCGCAACAGAGATGGTCGGTTCGCCTAGACCGACAAAATTCCATGTTGTTTCAATAGAACTGATAAGTGCGAAGCGGTGCGGGAGAACTAATGACGGAAAGCTAGAGAGGAGCTGGCGAGTGGCGAAGAGGAAGGTTGTGGTACTATAGAGGATATCGATTGCTTCGGAATATCTTGCATCAAGTTAGTAATCTGCTCCAGAATCTGAAAATCAGGTTAGCCGGAAGGTTATGTACTTACATTTGTCGACATGTCAGCAAGATCGCGAAATTAAGCTTTATCTTGCCCATCATTCCATTTGGGGGACCTGGATTCCCATCTACCCGTCCTGACCTGCAATTATCGAGGTAGTTAGAATACAAATCGTCACGTTGGTCCCAGGTACAAATGCAATGCCACCATCGCCACTCTAAATGCTCCCTGCGTTTATATGTGCGGTATTCGCGTAGTCCAAATTCGAATACCACATGGACTCTGTGATGGCCGAGAACTTCGTTATAGATGAGAAGGCGGAGCTCAATCGGCAGCCTCTCCAAGAGGCCCGCTGTCTGTTGGCTAGGTTCCTGCAGAGTCAAAGCTCGTGGACGAGTTTGCGGAAGGCGTGGCACGACGTTTTTATCTTGATAATCTGGCCGCTTCATGCGAGTATTGTTGTGATTCTATACTCGGTTAGAACGATTGCACTCATCATTTAGGTAGCCATAGAGTAAAACATTTATACTGAAGAGTTTCTTGAAGTTCATCGTCATTTGCCTTCGTTGATAGTTACCACTAGAGATGGTTCTACGTTTACTATGTTCGTGGTTACAGAGGTCAAGGAAATGAGGAGTGGATGTAAAGTTAAGCGATGTTATGTTGAACAACGTTCTCAGTAGTACGCTGTATAGTGTAGCCTGTATACTACTGTGATAAGGGGTCACTGAACTTAGGCAGTTACATATAATCTGGGATCGAACTAACTACTTCCCATCAGTTTTAATTCAGCGGCGTCACTACTAAGAATTTTTCTTTTCCAGTCAATCCTAGGAACTTTTTTTATTATTCTGATTCACTTTCAACTTTCTGACCGCACGTCCGGAAAAAGCTAATATACAGTTACAATAACAGCCCACCCGCCGGGGAACTGCTGTATGACCGGGCACATCCATTCAGGCACCCCAATGGGCGAGATGACTACTCTTGGAGGAGGTGTTTTTGATTCTTCAAATTGCTATCTACTCCTAAACTAATCTAGTAACCCAGTTTCAATGTACGAATCTAAACCTAAAGAGCCTTCCGTCCGTGCCCTCCTCTTCCTCTCTGATGCCTGCGGGCACGCCTTTATAAATAACCAGCTCCTCGCCGACGGTTATACTACAGAAGGAGGGTACCACGTCTTCATGCCAGACCTCTTCCACGGTGATCCGCACGGGTTCGGAAGAGACGATATCAGTGTTTATGAGTGGTTGACACTGCATCCGCCAGACAGAGTGGAGCCTGTGATTAATACTGTGCTGGCTAAGATTAAGAGCTCTGGTGACAGAGACCATAAATTTAAGACGGTCTGCACTGTTGGATTTTGCACCGGGGCGAAGTACGTTACGCGGTTGCTAGGGAGAGAGGACTCCGGGATCGCTGCGGCTTATGAGGCACATCTAAGTTTTATGAGCGTGGAGGAGCTTAGGGCTGTTAAAAGGCCGTTGAGTATTGCTGCTGCTGGTAAGTTATATACTATTCTTCCTCTCAGTGCCCCCATTGGCGCTTCACTTGCTTGATTTAAGGGGTGGTTGAGATCCAATAGAAACGGACGAAATCTTCACGACCGAGAAACGTAGGGAGAGCGAGGATATCCTAAAGGAGATTGGAGTGCCTTATTAAATCAACCTGTATTCCGACGTCCAGCACTCCTTTGCAGTGAGGGCAGATTTGGAGAGTAAGAGGCAGAAGTGGGCAAAGGAGCAGGCCTTTTTACAGTCGCTTGCATGGCTGGAGGAATGGTGGTCTCCACAGTAATAGAGCTGATGAGCACTACAAGCTCGTGGATTCTCATCTAGAGAGACAGACTTGTGGAAAGCAGCAGCTCGTTTGTGCCGGTTCACACGGTCTATAAACAGAATTGATAGCTGGGGATAGAGAGTTGCGTGACAAGGGCGGACGAATGAGGATGAACTGGAACGACCAGTGACGACTGAGCATGAAGTCGCTGTTAAATAGCAGAAAATCTCTCGTTAATACTGAGATGTCACACATTTGCATCTAAAATGCAACTTTCCTCCATTGTTGTGCCATTCATATCCACATAGTATTTATCTGACAAGTCTCCAGCGCATCCCTCTTCGTTTCAGGGCGGCAGCGTGCGACAGCACGCGCTACTAGTAAACCTATATTTCCAATCCAGACCCTGTCGATCACCTGTCGACTGAACCACTGAGCGCCGACGTTTATTAGTATTTTCAAATCCGTGAAGGGTTATTTCCAGCTGCCAAGCCAGCGACGGGTAGGAAACTGTTAGATTGTAAGGGTGGGGACCATCGTTTTCTGCCGGATTATTGCCAAATACGGGTTGGCATAGGATTACAGCCAAAAACAGGTGTAAGGCTGTGAGCCATTCGCAGCTTCTATAATTTACACCTGTTTCCACAGTTTCTCCGACAAATCAGAGATGGGCGGTGAGGACTAGCGCGCTGAGGGGTGCAACACCAAAAAGGCCCGGATTATCAAGCATACTAGATTACAGGAGATAACAAGCAAGAATACCATTCTCATCCTCTACACCAATTATCTTTCTTGATTTTATCGTAACCGTGTGCTGGATTGTATCGTACAATCCAACAGTTCTTTTCTTCAGCTCACGTCTTGTTAGTTTTCTATGCCATACGTTTTACATTGATATCCTCGCTCCGTTACATTTTATAAAGAATAAAGAAGAATAAAGAGGCAAAGACTTTTTGTAATGTCACGGTTCCAACCTGGGAGCAGGCTCCAGGTGTAAGCGCTCCGGAACACGCCAAGGCGGTGAGGTTTGACAACACCAAAGAATCCGCCGGAGACCTTTGTCATATGAGTCATACAATGTGGGAATAGCTTCATGTTGTGCTTTGTTGATTGTTTTGTTGCTTTGTATTGCTTTGGGATCATTGTATTGTTTTGGAAACCTGCTCCGTCAGGATCAGGCCTGGGAGCAAGCCCTGCGCAGACATAAATACGGGCTTGCTCCCCTGTAGTTTAGTTTCGCTCTTCAGCTCACGTCTTGTTAGTTTTCTATGTCATACGTTTTACCTTGACCTTTTCTCGCTCCGTTACATGTAAGAATAAAGGAATTTGTTGTAATATTTTGTTCATCTTATGATTAGGTGTACTGTTCCAGGCCTCATGCTTTTATGAAAATATTGAATTGTTGTCAGAGAATCAAGAAAGTCACAGCCAATAGATTAGACGCTAGTCTACGGACACTACTGCACGAGGGAACAAAGGATTATCTGTCAGATAATCCGGATATCCAACAAGAAAGATCGGCCTCTTCATCTTGAAGGCCAGCTAGCCACCTTAGGATATTTGGGCACCTAGGTTTCAGCCCAAATATTTACCCCTCTTGATAGCTCATAAATGACCCCACCAATATGTCTATATAAAAGCCCGATATGGGACCTGATATACTCAGACAGGGACAACAACAAAAAAACAGATACAATCTTGCTAGTCACTTATTCTTTCACCTTTCTTGTAAGCAACTATTCAGGATTGGCCTGGAATAACCCCTCCAATCCGACATTATCCGTAACCTTAGGGTTAGGGTAGCATAGCAGAACATGTCGGATTGATGGGTTTTGTTGGAATCCACGTATATGCTAGTAAACGGGTAACATAGGTTACCATACAAAATTGATATGTGAGTCGATGTGTCCTTGTTGTTGACTATGTTGGGCCCCCACGTCGCCCTTTTTTTTTACTCGTTCTTTCCCCTTTATCGTGGGTATTTGCCAAGATGCTAATATACATTTTACAGCCTCTTATTGGCTGAAAGTCCTGACCGTTTTGAGATTAGCCTCGGTCATATTAGCAGGCTTCCAACACACCCCCTCAGCCGCACCGCAGGCAGGCTGACCAGATATCTGCGAATAGCCTCATATACCTCAAATATAGTTGATATTCCGTACGGGCATCCTTTTTTTGTGGATATTGATATCTTTTTGGTGAAGCCTAATACGTGCCTGGAAGCCTCGTTAAAACCTTGATATGTAAACCCAGTGGGATAAACCGTATAAAGGAAAGAGTGCTTCGGTGTTGGAAAAGGCCTCATATCTGCAAGCAATTGAGCACGGTGCCCATATCAACTTCCTGCGTATCCTCCTTTTGCTCGTGGAGATATCTTGATATATCAGTCATCTTTATCTGCTCCAAAAACGCGTCAAATTCTCCTTTCGGTAGCGCCTTTGTGAGGCCATTTGCAATCATCTTCTTTGTAGGCACGTAGGTGAGCTCTACGCGTCCTTCCTGGAATTGTTCCCGTAGCCAGTGGTGGTGAATATCCACGTGGCGAAGCTTCGTTTTCAGGGTGACGATATCCTTCTCAATGAGGCTTATTGTCTGCTTATTATCGCATTCGAGATGCAGTCGGGGGTCTCCAATTTGACGTCCAATTCCTTCAGTAGGTGCATAACGTACATGCCTTCTTTTGCTGCCTGAGATAGCGCTAACAATTCTGCCTCTGTAGTTGATGTTGTAACCGTATTTTGTTTATTCGCTTGCCACCCTGTTATTCCTCCATACAGCGTCATCACGTACGCCTGAGAGCTCTTGCGATCGAGGGTATTATCGGCGAATGAGGCGTCACTAGCAACCACGAATCCATCCCCACCCCCGAGTTGAAGAGCAAGGTGCCGGTAGCTTTGGAGATATAACAATACTCGGTCTGCGGCTCGGTGGTGTGTAGGTGACGGGTTTGTGAGGAAACGAGATAACCGGGATACGGCGAAGGCAATATCGAGGCGCGTACTGACGGCGGCGTACATTAGAGATCCGACTTTGCGTTGATAACTGTGAATAGTAGCATGACTTGCTCGTCCTGTATAGGGAAGAAGCTCATCTTTTGCCATTGGTGTATCATGAATTGGGAACGTGTCAGCAAGCTTTGCAATCTTATCAATATATGAAGCTTGACTTAGCCATATGAGCTTCTTCTCGCGGTCTCTTATAACGCGGATTCCTAAAAACCATTGGAGCTCTTCTCCTCCAGTAATGGTGTATTCCTTTTTCAAATTATTCATAAGGCTTCTCGCTTCTTTCTCTTTATCCTTCTTATAAGCGAGGACGATATCGTCCACGTAAAAGAAAATCAATATCCCACTCTTTATCATGCAGCACGGCTCATGAGGCACGGATTTGAAGCCTAGTTTTTGTAACGACTCAGTCAACGTTCTCTGCCATTGTAAGGGCGACGTCCGTAGGCCGTATAGCGCTTTATTTAGCTTCAAAATCGTTCCTGGGTAAAGATGCCGATATCCCGGAGGTATCCTCATAAATACCGTTTCTTGAATCGGGGCATGAACGAAGGCATTCACGGCATCATATTGAGCCATTTCCAAATCGAAGCGAGCGGCGATAGCTATAAAGGTGCGGAATGACCTTGCAGCAAGCGTTGCAGCGTACGTATCACCTTGGTTGAGGCCAACTTGTTGATCCCCACGTACGACTAGGCGCGCCTTGCACTTAAGGAGCCTCCCATGCTTGTCAAATTTGTAAACGTAAACCCACATGCAGTCAAGCACCTGCCTTCCTTTTGCATAAGAATATGGCACCTTTGACCACGATTTGGTGGGTTGGTGGCTGCGTAAGTGTTCCTTCTCAGCCTCTGAGAATAGTGCTCCAAGTTCATGAGTTTTTAACTCTCCATGCCCCTTTGGAGGCGCGGGTAACATATTCCGGTGTAAATTAATGAGCTCCTTTCCGCTTTCCAGAACGTCCTTTATACGCGCACTAGCTGCAGGCCTCTTACCCATAAAGAAAGACTGTAAGCCAGTTGTCGAGCGTAAGGCACGTCTCAAGGATGAACGGTTGAAGGGCTTTCCATTAAGTGATCCGTATATCTTGTGAGAGGTGCCTGCGGTAAACGCTGCTTCCCACGCAACGGCTTCTCTACAGCCCGAATCAAGATAATTGATTCTATTCAATTCATCTTTAACCAGATTCTGTATCGTAGCGCTCATAAGCACCGCCGGAGGTGAGTCCGGTGGTGTTGGATAAATAATATCCTTCTCTAAGCTCTGACCTGATTCGGGAGCGAGATTTGTGCTCTGACCTGTAGCGGGAGCTGGAGATAGGCTCTGACCTGATTCGGGAGCTCTATATACGCTCTGACCTGTAGCGGGAGCTTCATTTTAGCTCAAACCTGTAGCGGGAGCATGAGATAGGCTCTGACCTGATTCGGGAGCTCTATCTTGGAAGGGGACTTCGGCGTCGATATCCGCTGCAGACGGCGCACCGGGTGGTCCTCTTCCTTCAACCCGTAGGTTGATATCCTCATTTTGGGCATCTCCAGTGGTTAACCGGGGCTCGAGGCTCTCTTCATTGTTATACGAGTTGGGCTCGTCTTCCTGCGTCCAGGAAGGTCCTCCAACCGTAGCACTTTGAAGCTTATCATTTTGAATATGGACACTATTAAGTAATTCAGCAATCTCATCAATTGTAGTGGTAGCAAGGTCATTGCGAAGCTTATCCAAATTTCCATCAAAAACTTCATCTTCGTTGAAAATAACGTCACGCGCACTGACGACGACTCCTAGTTTCGGGTTCCATATCCGGAAGATATTCGTAGAGTCATATCCAACTAGATAGCCTATCCAGGCCTTGGGGTGATATCTTTGAAGCCTCTTTTCTTTCTTCATATATTTTGTTGTAAGCGAATAGGCCTTGCAACCGTAGACTCTCAGATGTGCTTGATTTGGCTTCATATCTTCAAAAACTTTGCCATTTTGAAGCGCAAGATAGGTGTGAAAAACCTCGTATGGCGTTTTCCAGTTCGATTCGTACCTTGGGGTGCGATTGAAAAGATAGACTGCAGCGCGATTGATTTCTGGCCACAAATCGTGAGGAATTTTTCCACTTGCAGCCATGCTTCTTCCTTTATCCTTGATTACACCCCCTGAGCGTTCAGCTGCGCCGTTTAATGCTTGTGTATACGGAGGTGAAGGCTCAAGTCGTATAAAGAAGCTTTCGAGATATTCCTTCACTAGCGGTCGGTTCATATATATCTCATTATCGCACTCAATAACCCATGGGACTAACCCATATTGGGCGTCTAGTTTTGGCAACAAATCTGCAAGAGCTGCCCTGATTGTCTCGCCGGTGCGGTCCGTGAGGTTATAATCCCAAATGTATCCCGAGTAACGATCCGTAACGAGCATTGTAGAGCTATATCCAGAGGTGCTGCTTTCAAAATCGTGGAAATCGATTGCTAAACGTTCACCGGGTTTACTAGGCTTTTCTCGGGGCTCTCGTCTGATTTGACGCTTCATCTTGGCGGTAGCGCAGGCATCGCATTCGACCGTTTTTATACCTTCTCCTTTTGTAAGATTTGACTTCGGTGATATGCCCGTTACTCGCACTCCTCGAGATGCGCTGGAGAGGTGCTCAAGGGCCTGAGGTCCTGGGTGACCGAGCCGTAGGTGCCAGCGTTGGATATCTGCTTTACGTGGAGGCCTCGGGGTCCAAGAGTTTGATTCTTTGTGTGCGCTCAACACTGTACCACGCGCCCTTTCTTTCCTATATTCAAGTACGAATTGGCCATACCGGGGCTGAATTGAGCCCACGAATCGGCCGTCGTTTCTGCGTATGCAGTTGTGTGTTGGGCGTTGATCCCAATAATATCCCATCTTCCAAAGCGACTGCATGGACACCAGGTTGGTTGCAAAATCTTTGCAATAAGCAACGTTATATAACCGTATCGGACTGCTCTTCTCATTTGGGCCTTTTAGGTGTATAACCACCTCACCGTAGCCTTCAATTCTTACCTTCGAATTACCGGCTAAGAGATAGTCGCCGGGTCTCGCTTTTCGATATTTCTCGAAGCGGTTGATATCGTGGAAAACGTGAATTGTAGAACCGGAGTCGAGGATAGTTGACCAGTGTAAAACGTAGCTTGTAGCAGTAAATGAGGCCGTTGTTGATATATAAAAGCTAGCTTTATCTTCGTCAAGATGCCCGACTTCTCGATCGAGTCATATAAGCGATTCTTCTTCCTTGCTTTCCTTGCTTCTTCGCTCAACGATCTGGAATTGAGTTGACGCGAATTTCTTCCGTAAATCTTCAACTTCTTCACAAATCCTTTTATCTCGCATATTCCTTTCGACAATGGCTGCCCTCGTCTCGTTCGGTATCCACCCTTTTGGAGCGAGGAAAGGAAAGAGATAGAAGCAGTGAACAACAGGATGCGTCATACCGCATCCGATACAAGCAGGACCGCTGCTTGCGCGAGCTGGTTGATAGTTCTTGTTGCCTCGTTTTCCTCCTCGATTACCACCTCGGTGGCCTTTTCCTCTGTAGCTCTCGCTGCGGGTGTTATTCTCGTTCTCGTTGTTATTATCTTCGTCCGAGGCGCCGTCTTGTTGTTGATTTGCGTTAAAGGCTCCTCGTTGGAAGCCTCTCTTCGCTGTCACTTTGGGCCTGGTGCGATCTTGCTCTTGCACCTGCTTAGCGAAGTCGTTATATGTGATATTCCCGGCTTCAATCCGGTCGCTATACGTTGTTCGTAGCACGGTTACCCACGCCGGATCAGCTTTATAAAAGGCGTCAAAGAAATCCTTAGTCCAATTGACTACATCCTTCGCAAATGTGAGGTTATATTGCTTTCCACGTTGCATGATAGACATCCACTGGGTTACCCAAGAATTGATATCCTTTGGCCAGGTTTGAAATTCCTTCATATGCATTCTATATTCTTGTCCTATTTGATGAGCAATCGTCATGGCCGTACGTCCAAAGAATTGCTTCAAGTTTTGATATCCGGTTCGTACGTCTATCCCTACCCCGAAGCACGCATCCTTGATATCGTTACTAACCGACGTCTGCATCCATTGTATAATGTCGTCAATTTTCTTCCGTTCGGCTTCATATCGGCTCTCTTGCGTTCGGTAATACGTCATCAGCGTGTTGAAGTGAGATAGCTCTAGCGAATATTCATCCTTCCATAGCTTGAGAGCTGCTTTCTCCGCTGAGGTTGCTGGACCGGTGGAAATAGCTTCATCCTGTGAAGCCTGGTCTCCTTCGGTCTGTGTGCTTCGTTCTCGGTCTCGATTTGTGGTACGATTCCTTTCTCGCAATGCTTCGATTGACGGGGGAGTTGGTGGTATCACCGTCATCTCGGGCCTCGTAGGCAGTTCCCTTTCTCCGGTGAGATATCCCATAAGATCCTTCTGCTCTATCTTGGAAAGGAATATCTTTTCCCATCTTTCCCAGTCGTTAGGGCCGGTGAGGGTCTGCTCGGTGGCAGGTTTGCTGATCTGCTTAGATAACATGTCGTTCAATGAATCCCGTGTCAATAACCTCAATTTTTCTCGATAAAGGTATCAGACTCTTAATTGTTGGAATCCACGTATATGCTAGTAAACGGGTAACATAGGTTACCATACAAAATTGATATGTGAGTCGATGTGTCCTTGTTGTTGACTATGTTGGGCCCCCACGTCGCCCTTTTTTTTTACTCGTTCTTTCCCCTTTATCGTGGGTATTTGCCAAGATGCTAATATACATTTTACAGCCTCTTATTGGCTGAAAGTCCTGACCGTTTTGAGATTAGCCTCGGTCATATTAGCAGGCTTCCAACAGGTTTACTCCAGGCCAATCCTGAATAGTAGCTTACAAAGATGAAAAGAAGAATTGACTAGCAAGATTGTCTATATTGAGTTCTCTCTGTCTGTCTGAATCCATGAGGTTCCAAAGCCGGGTTTTTATAGACATCTGGTGAGCTGGTTTTATCGAATCCGGCATGTAGGGTTGACATCATTTGTGACCTATTGTCAGATAATCCGGATATCCAGAGGCAGTCAAATGAGGCAGTCAATCAGAAGCTCTACTTTATAGCCCCCAATTTTACCCCTCATGATAGGTCACAAATGATGTCAACCCTACATGCCGGATTCGATAAAACCAGCTCACTAGATGTCTATAAAAACCCAGCTTTGGAACCTGATGTATTCAGACAGACAGAGAGAACACAATACACACAATCTTGCTAGTCACTTCTTCTTTTCTTATCCTTATAAGATACATTCAGGATTGGCCTGGAGTAAACCCGCCAATCCAACACCTATCATGAGGGGTAAAATTGGGGGCTATAAAGTAGAGCTTCTGATTGACTGTCTCATTTGACTGCCTCTGGATATCCGGATTATCTGACATACCCCCTCAGCTGCAGAAAGCACTGTTTGCAAAGCTAGGAATAGCTTCATATATTGTCGGGCATGTCGTTGAGAGAAAGCAGTTCTTCGATGTCCGGGTTCTCTATATCTTTTTGCTGGGGAGCGAGACGGCTGTCGATATTCTCTACTCCGATTTGATTGAGAAATATTTAGTGTTCCTGCTTGCTGAGTGCCTTAGTAAGGCCGTTGGCAATCATATCTTTCGTGGGCATATAGTGCACTTAGATATCTCCCTTCTGCACCTCTTATCGAACCCAGTGATTGTAAATATCGACGTGTCGAAGCTTTGTACGCAGTCGTGGAGCGTCTTTCTCCAGCAATCCTAATATCTGTTTGTTGTCACAGAAAACGTGAAGAGTAGGTGTCTCAAATCGTATTTCTAACTCAAGCAGCAAACGAAGCACATATTTGCCTTCTTTCACCCCCTAAGCGAGAGCTAACAATTCGGCTTCCGTAGTTGACGTTGTCACCGTATCCTACTTGTTGGCTTGCCATCCTATCGTTCCTCCGAAAAGTGTCATGACGTATGCTTGCGAGCTCTTCCGGTCGAGTGTATTATCTATAAATAAGGCGTCTGTTGATACCGAAAAATCTTCACCTCCTCCAAGCCTCAAAGCGTACGCACGATGACGTTCGAGATAGCATAAAACTTTGTCGGCAGCTTTATAGTGCTTGGGTCCTAGATTTGACAAGAACCGTGCAAGCCGTGAGACGGCAAAAGCCACGTTAGGTCGAGTGCTTACAGCCGCGTATATAATTGAGCCAACTTTACGTTGATAGTGATGTTGACTCTTGTAAGTGGCTGTTCCTTTGTATGGAAGCAACTCTTCTTGAGACATTGGTGTATCGTCAGTTTGCCGAGTGTCAGCTAATTTAGCGATTTTGTCGATATAGGTGGCTTAACTAAGCCAGATCACCTTATTGCTTCGATCACGTATGATTCTCATGCCTAGGAACCACTCTAGATCCTCTCCTCCGGATATATTGTATTTGGCGCGAAGTTGGTTCAGAACTGAGTCAGCTTCTAGTTGACGGCTCTTCTTGTACGCGAGGACGATATCATCCACATAAAAGAATAGCATGATCCCTGATTTCAGCATGCAACACGGTTCATGAGGCATGGCCTTGAAGCCTAACTTTGTGAGGGTACTAGTGAGTTCCTTTTGCCATAGTAGTGGTGATCAACGCAGTCCGTAGAGGGCTTTGTTCAGCTGATAAATCTTGCCAGGTTCACGATATCCAGGAGCTATTCTTATAAACATCTCTTCATCCAGTTTGGCGTTGTCGAAGGCATTGACAGCGTCATATTGCTTGAGTTCTAGATTAAAGCACGCAGTAATTGCTATAAATATCCTAAAAGATCTTGCAGCAAGTGTAGCAGCATATATATCTCTTACATCATCTCTTTTCTCTTAATCACCTCTTACCACAAGTCGTGCCTTGCATTTGACTAGACGACCTTTCTTATCCTGCTTATAAGTATATACCTATATACAATCGAGAATCTGCTTTCCTTTTGCCTTTCCGATAGGCACCGTCGTCCAAGAGCCAGATAGATTATGACTTTTGAGATAAGCTTTCTCAGCCTCTTCAAATAACCAACCTAGAGGGTGAGTTTCCACTTCACGGTGACTCTTGGGAGCAGGCGGCAGATTGCGGATTAAGATTGACTGGAGTCGACGTCCTGACCTCAAACGTCGTTGGAGACTCACATGATCAAACCTGACCGTGTTTATCTTATACTGACGATGTCTTGTGCCTACTAGGAAAGCAAACCTCCAAGGATTGAGCTCTCCCCGTTGCGTAGTCAAAACGGTATCGACGGTTCTAGTAGGAATCTCTATAAGGTATTCCCTACTCTTCTTGAGCGATCCTGTGGACCTGTCCCCAAGGAAATACCTGCCACGAGTCTCTGTGAGGCGTTCCGTGGAGTCACGCAGATTGAGAGCAGCACCGCTACCTTCTCTAAACTCAGTATGTGACCCTGTGGGCCTAACTATACCTATACTAACAGGAGCGCCACCGACACCTGCCCTGTTGGTTGCTTCCTGGACGAGAGCAGTATCGCTACCTTCCTCGCTAGTTGACATTCCAGCTGCGAACTCAGAGCTCTCACGAAGGACAAAGTCGTCGTTTTGAACGATAGTTATGCTAGCCGCCAATAGAGCGCTCGGAGGCGACTCTGGAGGTGTAGGATAAGCATATTTATCAATTCCGTCCAATAATCCTTCTCCGGTCGTGAGAGATAGGCCGCTTAAATCATCGGAATCAAGACAGCTTGATTCTTTAGATCCTGAACCAGTCGATCCTTGAGTTGTCGTGTGCTCAGGATTCAGCCTATCTTCGTCAAAAATAACATCTTCCATTTTATCTAAAAGGTTAGTAAAATCGTCAGCATTTTCTGATTCTAAAGAGATATCGACTTTTAAGAGTAGGTTAGTCAAATCCTCTGTTGTGACACCGAGGAGGTCGTCCTTGATTTGTTGAATATCTCCGGTGAATCCTTCATCCTCGTTGAAGATAACATCTCGGGCTCGAATAATATTTCCGGTCGAAGGATTCCAAATCCTATATACATTCGTGGAGTCGTATCCCACTAGATAACCTATCCACGCTTTTGGATTGAAGCGTTGGAGTCGGTTCTCATTCTTCAGGGCCTCCGTTGTCATAGCGTAGGCCTTGCAGCTATATACCTTTAAGTGAGCAATTTGAGGCTTTTGTTCATATACACATATTCTATTTTGCAGCGCAACCTGTGTATAGAATATGTCAAAAGGTGTCTTCCAATTTGAGGCCTGTCGAGGCGTTCGATTAAGTAGATAAACTGTCGCATAGTATATCTTAGGCTATAGATCTTGAGGGAACTTTGCACCATGTCTCATAGCTCTTCCCTTCGTCTTCACGACACCCCCTGAGCGTTCGGCTGCACCATTTTAGGATTGGGTATAGGCAACAGAGGTCTCAATAGTAACGTGTTGTTGTTCAATCCAATCCTTCACTTCCAGGTGTCTATAAGTAATCTCGTTATCCATCTCAATCTTTACTGGGGTTATATTATAGCGTTTCTTCAGATATTAGAAGAACCACTTCAGTGTTTCTAGGATCTCAACCGTCGTGTGTCCGGTTAAATAGAAATCCTACATAAATCCGCTATAACGGTCAGTAATCAATATTAATATTCTCTTATCCTTATCATTCTTTAGTGTACTCTTCTCGAAGTCATGAAAATCAAGTGCTAGGTGTTCGCCGGGTCGTTCAGCGAGGCGTCGATCTTCTCGTCTTATTAGGCGGTGTATCTTCGAGCTGGCACACGCTTCACATTCCACCGTTGTTGGACCTTTCGAAAGGCCGGTCAACCTAACGCCTCTAGCAGCTCTAGTAAGATATTCAATAATCTAAGGTCCAGGATGACTAAGACGTGTATGCCACCGTTCGGCATTGGCTTTTCTTTCTTTCCTTGAGGTCCACGAGTTGAAGCGGTGACGCCGAATCATGAATCCAGTTTTGATTATAGGGTGGTCATGAGTTATATATTCAAGTACAAATTGACCTTCTCTATCTTTGATATACGCCACGATTCTGTTCTTTTCGTCACGAAGGCAGTCAAAACCTCTCCGGCCGTCCCACCATATTCCTTGCTTTCTGAGTTGGCGGAGCGACACAAGGTTGGCAAAAAAGTCCTTGCAATAAGCTACCTTATATAGGCGTAAGATTCGCAGCTTACCGCCGAGTCCGTGGACTTCGATATCATCTTTCTTATATCCAAGAATAGGCACCTTATAGGTTCCAGCCTAAAGGAAGTCTCCAGGTTGTGCCCTTCGGAAGTTGATAAAGCGTTCTATCTCATTAAAGACATGAATCATAGAACCTGAGTCCAATATTGATGAATGCTTCAATGGATAGTCATTAATCGACAGTGCGGCCAAGTCCTTCTCTATTTAGATGAAGAATGTTGCTTTGCACTGGCCAACTGCCGATTTAGGGAGTCATTCAGGAGAAAGTGATTCTCCCTGAAAAGTGGTGTTATTTGTTCCTGAGTTATCAGGCTTCTTTTGACGTTCTTGAGACCTGCTCTGTGAACGTGATTTTTCTCTATTTGGTCCCAATGTCATTTGCTTATGTCGTTCAATAAGCTCATCGATCTCAGGTTGGTATTGACTCACCCAACGTTCAGCTCTTTCTTGTCTAAACTTTTGAGGCATAAAGTTTTCCGGTACCTTTAGACCAAGATACTGAAGAATATAAAAGCATCCTAAAAGGAAATGTCTACCGCTGCAGGCAGGGCAGAACGGTGGTGTTGTTCTTTCTTGCTCAGGTCCTGCAGTTTTCTTGCGAGGTGGCTCATTAGAGTAGGATCGTGAGCGTCTTCGAGTGCGTTCTCGGGAACGAGTTAGGCGCCTAGAGTGTCGAGTATTCTCATCCTCTGAGTCGTTATTATCATCATTTTTGTGAGTTGTAAAGGAGCCTCTTGACACGCGTATACGCTGTCGATTTGCTGGCGAATGAAGCCTTTGGATAAGCCTTCGAAAGAGATTTGTGAGATCCTTATACTCCAGCGTGTTATTATCGATTTTGTCATAAAGTTGGATCTCATAAGCTGACACCCAAGCGTGGTCAAGATTCCGAATAACGTCAAAGAATCTAGTTGACCAATCCATGGTGTCGGTTGCAATCATCATGGATTTACGATTGGCTTGAGTCAACAACTCGTCCCATTTCACAATCCAAGCTTCTATTTCCTTTGCTGGTCTGGTTGTTCTGAATGGCCTCATATAGAGATCATACTCGTTCTTGATCTTCTTTTGGATATCCGCCGTTCCTTGTCCAACATGGGCCTTGAGGTTCTGATAGGCTTGTTTCCAATCCGGAGTGATTAAGACACACGTTTTGAGATAACTAAGGCATACCGTTTTCTTTATCCAGGTAAAGACCTTGTCAATATCTCGACGTTGGATTTCCCACACCTGGAAGAGAGATTTATACTGATTGTTGTACACAGTAAAGGCGTGCCATGCCTCTTTCTCGATTTCTCTTATTCCAACCGCATTTCCAGTATCGTTGGTATCAAATCCGGGATCTCCGGATTCGGTGCTTTGGGAAGCAGTCGTACCTTGAGCCGATTGACGGGCCACATGTCTGCGTGTGCCAGCAGCTGCACCGATCCTATCGTTGAGATCTTCAGCCGGAGGTGCAGTCCCGGTGAGAGGCGGCGGTTCAGGCCGTGCTGGCATGAAGTCTTCAATCAGTGGCACCTTAGGCCTTTTATATGACGTCTCAGTCCCCTGGAGGATTCCGAGGAGGTCATAAGTCTCGGCCTGATTGAGGAGAGCATTTTCCCAATCGTCCCAGTCGTCTGGGGAGTCGAGTCTAACTTCGGTTGGAGCGTTCAACGACATATTGATTCGGTTGATCGGAGTCGATTCGATATCTAGTCGAAGGATAATTGGTATCAAGTCGGCAGGGGTACTCAGACTCTTAATTGTCGGATTGATGGGTTTACTCCAGGCCAATCCTGAATAGTAGCTTACAAAGATGAAAAGAAGAATTGACTAGCAAGATTGTCTGTATTGAGTTCTCTCTGTCTGTCTGAATACATGAGGTTCCAAAGCCGGGTTTTTATAGACATCTGGTGAGCTGGTTTTATCGAATCCGGCATGTAGGGTTGACATCATTTGTGACCTATCATGAGGGGTAAAATTGGGGGCTATAAAGTAGAGCTTCTGATTGACTGCCTCATTTGACTGCCTCTGGATATCCGGATTATCTGACAGAACATAGCATTGATATGTGTCAGATAATCCGGATATCCAACAAGAAAGATCGGCCTCTTCATCTTGAAGGCCAGCTAGCCACCTTAGGATATTTGGGCACCTAGGTTTCAGCCCAAATATTTACCCCTCTTGATAGCTCATAAATGACCCCGCCAATATGTCTATATAAAAGCCCGATATGGGACCTGATATACTCAGACAGAGACAACAAAACAGATACAATCTTGCTAGTCACTTCTTCCTTTCTTATACTTGTAAAATACATTCAGGGTTAGCCGGGAGTAAACCCGCCAATCCGACAATATGCTCTGATATGATGACTCTGGCATAGCAGACATAACAGCCGCTATGATGGCTATGTTCACGATGGAATATATAAGGACACTCATTTACCATGTATTTAGTTTTTATTCTATCGTCTTGAATTAACTGTTTAACCTTGAGTATACTATTGCTCATAGATCTAGTTAACTAAGGCTATCTTGTTTATTACTTTGGCTACCTGCCCTTTCCTAAGCAGAATACCACCGAACCGCCGTTCAGTGACGAGTTTACTCCGATCTAGACGCTTGTGAAGCACCGGTTTACGACAATTGTGATCATGTGTTTCCAATGCAATCTCGAACTATAGAAATCCGTTGGATTTCAGGCGCTAGGTAGGGGGACTTGCCTCTCGGGGACCAACAGGACAACATTTTTCATCCACTTTATCTAAATATCTTCAGGAGCTAGCAGTATAACACCTCATGTTTGAAGTCAATAAAGAAATCAGTGGTCTATCTGCCCATCATGATCATCACTTAGGTGCAAAGCAATAAGTACAAAGATTTATTCGTTGGACAAAAATTCCTCTTATAACGGCTATTTGATGGTAGACCACTGGGCCATCGCATACCTCTGCATTCATGGCTGGTGGATTCTAAAGGGTAAAGTGAGACAGCCTTCGGGAATAAGGGGTCTCCAAAGACATTAATAAGAGTATAATATATATTTTCTTCATGTATGTTATAGGATAAGCTCATGTAAGGTTCAGGGGTTAATAGACCATTTGGAGTGACAGTAACCTTTATATCTATATCGCCGAGAGAGGAATATATAGCTTCTACATATTGACCCTCTGGCTGAAGCATAACATTTTGATTCTCAGGAGGGCCTATAGTCCAGACCCAAATCGGAAAGTCGCACTTATTCAAAATAGTGATATTGCCATTCTGACTCAAGACTAAGGAAGAAAGAGTACCTATAGCAGTAAGAATAGTGAATAAGGTATGCATTTTATTTTATGGTATAGATAGATCATCATAGATGATAATAGTAACTATAGTCTAAGATAATTAAGGATATTAGAGAGATATTAAAAGCCTTTATATCTATCTTACTAGTATATTATTACAGTATTACTTAATGCCCTACAGCGTATTTAAAATTCTCTATACAAGTTTTAAGACAGTAATACTAAATATAACCTTGGAACCATCTTATCTAGATAATAAATACTACTAAATTCTATTATTACCCAACTGTCTAAGACACAACAAATCATATTATTCATATACTATAGCTAAAGTATAACTTTACAAGACAGTCAGGTAATAGAATTTATTAGTATAACAGTGTTATCAATACATGACAGTTCTAAGGTCCTGCTTAGCATTATTTGTGCTACTTCCAATGTCTCAGTATAGATGATATATTTATTTATTTCTACGTTCGCTAATTATTGACTAAGAGTAGAGTTGGTTCCAGGTTGAGCTTAACCAGGACCTAATCTAATCTTTTGATGTGGGTCAGTGTCACTGACCTGGATTCCACATTAGGTAGTTAAAACAGCGGTGCGTCAAGATATATTTAAGATAGGTTGAACCTTGCATAGGTTCCTTTGGTTGTCGACTTTGGTTGTCGAGTAAGGTGATTTGAATAAACGAATTGACAATGGATCGGTCGATGCTTTGGAAGTATTAAGCGTAACTAAGATAGAAGAGATCCCCCGTATAGCCTGGTGCCCATACGAGTTAGAATGTCTTGGTGACTCTCACTGTCAAAGTCTAATATCAAGTGGCTTGGATTAAAGAGCTCTGAAGATTCACTAAATATATAGTGAATCGGTGCGTTTATATAGGCCTTCTTTCCTACTATCCTCCTACTATCTCTCTACCATCGTGGTATATCTCGCAGTATTCCTCGAGGTATATCCAATGGTTGTCGTCCTTGTTGTCTACCGTGCTCCTGCGATCCCAATGCTTGCTTTGGTAGATTACTTACGGAGTAGGTAACGTAGGTGGTAACTAAGCTAACTAGTTAACTAGTATATGATTTGTTATGTCTAAGACAGTCGGGTAATAGAATTTATTAGTGTTTATGTGGGAGGAGGATAGGCGCTTTTATAGTCGGAAATACTGAAAGTCTATATGGCTACCAACAGTTGGGCCCTCAAGCTCCGTTCTCACCTACTTTGGTAATATGCGCCGTATAAGGCTCTCTTTGTTGGTTCCTTTGTCGGCGGTCAACTACGTGTGAAAGGATTTGAGGGAGAGGATAGCACGGCAGTTGACCACCGATGATACATCTGGACACCATCCCATCGCCCCCAACATTTCACCATATTTCACCATATTTCACCTTTTTCATCAACATCTGCGGGAATAGTCGGAGAACAACTGGCTTATGTCCGAAGCCAAGATCTGACTATGCATGTAACGGAGCGAGGATATCAGTGTAAAACGTGTAGCATAGAAAACTAACAAGACGTGAGCTGAAGAAAAGAAACTAATCTACAGGGGAGCAAGCCCGTATTTATGCCTGCGCAGGGCTTGCTCCAGGGCATGATTCCTGACGGAGCATGCCTACAAATCCGTACAAAGATCCTAAACAAAACCATGCAACAAAACCAACAACAAAGCCCTTAGTGAGGCTATTCCCAAGACGTGAGACTCATAGAACAAAGGTCTCCGGGGGGTTCTTTGGTTTTGTAAAACCTCACCGCCTTTGCCTGCTTGGCGGTGTCGCCGCCCAAGGCGCCTGAGGCCCCAGGGTTGGAACCGTGACAATGCAAGAACTTCAATCTCAGTGATATAATTGCATCTGTGAACTCTAATACTGTATCAGGGTTCTCTTGTGGATGACTGCTGAATCTTATCCCCATATGAGATGGTGGAGGAGGATGGCTGCTTTCGAAGGTCCCACAAGCCAAGGAGATGGATGCGGTACGAAAGTTCACTGTCTCAATCTGTAACTCACGCAACAGTTCTGCCTACCATCTAGAAATGGGAGAGCATGAATTTACCGCCTAACCCAAGTTTGTGTACATGTACTGTACCAACCGTTCCATGACTCAAGGAAGTGCGGAAGAGGTGCTCTTTCGACGGAGGATACGACCAAACGTAGGGATTATGATGTCGCGGTTGTAGGTGTAGGTGTTGAAGGCTAGAGAATGGTGATCATACTGCGGAAGATGTTGAAGTGGTGACATCTGCCAAGGTTACGGAGAGAGCGGAACCGGAAATATGGAGTCAAATATTGAGACAGATGGTTACCACTGAACCGTGTTTTCGGGAATAAGAGGGGAAAATCAGAAGAATAAAGAGAGAGTCTTCGAGTAGGTGAAAACGTCGGACAGGAAGATCCTGGGCAGTCTATTATTCGCTTCCAATCATCTCCCATCCGCTCAACCACATATATTGGAGCACGTTTTCCCAAAGGGTCGGCATCGAGAAGACAGCGCTGTCGACAAGTCTCCGTTACCACCATTGTTATATTCCGTTGACTGATCCCGGATCGCTTTTCATACCTTATCTGGTTCTGAATAGTAACCTGAATTGACCCATCGAAGTGTTTGAGGAGATCGCACTAACTTCCTTTAGCCAGTGGCGCATCAGAGGATCCAGTTTTCTCCAGCAACATGTGCCCTCACGCGTGAAGACAATCTTATTGAACGCCAAGGCGCTCTAAGCCTGATTAGGAGCCTACTTACGGCAGCCTATTTGTTTCTGTTGGTTTAACTACTAACTATGGTTGGGGCCGGTTATATTTGCTTACTAATCTAATATTTTGTATGGCCACCTTGCGCATCAATTAACTACAGCTTGACACCTAGCCTGCATTGAATCAATCAAATCCTTGAAAAATTGCTCTGGCAAAGCATCCCAAGAAGCTCGTACAACCTCACGTAATCGATCATAAGAAAGCTGCTCATCATTTGGATATTGTTCTTGAATCCAATCCTTCATCCAATTCCAAACTGCTTCGATTGGATTGAGATCCGGGGAAAAAGCTGGCCAGTAAATAGGATATATATTCCGGTTATGAAGTTCCGCTTGAGTATCCTTGCTCGCATGCCCTGGTTCACCATCCTGCATAAGTTGAAGATGTATAGATTGGTGTCGATTTAAGCGAATATATCCATCGATAATAGGCACAATCCGCTCGCAATAGGTCTCAGATCCGATTGTACCCCATTCCTTTTCCCAAAATAGACATGGGCCTTTAATATTCCCATGAAATGAAGCCCAAAACATCCATCCACGTTTCCGGGCTGGAGATGTACGTAAGCACGTATCATCTAACTCCTCCGTAAAGCTATACAACGTGTATAACCTCGTTTTTTAAGAGCTCGAGCCAGAGCATGCTTTCCTACAGATAAATTAAGCTCTTGTACAACCTTATAATAAGGCATACGGCGGGTTCTTTTTGAAGAAGAAATCCATTCAATAATATAATCAACTTCAGCCTCAGAGAGCTTAGGAGGATTGCCACGGGCTTTTTTAGGGGTTGCTTGCTGGTTTTGGCATGTATATTGAACTTGCCGGTAGCTGATTTGAAGCTGTTGAGATATTTGAAGATATGTAAATCCAGCGTCTCGAAGGGTTAAAACACGTATTCGTTCATCCCTATCAAGCCGTATTGAATTTTGCTTTGGCTTAGAGGGCTCGGGGAGCTCTGGGGTGGCCATATTGAATGAATGAATGAATGATATTTATTACGCCCGGAGGAACTAACCCTATAGGGCACTAGTACGCTAATTACATAATCTTCCTCAAGGTGCGGCATGAACTCGCAGTAGCCCATAATTTTGTTCTTGTGTCCCATATGCTTGGTTTGGAGTCTTCGGTTGGTGTTATAGAGGCTCCCTTGGAGTTGGCTAGTAGATGGTCTTAAAGGTTATCTTCTCCAAGTGTGCAGTGTCCTATCTTCTGCGACTGCAGCTGTATCTACCTAGGAAGGGAAGGGGGGAGGGAGAGGGGAGAGGTTAGCGGTGGATTACCTTATTCTTCACTGTGTTGATTGAGGTTTAGATACGGGTTCCTGTTCCAGTCTTTTTGTTGCCATTGCATACTTGATTGCTGCATGGACGGCCGTCATATCCGGTTGCCATCGGTCAGAGTCTGAGCGTGATTTTCCGCCTAAAAAGAAGGACAGATTTCCTCGTTTTGTCTGCGTGCATTGATTCATGTCTTCCCGTTTTGTTGTCCATTTCGTGCAGCGGAATAAAAAGTGTTCCACAGTCTCGCTTGCTTGGCCACAAGCACAAAGATCAGAGTCTACTGCGCCTATCCTATTTAGATAGCTGTTGAGCCTTGTCATGCCTGTCCGCAGTTGAGCTAGAGTCTCTGCCTCTTTCCGATTTAGTCTATCGTACAGACTTCTTGTGTGCTTTCCTGAAAGTGCAATGTCGATAGCCTTTGAGTATTTTCCGATGCTCGCTGGGAGAGCTTATTCTTGTCGTTGTTTAGCAAGGGCCAGTTTAACCGCCGTTGATTTGGCTTGAAATGGCTGTATCTCCGGTTGGCATTCTGTTTCTGTCGATTTCCTCGCTTCTGATTTTGCCCTAATCTGCACGTCCATGTCTGTGTGTGCGGGGACCCAGATTGCGTTGATTGCGTTTTCCTGGCGCTGCAGGGTCTGAGCTAGTTGATATATCTATTAAATAACCTTTTAGCCAGACTGTTGATAAGGTTGGCTGATTGCTGTAAGGGCGGATCTGTTACTACTAAGAATAGTGATCCATCTGCGGCATGTCCCAACTGGGATGTGTTCTAGCGCTGCTGCTATCGCTCCTAACTCTGCTATGTAAGGGTTTTATTCTGTCCTGTTGCCTAATGTGATAGAATAGCTGGGCATAGTATTGTTATTGTCGTTTGTTTGGGTGTCTATCATGCATCCTCCCATACCTATAAGCCCTGCTCTAGCTGATGTACTAGTGGCTATTAAGATGTCTACTGCCTGATTTGCAAGCTCAATAGCCTTCTCGCGGTCCTTTTCGTATATTATTTGTATCCGGTATGTCCATGGTGACACCAAGAATGCCTAAATAGTCTCTATCCGTTCCCTTGCTGTTACCTTAAGTGACTAAGCTATCCACTGGAGCGGAGACCTGAACCTCTGGGTTATAATGGTTCTCAGTTTGACCAGAGGGTTTGATTTAGGTAGTGTCTGAATGTCGATCCACAGTTTCGCCGCTTTATCTATATATCAACTGTGGAACAGCTGAATAGCTACTTCTGCCTCCACCACTGCCGTTGCCACTATCCGAAAGGCTCTTGTCACTACGATAGCTCTATACTTCTATATTCTATTCAAATACTGTGTCCCTTTTATACTATAAATATATATCCAGATATTAGAGGTATAATCCGCCGCTGGTGCCACTATTGCTCTGAATAATTATCTTGCAGTCTATAGGGCGCCAGAGACAATAAGAGTTGGGTGGTTCGCGGTCGCCTATGGCAAAGCCTTAACAAGTCCGGTCGATACCAATACCATCTTCTACTAAGATTTCTGTACCAGCGGTGATTTTACCCATTCTTATCGGCAGATCCCCGGACCAAAAAAGATCTGCTGCTATTAATATCTCTGGAGTTTGCACCTTAAGCCAGCCGCAAAGGCTTTGCATCATAGGGCGATACCGCGCTAGGATGGATGTCCCAGGGACCTGAGTATGAGTCAGGCACAATGCATTCCTTCTCTAAGCTGACCGACATGCGCATCCGTCCTCTCGAGCCACCACCAGATCTCCATAGGCCTCCTCCAAAGAATATATCGGCGATATCCTATAGTCCGTAGAATCAAGGTCAATGCCAGCGATACCATATAGCCGCGGTCTAAGTACGAGTTGGAAACATGAATACCGGTGTTATATTAGTATCCATGTCAGTAATACTACACTACTATAGCCTAAGTATGAGTTAGAAGCAGTAACCTAATTCAGAACCATAGCCTAGGTACGAGCTAGGAGCACACCCTTTGTCGTTACCCGCTGGTCATCTGCGTAGCGCTACGGCCCGCCACTTCATTGGTACAATGAAGCAGTTTCCCGTTACTACTAAAGGTCTCCCTCTAGCAGCTGATTATGTCTTGTAGAAGCTAATACTCGTACAATCCGCCTGGCATCATACTCGTATGTTTGACTCCTACTAACCTAGCCCAGTTCCTACCGTATGCCTTAATACTTAGAAAGCGGTGCGCTGTGTCTGATCGGATTAGTACATAGTTCGGTCTCAGTGTGGGCCTTGCCCTTAACACATCTAGCAACCACGTCTCCGCCAGCCTTAATAACTTCCATTACTCTCCAAGAGCACTTAGGTTTCATTCCCGCCCTTGTTGAGACAGCTTTATTAGTGTCTGCATAATATTGGGGTTCTGTCTCAATCTTAGAGCGGGCTGAACTTGAGGGTGCCCTGTCACTCCCCTAGAACAGGTTTGTGTTGGGTGGTTTTCCTATCCCGGTATCCCTCTTACGATCACTTCGGCTTGCATGCAAGCCCCTAGGCATCTTTCCTGCGCCGCAGATAAAAGATTCTCGGTTGCCTCAGTCCATCTTTTAATCGACTGCTCCACTAATGTGGAGAGGTTTAATATGGTGTCCACTCGGATCCATATGCACGGGTATTCTACGCGTCAGATTCCGACGCGTAGGGTAACCCGCGATTATACGCGCTAGATAAGTAGCGCGGGAGCCTCCTTTCCATACCGCGCAGCGGAAGAGCGCGCATAAAGTAGGAGTGTGAAGAAATAAGAGTGTGAAGAAATAAGAGTGTGAAGAAATAAGAGTGTGAAGAAATAAGAGTGTGAAGAAATAAGAGTGTGAAGAAATAAGAGTGTGAAGAAATAAGAGTGTGAAGAAATAAGAGTGTGAAGAAATAAGAGTGTGAAGAAATAAGAGTGTGAAGAAATAAGAGTGTGAAGAAATAAGAGTGTGAAGAAATAAGAGTGTGAAGAAATAAGAGTGTGAAGAAATCTCCCACATTGAATGAATGAATGAATGATGTTTATTACGCCCGGAGGGACTAACCCTATAGGGCACTAGTGCACTAATTACATAATCCATTTCTCTCAGATCCGACATGAACTCGCGATAGCCCATATGTGGCCATATTGATTGTTGAACACTTGACAGACGTTATTTTACGGCTATCCCGGATACAGTTATTGCAGCGCATAAATCCACTCAGCTGCTCTCATTGGATATCAACCGGTCCTCATTACAAGGATTTACCAAGAGACCTCCTTACTAAAATAGCGCGCACAGTTCTACTGTTGAAACCAATCACCTGCATATGCTACGCGATATAAGAAACAGACCGGAAGGAACGATTGGACAACAGAAACGGAAAACCCAAGAAAGATAATTGGACTACAGAAATCACGTGACCAAAGATATACTCGAAACCACAAAGACACCGATAAGATACGAAGTATATCTTATGAAGGAACGTGATTGGATAGTATATTATATACTTGCTATGGGATACTCAGGAATGAGTATAAAGTATATAATATAAAATATACGGAACAGGGAGGACTGGATATATAAGGACACTCATTCACCATCATGTATTTAGTTCTTCATAGTTCTTTGACATAAGTCACTTGAATACAACAGTGAGAGTCAGCAAGGCATTCATACTCGTACGGGCACCAGGGTGTACGAGGGATCTCTTCTATCTTAGTTACATTTAAGACTTCCGGACACAAGTTCGACTATTGTTACTTCGTTCACTCAAGCCACTCTATCGACGATTATCAAGGAACCTTTGTGTGGTTCAAACCAAGCCTAGCGTACCTCGACACAACGCTGTTTAACTAAGGCAGATCCAGGTCCGTGACAACTATACTCTATTGCTGATAGGTCTTCGGAGCTAATCGCGGAAATAGGACTCATATTATCCCATCCCCCAACGAAAAACTCCAAGTGATTTTGTTTCCAGAAAAGACGGGATAAGGAAGGAGAGTCACCAGTCAAAGGGTGGAAGAACCGGCGAGAAAGAGGAAGGATCCCAGATAGATCCAGCATCATTGGTTACAAAATGTTTCATAAGGCCCACTAGTTCATCGGACTTAACTCCGCGTTTTAGTTACGTAGATAGTGTTGACGGTATCTGGAATCTTATCCAATCAGATATTCTCATCCAAATGGACGGCCGAAATAGGGCCGGCTGCCTTCCCTAACCACCCCTATATAGTATGCCTGGGGGGCAGGACGGGTAGACTGTACGCATCTCTTGATTGGCTAATCTTAGTAAGCACAATATTCTGGTAGATTGTTGTGACGTCACACATATTAAAAGGAGAACGACTGAATGTGTCTGAAAACCACCTTGCCTTGTAGGCAAACAATTCTAATTCCATGTTCTGACATGATCGTAGTATAATCCAAAAACAGATTCTATAACCTATATGAACACAGGCTAGAGGGCGCTTACAGATGAAATCGACAGGCCAAGTCTCAGGATTCAATATCGCAGTTCTGACCGCATGCGTGATAGCTCCCGTTGAAAGGAGTCGGAGCGTTTGTTTGGACTTTTGTCCCAGACGCTGGTCACCCGTTTCCGTTTTTAGTTGGCAGTAATAGTTCCCAATGGTATTCGCTTTTGATATCGGGCGCGCTCGAAGTCAATGAACATGACCCGTTGGTCCTTCTCATTCCATATCATGTTCCCCGGGATTGGATCGCTGTGGAGAACACCAAGATTGTGAATGGCACGTAAAGAGGTCTCAGCCTCTTCAATGAGCTTCGCCTCATCGACTTCGTGTTTCCTGGCCAGGTTTCTCCCCGCATAGCTCATCAGAGTTAAGTGAACCATCATGGCGATACCATCATATGAAAACGGTCGACGAAGACTGAGACCACCAAGACGACTGGGACGTACTGCCCTTGAATTGCACGGAGATGGGAATACATCATCTCCTCGCGTTTAGCACACTCGATGAAGTCGATCGGAACACCTTTCCCAACAAAGGTATACCCATGCGACCAGAGAGTGATCTTGAAAAGAGCTCCGCGCGTGCCATATATGTGAAGTGATTCGCATCCAAGCTCTTTGTTCGGTTCTGGGTCCTCAGAGAGCTGTCGATCCAATAATTTAATAAGCATCACGGTATTGAGTTGATGTCGATCGGTTCCGTGCTCGCTCGCGTTGGGACATTTCCTATCCAGTGGTCCCTTACCACGCAAGCCGCGAAGGCACTGTTGAGTACAGTACTTTCGAGACTTGCCTTTTGAAGCCGATTGTTGTGATCTGGTCGATATTCGGGTTGTGGCGGCTGTGGCTTGACGCCAAGGAGACCGAGAGTCACGGGGCGCTCGACTGGGAGTGGATGGGTCCAAGCTATCATCGGCATCGTCTTCGTAATCTAATAATCGTGATTCCTGCGATGGCTCACAGGAAAAGGCCATCATAGACTTCGACCTCGTCTTCACGGGAGACTGGCGGTAATAATTCGATCGGCTGAGCGGTGGTCTATAGTCAGAAGCCGGAATGGCTTTCTCCTCAATTTCCTCCAGTAGGTCATCATATACCATTTCCCATGTTTTCAATTCATCCATGTGTCGATTTCTCTAAGCAATATCCCGCGGAGAAGTTTGCAAAGCTCGCAGGGTGAAAGCGAGAAGCTAGCCGACTGCGGTTAGATGTAGCCGATTGTCATCTCTAGGCCATTTAGTGGTATTGCCAACATCTTCTTGCGGTACCGATAGATAGTAAAGAACAGTCGAAGGGTTATTGTGAGGCACACGGAGGAATATGAAGGCTTCGCCCGTTGCCACGCAGCCGTATTCATTTCCGCCTTCGTACATGTAGTAGAAGAGCTGTGTAATCACTGCAGCGACAACACGACGGCAGATGTCCTCTGGTGATTCGTCTTTCTAGTATCGAACGATGCGGTCCAGTTCCATGTCCTGCAGTCCGGTTTTGATGTGAGCAAGAGACAGCTTAGATAGGGCTTTGTATTCGATGAGAAAGGACGGAACCTTCTCGTCCGGGCCCCGGTTGTAAACGCAAAACTGGTCTGCTCGAGGATGAGGGCGGCGTGGCTGTGCGGCTGTTTGTCTTCTCACCCGTAATGTTGACCTAGAGGTGTCCCGAGACCGTCTCGCTTGGCGCTCAGAGCGACGGGGTCCTTCCGGCTCCAAACGGAGAGAGCTCATATCGGTGACGATTCTGGATTCGTCTGTCAGTGTGTTGGCATGGTTTTCAAAAGTCACGTTTCCACGAAGGTTGAATTTTCGCCGCAGTTGCCGGCTGGCATAGAGCTCTTCGACCACGGACGCAACACGCGACTCCACGGTCTCGCGTTGAAAATATCCGATATCGAGTTCAGAACCGTGCATTCGTTTTATAATGTCCTTTCCGGATTCCCTCAGTGCTAGCAACGATGTAAAGTGACGTTCGGTCACAAATCTGCATCCATGAGGTCCGCTTATATTACCATCTGCTGGTCTGGAAAGTCTATCCACTCCTGGATTCTGCTCGGTCGCAACTTGCGGTCCGCATTGGCAGGATCACCCTTTGTTGACGACTTTTTGTCCTTCTGAATAGTCAGACCGAGGAAGAGATCTGTTCGTGGCACGCGTCGAGAAATTCGGGGAGTGTGGTATTTCGAGTCTGTAGTATTTCGAGGTTCAGTTTCCGTTCCGCTTCCTCTCGTCGTCGTTGTTCTTCTTCAAGACGCTTGCGTAGTTCATTTAGCTCTTTCTGCGACATTTCGACTTGTGTTGACAAGACACGCTCTTGCAACCAGACATGGGAACTTGTTTTGGTCAGCCGGGCGCTAAGATCAGATTCAGTATAGCGTTAAAGTTACGTGACGGTTGTAATGGATGGGTGAGGACGAATGAGGACGAATGGGAGCAACCAGGGACGGACGATTCAGAGTCCTCGTGAATTGTACTATGCAGGTCAGGTAGATGTGACACTAAACACCTCAACTTCTTTATGAGCTCTATAATCTATTCATTTCCAGAAATCAGTTTTTACGAATGGATGATTACTATCCTATGAATTAAAGGGAGTCTGCATTATCAAAGAATACTGTGGGCTTACTAATACAAGCTATCATCCGACGCCAAGACACCTGTTGGAAGCCTGGTAATTAAGGCAGGCTAATCCTTTCTGGGATGCTGCTCAAGCAAGAATCTGGCCAATTAGAGAAGCTCAAATGTATACTAGTGCCTTGGCAGAGAGTAGCGATAAGGGGCCCACAACGAAGGGTATCCCCTACTTTGGGGGCTTGTGTAATTAGCTATGCCGTTTAGGGATATTAGTAAGTTTTTGTTGGATTTAAGGCCTCCGATTGGCCTCCTCGGGCGGCAGGGGCCCGCTGATATCAAATGAAGGCCTCTCATTGGCTAGAGTAGTAGCAGAGGCCCGTATCAAAAAACCGGCAGAAAATCTCCAGCCCGGAGCCCCTTTTACAGTCAATATATTCAATTTGAAGCCGTACAAAGACGTCAAAAGGTATGGCATTGGCGCCTTCAAATATTGTTACGGAGATGTATCCGCCTGGCTCTGATCCCCAGCCAATATTAACAGGAAAAAGAGCCGAGGCTGTGGCTATTCTAAAGCAGATTCCTGAGGCGAATGAGGTCCGCTTTGAGCCCATACAGACTGATAAAAAGCGCGCTCCTAAGCTGCAAATTCCACCCTATATTGATATTATGGAGCCGTATCAAATCTTTAGCCTATTCTTTACCGAGGATTTATTCAAAGTTCTCGCTGATAATACAAATATGTATGCGTACGCGAAACTATCAAAGAATATGAACCCACACCACCGAAATTGGCGATCAACAACACCTGGAGAACTCAAGGCTTTTGTGGGAGCTCAAATATATATGGGATTTACTAAGGAACCCCAGCTGAAAGATTACTGGGACGAGGAGAAGCATAACAAATCAGTTCATGCCAACCACCCGTTATCTAACTATATAACGTGCTTCCGGTTTGAGCAATTGAAGCGCTTTTTTCATATATCTGAGCCCTCTGAGGTCCCCGGAGGCTTTATATCAACATATTACCGCCCGGAGCCTACGGAGGAAGAGGAATTACAACTAAGCGAGGAGCAATTGAGCGGTATCTGGTGGCATAAAGTTCATACCGTGTTTGATATACTGCGAAAAGCTTCAAAAAATCTATATATTCCTTCGTCCAATATATCGATTGATGAGGCAATGGTGTGTAGCCACGGAAGATCTTCTCACACATATAAAATGCCTAATAAACCAATCAGCCAAGGCTTCAAGATATTCGTTCTTGCGGATCATGGTTATTGCTACTATTTTTACCCGGCAAGCCGTACAAAGGGGGTTGTTGAGGTGGGAATGGCAAAGGAGCTTACTAAAACGGGCCAAATGGTGTATGAGCTCGTACAAACGCTGCCAAAGGACAATAAAACATATGATTTGTACCTTGACAACTACTTTACTAGCGTTAATCTATTCAAAGCGCTTCGAGAGATACAAGTTGGGGCTCGTGGCACTACTCGGCCTCATAAAGAGTTCCCCAATCTGCTCAAAAAACTCAAAGATTTGGGGTCATATATCCCATATCACAAAGTTTGTGCTATCCCTGTCAATGACGTTCTCTGCGTTGCATGGCAAGATAATAATATTGTCCTTGCACTCACCACAATTCATACGGTTGATCAGACAGATGATTATATTGAGCGTACGCGCCGAAGGCCTCAAAAGACCTCAACAAATGGCCCCCTGGTGCATAAAGAATTCGGCGAACAAGCGGTCAAAAATATGCCTATCCCACGCTTTATTGATGATTACAATTCCCATATGGGAGGGGTGGATATAGCCAATCAGCATAGAGCAGTATATGATACTCATATAAAAGCTTTTCGCTCATGGTGGCCCTTATGGAACTGGTGCCTAGATGTAGGCATTGTCAACGCCTATAAAATTCATTCTGTACGTTGTAAAGAACTGGGAATAGCTTCACTTACCCATTCCCAGTTCCGAAGGCAGCTTTCTAAGTCGCTTTTACTATTTGCTCCTCCAATGGCGCGCTATATGCAGCCGACAAGCACAAAGAAACGCAAGACAGAGGATCTACAGCCTCCAAAACCACAGAATAACACTTCCTTACCACATTTGGTAGTAAAAAGTTATTTAAAGGTTCAAAAACGCTGTATTTGGTGTCTATATAAGAATCCTAAGCGTCAAACCGGCCAAAGCCCGTCATTTACGACGTTTATATGCCAGGCCTGCGACGTGCCACTTTGCCGGCCGGAGACCGGAAGAACGTGCCTCCGGAACTTTCATATGTGTTAACCGTATATATCTAACCTTTTGGGATCTGGGAATAGCTTCAAATTTGTATTATGTGTTAAATATTGATGTGTTTAGGGTTTGATACATTCTCCTAGTAATTTGTATGGGGCCGCGAACACTAAAAAAAATAGGCGGTGAGAGACACCGAGGGCGGTGATACCTGCTAGCCAATCGCATATCAAGGATCCCTAGTTAACCGGAAGAGGCATAGCTAATTACACAAGCCCCCAAAGTAGGGGATAAGCCCACGCCCACTCGTACATTGGTCAGAAAAACAACAACATGGACAGACATACAATTTTGTTAAGCAAGCTGTGTTACAAGGATAATACACAATACACGGATTCCGACAACACCTTGAGTGGGAATACTGTATTGAGAATTTAAGTGGGACGCTGTAATGTATTGTATTGTGTGTCTACCTAAGAGGGAAAATTATCTGGCACAGGTGGCCTTACATAATTGTGTGTAGATGTCACGGACCTGGATCTGTCTTAGTTAAACAGCGTTGTGTCGAGGTACGCTAGGCTTGGTTTGAACCACACAAAGGTTCCTTGATAATCGTCGATAGAGTGGCTTGAGTGAACGAAGTAACAATAGTCGAACTTGTGTCCGGAAGTCTTAAATGTAACTAAGATAGAAGAGATCCCTCGTACACCCTGGTGCCCGTACGAGTATGAATGCCTTGCTGACTCTCACTGTTGTATTCAAGTGACTTATGTCAAAGAACTATGAAGAACTAAATACATGATGGTGAATGAGTGTCCTTATATATCCAGTCCTCCCTGTTCCGTATATTTTATATTATATACTTTATACTCATTCCTGAGTATCCCATAGCAAGTATATAATATACTATCCAATCACGTTCCTTCATAAGATATACTTCGTATCTTATCGGTGTCTTTGTGGTTTCGAGTATATCTTTGGTCACGTGATTTCTGTAGTCCAATTATCTTTCTTGGGTTTTCCGTTTCTGTTGTCCAATCGTTCCTTCCGGTCTGTTTCTTATATCGCGTAGCATATGCAGGTGATTGGTTTCGTAACAGTAGAACTGTGCGCGCTATTTTAGTAAGGAGGTCTCTTGGTAAATCCTTGTAATGAGGACCGGTTGATATCCAATGAGAGCAGCTGAGTGGATTTATGCGCTGCAATAACCGTATCCGGGATAGCCGTAAAATAACGTCTGTCATGTATCTACTTTGAGTGAGAGCTAGGCGTAGATGACTTGCACACACTCCTGTGTTTTCGCTCATCGCAACATTATGGGCTATTTTCACAACGTTTTTGATCTGTATCGTGACGGAATTAGCATTAAATGTTTCAGATTCTCACAATGGTCCTACCTGGCGGCCATTTAGCTTAACCTCCGAGAACTGTGTCAAGGCTTCTTCCTCGATAACCGCCGAATATTCCTGCAGAAAATGCTGGAAAATCTTCTTTCTGGCCGGTTGATCTAGATCCTCGTACTGCAGTTTGAGTTGGATTTGATCGAGGATGGCTGAATCGAAATCTCCATATATCTGCTAATTAAAAGCGGGAGCCCGTACATTGTCTGTCTCAGCATTGTAAATCGAAGCTCCATATCATTTATGTGCGTGCCTGGAGAATCACGGTCGATGTAATCTATGATTGGCAAGGTAGAGGTCAATGAATGAAGGCGGAAAACTATACGTTTCAGTCTCCTCTCCATACATGAGCCTCGCATAAGTCTCTAGGCTGGCGGCAGAGTATGTCCTTCTATAGGGCAAGAAAGCAGCTTAGGCGTTGTTTGGAAAATGCTAGCGAGAGTCAGGTAATGTATGTTGCAGGAGGCGCTTGAGATGCTAGCCAATCAAGCTGCTTTAGTTCCCTCCTGCATCATCCCTGTCAACAGACGTACTATGTTAGAATTTTAACGGGAGCTTGTTGCCTAAGCAATCACTTGGTTGATCTAGCCTACAGTATCGCTGGAAGGTGACCGGAAGCGAGAATTCCTATCCGGTGAATCATCACGAGCAGCGCTAACTCATTGTATGTCGCGAACCTTGGATCTTTTAGACATCATTGTTCTTAAACTCAACCTATTCTAGTAGCAGTACTCTATTGAACGCAAGAAGTTTCAGAAAGAAGCAACCAAATCTGCTTGATCATGTTTGGCTCGCACCGCTCGCTACGTTTGTATTTCCTCAATGTTCTGTAGAATAAGTACTCACAACAACGACTAATAGAAGCCAGCATTAAGAGAAAAGTTGCACCGAAAACCATCCGACACCTACGGGAGAAGATTTTGCCTCGGTTTTCGGAATATATTGGCCTGTGAGATACTTGACCAGTTTTTGGATCCTCGCACACTCACCGTACTACGAGTTGGGTGAAACATGTCTGTCAAAATTGCTATCATGTTCAAACAACTGGACAAAGTACCATTACCAGAAGCGACGACGACGCCATTCTAACTACCATATCCGAAGAAGTAACTAGTCATTCCAGCCACAATTTGCTATGCCACAGTTTCCAAGCGACTCCAAGCCACGAGCTCTCCCTCTCCCAACCTGGATGTGATTCTTTCTTTTGGTTTCACCACCCAGTCTTGAACGCAGAACGAGACATTTGCTCTTGAGATTGTGCCACACTTGGAGCCCCTACTTTTTCTCCTCCTTTCTCTTCTGAGACTCTCTCCCAGCCTTGGTCATCAACTCCTCCTCAACGGGACCAGCGAGCTTCATCTCGTCAAGGTTTCCACTACTGGGAAGTACTCCACGTGATTTTTGAGAATCTCTTCCACGTTCCTGAACTTGTTTCGCCGTGTCGCTGGAGATATCCAGATTAAACCTGGCTTCCTCGCGAGACATGATGTCGGGATTTCGGAATAACGATGCCGGATTGAATCCTAGTGGATTCTTTAAATTTACTTAGGAAAACAGTTTAAAGCAGGTGCTTTGGTAGGAAGAACTCTCACCACAACAGAAGGGATATGTAGAAAAAGATATGCTGTGGATTGAAGCAGGAAACTCTTCGTGGATCTTCAATGGGTCTCAATGTTCTGATAAACAAAGAAAACAGCTTAACAGGATGGTGATAATTCATAGTTCAAGCGAGAGATCTGATGATTGCAATTGTGTGAGATGAACGTCCGTTTTATAGCATCCCTAATATTCGCTTCTACTTGTCATAACACAACATCCAGCGGACCACGATACACCAAGAAATTGCATTAAATCAAAGCACGGCGTTCTATAGGTTTCTGCCATTGGTTCTAAAAATCACGCTTCGTGCTGGCACCGTTGGCGCTTGATCAATACTAGAATCCTATCCAACTGAAGGTAACACTTGTCCTATAGCTCAAACATGGGCCCAAACGTGAAGGGACCATACAGCCAATACCATGTGGCTAGTAAGTAACTAAACGCTGGACTGTATGTTGTGTTACTGGGGAATAGATGCCTGCGGCACTCCAAATATTATTGGCCCTTCTTTGTGGTGGTTTGTCGCCATGTCCCCTTCGTGAGGCAGCCAATCAAGGCAGAAGCCTCTGAAAATTTCTATCACGTGATACCTCGCTCTCGTAACACACACGTTTTGAAAAGCTGACTGGTCAGTTTCGCGCCTTTCTCCCCATGCAGCCATAGCTAAGAAGGTAAGCAGTCTTAAATTGACGTGTTTGCTGCGACAGTCTTCCATTTCACTACCAGATCTGAGATATTAACCACCACACACATTTCTTGCATATTCCCTTCCACTTCATTATCATGTCTTTCCCCATTCTTACCGCAAAGTGTATGGATTTCGACGATGTGGCATGGGAGCAGAGTGGGAAGCGTTTCGATACCTGGAAAAAAGAGAAGCTTTTGAAAAGAGAAAATCTAGTTGCCGTGGGGAACCTGATAGATAAATGGAGAGGCGGTGTTCCCGACACGCTTCTTACGCCTGGCCGAGGCTCTTTCAATGTCTGGGTGCGATTGAAGTTTGTCGATGGTGGTTCTGCCATTATGCGAGTTCCTTGCTATGGAGTGTCGATGTTTCCAGAAGAAAAGGTTCAACGAGAAGTTTCCGTAATACGTTTCCTTGAGCGCCATACCACTATTCCAGTGCCTCATATTCTTCATTATGGCATGACCAGGGAGAGTCCAGATGAGCTAGGTCCTTTCATCATTATGGAGTATATAGAACACGAATACGACCTCGTCGATGCGCTCAATACTCCAGGGATACCAGACGATAAACGACCAATTTTGGATACCCAAATTTCGGAAGAACGGCTAATATTCGCTTATGGTCAAATGGCCGATATTATGCTTCAGCTGTCAAAGCACACATTCACGGAAATTGGCTGTATAGCCAGAACAAATGAGGATGATGAGTTTGATGATCTATGGATCGTTAAGCACCGTCCATTGACGTTAAACATGAATGAGCTTGTCCAAGTTGGAAACTTTCCCCCTTATCTACTCCCTAATGGTCCTTTTATGACATCGTCATCCTACTACCGGGCCCTTGCTGATATGCATATATCCCACCTTATTACTCAGCACAATGACGCTATTGACTCACCAGAAGACTGCAGAACAAAGTGTATCGCAAGGTTTCTATTCAGGAAACTTGCAAGGGAGGATCGGTTTTGCAAGTATAATAACCAGGGCCCGTTCAAGCTATTCTGTGACGACTTCCGTCCTGCAAATATTCTGGCAAATTCAGAATTCAGGGTCGTTGGGGCAATAGATTGGGAATATACCTATTCAGCGCCACTTGAGTTCGCTTATAGCGCCCCATTCTGGCTTCTTCTGGAACTTCCCGAATACTGGCCGGGAGGGCTGGATGACTGGACCAATGTCTATGAGACACGCCTAGTGACATTTCTTAGGGTACTTGAAGAGAGAGAGAAAGTGGCGCTCGATCGTGGACTATTAGCCGAAGAACACCGTCTTTCTACATATATGAGGGATAGCTGGGAAAGTGGAGATTTTTGGGTTAATTATGCAGCAAGGAGAAGTTGGGCTTTCGACATGATATATTGGGCGAAGATTGACAGAAGATTTTTCGGCGAGGGGAATCTCGCCGATCGTTTCCAACTACTAACTTCGGAAGAGCGGCAAGAGATAGACAACCTTGTGGATAAAAAGATGAAGGAAAAAAAGGAGCGGAAACTAACGGACTGGATGTCTTGACTCATATCTTGACAGTGAGCCACGAAATGCGACAATGTCATACCCCCGATCCTTTTTGAAAGACTATTCTTCCCGTGTGACGGCCCTGCCAGAAAAGAATTGATTGATTGTGTCCTCAAGAGAATAATAAGACACCCCGGCTGGGGTTACCATTGCTAGGAAATGAGTAGAAAGTTCGTGTCCAAAGCAAAACAAGGGAGCGGGTTTGGTATCAAGGAGTAGCTAGCATAGCGATCAAGCCTAACATACCCAATATCAGGTGATGTAAATTCAAACGTAGTTATCGCGCCCATCTCAGCAGACAGAGGACAAAAGATAGAAAAGATGGAAAAGTGCAGCAAAATTTTGGTTTATTTTGTACGGGATAAAATAATCAGAGTGAAAGTGAAAGAGAGGCTTAAAGAACAGGGAAATGTTGAAACTTGAAGTATGTGGCCAGCTGGGTATGTGAGTAGGACTCAATAATTGACAGACGTTATTTTACGGCTATCCCGGATACGGTTATTGCAGCGCATAAATCCACTCAGCTGCTCTCATTGGATATCAACCGGTCCTCATTACAAGGATTTACCAAGAGACCTCCTTACTAAAATAGCGCGCACAGTTCTACTGTTACGAAACCAATCACCTGCATATGCTACGCGATATAAGAAACAGACCGGAAGGAACGATTGGACAACAGAAACGGAGAACCCAAGAAAGATAATTGGACTACAGAAATCACGTGACCAAAGATATACTCGAAACTGTCAGATAATCCGGATATCCAGAGGCAGTCAATCAGAAGCTCTACTTTATAGCCCCCAATTTTACCCCTCATGATAGGTGTTGGAAGCCTGGTAATTAAGGCAGGCTAATCCTTTCTGGGATGCTGCTCAAGCAAGAATCTGGCCAATTAGAGAAGCTCAAATGTATACTAGTGCCTTGGCAGAGAGTAGCGATAAGGGGCCCACAACGAAGGGTATAAGCCCACGCCCACTCGTACATTGGTCAGAAAAACAACAACATGGACAGAAATACAATTTTGTTAAGCAAGCTGTGTTACAAGGATAATACACAATACACGGATTCCGACAATAGGTCACAAATGATGTCAACCCTACATGTGTGACAGCCGTACGGTAAGCTATCACCAAGGCGCCGTGGCGGAGACTCTTGGCAGAGCTGGTAGGACTGAGGAGGGTATTCCCGTCGATAGGGCTTCGAACCCTGACAGTGCCATATTGGGATTGCTCCTTGAGCGGTGCCTAGTTGGGAAAGGCCCTCACACAAGGGAAGGCATAAATATCCTTTGCTAGGCGGATAGCTTCTTTTTCTTCTTTCCTTTTCTTCTCCATGTTTGATATTGCCTGTAGACTCGGTGCACCTAGATAGCTCAATCCATGGTTTTGACCACTGTCACACATGCCGGATTCGATAAAACCAGCTCACCAGATGTCTATAAAAACCCGGCTTTGGAACCTCATGTATTCAGACAGACAGAGAGAGAACTCAATACAGACAATCTTGCTAGTCAATTCTTCTTTTCATCTTTGTAAGCTACTATTCAGGATTGGCCTGGAGTAAACCCATCAATCCGACAGAAACCACAAAGACACCGATAAGATACGAAGTATATCTTATGAAGGAACGTGATTGGATAGTATATTATATACTTGCTATGGAATACTCAGGAATGAGTATAAAGTATATAATATAAAATATACGGAACAGGGAGGACTGGATATATAAGGACACTCATTCACCATCATGTATTTAGTTCTTCATAGTTTTTTGACATAAGTCACTTGAATACAACAGTGAGAGTCAGCAAGGCATTCATACTCGTACGGGCATCAGGCTGTACAGGGGATCTCTTCTATCTTAGTTACATTTAAGACTTCCAGACACAAGTTCGACTATTGTTACTTCGTTCACTCAAGCCACTCTATCGACGATTATCAAGGAACCTTTATGTGGTTCAAACCAAGCCTAGCGTACCTCGACACAACGCTGTTTAACTAAGACAGATCCAGGTCCGTGACATCTACACACAATTATGTAAGGCCACCTGTGCCAGATAATTTTCCCTCTTAGGTAGACACACAATACAATACATTACAGGGTCCCACTCAAATTCTCATTATGTAATTAGCGTACTAGTGCCCTATAGGGTTAGTTCCTCCGGGCGTAATAAATATCATTCATTCAATCCATATTTTTGTTCTCGTGTCACATATGCTTGGTGTTTGGGGTCTTCGGTTGGTGTTATAGAGGTTCCCTTGGTGTTGGCTAGTAGATAGCCTTAAAGGTTATCTTCTCTAAGTGTGCAGTGTTCTATCTTTAGCGGCTGCAGCTGTATCTACCTAGGACGGGGCAGGGAAAGAGGAAGGAGAGGGGTACGGGGTAAGAGGTGGATTGGTTTATTCTTCACTGTATTGCTTGAGGTTCAGGTTTAGGTTCCTGCTCCAATCTTCCTGTTGTAATCGCGTACTTGATTGCTGCCTGGACAGCCTTCATATCCGGTTGCCATCGATCAGAGTCTGAGCGTGATTTTCCGCCTAAGAAGAAGGACAGATTTCCTCGTTTCGTCTGCATGCATTGATTCATGCCCTCTCTCATCGCTGTCCATTGCGTGCAGCGGAATAAAAAGTGTTCCACCGTCTCGCTTGCTTAGCCACAGGCACAGAGATCAGAGTCTACTACGCCTATCCTGTTCAAATAGCTATTAAGCCTTATCATACCTATCCGAAGTTGAGCTAGTGTCTTTGCCTCTTTCCGATTCAGTCCATTATATAGACTTCTGGTGTGCTTTCCTAGGAGTGCAGTGTTAATAGCCTTTGAGTACTTTCCGACGCTCTCTGGGAGAGTCTATTCTTGTCGTTGTTCAGCAATGGCAAGTCTAATCGCAGTTGATTTGGCTTGATATGGCTGTATATCTAGTTGGCATTCCGTTTTTATTGATTTCTGTGCTTCTGTTTTTGCCCTAAGCTTCACGTTCATATCTATGTAAGCTGGGACCCAGATTGCGTTGATCGCGTTTCCCTGGCGCTGTAGGGTCTGAACCAGTTTATATATCCGTTAGATGATCTTTTAGCCGGACTGTTGATAAGGTTGGCTGATTGCTGCAAGGGCAGATCTATTACTACTAAGAATAGTGATCCATCTGCGGCATATCCTGACTAGGATACGTTCCAGTGCTGCTGCTATTACTTCTAACTCTGCTATATAAGGGTTTTGTTCTGTCCTTTTGCCTAGTGTTATAGAGTAGCTGGGCATAGTATCGTTATTGCTATTTACTTAGGTGTCTATCATGTATCCTCCTATGCCTACGAGCCCTGCTCTAGCAGATATACTAGTTGCTATTAGAATGCCTACTGCCTTACTTGCAAGCTCAGTAGCCTTCGCACTATCCCTTTTATATATTGTCTATATCTAGTATATCCATAGTGAGACAATGAATGCCTGAATGGTCTCTATCTACTTCATTATTGTTGCTTTTAGTGCCTGAGCTATCTTTTGTAAAGGGGAAGTGAACCTCTGGGTCATATCTATTTTCAACTTCACTAGTGGATTAGATTTAGGCAAGGTCTGGATATCGATCCACAACTTTGTAGCCTTCTTGGTATATCGGTTGTAGAAGGGAAGGATTTCTGCCTCTGCTTCCGCCACTATGGTTGCAACTATCCAAAAAGCTCCTATGACTGCAATAGCTTTATATTTCTACACTTTATTCAAATACTGTGTTCTTTTTACTTCATAGGTATATCTCTAGACATTAAAAGTATAATCTGCCACTGGTGCAACTGTTGCTATGAACAATTGTCTTGCTATTCGTGGGGATATCATTTTCAGTCTTCTTAGTACTATTACTACTGTGAGTCTTTTAGTGGTAGCATTGGCGATGTGTTTCTTAAAGCGTAGTTAGGAGTCCATCACTACCCTTAGGATCTTTGCCCTATCCTTTAGTTTGACTATTTTCCCCCTAATTGTAAATGGCGTACTGCTCGATCGGTCTATATTCTGGGTGAAGTGCACAATAGCTGTCTTTTCACTTTCAAATGTAGCTCCACTCCGTCTCTCCTAGTCTAGAGCTCTATCAATTATAGCCTGGATGCCGAGTCGGTTTGATTCGGCAGTCGGACTTATTACCTAGGCTGTGTAATTATCCACAAATGCAATTAATCCTCCTACCGCGCTTATCTTATATTGCACTAGATCCGCATTAAAGAAGAGAAATAGTATTAGAGACAGTGGTGATCCTTGTGGTAAGCCTGCCTGTAGTAGTTCCTATTGTTTACTTATAAATCTATTGACCAAGATAGTTGCTGTGCGTCTTGAGTAGAAAGTATTAATCCATTGGACTATTTTGTCCGGTATTCCTCTTACCTTAAGTCTCTGCAGTAGTCTCTCTTTAAAGACCCCATTATATGCCCCTTGGACATCAAAACTAACCAAGCTAAGTACCTTCCTATTTCTCGAAGCCTTATAGATTTCTTCTTGAAGTAATAAAAGTACCTGTTCTACAGAACGCCTCTTTCTTGCTCCAAAGTGATTTGTGGGCAATAGACTAAATGTTTCAACTGTATAGGATATCCTTTCTGTAATAACTGCTTCTAGGATCTTGCCTAGCATGGAGAGCAATGATATCGGTCTCCATGATTTCGCTAGCGAGTAGTTGTCCTTTGCCGGCTTCTTTAGTGGTATAATCTTAGCCTTTCTCCATTGGGAAGGAAGGTTACTATCTTGAAGTAATATCTAAAAGATAAGAAACACTCTTTCTTTAACCACTGGCCAGAGCTGCCTTTATACTATTGCTGGAAGGCTATCTTCTCTAGGTGCTTTCCATGGCTTAGCTTCAAAGACTTTCCGTTCGATTTCCTCTATAGTTAGCTCCGGCATGTGTACTAGTTCCCTTTGTGGCTTGGTTCCCTCATCTTCAATCGTTACTAGTAGAGGTAGGAAGAACGTGGCAAGTAGCTCCTCAGCCTGTTCCATTTTGCCTTTAGTAGAAGAGCCATCTGGCTTTATTAATAGTGGTATCTTATCGCTAAATGAGCTACCCCCTGGTTTTAGATATTTAGTAGCTTGCCATATATTAGTATCATCAGCAAGGAAATCCTCCCAGTGAGCTTTCTTCTGTTTTCGGATTATGTCATGATACTCTTTTGTCGCTTCTCGTGCTCGTTGTTCGAGCTTAGAGACTGCACGTCCTGCTCTATACCGCGATCTAGCCTGATTTCTCCAGTATATATATATATAGTATAGCTGCGTTAGATCCATCGTCTACTATCGTTTAGCGTATGGTGAGGGCTTTGCCTTCGGTGTAAGTTTTAAGACTGCTTCTATAACTACTGTTATAAAGCGATCCATCTACAGCTGGACTGAGCTATCTAAAGGAACCGTTTGCAAGCTAGTAGTGACTCTAGCTCTGATTTCTGCCTAAGGCGCGTTCTTCTAGAGCAGTCTCTCGGTGGCAGGTCGATCTAGAACTGATATATTAAACTCTGTTTTAATAGCTTGATGGTCTGATCCATGGTTTGTGTAATGTATGCCGCATCTAACTATCTCTTCGGCCAGCTCTGTTGATACTAAGACTAAGTCGATCGTTGTTTCCATATCCCCTAAATGCCATGTCTTTGTGCCTCTTAGTAGAAGGCTGTGGAGCAAGTGCTCGGTTATATAGTCAACTAAGGAATCAGCCTCCCCCTGTCTTACTGGAGATATTTGATCTCCGCCTCAAAGTTGATTATACCGGTTGAAGTCTCCCATAATTAAAATGTCTATCCATATTCCATCTCTTCCCTGTATATCTACTACTAGGCTATATAATAGCCTAGTTATAGATGTCAGTGCTTCCTTGTTATTCCCTTCTATATAGACTAAGACTACTAACACTGTCCAGTCTAGCAGTTGTAGTATTATAGCTATCAGATCTAGAGATTCTACCAGGATCTGTTCTGCCTTAATGTCGCTCCGAACCTATAGCATGCTCTGGATTGGCCATCTTCTATTATGTCTCTCTATAGGTATCATCTTAGTCCAGAAGCTGTGTCCTATTGGGCTTGTCACAGTTGAATTTTCAATTATCCGCGCGTATGGCTCGGATATTGCTATCACTCCGTACTCTCTAATTTCGTTGTCGTTCATCAAGCTTTGTTGTATCGTGTCCCTTTTATCTATATTAAGTTGCAGTACGCGAAGTAATTTATACATGAGATTGTATAAGGCGTACTCGACAGTTTTTGCTAAATGATTCGTGTGGTCCTCTGCAAGGAACAAATTTCGGAATTGCAGCCTAGCAGGTGCTATGGTGATATCCCTTATTTACACATTTAGTATAGGTTTGAGTCTTTTTACAAGAAAAGGCCTTATACCCTATCTCCTGACAGTTAAAACATTGAGCAGGTCCCATCTATGGTTCAAAGATTCGAGTGTATGCAGATTCTCCTACTATGTCAAAGTAGTTGCTATCTATTAAGCGCTTAGCATCAGTGCCTTTTATGACATATACCACCATAGATCCATATACTTTGTTAGAGTCCTTTTTACTGAGCCAGGAGATCTTCGCAATGTTGATATTATTTTTTTTTCCCAGGGCCTCGGCTGCTCCTAGTAGGATGTTCCTATCTGCATCCAGGACTGCCTTCCGGTTCGTATTATCAATTTTGACCGGGTAAAGCTGGTCTCGTAGTACTCTCAATCCTGGTATCTTTAGCTTTTGAGCTGCCTCCTTGACAAGCTGGATCTCATCTTCGTGTCTGCAAACGACTTTGATTCGGTCGGCATTCTTTGCGTCTTTAATCACTGCTGTATATTACCAGTTCCTTATTTCCTTATTCCCCTGTATCTCTTTTTCAATCAGCTGCCTAACATTAGCTATCTAAGCCTTGACTTTGTCATCTTCTCCCACGCGGGATGTGTCGATTGTGCAAAATAATATATTGGCAAATGTAGGTGGCACTGGAGGTCCTAATGGCGCATCCTGCTGGTGACCAGGTTGGCTGCCTAATACAGCTGTATATGTTTCCTTGACTGGGGCATTTGCGATATTATCTAGCTGTTCCTGGAGGTGCTTACATTCATCTGCAGACTGGTTTTAGATAGCTTCTATCTAGATCTGCAGTGCTTTAATTATGCTGCTCTGCCCCCGGATCATTTCGGACTGTTCTTTAATCATCCTCTCTTGTTTAATAAGGACTTCTTTCAGTCCTTTGACCTCTTGATAAATACTTTCTAGGTACTGGCCTATCTTTTTAAGTATGTCCCTGTTTCCGTCTTTGCCGTTCTGTTTCTCCTCAATAAGGCTAGCGGCTTTCTTTACCGCTGTTAATTCCACTTGGGTCATTGATTTCTTGGACGTTCTAACAGCGCTGATATTGTCGCTGCCCGCGGCCTCTCGGGCCCTTGTTGAGGGTGTTATCACGCGTCCCGAACGCGTTGTTGTTGCCGGCTCCTCCACCATCGCGTCCGCCATCCCTAACTGGTTGTCGAACTGACTGCCGAAATGACAGTCGAGTTGTCGAAATGACCCAAAGGCACTCCCCAAAGGCACTCGATTATCCAGCGTTGTTCCCTATGCTTAGTGATCTGCCGGTCTCCTACCACCTATCTACATCAAAACAACGAAGGAAGTGTCCGTAGGTAACTCCGTGCTTATGATGCCCTAATCCGAGGTCAGCCTAATATTAGTATGATTAAGCCTGGTATGATGGAGTAAAAGGGTATGTAATGTTTATTCTTATTCTAGTTAATGCTGTACTGAGGGTTTAGCCGAAATGGGAAAAATTGTTACATGAGATCTTTAAAGTTGATTTAGCCACAACACCCTTAATTCTAGTCGAAGAGAAAAGAAAAATATATAGATAGATTGAGAAAAATAAGGACTATTCAGTACCTTACCTTCCTTTCAATACTATGTTAGCGTGGTGTTATGTATATGACTGAAATGCCTATATAGAATTCCTGCTATGCTCTTACGCAACGCAAACATTAGGCCTGGGGAGCGATACCTATCCGGGCATTTCTGTCGTCGTCAAAGAAAATCACATACTGGTTCTTTAGGAAGACTTCGCCGAGTATATTGAGGCTGGAAAAAGGACTGGATTGGATACCACCAAAGCAATGGGTGCCATTGCTACTAAACTTCAAGAGTTGCCCAGGTGTAACAGCGATGTATTGACCAATCTTAAGGCTAAAGTCAGGAATAATACTCGTCTGAGTGCACGGGAAGATATATCCGCCATGTTGAGTAGATTTATAGGAATCAGGAATCCTTTTATAGTATTGATTGACAATATACTCTGGTAAGAGGTTAATGCTGCTACCAGTATCGACAATAGCAGAGAAAGGGATAGAACTAGAGGGATCTCTTCCAATACTGAATCCATCAATGGAAATATTCCAAAACCTATATCTCTTATTAACATCCGTCCAGACAATCTGCCCTTTATACTTCCTAGAATCAATCCAACCAAAATCAATAGTACTAGGAGTCCGATGCTTAAGGCAGAAAGCAAAGAGAGGGGCATTAAGGAAGCGCTTAATATTGGCAAAAAAGGTCTTCTGCTTCGTTGGTCGAACACAATTCATGGAAGAGAAGGCTAATCCAAAAATGCCATCCTGTGGTTGGTTAGGATTATACATAGCTGATCGAGGTGTGATAATATCAACAACCTGAATAGCCTGGTTAGGATAGCTAAGATGACCAATCTTAACTAAATCCTGGAACACACGACCTCTTAAAGTAGTTTGGTCTCCAGTTGTACTAAACCAGTCATAACCTGGCATTAATCTACCAGTTTGGGGGTTATAGGTAGCATGAGATCCAACACTAGGGGTTTGAGGAGTATAGGCCCATAGATTAGCAGAGCCAGTATCAAGACAAACTTGCAAGGTATTATCACCAATTTGAATAGGAGTAAGGTATATAAGATCATTTATAGAGGGATTAGCGGCCACAGAGTCAGTCCAACCAGATCTAGCTGCTAAGGCTATATGATCAGGAACACTAATACCAAACTTAGTATAAATCTGGGCATATATTGCAGCTGGGTGGACAGCAGGAACCTTAACAGCAATCTGTGTAATAGAGAAGTTTGTATTTATAAGGAAAGCGGAAGCAGTAGCAAGGGCTAATAGGAATAAAACAGAGATAATAGTCTTAGAATTAGCCATTTCGATATGGATGCTAATTATGACAATATCTAGCGGATAAGAGGGAAAGGATGGTAAGTATGGACTTGACTTAACATTTATACATGTAATTACTAATCATAAGGATAATCTAATATCGGCTACTATGTAGTACCCGTAATATTATATCTCATTTTTGTTATTCATAATTTGTCTGTGCTTAATGCTTCTACCAAGGAAAGCTTACCTACTATATTGATCTATCTTAATCTACTTTATGAGACCTAACCAACCAGGACTACTAACTGCTGGCATAGTCACACAGGGACACACACGGTTATATACACGGCTATCAAAGGATCTCCTGTCACGGACCTGGATCCACCTTAGTTAAACAGTGTTGTGTCGAGGTACGCTAGGCTTGGTTGAACCACACAAAGGTTCCTAAGTTGTCGTCGATGGAGTGGCTTGAGTAAACAAAGTAAAAATAGTCGAACTGGTATCTGGAAGTCTGAGCGTAACTAAGATAGAAGAGATCCCCCGTACAGCCTGGTGCCCGTACGAGTTAGAATGCCTTGCTGACTCTCACTGTCAAAGTCTAATATCAAGTGACTTAGATTAAAGAGCTATGAAGAACTAAATACATGATGATGAATGAGCGTCCTTATATATCCAGTCCTCCTAGTTCTGTATATCGTATATCGTATACTTTAGAAATAGCAAGTATAAAGTATACGATATCCTTCCAATAATATCGTGTTGTTTTCCCTATTCGTTATCAATCCGAATAATGGTATATGATTCGTATCTTCACGTGACTTGGTGCGTGTTCCATACCGAGGTGTCCCATCCTGACATCCTTCCACTGGTTCTGTCATCGTATGGTTCATACGCTCGCAAATCTAAAGTGACCTTTCCTTTCTGGTCATAGTATAATTTAGCGTCATGCAGGTTGATTCGTAACATCTCCAATCAAGTCCTACTTATCTATATAGGTGTCAAAACTTCAAAAGATTAATAAAATTATAACTAATAGATTAGACTACCTAGGTATACGGAAGCTACCGGCAATTGTCGGATTGATTGATTGATTGATTGATTGATTGTGTATACTCAAATCGAAGCCTGCTACTAGGCCAGCGGCGCCTTCTAATTGGGCAGCGGGCGTACTACCATACAAGAAGTGAAGTGCCAAGGCTCCCGGCTTGGCGCTGGCTGAATCAGCCGACACCAAGCCGAAAACCTCGACACGTATCCCCAGCTTCAAAACAACGATAACAACGCGAAAACAGTACGCCGAAACGCCAACAAATGAAATATGCATACGTACCCGATGACTTAGTAATGGGATGTGGAAAGCAGAGCAGCTAGCACTAGGAAATATACAACGAATGACAAGCTGGGGTGGAAAAAGCCGTGGTCCGCTCGTCTTCTCCCTCGGCATTTCCTGTTCCCCAAGTATCATCAACTTCGAGATTGAAGACCGGATCTGCGATGTTGGAGCTGGGGGGATTCGGGAAGAGGTATTCCAGTGGAACAGGCAGAAATAGACTTTGTCCACTCGCAGGCGTGCAGCAGAACGCCCGCTGTCTTTCATACCTACAGTACATAAGCACGGAAGGTCTTTGACTTGACTGAGTTGCCTCCTCAACTTACATTGGAGCACACGTCTCCCCTTCACCGAAGTAGCTTGTTGTCAACTCCACTTCAATCCCAGTATTACAATGGTTATCGTCGCAGCTGTTAAGGAACTTGCCGGTCGTTCCCTGGTAAGTAAAATCTAGTGAGCCATGTCTACTATCTTACCTCACTCAAACGTCGTCGGTTGCTGGGGAATGGAGACTTACAGCCCAGTAGCAGTCTTTCCAGTTCGTTGCCTCTTCCTTTCCGCAGCAGTACTGCTTCTCATTATCAATATCTAACTGGTCAAGCGCATCCTCAAGGTCCGGTCCAAACAAACCCGCGAGACCCGCGATAGGCGCGATATCTTCCAGAAATGTACCGGCAAAGGTTAGGATAGTCTGGTCATCCGAGCATTTGTCCTTCCAACCATAATTGATCCCAGCGCCATCCGCTACCTCGGGGATAGGACAACAGTAAAATTGCCGCCCTAGATAATATCCTTAATCAGCTTACAATAGCGTCGGTCGTGTGCTCGATTACATACCATCTGAACAGTGACTATTACCACCGTCTTTACTGGAAGCTAAAGCCACTTCTCCTCCGTGGCACTATCCATTGCAGAGACCAGGTCCACCCCGCCAAGTGCAAGTACTCGGATCTGGGGCAGAGGCAATGGGGCAACACAATTTTTGCGGCTTTTTCCCACCGGATGGACACGTCACGGTGGTAATCTCAATAGTACCTGGTGAACAGGATCCGCCGCAGCTCGTGGTTTCGCAGGCGCCTGGCTGTTGATTTTCCCAGTAGCTTATATTATCGCCAATATCATTCTCTGCCTTGACGTCGTCTGGGTATAAAACACCCCTCAGAGCATCTAGGTTGCGGTCATCCTGATCCACAGACCAAATGAGAAGCCCTCCAAGACCTTGCTCGTTCGCGAATTCAATCTTCTGTTGGAATGTCTCCTCATCATCATACGAAGCCCACTGGTCCTGGTTCCAGGTGAAGTACTTGATTCCAGCCTTCTCGTCGTACACGGGAGTGATGTTTTGGGAGGCCAGGACATCCGTGATCTCACTATAGGACAAAGTTCCGGAGTTTTGAGTACATGCGCCTGCAATAGCACCCCCCTTAAACGGGCATCCGGGGGTAGTACACGTTTTATCGCTTAGCTGGAAGGTTCGTGAATAAAATGCCAGGCCTATGTTAACCTTCGCCGGAGGCACGTTATTACGCCACAGCAGTTCAAGCGCTTCCTTGATCTCTGTGAGATTAGTGTGTGCAAGAACTTGATTACCGATGGGGTTATTCGAGTCCCATACACCATGGAGGTCGTATGTCATGAAGTTAATATAGTCTGCTGCTTCGGCCATCTTGCCAATATCGAACCAACGGAGGTACCTTTTATACCGCCGTCAGTATCTCTTTTTGGGAGGTAATACCGGGTGCAGGAAGGGAAACCGACCAATACGAAGTTGGAGCGGTAAAGGAAAGCACCAAACTTTCCGGTTGAAGATCGAAAGCCGCTTGGATGTCCTGCATGAGTAGAATATAGTTCGCGCCATCTTCGGCAGAATTCAACTCATTAGGTTGCCGGTCAGTCGCTCCGGGGTACTCCCAGTCGAAATCCACGCCGTCGAAGCCATAGTGCCGCATAAACGCGAGAAGATGGGTAATGAATGTCTACCGCTTATCATGCGTAGATACCATATCTCCAAACACCGGCTGGGTGGTGGTGTCGTTGTCGTTAAAGTTCCAGCCTCCAAGAGAGATACTTACCTTTAGGTCACTATTCTTGGACTTCAAGGCTGTGAAATCAGAAAAAGTCGAGGCATCTACACCGGGCATTACGCCAATCTTATACGTTTCTGGGGTGATATATCCAAACGCATCTATAGTTTATCACAGCTCATTCAGTTGGTCCCCGTGGCAGAAATATACGGAATTAAAAAAAATCCAGGAGCATCATACGCAAGCAACGTACAGTTCAGATGAGTCAAACTCTCGACTAGAATTTGGTTGATATTCATGCCCATGCATTGTTTTCCATTTGCCCAAGACTTATAGTAGCCGATAATTCTGTTCTGCGTGTTGCTGTTCGTTGCTCCCGAGCTGGGTATATTACACCCATTTTGGCAGCCAGCTCCACAAAACTCATCTGTGGTCCCACAGAAACCATACTAACTGCAACAGACATTCAACAGACAGGTTGCATTGCTAGAGATTGAATCCTTTCCACACTCGGCGTGGGCATCGTAATTACTCTAACACACATCATTGGGGGATATTCTAGATGTACCACAGTATGTGGAACTATACCTACAGAAGCTAGACTTGCCGCAGCAGGCTCCATTGTCACAAGGTGAGGTCTCGTTGCAGGTATGACTATCATCTCGTCTTAACAAACTCCCAGGACTAAGAGAGTGGGAGTGCCCAGGGTAGATATCGTCATTTTGTAATGATTCAGCCGCGATACACAGGCTATACAGGCTGGAAAATAGAATAGCAAATAGAATAAAAAGAGGCCGTTGATGTAATACCATTGTGACCATGTATCAAGCAACGATGACTATAAGGATAACAGGAGAGTTTAGAACCAAAGAGACTTTTTCTTTCACCTTCTGCAAGGCTACTCTGAGCTGTAGTACTCTCGTTATATTATCTTGCGAATAGCCCTCGTGGAGGCAAAAGCAGGCGAGAAAACATTCAACAATGACTCTCAGCCGCTCCATCCAAATCGGCCAAGCACATATGCACTGTAACCTCATAATAGTCCAATGTTGGATACATTGACTACTGCAGGGAGGACCGTGAGCATCCAATTTCCTGCCAACACCCTGAGGTCGTAAGATGATGTGTGGTATAACCAGGATAATGAGACTAGTAGTCAAGGCATTTAGTGCGCTTGGACCTATTTATTCTTAATTTCTTATTAATTGAGAAAAATGCGCCACAATTTTATTATTAGTAGATACCCTAGGTCCAGTCCGGTAACAAACCGTGATTGATATTTTGACAGGATTACTTTACGGCTATCCCGGATATGGTGATTGCAGCGCATAAATCCACTCGGCTGCTCTCATTGGATAGCTAGCTTTCCTTGCTATAAGGATTTGCCAAGAATGCTCCTTACTAAATTAGCGCACACAATCCTGCACTGTTTTATGTATGGCACACCTATGCCAGTTACTTTCATTCGATTAGACACACTTGAATACAATACAATACGCGTTCCCACTCGATTTCTCATATTTCAACCAGCTGAGAAATCGAGCGGGCACGCGTATTATATTGTATTCAAGTGTGTCTAATCGAATGAAAGTAACTGGCATAGGTGTGCCATACTGACAGACGATATTTTACAGCTATCCCGGATGCGGTTGTTGCAGCGCATAAATCCAATCGGCTGCTCTCATTGGATATCAACCGGTCCTCATCACAAGGATTTGCCAAGAGAACTGCTTACTAAATTAGCGTCCACAGTCTTGCACATAATTATGTATGGCAACCTATGTCCAATAGTTTCCCTTCAGATAGACACACAAGACACACAGAATACGATACGTTACACGTTCCCACTTTATTTCTCATGGTAGCATGTCCCGTAGGGAGTTGCAAAAGGGGTAATATTGAGGTTATTCGGAAACAGACCGGCTTACAGAAACGGCAGGAGAGCAGCCTACAGAAACGCGTGCTCGTGGACCCTTGCGCGGAAGCCTTCCATAACTTGACACCCAAAAACAACCGATCCTAGGACTCCAGAGAGTGGACGTTAACCTGATTCTTATTGTGCCCTTCGTGAAGCTATACAGGATGTCTTCCGAAGATAAGAATCAAACCATTCTCTCCAGTAAATCAGACTGGGAGAGATGGCTGCGACCAATCGAGAGCAAGGCTCTTGGAACCGAAGTCTGGGATTATATTAATCCAGACCTCAAAGACTTTGAAAAGAAGGAGCTCACTGAACCTGCAGCTCCAAAGAAAGAGATAAATGAGACCTCCGAGGATTTTCAATATCGACGAGATATGCACAAACGAGCCCTCGCGAAGCATGATATCAAGGAAGCAAATATTGCTTCAATCCGAGCGTATATTTTCCGAACGATCGACTCCTCGGCGTACCTTCTCGTGAATAAAAAATCGAACGTATACGATATCCTATCCGAGCTTCAAAAACGTTATAAACCCGATGCGAGCCGAGAGCGCTTTGATATCTGGAACGAGTGGACGACGTTAAAAGCTGGACCGGCGGGAAAGAAGCAATTCAACGCATGGATAAAAAGTTGGATAGAGACGTATAACCGAGCACGCCAATATCAACTTCCCGGAAACGGCTCAGATGAAAAATTCGCGATGATGGAGTTTATGCACACGATTCGGAGAGTAAATGAGACTTTCTACAGCACATGGTATGAGGCTGTTTCCAACGACAGAGAGAAGTCCTTTATTGAGCTTGTCACCAAATTTGAAGACTTCACAAGAGCTGAACGCGGCACAAGTGTATATGCCACGTTGGGAGGCAATAATGCCAACTCAAATGACTCAAATCAAGGCAACTTCAACAGCCAAAACCGGAATAACAATAAGGCGAAGAAGTGCTGGTGCGGAGAGCTGAAATCGGTCCACGAACGCTGGGAAAAATGCCCATATCTAAACGAACAGATTCGTGAGGATAACTGGACCCCAGATCCCAATATCGTCAAGAAAATTGCTGAACTGGCCGCATCGAGAAAGGGCTTGAAAGACTTCATCGATCAACATAAGAAGCAAGGACGCCCGCCAGTCAATATCAACGCCGTTTTCACAACTTCCGGTGATGAGGACCCGTTGGTGGATAGCGTTATTCACGACGGTGGCGCCACGGAGAGCATCTCCAACAACTTTGACCGCATAGAGGATTTTGTGCCGGAAAGGATCCGTATCAGAGGCTTCGGAGGCCATCTTTGGGCTCAGGGACGAGGCACGATGATTGTATGGGCGACTGCACCAGGGGATAAGGAAAAATCTCAGCAGTTGAGGATCCGGAATGCTCTATATTGCCCTGAGGGCCCAGTATCGCTAGTCTCTGGGAAGGCGCTTAACCGCTCAGGTGTCTTCAAGGATGAGGAAAAGAATATCCTATATTCGAGAAACGGAGGATATCACGTGATTGCGACCCTTCAGCCAATCAACGACCAGGCAGTTATTGAATATAATGCCCCAAAGCGATCAACAGCATATGTGTTGAAGAAAGTAAGATTCTCAACAGAAGAGCCTTGCTCAAAGGCTTCACTTGAGAGGTGGCACAAGAGATTAGGCCACCCAAATGATGAGGTGATTAACCATCTCAAAGATAGCGTCACCGGCGCTGAGGTTGATACAACAACCCGGCCAATTTGTGAGAGCTGCAAGATATCAACAGCAAAGCAACAAATCTCTAGGAGGCCAATGGCAACTGGCTCCGCGCCATGGGAGATAGCCCACTTTGATATCATTCCAATGTCGGAATCATGGGACGGCATGAAATGGTGTATACACTTTTATTGTCTGCAGTCTGGCGACCACGAGGCAGTCCACGTTCATTCAAAAAGAGTGCTATCGAGCGCAGTTATAGACTTCGAAAAAGAGAAGGCCCGGCAAGGCCTTAAGATAAAGGTATTTCACACAGATGGTGAACGGTCACTCAACGAGATGTTTATAGCGCATATCCGGAACGAGGGAATACAGCTTCATCAATCAGCACCATATTCTCCTCAACAAAATGGCCCTGCGGAGCGTTCTGGGGGGGTGATAATCGCCATGGCAAGAACGATCCTTACCGAGGCTAACTTACCAGAAAATTTGTGGCCTCTAGCTATCGATCATATAGTCTATTTGCTTCAGAGACTCCCAAAGAAGAAGCTTGGATGGAAGACGCCTTATGAGCTCATCCAAAGCATCACAAGGCTTGAGAAAAGCATGACACCAAACCTAGGCCATATCAAGATATTTGGCTGCAAAGCATATCGAAAGATTCCGTCAACGCAGATCCCACGGTTGCAAAAGATGGCACCAAGAGCAGAAATTGGCTATCTTGTCGGATATGATGCCTCAAATATCTTCAAAATCTGGATCCCAGAGGAGCGCTCAGTCATACGTGCGAGAGACGTCGAATTCGATGAGGATGCCTTCTTTGATCCCACAAAACCGGTAAAAATCCGTATACGTAAGGCGATCGAGGAAGAGGACTATCGGGTTGACACTATCACAACGCGAGCACCTGTTAGCGAGGACTCAGATGACGATATTTTCCAAAAGATGGAAGAGAACCGCGCTTGCGAGCAAGAAGCACCGGATTTTCAAGGGGTGCAGGCCCAAGGTCGTCTAAATAAGCTTAAAGATAAGCTTAATACTCAAAATAAGCTTAATAACAAGCTTGATACCCAAGATGAGCTTACCTCAGAGCCCACGAACGAGGCACCGTTCGACAACGGGGCAACGCGTCTCCCAACACCATCGTCACCAGGAACGGAACATAGCCAGGAAGTCAACTCTCATACAAACTCAGTGGAAAGGTACTCGACACCTATGACTATCGAACGTCTAGGTGTGAACGCTGAAGAGCGAGAATCTGTGCGACTCCTCACACCAGAGTCCAACCCCTCGCTTGAATTACGTGATTTTGATGCCGAAGCAAGCGAACAACTTCAATTTGAAGCCGCACATGAGCCAGACGACCAACCACCTCGCGCAAATGAGATATCAGCAAGCTTTTCAGAGAATAATATTATCTCTGGAAAAAGGAGCCGACGCGCTCCAAAGCACAGAGATGCGGATATCTATTTTACCTGGGCCTTCACCCTAGGCAGGGCCCTCCAAGACGAGCGAAAATTGACTCCGGAAGTGCGACTACACCGCGATAACCTCCCCCGAGAGCCTCAAACGTGGCAGGAGATGCTGAAGTTGCCAGAAGCACACCGACAAGGCTTCACCAAAGCTGGATATGCAGAATATGACTCCTTGGTTGATATGGATACGTTCGAAGAGGTCCACTGGGAAGAAGCCTTACAACAAGAGGACTACGAGCTTCTAGGCACAAGATGGGTTTTTACATACAAACTCGACAGCGCCGGCTTCCTGCTACGATATAAAGCACGACTAGTTATCCGAGGCGATTTGCAAATGAGCTGGGATGACACATATTCAGCGACGATTAGCTCAAAAGCAATACGGGCGTTGATAGCCCTCGCCACTGCCTTTGGATACGTGATGTGGCAACATGATATGATTACAGCATATTTGAACGCAGGAATCGACAAAAACGGCTATTTTATAAGGATGCCACAAGGCGTGAAAGGAGACCCTGATATCTGGCTCCGTCTGAGGAAGGCTTTGTATGGGTTGAAGCAATTGCCGTTATTATGGCAACAGGAATTCACCGCAACCCTCATTCAGCTCGGTTTTAAGCAGATATCAGAAGAAGTCTGCCTCTTCAAGAATAAGGACGGCATAATCTTATTCTTTTACGTTGATGACGTCGTTACGCTCTTCCGCCCTGAGCAAGAAGCGCTTGCAAAGGAGCTTTGGGATAGACTCATGAACAAATATCCTGCCAGAGCTATGGGGGACCTAAGCTGGTTCCTTGGAACCCGAGTCATCCGAGATAAAGAAGATGAAGCGTCTTACCTCTGCCAGGATTCATATATCGAAGAGGTGGCAAAGCGTTACAATTTGGATACGAGCAAGAGGCCATCAACGCCATGCTCCCCAACCATGAAATTTATCAAATATGACGACCAAGCATCAAAAGCCGAGATCAAGCTGTATCAACAGAAAGTTGGATCCGTTATTTACGTTGCTATTATCACAAGACCTGATGTCGCCTTTGTTGCTGCAAAATTGAGTGAATTTATGCAGAACCCGAGTCCAGCGCACATGCAGGCAATCGATCGAGTTATTCTTTACCTCTATAAAACGCGCTTCCTTGCGGTTTGTTACAAAAGAAAAGATATCGAAGACGCCGTACAGGCAGCAAGCGATGCCTCCTTTGCCGATAACCCAGATCGACGAAGCTCTGGAGGATTTATCTTTAAGCTCTTTGGAGGACCAATCGACTGGTCAGCAAAGAAGCAAAAAACAGTGTCAACGTCGACCACTGAGGCCGAACTACTTGCTCTATCCGAGGCAGCGAAGCAACTCCTCTGGTGGCTACGTTTCTTCGAAGCTATCGAATTCGACCCCGAGCAGGGACCTATCACTATCGAGTGTGATAACCGCCAGACCGTGAGAGCGATGATAAAGCATGAAGCTATCCAAACTCGCCTTCGCCACGTTGATATTCACAATCACTGGCTCCGTGAAAAGGTGAAGAACAAGGAAATCAATATCCGTTGGGTCGACACCAATTCGATGCCTGCAGACGGCCTGACAAAGCCTCTCCTCGCTGAGAAGCACGCACGCTTTATTGAGCAGCTCGGGCTAGTTGACATCTCAAGCCGGATTTCCCAGGCCAATATTTCAAACTGATCTTCCTCCACAAATATCTAACCTGCGGCCCGTTTTACTACACTAAGCTTTCTATACAGACTGCCAAACCGTGCTTTCTTTTGTTTCATTTCTGATATCGTGGTATATGCGCTGAAGGGGTGTGACAGACGATATTTTACAGCTATCCCGGATGCGGTTGTTGCAGCGCATAAATCCAATCGGCTGCTCTCATTGGATATCAACCGGTCCTCATCACAAGGATTTGCCAAGAGAACTGCTTACTAAATTAGCGTCCACAGTCTTGCACATAATTATGTATGGCAACCTATGTCCAATAGTTTCCCTTCAGATAGACACACAAGACACACAGAATACGATACGTTACACGTTCCCACTTTATTTCTCAGCACCCCATCCCCCTACGTTTCTGGGGGACAGTCATTATAATACATACGAATTCGTGCTTATAAGCAGGCTCACCCCGTAGGGTTGTTGGATCGCCCTTACTACCGTCTATGCTTCGTGATACGGACCGTAGTTAAACCAACACATACCTTTCCTCTAACTATAGTACTAGTCTGAAGTCCTTACGTCTCCACTTCTTCGTCACGCTAGTTAATTAATGGGGTTGTAAATGCTCCCTAGGTTGCGAGCAATTAGCTATAGAGTACAGGACTCTGTATCCCATCCAAATTACAGTCCTCCCCTGCTACGCTCTTACTCAACGCAAACGTTAGGCCTGGGTAGCGATACCGATCCGGGGACCTGCGGGGTGGTGATGGAAAATAATATACTGGCTCTTAATGAAGGCAGCGCCGAGATAATTGACGTCGGGTCTAGGACTGGGTTGGAGACTACCATAGCAATGGGTAGTATTGCGATAATACACCATGAATTCACCAGGAACAACGGCGGTATGTTCACCAATGTTAACCCTAAAGTCAGGAATGATAGTAGTCATAGTGCACGGGAAGTAGTATCCACCCGTTGCATAATATTTATAGGAACCAGTAATCTTTTTGTAGTATGCTTGGATAATGCTCTCCGGAAGGAGAATAAGGGAGGTACCAGTGTCGATAGCAGCATAGAAAGGGATAGAACTAGAGGAATCGCCGTCAATACTATATCCATCAACGGAAATATTCCATAGTCCCCGGCTAGCATCAACATTCGTCCAGACAAGCGGCCCCTTAAACTTCTTAGGATCAATCCAACCAAAGTCAAACATACCAGGTGCCTCATGCTTAAGATATGCAGCAAAGAGGGGGGCATTAAGTCGGCTCTTAATATTATCAAAGAAGGTTTGCTGCTTTATAGGATAAATAGTATTCAATGTAGAGAAAGCTAATCCAAAAATACCATCATATGGTCTGTTAGGATTGAGCGCCTGTGTGATGGGTTCAACAACATCAACAACCTGAACAGCCTGGTCGTGATAGGTAAGATGCTGACCTATACAAACTGTATCCCGATGCACTCGACCTTGGAAAACGACGCCTCTTCCGTTTATAGACTTCCAGTAATAATCCTTCATCAATCTGCCACTTGCAGGGTTATAAGTAGCGTAGGATTCAACATAAGGGGTTTCAGCAGTATAGGTCTATAGATTACCAGAAGCAGTGTCAAGGACAACTTGCAAGTTACTAGTACCAACTTTAATAGGAGTAAGGTATACGATATCATGTTTAAACGGAGCAGCGATAGCGGAGTCGGTCCAATCGGACCTGGTTGCTAAGGCTATATTATATAGAGCTTTAACAGCAACCTGTCTGATAGAGAAGCTGGTATTAGTAGGGAAAGGGGAAGCAGTAGCAAGGACCAAGAGGACTAGAGCAGAGATGATAGTCTTACAATTAACCATTTTGACACAGATGCTAATAATAATATTACCCTAGGTATGAGAGTGAAAGGGCAATTGTGGACTTAACTTGATATTTAATTATTTACATAGTAGAGCTGGCTGTGGGTTGGGTTTAACTAGAACCTAACTAGAACCCAACCCAACCTTTTATGTTGGGTCGGGTTCTGGTTATTGGGTTGGGTTATATTCTTCGACCCAACCCAGTCTTGCAAGCCAAAACCCAACCAACCCGGCCCAGTGCCAGCTCTAATAAAAGGTTAGGTTCGTGTTGGGTTCTGGTTAAAGGTTAAACCTAACCGGTTCACAGTCAGCTCTACTCACCGCCCGGCAATACCTACCTATAGTGATCGCTTTAATGAACGCCTCCTTGGGAACCAACTATCACACATGTACCTCTAGCAATGGTGACATGGTCTGAAAGAGACACTCCACTATTACTTCCATAGCCGACGGCAAAGAGTAGATTATCCTCGGGAGTCAGGATCAACATTAAAAGGTATAAAGATCAAGTTACGGTTACTTAATTAATTGGGTTTTTCTTTTCGTTATTATAACAGTTTTAATCTCATCTCTGTTAAAATGGTTAACTCTAACTCTAAGACTATTATATGTGCTTTGGCTCTCTTAGCCCTCGCTGCTTCTACCTCCACCTTTAGTAATCGTTTCTCGATCAACCAAGTTCCTATTAATATTTCTCGTGTCCACCCAGCCGCTATATACGCCAGGGCTCATACTAAATATGGTGTTCATATTCCTGATTATATCACCTTAGCTGCTAGGTCTGGTAACCCTGATGTGGCTGACTCTGTTTTCGCTAATCCCTATCTTACTGATGTTACATACCTTTCTCCCATTAAAGTTGGTAATGACGAGTTATTGGTTAGCTTTGATACTGGTTCTTCTGACTTGTATATATTTATCTTTATTCTCTATATAAGTATACATACTAACTGATATAGCTGGGTTAAGACTAGTGCCACCCCTTATGCTGGATCTCGTGTCTATAATCCTAGCACTGGTATATTGCTGCCAAATTATTACTGGCATGTTACATATGCTGATGGCACCGCCGTTGGAGGCACGGTATATAAAGATGAAGTTATGGTCGGCAATATTAGGTGCTCTAACCAGGCTATTGAGATAGCTGACTCTCTTATTGCATCAGAGATGGTTACAAAGTATGTAACAGATGGTATAATGGGATTTGGCTTCCTTGAGTTGAATAAGGTACAACCTATACCACAGCTTACTTTTTTTGAAAATGTTAAGGCGACCCTTGATATACCAGTCTTCGCAGCTTATCTCAGGCATCTAACCCCTGGTAGCTTCGATTTTGGCTACATTGACCCCCACAAATACACTGGGCAGATCAGCTATATAGGTGTTGATCGTAGTCAAGGATTCTGGAATATTTCCTTGGATGGATTCTCTGTTGGTTCTGTTTATTCTGTTTTTTATCCCTTCTATGTTATACTTGATACTTGTACTTCTCTTCTCCTCCTTGAGGACTATATTATTGGCAGGTACTACACCCATATTACCACAGCTTATTATGCTTATGAGCATGGTGGATGGGTCTTTGATTGCAGGGAAGATATTCCTTCCTTCAGTCTTAAGGTTGGTGCATATGAGGCTGTCGTTCCGCCTGAATACATCAGGTATACTCACCTTGGTGGTAACGTTTGCTTTGGTGGTATCCAGCGCAGCCTACACCCGGGCTACAATATTCTCGGTACTACATTCCTTAAGACCCAGTACGTTATTTTTGACGGTGGCACTACCGGACATCCCCGGGTCGGTTTCGCTAAACAGGCCTAGGTGTACCTATAGTTTCAGCCGTAAGGGAAACACAGTCATAACTTCATAAGTAGACTAAGACAACGATTCAACGAATATAGAGACTTTGCATCTCAAATTTGACTCAAAGATCCTTGTTATGAGCTGACCTCATATGAAATAGGTTCGGGCAGTCAAGCCCTCACCGAGAACGTGCGAGACGTGAAGATATTCCCGAGTATCGGACAGGCGCTGAGCATGACACCTAAGGATAACACCCTTGGGAAATGCATCCGGTGTGACGGCCGGACGTGAAGTTATTCGGAAGCAAGTGCGGTTTGACGTTCGCGCGGTTGCGGAGACGGAGAAACGTAGTCCCGACCACGTGAATCCAGAGCACGCGGGTAAGGCTGCGGGAAGAGGGTTATTACTGTCACGTGAGCATGCCACGGATATAGCGACTGGGGAATAGCCTCATGTTCCTGTTTCTTTCTTTCCTTCCCTATGCTTAGTTTTCTCGATTCTAGCTGCTAATATGATTATTGTTTGAGCCTTCACAGTACGAGCTGAGAATCTTGTTGTTTTCTCTCCTTCTTTTCTTCATGTTATGTTTTCTATTTTAATATGCCCTTACAGTGCGCATTAGGCGGGACTAGCCCGTAACACCATACTGGCATTCACGGCATACCACAACGGGGAAATCCACCAGTCGTGTAAAATATGTTATTCTGGGATGGAATGGTGCTCATTATGCTATCGTTGTAGGTGATATATAATACCTAAACTGGAACGATGGAGTCAAATGGTGGAAGTGAATGGAAATCCGTTGAATAATGTATGGAATGTATAACTAAACAAACACTGTCTCTATCTAGCTACGGATAGACCACAGCCTTAGCTTCCGATGCACCCCAACAAAACTATCTTACCAGAAAACTCATTGACTTTCCTATGCTTCCTGTAAAGAGGTCAGGTCCTAGACGGGGTCTGGCAGGGGGAGCGATGGTCCGAATGTGGGTTTAGGTTACGGGAAGCTTGAAGTACCTAGCGATTACTATGGAGATTGTATGACCGGATCTGCTAAGTAGTCTCTCAGCAAGAAATGTAGGATTGTACGAGAATAATCGCTTGCCCTTTCAAAGTCTTCGTTAGAGCTTCGCTCTATATACATGAAGACAGGCACCGGTCAGGTGCCTTATCGGAACGGGGCTGTAAAAATGAAAACTCTAGTTTTCCGGAGTGCGCGCTTGCCGCCATAAGTATATAAGTCTAAGGCCGGCACTTGACATATCCCGTGCGTGCCTTAGATCGTAGGCCATAATTATGTAAGCCCGTTGATTGGCCGTAGGGATCTGGCGATGGAATCAGTCATTACACTTCCACAGGATATCAACATGGTCGAGCATGGTGAAAGCTTCAGCGTGTGGAGATAAATGGGTAGATAATAGTTGGTGAAAGTTCCACGCGGATCGGGCGTAAAACGTTGATTGTATGCTACATTTTGCGGTGAATGTATCCTACTTGCATACAATCAGGTATGCAACCTCAAGTTACAAGGCGGGTTATAAGCCCGCACCCGGATAACGTGATTATCCAACCCCCAAAATCCACTTTGCCCCAAAGTATCTCGGATATCTAGGGCCAGATGATTGGCCGGTTACCATACCGGGTACAAAAGACTATGCACTTCTCCCAGGAAGCGATTGTGAGACCGTACGGGGCTAGAATTAGTATGGCAGGCGGTCGCAAAGGCGGCCGGTAATCTAAATCTTCGGATCCTTCGC